>NC_136057.1:67085598-68285598 GCF_964261635.1 Lissotriton helveticus | reverse complement strand
GGGTGTTGCAGCTCGCTAAACTTCGTGGGCCTAGGCACTCCCCATATGTTGGCTGGCCGACCAAAGATTATTTCATAGGGGCTGAGTTTCATTCGCGAATGCACAGTCATTCTGGTGGATAGGAGTGCTAAGGGTAGAGCGTCAGGCCATTTAAGACCTGTGCTCGCTTGGATTTTGGCCAATTTAAGTTTAAGCGTGCCATTGTAACATTCCACTAATCCAGCTGATTGGGGGTGATTTGCAGCGTGGAACTTCTGCCTAATGCCTAGCCCTTCACACACTCTTTTCATCACACAACCCACAAATTCACTTCCGTTGTCCGACCAGACCATTCTAGGCATTCCGAACCTGGGGGAGAACTCTTTCACAAGGGCTTTCGCTGTGGACAAGGCAGTATTGTCCCTTAGGGGATAGGCTTCTACCCATCTTGAGAAGGCACAAACAACCACGAGCACATATTTTAAGTTGTTGCACCTCTCCATATGTATGAAATCTAGCTGCAAAACCTCGAACGGATACGTAGGAGGTGCAAAATGACCAGCTGGAGTTGGGGTTCCCCTACCAGGATTGTGCTTCAGACATACCATGCAATTCTTGACAACATTCTCTGCACACTTGGGAATCCCTGAATTCTTCCATACTGGGGCCAACAACTCGCAAATCCCTTTCGCGCTGATATGGGCCATCCCATGAGCCATTGTAACCACTGCAGGCACATATGCATCGGGTAACAACCATCTCTGTTGTTCTGTCGATTCAATCCAACAACCATTTGCATCCATTCTCCCTGTACTTTCTCTCCACATGCTTAACTCTTTCTCCGTGGCCTCAGCTTGGATGGACTTCACACTTTCTATCGTGTCTTCACATATTCCAACATCACCAGTCCATCTTTCTGGGCTCGCAACATACATTCGGCTCATCATATTCCTTGCAGTGTCCCTAGCAGTTTCATCAGCAAATGCATTTCCACGACCAACATCATCAATCACTTTCTTGTGTGCACTACACTTCACGATCGCTACTTTCAGGGGCAACGTCAGTGATTCAAGAAGCTCATTCACCAACTGACCATGCTGAATCTTAGCTCCATGCGAAGTCAGGAACCCACGTTCTCTCCACAATCATCCAAAACTGTGGGCCACTCCAAAAGCATACTGACTGTCGGTATAGACAGTCACTTTCATTCCTTTGGATAACACACATGCTCTCGTCAATGCCACGAGTTCAGCGGCTTGAGCTGAACCATGTGGTATTCGCGCAGTTTCAACGATTGTGTGCAAAGTTGTGACAGCATATGCTGTAGTCACGTTACCATTTGGGAGTTTAAAGCATGAACCATCCACCCATAATGTACCATCATTTTCAGCAAGAGGAGTGTCGAATAAATCAATCCTCCCTCTCGTCTCTTCCTCTGTTCTGAGGAAACAATCGTGCTGTTCTGAAGCATCCGATTCCTCAGTAATTGGTAACAATGTGGCTATGTTCAAGGTACTGCACCTTTTGATGTGCACATGGCTCGCTAGTAGCGTCAATTCATAACTGGACAGTCGAGCACTAGTTAAGTGCTGTGTCTTGGTCCTATTTAACAATGTGTCTACTGCATGCGGGACCATCACGATTAGTGTATTATTCATTACTAGACCTGCAGACTGTCGAATAGAAACAGCTGCTGCTGCTATGGCCCGTAGACAACTTGGCAATGCTCGTGCTACCGGATCCAAAGTTGACGAAAAATAGGCGCATGGCCGCTGTCTATCTCCGTATAACTGAGTCAGCACAGACAATGCACAACCCTCCTTCTCATGGACATATAATGTGAACGGCTTACTGTAGTTGGGGTTACCTAACACAGGGGCCGAACATAATGCTGTGCGTAATTCGAGAAAACTTTTCTGACACTCATCAGACCAAGGAATGGGATTGGGTGTATTTGTACACGTTAGTGCCAATAAGGGTTTGGCTAATAACGAAAAATTTGGAATCCACTGTCTACAGTACGATGTAATGCCCAAGAAAGCGCGTACTTCTCTCTGCGTTCTTGGCACATTCAATTTAGCTATTGCCTGAATTCTTTCTGGGGTCAGTTTCCTTCCCTCCTTCGATAAGAGATGACCTAAGTAGGTCACTTCTTGTCGACAATATTGAAGCTTGGAAAGTGACACCTTGTGATGTAGATCACATAGATGACGCAGGAATTCCAACGTGGCCATTTTACATATTTTCTCAGTATCCGCAGCTATGAGCAAATCGTCCACGTACTGTACGAGAGTGGAACCTTTGGGCAAAACCATTGCGTCCAGCTGAATTTTCAGAGCTTGACTGTATATTGAGGGGCTTTCACAGTAGCCTTGAGGGGCGCGTTTAAAGCGGAAACTGCGACCACCTAAACTAAAGGAAAAAATATCCCTGCTTTCCTCAGCAATCTGGATACTGAAGAAAGCATTCTTCAGGTCAATCACCGAAAACCAGGATGCGGAGGCTGGAATCATAGTCAATAATGTTGTAATGTCGGGGACAACTGGGAATTGTGGCACCACTATCTTATTTACTTCTCTAAGATCAATCACGAATCTATACACAGGTGGCTGAGAAGGGTCAGTTCGTTTTAAAACAGGCAGAACAGGACTATTGCAAACATTGCCTCGTGTTTCTTCAATTACGTCTTTCTCAATCAACTCGTAAACAATCGCTAGCAAAGCTTTTTCGCCCTCATTGGATATTCTGTATTGGGGAATTCGTGGCATTTTGACATTCGGCTTCAATGTTACAACATATGGTGGAATTTCTAAAAGACCTACATCATTCGGACCAGTAGCCCAAAGAATATCTGGAAGAAGTGCCAATTCTGCTGGAAGCGTATTTCTCAACAAATACATGGGAGAAACCACTTTCTTACCTAAAGTCAGTTGTACTCCTGAAGGAGAACAGTACAAAGTCGCATACAATCTTTTTAGCAAATCTAATCCTAGCAAATTTTCACCACAACCTGTTGTCAAAATAAGGGGTGCTTCGAATTCACAAGGACCAACAGAAAGAGATAAAGGGTCAGAAATTGGATTTCTAACTGGGGCGCCAGAAAAACCTACAGAGACGTTCATTTCGCCAGACAAAGGTGCGCCAGGGAGTTTGTAGTGCATAATAGAACTCTTTGTAGCACCAGTATCCAACAGAAAAGGTTCTGACACACCCGATGTAATCACCTCAACGTAAGGTCCACTCTGATCTACTGGAACTGAAACAACTCCCTCTCCTTGTCTAAGGCTGTCCTAGCAATCATTACTCTCCCACTGCTCATTTTCTGTGTAATACTCGTCAACGCAGTATTGAGCTGTCCTGTCAGATAAGTTATTTTGCTGGTCAAACCTGTTCATAGAATTTTGTGGCGGAAGGGGACGTGCGTCCTGAGGGGCGTTTCCACGCCCTCTACCTCTAGGCGCTTGCTGATTACCACGACCTCTTACGCCAAAAAATCCATTCGCACGTTGTGGCAAGGCAGGACAGTCATATTTGTAATGACCCTCTTGTTTGCAGTATAAACACTGGTTGGGACCTACGCGGTTTTGATTGTAATCGAATCTCTGCAAGTTTCTCTGAGGCTGCTGAAAAGTGTTCTGGTAGTGATTCGGACCATTATTATTTTTATTACCACCACCACGTGGAGGATAGGCTTGCTGTAGCAAAACCTTCGTTTTCAGTTCTCTAGTTTTCTTCTCTACTTTATCTTTCTCATCCTTGTCTCTATTCTCGTAGTACTGTGCGGTAGCTAATATCTGGGCTGAAGATGAGACTGCCCAAGAACTTTCCGAATCTTTCAATTTTCTACACAAGTCTGGAAGTAGATTGTGCACAAATTTATCGACAAACAATCTCTGACCACCTTCCGTGGTCATATCTTGACCGCTGTGGTCAATGAATGTTTCTTCAAATCTGGTGAAGAAATCTGAAACAGTTTCTTCTTTCTTTTGCTTGCATGCAGATAACTTATCCCAATTTACGCGTATTGCAGGCATTATCGTTTTCATGTAATCTACTATTCTACCAGGTAGTTCCGCTATCAGAGGCTCAGGCTTGGCACCACCAACTTGTCGTGCATCTGCAGCAGTAATATTAGCCCACGTATCACCTAATTCCTGGTCATGATCTACATGACAAATTTTTCCCCATAAAGGCTGTGGAACAACATTCCCGAATAACATATCGATATCGGCCAAATTCATTATACATGACCCAGCAGTTTGCGACAATTCTTTATAGTACCCTGCAGGATTTTTACGCGGATCTGGTAGTGTTTGTTTGAGTGCTAAAACTTCAGCTCGCTTCCATGGAACATGTACCCATACGCGGTGAAAGTGGGGCAGGACAGGTGGGACAGCTGTCGCGTCACCCTCTCTCCATTGTGGGGGAACTTCTCTCATAGGGTATTGTCGTGCCTTTTTCCTACTAGATGCACTAGATTCCGATGGTGACCCAGAACTACTTCCCTTACTTCGATATGATAATAGCATTTCAACTGCTTTTTCCACATCGGGACCTACAATCATACCCTCTCCAAACTTAAATCGCACACGACACATTTCTACCGGGATGCATTCTTGATCATTGTCTTCTAAATCCTCGCCAAGAAAGACACACATTTGTTCGAATACGTATCTCTGTGTCGCCGTTTCCCATTGATGGAAAACTTCCATGACAGACTGTAAATCATATTTTGCAGTGTCCATGACCCATTTCCGAGCTAAACTATTCAGGGAATCTCTCTCTTGATAATCAGGCAGTTGACTTTGCAACTGTCTTCTACTTATGTTAGGGGTCGTAGCAGGCGACCCGAAAAGGGGTAAAAGAAGATTAGTAACAGTGCTGGCCATTTTCTGCCGAAGGGAAGGTGAAACTGAAGGACAAACAGGTGAAACGACGGGGTGAGATAAGGCGGGGGTAGAGATGGCAGAAGACGTATGAGGAATAATAGATGTGGTACTAGGCAAAATCATAGAAGGGGCATTAGGAGATGTAGAAACTACAGTAGGCAAAATCGTAGAAAACATAGATGAAACAGAAGTGGTCGGTGGGCCTGGAGGAGGCTGCACCGAAGAAGTAGGAGCCAGCTGAAGAACAGCTGGTGAGTGCTGTGGAAGAGCCAGAGGCGCAGCTTGTGCAACTAAAGGTTGTGGGGGTGCTGTAGCATTCTGCGCATAGGGGGGTGGCGAAGTTAATAATTGCGACATTAATTGGTCTTTTTCACGCTCTTTTGCTTTCCCTGGCTGAAGAGACGGCAAAACTGGATAACACTTATCTATTGCCATTTTACGTTGCCTGTGCAATTGCTCATTTATCTGCTCTTCCTCATTATCTTTAAACTGCACGGCAGCTTGCATTACTGAAAGTCCCCCTTCTCTCTTATTTTTCTTAGCTAATTTAATTTCTTTTTGTTTGGCTTCTTTGCGCCATAAGCGGAAAGAGTCAAACATCGCCGGCCGGGCTTTCTTTTTGAAGAGTTTAACTTCAAGGTTGTCTAAGATTTCAGAATCAAAGCTACCATATTGGGGCCATTTTAAAACAACGTCTTTCCTAGTGTATTTTATCCATACCTCGTTGTAAACGATGGGGCCTACCCCATGTTTAACGTACAGCTCGTAAGTCGGAGTTCCAACTGGAGGAACCGGACATGAGTCCTCCAATCGGGAGTCCCTATTATTACTACCAAGACAAAACCAATTCCCGAGTCTAAGACTAGGCATCCTCGCTCTCTAGTCTAGTTCCAAAACTTCAAAGGATTTATCGATTACGATATTTCTCGTGAATACACGAGTCCTTCGGTTATGGTGCTTGCAAGAACCAATAAAAACCTTTATGTATCTCCAAGATACCACAAAGTAAGTCCAACTAAGGACTGGGAGACGCTCCACTTATACTTAACTGAAAAATATCGATGGCTTCACCAGAAGACTCGTCTCAGCGTTTCGCTCTACCGAAAATTTCAAGGGTCCAACATCAGGGCGATAGCCAGGGCAGCAGTCCTTGTAGCCGTCGGGAAGCGGGGAACCTCGCAGTAAAGACCTTCGGACCACGTCGACATGCAGGGGTCGATGAGGTGGTGGGCCCTCCTCCGGAATTTTCACACGAAGCTCCTCACAATCTTCAGGTTGATTGGTACCACTGGAATCGCCCCAAACGCTGGGCGCCAACTGAGGTACTGGGTTTTTTAGAACCGGCACAGAACCGGTAACCCAGCGGTGCCAGGGGATCAACACCCAGAGACCTCGGGTTCTCCTGAGTCAGACCTACAGAAACTTCAGAGTCTTCCAGGTGAAGTCAAAGATTCGTTTATTGGCTGCAACCAAGGTGACAGGGTCCTAGAAGTACGATACAAGTATATTCAGGAGACTGCACACTTTCACAAAGTCAGGCTTCTCTTCTTATACCTAATATTCAGCCTTGAGCAAAACATTCCTTGGATTCGTGGTATTTCATTTATGGTTACTGATTACGAAAGAAAAGCAGAGTCATGATGACATGTACATATTTCACGTCGTGCTGCTCATAACAAATCATCTGGCAAGGCCCAACATTTCATCAGATATCGCTGGACCCCTAATAAAAGCGGTCACCTCCCCATCATAAAGCAAGTGAAGAAAAGGAGTGGAGAAAGATGTGAGCGAGATATGGCAGGTGTGCGCGCTCAAATGGTTTTATGGCTGGTTGAGCCTAGATGCTATCTTGCTCGGCCACTGGGAGGGAACTGACCTAACGAGTTCGGCCTGGGGCAATGGTTCTAACTTGTACTGGGGTCAGGGAGAAGTCGATTAAGGAATATGTGTCCTTGTGGAATCAAATTCAACTGGATTAGGGCCTATGTAAAGGGCAACATGCAGCTAAGGGTTTAGAAGGTAAATGACGATTTCGAGGTGAAATCGTCACTCGAATACGCCGAAAATACATGTACTTGATGTACTCGTCATTTTCGGTCTTTTGATACCAAATTCGTCCTGTTCCGACGAAGTTTTTATTCTCGAGTCCAGTACTATAATATGAATCCAGATTTTATACTAGCTGTCTTAGATGTGGTGTATGTATAAAGCTTGCGTACTAGCTGTCTTAGATGTGGTGTATGTATGAAGCTTGCGTACTAGCTGTCTTAGATGTGTTGTATATATGAAGCTTGGGTACTAGCTGTCTTCGATGTGTTGTATGTATGAAGCTTGTGTACTAGCTGTCTTAGATGTGGTGTATGTATGAAGCTTGCATACTAGCTGTCTTAGATGTGTTGTATGAATGAAGCTTGCTACTAGCTGTCTTAGATGTGGTGTATGTATGAAGCTTGCGTACTAGCTGTCTTAGATGTGGTGTATGTATGAAGCTTACGTACTAGCTGTCTTAGATGTGGTGTATGTATGAACCTTGCGTACTAGCTGTCTTAGATGTGGTGTATGAATGAACCTTGCGTACTAGCTGTCTTAGATGTGGTGTATGTATGAAGCTTGCATACTAGCTGTCTTAGATGTGGTGTATGTATGAAGCTTGTGTACTAGCTGTCTTAGATGTGGTGTATGTATGAAGCTTGCTACTAGCTGTCTTAGATGTGGTGTATGAATGAACCTTGCGTACTAGCTGTCTTAGATGTGGTGTATGAATGAACCTTGCGTGCTAGCTGTCGTAGATGTGGTGTATGTATGAAGCTTACGTACTAGCTGTCTTAGATGTGGTGTATGTATGAAGCTTACGTACTAGCTGTCTTAGATGTGTTGTATCTATGAAGCTTGCGTACTAGCTGTCTTAGATGTGGTGTATGTATGAAGCTTGCGTACTAGCTGTCTTAGATGTGGTGTATGTATGAAGCTTACGTACTAGCTGTCTTAGATGTGGTGTATGAATGAACCTTGCGTACTAGCTGTCTTAGATGTGTTGTATGTATGAAGCTTGCTACTAGCTGTCTTAGATGTGGTGTATGAATGAACCTTGCGTACTAGCTGTCTTAGATGTGTTGTATGTATGAAGCTTGCATACTAGCTGTCTTAGATGTGGTGTATGTATGAAGCTTACGTACTAGCTGTCTTAGGTGTGGTGTATGTATGAAGCTTGCGTACTAGCTGTCTTAGATGTGTTGTATGTATGAAGCTTGCTACTAGCTGTTTTAGATGTGGTGTATGAATGAACCTTGCATACTAGCTGTCTTAGATGTGTTGTATGTATGAAGCTTGCATACTAGCTGTCTTAGATGTGGTGTATGTATGAAGCTTACGTGCTAGCTGTCTTAGATGTGGTGTATGTATGAAGCTTGCATACTAGCTGTCTTAGATGTGGTGTATGTATGAAGCTTGCTACTAGCTGTCTTAGATGTGGTGTATGTATGAAGCTTGCGTACTAGCTGTCTTAGATGTGTTGTATGTATGAAGCTTGCGTACTAGCTGTCTTAGATGTGGTGTATGTATGAAGCTTGCGTACTAGCTGTCTTAGATGTGGTGTATGTATGAAGCTTGCATACTAGCTGTCTTAGATGTGGTGTATGTATGAAGCTTGCGTACTAGCTGTCTTAGATGTGGTGTATGTATGAAGCTTGCGTACTAGCTGTCTTAGATGTGGTGTATGTATGAAGCTTGCATACTAGCTGTCTTAGATGTGGTGTATGTATGAAGCTTGCATACTAGCTGTCTTAGATGTGGTGTATGTATGAAGCTTGCGTACTAGCTGTCTTAGATGTGGTGTATGTATGAAGCTTGCGTACTAGCTGTCTTAGATGTGGTGTATGTATGAAGCTTGCGTACTAGCTGTCTTAGATGTGTTGTATGTATGAAGCTTGCGTACTAGCTGTCTTAGACGTGGTGTATTTATGAAGCTTGCATACTAGCTGTCTTAGATGTGGTGTATGTATAAAGCTTGCGTACTAGCTGTCTTAGATGTGGTGTATATATGAAGCTTGGGTACTAGCTGTCTTCGATGTGTTGTATGTATGAAGCTTGTGTACTAGCTGTCTTAGATGTGGTGTATGTATGAAGCTTGTGTACTAGCTGTCTTAGATGTGGTGTATGTATGAAGCTTGGGTACTAGCTGTCTTCTATGTGTTGTATGTATGAAGCTTGTGTACTAGCTGTCTTAGATGTGGTGTATGTATGAAGCTTACGTACTAGCTGTCTTAGATGTGGTGTATGTATGAAGCTTACGTACTAGCTGTCTTAGATGTGGTGTATGAATGAACCTTGCGTACTAGCTGTCTTAGATGTGGTGTATGTATGAAGCTTGCATACTAGCTGTCTTAGATGTGGTGTATGTATGAAGCTTACGTACTAGCTGTCTTAGATGTGGTGTATGTATGAACCTTGCGTACTAGCTGTCTTAGATGTGGTGTATGTATGAAGCTTGCATACTAGCTGTCTTAGATGTGGTGTATGTATGAAGCTTGCGTACTAGCTGTCTTAGATGTGGTGTATGTATGAAGCTTGCGTACTAGCTGTCTTAGATGTGGTGTATGTATGAAGCTTGTGTACTAGCTGTCTTAGATGTGGTGTATGTATGAAGCTTGCTACTAGCTGTCTTAGATGTGGTATATGAATGAACCTTGCGTACTAGCTGTCTTAGATGTGGTGTATGAATGAACCTTGCGTACTAGCTGTCTTAGATATGGTGTATGTATGAAGCTTGCTACTAGCTGTCTTAGATGTGGTGTATGAATGAAGCTTGCTACTAGCTGTATGTATGAAGCTTACGTTAGTGCTGTCTTAGATGTGGTGTATGAATGAACCTTGCGTACTAGCTGTCTTAGATGTGGTGTATGTATGAAGCTTGCGTACTAGCTGTCTTAGATGTGTTGTATATATGAAGCTTGGGTACTAGCTGTCTTCAATGTCATGCTATGGGTTTTAGATGTGGTGACTGTATAAAGCTTGCATACTAGCTGTCTTAGATATGTTGTATCTATGAAGCTTGTGAACTAGCTGTCTTAGGTGTAATGTATGTATAGAACCTGCAATCTAGGGGTTTTGTTTGCAGTGCCTGGCAGTCTTTGTGTACCTACTGTACATATAAAATGCGTGTGGTGTAACATGTGGAACACTAAGCCCTCAGTCTGAGGTGGCTGCAACATTTGCAGGTCTTGGCCAGTTTCAGTGTGAGATATGGGACTGGATGTTGTCTTGTGGTTTTTGTTGGATGTGAGGCTTGGGCAGCCTCATGTCATGAAGTGTTGAGAAGTTTCCTTAATTCGTCTTGGAGTGACTGATTTGTTGCCTTTCTGTGTCTGCGTGAGTGTTGTTGCATATACCATGGTTAGTTGGTCTGTTGTCTTTGAGATCTGTTAGATCTGAGCTGTTTCGTCGATCTAAAAACTGCTTTCAACACGGTCCTGAGAGGCCTTTTATGGGCAAAACTGGCCAAATGGGGAGCGCCCCCAAACCTGCTCAAAGCAATTAATCTTTACTCGGATACCTGGGTACAAATCAAAATACGTAAGGGTGACAGGATGACATGAAAGATTCCCACATCCATTGGCCTTAAACAGGGATGCGTCCTAGCCCCGTTCCTTTTTAATATTTATACAGCAGACCTGGACACCCTGTCATCTGAAGTCTTGAGTTACCCTCCAAAACTCGCACTAAGACCTGTGCACAGCTTACAATATGCAGATGACATTGTTTTATGCAGCCGGACCCCCGTCGGCTTGCAGTGTCAAATCACCATTCTACACAGTATAACTGAATTCCTAGGCCTGAAGCTAAACTACAGGAAAACCAAAGTCCTCTGCATCTTGCCAAAAAATAGACAGCAAGACTGCAAAATTCAAATGAAATGTCGCTGGCAATAAGATCAAACAGGTGAACAACCTACAAATATCTAGGGGTGGAACTGGATTCCAGACTAAACTTCAAAAAGTATTTTGCACAACGAAGGGCCTTGGCAAACCAAGGAGTCGATTAGGATCGCGGACGGACTTGAGTCCGTCCGCGACCCCTGAGGAGGAGGGAACGTCCGCATTGGCTGCGACGTTCCCTCAGAGGAGATTATGATGTGACCACCAGGGTGGCGGTCACATCCTCTATCTTTAACATTGCGGCGGGTGCAGCTTCAAGCTGCACCCGCCACAATGTTAAAAAGGCATGCATCGCATTTACATGCACAAAGCGGCAGGCACCGCGCGGTGCCTGCTGCTTTGTGCACGCAAATGCAGGGGGGTACCATAGGTACCGTCCGTGTGCACCCCCCACCCCTCCTTCACCCAGGGGGCCCGCAACGGGGAAGTGAAACTTCGTATGCTTTTCCACGGCGGAAAAGCCGCCGCGCAAAAGCATGCATTTTACACCATCCTAATATGGCTATTATCTTCGATGTGTCAGCTCTTTTGGAATCCGGTTTGTGTGAAGAGTATTAATTTACGATCTTCCCCCTAGTCAGTTCTTGCAGTAGGACACCTGCATATGCCTTCCCTTCCACATCAAGAAGGGCAATCATCCGGTAATTGTCGGGGTCAGCCCACGAGCCTTTTTTGTGGATGGGGACGAGTTTAGATTTATTTATTTATTTATTTATTTATTGATACCATTTATAAAGCGCACTGTTACCGAGCGGTGTCCTGGCGCTGAAATGATATCTCCCCAAGGTGACATTCCGTTTCTAAAGGCAAAAAAGCCAGGTTTTAATATTTTTCCTGAAGGCCATTAGGTCCGTACTTTGCTTCAAGACCAAGGGCAGGGCATTTCAGGCAGTGGCCACTCCACAGATGAAGCTTCAGCCTCCCCATCGTGCTTTCCTGATCCAAGTTGTCTTGACCAGCCCTTTGTTGGCCGACCTCAACTGTCTGCCTGGCGTGTACAGTTGGAAGTGCTGCTGGAGAAAAGATGGACCCAGTCCATGAACTGCCTTATACACAATACACAATGATTTAAACATTATTCGTTTGCGCACCGGTAGCCAATGCAATTTCCTCAATTCCTGTGCCACCGGCGCAAACTTGGGCAGACCAGTAATAAGACATACGCCCGCATTTTGCAGCACCTGCAGTTTATTGAGCAGCCCCTGCTGGGCTTCCAGGAGGAGACTGTTGCACTAATCAAGGTGGGAGAGCACAAGTGCCGTCACCACCGTTTTCCTGCTACTGTCCGGTAGGAAGGGGAGAACCTTCCTAATGGTTTTCATGATCCAGTAAATGGAGGAGGTTAATGCATTTACTTGCGGTTTGAAGGATAGTTGATTGTCAATAAGAACTCCCAAATTCTTTACCTTCGTTGCCAGAATGGGTGGAGTTCCCATATCGTCAGGCCACCATTTAGGGCTCCAGAAACTGACATCAGCACAAAAGAGTAGGACCTCAGTTTTAGAAGAGTTCAGTTTTAGGCAATTACCTTCCATCCATGTTCTGACTGCTGTCATACAGTCCTGGAACCTGCCAGCTACGCCTTCTTCTCTCCCCGGGAGTAGAGATACCACGATATGAGTATCATCTGCATAAGATGTTAATTCAAATCCAAATGACCGGATCGCCGGGGCGAGGGATGAGACATAAATATTAAATAGGGTGGGGCTAAGGGAGGAGCCCTGTGGGACCCCCCTGGGAGTTTGAAAGGTCTAGACTCAAAATCTCCCAGGGCCACCACCTGGACCCTATCCGCAAGGAAGGATTTAAAAATGCTCAGGGCCCTCCCCTGGATCCCGCAGCCTTCTAAACGATCCACCAAAATGCTGTGGTGGACCGTGTAGAAGGCCGCGGAAAGATCGAGGAGTACCAGAGCTGCACGTCCCCCTGCATTCAGCGCCTTCCTGATCTCTTCAGTAGATTTAATCAGGGTAGTCTCGGTACTGTGACCTTCCCTGAACCCGTGTTGGGCTTTGTCCTAACACTGAGAGGTGCTGAGAAATGTACAGAGCTGTGCATTCATGACCTTCTCAATAAGTTTGTCTGGCAATGGTAGCCGAGCTATGGGCCGATAGCCATTGGGGTCTGAAATATCGAGTGTCAATTTTTTAAGCAGTGGGGCAATCGATGCTCGTTTCCAGCATGTTGGAAATTCCACGATGTCAAACATCTGGTTAAATAGATCCGCGAGAGTACACGATATGGGGGTAGCTGCCAACTTTGCAACTGACGCTGGACAGGGATCTTGGGGCGAACCCGATTTAGTTGCATACAGCAATTTTTTAATCTCTTCCGAGCTCACCGGACGGAACCCAGAGAGTTTTGCCTCATGTGGATTGATTAAAGGGGTCCTGTGTGTTCCTTCAAGAAGAGTCAACCCCACTTGATGCTCAAGTGCAGTAAAGATCAGTTCCACTTTGTTTGAAAAGAACTTAGCGAGGGTCTCACAAAGTTCCAGACTTGGAGGAACGATCACTAACTTTACATATAGGCTGCTCTGCTAAAGTCAGCCAGAACTCACAAGCCTCCAAAGCAACATTTTCATCTTGATCCTGGGTCCTCTGTAGCATGTACTCAACAATATGACCAAACTGGCAACCGTGTCAAAGAGTTCCCTAGTTGAGTTCTTGGCTCCCTCAATCCGGTCAGTAAAATATGTGCATTTAGCCTTCCTAATCATATCTTTATAAATCCTTTGACTGGCTTTGAGCTTAATTTTGTCTGCCTGAAGGTAATCCGTACGCCAGACTCGCTCTAGTTTTTTACAGATCACCTTATATTCTAACAGCTCATTAGAGAACAAGGGAGCAGATGGTACTGTGCGAGTCGGGCAACAAAGTTTCGGCTGAGCTAAGGTACTACATGCTCGATCTATCCAATATGTGTACCTATCTGCGGCTTCATTACATCTGCTGGCAGAGGATGTGAGCTGGTCCTCCAGTGTCATTCCTTCAACCTCTTTCCAGGGTCTGTACAGCCTGGCTGACTTCCTATCCTGCCTGGCCCTATCCAGCTGGGGCGTTTAGATATTGAATAGCACAACTGAATGGTCTGACCAAGCCACGGACTCAGTATAGACAAACTGTAAGTCCGGGTTGTTCATAAAAATGCCATCCAGAGTGTGCCCTACTGTATGCGTGGCCCCCATTACCACCTGAGTAAGTCCCGCCCCCTGCATTGCTTCAACCAGGGCTAGAGTGTCCAGGTCTAAACTACCTTCTAAGTGGAAATTAAAATCTCCTAGTGCTGTAAAGGATTTGGTACACAGGGCTTCCTCCAAAATATTGCCCACTGTTTCGAGGAACTGGGACCTAGTCCCGGGTGGTCTATACAGGAGGAAGCCCTGGAAAGTTTGATGATTTGATAATGAAAGCTTGAACCCCAATGCCTCACATGTCTGTGAGGACACCGCCTGAAATGATCCCCCGATGGAGGCATGATAGATAATAGCAAGCCCACCTCCTCTTTTACCGGCTCTGTCCAGAAAAAAGCTCAGGTAACCTGAAGGCATGGCCTTAACTAAATCCGGTCCGGAGGCCGCATACGTCCAGGTCTCCGTAATGAATGCAATTTTTGTATTTTTGTCCTTAATAAGTTCAGCGCATTCCGTGCTATGTTTTACCAGGGACCTGACGTTGATAAGTATACAGTTAATTGTATTCACCTCCCTACCCCCCCTATTGTTGTGGGTCCTAATGAGCGCCCTGATTGGTCTACAAAGAATTGCAGGGGGGCAAGACGAACATGCTGGGCACATAATAAGTCCTGTCAACATATCTGTTGTATTCTCCTATTTTGTTTTAGCTTGCAGTTCTCTTTAAATGAAACATTCTAGCTCTGCTGATGTCATGATGCTTCTTGGTTCTCTCGTGTTCCCTGATTGCCAGTTGCTCCTTAGCCTTTGATGGGAACACCAGCTTTTACTCTGTAACTTATATTAAATGATCTCAACAACTTATATGGCTTACATGACTACTTATCTTTGATTACATCAGATGGCGACGATTCGCTTATGGAGCAAGTGGAGTACAGAGTGAGTTTATGTAAAGAAAACTCGACTGGTGGAAATGAACCGAGACTTATGCGTGCAGTGGAATAGAGCGCTGAATTTACATCAAGTATAACGGAGCTGAACTTACAGAAAGTAAAACGGAGCAGAACTCACAGTGAAGGACAATACTTTACAACTTATGCGTACAGTGGAATGGAGCGCTCAATTTTGCAAGTAAAACGGAGCTGAAATGACAGCGTAGCGGAGCGGTGAGCACGCATATTTATTTTTATGAAAAGTTAACTTTTTGCGTGAAGAAAACAGAAGTTATTTTAAAAAAAGAGAAGTTTTGACATGGTTTCGCAGGTTTAAACGGTTGATGTAAAGCATAGCATCATTTGAAACCACTCACTTATTCTGTTTCGCGAGCTTGCGTTTGATTCCGTTTACCGAACAGGCGTCTGGTGAGTCTCCATTCTTACTGACATCAGAGTGAGACGCAACACACTTTCACGCAAGAAGAGACAATACGCATGCGTGAAGCGTAAACAAACGTGGCGGCCATTTTGTACGCTGAACTCATCTCCTAGCAAACGCAAGCCGAACGAGTGAAATTTCGTCTTTTAGCAGCTGCCAGACGAACGAGCGTGCAGTGCAGTTCGGTTCAAAATTAATCTACTACATCTGGAGAAAAAGATATGAAACAGAAATATATGTGAGTAAAAACTTCTTTGTGCAAGGCGAACTGTTCTGATAAGTTGTTTTCGTGATTGAATAAAAGGCCTTCACCGCAAACACGCTCATCTGCTACCTAGGGAGAAGGAAGTGCATAAGGGAAGAATAACATTAAAAAAAAAAGAAGAAAATGGAGAACCCAAGTGTTATTGCACCCCCTATGTTTCTACAATTGAGTGGAGAACCGCCCTTAGAGTGGGATGAATGGATTGACATTTTTGAAAATTATATAGAGGCATTGGATGGTAAAGACTTTAGTGCTACGAGGAAAAAAGCTTTACTTCTAAGTGTCCTTGGAAAGGAGGGGCAGCATGCTTTTTAGTATTTACCTGTAGGGTTGAACCAGGATGGTAGAGCAATCACTAATGTGTATACAGTAGCAAAAGCAAGAATGAAGAAACAATATTCGAAGGAGGTGAATATTGTCATGGCAAGACATAAGTTTTATACACAGCCGCAGAGAGCAGAGGAGTCTGTCGACCAATTTGTGACTAGATTCCGAGAACTTTCTTTGAAGTGCAATTTTGGTGAGACGAGGGACGAGATGATTAGACATCAGATGATCGTTCAATGTAAGAACAAGAAAATGCAGGAGAAACTTTGGGCAGCAAAAAACCCCACTCTACAAGCTGCAATAGACATAGCCAAAGTTGTCGAGGAATCTGCTGCGTGCATGAAAGAGATGGAGAAGAAAGAGACTGTGAGAGAGAGTGGGAGTGTGTCGTCTCTTGCACAGAATGAAGTTGCAGTAATGAACAAAAAGGTATTTGAAGCCAATGACAAAATGGACAAGAGAAATTCAGGTGGATACAACAGCGGGGAGAAAGGGAGATATCAAGGGACGATGTGCAGCAGGTGTGGTAGCACTTATCATGGTGCTGATTATAAGCGCTGCTTTGCCATTGATAAAGAATGTAGGAAGTGTGGAAAGAAGGGACACTTCTCGAGGATGTGTAAAAAGACAAACAGTGACAAGGTGGCGATTGTTGAGGTGAAGCGTGAGATTGGTGTGCAAGATGATGTTGAAGGTGCTGATAAAATATTATGTTTAGGTGAGTCGAATGCACAACAGATGGAACCTGGAAGGAAGAATAGACCTAAAGCTAGCTTCAACATTAATAATAGAGTTGTTGAACTGATGGTTTACCCAGGTTCGTTTTGGACAATAGTTCCAGAATCCCTATTCAAAGAAAATTGGAAGGAAACTGTGTTGTTGCCCAAGGATATCAATCCTTGTGGATACCAGGGGGGGGTGTATTGATTTGTTAGGGTATATGGAAGCTGAGATTAGGTTTCAGGGACGTTCTATAAAGGGGAAAGTGTATGTTGCAAGTTCAGGACCAGCGATATTAGGCTGGTGTCACCAGTATGACCTTCACATTGTCATTGATCCTAGAGCAAGACAGCAGGTGATGGTTGTGGATGAGATGACTGCTGGAATGAGTGTTGAAGGTATGCCAGACTTATTTTCTGAACGCATTGGTGAAATGAAAGGGTACGTACACAAAATTGTGCTAAGAGAAGGTGCAGTTCAGATGCAGCACAAAGTGAGGAAAGTACCATTTATCGCAAGACAAGAAGTGAGGAAGATGTTGGATGACATGCTTGAGCAAGGCTTGATTGAACAGATAGAAACTTCACGTTGGGTTTCGCCAGTCGTGATCACGACCAAGTCGGATGGCAAATTTAGATTCTGTGTGGATCTTCGCACACTGAATCAGAATATTGTGGTGGACAATTTTCCGCTACCAAATATCAACAAACTAATTTTGTCATTAAAGGGTGGTAGGTTTTTTTCGAAACTGGATTAACGAAGTGCGTACCATCAAATTAAGTTGCACAACGATTCTAAGGCACTGACTGCATTTAGTACCACTGAGGGAGTTTACCAGTTTACCCGAATGCCCTTTGGTCTCGCGTCGGCGGCAGGGGTTTTTCAAAGGATGATGGGGTCGGTTTTGAAGGGGATAAGTAATGTGGTATACTTTCAGGATGATGTCCTGCTGTTTGGTGAGACGGTTGAGCAACACAATCAAATTTTAGAGGAGGTCTTGAACAGGATGGAGCAGTCAGGGTTAATATTAAGGAAAGAGAAGTGCAAATTTGCAGTGGAAGAGGTAGAGTATTTGGGCTACACGCTTTCTGCCAGGGGTGTGAGGCCGAAGAGGGATCTTTTGGAGTCGATAAGAAAGGCGCCGTCACCCGGTGACAAGGATCAATTAAGATCGTTCCTTGGGCTTGTTGAATACTATGCGAAGTTTGTGGAGAATTTTGCAGCAAGGACAGAGAAGATCAAGTTGTTACTGAGGAAGGGTTGTAGATTTGTGTGGGGTCATGAGCCGGATGAGTGTTTTGTTAACATCAAGAAGGCGATATGTGAGGCTAAGATCTTGACCCCGTTTGATACCAAGCTGAAGTCTGTGTTAACGGTTGATGCCAGCGTCGTTGGTATTGGTGCGGTGTTAGCGCAGGAACATGATTCAGGGTTGAAGACGGTGGTTTTTACGTCAAGGACACTTACCAGTTCAGAAAGGAATTATTCTATTATTGAACGTGAGGTGCTGGCAGCTGCATGGGGCTGTGAGTACTTCAGAATGTACTTGTGGGGATTTGAGTTCAGGATGTTGACAGACCATAAACCGTTGGTCAAAATATTGTCTCCGGGTGGTGCTGGAAACGGGTCAGCGAGGTTGGCTAGGTTAGCCGCTAGACTCCAGGAGTTTTTGTATAGGGTAGAATATATTCCTGGGTGGAAGAATAGTTTGTACCACTTTGTTCGCCATAAGTTGGCAGGGTATGCTCATACGTGAGTCCCTTGCTCACTTTGCCACTGGATTCAAGCAAGCCGGCTGAAGACAGCTGAAATGCCAGAAACCGGTCCTCGGAAGCTTGTTTCCGGTCCAGGGAAGGCATGGCTCGGCAGTTCGGGCTGGACTGTTCCCATGAGGCACAGGGTCAGACTGATTTGCATATGGCCATGTCTGAACTGGGGTGGCAGAGTGGGCTAAAGAACGGTGATGGATTAAACCCAGATCTGTTGACTGGGTGTGAGTGTTGATTGGTTCAGATGCTCCGTCCATCACCACCCCCTTTTGTACCACTTAGTTTGCCATAAGTTGGCAGGGTATGCTCAGACGTGAGTCCCTTGCTCACTTTGCCACTGGATTCAAGCAAGCAGGGCTGAAGACGGCTGAAATGCCAGAAACCGGTCCTCGGAAGCTTGTTACCGGTCCAGGGAAGGCATGGCTTGGTAGTTCGGGCTGGACTGTTCCCATGAGGCACAGGCTCAGACTGATTTGCATATGGCCATGTCTGAACTGGGTGGCGGAGTGGGCTAAAGAACGGTGATGGATTAACCCAGATCTGTTGACTGGGTGTGAGTGTTTGATTGGTTCAGATGCTCCGTCCATCACCACCCCCTTTTGTACCACTTTGTTCGCCATAAGTTGGCAGGGTATGCTCAGACGTGAGTCCCTTGCTCACTTTGCCACTGGATTCAAGCAAGCCGGGCTGAAGACGGCTGAAATGCCAGGAACCGGTCCTCGGAAGCTTGTTTCCGGTCCAGGGAAGGCATGGCTTGGCAGTTCGGGCTGGACTGTTCCCATGAGGCACAGGGTCAGACTGATTTGCATATGGCCATGTCTGAACTGGGGTGGCAGAGTGGGCTAAAGAATGGTGATGGATTAAACCCAGATCTGTTGACGGGGTGTGAGTGTTTGATTGGTTCAGATGCTCCGTCCATCACCACCCCCTTTTGTACCACTGGGTACTTTGCTAAGGCAGCATGTCTGACCTTCCCGAATCTCCCAAATAATTTTTCTTTTTCATTAAGAATCAAACGTGAAGCAAGTTCGGGTAAAATACTCCCAGCTTTGAGGGTCCTTCTCCCTTAGTTTCCAAATGATCTGCGGTTAATAAGGGGAGATTTTAATGCCAACCTCATAGAATCAGACTTGGATTCTCCTTTAACTTCATTGGTTGAACAAATGTGGGCCATTCCAGATATAAGTTTTCCGTATCAACGGAAAGACCGCCATGGTACAAAAGAAGCAGCTTATCTAAATCAACTAGGCTTTCACATTTTGAACTGAAGCTCTCAATCTGACTTGCCTGCTGCCTACACGCACGTTTCATGCTTCAGAATAGCCACATTGGGCTAACTTTGCGTCTCGATCGCTCACTTCCATGCAGTCCACAAATTTGCAGTAATATTTTCATTGGCAAGCAACCACGCTATCCTCATTTGCAAAGTGCTTCTCTCACAATTCCTTCGTCCAGCAACCTTTCTGATTGGGAAAGAAGATAATTTAGAGCCAGTTAAAAAAAGTATGGTGGACTTCCTGCTTCCACAGAGTGTTCTGTCTCTCAAACTTGACCTCTCGTACTCAAATCCGCATTGAATTCAAACAGTCTTCTCAACATTTGATTCTGAAAACAAGATCTGTAGCTTACTACTTAAAAACTAAAAATGACAGAGACCATATGTTAAAAATCCAAATCTGGTCAATGATACACAACCCAGGGTCCACCTGGAACAAATTTTTAACGCACAGTCTAGATGCACTAGAAGACCATGAAATTTGGTCAAGCTCGCTACCCATAGGTCTGGCTGCAAAACTGTTAATCCTCTAAGCAAAGATAATTTCAGCTGTGCACGATGAACTAGCAGTGAAAATCCTCTCCCACGGCAGCTGAGTATCAAAACTTTATGACTGAGGAAGGCTACCTCACTATCTAACACCCGCCTTACGCCAACATTTAAATATCACTTAATGAGATTATGATTTGGATTAATCCCTCTGATGTCATACAAGTATGGTCAGAGATACAAGGAAGGCCGCTTCTGTGGTAAAGGGGAAGAAACCTTAATTCATTTACTATGTATCTGCAACAAACTGTGCCCTCTGCACATTTTCTGGCTGCGCCCTATATGGCACGTTATCAATGTACAGACATGCCAAGAGGCCCTGGAGGTGTGCGTGAAGGGCGACTCTGCTCAGTTGGCTGCCCGCTTTGTGAAATTTATGACTGCAATGATATATGTGCTTCCTACAGATCACTCAAAAGTTTAGCCATGTTGCACAAAACTCTTTTCATAAAAAGGCAAAAATTGTTTTTATTATCTTTTTTTTAAAAATTGCAATGATTTTAAGTAATTTTGCAATAAAAATCTATTTATCTATCTCAAAACACAAAGAAAATGTATGGCACATGAACTTTCAGGATTTTATTTGAACAGATCTTTGTGGAAGTCTCTTTTCTCCAGCTCTCCCTTTTACGTGGGTTCATAAAGCATTCTGAGGTTGGCACTCAGAGATAATATTTTGAAAAGCATATAGCTGCGCGAATAAGTAATGCAGTTTTTAGGCTGCGTAGCGAAGACTGAAAAGAGCATTTCCCTGAACAATTACACTCATAATGAATGTGTTTAATGTAAGTAGGTAAATGAAATCATAAACTAAATTTGCCCCATGGTAAATTGTCTGTTGTTTCACAGTTATGTAGACATACATAAACCCTAGTCTTAATATTAGACATGATTTTAATCTGTTCCCTGCCAACACTTTAACAAAGCAGTGACGAGCAGCGGAAAGTAAAAAAAACAAAGAGTTCTCACACACAATAACAGAAGATCCAAAGCGTAAAGACACTGTGCTTTACCAGTGCGCCTCAGCCATGAAGGGACGTGACGTATCAGCATAACCAACAAGTTAGAAATCAGCCAAAAAGACCGACAGTGAAGTGAACCAATGGTAAGTACCAGGCATGAAGAAAGTTGTATTATTGATCACACCAGGACTTGCAGTTAGCGCATGCATGCTGTAGCTCGACCTAAAAATGGAAGTAACAATGGGGCCGTCCATAAGGTATGTACTGGTCCAAGCAATACATTGTTGTTAAATTGTGTTAGCAATATTAGGATGTTGACATCTGTATGTACATTCACTATGATCATCAAGTCACTTGCATTTTAAGCGTGTTACAGTTGGGGTCCAACATAGGTTTATCGGAGGAGGCAGAATGTGAACTCTAGTGTTGGGTAAAGCTAACCCTCTCCTATTGGTTCTGAATGTCTGGAGTTTTTTTTTGTGCATTCAAGAAAACCGGTGCCCACACAGAGGCATATTTATTAAGATTTCACGCAACACAGGGCAGCACGCAAAGTCACTGTGCTGCATCAAATGGAGAGTGCAAAAATTCGCAACTGCCTCTTAGGGATATAGGGCGAGACTAAGTTCTTAACTCTTTTAGGGCCTTTATTATGCTGAGCTCTGTGAGTGATGACCAGTGTCTTAAATTTTATTCTGGCCTCTATTGGAAGCCAGTGTAATTTAAGCAAATATTTTCCCACTGATTCCCGTACCGGAATGATGCACAGCAGTCTTGCAGCTGCATTCTGGGCCACCTGGAGTTTCTTAATGACATATTTGGGTGCTCCCAAGAACAATGAGTTCCCGTAATCCAGACGCGAAGTAATGATCGAGTGCACCACTGTCTTACTTAATTGTATGGGAATTCTATCCAGGATTTTGCATAGACTTTTAAGAAGTCCGAAACACATTGCAGCGATCTTTTTGGCTTGAGTTGCCATAGAAAGATCTGTTTCAAGCCAGAAGCCTAGATTCTTAACTGTTTCACAAGGAATAGGTGGTTTGCCTAGACATGCAGGCCAGTCTAGGATTGGTCTGGGTATCGCTTTATTCCCCAGGAGTAATAGCTCAGTTTTCTCGCCATTTAACTTTAAACAGCTTGCTGTCATCCAGTCTTTCACTTTTACCAGACAAGCGGATAATCTGTCCCCATCTTTACAATTATTTGGATCAAGGGAAATAATCAGCTGTGTATCATCAGCGTATGAAGTCATGGATATATCAAATTCCAATCCGATTTTAGCAAGTGGCTCCACATAGACATCTATCTGAACTTACATTGATCTATCTGAATGTACATCGATCTATCTGAACTTTCATCGATCTATCTGAATGTACATCAATCTTTCTGAACTTTCATCGATCTATCTGAACGTACATCGATCTATCTGAACATACATCAGTCCAGCACTGTGCATTTAAATCAGTTAATCAGTCTCTAATGTTGCCTCAGTCTCAGACTCTCACAAGCTGGTTGCACACTAAAACCTGGGCGGTAAATTCCATCCCGTTCGCGGAATTTGCGGAATTTGGGTAATTTCGCGTTGTGCGGAGAACGCAAAATTGCACAAAATTCTGCGTTCCGCAACTTTGCAAAATTTTTTGATTGTTCGCGTTTTCACAATGCGTGTTCGCGAGATATTTCCCCCCGAGGACGCAAACAGCGATTGCGAACAGTAAAAAAGCATCGCGAACAAGCAATTCCGCGTGTTCATGGAATTTCTGCGTGTTTCTGGAAATTTTTTAACGTTTCACCGAGATTTACGTAACGCGATTACGCAAATTCCACCCACCCCTATTGCACACATGGCCACCACACAGTTTCTACTCTGATGTTGGTATTGTGTACCTGTTATATCCTGTATGTTATGTCATTTACACTGTCCCTTTAATACTCAGTTGGTTATCTTTGAGTGTTCTTTAGAACACCTCTGGCTCTTAGGCTTCAGGTCAGTTACACTGTTCCTGGATGCCAAGTAGCTGCATTCTTTGTTGCTGTGCTGCTGATATTAAAACCCACTTAAAAGATTCATCTGTCTCCTGTGGATATATAACAAAATTTGGCGACGAGGGAAACCACTGTCTTTTGGATATACAGCAGCACAGGTGTGGAGCAATTGGTAAAAATTTCATTTTTGAAAGATGTGTGCGATTTTTATTTAAAGAGAATCACTATTTGTCATCTGCAAGAAGATTCCCTTTAACTTTGCCGAAATCGCCGTCCTGATTGATCTTACCAACACTGATTGGCTCAATTTCAACAAATTGCAGTGTTTTAATGGCTATTTACCTTTGAAAACTGTCGGGTGAAGAACGCGGCTCTTGCTGGACGACGTGTCAGACAATCTCGTCAATTCTTTACGCGTCATTCTAAGAGGAACGGAGCCAGCTGTGTTCGTTCCGACAAAGCGTCACTCTGGAAAGTGGAAGGCCAAACTAGCGCGAAAACCATTTCCTTAGCTCACGCTACATGCGAAGCTATGTCATTGCGCTGCGTGGCGGCCATTTTGGATTTTTGTTATTTCCATGGCAACTATTCACCGAGTCTGACGATGTTCGTGCTTTAAAGGAAAATGCATGTTCCTTCGTATTATTCATATTTATTTTGAAACGCTTGTCACTACATGTAAGTGGAATTGACTATATTTTAATTTTAACGGAAAGTTATACTGGAACTGGCATTGAAAGGAAGACTTTCATTTGAATTTAGTATTAGGTAACTGGAACTGACATACAAGGAAGACTTTCATTTGAATTTTGTATTTTGTTATTTTCTCTACTTACATACGAAGAAGATCACATATTAACTGAAATACACCATTTTCAGTGTAGTTTCCTTAGCATTATATTTACAGTATGCAATTTGATCCACCAGAAAAGTTTCTACAGAACAAGGGGCATCCTCCAATTCCATGGACACGTTGGAAAGAAGAGTTTTTCAATTACATGAAGGCAATTGATGGTGAACGTATGGGTTCTGAGATGAAGAAAAACATTCTTTTACACTGTTTAGGTTCTGAAGGACAGATGGTTTTTAGGGCTTTACCTCCCATTCCCCCTGTGGATGGTGAAGGTGAGGGCACTAATGTTTATAAAGAAGCACTTCTTCGGATTGAGAAAAGATTTAAGCCGGTTTCGAATATTGCTTTAAATAGGTATAAGTTTTATACGCGCGCACAACAAAATACAGAATCTTTTGATGAGTTTATGACTGCCTTAAGATCGTTATCTATGCATTGTAATTTTGGTAATATGAGCGATGAGATGTTGAGAGATCAAATAATTGTCCATGTCAAGAACAAAAAAACACAAGAACGTCTTTGGGAACTTGGGGATCCTAAATTGTCTGAGGCTATTGCCATTGCAAAATCTTTAGAACAATCTGAGAAATGGATGCTCACTATTCAAAAACATAGTGTAAACAAATCCGAATCACATGATGATGTTTGCTTAGTTAAACATAAAGATGGGCATGTTAATAATAATATACATCCAAATTTTAATTCAAACAAGCCGAATAATCCAATGAATTTTAAAGGATTTGAAAAATCTGTAATGTGTTATAAATGTGGTAGTAGAATGCATGTTGCTTCATATGCTGGTTGTGCTGCTATAAATAAGGAATGCAGGAAGTGTGGGAGATTGGGACACTTTTCAACGGTATGTAGGGATGTTAGGAAATTTACTCAAAGCTCTAATAGTAAAGTAGCTTGTCTTACTGAGGAACCTTCTAAAGCTTGTAGTTGTGTTTGCAATGGTGGAGAAAATTGTTCCACGCAAGATAAGGGTTTTGTGGTTTATCTTAGTGAAGAAATTTCCATGGTTGATGTTTCAATTGATGGTCAGGTTATTAAAAAAACGATTTGTGAAATGTTTGTGTTAGGTGTAGGTCTTGATCTTATGGCTGATTCAGGTTCACATTGGACGATAATTACTAAAGATTATTTTGATGAGCGTTTAGGACAGGTTTTAGATTTTTCAGACATTCTTCCGTCTGAAATTTGTGCAGTAAGTTTTAATGGTTCGAGGGTAGAGATGTTAGGCTATTTTCTTGAGAAAATTACTTTCAGATCCAGATGTGTTGAAATTAAGCTTTATGTGGCAGTTAAAGGTGTGAATGTAATTGGTTGGAAGGACCAATGGAGATTTGGCATTATTTTCAATCCTCGTGCCAAAGATCCAGTCATGCTTGTTGAAATTTATGATGTTGGGAATGTGTCGTCTATTTTAAATGATAAAGGAACTGAGTTGATTAAATCTGAATTTAAAGATGTTTTTTTGGAGAAGTTAGGTATGATTCGGAACTATTCCCATAGAATTAAACTTAAATCCAATGCCATTCCAGTGAAACAAAAGTTGAGGGGTGTTCCCATTAATGTTAGGGAAGATCTTAAAAAAACATTAGATGATTTGGTTGCTGGGAAAATCATTGAACCCATTAATTATGCGGAATGGGTTTCTCCGATTGTTTTGGTTCGGAAACATGATAAATCGTTGAGAATGTGTGTGGACCTCAGGGCTCTAAATTTAGCTATTATTGTAGACTGTCATCCCCTTCCCAATATTAATGAGGTTGTGTCAATGCTGGAGGGTGCTAAAGTTTTTTCCACTCTCGATTTAAGATCGGCTTATCACCAAATTCCCCTTACTGATTATTCAAGGTGCCTCACAGCCTTTATTACCCCTTAGGGCCTTTTCCAATATACAAGGATGCTGTTTGGGCTGGCTTCAGCAGCCTCGGTATTTCAAAGGGTCATGTATAATATTTTTAGGGATTTAGATCATTTTGTAAAATGCTTTCAAGATGATATTTTAATTTTTTCTGGAAGTAATGATGAACATCTGCTACATTTACGTTGTGTGTGTGAGAAGTTAAGAGAGAACGGTTTAACTTTAAAGGCTGGAAAATGCAAACTATTTCAGTCTTCTGTCGAGTATCTTGGTCACACTTTATCAGGAGATGGTGTTGTACCTAAGAGATCGAATGTAGACGGAATAAGTGAAGCGCCTCCTCCCATCAATAGAAATCAGTTACTGTCATTTGCAGGTATGTGCGAATATTATAGTAAATTTGTCAACAATTTTGCAACTAAGATGGAGCCCCTTAGGAAACTTCTTAGACAGGGCAATTCTTTTGTTTGGGGGAATGAACAACAATTAGCTTTTGAATTCATCAAATCAGAGATTTTACATGCTCCAACCCTTAGACCTTTCTGTCTGAACAAAATGTGTGTAATCACGGTTGATGCAAGTATGTATGGTGTTGGATCTGTTTTATCTCAAAGGTTGGCTAAAGAGGAGTGGAATGTGTGTTTTGCCTCTCGCACACTTAATGAAATGGAGCGAAGATATGCAGTCATAGAGAAAGAGCTGTTAGCCTGTGTGTGGGCGATCGAACATTTTAGAAATTTTATTTGGGGCAGTAAATTTGTGCTTAGAACGGATGACAAACCGTTAGTTAATATTCTTTCTCCAGGTGGAGGATGGAATTCCACGGCATGCATCTCCAGGTTAACTTCAAGACTTCAAGAATATTCTTTCACTCCTGAGTATGTTCCAGGAAAAAAAAATGGTGTTGCAGATTTTATGTCTAAGCACCCCTGTGTAACTTCAGATAACAAGGTGTTAGATGATTCTGAAGTTGTTGCTTCTCTACAAGATGTGTTATCTAGCTCCTTTGATGGTATTTCTGAAAAATTATGGGAGTCAGCTGATAGCCAAGATCTCACTTTGCAGTCCATAAAAAAGTATATGTTAGAAGGTTGGCCAGACAAAAAGCATTTAAAAGAAGATTGTATGCCGTTTTTCAATGTCATCAATGAATTAGAACTTGAGAATAATTTTGTGTTCAAATCAGTTAAATGTGTACCACCTTTTGACATGCAAAAAATAATTTTAGATGTGGCACATGAATCTCATCCAGGCATGTCGGCCATGAAAAGATTAATAAGAAATTATTTCTGGTGGCCGGGTATAGATCGTTTGGTTGATCATAAGGTAAGAGAGTGTACTCTTTGTATGGGAAATGACAAAATGCTTAAAGTCAGTGTTCCTCCTTTGAAAACCACTTCTTGGCGAACTTCTCCCTGGGAAAAGTTAGCTTTTGATATCTCTGGTCCATTTTTGTGTCTTCCAAGTGATTCTCGTTATGCTTTCGTCCTTGTAGATTATCATTCTAAATGGCCAGAGGTTAAGTTTGTTTCTTCTGCCTCTACCAACATGGTGGTAGAGTTCTTTAAAAAAGTTTTTTCCAGAGAGGGTTGTCCTTCGACTATTGTCACTGATAATGGGGTTCAACTTACTTCATCAGATATGGAGGAATTCCTTAAATTACATAGTATTAAACATCACACTGCGTCTTTTTATGAACCACATGAAAATGGACTAGTAGAACGTTTTAATAGAGTTTTGAAAGGATTTATCACAGATGTGTGTAAATTGGGTAGTGATTGGAAAACCATTTTGAGAGAGAAACTCTGGTTTTATAGAATTACTCCCTATTCAACCACAGAGGTCAGTCCATTCCGTCTTCTCAAGGGACATGATCCAGCTTCTACAATTTGTCCTTGGTGGTTCAGAGATAAATGTTCAAATAAATCTTTTTCAAAGGAATTGGTTGAACAGGCTTCGCTGAAGGTTGAAAACAAACAAGCCAGAACCAAATTGTGCTATGATAATAAATGGAATGTTAAAACTCCCAATTTTGCAGTGGGAGATTTTGTTAGAATCAAAAGACCTGGTCTAATAACTAAATGTTCTGATAAATTTGGCAAACCAATGAAAGTTGTAAAAGTTTTTAGTAATAGCATTATAACCCAAGATGGCAAGTTGTGGAACATCAAACGTGTTGCTAAATGTCCAAATGTTCATCAGTCTCTGAATCCTTCTTTCCCACAAGTAGCAAAGGACTCTATTGCTTCCAGGGTTAAGTTGTCTCTTCGACCAAAATTTGTTCCAAGTAAATTGGATGACTATGTTTCTTAATCCATAACTTGTATTTCTGTTATTGAAGGGAGATGTGTTACATTCTGTATGTTATGTCATTTACACTGTCCCTTTAATAGTCAGTTGTTTTTCTTTGAGTGTTCTTTAGAACACCTCTGGCTCTTAGGCTTCAGGTCAGTTACACTGTTCCTGGATGCCAAGGAGCTGAATTCTTTGTTGCTGTGCTGCTGATATTAAAACCCACTTAAAAGATTCATCTGTCTCCTGTGGCTATATAACAGTACCGCTCTCAAAGATCCTATCTCACAACACACGTATACTGAACTCACACATGTATGAGGGAACCTACTCCTTCCAGGGCATTACAGACACTGTTTACTGTCCTAGACCATCATTTGATCACTTAAATCATTCTGGGTGTTGTAGTCTTGTTTTGCTTTTATTGAACTTATTAGACAAACACACTGAAATCAATGATTTGTAAGTGAAAAGCTCAGGACTGGAGGCTGTCGTAAGGTGGACACACCACAAATTCATGCATGCCCACAGTAGGCATATATGAAATATACGAAATCAAATTGATTATGATGCAGTCATTAAAGAAGTTGTTAAGTCACGTTGATATCTTGAAGTCAATGTGGAGTGAGATTGTGTGTTTCCATATTTATTGACTTTCAACAAACTTCTTCATCGGGTTCTCCTCCCACTCCGGCAGTGAAGACAGCTTTGCAGAGACACTGTCTTTGATTGGCCAGCCCCACATCTTGAAAAATGGGGCCAAATTCTTCTTAACCTGATTGGAGAACTTTTCTGCCCACAGGTTCATCTTGTAGGTGTTTTCATCTTTGATGTCAGTCATTTTCTGGTAGTCGGAGAAGAGCTGGATGAAGGGAGCCCAACCAAAGGCTTCCTGCAGCTGGGAAATAAGAGACAGTACTTTTAAAACACACAAAGGCAGAACAATAACTATACAAGCAGAGAGTGAGAAGCAATCAGTCTTCAGATCATGACTCAACAGTGTTTGGGGGCATTTATAGAGCACAAACCTAGCTATGGAGCAACAGAGTGTCCCAAAGGTGTTTCAATTGGAAATACATGAAAAGAAAGATTTGAAAATAACAGAGTAGAGAAAGGTGACTTCTTGGTGAGGTATTTGCATAAGTGACCCTACAGCTGGGAAAGCTGAAGCTGGTAGACTATAGTATTTGTTTTTAACACACAAAGGCAAAACAATGACTATAAATGTGATGTATTTGTAAAGCGCACGGATGCCCACGCAACGGGGCATCCCGGCGCTGCACTCATACCGCTGTGGAACCCTTCCTGGCTTTTCCATGTGAAATGTTCACTCCTGGGTACCCCCAAGGTGAAGCCAGGCATCCAAGCGCTGCTGGGGCCATTGTGGAGATTAATCAAGCTATTGCCCAGAGTTGCAGAGTGGGACCCATGATTAGACTAGGCACCGAGGCGAGAATTATCAGGTCTGGGGAGATTGAGTCCAAGACCCGCCGAGGCAGGAATTGAACCCTGGTCCCGGGCCAGACCTCTGCACCAGGGTCTGCCGCTCTAACCATTGAACCACGCTTTTCCACAGCAAGGGGAGAGTGAGAATACGGTAGTCCTCAGATCATGACTCCACAGGGTGGTATGCACTTGGGGTATTTCTAAATCACTACCCTAAATTCAGAGCACCAGAGTGCTACAGAGGCTTGCAGATTTGATATGTCTGTAGGAAGAGAGAAGGCCAAAAAAGACAAAGGGCATTTTCAAATATCATAGGGAAGAGAAAGGGGTTCTCCCGTGAGGCTATTTGCCAAGAAGGCCCAAAAGCTGGGAAGGTTGACCTAGCCTTAAGGTGCCGCTTGATGAGAACAATCTTCAGTTCCTTCTGGAAGTAAAAGAGGGTGTGAGATACAGCTAGGAAGAAGGGAGCTCCAGACCTTTCTTATGGAGCAGGAGAAGGTCTTTCATCCTGCCTGTCATTTCCTACACATTGCATATATAGTGTCAGAAAGACCCCCTGACATAGACTAAAGACATGGATGAAAGTCTCTAGCTCTCAGCACTTCCAAACATAGCTCAAAGATGACACAGGAAGATACATGATCACCACTTCCAAAACCTCTCTGGAGATGGAGCAGGGTTCACAGCTGACTGCACATTGCTGTGAAGAAAGAACACACCATAAGAGGCATCAGCAGCTTTCACACCATTAAGTATTTTGATGCTACTCTTCATTTATCACCAAGAAACTGGATGGCACAAGGGATGCAAGGGTTTCCAAAGAGTCACTGAGTCTTAGAGTCTTAATATGGCTGGCGGTTGTGGTGATTGAATTTCTTAACCGACTAGCCAATGTAAAAGGAGTATGTGGTCCCCTTCTAGTCGCTCATCAGTGGCGCACTTCACTCTACTGCCACCCTCAGAGCCTGCGGCTGCTTCAGGGTGTAGTACTAAGGAGGATGCCCAATGCAAGGCCATTGCCCATTCTGGTGATCCTCAGATACTGTGGATTGTGGGCGGCCCCAGTGAGCAGCAAAGACTGGGCAGGACCCAAACATACTGGTTGGAAAGAACGTCGATCTATGGGGGGACCATTGGTGGCCCACTTTAGTAGGCCTTCCTCGATTCTGTTCTATCTCTGATACCATCCGGAGACTCCATTGGCTCCCTATGGCTCAGCGTATCCAGTTTAAGACACTCTGCCTCTCCTTCAAAAATTTAAAACTTGCCACCTCTAAAATGCTCTGCAATCTTCTCACCCCGTATGTTCTGACCCGCGTACTGCGTTCTGCTAGCCAACATTTGGTCAAGATACCCCGGATCAAGCGCTGCCGAGCGGGAGGACGTTCCTTCTGCTTTCTAGCGGCTAAACTGTGGAACTCCCTGCCGGCACATATACGCGAACGGGAAAACCTTTTGGATTTCAGAAGGGCTGTCAAAACCCACCTTTTTCCCCGAAACTAAGCCTGCTTGTTCCATGCTCTACCTCTTTCTCTGAAGTCAGTCATTTTTCTGTTGCAAAGCGCCGAGACGCCCCTTTGCTGGGGCAGCTGAACGCTATATAAACTATTGTAACATATTAACATATTAACATATTAAAACAGTACAATTCCTTGAGAGGGCCCAGACCAGTTGTGGGAACAAGGTTACCCCTGGGCGAATATGTTTCGGTCATACTGGCCTGTGTTGTCAGTGTGGTTCCCTGAGGGCCCCTTTCAACCACATAGTCCTAATCTGCAGCCATCACTTGGGTACAGACCTCAGCATTAGAGTGCAGCCCAGAGCCCTCCAGCTAGCTGACACTGCTCCCCACGAATAACAGCCGCAACAGGGAGTATCGTAAGTGCAGTTCCACATGTCCAGCTAACCATAAAAATCCACATTTTCATCTGAAAGCTGGATGAGATCACAGAGCTCTGCGCTATGCAGCCATCTTGCTTGCTTGAGAAGCCACACCCCCTTGAAATTTCATTAGTGAAAACTAGAAACAATGGTTTCCTAGGATTCATTCACAGACAATTAGAACCAACTAATAACTATACCTAGGACCCAACCCAAGGCATCCCCTTCACACCATCGCAACACGAGTTCCCTGGTTGTGAACAATCACACATGAAGGTCAATAAATAATAGACTAAACCATCAGCCGAAGAGAAAAATATCTCAAAACCTGAATATTTCAAATTCAATCTTGGTATCAACAACATTGTTTGCAGGACTGAAGGTGCAGCACACAGCGGAAGGCGAGAGACAGACATATTTGGAAGACAAACAAGATCATTCAGGATGGGCCAGAAACCTAAATTGGTACAGAGAACAATGTCTGTTGAACCACCAGCCATACTATACTCGCTGAGCTGCTGACTGATGCTCAGCGATTAAAGGTGAAGCAAGAAGTGGAGCTGGAGAGAACAGCATTGACCCCATCCAGACTGGCAATAACTAGATTTTGACCCATGGTGGGGCTATCAGAATTAGACAGGAGAGCTTGACCCTTCCTATTTAATGCATGAACTTAGTTATTTGTTTCATGAAGGTTTATCTTCTCATGGATTTTTTTTTTTGGAGAGTTTTATATAGCGCGAACTAGACCCAAACCAAATCAGGTATCAGAGCGCTTTACATAGCACCAGTTACGTTACATGAGGACGGACACACATTCATTTTAGGTACGGGGAGATTAAGTGATTTGCCCAGAATCACAGGAGGTTTTGGCGTCGTTACCGAGACTCGAACCCAGGTCCCCAGGTCCGAGGTCGAGCACCCTAGCCGTTAGGCCAACTCCTCTCCCCTGCATAACCGGGGGTACTGCTTGTTGAGTGCCCACCTTACTTCTTGAATGAGTCAATGTCCATGATTGACTATTGTTGGATACTAAAGGTAGATTTTAGGTTTCTTTAAGTTGCCATACAAGGTAGGTTAGACAAAATTTGGTTCACTGCTGTCCAAAGCAGGGCTTCCAAAGCATAAACTGACTGTCCACTGTGACTTTTCAATAAAATCTGAAACAATCTGGTTGTTTGAGTTTTAATATATTTCTATAGACCTTTAACACTATCAGGACTCTGATAAAGTTCAATGCACTGAGAACAATGCAGCAGCAGAAGCAGTATGAGAGGAAATCAGGTGTTTCTGCTTTGGTTTTACTGCTTTGCAACAGCCAGTGTGGTAGGGATCTCCAAGTTAGAAGATGTCGGTGTTTGATCAAACCAGGCAGAGATATTTCTCCTAGATACATTGCAAATGTGCTTTAGTCAAGCTATGATATTGTCACAGTGTCTACCCACTCATATAAAGGTGAATAATATCAACAAAGGGGTGATGGATATTAAAAAGTCCACTGGTCCAGTAGTCACCTGTTTATATTGAATAGAAGAGGAGACAGAGAGGAGCCCTGTGGAATCCCACACCTGATGCCTTTCCCGGTCGACAAGAAGAAGACATCACTTGACCTGAAAGAATGTCACCAGTGCAATCTTGTTCCAGAGCCAGAGATCCCTGCCCAGTTCAAATAGAATTCAGATTTCTTTGTGGTCCGCAACACAGGAGAACAACAGATCTTCACTAATGTCAGCAATTCCACTTTCCATCCCTTTTCCTGGTCTCAGCCCAGATTTTCTGTCCTGCTGAGTTGACGTGGACTCTTTGATCTCTTGTTGTTGTCAAGCAACCTCTCCTTCCTGATCATGTATTAAAAGGGGAGGTTAAAGGTGACTTTATAAATCACTGGATCCCATTGGTTGTTAATGTTTTGTTCAATTATTGTAGTGTGTTAGTGCAGAGGTACCATTGGTACCATATATTGCTGTAGTGAAGCCTACGTGGTGCTTCCTATCTCAGGTAGGTTGTCAGAAGCCATCCTTCATTGTTTTGTCCCTGCAGGTCCTGACTAGAACTCTAGGGTTTCAGTTTGTTGACTGCTTCACTCACTTGTCCAGGGCTTAAAACTGCAAAAAGGCAGAATATTTGAAGACTCTGTCCAAGTGTAAGATGGTAAATCCCTGCTACATCCCCAGGATCCTGTTCTCAAAGGTGGTCATCATGTTTTCACACCACTGATCTGAGACAACTCTGGTATCTTTGGCCATCTCTGGCTTCATGACTTTTAAGAAAAACTAGAATAATTCCCTAGTTGTCTTTGACACCTGTTTGATCTGTGGCAATTGTAAGGGGGTGTAGTGCTAAGGACTGTTGGTCCTATGTGTGCAGGGATCGCTGCTGAGCTGAGTTTGTTGAGCTGTGAGTGAGGCCTTAGGAGAGGATTGTCATGGACATCAAAGATCACCAAGAGGGTTATTCTGAGATCACTCCATTATTGCTGCTTCTCAGCAGACTGCAGAAACCGTAGGATTTCACCCATTTCCCCCCAACGCTCACCTGCAGATACGTCTCCAGAGCGGCCCATAAAGTCCAGTCCTCCAGCCTGGCTCCTTTCTCGAGGTAGTTCTTGATGTGCTTCTCTCTGCACTCTGGGTGAAGGTCTCCATGAGCTCTGCTCCTCTGGATTCCCAGCACCTTCTCGCTCACGTAGACTGACCAAAGGTTGCAGGTGGCCTCTGTGGTGTTCGGACTGATGTTCCAGCCCCAGCACTGCTGATTGTGCCCCAACTCGTGGATGGGACCCCAGATCCCTCCACTAATTAAATCAAAGTTAGTCAACTCTTTAGAGGAGTCTGTGTGGGCCATGATGGGATAGCCAGCGTGCATCCAGCCTGAAAGGAGAAGACAAAAGATGACAACTACTGCATCCCACAGAAGAACCATCAAACACTGCACATGAACAACAGCCGTGTACACTCAGACAACAGTCTGGGTTGCTGTCTCTCTTTCTGAGACTCTTTTGAAAGTCAGAGTCAGTAGGTGTCATAAGTGGGAGATGATATCTGTGGTACTCACACATCAGTTCCTCCTGTTCCAACACTCACAAACATCACTGGTTCAGCATACCTCATAAAAATGATCTCTTTAAACTAGTTTGATGAAAACACACTAGACAGGGGAGTCTGTGCACATAAAAAACAAATTGACTTCATTCTTCCCTTCCGCTTTACTTATCATTTAAAAGTTACAGGGACTGTTGGCGGCTGTTGAATGACAGAGACCAAAGTATTAATTAGAAGTGGAAGGAGCTGCATGTGGATTCAGGGGGTTGACCCCTCACCTGGTCAGCTGGTAACAAAAAGGCAGGTCTGTGTCTTGGATTCAGAAGGTTATCCTACCCCCTGATAACACCCAAATCCTCTGAATGAATGACCGGCACAGGGTACGGTGTAGTACTCTGGCCTGTTAGCACATCATGATCTGTCTTAATAGGAGACTACAAAGAGTCTGGGGTAAAGGGCATGTCCAGTGTAAGATGTCCCAAATGCAGTCCCCCCTCTGGTATACTAGCAGTACCGGAAATGGGTGGCAACACATCTGTACCAGAGGGAAGAGAAACATGAACGATGTGTCAAACTTGTTATGATGAGGCGAGTAACATAAAGCAAGATGCAGGGGTTTGAGGCCCACTCACAGCATTCATGCAGCAGGCTAGGGATGCATATGAACTTGTAAAGTGAAACTCATGCAATTTCACTCATCCTACCCAAACACGTTAGGTGGGGATAAGTAGGAGAAAGTTATCTCCTGCCCCCCCACCCCCAGTCTTGTCTTCAGTCAGGCTACTTGAGGAACGTGCTCTAGTAATATCCTGCATAGACTAATTAATATTCCTACCTAAGTGAGCAAACACAAGGAGATGATGGACGGAGCGCTGACACTTTTCACACACTCACCCCCAGTCACAGATCTGGTTTGAACTCATCATCGTTCTTTAGCTCACTTCGCCACCCCAGTTCAGACATGGCCATATTAAAATCTGTCTTGACCATGTGCCTCATGGGAACAGTCCAGCCCAAACTGTCAAGTCATGTCTTCCCTGGAAACAAGCATCCTGGGACCAGTTTCTGGCTAATCAGCCATCAACAGCCAGGTTAGCTTGAATCCAGAGGCAAAGTGAGCAAGGGACCCATGTCTGGGCATACCCTGCCAACCTATGGCAAACAAAGCAAACACAAGGAGATGATGGACGGACCGCTAAAACTTTTTAGGCAATCACCTCCAGTCACAGATCTGTTTGAATACATCACCGTTCTTTAGCTCACTTTGCCACCCCAGTTCTGACCTAGCCGTATGCAAATCAGTCTTGACCCTGTTCCTCATAGGAACAGTCCAGCCCAAACTGCCAAATCAGGTCTTCCCTGTACTGGAAACAAACATCCGGGGACCAATTTCGGGATAACACCCCTCATCAGCCAGGCTAGCTTCAATCCAGATGGCAAAGTGAGCAAAGGACCCACGTCTGATCATACCCTGCCAACTTAGGGCAAACAATGCAGATACAAGGAGATGATGTACGGAGTGGTGAAACTTTAAAAACACTCACCCCCCAGTCTCAGATCTGGGTTGAATCCATCATCGTTCTTTAGCTCACTTTGCCACCCCAGTTCTACCCCACCCATATGCAAATCAGTAATCACAAAGATCTGAGAGGCAACCAGCCCAGCATACACTGAAATGACGGCACAATTGCCAGGCATAGACAGAAGAAACAAGAGATTATCTTTGATTATTTGGTCCTTTATTTCATTGGAGAACTTGAATACAGCCAATGCGTTTTGCCCATATCTGGGCTTCTTCATGGCTGCAATGTATACAAATATGGCTTACATTATTCCATTCATTATTGCAAGTCATGACCACAATTTAAAATATTTACATTTAAATACAGCCTACAAAAGGAAGGCTCTGTCACTTATTCCAATTTGCAACCAATTCCATCCACCAAACACAGGGAAGTTAATCTTGCTTACCATTCAAGAATACGAGCTCCTCAGTTTCTTGGCAATTCCCAGTGCAATATCTTTTTAATGAAACAGAAGCTTCAAACAAAAAAGATGGAGTCACATATTAAGCCTCACAGATGCTACTCAAAATTCTGTGTTGCTCTGTAAAGAAGTACAGGTTTTCTTGACAAGGGAGCCATAGAAAGGGTGCCTGTATCAGAAGTAGGTCATAGTTGTTATTCTTACTACTTTATGGTGTGAAAGAAGGAAAGAGGACTTTGTCCTATTCTGAATCTGCACCTTCTTAGCTTCTTCCTGAAAAAAGAGTAGTTCAAAATGCTCATGCTCATCCAAGTTTGGTCTGCCCTGTAAGACTGGATGGTATTGGTTGACTTACAAGATATATATTTCAACATCCTCGTCCTGCCGGCACACAGATGCTACTCACGGGTCACAGTGACCAGCAGCACTCTCAGTTTGCTGTGCTATCTTTCAGCCTTACCAGCAACCCTTGTGCATTCACAAAGATGATGCAAGTGATCACAGCTCGTCTGTGGAGGTTGGTGATTTCAGTCTTCCGCTACCTCGATGACTGACTGTTGAAGGCGGGCTCTCCTCAGGATCTTGCCAGTCACCTTCAGACTACTGCAAATCTCCTGCACTCGCTGGGGTTCATTATGAACATGCTTAGGTCAGACCTGACTCCCTCTCAGATGCTCACTTTCATCTGCACAGTTCTGGAAACAGTGCAGGTTTGGGCCTATCTTCCCGAGCAACGAGTCCAGGATTTTTGGGCTATGATTCAGATGTTTCAGCCTTTATCCTGTATTTCAGTGAAACTGAGCTCTAGAATGTTGATCTTCATGGTTTCCATCATCCTGCTGGTGACAAATGTCTGCTGGTGTATGCAGGCTCTGCAGTGGGACCTGAAGCTCAAGTGGGCTCAACATCAGGGGAACTTTTCTGTCTTGGCCTAGATCTCTAATGGAACTGCAAAATACCTGCAGTGATGGTGAACAAACTGCACTGGGTCAGTGTCCCACCCCTCTCCCTTCCCCAAACACATCTAACAGTAGGAACAGATGCATCATTCCTGGGCTGGGGCAGCCATCTCTGAGAGGTGGAGATCAGGGAGCTCTGATCTCCGGTGGAGTCTGAGTTCCAAATCAGCCTATATGAGCTTCTGGCAAAACACTTGGCATTAAAAGCCTTTCTTTCTTTGATCAAGGGAAGGCTAGTGCATGTGTTCTCGGGAAACCTCACCGCCATGTGGTACTGCAGCAAATGGGGTGGGTGAGGTCATGGACCTCGTGTCAAGAAGCTCTGAACCTCTGGAATTGGCTGGAATTTCAGGGCATTTCCCTTGTGGTTCAGAATCTGGTAGGAACTCTGAACGCCAATGTGTGCAGACTCAGCTGAAGATACCTAACGGATCACGAATGGTGTCTCCATCCAGGGGTGATGTATGGTCTCTTTCAGCAACGGGCAGGGCCTTGGTTAAATCTGTTTTGCCACTAGGGGTGTGTGAAGAATTCCTCTCCGCCGGGTGAGTTTGAGGAGTTTCACCCACTTTGCCCTCTGTGCGCAGTTCAACAAAAATCTGTGAAGCCATGCTGAACATATTTTTTTCCCGTGCCTGGCTTGCCAACTGTAATTTGTTGAGCGCTCGCGGGACAAAGATCATGCTGGACCTCCTCTCGGTCAGATTTCTCAATACGGGCGGTCACGGCAGGTTGTGAGCACTCACGTTGAGCAATCTGCCCCTTGCTTTGAGGAAGTTGCCACTCAAGTAGAACGTCTACTTGAGTGGCAGAAAGCAGCAACGCCATTCGGCATGACGCGGAGTGCCATTCGCACTGATTTTACTCTTCAGGGCAAACTCCAAGCACTTAAAATCAGTGTGAGCCGCACGACTTAACATACTCTGCTGCTGGTGGGCGTCTGCAGAGCGCGACATAGTTTAGCCTGTCACTTCACAGAGTTATGTGGGGTAAAACTCTGCGAACGCCACCCAGGCCTATTTGCTGTGGCTGAGAATGCCCAATGTCATTAGTTTTGTTTGCTGGGGTTTCCAAGGCGACTCTCACTCTGAGAAGCTTTTCGTCTCGAATGGATTTCCAGCCCTATGTATGTCTTTCCACCAATACCACTCCTGTCCGGAGTTCTCAAGGAAATCAGGAATGAGCAGGCCAAAGTAATTCTTGTGGCTCCTGGTTGGGCATGAGTCTGGTATCCTGGCTGTTAATTATGACCAGCGGTCCTCTAGTCAGGCTGCCTCTTCTGGAGGATCTTCTGTTGCAGCAAGAGGGCAGGGTCCTGCACCAAGTCTGCTTCCTCTCTACCTACATGCTTGGAGATTGAGTGGCAACGGTTGACAGCTTTCAACCTTCCTTCTGAAGTCTGTGATATGTTTTGAGTAGTCGGGCATGTCTCCACCAAGTCTGCATATGCCCGGCATTGATATAAGTTTGTGTCATGGTGTGCCTACCTCACAGTTGAACCCCTTTCTGCACCTTTATCCAATGTCCCTTTGTTTGCCCTATCTTTGGCTCGGCATTGCTCTGCTTTTGGCACTGTCAAAGGTATCTTTTGGCACTCTCTGCATTCCTGCGGTTGTCACAACAACCTTCTATTTTCAAATCTCCTGTTGTAGCCAGGTTCCTTAAAGGTCTGTTGCACATGTTTTCCTCCACGTCATTTATCATGCCTGCATGGGACCACAAACTTGTTGTCGCATTCTTGGTTTGTGTGGCCTCTAATCTTTGCACAATTGCCCCCTTCTGAATCTCACCATTAGGACTGCCCTTTTAGCGCCCATTACATCCGCCATCCTCCCTACAGCTCCTTTTACTTGAACAAGCTGATCCTCTGGACATGGGCCTCCTTCCTTCGGAAGTTTGTCATTCCCTTCCATGTAGGCCAGAGCATTTCCCTGCTTACCTTATTTGCTTTATTTCTCCAAAGAGTCCAAAGAGTAGGAGAGACTCCACTGACTCGACCAAAAAGTGTGTTGTTATTCTACCTTGAGCGCACAAAAGTGTTCCCGGAGGATGATCAACTCTTCATGGACTATGACTGAACCAAAAAAGGGAAGGATGTGCAGAAGCAGACCATCTCATGATGGATTGTCCAGTGCATTAAGATCTGCGACGCAATGGCCAAGAAACACTCCCCTGAGGGCTTGAGGGCTTACATCACCAGAGCCAAACCTGCAACCACTGCATTCCTCTCCTGGACATCTGTCAGGTGGCGATGTGGGGCTCACTGCATTGAAACACAAAACATTACTGCTTGCACAGTCAGGACAGTCGTGACAGGCACTTGGCTCATTCAGTCCTGCTCAACTTTTTTGTCTAAGTGGGCTTGCAGACCATCTCCCATGAGGTATTTCTTGCATACCTATTCTAAGGTCAGGAATCTGTGGCTAGATGTCTCTATCAGATTAACAAGTTACTTACCTATCGTAACTCCCTATCTGGTAAAGACTCTATCTAGCCCCAAATACTTTACCAATCCTTCCATCCTCCGTGCAAACTGGTTAAGGTGTAAGGGACACCCTTTTCAGGGCCTTATTGTTCAGTTTTCACTGTGGCTCTCCGCTCCTGGCTTGGAAAGTTAAGAAAGTAACTGACGTCAGTGCGGTGAGGTGGTGCCTATATAGGTACTGCGCACATCATTTCCAGTGAGGCCGACATGAGTAGAATGACACCCCCTACTGCTGCACAGGGGTACTGCTCGAAAATCTTCCGGATCCATCCTGACACCTGGGGATATTCTAAGGTAAGGAATGTGCGGATAGACAGAGTCTGTACCAGATAAGGCATTTGAAAAGGTAAGTCACTTGTTCTTTAACAACATAAAGCCTTTCCTGCAATATTCTAAAGACAGGGTCAGGTTAAGGACTGATCTCAAACTTATACCCAAAGTACCAACTAAATGTCACCTCAATGAACCAGACGTCCTTGAGAAATTGTTTCCGAATCTGACAAGTCTAGCAGAAAGAACTCTCCACTCACTGGATGTTAGAAGGTGTCTGACATTTTATTAAGAAAGAACTAAACAAACAAGAAATCCAATCAGCTTCTAGTATAATTCTTGGTACCACTTAAAGGTTTCTTGTGACCAACCAGTAAGTTTTGAGATGGGCAGCTGCGACAATAATCTTCTGTCATACAAAAGCAGGAAGGCCTTTAACGCACGCAATCAAAAAACTTTATAGAAGAAGTATTGCTATTTCATTTGCCAGGAAGTAGTCGCAGACACAAATGCAGCAGTGGGCAGGAGGTTCTCCGTCATCCATTCAAATAAGGTGAGTCTGTTTTTTATCCCCATTTCACTCCAAGCTATCTTTCATAGATTCCCATTTCCACTCTTATGCAACGAAATCTGAGTTGTGAAGTCCTCTAGAGTGGTGGCTCAAGGAGCGCTCTCACCTTATTGGCTGAAGTGAGGGCCCTTTAGAATGAGGTGGATTGTCTAACACAGTGGGCACTGCCCGTGGCTTTTAACGCTGTCAGTGCCTGGTACTGCTATTCTAAAGTTAGAGAGGGTGACTCCCACTTCAACGACTGGGAATGATCCTAAAATGTGAATCTATGAAAGACACCAATGCTGCAGAACCACAGTTACTAGTAAGTAACTTGTGTTTTCTATTGTTTCCTCATAGGAGTGGGATAGCCGACAGCTTCTGCCTCCTTTTGGAGTGATTTGCATGATACTTCACATTAGAGAAGAGTAGTATCTAAGAGTATAAATCTTAAAAACGCTGAGCCCAGGCAATGAGAGAAGCCTCTTTTTGATAAAGTTTTTTAATTCTGAAGACATTCAATTGCTGTTTATTACTGTTAAGTAATCTATATTACGCACAAATAGGTCCTTATTACTTCCACTGTAAAGCTCCAAAGTTTTCTAACCAACACTGAGGCATAGATGTTCTTAGACTAAATTTAATTAATAAAATCTATAGTATTTTAATAACTTGCCTAAAAGTCAGCATTTAGTGTAAGATTAGAGGTACTAACTTAGTAGTAGTAACTGTAGTTGATGGTGCAGTTGCTGCCCCAACCCCATATTTTCTAGAATAGTGTTTGAGTGACCGAGAGACATCAGAGCATCTACTTGATAGAAGGCCTGATTACTAACGTGACAGATATCCCATCCGCCAAATTACAATACCATTATATCCTACGGAACTTGCAATATGGCGGACTGCATTGTTGTGAAAGAGTATCCCATCTGCCAAGATCCATCCTAACACCATCCACTCCGGATCACCAACCGACCCCTGCCCACACCACGTCTTCAACAAGGCCGACTCCACCATCGCACCCCAATTCCGGAACATCATCAACGCCTCCTTCAACACCGCCACCTTCCCGGAGAGCTGGAAGCACGCCGAGATCAGCGCCCTCCTGAAGAAACCTACAGCGGACCCCACCGATCTCAAAAACTTCCGCCCCATCTCGCTCCTCCCTTTTCCTGCTAAAGTCATCGAGAAGATCGTCAACAGACAGCTGACCGCCTTCCTCGAGACGAACGGATCCCTCGACCCCTCGCAGTCCGGCTTCAGAGCCAACCACAGCACCGAGACCACCCTCATCGCAGCCACCGACGACATCTGGACCCTGCTCGACAAGGGGGAAACAGTGGCCCTCATCCTCCTGGACCTCTCCGCTGCGCTCGACACGGTCTGCCACCGCACCCTAGTCCAGCGCCTCAGCAACATCGGTATCCAAGAGAAGGCACTGGAGTGGATCATCTCGTTCCTCGCCGGAAGAACACAAAGAGTCCGCCTCCCCCCGTTTCGCTCCGAGGCCACCGAAGTCATCTGCGGCGTCCCGCAAGGATCTTCACTCAGCCCCACCCTCTTCAACATCTACATGAAACCTCTCGCAGCCATCGCACGCCAGCACAACCTCAACATCATCTCTTACGCCGACGACACCCAGCTGATCCTCTCCCTCACCAGAGACCCCGACACCGCCAGAACCTGCCTACACGAAGGGATGAAAGACGTCACCGAGTGGATGAAGGACAGCCGCCTGAAACTGAACTCGGACAAGACGGAAGTCCTCATACTGGGATCTTCGCCCTCCGCCTGGGACGACTCCTGGTGGCCCCCAGCCCTGGGCACAGCACCCAAGCAAACCGACCACGCACGCAACCTGGGCTTCATCCTGGAACCCTCCCTCTCCATGACCAGACAAGTCAACGCCGTCTCCTCATCGTGCTTCAACACCCTGCGTATGCTTCGCAAGATCTTCCGCTGGATCCCGACCAAGACCAGGAAGACTGTCACCCAGGCACTCGTCACCAGCCGACTGGACTACGGAAACGCCCTCTACGCCGGAACCACAGCCAAGCTACAGAAAAGACTCCAGCGCATCCAGAACGCCTCCGCCCGACTCATCCTGGATGTCCCCCGATGCAGCCACATCTCCAGCCACCTGAGGAACCTGCACTGGCTCCCCGTCGACAAGAGGATCACGTTCCGGCTCCTCACCCACACACACAAGTCTCTTCACGACCTGGGCCCCAAGTACCTCAACGACCGCCTGACCTTCTACACGCCCACCCGCCAGCTACGGTCCACCAGCCTCGCCCTCGCAGTCGTACCACGCATCTGAAGAGCCACCGCCGGAGGAAGATCCTTCTCTTACCTGGCTGCCAAGACTTGGAACTCCCTCCCCATCCACCTTCGGCTGACCCAGGACCATCTCGCCTTCAGGAAACAACTCAAGACCTGGCTGTTCGAGCAGTAACATACCCCTTCCCCCAAGCGCCTTGAGACCCTCCCGGGTGAGTAGTGCGCTATACAAATGGCATGATTGATTGATTGATTGAATGATTCAGGTGTACCTGTGCAAGTTTAGGAGGGCCACCATTAATAGGTTGTAAAGTCTCCGATGGAAAATAATTTATACCGAGAAATGGAGAGTGACCATGATGTGTCTTTGATTTAAGCTATTTCCAGTTTAAAAATCACTAGAAAAATTTAAAAGTGACCTTTTCAAAATGTCCTTCCCAAACTCTTTTACCTCCTTTTTCGGTCTCGCCTAGCGATGCAGCGCATCGTTGCTCGCTTTGCGAGACATGCAGTATACACTATAGCGTGAAAGCTTCGTGGAAGCTCTTCCCACTCCCTGCCCATCTTTTTGATTGGCTTACATCCTAAATGCTGCCTTCTGATTGGTTTTAGGCTTTTTAGTCCCTCCTCCTGAAGGCCATGTTGTCATTTGTATCCTTCCCCGGCTACTGGCCCCTTTACAAAAACACAATTTTCTTCCCTGTGTCCCCCCGCCCCCTCCCTCAATCCGTAACTTCTCGCACCCCCCTCACCTCCCCACTTCCGTCCATGCCTTCTTGGACGCCCGCACTCCTGTTTCTAATGCAATAGGTCTTGCGTAAATACGAGTCCTATTGCATTGCAAATGCTTGTTTGTTGTGGGATTTGCTGGGTGAATTCGCTCTCTTTTTTTGTATGTGTGTGCTTGTTTTTCATTGTTTTTAATTGAGGTAGGGCTTGTTAATTTGTGGAGGGAACATGTTTTGCCTAAGTGGAGGCTGGGTCTGCTTTGAGGGCATTTGCACGGCGTGGTACAGAGTCACGGCATGGCGGCTGATTCCAGGAGCTGAAACCCGGCTTAGGGGCTGATACCAGGCACAGAAACCCGGCATGGGGGCTGATTCCAGGAGCAGAAAGCAAGCATGGGTGCTGATTCCAGGAGCAGAAAGCAAGCATGGGGGCCGAGTCCAGGCCCAGATTTCCGGCATGGGGGCTGAGAAGTACTTAAAGCACTGCGGATGTCTGCTTTTAATTAAGTGATTTCACCTGCCAAACATTTCAATGTGTTTACCTCCTTTATGTGCTTCGCCTCTTGTTTAAAGTTTGTTATGAGGCGCGCACAGTCAGAACAAGCTTCGTGCCCCAGGTGATTTAAAATCAGCCGCAAAGCAACACGGACACATTGTGAGACATTTGTGGTGCCAGAAGCATACTGCATATCCTCTTATGCATGTTTTTCTGTGTTGCCAGCTTGTGAGATTCATCAAACTGCAGTATTGGGGCAGATAATTGTACGTACGGCTTCTGGGCTGCTATGTAGGGGGTCTGGTCTGATAGGAGGTTCGGCTCAATCCTTCACTTTTTGCAGCCATGTTGAATCCTGGGTCTGGCGAGAAGACCTTGAGGAATGGTTGTAAGTAGAAACCATAATTTACTCCTATCCAGTGTTGCCTGCTGCCAGGTCTTACTAATGGGGGCTTGATATAGACTGTACGGCTCTTGTACGTGGAGTAGCAACCCGTTCTTCACTAAAGGACTGGGCCAATTGCATTTCCACATGAAGATCGCTCCTTTATTGATAAAATAGGTCAGCTCTCTGACCCTCCCTGGACCCCATCAATGCTCTGGTCCAATTAGCTGCACTTCTTAGAAGGGGGCATTTTTTTGTCCTTGTACCTTTGTTCATGGGATTGCACTTTCTCGGAACATGGCCTCTAAATTGACTAAATGCACCAGCATCCATCATCAATGTTTTACTCCGATTGCACAGGTTTGTATTCTGGCGAGCCCTCTCACTTTTCAGTAAAATAGGTACCACTGAAATGGATAACAACAAATGGCTGGTATATTGTGCCAAGAGGCTCCTTTGGGTGAACATTTTTTTTTACAACTACACAGGCTCAGTTAAATGCATTTTCTTTTATTATTATTAGCGGATTTAAACAGCGCATAGCTGCACTAGCAACGGGGCATCCCGGCGCTACCAAGAATGCCCGTAAGTAGTGACAGCCCGGGAAAAAGGAGAGAAAGTTACGCCGGGAAAAGCCAGGTCTTTATGGCTTTCCGAAAAGCTAAGTGATCTTGGATCCCTCTAATAGCAGTCGGAAGGGAGATCAAGAGTTTGGCCGCCAAACTTTAAAAGAACGACCACCAGCTCTGGCTCTTAAAACTCCGGGGGGGCATGCCAACCCTTGGTCAGCTGATCGCAAGGGACCGCTCGGGACGTACGTTGTTAGCAGGTCTGCTAGGACCAAAGGAGCTTGTTGAGTCAAGATTATGGGTTGCCGCAGTGCCGAGGATAGCAAGTTGGTTGTTTGCTGTGGGAGGGAGCACTTTTCCTGGCTCTCCCTCCTCTCTGTCATCTTGCACGGATCGTGTGTTCTCCTTTCCTGAGGGGCCCGGGATGCTGCGCAAGGTCCACGCGCACTTAATGCCCCACGGACTACACCTCCCAGGAGTCACCCTGAGCCCACACCTGCCGCAGGGCTCAGGCACCGCCCCCCTTCTGACTACATAAGTTTGACCATAGGGCCTGGGAGCGCGCGGAAGAAGCCCGGGACAAGGGCGGGACCATCCAAGGCCATCACAGGCCAGAAGAGGTCGGGTCGGGCCACCCCCCCTGGCCGTGCAACAAAAGGAGGTAATGACCCTGATACATTACACTTAGCCACATCGCGTCTAGAGACATTCTCTGTCCCTGTAGGTGCCTGCTGCTGTATACGTGCTACTTACATCATGACATGCAAGGGGGGCCGGAAGAATTCTACTCTGACAAGGGACTTGGCCAAGGGGACGTTGGTCCACTATTTAATCAAGACAACACCACCTACTGATCGACAAATAGTAAGCATCAGTGATTTCTCCCCCCCACAGACAGTCGTCGCACTACAAAACCTATCACTGCTGTAGGAACTTAATAGTTTATGTAAATCCAAGTATGCTGCTGTCGAGTCGACATCAGAGCAATTTAATGCATCTATCTGCCCTTCAGCCATTACAAGTCCCCAGTCCAGTATATTCTCTCCACTAAATGGAAGTCTACTGGGTACTCCCTTCTGTCCACCCGCTATAGGCAACATGAATCTCATAATGTCCCTTCCGGACCTTTCTGGTAAAAGGAAACGACTTGTGGATACACATACAGGCAGCCAAGCAAAAATGCAAACATTCAATCTGATCCCTTCATTGCCTATCACCCTTTCCCCGGAAACATGTGAGGATCCTGTGAAACTGTTAGTCCCTGCATCCCCTACCTCACCAACCTTGTTGGCCCAGATAGAAACCATGATCAACTCTTTGATATACCCCCTGATAGAAAGAATGAACATTCTAGGGGATAGGATCGTGGCTATAGAGGAAATGACTAAGACAAACTCGCTACTCCTAAAAAGTATGACAGGTCCCACTCACATACAGCCCTTATGCAACACTGTAGTGCCTTTAACAACTCCCCAAAGTAATATTGACCAACACCAACCAGCAGCCCCACGTATGTTAACTCCACCCACCCTGAAAGTGCCCGCCAAACCTACAATAGCACATAGCTCTTCCCTCAAAACTGGGCAGAACAAAGAAATTATACCACCCAAAGGGTCACTACCCAATCCAGGGAACATGCCACGAAAATCAAACCACATACAATTACCACCGGAGGCTGTCCCGTTTGTGTGCGTCCTTTCTGGAGTGCCAGTACTTACAAATGGAAAAACTGAAAGTCAGCAGGAACTGAGAAATAAGGCACTGTTTTGGTTAACAAAGAATAGACCCCTGCCTCCAACATCGATGGGATTAATACGAAGTGTTAGAACGGTGGGTTGTCTAGGTCCGCTTCGAAAAGAGATACCTGGTGATCTGGTGTTAATAAAGTTTAGAAATAGCAACGTTGTCCCATACCTCCAGACGTGGCAACTGCAGATAGGTGATGGACCTATACACACCTGGGGACTATCTGACTTTTATCCCAGAGTATCACTCCTCCCCCATACAAGACCAACGAAGAGAGTAACTTTTGGTTGGACTGAAACGGCTCCGGGGTGAAGGGTGTTAATATCCAGACTTTGACTTGATATACTCCGCAATGATCTATTTGGTACCTGATCTCTCTTAAAGATTTTATGCTACAATGTTACTTGCTGTGAAATGAAATGAAATGTAATGGTGTATATATATTGCAATGTGCTTTTATGATTTTATATTTCAAAATCGAATGAAGCTAATGGAAGAGTCAAGATTATGTGAGCAATGCATAGTGTCTTGAACTGGATTTGTTTTCCTACCGGCAGCCAGTGTGGTTTAGGTAGAAACTTAGACACTGAACATGATTTCAGAAGTGCCAGTAGAGTATGGGCTGCTGCGTTTTGTATTGTCTGAAGGTGCTGAATGCAGGATTTGTTGGTACCTAAATAAAGAGAATTCGATCCATTAATTTCTCCCTCCCTAGGTGTGGCACCTGGACTACCTCCAAGTGGTTTACCCTGAAGTTCAAGGGGGACACTAGTGAGAATTATTCTTGTAGGGTTATTGTGTATGTTATGCTGTATATATAGATTTGTTCTGTCTTACGATATATGTTATTTTTTGTGTTCATTTGTTTGATCAGGTGCCTCTGGGCATGTGTGTTTTGAAAATGTTTTGATATATTCCTTAAAATACTATGAATTTTGGAGAGGGTAATTAAATGTGCTCTTCTCATAAACTGTGTTGTATTTGTTCCTTTTATACCATTTTCTATTGTATAAATTTCGTTCCATACCTAGGTATAAGAGGGGGGAAACATCCTTTACAACAAAACTTTTACAACGCAGTGCTTTTACAACGCAGGTTTTACAACGAAAACTATTACAATGCATTGCGCCGGGGGGCGCTCTAGGATAGGGACTAGATTTAATTTACTATCCAACACCTTCCCTAGTGTCCACGGGGACTGGAGTTGGAATAGTAAATTAAACTATTCACTATCCAGCACCCCAAAGTGCTATGCGTTGTAAAGGTTTGCGTTGTAAAAACTGCGTTGTAACAGCATGCGTGGTAAAAGCATGCGTTGTAACGTCATACATCCATAAGAGGGTGATTTGGGTATAAGCCTGTTGATTTTGACTCCAAAACAAACAATGGCAAAAACTCAGTCCTCTCTTCCCCCTCTTCCATTAACCACGCCATGTATAACCTCATATCTGCAAGAATGGCAAATAATAAACACTCACAAATGAGTTCTAAATATTGTAGAACATGTATACTCCAGCAGAATAAAGTGTCTTACTCCATCCATTCCCCAGAAAAAAACATTTATCTTCCATCTGGAAAAATGCAGGAAAAGCTCTACATCCTCTTGCAGAAACACCCTGTTGAAAAGCCCCCTCTCACCTGAGAGGTATGGGAATATATTCTCATTACTTCCTAGTGAGAAATAAAGGGCCAAAAAGGAGCACAGACCCATTTTAGACTCCAAAAAGCAAGCAAGCTGATTTGCAAAGCAACATTCTGAATATTGGCTCTTCATCAAACCTACCGTCAACTCCATCAGGGGGACTGGCTATGTTCAATAGATCTACAAGATACCAATTTTCCCATCCCAATGGCCAAGAAGCATCAAACGTTCCTGAGGGTCACTGTAGGAAGGGGCCATTATCAATACGAGGACCTCCCTTTCGGGGTCAAATCTTCATCAAGGACTTTCTCCGCATGTCCGTTGTGGCAGCTTGCCTCAGGAGAATGAAACTTTTCATCCATTCATACCTAGATGATTGGCTCTTCAAGGCATTGTTTTACAATCAAGCTAGTCAACATTATCACCTAGCTGTCATGACTCTCAATCTGTTGGATCTGTATTTGATTCATAAAAATAAACTCTCAAATCTAGTTCAATCCCTTCACAATCTGGGTGCAGTCTTAGACACAGTACACACCCAAAAAAAATTTCGGAGGTGAGACGATTATCTGTCCTTCAAGAATAATGCAATCTGTAGTCAGTGGTTCAAGGAGCAGCAGGACAAGTCTCCTTTCTCCTTAGATTGATGGCATCGTGATTTTCTCGGGAGCCAAATGCAAAACTAGAGGGATCTTTTCAGACTCGGGTTTCCCCTAAATAGATCTTTTCACAGACGGAGAAAACAAAAAATGCCTCAGCTTAGCCTCGAGATTTTACCAACCAGGCACACCTAGGAATGCCCTATTGAGATCGGTTGGTCAGGCAAATTTCTTTACGCCTTTCCTCCAATTCCTCTATTGCCAACACTGAAAGCCAGAATGATTCTCATTGCTCCAGAGTGGCCTAGACAGTGGTGGTCCATGCATCTCCTTCACCTTTCAGAGTGTCCACACGGGAACCTGCAATTCACTCCCAACATTTTTCAAGCCAGATTCAACACCCAACCTTCAAATGTTGAGCTTGGCTCCTGAACTCATAAAATATAGTTACCTGAACCTCTCTCAGGAATGCATGGAAGTGTTGAGAGAAGCCAAGCATCCTTTTACTAAAACTTCACATTTGTTCAAATAGAAGAGGTTCTGTATCTTGTGCTCTCAGAGCAATTTCAATCCTCTCGCTTGCCAAGAAGAGGCGGTTCTTCCATACCACTGCAGTAAATATATCCTACTCTCAATATTGTCCTTTCCCGCCTTGTGGGTCCTCCTTTGGAACCACTTAATAAGACTCTCTCCAACAGCATTCCAGGAAGGATTCCTACTTGAAGGCCATAATATCTGCTTGTAGAGTTAGCGAATTGCAGGGCCTATCAGCCAAATTCATCAAGCCCAAAACGGCTCGCAAAGGGCCAGATTCTGAGAATCTGGCCCTTTGCGAGCGCTATTTTTGCATTTGGGATTCATCATCCAAAATGCAAAAATCGCAGTTTTAGAAATCGCTAAATTGCGAATAATTGCCTTTAAGGAATCTCAATTTGAGATTCCTTAAATGCAATTCATGAACCATTTTAAATTTGTAAATTCGCAATCTGGGGCCGCTATTTACCACGAAGTCTGACTACGTGGTAAATAGCGAAAACTTAGAAAAATGCACTTTAGTGCATTTTTCTTAGTTGTATGTTACACACACACATGTCCTTTGGACATGTGTGTGCGCAACATCAGTGTACATGAGCATTGCAGGGGTGCTACAGGGTGTCCTTTGTACACCCTTGAAATCGCTTCCTTATTTGCGATTCGCTAATTGCGAATCGCAAATAAGGAATGACTCCCCATTCATTCCTATGGGCCTTTAGGACGGGCAAGCATGAAAATGATCTCCGTGTTTTGTCAGCTTCCTACTTTCCAAGAAACACTTGAAAAGATCGTCTAAATTTCATTTGGGAGTTGCTGTGTTTGTCAGTGTGAGCATCAAGCGCCATCTAGTGAGGCTTTCCGAGTACTTCGCCCTGCTTTATATAAAGGTTTATTCGTCATTTTTAGGTCTTGCGTTTGACAGCGTAAGCTGTCTCAGCGAGACTTAATTAATATGGGCCAGATTTACAATTACTCGCGCATCCCTGCAAATTAGCAGGGATGGGCCTGTAATTGTGTGCTGCAGCTCCGTCATCCATGATGCGCCGCATTTACAATGCGGTGCACCATGGGTCCAAAACGGCAAGGATGCGTCACGCATCTGTGCTGTAAAGGCGGCGCACTGCTCGATCTGCGTCGCAAGCGTGACGCAGCTCCAGCAATGCTCTGGGGGGCCCTGTTGTTACAATGCTATGTCAAGCCTTACGCCTGCTTCAAGCAGGCGCAGGGTTTTGACGCAGCATGGCCTAAAAGTGACTGAGTGAAATCTTGTAGATTTCACTCAGCCACTTTTAGGAGGCGTTCCTGCACCGGAACGCCCTCCCCTGTGCCGGAACACCTCCTGATGGCGCGGGGCTTTACAACGTGACGCATCTTTCAGATGCGTCACGTTGTTAATACCCTGCACCATGGCGCATCTTTTGTGCCGCTGCTGCGTCACAAAAGTGACGCAACGGCGGTGCAAAAGAGGCCCTAGGGGCTTGCAAATGTACCCCTATGTATGTTGGGTTAAATGTAATGTCATTTGTCTCTCTGCTTCCTTATTGGCTTAGTTGTGGTAGTGTTATTGGTATCTCCTTTTCTGTTGGCTGTTGGTGGTTTCCTAACTTCTGTGTAGTCCCCCTGCAGCGGCTCCTAACTACAGTGTTATTTCACTCTGCTTGCACTTCTTTCAGTGCCATCTATTTTTCACGCTGTAGCCTGCGTCTCACCCCCTCCCATTCACCTTTGATTTTTTCTGGCACCTGGCCTCTGGCATGTCAAATCGGCCCGGAGACGCCAGTGGTTGATGGTTTAAGGTTAGACGGAAGAATGCAGCAGAGATAATATGAGGCGCCTCGAGGCGGCTACGTGGGAGTGTGGTTCGGCCTTTGGCGGACCGTGCCAATCGGGTCTAGTGTCTCCCAGGGCCTTTTCTCCCCCGTGTTGAGAGCTTTCGCTTTGTCTCCCGTTTGCAGAAGGCATAGGCAGTGAAAAGGAATCTTTATGACAGGGGCATCCCTCGCCATTAGAACCTGCTCTTCAGGTCTGCCTTCAGGATCATAAACCGGTGTAAAAAAACAGGGGTCGTGTTCACACGGAGCACTCATTCCTCTCGACAACGTGGCTTTGGTATTTCAGGTTTCACTTGTGCGTGGCGTCAGGGCCGCGAAGTGACGCTCGTTTGTCTTCCCTGCCTGCCTTCTTGTCTTGTTTTTTTAATGTGTTTAATTATCGTGAGTTATGTTTTTGAGAACTCCTTTGCAAACTCCTACCTGACACATATACACCATGTTTACTATAAACCTCACTAGGTCTGGCGCGAGCCTTACCAAGACTGGGGCAGTTCTTAATGGCGTTCGCCCCCCCCCAGGAATGTTCCACCGGTACCGTTGATAGAGCGCGCGAGGCCACCCGACCAATAGTTTTCGCCGTTTCCGGCTTCAGGGCCCATATACTCTTCAAATCACCATATACATCGATCAGGTGACTTCACGAGCTCTATCAAGTTGATGTGTGTGTGTTCCCTGCTACCAATTTTCGGTGCACCCGACTTACCATCCACCGATGCGGGTGCCTAATGACCACAATGAATCAGGGAGCTAGCTGTAAGGAAAGGCAGCAAAATACAAACTCAACCAATAACATTCAAATACTGTTTAAATGACCACGGACAACTGGAAGTTTTAAAATGTTTATCTAAATTCAATATTTTCTTGCATGAGGTACAGTAAAATAAGGCAATCAATAACCAAGATAACGTAAATCACATATGCATAAAGAAATAATGACAGAGTAATCATCAAGGTACTAATAAAATGTAACGAGAAAAGATACTATGCAAGTCAGTATTATCTAAACAGGGATAGCCTAAGTGTGAGTGACTATAGGAGAGTTTATAATGAATAACACGCTTCACTTAAGGTGAAGGGGCCTTTGAACAATCTAGGCAACGAAGTTCTAGACCATATCAGGAAATGACACACTGCTATGCAAAATATAATTTCTAACAAATGAGAAGGCATAGGAATAAACTTATGGAAAATATAAATGACTTTCAATAGTTGCAGAAAGGCATGGAAAATATCACATATGCAATGTTGAACTTTATTAAAGCAAAAGTTAGAAATTCAGAAGGTGCAAGAATTTCAAGAGTTTCAGAGCAATATTTACCTAGAAAGGTGTGGAAACCAAACCCTGGCCACGGGTCAGTTAAGGACAGGAAACCCTCAAGGAAGGATAACCCTCAAAGGACAGCAGGTGCAGAATGGACACCCAGGATAGGACAGGATACCCTCGGAATAGGAATCAGGACAGGACCCTCAGGACAGGACCCTCTTCAGGACAGGACCGGAACCCACAGTTCGGAAGCAACGCCTGCGCTCCACCCGCTCTGCAGCTATCGATCAAGACCCCGATTGGGTCAGCGAACTCCCAGCTAAGTGCCTTGCCAGCACTTTAAGGCTCAGTAGAACCTCAGTCTATGGTCAAATTCGGACAGAGTGCTCCGCAGCGCTCTGTATCTTCAGTCACCTATTGAGTGCGTTGGGTCAGTGACAGGTCAGCTAAACCAGACAAGTCGGACGGTTCACTAGGTGAACCCAGGGTAGATATACAGTTTGGGGACAGTGTACCACCCCCCAATGTTGCAAAGTGTCAGAATCCCTCAATTTCGATTGGTCCTAAGGTAGGATGTGGGTAACACACCAATCACAGTACACGATTTGAAGCCTTCATTAACATATTTGGGTACCGCCTAGCAAGTTTGGGGTTCCCAGGAAAAACTGTGCAGGAAATTAACATTGTAACACATGAGGAGCAACATTCGCCGTTCTCGCAGGGCAGAGGTGACTTTCTCAGGAGCATCTTGCCCATCACTGCCAACTGGCGGTGTTCCATCTGTCAAGGTCCCTCGTGCTGCCGAATGTCGCACAGGCGCAGAAGGGACCTCCAATATGGCTCTCCTCTCACTCAGACCCCCATTTCCCGCGGTACATGAAAAGTAAGCGAAAACAAATTAATACATAATAATGTCATTATGAAAACACATCACAGGGTTTGTACTTTTAACTCATCATCAAGAAATAAACTTATTGCATCTAAATGTTAGCTACATTGATACGGGCACAAGAGCAGTGGCACGAGCAGTACCACATGATAAGCACAGCTATGAATTACGCATGCGCATAACTTTCCCTCCACTTCTGCAGACGCGTCAGGACACGTGAGTGTGGCTGACGCATGCGCAGTAACTAAAATACAAGCGGCGGCCATTTTAAGGGACACGGATTAATTCATTAGAAATACACATAGGCAAGCTTCGGGAACTTCGCTTAAACAAAATAAATGTTAGTAAAACAATACACTTTGTTACCTTATTATACATAAACGAGGTTCTTGACTTCGGCAAGCCGCAAAATATGCGAAGCTTTGCTTCATCAATCCCCTCTTTGATGATATTTACTATCATCACAGATTATAATGGAACCAGATGCCAACTTTCTTTCACACTTTATAAAGTTCTATTTCTTCCAGCAACCGTTCTAACTTTTCCCTCTCAGTTTTAGCAGGGTGAGAAGTCTTCACCTTTTTGTATATCTGATCATTCACTTCTTCTAATTCAATCTCATCCACACTTCGTTTCACTCCTCTTGCATTTACCTCGTGCTTTTTGGTGCGCTTGCGGCATTTACAGCATAAGAAAATGGAAAGTATAATAAGACCTATAATACCAATTGGCATCAGAATTTTGAATAATAAGCTTTTACCTATGCTAGCAAGCCAATGACCTACATTTGAGAGACCATCTACCAGTCTCTTCCAGGCACTATCAACCTCGAGTGGTTTGAGTTCCTTTGCCAAATTAGTAATGTTTTTCACATATCTTTTGATCTGTACACTTTTATCCGGAATATAAGTGCAACAATGTTGCGCCTTCAACATCCGGCAGACTCCGCCCTCTTTCGCTAATAAGGTGTCAAGAGCAAGTCGATTTTGTAAAACCATTGATCTGATCGCAACCATTTCGGTATTGACCAGCAGAAATCCATGAGCTGTTTCAGTAGACAGCACATCTACTATAGTAGACAATTTGCAAATTCTGTGAGTGTTCAGAACCACTCCCACTCCAGGTATCAGTGCACTGAAAATACTACCCATAATTTCACCTATACTTTCTCTTTTACTACGCACTAAGCCATTAGTATCTTCATTGCTTCCAGCCTTTCCATTCACATGGTATATTTTCGGGAAGACAATGCCAAAGTAGCAGCTTCCATACCAGTGATCCGGCAATTTGAAATAAGCCTTGTCCCCACAAATATAATAAATTCCAGGAAACACAGGCTCTGACCCATTTTTTAAACCCCAACCTCCAATTACCTTGTAATTATGTTCGCATTCACTGGAACCAATGAAAACATTATTATAATAGCTAGTCTTCTCGCGGTGAAGACATAGCTTGCCTTTCTTTTCAAAATCCAGCAACAGAGCAGGACCCGCTCCACCAGATGAGGTGCCTTCCATGTTCTCTGCCCACTTGGGCTTTTTCTGACTTTCGTCATTAGCCTTCTTCTGAATTTTAATTCTCCTTTTCTCTGCCATGTTCAGGAACATCTTTTCCTGCTCACGCAAAGAACAAGTCAAGTTATCTCTGTGTGCGTCTGCTATGTCAATGTTACCTATAGTCAGAAAGTAGTCTCCCATATATCTTATGGTGTCAGTTTTGGTATGTACAGGATTCAAGTTCCCACGTATAGGAAGTTCAGAAAAGATCACGTCATTGTTAGAGTAATAGTATTGTAACGGTCCTCTTTTATAGAATAAACTAGCTAAAATGCTACAGGAGATTCCATATGTCAATGGCAGATGATGGTATGTCACGCCTTCAGCCACAGAAGTAGGTAGCTTCATGCAGACATAGCAATCTTCAATTTCCATAGTCTCTACATAGTGTATTAATAAGTTTGCGAAAACGTTTAAGTGTGTCCTGTTCTTCATTCCATGATAATGTAGTCCTCCCTCATCTGATGCTTCTAAGTTCTGTTTTGTTTGTCTCAAAGCTCTTTCATGTCGTGCTACACTCTGTGTTGTTAGCTCCTCATTGTCAGTATTTACAACTTCAGTAGGGACAATGTTAGTATCTTTACTTACAGCAAAGGGAATGAAAATTGTTAATCCTATCCAGATAACTATCAGTACTACTACACTACATATACACACCTTGCAACACGTCTTAAAACGGCTGCAACTAGGTCTACCATTCACTGTTGAATCAGACATTTTGGCTCAGAAGGAGTCTCTCGAACCCCTCTTTTTGGCTTCACACAATTAGCTTACTTTGTGCAAATTCACGGTGGTTCGTCTTCCTCTTCAGCTGAGTACTCTGGGACGGGTTCTCCGTCGCTCACGTCAGTTATATCAAGATCTTCAAGCTCCTCCAAAACCAGTGTCCATTCAGGAGATTTGTACTTTTTGTTTTGTCTTTTTATTCGCTCACTCCTCCTTTTGGAAGAGTCTTCTTCTTGCTCTGCTATTCGAGCACTTCTTCTTGCTTCTGCACGTTTTTCTTCCACTGTCTTTATCCTTAGTCTCAATCTTTTTACAAACCTAGGCTCAAGGTTGTTTCTTTTCTTTAGTCTCTTAGTCGGTACTTGGACTTCACTTTCTTTTCTTATTCTCTTGTTCTCTTTGTCTTGTGGTAATTCTTCTCCACTTTCTTCTCCTATTTCCCTTATCTGACTAGTTCCAGGGCTAGCATCAAATTCTTCTGCCTGGTTGCTAATCTGGCCTTGTTCAGGAATATTTTGTTTTTGGCTTTCGATTGTCTCTGTTTCTGTTTCTGTTTCCTGAACCCGTTCTTTTAACCCTCTCTGATCCTGTTCAAGCACTTCGATCTCTTGATTTTCTTCTGCTCGAACTATCACTCTATTTCTAGTCTCTCCCTTATCTGCATCAGGTGTTCGCGGTGGTGTATCGAATACCTGCTCTGTCCCTGTCTGACCTTCTCCTTCCTCAGTTTTGATGTGAATCTCAAGCGGCTGAGGTTCTTCGCCTGTGCCTTGCTTTTCCTGACTAGTCCACTCTCTACCTTCACTAAGTCGTTCTCTTGTTCTGATAGGATCTTCGGTCAGATCAATCATCGGTATCCATTCTTCTGGCCATATGCTTGGCAGCTCGTCTTCAGCTACTCCTGGCTCAGTTTCCTGGACCCCTTCAGCAGGCTGGATTCTTGGCAGTTCGTAGTCAACTACTCCTGGGCCAACGTCTGCTGTTCCTGCAACCTGACTGGTGCTGGGCTGCTCGTTGTCAGTTGCTTCTGGTCTGGCTCCTTCAGGGTCCTCTGCTGGTTGCCCTTCTTCTTCAAATCCTTTGTCTGGTAATACCTTCTGGGTGTGTCCAGCGTGGATCCACTGGGGAACACCTGCGACTTTCACTGCAGTGGTTGTTACCAGAATTACTTGGCGTTTCTTTCCCCACCTTGGTGCCAGACAGCTTGATCGAGTGTGCTTCTTTATTTTGACCCAGTCTCCTGGAACCAAGCTGTGGAGAGGAGTCGTTGGATTGAGGATGCCGTCGTCTCCAATCTGGCGAGAGATAGAACGCACTTGGTCACCCAATCTTCTGCAGTATTCAAGCACCAAATCATCAGTAATACTCAACAGTTTGCTTCCTGGCACCCATGCTTGTCTCATCACTCTTCCCATAATGATTTCATGGGGACTTAGGCCTGTCTTGCGGTCAGGAACACTTCTCAGTCCCATCAGGACCAGGGGCAGGGCCTTCACCCAGGTCATGCCAGTAGCATCTGTCAGCTTTGCTAGTCTGTTTTTGATAGTTCCATTTACTTGTTCCACTATTCCAGAAGCCTCTGGGTGGTATGCACAATGGAGTTTCTGCCTTATTCCAAAGGCCTTACAGAGTTCAGCCATTATGTCATTCTGGAAATGTCCACCCTTATCTGATTCAATAAGGTATGGTATTCCGAATCTAGGTATCAGTTCTTTTAGTAAACACTTCGCTACTGTCAGTGCGTCACTTTGAGGAGTAGGGTAAGCTTCTACCCATTTTGAAAATACGCAAACAATGACAAGGACATATCGTTTCCCTTCACAACGGGGCATGGTGATGAAATCAATCTGTATCCTTATAAAGGGACCCCCTGATCTCCCAATCCTGCTCAGTTCAACCATTGTCCTCTTGCCTGGGTTCATCTGTTGACATGACAGGCACCTCTGGCAGAGGGACTCTGCTACCTTCCTGAACTTTTTACTGTACCAAGTCTGTTGAAATACCAGAATCATGGCATCCCTACCAATGTGTGATCCTTCATGTATTAATCTTGCCATTGTGCCAAGCAAGTGTCGGGGTAACACAGGCATACCAGTTGGGCCCAAAATCACACCATCCACACGTCTCGGTCTACACCCATCCTCCTTCCATTTCTCTCTTTCTTGCCAAGGAGCCGATTCCTGCCACTCTCTCACTTCATCCCACGTAGGCACTTCTTCAAACACTTGAAGCTGGCAGCTGGTTCCTGGCCCCCCTCGTTTTGGATTTACAATATACCGATCTTTGGCACACCATTGGGCCACTCGATCAGCATAATCGTTTCCCAGTGATACTCTGTCCATGCTCCTTTGATGAGCAGCACATTTTACCACTGCCAGTTCTTTGGGTAACTGGATGGCCTCTAAAAGGTCATGAACAACCTTTGCATTCCGAATGGGAGTACCTGAGGAAGTCATGAATTCCCTTTGTAGCCATAATTGGCCAAAGTCATGCACAACGCCATAACAGTACTGACTGTCAGTATACACTGTTATGCGTAAGTCTTTCCCAATTTTGCAAGCCTTTATCATGGCTATCAATTCGGCTACTTGTGCAGACTTGATGTTATATAGGTAACCTGCTTCTTCAATTTTGGTGAAAGACACTACTGCATAAGCAGCACTCAAGCCTCCTAGTTCATGTCTTAGACAGGAACCATCCACAAATAGTTCTTTATCATGCTCAGGCAATGGTACTTCTTTTATGTCTGGGCGTGGCTTAGTACTGAACTCTGTCAGGTCAATACAATCATGTTCATCATCATCCCCACCTTCTATTTCCAAGGGGTCGGGGAGTAAGGTGGCAGGGTTCAGAATACCGCACCTAACAATGCTTACATTTGCTGCACCCACAAGAATCCTCTCGTATTTAGTCAGCCGACTAGGGGTGAGATACTGTGTTTTAGTTCTGGTCAATAGAATTACCACTCCATGTGAAACATACACGGTCACAGGATGTCCCATGACAATGGACTCACTCTGTTCCAAACTTGCACAGGTAGCAGCTACTGCTTTCAGACAGCCTGGTAACCCAGCAGCTACTGGGTCCAATGTGGCAGAGAAATAAGCCACAGGCCTTCTGGTCGTGCCATGTTCTTGAGTCAGGACTGACAATGCGCAATTATCGCGAGTGTCACAGAAAAGGGCAAACTCTTTGGAATAATCTGGCATTCCCAACGCAGGGGCTGTACACAGACAGTTTTTCAGTCTTGTGAAAGCCATTAGACTTTCATCGTCCCACTGTACAACATCTGGCATTCCTCTCGTGGTCATTTTTATCAAGGGCCTGGCTAAGGCTGCAAATCCCAGAATCCACTGTCTGCAGTACCCTAATACCCCCAGGAACATTCTGACATCTTTTTGAGTACGGGGCAACTGCATCTTTTGAATTATTCTCACTCTTTCTGATGTGACTTTTCTGACACCCTTTTCTATCTGGTGTCCTAGATATTTCACTGATTTCGCACAGAACTGTAGTTTGTCAGGGGCCACTTTATGCCCTTTCTCACACAGATGATTTAGGAGGGCAATGGTGTCAACTACACAGTCCCTGTGACTTTTAGACGCCAGTAGAAGGTAGTCTATGTACTGTACTAACACAGAGTTCCCAGGTAAGATCAAAGTCTCTAGACATTTTTTCAAGATCTGATTAAAGATAGAGGGGCTCTCTGTATACCCTTGAGGGACCCGGTTCCAACAATACACGTGACCCTCGAAGGCAAATGAGAAAAGAAATTTGCTGTCGGGGTGCAGGGGTATCGAAAAGAATGCATGACATAAATCAATCACAGTGAACCATTCAGCATCCCAAGGAATCTGGTACAATATCACTGCAGGGTTTGGGACAATAGGGCAGCAAGGAACTACAATTTTGTTAACCTTTCTCAGGTCCTGCACTACCCTATACTTGCCACTAGGCTTTTTGATGCCCATAATCGGTGAGTTACATGGGCTGCTCATCACTTCCTGTATGATGTCTCCTTCTAATAATTTTTGTATCTCCAGAGTGACACCTGCTTTCACTTCAGCATTCATTCGGTAGGGCCTAGTGTTAGGATATACTGCATTGTCCTTGATGGCTATCTGAATGGGGTCCACATCTTTCATCAACCCCACATCCTTTCCAGTGAAATCCCACACCTCTGGCTTTACGGCTTCCTGGAGTTCTTGGGGCAAGTCCTGCAGGGTCAATCTTTTAATTTCTGAGTCAGGTCTAAGCAACAATAATTTATAAATGCCGTCTTCATCTGGGGTCTGTATTTCAACACCTTTTGGTGTGCAAAAGATGGTACAGTTCATTTTGCACAGCAAATCACGACCCAGTAGATTCACTGGACTGGTGTCACAGACGACAAATCTATGCATCTGTTTAAAATTTCCAATTGAAATCTCCATTGGTTCGGTAACAGGAGTACTAATCAATTGATTAGATACACCCACTACTTGGATATTCTCTCCCGAGAGGGGTAGGTTTGGAACGTCCACTGTTCTTACAGTAGAACGGGTAGCGCCAGTGTCCAACAGAAAGGTGACATCATTTCCGTCAACCTTTCCTTCAATATATGGTCCAGACTGGTCTACCGGCAAGGAAGCGCCAAGTACGCACTCCTCGTCCTCCCCTCTCAGGCCCCGTCAGTCCTGATCATTACAAAGGAAGGTATCATTCAGCAGATACTGCGAAGTTGCTGTATTTCTGTTCTCCCCGCTTTCCCAAACCTCTATCTCTTCATCTTCTGCCTGTCTTCCCCTGTATACCTGCTTGGGTGCTCGAGGCACCTGAACTGTTTTTACCTGGGGTTGAGTCTTTCTTGGTCTTTCTTTCTGCGTCTGTGGAGTTAAATCAGGAGTTTTTTCATTAACATCGACTAATTGAGGACACTCGTTTCGCCAGTGTCCAATTTCGCCGCACTGATGGCAGGGAAATTTTTTCATAGCCTCTTCCCTGCTAAATTTGGGCCGGGGCTTTCCTCCACCCCCTCCCCCAGGACCTTTGTTCTCAGCATTTTTAACCATGTTACTCAATTGTTTTTCCTGCTGTTCTGCGCGCTTCACCTGAGCCCACATCACCTTTTCCTTAAGGGCCTTTTTCTTCTCTGCCATCTCGTCCTCGCAGTACTTAGCGTACCGCAGGACCTCATCCATTTTCTTAGTATGCCAACAGATCTTATTATCTTTTATCCACTGACAAATTTCAGGTCTTAAACCATTTACAAACCTGTAAATAAAGTGCGTCATATCCTTCAGGTCGATGTTATCAATACCGCTGTATGTTTTAAATACCTGCAATAACCTCTCATAGAAGGAGTGCACTGTCTCGTCCCTTTCCTGTGTTGTTCTATCTATTTTTGTCCAATCAGTTTCCTTTGCGGGCACCTTTTCTTTTAAATGCTGAATTACCTGCTCATATTTTCGCATGACATCCTTTGATGGCTCTCCAGTTTCCTTGTTTCTGGGATACTCCTCACTGGGCCAGTCTATGTCTATTTTACACTGTGTCCATAAATCTACTGGAACCACAATGTCGAAAAACCCATCCAGGTCTTTCCACAGACATTTCTGTACCTTCACGAACCTCTCCACCTGCCTGTACCAGTCAACTGGTTTCTCTCGTAATTTTGGAAAATCGTTCGTGAAGGACACAATATCCTGCCTAGACCAGGGAACATGCACATATTTCCCTCCTGGAACTTCGCGTATGGGGCATAACTGCTCAGGTTTTTCTACCTCTCTTAAAGCAAACTCAGGAGTCACCTGTCGGGAGCGAACCTCTTCCCTCTTTTTCGCCCACCTGCTTCTCCACCTTTCCACATCTCCCCATTTCTGCAGTACCCCCATTAATTCTTTAATCTGCAACTTTTTCCCTGCCACATTCAGGTGTTCTATATCTTTGTCTGAGAAGTCTGCTCTGTACGGTTTCTGTAAGGGCTTGGATTTTGAGATATCTACCCCCATACTAACTGCTGTTTCGGTCAGTTTTTCGTGGAGCACTCTGGTGTTCCTTGTAAAGCTTTTACATATGAACGACAATTCTTCTTCAGAGTAGGTATTCAATCGATCCAACCCCACATTTCCTGCCATTAATTCTTCTATTTCGACCCTCAGCTTGTAGAGGTCTAAAGGTTTTGTTTGCGGAGTCTGCTTCTCTAATTCACGACTCCAACTCTCAATTTCATCCGGAGTTACCAGAGAGACATTCCTAGTACCTGTTGCTGTCTCTAATTTAATTTCTTTTGTATTAAAAGGGTTATGCCTCTGCTGTATTCCCTTTCCAGTCTGTTTGTTGGGCAATTCCAAGAACGCAACTACAGACTCGCACTCACTGGACTGATCATCTATGATGATCGGTTCCTGTCTCGGGGTTGCCATGACTGGGGTCATAACTGGAGTAATTGGATTTCCCTGACTATTTCCGTATAACGGGACCACCGGTCCAATAGTTACTGGAATAGTCAATGCCTCAGGACTGGTATTTAACTGGGAAATTTTCTGAATTATTTCTGTCCTTTGTCTAGCTAGAGCCTCTTGCTCCTTTTCCACTAGTACCCTTCTTAAATTTGTGTCATGTAATATCTGTGGGGTCAATGGAGGAGTAAAACTCGGGGCAGTAGGATGCGTTTCACTTGGTCCTCCCCCATAATTAGGTTTCGGGAATAAAGTTCCAGTATTAAAGGACCTGCGCTCTTCCCCATATGGAGGTTGAACAAAAGGCAGTCCTGAATTCGATGGTTTCTCTTCGCTTTCATACAAGGGTCTGGGAAAAAAGATTTTCGTACGTGAATATTTTTCTTCCTGGCTCGCGGGCACTTTGGGATATATATCCCTTGTTTCCGCCGGTTCGGGTTTTTCAGGATAGGGCAATACTTGACCACCCCCTCCCAGTCCCATGGACCTGTCTTCTTCCTTTAGGAAGTGGCGTCGGGGAACATCTCCTACACTGGAAGGTCGGGTTCCCTCATTGTAAGGTGGCGGACTTCTGGTACAGATGTCATCTATTAGTTCATCATCTGAATCCCCCAGGGCCCCCCAATGCTTACATTTTTCAGTACTTTTCTCACCCGCTCCAATGTTATGACATGCCGGCATCATGGGAAACAGACCCTCAACAATCATGCTCTGCCTCCACTGTTTCATCCTTTTATCCCTGGATTCCTGTTTCTGCCTGGGGTACCACTTGGTCAAACCCTTGTCCATTCGGGGTCTTTCTCTCTCAAAAGCCTCAATCTCCCATTCCTCTAATGCCTCATACTGCGTTAGTCTCGGTCTGGGATGCAGTTCATTCATTCGGGTTCTTAAATTAAATAAGATCCTACCATTGAAAGTACCATCTAACGGAAAAGCCAATACTCCGTCATCTTTTGTGTACTTCACCCAATTCTCCAGCCACACACAGGTATTGTACCCTCGGTCAAACATCATGAATGAGGCAGGAGTATTGGGTGCTGGGACAAGAACACCTTCTCTAGATTTTATCGGTTTGTCCGTTTTGAAATAATTTTTCACCTTACTTACAAGGGACATTTTTCTCTTGGTTCCGTACATAATATCGTATCTATTAGTCTTCCACTGATCCCTTTCAAACCCTAGGTGCCTTGGATCAGGTCGAGTTCCTGTAGTCTGCGAGTGCCACATACGACTTCTGCGCTAACTTTGTTTACAAACTACCTCCAATCAGAACGCGCTTCAGAAATTCGTGCAACCAATGGGTGCGCGACACTAAATAAGCTCCGCCAATGGGTGCGCGGCCCCTTCGTGAGACAGTTCCCACGCTCCGGCGCTCACCCCTCCTTTACAATTCCAGCTCCGCTACCCGCCCGCTGCTTCTACCAATCCCAGCGCGGCACAGAGTGACGTCAGAGGCGCTTCGCGACTGACTCCCTCCCTTCACAAGGTAACGGAAACTTTCTTTCTTTTAAAGTGCTTAGTGCTTGGTTATTTTACAACAAATACACATTCGCCACAGTGCTCAAGTGTCTAGACAGAGAAAGAATTGTTTTACTGCAAGTAAACTACTTCCATTTACTTTTCACTCGCTGCGGGCAGATCTCTTCCGCCTACCCTTCACTCTAGCATCGGTGAACCTGTTATTCCCCTAAACTCATCCACTTCTTTCCGGGATATATTCCGAGTTTAAGGTTTCTCAGCGGACCCCTCTGCTTTCACGCTAGCTCCGAGGAACCTGCTACTCTTCCGATGTGACCCTTAGGTTACGCCACTATGGGAATTTTGCCAATGAACCCCGTTACTGTCATTTATTCACACATGTATTCAGAAAACCCTAGTTAGTGCTTCCCGGTTATCCTAACCTGCACCTAACTTTCCTCGAACCTGTGACCTCAGGACAATGGATTCTATTCACCACTTGCCCTTTCAATTCCCCGGGGAGTTCGGACAACACGAAACAATTCGATTTACAAATGCATGGATTAGTACATATAACAATATAAGAACAAGAATAATAGCAATACAGTAATTCCTGAATTTCAGCAGCGTATTCACAAGAGAGTGATCAGTTCCCTCAGAACAGCCGCTCTTATAGCAGCATTAATATAATAGCAGCTTCCGACTTAACTAGTCCAACTAATCCCTGCCTTACTCTCAACTAGTCCCTAACCATCCTCTAGCTACCAGAAAACTGATAGAGCGCGCGAGGCCACCCGACCAATAGTTTTCGCCGTTTCCGGCTTCAGGGCCCATATACTCTTCAAATCACCATATACATCGATCAGGTGACTTCACGAGCTCTATCAAGTTGATGTGTGTGTGTTCCCTGCTACCAATTTTCGGTGCACCCGACTTACCATCCACCGATGCGGGTGCCTAATGACCACAATGAATCAGGGAGCTAGCTGTAAGGAAAGGCAGCAAAATACAAACTCAACCAATAACATTCAAATACTGTTTAAATGACCACGGACAACTGGAAGTTTTAAAATGTTTATCTAAATTCAATATTTTCTTGCATGAGGTACAGTAAAATAAGGCAATCAATAACCAAGATAACGTAAATCACATATGCATAAAGAAATAATGACAGAGTAATCATCAAGGTACTAATAAAATGTAACGAGAAAAGATACTATGCAAGTCAGTATTATCTAAACAGGGATAGCCTAAGTGTGAGTGACTATAGGAGAGTTTATAATGAATAACACGCTTCACTTAAGGTGAAGGGGCCTTTGAACAATCTAGGCAACGAAGTTCTAGACCATATCAGGAAATGACACACTGCTATGCAAAATATAATTTCTAACAAATGAGAAGGCATAGGAATAAACTTATGGAAAATATAAATGACTTTCAATAGTTGCAGAAAGGCATGGAAAATATCACATATGCAATGTTGAACTTTATTAAAGCAAAAGTTAGAAATTCAGAAGGTGCAAGAATTTCAAGAGTTTCAGAGCAATATTTACCTAGAAAGGTGTGGAAACCAAACCCTGGCCACGGGTCAGTTAAGGACAGGAAACCCTCAAGGAAGGATAACCCTCAAAGGACAGCAGGTGCAGAATGGACACCCAGGATAGGACAGGATACCCTCGGAATAGGAATCAGGACAGGACCCTCAGGACAGGACCCTCTTCAGGACAGGACCCTCTTCAGGACAGGACCGGAACCCACAGTTCGGAAGCAACGCCTGCGCTCCACCCGCTCTGCAGCTATCGATCAAGACCCCGATTGGGTCAGCGAACTCCCAGCTAAGTGCCTTGCCAGCACTTTAAGGCTCAGTAGAACCTCAGTCTATGGTCAAATTCGGACAGAGTGCTCCGCAGCGCTCTGTATCTTCAGTCACCTATTGAGTGCGTTGGGTCAGTGACAGGTCAGCTAAACCAGACAAGTCGGACGGTTCACTAGGTGAACCCAGGGTAGATATACAGTTTGGGGACAGTGTACCACCCCCCAATGTTGCAAAGTGTCAGAATCCCTCAATTTCGATTGGTCCTAAGGTAGGATGTGGGTAACACACCAATCACAGTACACGATTTGAAGCCTTCATTAACATATTTGGGTACCGCCTAGCAAGTTTGGGGTTCCCAGGAAAAACTGTGCAGGAAATTAACATTGTAACACATGAGGAGCAACATTCGCCGTTCTCGCAGGGCAGAGGTGACTTTCTCAGGAGCATCTTGCCCATCACTGCCAACTGGCGGTGTTCCATCTGTCAAGGTCCCTCGTGCTGCCGAATGTCGCACAGGCGCAGAAGGGACCTCCAATATGGCTCTCCTCTCACTCAGACCCCCATTTCCCGCGGTACATGAAAAGTAAGCGAAAACAAATTAATACATAATAATGTCATTATGAAAACACATCACAGGGTTTGTACTTTTAACTCATCATCAAGAAATAAACTTATTGCATCTAAATGTTAGCTACATTGATACGGGCACAAGAGCAGTGGCACGAGCAGTACCACATGATAAGCACAGCTATGAATTACGCATGCGCATAACTTTCCCTCCACTTCTGCAGACGCGTCAGGACACGTGAGTGTGGCTGACGCATGCGCAGTAACTAAAATACAAGCGGCGGCCATTTTAAGGGACACGGATTAATTCATTAGAAATACACATAGGCAAGCTTCGGGAACTTCGCTTAAACAAAATAAATGTTAGTAAAACAATACACTTTGTTACCTTATTATACATAAACGAGGTTCTTGACTTCGGCAAGCCGCAAAATATGCGAAGCTTTGCTTCATCACCGTCTGCTATTACATAAATATACCTTACAATGTACTCTAAATAAACCAGAATGCACACATGCATGAAATACCAGCACATGCTATAAACTATGTGCAAGTGCATTTCGTCGTGCGCTTCCTGGCATTTTAAGCGTTCGGTGTTCTCAGATGTTGGCGCTTGGAGATTTCCTTTGAAATATTTTGACCTTCGCAATCTAGGCCCACGTGGATCTCGACATTCACCAAAGGCGGTCTGTGTTAGGATCCTTTCTTTCCAGGCACGAGCCGGGATCCCTTGCGCTGTAAAGGCGGATGGAGTGTTTCGGGTTTCCAATAATCGCGGGGTCGCAGGTCCCCCGCTGGCGAGGGATGCTGTTTACTCTCAAGGTCCGGACACAGTCCGAACTTGTTATTTTTTTGCAGTTACTACGCAGCAATACTACAACCCTATTTCCACGTGGGGTTCACCGGCGCAGGTAAGAAAACATGTAAGGTGTTATTAGGCTAGGGTGACCAGATTCTCAAAACAAAAAACGGGGACAGGTCATAGACATAGTAGTAGGACTACGGTTTGCAGTAACCATCGACATAAAAGTAGGATTATTTGACAGCTGTCATAGACATAGAAAAAGGACTACAATGACAGCTCCCTCCACAGACCGAGATGATGCATTACAGACAACAAATTTGAGGTCTTTTATTGGCACCCGTCTCCTTTACAAAGCAGCATTAGTACTTCTTATAGCATTTACACTTTTAAGGACTATAGCATATATTTGCCAAAAATCAATAAAACATCACAGGCTAGAAAATGCCAGTGTAAATACAGCATGCACGCGCATGCTCAACCAGAACAATGAAAAACAGGGACATTTCTGTGTTTACCAGGGACACTGTTTGAAAACGGGGACATTTGAGTCACTTGGAGAGAAGTGTCGGGACACTGGGACACTTCTCCAAAAACGGGGACCGTCCTGGGAAAACGGGGACGTCTGGTCACCCTATATTAGGCACGCTACCTTCGCTGCTACACCAAACACCCTGGCAGCGCAGTTCAGCCAGGATCTGCCGCCGCTTGTGCAGAACTGGGAGAGAAGGTCTGCTGGATTTAATATGGAGTTGCAAGAAGTAAACGGACGAGTGGAGAGCAATGCAACGGCCACTCTTTAATCGAAGAAGAATCTGAACAAACAGGTAGGCGGTATTAGCATGCTGCGCTCCTAAGGATCTCCAACTAAATTGCTGTTTTGTGAGGGTCATCAAGGTAGAAAGGAAATCAGCAGCAGCAATTCGCAATCCAGAGGCGTAATGAAGAACCTGCTGAACACTAGCATAAATGGAAGCCAGACGAATGTCAATGTCTGTACACAGGGATCTGCAGAAAAGGGCAGCCAGAAAGGCTCTGAAAGAAACATGTAGTAAAATATAGAGTGGCCGAATAAGATTTATCCTCCGAACTAATAGTATGCGCTTGGAAGGGGTGATAATTTTTGCATCTGTGCTAGATGTCCTTGAAGAGGCCTAAATTAGACTATACCTCTGAATTGAAAATACACACTTTACGAATGACTGCTACTATTGCAAGATGTCCAGGTGGAAACATTCTGAAATCAAATAGCTAAGGGAGAGCTGAGTTTGGAATTGTCTATTTAATACTTTGCTACTCGGCACACAAGATATCCTAAGCCATACAGTAATGCTGTGTTCTTTTAGGAACATCTTATTTGTGTATTTGGAGGTAGAACACTTTAATCCTGCCAATAATGGCCCCTTTCTTGATTTTTGTATTGTGGAAATGATTTTTGATGACTAGAATTTCGATATGGTTTTAATGATTCAGAGGTTTTAAATAATCGTGCAAAAATTAACTTGAAACTTGTATTGTACAAGGCTATTTTTTTCTGTAACATAGTTTTTTTGTTTTTACTACTTGTTTTGAGGCATATAACTTGCCTTGCTCAGTAATGTTAGTTAGAGAATTTCCAGAGTTGGGGTTAGAACCCATGATGCACGGACAGCAGTTTCGTCACTGGACGACAGCACTTATTTCATGTTTTATTAATCAAGCACTGTTCTGAAGGGTGCTTCCTTGGCTAAAATTGCATCATTAGAGTTGAAATAAGTCTGCTGCCATATTTGAAATGTGGAACCAGAGTGCATACTATCTAGCCTCCTTGCTCTAGGTAGTCGTCTGTCCTGTGCAAGGATTACCTTTGGTAATCATTCTTCGATAGCATAGTACGAACCTGTATCATACCAGTGGGAGGGCCACCGTTGTGAATTGTATCTTGATCTCTTCCCACTCACTGCGCCATAATTACACACCACATAATCACACTGCACTCAATGCAAGATACACTCCAAATACCACTCAGTGCCACATATTTACACGCCACATAATTACACTGCACTCAATGTAACATACACTACAAATACCGCTCAGTGCCACATAATTACAGGCCAAATAATTACACTGCACTCAATGCAACATACACTCCAAATCCCACTCAGTGCCACATAATTACACACCACATAATTACACTGCACTCAACGCAACATACACTCCAAATCCCACTCAGTGCCACATAATTACACACCACATAATTACACTGCACTCAACGCAACATACACTCCAAATCCCACTCAGTGCCACATAATTACACACCACATAATTACACTGCACTCAACGCAACATACACTCCAAATACCACCCAGTGCCACATAATTACACACTACTCCTAACAAAAGAGGGAGGGAGAGAAATTGTGGATTCAGTCTCCCCGAGTATAGTACAAAAAACAAAGTGGAATACACTTGGGCAGTTTGAGTAGATCCCTACAGTGGTGGGGAACACTCTGTGTTGTTTAAATACCCCTCACACACCAACAGGCCCCTTGGTGTCATGCTTCATCATCGGGGTCTTCGCACCCCTCTACGGGATGCGGCGTGCTACGACCGACGACTACGTGGGAGCACTTTTAAATGGACCATGTGTGAATATGTGTGGGTTAAGAGGATATATGTGAGTGGTGAGTTTAAAGTGAGTGAGAATTAAAAAATACCTGGCTCGTGGGGTGGAGAAACAAAAACTTTTTATTAAGCCCCCGGGTGGTATTGTTAAAAAGGTGCAATGTGAGGTTGTGAGTGTATAATTAAGTACAGCAACCTCGTTGGTGCGTCTACATGAACATGTTTCGGAGTTCAAAGCCTCCTTCTTCAGGACGGGATTTGCACAAAGACCCACCTTACTCACTTGTGTAAATGTTTAAAAGTGTATTATACAAAAATTTAAGAAAAGTGAACTATAGGTGTAATGTACCTAGTTATTCCATCATTCTCGTAGTCTTTCTTCGCCAAATCGGCGTGTAGTGAAGACCTAGAGGGAGAAAAACACATTTTAACTTCTTTTTCTCACTATTCAAAGATACTATCCTCCAGGTAGTGGTGACCTTAAGGAAAAAGTGGGGGTTGCTATGTGTCACATATAGATCATGTGTTCGATAACCATGCAACCTGTAAAAAAGTAACAGACTTGACAAAGACACACATAAAACATATAGAGCACAGATGTTGGTGACATGTTCATTCCTACTGCTGGTGCAGAAGAGATAAAGAGAAAGATCTTACTCAATGTATAAGGATAAATTGCCTCATGAGCCTTTTTACGTTTTGGAGGGTTCCATCAGGCATAATAGGATGATCTGAAATAATGAGAAGGACCCATTATAATCCATACTATTCATGGGAACTCTGTTGCTCACCGCCTATCCATGGTATCTCAGGTATCCAACTCACGGTTACTGGGACAAAAATCGACCTCCTCCCCTCAACGTGGCTCCGATGATACTGACCCTGGGAATCTGTGGGTCTTTTAAAGGCCCCGTAATTGGTAAAGGACCGGTAAGTGGTAGCGTAATTGGGCCCATATTTGGTCCTGTCGGAAAGTACTGGTGTCCGGTAGTGCGCGGTCACACAGACACTGTCTTTACGCGCATGCGCAGTGTTCCGAGTGCACTGATCACATAGTAATCATTCGCGGTAGTGATCGGGCATCATGCAGGTGTTGTGCGCATGCGCGGAAACCAATCCGCTGTCATAGAATTATTAAAGTCCGATCTTCTAGCATGGTTTTAAAGGCAGTAGCCGTTCTATTTATATGGAGGTAGTGTACACAGTCCTGAGAATGGTTACATGGCGCGCATGCACGAAGACGGCCTACATTAAACAGATGTCGAAGCGATCAGTCTCCCCGAGTATAGTACAAAAAACAAAGTGGAATCCACTCGGGCAGTTTGAGTAGATCCCTACAGTGGTGGGAAACACTCTGTGTTGTTTAAATACCCCTCACACACCAACAGGCCCCTTGGTGTCATGCTTCATCATCGGGGTCTTCGCACCCCTCTACGGGATGCGGCGTGCTACGACCGACGACTACTTGGGAGCACTTTTAAATGGACTATGTGTGAATGTGTGTGGGGTAAGAGGATATATGTGAGTGGTGAGTTTAAAGTGAGTGAGAATTAAAAAATACCTGGCTCTGATTGTTAAGCCATGTTAAAAAATCTGTGACTGATTGGCTGTCTCCGTTCCAGATGACCAGTACGTCATCAATATATCGTTTCCATGACTGAATGTTCTCTCTGTAGGGCTTATCTAGATGGAGAATTTTTGTTGCCTCCAGATGGTGGACATATAACCCCGCCAGGCTCGGCGCAAAAGTGCTGCCCATACTTGTGCCATGGCATTGGAGGTAAAGTGTGCCCTCATACTCAAAAAAGTTTTTTGTTAGTGCGGTGGATATGCATTCCATCACCACATTACGAGGAGTTTGGTATTGCCAGGTGGTTGAGTGTAGCACCTCTTCAATGATGAGGAGAGTCTTGTCATGTGGTAAACTAGTATAGAGACTCTCCACATATCTGGAGGCAACAAAAATTCATTCTCCATCTAGATAACCCCTACAGAGAGAACATTCAGTCATGGAAACGATATATTGATGACGTACTGGTCATCTGGAACGGAGACAGCCAATCAGTCACAGATTTTTTAACATCTTATACATTGAGTAAGATCTTTCTCTTTATCTCTCCTGCACCAGCAGTAGGAATGAACATGTCACCAACATGTGTGCTCTATATGTTTTATGTGTGTCTTTGTCAAGTCTGTTACTTTTTTACAGGTTGCATGGTTATCGAACACATGATCTATATGTGACACATAGCAACCCCCACTTTTTCCTTAAGGTCACCACTACCTGGAGGATAGTATCTTTGAATAGTGAGAAAAAGAAGTTAAAATGTGTTTTTCTCCCTCTAGGTCTTCACTACACGCCGATTTGGCGAAGAAAGACTACGAGAATGATGGAATAACTAGGTACATTACACCTATAGTTCACTTTTCTTAAATTTTTGTATAATACACTTTTAAACATTTACACATGTGAGTAAGGTCGGTCTTTGTGCAAATCCCGTCCTGAAGAAGGAGGCTTTGAACTCCGAAACATGTTCATGTAGACGCACCAACGAGGTTGCTGTACTTAATTATACACTCACAACCTCACATTGCACCTTTTTAACAATACCAGCCGGGGGCTTAATAAAAAGTTTTTGTTTCTCCACCCCACGAGCCAGGTATTTTTTAGTTCTCACTCACTTTAAACTCACCACTCACATATATCCTCTTACCCCACACACATTCAAACAAGGTCCATTTAAAAGTGCTCCCACGTAGTCGTCGGTCATAGCACGCCGCATCCCGTAGAGGGGTGCGAAGACCCCGATGATGAAGCATGACACCAAGGGGCCTGTTGGTGTGTGAGGGGTATTTAAACAACACAGAGTGTTCCCCACCACTGTAGGGATCTACTCAAACTGCCCAAGTGGATTCCACTTTGTTTTTTGTACATAATTACACACCACATAATTACACTGCACTCAATGCAACATACACTCCAAATACCACTCAGTGCCACCTAATTAAACAGCACATAATTACACTGCACTCAATGCAACATACACTCCAAATACCACTCAGTGCCACATAATTATATGCTACATAATTACACTGCACTCAATGCAACATACACTCCAAACAATATCACTCATTGCCATATAATTAAATTATACATAATGACACTGCACTCAATGCAACATACACTCCAAATACCACTCAGTGCCACATAATTTCACACTACATAATTACACTCTACTGAATACAACATACACTCCCCATATTTCCACATAATTACATGCCACATAATTACACTCTTCTCCTTCTCAATGCAACGTAAATACACTCAACATAATACCACTCAGTACCATATAATTACACACCTCATACTTACACTCTACTCAATGCAACATAAATACACTCTATCTGTCTATATATCTATTGCCCTCACTCTATCTGTCTATCTATCGTGCTCACTCTATCACCATCACTCTATCTATCGATCGCCCTCACTCTATCTATCACCTTCCCTCTGTCTATCTATCGCCCTCCCTCTATCTATCGCACTCACTCTAGCTATCACATCACCATAGTATCACTCAGCACCACCACAGCATCACTCAGGGGCACCACAACATCACTATGAGCTACCACAGCATCACTGAACGCCACAGCATCACTCATCGCCAACAAAACATCACTCAGCGCCACCACAGCATCAATCTGTGCAACCATTCAACAACAACTGGTTCAAAAATGTTCTCTCAATGTTTCAAGCTTTATTACAAATGTCACAAAAAGATGTTAATATTTCACTTCTGTTCCTGGATTTTCGTCACAATAAAATACAATGAACAGAATCTTCACAAAAGTTATTCACAAAAGTTTAAGCTATTGTCATTATAAAGTACAATAACTTTTATTTTTTTAAGCTATTACTATTTGTAATATCAATACATCTAAGTCACGTAAATACATCACATATTGCATTACAAATGCTATAGGTGTCACATTTGCAAAAGTTACAACTATTGGCATTGTAAATCACAAAGCTATTAAATTTGCTATTTTCAAAACCAACACATAAATAAAAAAAATTGTCATTTACAATACCAATAGCTCAAACTTTCCTAATGCGAGACCTATTGCATTGCAAATGCTTGTTACTTGTTCAGTGGCAACAAGTTCGGTGTTCTGGAAGTCAGTGGCGTCTAATACAGGTCAGACTATGTTTTAATTCATACTTGGATATTTTTAATATAATAGATGGAGTCATTCTCAGCGCAGTGGGATTATTTGGCAGTTTCAGGCATGAATCATGCGACATTTGAATTGTCCATGAGGCTCATTCTTACCTTGAGTCTTCGTCACATGAGCTGCCGGCGTCACAAGAGTCTCTGCTCAGTACTTATCTGGAGTTTCACGGTTTATATGACGTTGTAGGAGTCTGTAGCCACTCGGTCTAAGCGTCAGAAGACGTGATGCCATCTTGAGTTTTAAATGTTTCATGGGTTTGTCTGCCACATCTTTCGGTGCTTACATGACGTTCTGCCGATTTTGTAAATATCGGGTGTCACCTAATTACCTTTGGGCCTATTGAAAGGAAACCCCAATAGTGGAGACCACTTTATCTGTGAGAATTGTACGGGTCCAGAAGGAACTCACATCTGTATTTAAAACTCATTGCCTCCCTGGTAAAACTAAAGAACGTAGCAGTCTCGGCAAGCTACACATTGCGGGTGTTGCTAGAAGTACCTTCGGAGAAGATTTGCCCACAGAACTTTCATAATCATTTGCATGGATCTTTTTCATTGACAAAGATCTCGGGTGAGAAGGTTCACTCTCCGGCGGTTATCCTGCTTTCCTTACTGTGTCATAGTTTTTTTTTTTAAAAGCAAGAGAAAGGGTGGTCATTCTTGTTATTATAACGTGAGGTTTTTAAAAAAGAAAATGATTTTGCCTGAGTTGCGCTTACAGCAACACCAAGCTTTGTAGCTTTCTTATTTTAAAAAAATAATGCATTATGCTGTGTTGCACTTACTGCAACACCAAACTTTGAAGATTCTTCATTTTTCCTTCACATACATTGTCACTTTTAACTGTTTAAGAATAATCATTTAATATGCTTGTGATGATTTATGCTAGTATTTATCTAGGTATGTAATGTGTTTGATAATTGGTATGCAATATGAAGGGTACTACAGTCTTTATTTTAAGTCATGTGTTATATATTCTATACACTGTGTTCTATGCTATCTTTCACTCATACTTTAATTGAGTGTTTTTCTTACCAGATGCATTTAATGAGAGCTTTATATGTTATTGATTTGGCCAATCTAGATATTATCAATGCACTAAGCTTAGACTGTTATTTTAGGGTAGTTATGTATTAGAGCTGGTCTCTAGGCACTTGTTTTTATGCTTCAGTGTGGGTGATGCGCACACCTTTTTACACTGATTTCTCCCTATACAGTTATGTGCCTAATGTAAGTATAGATTGTAGCCTAAAGTGTGATTATTGGTGTATACACTGGTTCATAACGTATATTTTCTTCTCTTAGCTAGTTAATCTGTTACACATTTCCTAATGGGTATTTTCATTTGTTTAGGTTTATGTATAAATAGCCTTCTAAATTCAGTCTGTAGCAGAATTTTCATGGTACGCATTCATTGCCTGTGTCATTTCACTTCTATTGTAAATGCCACATAAATGATTAATGCACGTTATTTAATTTAACTGCATGATTATCATTTTATTTTATTAAGGTAAACATTGAAATAGCTTTTCCATTTATTTTTGGCATTATTGTGTATTTTTCACAATGCTTCCTTTTCATGTTTAGTTGAGGGGTTGCCACTTATTCTTGTGTACGGTGATATCCACTTTTGCGTGGATAGGTCTTTGTGATATTCATTTTTACGTGCAGATATCACCTGCTGTGTCTCTACTTATTTCTTTATTTTACTGGGTTTTATTTATCCGCTGTGTGTAGATTCTACGGCTTCTGTAATTTAGTGACAGTGTGTGGTTTTATTCTTTTGGCTCTGCTACATGATTCCATACTTTGCCTTGTCACGTTGAACTTATTTGATAGTTCAACAGGGTGCAGTTTTCACCCTTCTTAATATATTTAGTTTTTTCTCTGTCTTTGTAATATGCTTATGAATTGCATACTATGTCTGTTGCTCGTAATTAATGCAATGTATTTTCTTTAACAAATTATTGCATATTTCTTTTCCTTCACATTCTGTGTTAGCAATTTTACACCAATGTTGATTCATATTGTTAATGTACTTAAAGAATTCTTTTGTTTCTGTTTCACCATGAGCTGGCACTAAATTTAGCCACCTGGCACCAACTCAGGCAACCTTGTACCATAGTGCAAGGGTGCCCGTGCCTTGAGGGGAGTGATTGTTTATGTGCAGGAAGGTGTCCCTTCCTGCTCGTAATCAATCATCAATGGTGTTTTGTAAATTCTATGTGTGCTGCAGAATGCAACCATCATTCATTTTTAATGATTGTTTATGTGCAGGACCTGCATATAAACAATCAATGGCGTTTTGCTGTTTCCATGCGTGCTGCACAAGGCATCACACATGGAAACAGCAACAACGAGGAGAAATAAAGCACTGCTCCTTGTTTCCCCAGGGTAGGACCAGGTTTTCGCTGGTCCTGATTTTGGCGCTGCCCCATATTTACGCCACCCTTATAAATAGGGGCAGCGGCAAAATCAATGGGTGTTGCGGTGGAACGCCGACCACAACATCCATTGTCCGCCTCTTTCCCGCTAAGTATAGCTTGAAGAGGGGCCTTATTTACAAGGCAGCGTTAAGCCACGTTAAGTGAAAAGTGACATTCTGGTGGTGTTAGGGGCTTGTAAATAAGACGCCAGAGTTGTGTGCAAGGAGTGGGCCACCTCTCTGGTATCTCATTTACTAGTTCCCCGCACCTGCAAGAGTGATGAGCTAGTCTGACTCTCAGGCGCTGCTGGTCTACCTGGAAGAGATACATAGATTGGTGGGTGAGCAGGTCTGTAAGGCATAAAGTAGGACAGAAAGAGCAGGAAAAGCAGAGATGGAGAATCAGTTTATGGGACTAAAAAGAGATGGTCTCCTTGCACCTGATACCACTCCAACCAAACCATCCATGCAGCCTGTGTGAATAGATTAAAAAATGTGTTCCTAGTCAAGTACCAGACATTTGTACCCTCAAAGACGTTGTTGGGATAAGCACAGATGTAACTGTATTCTGTGGTTTCAGTTGGAGGGCCATTTTATCATTTGAAATAATCGAAGTGATTGTTGAGCTGTTCCTCAAACTGATCCTCAAACTAGACATTCCTCCAACCCCAAGGAGTGGGAATTAAAACCAGCTCCTGCAAGCTGTAAGGTTGCCTAGTTTATACTTAGGTCTGAATATTATGAATGTTTGATTGCTGTCTCTCTAATCAGTGTTTGCAAAGTTCCCTTCATATCAGAGAATGTTTCAGGAGGCAAGTGAAATGTGCCCCATCAAATAGCCTAAGCGCACAGCGTGTGAACTCTCACCTGACCCTGGGATGTGCCATGCACTGAATGTGCCTAGGACTTGTAAATCCAAATCCTGTGAGAGAATTGAAGCTGTCGGTGTGCAGGGCAGATGTATGTGGGTGCAGTACTTACCTCCTGATATTTGGACATCTGCCACAATTCTCTCCGGCCTCCAGAAGGGGAAAGGGATGGCAGCCAGCTCAGCAACGGCTGCCATCATGCGGTCCCACAAGGACATCAAGGAGCTGGGCTTCTCCACTGCAAGGGCACACTCTGCAGGGACGGTGAGGATGATGTTCTCAGTGGCAAACTCTGCCCAAGGGGCAGGGTAGTGCCGCACAGATTCCAACCAGTCAGAATCAGTGGTTTCTCCTGTAGAAGATTCAAAGATGACATAATGTACTTGTTACCCAATCAGAACACCAGGGCTACCTTGTGCAATAGACAGCACCACAGTTCAAATCCCCATGCCTCCAGAGGACTTCAGATCTTCTAAATAGGTGCTGGAACTCTCACATAAAGATGGCGGAAATGCCATTTAGCCAGGTCTCCCTAATTCCAGTTTTCCACCCATCAAAGCGAACCTTCATTCAACACTCCCTTCTTCTAGTAAACAATTAAGTAATCAAACCACATAACCACCACTTGTTGAGCAGAGTAGAGGTGCTTATGCTTTATGTCCTACTCAAGGTGTTCGTACCGTACACACCATGCTTGTAGAAGGGTGCACGCACTGCCCCTGTGACAGTGATTGACAAAAGTCCAAGCTGGCATCTTCCTGGCACCAGCATATAGATGAGGCCGCCCCACAGGGTGGATATGGTCATCTTCTCGCTCTTAACCTGGTAGACTTTGGTGACCGTTGGCGGCCGGAAGAGCTGCTGTCTCTTGCTGAGGTCATCCTCTTTACCACTGAGGTTATCCGTATGGCATCCAATCTGCACCTGTGAGGTCAGATAGGTGCAGTCAGCATGTGTGAACAAGACATTACTATCATTTTTGTCAATCATCCAGAGTGGAGACCAGTGGAATACATTATTTTTCGATAGTCAACTCTATAAAGAAATGTTGTCATTGTATAGGAATCATATATGGTTACAATTAACTTCAGTCAACGCAAAAGGGGACCAGTGGATCACAGACACATTAAGGCAAGTGAATGGAATGCACAGATTTGGGAGCCATGTGTATGGTGCTGTTGGACTTGGCCCTTTTTGCAGGGTCATCCCTGAACTTTTAGCCTTCCTCCTATATTTTGTCCGACCTGTTTTTGTTGGTTTTATGATTCTGGGCACTTTACCACTGCTGACCAGTGCTAAAGTGCATATGCTCTCCCTATTGTAAATTGATGTATGAATTAGTTTATCCATGATTGGCTAATTTGGTTTACTGGTCAGACCCTAGTACAGTGCACTGAGTGTTCCCAGGACTTGTAAATCCAAATGCTGCTAGTGGGCCTGCAGCACTGGTTGTGCCACCCACAGAAGCAGCCTTGTAAAATGTATCTAAGGTCTGCCAATGCAGAGCCTGCGTGCAGTCTGGTACTGTCATGCTGACTGGGCAAGTTCACCCACTTGCCAGTCCCTAAACCTTCCCTTTTCTTCATGTCAGACACCCCTATGGTAGGCCCAAGGGCAGGGCGCATTGTAGGTATAAGGTAGGACAAGCCCTGATGTGTGTGGCATGTCCTAATAGTGAATCTTTCACTATTGCAAGGCTACCTGCTCTCCATAGGCCAGAATGGGCTGTTAGAATTATTACATTTTATAATCCTAACTGACTCAGGGAACATGGTAGAAATTCGAGTCATATACATATTTTAGTGAAGTTGGTTTTAACATTCTGTGTTTGCAAATATCACTTTTAGAAATTAGGTATTTGCTTGCCTAACCTTTCAAGCCTGCCTCTGCTAGGTTGTGTATTCATTGTCTGGAGTTTGAGTGACAGGGCTGGGGGATTCCAGGAGACAGAATGAGTCTACCCAGTGGTGAATAGAGAGATCTGCATCTAGATGGGAGGGAGGAGTTGCACCTGGGACCTGAATAGGACTGTGCCTGCCCCCACAGTGCTGGCACCACCCTGTGTGGTGCGTCTGATGTCTCTGCCCTGCACAGTGAAAGAAGAGAAGGAATCATGTCAACAAAGTTGTCCGGGGCTGTGCTTTCCCTCCACAATGCTGGCTCAACCTCCTGTGGGGCATCTGATGTTTCTGCTCTGCACTATGAAACGAAAGAAGGAGTCATGTAAACAGAGTGCTCCAGAATTGGTTTGGACTTGGCAAAGGCCCCTCTGCCCTCAGAGGACAAAGGATTTTGGGGTATAAATATTGGGACCCTGATCCCAAGAAATTAGATCACTTTTGGACTACAAGAAGAAACCTTTACTGAGGAGAGGAACCTGAAGAAACTGAGGAGAGACTATTCCAAAGCTGAAGTGCTACTTGGGAGATTTACCTGGAGTGGTTGCCTTACTGTCAAAGGAAGGAGAAAGGATCGTTGTGTACTTTGCTTTCAACTTGTGAAGGATCTCCAAGGGATTAGAAAAGAGCTTGCCTCCTGCTGAAGTCTCAGGGACAACAGACTTCAACCCCAGCTCCCCAGAGTTCTTGTGGAAGTGCCTGCTGCTGTTTTGGGCCTTCTGAGGAACTGCGTGTCGCAAGGAGCTGCTGCTGCCGTCGCACTTCTGAACAATGGTGTCGCCGCTGGAGTTGTCGCCCTGCACCGCATCGAGAGAAGCGTGCCGCAACAAAGAAGAAGCGTGTCGCTGCTGCCTGCCGTTGCCCTTCTGAACAAGGCTGTTGCCGCTGGAGTTGTCGCACTGCACCGCATCAAGAGAAGAGTCTCGCAACGAGGAAGAAGCGTGTCGCCATCGCTGTTGCTGGTGTCGCACTTCTGAACAAGGGTGCACCGCTGGAACTGTCGCATTGCACCGCATCGAGGAAAGCGCCTCGCATCCCCGAGAAGCACGCTGCCGTCGGAGCTGCTTTCATTGCATTTCTGAACAAGGATGTCACCACTGTAGTTGTCGCATCGTGCGGAAGCTTTACGCATCGTGGGAGAAGAGTGTTTCAGCTGAAGCTGTTATCGTCACACTTCTGAACATGGGTGTCGCAGCTGCAGTCCACGCATCGAACCGAGAACTTCTTGCATCCCCGGAGAAGTGTGTCGCATCTGGAAGATCTTCACGTCTTTATTTCTTTGCACCTGAACTTTGCCGCATTCTCATCACTGCGACATTGCTTGTCGTGGAAGCGCAACTCATCGTAAGGTACATTGACGCAAAGTAAGAACTGAACTGAACTAAGCTAAATCTACCATCTTAAAGTAACAGTATTGTGTATTTTTGTCGTTTATGGTCTTGTGGTTAATCTATATAAAGTATTCTTATTTTTGTCACTGGATTACTGTATGTGGTCACAAATGCTTTACACACTGCCTCTGAGATAAGCCTGTCTGCTCGTGCCAAGCTACCAAGGGGGTGAGCAGGGGTTATTTAGGAGTATAATCCCCTTATCCTGACAAGAAGCAAAGGTCCCTATTTGTCACAAGTACCTACCTGTGCCAACTAGAGACACCCAAATCTAACGTACGTTATGTTATAGTATGACATGTAGATTTGTAAAGCCCACAATTACACAGAAGAGTAACTACTCAAAAGGTAGGTCTTCTGGTTCTTGCAGAATCCAAGAAGTAAGAAGGAGGCTCTTAAGTGTCTTGCCAGGTCATTCCATGCACTAGGAGCGATGAAGGAAAAGATTCACCTTCAGGATCTGGTTTTCTGTATTCGAGGCATGTGAGCAAGTAGGAGTTCAGACAAGCGGAGGTGTCTGGAAGGTTTCCGAAAGCAGACGTGATTGTAGAGGTATACTGGGCCAGTGTTATGCTCTGCCTTGAAAGTGTGGATGAGGAGTTTGAATTGTACTTGTTTGAGTATGGAGGGCCAGTGGAGCTGCTGCAGTTGTTGTAGTGATGCAAGTGCATGATGGAAGGTTGGGTTAATCTGGCTGAAGATTTCTGAATAGTCTGCAAACAGTTTTTTGTGATCTCTACAAAGAAGTGTGTTCCAATATCCAGTTCCCATGGCGTGAGTGATGGTTTTCCGGATGCTGATTGGGAGCTATTTCAAAATCTTCCTCTGCATCCTTAGGGCATGGAAGCATGAAGCAGTGACATCTTTGACTAGGGTGGTCAAGTCAAGTTTGCGGACGATGATGTGCCCGAGGTTCTTGGCATGCATTGTGAGGAAGGGATAGGTCTTTGCTCTGTTGGCCACCAAGTTGTGTCCTATGTAAAGTGGTCTTCCCAAAGATTACAATTGCACTCGTGTCATTTTTCAGGTTCAGACAATTAACCCACTGGACAATTTCATTCATGCAGGCATTGAATTTGATCCGTGTACTGGGCATCTTATCTGTGAGGGAGTAGGAGAGGACATTGATGTTGTGAGAGTGGATGATGCTGGCTAGAGGGATCATGTCTGCGTTAAAGATGGTTGGGGTTAGGGGAAGTTCCTTGCTCAGAAGATGAGGTCACACGCGTCCAAGGTGTATGGTTCCAGGCTGACTGACTGGGTCCTCCCAGTCAGGAAGGAGCATATCCATTGAGTATGTGCTCTTGGATTCCGATGGTGTGTAGGAGTTGGACCGGGTGGAATGAGCTGGGAGACTGTGGCAAACGCTGGAGAGGAGTCAAGGAGCATGAGGGTCGCCTTTCCTCCTCCAACCAGAATAATGTGAATGTCATCTGTGGTGGGGATGAGGGCATTTTCCATGCTGTGGTTGGGTCTGAAACAAGATTGAGCGGTGCTGAGGAGTTGGTGGCCATTGAGGTATTCGGTAAAGCATCTGTTGATGATTTTCCCCAATATGGTTCATCAGATCGCACACAGATTATCCTAGCTCAACTGAGCTTCTACGGCCATGTGAATCCAAGACTCTGTTCTCAGCTGAGTCAGAGCAGCATCCTCATAGCAGTTTGATGGACTTCTCAATGGGTTTAACTAACCTAGCAGGACAGAATATGTTCTTCACAGACCTCACAGTTAACACTCAGTGGCAGCTCTTTCCATGACAAGCAGTGCTTACCTTCAGCTGTGCTCCAATGGCTGATTGTGGGAATACCATGGATGCTTTCTGCAAGCTGCGGCTCCTGCAAGAGGTCGCACAAGGTTAGAAGGAACATCATGAAGAACCGCCTAATAATACCCACATTCAGTTGAGTGCAAAATGTATGAATTGCAAATGTTCATAATTTGTGAGTCACAGATTTGACGTACACCTCATGCACCATGAGAAAAACTCATTGATGCAAGGCAGGGACTATATATGTATAGTATCACAGAAATGTCTAATAAATCACATGACTAAGTTCTCACCAAGAATACAAGAAGTTGCTAAGGTGAGATCATAGGAGTGAGCATAGATGACCTTTATAGGAAACAGCTTTGAAGCCACAGAACAAGCTAGGTTTTGAAAATTGATGTTGCGGGCGCCAGGGCACACCTTGCTTCAAAGATGGGCACATCTAGTTAGCAGAGTTACCATGTGCAGGAACACATGACAGTTAAAAGAGACCTTAGACAAGCATCACATATTTTAATTGTAGGTTTATTATAATTCATGAAGATGATCTGTTATTCGTGCCCAATTTCAACATGGAATGCAAACTCTTTGTATTCCACACACAAGCCAGATGTATTCCGCGCATGGTCAATTATATGGTAATTGTCTGTGGAGTACATATGATACGGGGGGTCAGGAGTTGCAGTAACACTATCTAGGCAATGTATGGGAAATGGAGCAAAAGTGATAAGCCCTACAGCAGGTCTGTGTGTCTATGTACAGAGTGCTTGTGTATTTGTGGATGTGTACGCTCTGATGCCTTTTTGGCATGCTTACACGTGTGGTGAGGTGATGTTCCCACCCCGGGTATATCTGCGGCCACTCAACAAATGTGTTAATTATTGCTTTATTATGGGCATCTGTTCCTTGATGGTGCCCAATATGAAGCTGACCCTGGAATAATTATGCGAATAGTATGGCTGTAAATTCAAAAGTCCCTGGTAGAGGAGCCATCTGCCCTCCTGTCATCCATTTCCTCATTTAGGTTGGTCAAGTAGTTTTCCAGTGCAAGGGACTTGTATCAGATCTCCTAACCGATGCTCCACACATTTTTGGATGCTTCTCACCTCTCTAGTGCTAGAGTCAGTTAAGAAACAGAGCTGCAAAAAAATATATACCTGTTGTCATAGGTCACCACTGTCTCTTTGACATGGAACGACTAACGGTAGGTGGCAGCTGATATGGATACACACATATTAAACACCTTCCATCTCTGCTCCTCGGTGGAGACTGTCTACTGCATCTCTAGGGCTGATTCCCAAATATGTTTTGGTGGGTTTGAAAATCATGAGCTGGTAAGATGCCTGAAAGAAGCGTTCAGCACTGCTTTGCATTACATTGAGTCAAGGGGGTGTTCCATAGGGTATATGGGTGTTATCATGCAACTGCGTATGGTTTTTGACTCAGAGATATATCTACTTACAATGACAGACCTGACCTTTTTGAAAAACTAGAAATCTTCGAGAAATGCATTAAAATGAGAAATGTTTTTATTTCTTCAAACTTCCAACTTGGCATGAAGAGTTTGAAATAATTCAGCAGGCCCAGTGCACAGGCCTCGGTAGTGGCTTGCTTTATCCCTGCAAAGGCTTGATTTTCCTCGTGAGTCCCGCGTAAGGTTTCAAGTGTATCCTTCTCATCATAATCCTGAAGGAGTCTGATTAAAGAAGCAAATGCCATCATCCGTTGCCTACCGTAGCCCTCCATCCCCGAGAAGGTGCCTCCTTGGGAGACCATGGCAAGATGCAGTAACTTACCAATGGCTCTGATCTGATTGGAGGGCAGATGATTCTTTCCCCCCGGAAATGTTGTGACTTACATATTTAAGAGGGGAAGATGGAATTGAAGATCTATTCCCCTTCTTAGCTTCTTCAGGAAGGTGGTCCATGAAGCACCTTACATTAATTGAGTGAGGCAAATGCAAGTATCTGGAGTGGCTAGATCTTGTTTCAAAGCTTGGAAGAAGAGGGATGGTGGCAAAGTAAAACTCTGTGGAAGTCCACCCCAGATTACCTGACCCCGGGGAACAAGAAGATGAAAGTAAGACTGTCTTATGAGGAGAGATAAAGAAGAAGGCAAAACAGAGATCAACAACACTAAATCATTTGGAAGTAGCAAGAATAATTGATGATGTGTTACAGTTTTAGGAGCAACAAGAAAACTAGGTATTACAACATTATTCATGGGTGCCGACCCTTTACAGATCTGTACATTTTTATACCAGGTTTTCTATCTGCAAGATCATTTTACAGACACACTCAAAGACGACACAGGGATCCCTTGTAAGGCAGTGATGATGGGTCAGAATTCAGCTTTGGCTTCTGGGCGTAAAGGGTACTATAGAATTCAGGGCCGTTTCTTCAAAGTTTTAAGATTAATCTTGAAATGTGGCTCAGAAAGAACACAGTCCAAAAAACATGTTTGTGTCCATTCCACAGAGCTTAAGGCACTTGAGAAATATCATTAATAGTTTCAGACACATTAGAGGTTTTTGAAGATCTTGAACATGAGTGTCAATTTCTCATAAAACAGAGAAACAGATAATACACAACAGTTCAGTTTGCTTAAGAGATCTCTCCCTAGCAAGGATTGTACGACACTATATCAAGAAAGGAATATCGAAATGTAAAAAATATCACAAAAACAAAATAAAATATAGAACAGAGTCCTGTGCACACGTATAAGGGTAAAGGTTTTAGTGTAAAAAACAAAAATTCTAATTGTTCTTTTTGTAGACATTAAGCCGGTCGACATCAGAGTTATCATAATGGAGATTTGTAATCCGGATCAATAAAGAATGAACAAACCAGCCAACTTGGTTGTGTTTCGTCACAGCATGGTACAATTGTGACTCTTCAGGGCTGTTATGTTAGCAAAGTATCAATGGAATAGCTGTTTGAATTCCAACCCGGTTGCGACATAGGTAGTCCACAATAAATATACGGTCTTCGGGAAAGTATTCTAGGAATAATCATCGAGTCCCAATGGTAGTAGGGACTCTAGTATACAGACAGACGTGTAAGTCCGTGACCAAAACGTTCTAGGCACTAGAATCCGGCATGTAGGATTCGTCTTCTGGTCTGGACCTGGTAAATACAAAATGTTTAAAATTTTTGAAAGCAAGTACCTGTTTGGATATGCGTGGAGTACTACGGTCTGTCCCTTTCATTCAAAACATGAATGTAAGGGGTTTGTGACCTGTGCCAATAGTGAATTTTATTCCCCATACATAAAACTTGAAAGGTTTTACAGCCCAAACACAGGCCAGGGTCTCCCTTTCAATTACGGAATTATTATGCTCAGCTTTGGTTAAACAGTGAGACGCAAATTCTATAATCGTTTCTCCCCTTCTCCTTTTTGAGATAATGTAGCACCCAGACTCTTATTGGCTGCTCCAGTAGTTAGAATGTTTTTTTACCTGGGGTCAAATGTTCCTAATGCAGGTGAATTTATTATTTCTTATTTTAACTGATCAACATTCTTACTATGCTTTGCCTCCCAAACAAATTCCTTTTTTTTTTTACCAAATCATGAAGCCATTCACACTTTTCAGATTTTTTTTCTTCAAATTTAGCCATGTACTCAATCAAACCCAAAAAGGATTTCAGTTCCTCCTTTTTTTAGGGTACAGGGAATATTTTGGTCTGAACCCTTCGTGAGATATTGTGTGACCTAAGTAATCCACTGAGGTAACTCGAACTTTGCAAATGTTCTGCTTCATAGTCAATCCTGAATCAATAATTTTTTCAACATCAACCGCAATATACGGTCATGTTCCTCAATCGATGATCTATATATTAATATGTCGTCTTGGAAACATAGGGTATTGTCCACTCCTGCCATAATCATATGCATTGTCCTATGAAAAACTGTAGCGGCAGATGCGAGACCAAAAGGCATCCTCAGGGAAATTTACTCCCCAAATGGTGTGGTAAAAGCTGTAAGCATTCTAGACTCTGAATGGAGCTCTACTTGATGGTAAGTCATGGATAAATCAATTACACAGACATTTTTTGTGTAACCCATGGTGCTCAACATTTCGTTTATGTGTGGAAGGGGACATTTCTCCAACCACATGTTCTCATTTAAACTGCTTAAGTCCACTCATAAACAAATACCATCCCCACCAGCCTTAGATGCTATGACAATGGGAGCCAACCATTCAGAATATTCTATAGGTTGTGACTCCCATCTTACACAACCTGTTTCATTCCTTTTGTAAAGGATCTCTCATCATAAGTGAAACCGAGAGTGGTTTATGCACAGTAGGATTCGCTCCTTGTCTCACTTTTATTTTGTGTTAAAAATGTTTTAACACTCCAAGTTTATCAGAGAATAAATCAGATATTCTTCCCATATATCTGATGCACCATTACTTCTGTCTACAAGTAGTACTTGATCTTTGTTTCTAGGATCTAATATTATTCCTACCTCTCTCTGATTTTGCCATCCTAACAAATTAGTCCCTTTTTCCACACTATATACTTTTCCCACCGTGGATCTGCCTTTAAAATGTATGTGCATTCTTACTATACCCACCAGGTGTACAGCTTACTTAGTATATCCCTCTGGGGAGATATCAGGTTTACCCATGGTAAGATTCCATATTCCAAATACCTACTCAAAATCCGCTTGGTTTAATAGAGTAAACGGGGAACATGCATCTGCAAACATCACTACTGGTTTAATATAGATAAATACTGTGCATTTAGGGTAATTAGGGTTAGTGTCACTTCCTTCACCCTTAACCTGAGGTACACATTTTTGTAATTGTTCTTCATCATTAGTAACCTTTATTTGAGCATTCTCACCATCTCTACACACCCTAGGCAAAATGCCCGCTCTTATTGCGCTTCTTGCAAGTAACACTACAGGCTGGGCAGTGTAAGTTATTCGCTAAATGGTTACTGCTACCACACCTAAATCACTTCAAGCCAATGCTCTTTTTGACTGTTTTATTAGCACCTACGTCCTTAACATTAATTTCATGCACCTCTTTTTCTACCACACTATCTTCTAAACTGGCCACTATGTCGCACAATGTTTTCTTTTGTTTAATGCACTTAGCAATATGTTCAATAAACTGTGCTATGTCAATTGCTTCTCGTAACGTGGAGTTCATTGCCAATCATTTTTCCTCTATGCGACTGTTATTGGTATACCTGACCCACTTGTCTTTCACAAGAGAATCATTCAGGTGATCAAAGTCACATAACTTTGTTAGCCCTCATAAGGCCGCAAGATAATCAGTAATAAAATCTTCTATGCCTTGGACCTGTCTGAAAAACTTGTGTAGATCAAGAGCTACATTTACTTTATACTCAAAATGAATCTCAAGCTTCAAAAGTGTTATACTGAAAACAACCTGGTCTTTTTGGTCTTCCATCTCTGGCTCAGGCCAGGTCTCATACATTTTTCTACTTTGTATACCTACATTATGTAGTAGTATGTGTTGTTTGCACACAGCTGTGAATCTTTCACCTCCAATTCCTATTAAATATGACTCAAACAATTTTATCCAATCCTTCCAATTAATTTCAGGTTTTCCAATTTCATTCAACTAGGAAGGTGGGTGATTCATAGCTGCCACAGCCATGTGCTAACAGTGAAATGTAAATAACGTACAATGTAATAATAGTGAGACAGATAATCTCCTAAAACTACTTCAAGGATAAAATCAAAATACATAATGCAAATGCTACTGGAATACTTCTATAATGTTACTTCAGTTTACTATAGCAACACTGTACTTGTAACTTAACATACTCATGCTGAAAACAATCTGTAGTAAGAAGAAGACGGTAACACTGCACCTGGATTTCCGCTACCGGAGCAAATTGTCCCATGGCTTCCAAAACATTGCCATGGTTTAGGATACCACAAAGAAGTCTTTCAAAGGCACAGCTGGATACAGAAATTGTAGGAATGCAGAGAGAACACAAAGGGGAGACAACTGGCCTACCCGAGCGGAAATTCACCACTAGTATTGTAAAATAACTCCAAGAATACAGGGAGATAAGGTTGTAAGCAGGAGTCTTCTGTATTCCAGTCATCCACTCTTGATAACAGTAGTAACCATCACAAGATGAAACCAACTCGAATTTCTAGAGCATCACTGTCCCCATTTCCAGGAGAGATCCTGAACTTGCAGTTTGTACTTCGGAAAGCTAAGGCTGAGGAAGATGCGAAAGCCAGAGAGTTTGAGATTGAGAAGCTGAGACAATTTCATCGAGTATAAGCAGAGAGGAGGAGGGAGAAACAGGAGGAGTTGGCCCGGGTAGAGAAATTGTGAGAAATCAGAGGATGAACATAGAGAAATGGAGGAAAAACACAGAGAACAGGAAGAGAGCAAAAAGAAAATGAAAAGAAGCTTGAAAGGGAAAAGCTAACCCTTGACGGAGGTAAAATTAGGATGGCAGCAATGACAACTCCATCTGCGATAAGTGACTCTACATCCAGTACAGCTAGGTTGTGGCCAAGGTTCCAAAGAAAGTCTGGATTTTTGGGATTGTAAATGTAAAATGTAAATCCAGTATTTGTAAAGCGCACAGATACCCATGGGTGTCCCGACGCTGGGGGCCATTGGGAAGATTAAGCGAGCTATTGCCCAGAGTCACATGGTGCTGGGCAGACTCCTGCCGCCGGTGCTGTGGATCAAACCGTGATCCCCAGCGTCCGGCGTCAGTCGCCCTGGCCGTTGCGCCGCACCTCTTCTGTGAGCTTTAAGGTCGCTTGTAAAGCACAGGCCTTAAATGAGGTGTCTAAGGCAGCTGCCTTAATGGGGCTCATGCCATTGCAAGGGACAGCCATCATTGGGAGTATGCTTGTGCAAACTAGATGTTCTAGGAGCGAATAAAGGAAGCTTTCAGGCCGTTAGGGTTGAAGCCACCGACGACCTTCGAACTCTGATGGACAACGGAGAAACAGCGGCCCTCATCCTCCTGGACCTCTCCGCGGCTTTCGACACGGTCTGCCACCGCACCCTAGTACAGCGCCTCAGCAACATCGGAATCCAGGAGAAGGCACTGGAATGGATCACCTCCTTCCTCGACGGAAGAACACAAAGAGTCCGCCTACCACCGTACAAGTCAGAGGCCACCAAAGTCATCTGCGGCGTCCCTCAAGGGTCCTCACTGAGCCCCACCCTCTTCAACGTCTACATGAGCCCCCTCGCGGCCATCGTACGCAAACACAACCTGAACATCATCTCCTACGCCGACGACACCCAGCTGATCCTCTCCCTGACCAACGACCCCGACACCGCCAGAGCCAACCTGCACGAAGGGATGAGAGACGTAGCCGAATGGATGACGACCAGCCGCCTGAAACTGAACTCAGACAAGACGGAGGTCCTCATCCTGGGCTCCACGCCCTCCGCCTGGGACGACTCCTGGTGGCCCCCCGCCCTGGGCACCGCACCCAAACCGACGGACCACGCACGCAACCTGGGCTTCATACTGGACTCCTCCCTCTCCATGACCAGACAAGTCAACGCCGTCTCCTCGTCATGCTTCAACATCCTGCGCATGCTACGTAAGATCTTCCGGTGGATCCCCACCGAGACGAGGAAGACGGTCACCCAGGCCCTCGTCACCAGCCGACTGGACTACGGCAACGCCCTCTACGCCGGAACCACCGCCAAACTCCAGAAGAGACTCCAGCGGATCCAGAACGCCTCGGCGAGACTCATCCTCGACATCCCCCGTCGCAGCCACATCTCCGGACACCTGAGAGATCTGCACTGGCTCCCGGTCAACAAGAGAATCACCTTCCGGCTCCTCACCCACGCGCACAAAGCCCTACACGACCAAGGCCCGAGCTACCTCAACAACCGGATCAACTTCTACACTCCCAAGCGCCTCCTCAGATCAACCAACCACGCCCTCGCCGCCGTCCCCCGCATCCGAAGAGCGACAACAGGAGGAAGATCCTTCTCCTACCTGGCCGCCAAGACCTGGAACTCACTTCCGACCAATCTGCGCCTGACCCAAGACCACCTCTCCTTCAGGAAGAAGCTCAAGACCTGGCTGTTCGAGCAGTAGCGGCACCCCCCCCCCCTCCCAGCGCCTTGAGACCCTACGGGTGAGTAGTGCGCTCTACAAATGACCTGATTGATTGATTGATTGATTGTACCTGCAGAGATTCAACGACTGCAAGAGAGCGGATGGTGCTCAGTTTGAGACTTGGATTCATGGTGTATTTCATAATTGGAACAAGCGAGTAAGAAAAATGGAGGTCAAGAATTTTCAGGCCCTTAACCGGCTTGTTGTGACAGAGCGACTCAAGGAGGAGGGCTCTGCACCACTTAGGCAATCTTTACTTGATCTGATTGAGAGGGAGCCAACAGATCTTGCAGTGTAAGATGATAAGTGGTTCAAGCCAAAGGTGGAGAAGAACTCTCTACAGACTGGTTTCAAACCTCAGGGTAAGGGCCAGAGTAATTCTCCTGGACTTGAGGCATGCACAGGAAACATGAAAATGATAATGGTGTACCCGGGAAGGAGCATTAGAAGGGAAGGCAAGGAATCCCTTATTAGTCTAAGGTGGTAACTTGTTATAAGTACCACAAGGTGGGACATTACAAGAGAGACGGTTAAGAGAAGGAATTTGGCTTAGTGACATCCGTGATAGCAAGCATATTATATGTGGGTGACGGTTTCTGAGAGGGACATGTTGTTCTCAACATAGTAGCTATGGACATTTGGGACAGGGACTGAAATACTTTAAAGCACATCCATCCTAATACAATAGGATTTGTACAGTAAATTAAACTCAATGGGAGTACAGGGCCTGTAGTGGGGGATACTGGAGCCCTTCTCACTGTGGTTGAGAAGAAGGGGCATAATTACAACAAAGTGGTTCAGCAAGTCGTTAGGCCAAGAAGGCTAACGACACGCTCCGTCACTTTGGAAAAAGCAGTTGGCAAAAAAAGTCATCCGGTAATAACTAGAAAAATGTAATTGAAAAATTATAAAAAATAAGTAAAACTGTATTTCACATTTACTTCAAAAGCAAAAAGAAGATTAAGCCACAGACATCTGAAAATTATAAGGTACAGGAAAGGAAAAAAGTAAAGTTTTATAAGCAAAGCGTGAAAGACTATTAAAGTAAAACAAAAATACATCTAACCTATCTCCTCCTCTCAAACTACAACAAATATAATATAAATATAATCTGTACCCAAAATCAGAAGGAAACAGCCATATAAAACCAAAATATACAACCAAATTGAAGTAAAGATAACTTTGAAAATGTAAGTAAGTTATGTACACCTATAATGTAAAAATATATTTACATTTATTTCCAAATGGTAATATTGTATTCTATAACTGATAATGTCAGAAACAGCAAGATAAAATTCTAAAAAAAGTTCTTATGGAAGATAATTTTTGAATAATGAAAGCACCACCTGAAGCCTGCATGAAGCCTCAATGAAATATAGTGTAATGGTTAAAATAATCACAGAATACCTTTAAGACACTCTCCATATATACCCTCTTCATGACACGGTATGTAACTAAACAAAGATTCCCAAAAGAAAAGGGATTTCTCATATGATTAAAGAATTAGAACTTAATTAAGGGAGAACACTGATCCAGAATAGTACAATTCTATTATTACCTTATTCTAGAAATTAACGTTTGAGTCTGAAAACAAAACTGCACTCTCAACTTGATATATATCCTTTCTCAACTTGAGAGCTACAACATTTGCTTTCCATTATTGCGCTGCCAACTCCCTTCCCTTCCCCGCCCCCTCCCATGTCGGTTTCTAACCCTCTAATGCATCTGCGAAAGCCAGGCTTGTTCTGGAGCACGGTGGGGAATGGAGTGAAACTGGCGAGGTCCCCCAGGCACCACTAGACTACAATGCTCAGAGTTTTGGGTCGCTGGGGTGGCGTCCTCGCGTGTCTCATGCAGCCCTTTTATGGTGGTCTGCAGTCGGGGCACCGGTTTCGCTGTTCGGGCTTGGTCTCCAGAAAGAGGGGGAAACCGCCTGCTCGAGAACCTCTCCTCACATGTCTTTGGACGGTTTGATGGCATCTGGTCATCTTCTTCCTCTGTCTTCAATCCACCTTCCTCACTTTGTGGGGACCTGTGTCTAATTTCAGGTAAGTACTCCAACTCCATTCCCTCTTATGTGAGACTGCTTCTGACACAGACCAAGGTAAAAACAATTGAAAAGGTTTTCTCCTATCATCGTGAACTTAACAAATCTGCATTTCAGTTGCTTGTTTGTCCACATTGGACACGAAACTGGAGCTTGTCGGGAGGAAAGACTGTCCATTGCTAAAATCAAAGTCTTGAGGAGAATGTTCCTGCCTGGATTAAATGTTGACAGACACAGATGAAGCATCACCGTCTCTTCATAGTAACCACAAAGGCTGCAGGTTTTGACCCTTTTGTCCAGTTTTAGCTTTGACAGGAAAGACTAACCAAGGTACTCCTGCTTTGCTCTAGTCTTGTATAAGTTTATTGTAGACTGGTATGTAAGTGTTTCTGTTACCTATCTTGACCAGTTAGAATATTATTCTAATGCATGCTTTGATTGTGCTACCACCAAAAAATGGCACCACAGGAAATGTTAGACAAAATATTAATCCCTCCCATTAGCCCAATATTACAGAAATAGAAGTGAGGAATGGCTTGTCTGACCTGCAAGCTCACCGAAACAACTGGAAATTACTTGAAAATATCTTTCCAAATGATCCTGAAAACGCATACTAAACCCAAAAGATTTCAATTGCCAGAACACATAGATCATCAAGAGAAAGCACTAGTAGCACCTAAAAGATATGAAGAAATAGACATATCCCATCACTTTCTAACAGCACTACATAAAATACACCTTTTCGAAACGACAACCACAATATCGACAGATGAATTATAATTTATGCTGCTAACACTAACACATGGACCATGAATGGCCCATTTAAAGTCGAACGCCCCTCCATTTAGTCAAATGTACACAATACATGGGGCCTGATTCACAGAATGAACTTAATACTCAATCCTAAACTTACTACTAATTTGGTATTCACAGAATGAACTTACTACTTTTGGTATTCATAGAAGTTAGGATTTTGTCTTAAGACAAACTTAAGACAAACTTAAGACAAAACCCTAACTTCTGTGAATACCAAAAATAGTAAATTCATTCTTTGAATACCAAAAGTAGTAAGTGCATTCTGTGAATACAAAAATAGTAGTAAGTTTAGGATTGAGTCTTAAGTTCATTCTGTGAATCGGGCCCATGGTGAATACCAAAATACAAACGTCCCATGAGTGTGTGCGCAGCTACCTGACAAAGTACAACTTACATCAAAATGCTAGCACATGTAAAGCTACAAACTAACGGCTATAACCCTAAAAGATCTTTGTAATTTTCGACCATGCCAGGATTTTCATTAAACGGAAAACCTATCCAAACCTGCCCTGCAGCTGAAGGGTGCTACTATCACTTCAACCAGAGCATATAGAGGAGCCAACAAAAATCCACTGTGAGCATAGAATACACAACTAACTTTGAATACACATGTCAAATACAAAAACGAAAAGCTTTAGCATACGTCCCTTTAACAGAAGTCTCTAAACATTATAACATTCTTATTGAAGCCTCTTTTTACCAAAAGTATGAAACAAGTTCTACTAATTGATTATATTGAACATGCTTTGGTTGTCCCCTGCACCAAGCAGGAACCGACTCTAACCCAAGTATCATATCCCATGGTGGGAGAAGCAACAACAAATAACATAGGAGAATGGTGGAACAATTTCTACCAAGAAACCCTTGAAAGTAGCAACCTTACACTCTACCATTTTTATAAATGCTCAAAAGAAAGGCACTGAATGCTAGCATGGAATGTTTAACAATCAAGGCCTACCATATCTACATTCTCTAGCAAAAACTCTACTTTGAGATCATAACACTAAACAATAGCACAGTTTAAATATAAAAAAGTTGAAACACATTGTTTAATATTATTTATTTGTAAATAACATTACAATAACCTTAAAGTCAATCTGAAAAATTAAATAAATATTGAAAACATCTGTAAAGACGAGGCACAGGAGAAATAGTACTTTCCACAATATATTTATTGTCAAGAGAAGAGAGCCGTTTCAACTGGCAACTGGCACTAACAGAACACCATAGTATGAACACTCCAGATGACATCACAGCCTCGCCATGATTCTACCAGCACCATCACATCACCACACCCCCCCTTTTAACAAAAGAAACAAAACAAATTAATACAGACAAGAAAACAAAAATGAAACATTAGATAAATATAGAAGAAACACATTAGTACATAATCGCGTAATCTGCTGGGTCCAACATGAAATCTGGAGTTCTTCCTGACACCACCATCTCCTCCTAAAACATTTTTCACATTTTTGTGAGGAGAGCTACGATCCTTTGCCACACAAGAAGTATTCCACCAGTTGCCATTGGTCAACTTTACAGCATTTCTACGAATTTCTAAGACCTGTTGACAACCTAGGAATTTTGAAAGACCTTTCCTAACAGATGCATGATTTTTTACTCTAACCCAATCTCCAATTCTAATTTTATGAGTTTCTTTCCCAATGGTACATTCACTCTTTCTAGTACTAATTTCTTTCAGAAGATTTTTTGTTGGCAGAATCCAACATACTTCTCATGTTACAATCTTGGTGAAAAGATTTCACCATCCAAAAGGGGTTGACTTGTGAGGGGGCTTTTCTACCTCTCATAGGTTCGAATGGAGTAAAATTGGTGGCTACATGAGTAGAAGTGCGGTATGACCAAACAAGATCTTTCACAGCTTGGAAAATACATGACTACGATCTGTAAGCTGCTTGAATGCCTTCTACAACAACTCTATTAAATCTCTCAGTTTTATCATTGCTTTGAGGATGGTAAAGAGGAGTTCTGGTGTTTTGATACCACAGGTGTGCAAGAAAGAATTCATCTCTTGTGAAATAAACTGGACACCGTTGTCCGTAAGAATTTCCTCTGGGTAACCGTCCCTCAGAAAACTTTTGTTAAGACAAGTGATAACACTTTTTGAATTGGGAACACTGATCGGTTCCACTTCAACCCATCTAGAAAAGTCGTCAACAAGAACCAAAAAATACTTTGAGTTGGCAGGAAGAACATGAAAAGGCCCAAGAAAGTCCATACCTAATTTTTGCCATGCTCTTACAGAAGGGGATACAGGGAGTTCAACAGAACCTTCCAATACAAGAACTTTATCGCTAGTACTGCATCGTACACACGGTTTGACCAATTCATCAACTGTCCATTTTAGGCCACCAAAAATCAGATCTGACTTTTCTTTAAGTAATGGTAGAACCCAGATGGCCAGAGTGAGCAGCCAAGATGATTTTCTCTCGGTAACATGTGGGAGGTACAAGCTTGTCACCTCTGACAATTTTTCCACCTTTCCAAAACATTTGAAGATCTTGAGAAAGACAATTCTCTTTTGGCCAACCTCTTCTGATCAATAAAACAAACGGACTGAGAATAGCATCTTTCTCAATTTCAGCGACCCAGTCATCTTCAGCAAAAGAGGGAATATCATGATTGATACAAGCCACAAAACATTCTTCTACATCAGTTTCCCAGTCTTGTTCATCTAGTTTATGAATAGGGAGCCTAGATAAACGGTCTGCTCTGCTATTTCTTCCTCCAGGAATGTACTCTACATTGAATGTAAACTCTAACCATTTTGTTGACAACCTGGCCAAACGAGCAGTAGTGCGTTTGATATTCTTCCCGACAAGATGTCAACTGAAGGTTGATGATCAGTTTTAAGAATGAATGATCTCCCCCACAAGTACGACTTAAAGTTCTTAACACTCCAGACATAATCTAGCAGCTCTTTTCCGATTACAGAATACTTGCGTTCAACAGGACGAAGAGTCCTAGAAGCAAATCCCACTGTGTATTCTCCACCCTCTGCAAATTGCGATAAAACAGCATCTAAACCATACTCGCATGCATCAACTGTGACAACAGTTTCTCTACCTTCGACAAAAGGTTGCAGAGCCGGGGATTTGACAATATGACTTTTGATGGATTGAAAACCTTTTCACATTCTTCCGAACAGACAAAAGTTGACCCTTTTTTAATTAGTACCCTGAAACACTCTGTATTTTAGCAACATTCTTTATACGTTTTGCATAAAACTCACAAAGGCCAAGAAAAGACATAAGTTGTTCTTTGTTCTGAGGAGCAGGTGCTTCTATAATGCTTTTGATCAAACCAGGTCTAGGTTTTAAGCCTTGTTCGGAAATTACATGACCTAAATATTCAATCTCTTTTACTTTAAAATAACATTTACTCTTTGTAGAGTCACCCCTCTGTTCTCGAATACAGTGAAAACTTAATCAAGAACTGAGTCATAATCAATCTCATTTTTGGTAAAGTTAAGAATGTAGTCCTGAAAGACTACAAGATTGGGATTGTGTCTGAACATTTCAGTCTTAAGTCTCTGGAAGACCGCAGCCGCTGAAGCCAGCCCAAAAGGTAATAGGCAGAATTGAAAGACAGCATCAGGAGTGATGAAAGCTGTAAAGTGTCGACACTGAGGGTGAAGTTCGACCTGATGATACGCGGCTTTGAGATCCAATTTAGTGAAATATGATGAAGACTTAACTTTGGCAATGAGATCCTCAATGCATGGAAGAAGAAAACCGTCAACCCAGATGGCCTCATTAAGGCTTCTCAAGTCCACACACATCCTCAGTTCCACAGACCTTTTCCTTGCTAAAACGATGGGTGAAAGCCAAAGGGTGGACTCAACTTTCTCAAATATACCTTGGTCACATAGCGTTTGCAGACGTTTAGAAAGATCATCCCTGATGCTTAATGGCACGTTACGTAACTTGACGCTCTTCAAAGACTTTACTGAACTTGGTTTCCCAATCATTGTGTGCTTGGTTACTAGAAAGGAGTACATGTCTTTAGTTTAATTAATGTGACTACTATTGGATTGTTTGTCGATACAAACAGGGGGATATATTACCAAGGGTGGCGATATTGAATTATCGCCGCATTAGCGGCCATTTTCGGCCGCTAATCGATGATAATTCTATCACTCTATTACCAAGCTGACGCTAACATCAGTTAGCGACAGCTTGTAGGCGATAGCGAGCGGTTTGGGGCCCGCTTTGCATGTCAGCGATATTTATCGCCAATGACATGCAAAGTGGGCGTACCCAACCGGTAAGCGACTGAAAGCAGTCGCTAACCTCGCTATCGCCTATTACCAAGAAAGGCGAAGCGATAGAACTATATCGCGCTTAGCGCGAATATCGCTAAACGCTAACGCCTGCAAATACCAGTTCTTAGTCATGTTATCCAATGGGGGTGGATAACATGGCTAACAGCATTTGCACGCTAATGCGTGAACACCGCTGGTTTTCCAGCGATATTCACGCTAACGTCTGCAATATTATCGCTTTTGAGATAAATGTTGGTAATAGGACTTTATCTCAGCGATAATATTGGGCGAAGCGCGGCGTTAAAAAAACTAACGCTAAGCTCAGTTAGCGTAAATATCGCTAACTGTTGGTAATATGCCCCAGGATTCTCCAAACCAGGTTTGAGAGTTAAACCAAATTCAGCTTGGTGAATGAGACCAAGAACATAAATCCCTCTCTTGGCAACATATACTTTGCCTTTAATAGTTTTTCTTAAAACACTAATGGTGGCCCAAAAATACCCTAACAATTGAATTTTGCTTCCTTCAAAAGCTACAGTAAGAATATCAGGTGGTAATAAGATTTTTTGAGACCAAAATCTTCGATACTTTTCTTGTGACACAATGGTGATGCGAGCTCCTGTGTCAACCATAAGTTGAATTTGACTCTTTTCAATTATAACATCAATTTCAGGATCAGGAATATGTTGAAGCTTTTCATTGCAGTTTTTAACTACAACAACATATTCCTGATTGGTAACATCATCATCCAATACATCATCACTGTCGTTAAGGACACATCTAAGATTCATTTTTCTGTTACTCATACAAACTCAGGTTTCTGCATCTTTGTAAAAACTTGTATCTGTGGACTACTATATTCTTTGATTTGGTAAAATTTGTGTCCAACTGTGCAACAGCTATTTCACATTCGTCAGGGTCTTCAAATTTGGGTGGATCATAAGGGGGTAGATGATCAAATGCATTTTGTCCTTCAACTCCTAGATGGTAGTACATTAGGCTCTTTTTCCTTTCCGGTCTGTACCTTTGACCATCAATTGCACCTAAGTATGCTTTGAAAGACCAAAACCATAACTTCCATTCTAAAGGAGGTTCTCCAGGTTCTTGCAAGAAGGGAGCTGATGCAACAACGCTCATCATGTTGATACAAAACAAAACAAAAAAGAGTTGTGGAAAGAAAAAGAAATAAGTACAAGGTAAGAGAAGAAAAGAAGCAAAAATATAGATATATATACATATATTTTTTTTAAATGTCAAGGAATCCACTACTTCTGCCAGTGAGCAGATAATGAGGAAATTAAGTCTTGTTGTACAAAGAAGAAAAACAAAACTAACATTCCTCACAGTTAATAGTGAATACCGACAAAGATAAAAATCACAGATGGCAGTACATTGTAATAGTTCCACATATAGAGTGAAGATTTTTTTTTACATTTAGTCACTAGATGGCATCATTGTATTAGACTGAAGAGTTTATATTTCCTTTGAGAATTGAAAGCGTCTTGAAATACTGGAGGTAATTTGACTTTCTTAAATACAAACACAGATGTTAATGAAACGCTGTGCGCATCAGTGAATGTAGAATTCAGCTGTGAGCACTTTGCAGTTCTTTTAATGCCAAAGTTGTATGGATAAATAAATAACACTCATAGAATCGAGTAGAAACCTGTATATTCTTGCTCTCTGTGACCAAACTAATATGAATGCCAAGGAAACGTAATGTGATAACAGCAAGTAGAATACTACTGTGCTTGAAGCATTTCCGAAGTAAGCCGGCTCGCACCGTACATTTCTTGTGACGCCTGGATCTCGATCCTTAAACCCTTTGCGAGGTTCCACGACGTCATCATTCAGAGAAGACAGCGATAGAGTGAATACCTCAGATTCCAATGAGTCCGTGAAGAGAAGCGGAACAAGCACAAGGAGGTAAGCTGTTTGCCTGACTGTTTTGAAAATTAAACGCTGAGGTTAGAAGGGCAGCGAAAGGCGGCAAGGAGCTCTCCGACCTCAAAATTAAACGCTGTTCAGTCACTGAAAATTGAGGTGCAGCGAAGGGCAGCAAGGTGCTCTCTGACCTTTACACATTGTGCGGCAGTTTATAAATAGATCCAAGTTTTCAAAAAACAAAATGGGCATGTGTAGTATCCTCAGGTTGTATATATGTTCCTTTACTCCTCTGCATCTAGCTAGTGTGAGTGTTCCGGTTAGAATGTTAGTGTGAGTGGAATGCTTGGGTGCATGAGTGTTGTCAGTTCAAGTAATGATAGCATTCCACTACTTTTTCGACAGGAAACTGCCCCATTGAATATAAATAATGCAAATAGCTAAATGAACCTTAATGTTGCTGTGTCTCTTTTAACACCAGAGGCACAAGTCCTAGAAGGTAAATCTCCACCAATAGTGAAAATTGTCCAAAGGGAAAATCTTAAAACTACCAAGCGCAGCCGAAAACAAGGCCCCCCTCCAAAAAAAAGGAGGAAGAGGAAAAGTGGTCGGCAGAAAAGTAAGGACATTCAACCTGAGTTAGGTACTTCCAAAAATTGTACCCCAAATCCAATAATAATACCAGATATAACTACGCCCCCCCATATTGCCCAGTGGAAAAAGCTTCCTGTAATCACTTATTGAGTAGTATCGAACACTTACTAAGAGCTTTTACACTGCCACTAATAGAGAGACTAAAAAAAATGGAACACCACTTGGAGTCATTGGAACAAAGATTTGGGGGAAACAGGGATGTAACCAAGGACATACCAAAGTCTATATTATTACCCATAAATCCTCCTGTTCTAATGGGATTAAAACCCAATAGTCAAATTAAATCAAATCCTCCGAACCCGCTGCCTTCTAAAACATCAGGCCAAAATGTTAAGTGCTGTGGTAAGGAGAGTGAGACTGGAGGGAAATTTAATCAAAATCTGAAAGACCCCCAAAATGCTGAAAGGGTAGTGAAAACTAAAAGGCATAGAGTTGAACTGCCACCTGAAGCAGTCCCACTTGTAGTGGTTTTTACGGGAGTCTTCCCTTTAGAGGAGGGTAAGAGGGAAGATTACCATCAGTTACAAAATAAAGCTATGTTTTGGTTAAGACAAAATCGCCCACTTCCCCCAAATTTAAACGGTGAAATCCTAAACGTAAGCCGTCTCCCTTGGCTGGGACACAGGAAAAAAGATCTTACGGGTGATATTATTGTAGTAAATTTCAGAGATCGTAGGGCAGTAAGATATATTTTAGATTGGCCCACACAGAACAGTACCAACGAGATTATATCCCGTGAGCTGACTTATTTTTACCCCAGATCTGTCATGGCACCGATTATTAACTCTAGGCTCCCAACTAGATATTGTAACAATGGTTTTCTACCTGTTTATAACCGCTATGCAGCCTTAGCAGGCATGGAGGGAGTAGACTGACTTTCGTCTTCAGATAAGGAACAGGGCAATGGGGAACAACAACACCATTGGGACGCCCCTCAGGTGGTCTGCTTATATGGATAAGCATCTCTCTTAATTGCTTTATAAAAATTAAGCAGATTAATAGCCCAGATATCTTAGGACTCTCCTTAACCGGTCCTTGCAGGGGACTTACATTGGACCTGTTTAACATTTGTGCCAGAGGCACAAAACATGGGTCTATGTCCCCCATTGTAACCACCCTTGAAGTGGAACTAAGAGAAAAAACCGAGGGTGCAAAAATTATAGTTGCGGGTGACTTTAATTGCACCTATGAGCCACTTTCTTCAGATGACATTTTGGATCTGGGTGAGGATGATACTAAGAGGGGCATTCCGCCCCTAAGTATTCCCCCGATCAAAAGATGGTCTCATAGGGCGATTCAGCTAAATGCCCTGACAGTGGAGTTTGGCTTAAGGGCTGCGAACGGCCGTACCCCATCTGACTCCCTGGGTGCTGCTACATTTAATAGAGTCAACCATACCTCGAGGATTGACTGCATTTTGTTAGATGTCACATTATGGGGATTAGTTCAGGATATGGTAGTTCTATCTACGGTGGAAAGCGACCACAATCCGCTTTCTCTTTTTCTATCAAATCCCTGGCCCAACAAATCAATAGAGAAACCCCCCAAAAATGCCCATAAAATTTCTGTAGCTACTTGCGGGAGACGCCTAAAGTGGAACCAAATTTCTACTGATGAGGCCAAACTCAAAACAATTAGAGAATTACTTATGACCTCACAATTGAAATTAGACACCCCAATGTAGCCGAGGCAATAGGTGGGGTGACACCTATTTTTGAAAACACACTTAGGTCCATAGGGGAAATATTCTTGAAAAAGGGGTGTGTGGAAAGAAATACGATATCCCGCCCGTCTATGGGTAAGCATGATTGGTACACTTCTGCATGTAGACATGCCAAATCTCTCCTAATTAAAGCTGTTAAAGGTAAAATACAATCCCAGATACAGGAGGCTAGGAAAGGGTATAGATCAACACTGGCAATAGCAAAAAAGGAGTGGGATGAGGACTTCTGGTGCACTTTAAAAGAGGCAAGTGCTAGGAAAGATTCAAGGTGTTTCTGGGACACCATTAGAACAAGAAATAGACCAGATAGTGACCTCATAACATGCAATATTACTAGCCAAGAGTGGGTTAACCACTTTTCCAAATTATATACTCGACAATCCGGCCACAATACCTTAGACATAATCAAGGAAGACCAGGTACGGGAAGTGTCTCTAACCACGATGCAAAGGGATTGGGAAGCAGACCCAATGGCTATAGACTTCTCTATAAAGGAGGTAGAATATGCCATTAGTACTATTATGCCCCGAAAGGCACCTGGCCCCGACGGCATTCCTGGGGACTTATTGCGCTCTGATATTACGACATGGGGAAAATTCATCCACAGTCTACTTACTGCCATCTGTAGGGGTGCATCTGTTCGAACATCCTGGAAAGGGGCAGAGGTCGTCCCAATTTTTAAAAAAGGCGCTAGGGACGACCCGTCTAATTACAGGCCTATTAGTTTGTTGGATATAAGCCAAAAGGTGGTCGGTAAGGTATTGTTGATTAGAATACTGGAATGGATCTATGATAATAAAGTCCTTTCCGACTTCCAAGCAGGATTTAGAACAGGCACTGGCACAATAGAACAAGCCTTCAGGCTGATGTTAGTGTACCGGAAGGTGGTGGTTATGGGCAAAGGCAGTCTTTATCTCGCATTTATCGATTTAAAGACTGCCTTTGACCTTGTACCTAGGGAGACCCTTTGGAAAGTCCTTAGTGACATGGGGATACCGCACTATATTTTATCACTACTTGTGAGGCTACATGATGATAGTTTCGCCAAAATTAGATGGGGTACAGGGGGAGAAAAAACTACCAGCATTCCAGTAGAGAGAGGGGTCCGCCAGGGATGCGTTCTGGCTCCCACCCTTTTCTCTTTATACATCAATGGAGTGGTTGAGCACCTGCTAAAAGATCCTTCAGACGAACCATCCTTGGCGGGGGAGCGTATCCCTACCCTTCTCTTTGCTGACGACACGCTCCTCCTGTCCAAATCCCCAATGGGTCTCCAAAAACTTCTCAACAACTTCCAGACCTTCTGTGTGGAACGGGGCCTGGTAATCAATACCGAAAAAACAAAATATCTTGTAATGAATCCCCCGAAAAAACCTGTACGCCCCCCTAAGCTGAAGGGCGTTCCTCTGGGGAGGGTAGATGTATTTGATTACCTAGGCACCCGTCTGTCGCACAATATGCAGTGGGCGCCCCATTTAGATAAAATGTTGTTGGCCCATAAGAGGGTAACTGGGGCCCTTCTGAAGGAACAACGTTCTTGTGCCATAAGACCCATAGCCCCTGTCATTGACATTTACATAGCGAAGGGAGTTAGCTCTGCTCTGTATGGGGCAGAACTATGGGGTTTTAGTAAAATTAATGAATTGGCAAGATCTGAAAGGAAGTTCTGCAGGGCAATTATGGCACTCCCCCAAGGCACTCCCACAACTCCATTAATGCTTGATTTAGGCTGTCGACCCATTGAAGATTTAGGCAAGGTTTAGACCCCTACTTCTATGGGCGCGGTTGTGGCGAGTTCCGGAGCTCGCGAACTACGCTAAAGGGCTTTCTGAAATAATGTCCTTACCGGGATGGTACAAAATTAAATGGCTAAAAGATATGAAATCCCTCCTATGTGATCTGGGCATAAGTGAAGCCTGGACAAATAAATCATCTCCGCCAAAGGCAATACTTAAGAGCTTGTATTGGAGCTGGATACTGAATAAAAGGAGTACTGATTGTACATTGGGTAGATTGACAGAGAATTTTCTGAGATTCAAGGACTTAACAATTCGGGAACTCTATTTGGACATTATTGAGAAAACATTTGATAGGTCCCTATATTTCAAATTTAGAACCGGAACATTACCTTTGTATACTTTTACATCCCGATGGAAACAGTCAATTCAGACCACAGTTCTCTGCCCCTTGTGCCTATATAAACAGGAGTCAGTGGCACATTTCATGTTTGAGTGCCAGGAGTATGCAAAACCAAGAAGAAAATGGCTCAAGAATTTATGTCGCATGTTGGGGACCAGGCAGCATGCCGAGGCACTGCGTATTTTAATGTCAGACTCACGCTCATTGTATGTTTGCACCCTTTCAAAAATTTTATCGTGGGCCTGGCGCATTAGGAGTAAAAGGCTTAAAGAAAATGTTTAATACTCTTTTTAATCTTAACTGTTATGAACTGCTTCTTTTATGGAAAAAGTAGTTTTTTTTTAAACTGTAATGCAATCAACTTGTTGTACTCTTTTATTACCAAATGAATTTGTGTATATTTTTTTTAACATGAAGCTTTTATGATAATTTTTATCGAAATAAAGCCTTTTTGACTTGACTTGAACAACACCATTCCTCAGATCCTAGGGGAAATTCAGAGAATCACTCATCATATAATTTGGGTGAAATGGAGAAACACCCAGACCAACTAAAAGACGATGATGCTTTAATAAAGAATAAAGGCATAGCTTCAGCCCCATATATGCAATTGTGTAAACCAATGTCAACAACTCCAGTAGAAGCTAAGTCGAATAATATACGTGACATAAAAATACTTAGCTGGAATGTAGCGGGATTGGAACCTAGATTGACGGATAAAGATTGGGTCGAACTAATCTCAGGTTATGACATAATAATGTTTCAAGAAACCTGGGCACCCTATGATTTGAATGTAATTGGGTATCACTGTTATAACATAGCGGCTCGCGAATCAAATTTTGGCCGTGCTATTGGAGGGTTGCTTGTTTGTTTTAGCATTTTGGCTGGGGGGAACATAGAGCCATGTACACAGGGAACGCCAATATCCAAGCTATTGAATATACACGGCATGTTCCTTTCGTTTTGATCAACTTTTATAATAATGATTTTATTTTGACTCCAAACAGGAATTTCCTAGCACTTACTAAATTTATCTCCAACTTAGAGGATAGCCGGGGCAAAAGTGAAGGACTTGAAATTATCTTAGGTGGCGATTTCAACGCCCAGCTATTAAATAAAAATCGGCAAGAAAAACAAGGGAACGGGCACCCGGCAAATCAAAGGGGACAAGAATTGCAAAGCTTGTTAGATGAGCATATTTTGACAAATATCATGGATTCTGGCCAGAAGACCTCGCTACAGCAAGTGCCTACACATAGAGGTCGAGCCAGTACTTCCAATATTGATTTTATTTTTGTCTCTCCTGGTATGGCAGACCGTATAATAGCAACAAATGTCTTGGCTACAGACTTTGGGGACCATAATCCCGTAACAGTAACTATGAGGCTAGACTCCCAACCTGTTTTCTGTGTGACACAAGGAGCAAGAGATATAAATGTAACGACAGACAAATTAAGGCTAAAATGGAAAGGGATAGACAAAGCTGGAATCACAAAGTCACTGCTTACGGAAGAACAGTCCTCAATAGATCGTTGCTTAGACTCTACTGCGGATGGCCAGGTTATTATTTCCTGCTTTAGTAAAATCTGCTCCACAGTTAGAACCCTGTTATCTGTACCAGCAGGCCTGGGCCCAAAAGAACCCAGGTGCTTTGACAATAACTGCTCTGTGGCGAACAGAAATTTACATAAGGTACTTACAGAGATTCCGAGAATTAGGGCAAACGTGAGTGCAGCAAGGAAAACTTATAAATTAGCTGTAGAGAAACGGAGAACCACACTTCTGGGCGAACGCTGGGAGTCCCTGGCTGTAACTGCAGAAGGGAAGTTAAGTAAGTTATTCTGGCCCGCAGTCAAAGAACTCCGAAATATAGGCCAACAACTTACCCCGATTAGTTGTACAATCTCCAGCGAAATTTGGGAATGCCACTTCTATAAAATCTATGCCTCTCCACTAAATAGTGAGAATAGTGAGGAGATAAATGATTTTGAGGCATCTAATAATTTAAATTTTAATTTGGGAGAAGTGGAAGAAGCTATCGCACAGAGTTAGGGAAATAAAGCTCCTGGCCCAGACGGGTTACCTATAGACCTCATTAAATGGCAACCTGGCCTATGGGCTCCTACACTGGTGAATGTTTTTAATAGTCGCCCTAAAACCAAAATGCCGGAAACTTGGGGTACCAGTACAATAGTCCCCATTCATAAGAAAGGAGACAGGTCTGACCCCATGAATTATAGGCCCATTTCATTGTTAGATAACTCCCTTAAAATTTTGGGGCGTTTTATCTATAACAGGCTCACTATATGGTTAGAAGATAGTGGGATCCTGACCCCATGCCAATTAGGATTTAGAAATAGGGTAGGTACAGTTGAACAATGCCTCAACTTGAAATTAATCATTGATAAAAATAATAGTGCACGGTGAGTTCCTATTTATTTAGCATTTATGGACCTATCTTTAACTTTTGATTTTGTTAATAGGTCGAAACTTTGGTCTATTCTATTGGAGTATGGTCTCGATACTGCCCTGGTTCACTTTTTAGCCTTTTTACATACAGATTCAAAATCCAGAGTGAGAATAGGTATGGGAGGAGAATTATCAGGAATAATTAATATAGGTAGAGGAGTTAGGCAGGGGTGCGTTTTAGCACCCTTACTCTTCATAATCTATATTAATGGCCCGAGTAAGTGTCTTGAAAAATCCACCCCCGACGTCCCGCTAATAAATGGGAAACCGGTACCTGCTCTTCTGTATGCAGACGATGCAGTGTTAGTGGGACGAACACCTAACTCACTCCGTACATTGGTTTTAAATTTTACTGATTTTATGGATAAACTGGACTTGAGGGTACATTTAAAAAAATCTTTTATAATGTCTTGTGGGCCAGGCAAGCATCAGATGAACTCCATACAGGTTGGACAAGGAAAACTTATCGGTACTCATAACTTTCCATATTTGGGAGTGACCTTTGCTGCGAATGGCTGGTGGACTGGGCATTTGGCCCAGGCCACGGGCACATTCTCAAAGGCCACTAACTCAATTTTAAGTATTCCAAGACCAAAGAGATATGATGCTACTAAAGCGATTGTAAAAATGTTTAAACTACAGTGTGTCCCGGTAGCGACCTATGGGGCAGAAGTATGGGGCATTGTGAAAAGTACCACTATCCAGCAAATAGAGAACAGGTTCTGTAGGAAATTGTTAAGTTTGCCTATTTATTCGTCTAATTTTATCACACATAGTGAATTAAATCTACCATTTGTATCAGACTTTGTTAATACCCGCCCAGTTTTATTTTGGCACTCGGTTTGGACAAACCAGTCAGCCAAACTTACACAAGAGATAATAACTGACTGTTTAAATTGCGAAAGAGGGAGGAAGATCCCGTGGCTTCATTATGTGTATACTAGCCTGGAGGAAGTGGGTATGAGAAATATTTTTGTTAATCCAACTGAAGCTAGTAATGTTAAGAAATCTGAATGAAAAGAAGCACTAAGAGCACTTTATTTACAGAAAAGGCTGAAGACTGAATCAGGGAAAAATACAGTCGCTAAGTACTTGAAAACTGTGTCGCCTAAATGTACCCTGGCATTGTAATTAACATTACAACTGACTAGCTGGGAAAGAAGTTTATTATTCCGCTTAAGGGCTGGCACTGTGAGGTATCTGTTAAATTTTCCTTTGGGTTTTCAGCAAAGTACAGTCAAAATTAGTTGCCCTTGTGATTGACAAAGTGCACAAAACGACCTGCACTTTCTCTTTGGCTGTAAATTTTACGTGAAATATACTAAATTGTTATTAATTCCGTTTTTTTAAAAACACAGACCTATTACCTTGGAACAATCCTATCAGGCACTGTTAAATTTAGATAATGAAGAATTAATTTGTCGTATTGGTACCTTTTTAAAAATTGCTGTTGGAGCGCGCAAAATGATGGAAAATGCTTAAATTGTAATTTAACATGTACCTTTTAAATTGCATTTTATGGATAATTGTATTTGATGGGATATGTATTATGATATGCACTTTTATTAATTTAAAAATTTGAATAAAGATTTTTTGAATTTGAATTGAATTGTTTCAGATATTTTAAATAGTTGCATCAGTTAACAGTAGTGTTGTGCCTCTGACTGTACAAGGGCACTAGGTTAATGCCCTTCTATTTCTGGTGCTTTGCAGCACTTAACTTTTTAGTTCTTTGTTGCTCAGATGGGTGTAATTTCTGATATTTATACGCTTTGCTCTTCTTCGCTTAATTATGCTGGCCAGAAAGTGTCACTCATAGTCATTGAAATGTCACTCATAGCAATCTGAAACCTTGGCAGCTATGATAAGGAATAACCTAAAAACACAGGGAGATTAGAAAAAATCTGTTCTTTTAATTTTCGCTTTAACATATGACTTATGCCACACTGTATTTGGTCTGGTGTATGAAATTGCATGGTAGTTTTCTCTATTTACTTTGCTATGTACCATGATGTGCATCTGAAAAACCCGATAAATAAAGCGTTAAAAATATTTAGATGAAAAATGAATACGCTGTCCAGTTTAATTCCACCACTAACACATATTCTCATATATATTTAATGAAATATAAAGTGTCACTTCCAGTGAAAACTTCCTGTAAATACTCCTTAGTCCTCTGCATCAGTGTTTTGAAGATGCTCATGTGAAGTGAAACTGTAAATACTTACTGGGACATTTAAAAACCCAGGCATTTCCTGCCACAAAATGCTTGTTTGTGTATATTCACTCCTGGAGACTGGATGTGATGGTTCTTTAAGTGGCCAGCAGAGGGCGCGCCTCGCCTGCTGAGATGAATCCACTGAGCACATTGTGTGAAAGTGAAAAGTGTTTCCTGTTCCAGGTCAGCGGTGGCGGAGACAGTACAAGCAGCATATGGTGACATAATTTCCTTCCTCTCCCTCTGTGTCCAGCCTGCTGTAGAGGAAGAAGGACTTTCTGTGCAGTTATCTTCATCTTCAGACCCTCACAGCCCCCCCACCACTTCTCCCAGACCCTAAATCTGCACCTGCTCCACCTAAGCCATAGGAGGAAGAGAGAGCCTGGAAATGTCTGCATCGGTTTCTGCTCAGGTAGGAGATTGTCAGCACCTTCTGCTGTGTTTGTAGAAATAGACTGAATATTCCTGGAAGAAATTTCCTTCAGGAGCCGGGGTCTTCAATCCAAGGACCTCTGGGGGCCTTTCTGTCCGGCCCTGGGGGTGTTTGTGGTTATCATTTGTTTTAAAGAGAGGGTATGTGCACTGCACTGCATCTTAATGCACTGTAAGAAATATGTGCGCACTGCACTTTGCAGCACTATAAGGAATCTGTGTCACTGCAATGCATCTTACTGCACTGTGAAACATGTCAAGTCAAGTCAAGTCATAACATTTATATAGCGCACTACATACCCAGAGGGTTTCAAGGCGCTTAGGAAGGGGAGGAGGATTATTTGTCAAATATCCACGTTTTAAGCTGCTTTCTGAATGCTAGGTGATTCTGGGTGAGGCGAAGGTAAGCGGGGAGTGAGTTCCATGTTTTGGCAGCCAGGTATGAGAAGGATCTGCCTCCCATGGTGGTCTTGTTGATGCGAGGTACAGTGGCGAAGGCTTGGCTGGAAGAGCGAAGTTGTCGGGAGGGGGTGTAAAAGGACAGTCGAGAGTTGAGGCAATCTGGTCCGATGTCGTAGAGTGATTTGTGTGCGTGGGTAAGCAGTCGGAAAGTAATCCTCTTATTGACGGGTAGCCAGTGGAGGTCTTTAAGGTGACCAGAGATGTGTTCGTTGCGTGGGATGTCTAATATGAGCCTGGCTGAGGCGTTTTGGATTCGTTGTAGTTTCTTCTGGAGTTTAGCGGTGGTACCTGCGTAGAGGGTGTTTCCGTAGTCCAGTCGGCTCGTGACTAGAGCGTGGGTGACTGTTTTCCTTGTATCGGAGGGGATCCAGCGAAATGTTTTTCTGAGCATGCGAAGAATGTTAAAGCAGGAAGAGGATACGGCGCTGACTTGTTTGTTCATTGAGAGTGAAGAATCCAGGATGACGCCAAGGTTCCGTGCGTGGTCTGTCGGGATGGGTGCATTTCCGAGGGCTTCCGGCCACCAGGAGTCGTCCCATGCAGAGGGGGATTTACCTAAGATGAGGACTTCTGTTTTGTCTGAGTTTAGTTTCAGACGGCTTTGTTTCATCCATTCGGCGACTTCTTTCATTCCTTCGTGTAGGTTAGTTTTGGCGGTGCTGGGGTCCTTGGTGAGAGATAGGATCAGTTGAGTGTCATCCGCGTAAGAGATGATGTTGAGGTTGTGTTGGCGGGCGATGGCCGCGAGGGGGCTCATGTATACGTTGAAGAGGGTGGGACTGAGTGAGGATCCTTGTGGTACGCCGCAGATGACTTCGGTGGCCTCGGACTTGAAAGGTGGGAGGCGGACTCTCTGGGTTCTTCCGGTGAGGAACGAAGTGATCCATTCCAGTGCCTTTCCTTGGATTCCGATGTTTCTGAGGCGTTGTAAAAGGGTGCTGTGGCAGACTGTGTCGAAGGCTGCAGAGAGGTCGAGGAGGATGAGGGCGACTGTGTCTCCATTGTCCATCAGAGTTCGAATGTCGTCTGTTGCTGCGATGAGGGCGGTCTCAGTGCTGTGTTTGGCTCGGAAGCCAGATTGTGAGGGGTCGAGGGATTTGTTGGCTTCGAGGAAGGCGGCGAGTTGGTTGTTGACGGCTTTCTCGATGACTTTGGCCGGGAATGGAAGAAGCGAGATGGGGCGGTAGTTTTTGAGTTCGGTGGGGTCTGCTGTTGGTTTTTTCAGAAGGGCGGTGAGTTCAGCGTGTTTCCAGTCTTCTGGGAAGGTAGCGGAGTTGAAGGAGCAGTTGATGACGTCTCGGAGGTGCGGAGCTATGACGGAGTCTGCTTTGTTGAAGATGTGGTGAGGGCATGGGTCTGTGGGGGATCCAGAGTGGATGGAGTTCATCAGGCGGATGGTGTCCTCAGTGGAGATTGGCTTCCAGGCGTTAAGGGTGTTAACGGGGGGAAGATGGTCAGCTGATGGTAGGGTGGGTTGGCTTCCGGGTTGGTTGACAAAGCTGTTGTGGATGTCAGCAATCTTGTTGTGGAAAAAAGAGGCTAGGGAATCGCAGAGGGTTTGAGAGGGGGTGATGTCGTTGGAGTTGGCCGAGGGGTTGGAAAATTCCTTGACGATGTTGAAAAGTTCCTTGCTGTTGTGGGCGTTGTTGTCAAGTCGATCTTTGAATGCTGTTTTCTTGGCTTTTCGGATCAGTTGGTGGTGAGTACGGATGGCGCTTTTGAAGGCGTCCTTGTTGCTGGTGGATGGGTCTTTTTTCCAGGCCTTTTCAAGGGAGCGGCATAGTTTCTTGGACTTCTTGAGGTCGTCGTTGAACCATGCGGCCTTCTTGATGCCAAGTTTGTGTTGACGTTTTTTCAGTGGTGCTAAGGTGTCGGCGGTGTTGGATAACCAAAGGGTGAGGTTGGAGGCGGCTTTGTTGGCGTTAGAAGAGAGGGCTGGGGAGGTTTGAAGGAGCGATGTGGAGATCTGTTCTGTGGTGATTTTGTTCCAGTTTCTTTGTAGAGTTGGTTGGAGGTGGATGATGGGTTTCGGCTTGTTGTAGGTGAAGTGAACGCAGCTGTGGTCAGTCCAGAGGAGATCCGTAGTGTGGCTGAAGGAGACATGGTTGCTGGAGGTGAAGATGGGGTCGAGAGTGTGACCTGCGATGTGGGTGGGGGAAGTGACCAGTTGTTTAAGTCCGAGGTTGTCGAGGTTGTCTAAGAGGGTGGCGGTGTTGCGGTCGTTGATCTTTTCAAGGTGAAAGTTGAGGTCTCCCAGAAGGATGTAGTCTTTGGAGGGGAGCGCGTGTGGGGTGATGAAGTCCGTGATGTCTTCACTGAATTTTGCGCGTGGTCCTGGTGGTCTGTAGAGGAGGGTGCCTCTGAGTGTGGTCTTGGGGTCGATGTGGATCTGGAAGTGAAGGTGTTCGGAGTTGGCGAGGTTGGCATCAGAGCTGGTTGAGATGCGGATTGTTTTCTTATGGACGATAGCGATTCCACCTCCTGTATGGTCGGTGCGGTCCTTGCGTGTGATCTTATAGTCATCAGGGATGGCGATGGCGATGTCAGGGGCGGAGGAAGCGTTCATCCATGTTTCCGTTAGGAAGGCGACGTCAGGAGAGATGGTGTCTAGTAGGTTCCAAAGGTCAATGGCGTGCCTGTGGACCGAGCGGGTGTTGAGAAGGATGCATTCTAGGTGGTTGGGGTCGGGAATCTCTGTTGTGGTCGTAGCGGAGTTGGTGACGGTGCTGCTGAATTTGCAGGAGTCGAGAAACAGAAAAGAATGGCTGATCAGGGTAATTGGAAACAAAATATGTATAACCACACAACCAATGAGTGTCGTGCAGCCAAGGGTTTAAATATTCCCAACAACTTAGGTATTTTTGAAAAAACTTTATATTATTTCAATAAAAATGGCATCAAAATGGACACCCGTCACCACAGTTGATACAAAAACATACACGAATATATATACAAATATATACAACAAATATATATACATCACATTAAAGGCAACGTATACTTGAAAAAATGATGGAAAACAATATATTACAATTTGTTGTGATGACACCAACTGTAATCTACAATGTGAATTCAGACGCACATATTTGCAAATTAAACACCTCTTTACGATTCATTAAAGAAATAAACCAGTCCTTTGGTAACACAAAACATGTGAACAGGGCGGACACTGAGGTGAAATGGCCTGCCTGTCACACAACACCTGTGAATAGTAGTTTCTAAGGAATTGCAGGTAGGGCCCACAGAAGTGGTATGACTTTCTCCCTAGCTGCACCCTCCGTTCTTAACACAGGCTGGGGGTCAACGCGTTTCGAACCTTGTATATTCTCGGTTCTCAGGACGAGGACTGGGTAAGTAATTACCTAAAAGGAAATATAGGGAAGGCGTCAGCAGCTGTAAAGAGTATATATATATCTGACAAGACAGTGCTCTGACTAGCTACCCATACATAAGATTACCTTCTCAGCCAACACGTTGACTGCGTGGAGAGAAGGGGAACCACTGGAATGATTCTGAAAAAACAAAGGGAGGCTTTCACCGTGGGCATTACGTAAGGTTTGTCACACATGGGTTATGGTGGTTGGCAAAATGCCTAGGTATAGTGAAATGTCGAAATACCTGGGTGTGGTGTCAAAGGTGACGCAGACGGGGGCGCCCAAAGCGAGCTGTATTTATCAGCGCGGACTCACATCCTCTCTTAATTGCGTGTTATTCTGATGAAGAGAGCTGGGGATTGAAAGTGTAGAGTTCACAAGTTCAAACTCTGGAACGGAAAAGTTCGTGCTTCACAAGCTTTAAAATCAACCAGAGGAAGCGTCTCCTACCTGCACACGGTGTGCGCTGTTCAAGAGAAACGAGCCGCAGTATGTCTTTCAAGCTTGCGAGTGGGAATCAATCTCTCGCTGTCGACTGTAAACAAACAAGCCCGTCAGACAGCTGGTATTAGGCACTCGTTAAGCCGCATTTCGAGTGAGCATTAAAGACGGCTCGAATTCACTTACTTCAAGCCTTGTTTAAATGAGTCCGCGATGTTCGTCTGCCAGAAGGGTCAGATTGAAGAAGCGGCGCCGCCCTCCTGCAGGCTACTTAAAGGCCCAGCCGCATAGGCAAGTAGAGAAGACTGCGAAGGATCATGGTCCTTGTAGTCCATAGTGGAAGGGCAATTGTCTTTCGTTCCTGGGGTCGCCATGGATTTCACAAGAATCAAAATGGAAGTAATGGAATTTTTTCGCAAAATTCGCCTTAGATGGTTCTTTCGAGACTCGCCCGACCAGGTTTCATGTGAAGCGTCTGGATTGAGGAATAAATCCACATTTTGCCCCTCCAATCACAACATGTCCAAGAATATCCTCGCTTTTGAACGTTCGGTCATGTCATCTCTGAACAATCTTGAAAAAAAACGTCCATTTGTACGGCCTAATATCACAAAAAAACAGAAAGAGGCTATACATCAACTCAAGGGTCAACAGGAAGCGATTATACGCCCAGCGGACAAGGGAGGAGCAGTAGTTTTGTGGTCCAAGGATCTCTACAGGTCTGAGGGAAGAAATCATGTATATAACCTGGAATGGTATCGCCGTATCAATCAAGATCCCACTGCACAAATACAGGATGAAGTCACGAAACTTGTCAATGAGGCTAGGGAATCTGGTATATTAGGACCTAAAGAATCTGAATATCTTATAAAGAAACATCCCAGAACTCCCCACTTGTATTTTCTGCCGAAAGTACATAAGGACCCGAAAACACCTCCAGGACGCCCTATCGTTTCTGGGTGCGATTCTGTGTTGGAGCCCATTGCACAATTCGTTGACATTTTCTTGAAACCCTTGGTGGTCCAAGTTCCATCATATCTCAGGGATACCATGGACTTTATCAACAAGGTGGAGGGACGGCATTTTGACTCATCTTCCCAATTACTTGTGACCATGGACGTCTGTTCGCTTTACACACAGATACCCCAACAAGACGGTTTAGATGTGATTGAACTCTATTTGGAAAGCAGACCCCGCCCCCACAGAGTCCCCACTGAATTGATTGTTTCCTTTGCCACACTAGCCCTCAAAAAGAACTTCTTCACGTTTGAGGAAGAGATGTTCCTACAGGTGAAGGGCTCTGCTATGGGCTGTCCATTTGCTCCCGAAATGGCCATTCTCTATATGGGCCAATATGAAGAGAAGTTCGTGTACAATGACAATCCCTACATCGATCATATCGAGCAATGGCTCAGATTCATAGACGACGTCTGGTGCATTTGGAGTGGTTCTCAAGCGCTCCTGGAGGAGTTCCATACATGGCTGAATAATAGGAGCCCGGACATCAAGTTCAGCTTGAGCCACAGTACAAAGTCCTTGCCCTTTTTAGATGTTGAGATTTCGGTCAGAAATGAAGAACTTACGTGTTCATTGTATCAAAAGAAAACGGACAAGAACAACGCTCTCCACTATAGGAGCTACCACCCGAGGAGCCTTCGGGATAATCTCCCGTACGGGCAATATCTTCGGGTGAGGAGGAATTGCTCCTCAGTCCAACAATTTGAGCTCCATGGACAAGCGCTCACGGCCAAGTTACAGGACAGAGGCTATCCACGCAAGCTGCTAAAACACTCGATGAAGAGAGCAAGATGGACCCCGAGGGAGCACCTCCTAGAAAAAAGATCTAAAACCACCATGCAGAGGATTGTGTGCGTTTCTACCTTTGGACCACACACCAGCGAATTACAAAAAATCATCAGAAAGAGTTGGCACCTGGTCGAAGAAATCCTACCGGACGTAGGCACCCCACTATTTGCCCTAAAACAGAACCGGAGTATAGGTCAGATGATTACGTCCACCAGGCCACCTACAAAAAAAGACACCCAGGGCACCATCTTCGGGTCAACACCAGTTAAGGGACATCGCAAATGCGGTACGTGCACTGTATGCCATATCACGATGGAAGGATCACTGTTCACCGATGGGAACAAATTCTGGCGACATGAGGAACACACCAATTGCAAGACCAAGTACACTGTGTATGCAATCCAGTGTCCCTGCAAAAAGCTATATATCGGCAAGACCACGCAGGAGGTACGCCAGAGAATTATACAACACAGGTCCCGTATAAATAACAAGACTCTCACGGCACCCTTGGTGGCCCATTTCTTACAACAGAAACACACAGTGAATGACATGCGATGGACCGTTCTGGCAGTGATCCGCGGAGGCAGTGGTGACCCAGATGTACGTCTATCACAAAAGGAAGCGTATCTCATCCTAAAATTTGACACTTCAAACACAGGATTGAATGAAATGTCCGAACTTTCGAATCTGTGACCTGAAATCCTCATTTAACAGGTCCTCTCCTGTATGCGTAATTTCAGAGAACCTATGCTGAGCTGTGAGACTGCGGCTGCAGTCTTTATTTCCTACTTTCCACTTTCCTGCATGCGCAATCTCAACGAACCTATATTGAGCTGTTAGACTGTTGCTGCAGATCTTATTTCATTTCACACTTTCACCAGGGCTTCCATATGTCTGTCTGATATTACTCTTTGGTGTCACTCGTTTATATTGAAAGGACCATGGGGGTAGATTGGCATAGTAAAACCTGCTTGTTGAATGACAAAGTTCCGTAGGGTTATGGGGCTTACATCCATTTTTTTTGGACATTTTGAAATGTGTATGTTTTGTCATATTGGGGCTTACATCCATTCTTTTGGACATTTTGAAATGTGTACGCTATGCCATTCTATTGGACATTTTGAAATGTGTATGTTATGTCATATTGGGGGAAACGATGTATATAAAGTGCAGTGTGCGTATGATGGTTTTGGTATGCGCAATGCATTCTTTCAACGCTCAACTAATCGTTGGGGGTTTAACAACTACATGCTTAAAAGTCATTCCAATATTCAAAACGACATTTGGCTCCCCACACTTTTCTTCTTTGACAATTGCCCTTCCACTATGGACTACAAGGACCATGATCCTTCGCAGTCTTCTCTACTTGCCTATGCGGCTGGGCCTTTAAGTAGCCTGCAGGAGGGCGGCGCCGCTTCTTCAATCTGACCCTTCTGGCAGACGAACATCGCGGACTCATTTAAACAAGGCTTGAAGTAAGTGAATTCGAGCCGTCTTTAATGCTCACTCGAAATGCGGCTTAACGAGTGCCTAATACCAGCTGTCTGACGGGCTTGTTTGTTTACAGTCGACAGCGAGAGATTGATTCCCACTCGCAAGCTTGAAAGACATACTGCGGCTCGTTTCTCTTGAACAGCGCACACCGTGTGCAGGTAGGAGACGCTTCCTCTGGTTGATTTTAAAGCTTGTGAAGCACGAACTTTTCCGTTCCAGAGTTTGAACTTGTGAACTCTACACTTTCAATCCCCAGCTCTCTTCATCAGAATAACACGCAATTAAGAGAGGATGTGAGTCCGCGCTGATAAATACAGCTCGCTTTGGGCGCCCCCGTCTGCGTCACCTTTGACACCACACCCAGGTATTTCGACATTTCACTATACCTAGGCATTTTGCCAACCACCATAACCCATGTGTGACAAACCTTACGTAATGCCCACGGTGAAAGCCTCCCTTTGTTTTTTCAGAATCATTCCAGTGGTTCCCCTTCTCTCCACGCAGTCAACGTGTTGGCTGAGAAGGTAATCTTATGTATGGGTAGCTAGTCAGAGCACTGTCTTGTCAGATATATATATACTCTTTACAGCTGCTGACGCCTTCCCTATATTTCCTTTTAGGTAATTACTTACCCAGTCCTCGTCCTGAGGAGAACCGAGAATATACAAGGTTCGAAACGCGTTGACCCCCAGCCTGTGTTAAGAACGGAGGGTGCAGCTAGGGAGAAAGTCATACCACTTCTGTGGGCCCTACCTGCAATTCCTTAGAAACTACTATTCACAGGTGTTGTGTGACAGGCAGGCCATTTCACCTCAGTGTCCGCCCTGTTCACATGTTTTGTGTTACCAAAGGACTGGTTTATTTCTTTAATGAATCGTAAAGAGGTGTTTAATTTGCAAATATGTGCGTCTGAATTCACATTGTAGATTACAGTTGGTGTCATCACAACAAATTGTAATATATTGTTTTCCATCATTTTTTCAAGTATACGTTGCCTTTAATGTGATGTATATATATTTGTTGTATATATTTGTATATATATTCGTGTATGTTTTTGTATCAACTGTGGTGACGGGTGTCCATTTTGATGCCATTTTTATTGAAATAATATAAAGTTTTTTCAAAAATACCTAAGTTGTTGGGAATATTTAAACCCTTGGCTGCACGACACTCATTGGTTGTGTGGTTATACATATTTTGTTTCCAATTACCCTGATCAGCCATTCTTTTCTGTTTCTCGATTATTGAGGTCCAGGCTGGTCAGTTGTAGGACCCTACACCTTCATTTGTGTATTGAATTTGCAGGAGTAGCAGGAGAAAGGTCCATGGGTGCGTCCAGGAGCGGCTTGGACGCAGGTGGGGGCGCGGCCGGGGTTAAGGGCTAGGAGGGTGGCGGCATCGTAGGTAATGCGGGGGGGGTGGGCGGCGAGAGGGGCAGGGGGTCTGGCGCTGGGCGCGGTCCAGGCGCGGACGGGCGTAGACGGGCTTACCTTTGGCGCACCTTCGGCGTGGCCGAAGCGCGTGGACGCTGCGCGTGGAGGCATTGGCCATAAATGGAGGGTGGAGGGGGCGGAGCGTGGGAGGGTCAGCAGCTGGGAGGCGGTAGCGGGGAGGAGGGGCAGGGAAAACAACAACAGCAAGCAAGATGGAGGTCAGAGGGGAGGCGAGGCAGGGGCAGTAGGAGCGAAGAAAATAAATCCAATAATGCACGTTGCTGCCAATACAGTGAAATGCAGTGCAGGGCGGGCGGCGCTACAGTCACAAGCGCTGAGGGCAATGAGATTAAACAAAAACACTGCGCAACTTTGAGAAAAGCAGGCGAGCCGATTTTAAACACGGCGCTGTTTAGTCTAATGCCACTGAAATAAATAATGCAGGCGATACCGTGAGGTTGGATTCAGCAGTGCGATCTCCAGCAAGATAGCCACAATACAGGGAGAGGAGCAAGGAAGGAGCAACCGGTCAGGAGCGAGTCCGGGCGGTCACAGGGGCTGAGAGGACGAGGTAGGCTCTGTTAACGTGGGTGGGAGGGTCAGCAGCTGGGAGGCGGTAGCGGGGAGGAGGGGCAGGGAAAACAACAACAGCAAGCAAGATGGAGGTCAGAGGGGAGGCGAGGCAGGGGCAGTAGGAGCGAAGAAAATAAATCCAATAATGCACGTTGCTGCCAATACAGTGAAATGCAGTGCAGGGCGGGCGGCGCTACAGTCACAAGCGCTGAGGGCAATGAGATTAAACAAAAACACTGCGCAACTTTGAGAAAAGCAGGCGAGCCGATTTTAAACACGGCGCTGTTTAGTCTAATGCCACTGAAATAAATAATGCAGGCGATACCGTGAGGTTGGATTCAGCAGTGCGATCTCCAGCAAGATAGCCACAATACAGGGAGAGGAGCAAGGAAGGAGCAACCGGTCAGGAGCGAGTCCGGGCGGTCACAGGGGCTGAGAGGACGAGGTAGGCTCTGTTAACGTGGGTGGGAGGGTCAGCAGCTGGGAGGCGGTAGCGGGGAGGAGGGGCAGGGAAAACAACAACAGCAAGCAAGATGGAGGTCAGAGGGGAGGCGAGGCAGGGGCAGTAGGAGCGAAGAAAATAAATCCAATAATGCACGTTGCTGCCAATACAGTGAAATGCAGTGCAGGGCGGGCGGCGCTACAGTCACAAGCGCTGAGGGCAATGAGATTAAACAAAAACACTGCGCAACTTTGAGAAAAGCAGGCGAGCCGATTTTAAACACGGCGCTGTTTAGTCTAATGCCACTGAAATAAATAATGCAGGCGATACCGTGAGGTTGGATTCAGCAGTGCGATCTCCAGCAAGATAGCCACAATACAGGGAGAGGAGCAAGGAAGGAGCAACCGGTCAGGAGCGAGTCCGGGCGGAAGCATCTTAGCGCTCTATGAGAAATCTGTGCACACTCTTTGCTCGGCTCTCCCTGTCAGTTTGTTGACTTGCCCACCTGTACCCCTGTGTCACAAGCATGTCCACCAGGCAGCTGAACGTCAAGGATCCCATGCTGCCCCATGCCCCTTTGCCCCTGTTTTCATGTCTCAGTCTAGGTAAAACCACAGTCATTGCAATAGATTCCAGCGGCATAGGTTGGCTTATAGCATTATCTGCTGCAGAGGTTGTGTGTCTGCTGCAGGGATTGTGTGTGTGTGCACTGACCTTGGGTCTGCCAGGTAGGAGGCGTTTCAAGCAGTGGAACGTACATGTCTGTTTTTGTGATGTACATCTGCAGGTTGGAAGTGTGTGCATCTGAACAGGGTAGAGTTGTCTTTGCAGGCTGTGTGTGTGTGTGTGTGTGTGGTGTGTGTGTGGTGTGTGTGTGTGTGTGTGTGTGTGTGTATCAGGCGCGTCTACAGTGTGTCTTTTTCAAGTGTGTCTGTCTTAGCAGATGTTGGCGGGACTGTCAGTGATTCTTCTTGGCCTCTCTGTACCGAAATCTTTAGGATCACTTGCTGTAAGAGGATCTGCTCTATGCAGAATAATCAGGTACTACTCGGCACACTGTAGACGTCTGAGCAAAGTCACATATGAAGTTCTCGTTCTTCCCCATAGTTTGGAAAAATTTGGCAGCTTTGAGTGAGACTTCAGCCCGACTTTCAAATATTCAGCCATGATAGCTTGATTCCAGTTGTCACTTCAGCAGGAAAAAGCAAGAAGAGGCCAGAGGAGAGAAATAAGAGGGATACAGAGAGAAAACTCACAAAGGGTGGAGAAAAGTCATTAATAGATATCGGCCAAAATGTGAAAGAAAGAAATAAGTACGGGAGGGAACAAGAGTTCTAAAAGATGGCCAGGAAAAAAATTCTAATGAACATTATTTATAAATTGCCAAAAGTTGAATTATATTTTAGGAGCTAAAAATGTGATTTAAGTGTGACGTGAATGTGAGCCTTCAAGTGTTATAGATGTAATGTGCTGTTTAGTGGTACCAATACTTGAACCAACTTTATAGCTTTCGATCTGGGATTAAATCCTAATCACCGAACGGTGTAAATGAACCAAAGGGAGGGATCAATCAGACCCCCCAGGATATAGCGGCATGGATTGGCAAATTTAGCGGCACAAAAATGAAAATTTAGCGGCACAAAAATGGAAATTTAGCGGCATTTAGTGGCATTTTATTTTGTGGTTTTTGCAACACCAAACACAGATATCTTACTGTTTGAGTTATTTGACAACATGGAGCTATGTACATTTTACAATTCAGCCCATTTGTGTTAGTTTCTGTGGCTTGGCAAGACCTTTTGCCTCCCATGGAAGCCCCTGAGTTTGCCGCCTGTGGCCGCATGTAAGGGAGGGGCTGCTGGTGATTCCGGTCCTTGCCCCCCGTGACTGCCTCAGGTAAGAGCGGGCGGGGACGCCCCAAAATTCATGCCGCCCGAGGCGGACAGCCCCCACTGCATCGCCCTGCTACGCCAAAGTTGCTTGAATTAAGTGTTCAAAATGTTTAAAACTCTTGCCATGGACTACACAATAGCAAACAAAGACGACTGTGAACGATAAACACAGAAAGCCATACATTTTCAGGTAGGGTGACCAGGCATCCCCGTTTTGCCAGGACGGTCCCTGTTTTTAACTAGCTGTCCCAGCAAATTTCAAGAAATTTAGCTCATGTCCCCGTTTTTAGAGAGGGTCGACTGAAAACGGTGGGAGGTGTTTTTTATGTTTTACAAAGCAGGGATAGTTAGCAGTTGTTTCAAGAAGGCAATTTAAGCAACAGGCAATCTACTGTGCTTAAAAATAGCATTGTATGTATGTTCTTCCTGCATGTTCTGTAATTCTTTGCTGAGGAGCGCTCTCATCCCTTGAAGTAAAACTGTAGTTCTTCTTCTATTTTTGTGAAATGTCCCGGTTTTTGGCTTTAAAATTCTGGTCACCCTATTTTCGGGTCTTTTAAGGTTTGTGACAATGAGAGATCTATATGGTTTGCACACAATCTTGGCAGACATTTTGTATCTTCCTGGCAGTTGCATTTATTGATTCATCCGTTTTTTTTCAAACCACTAGTATCTTGCCTTGCAGCACATTTGCTCACCTATTTTCTCAGATTTTCTGGCCCCTTTTCTTTGTTCCCCTTCGTTTTATATTATGTTGTTGTCGGTAGACATGTGCACTATTTCTCCATCTGTACATTTGTTTCCAATTTTTAGAGACTTCCGTATGTCACTGAAAACAACTTTACCTCAATTACCCTGTTCTTCTCAAACACTGTAAACGACACAGTTTGGCTTCAAACATAAAACGAAAACGTCACTTGCCAGTGGTTAAGCCGGTGTCTGCGTGCTGTCCCTGCTGAATATGGCGGGTGCTTTCTTTGCAGTTACTATATACAACTGGGCGACTGTGGTAGACTGAACGAGCTATGTAAAGCATGCGCAAGGATCTGAATCACGCTCTACGAGCTGGAGAGTCATTATTTATAAATTGTCTCCAAATTAACACTTGACAACGATTGCGTGTCTCTAATAACACCTTCTCCGCTTCTGCTCACCCACCTGGAATGCGCGAGGCACCCGGGGCCATTATTGCCCCACATAACCTCCGCCAGCATAAAACACGAGCTATAACTAATAAGTGGTAGCTGTGTGGTAGCTGGCGCGCAGCATTTATCATCTTTATGGACATTTCACAAGCAAGTGACGCCCGTTGGCAAACTTTCAACGAGGTGCTCTGCGTCTCATCACAGTAAATCAAGAGAGACCGCAGTCCGCAATTATGACGGTATATAAAGAATTTTCATCATATTAAGGAGGGAGTATGAACTGCAGAAGATTCGGGCCTCGCCTTCGTAATGTTGTGATTTATGGAGGGCAGGCCTCGACAATTCGGCAAGTGAGAGTATTTATACTTAACAGCCTCTTTTCAGTGCACTTTATCGTGCAAAGTAATGTGCATTCAATCGTGCCTGGAGACGATCTGTCTTGCAAAGACTTTCTGCTTGCTGGGAACTGGGAACTCTGATAGTGCAAGCCACCTTGCGCATTTCAACCGAGCACATTCGCCGGGTAGTCCGATATTTCAACAATGATGAACACATTGGTCTTTCAAGGACTAGACAGAGAATTAAGGCGGAAACGGGCGGCAAGACGGCGATCGGGCGGAAACGGCAAATTTCGCGGCCTTTTTTGCAAATATCGCGGCATTTCCCGAGATCGCGAGATTTCGCGATTTTTTTGCAAATCGCGAAATCGCGATAAGCTGGAGGGTCTGATCAATGTATTTTTGGGTTACTAATCTCAGCTAAAGTGAGATAGTTAAGAGGTCCCAGGTTCCAACCGTCCTCCTTTATAAATGTGTTTATGCGCATACTGCACAGATCTATGTTACCTTTGTATCAAACATACCAATCCTAATAAATTCTGTTGGAGATGGCCCTTTCTAGGGTGCTTTCCCTCAATTTTTGTTTTGCTTTTGTCCCTCCTGGTTTTCTGCTGATCTATGTAATAGCCTATGGACTTTGATCGCTTTTTACACTGCCATTTAGTGTCAAAGTGATGTGCTTGTCATATACATACTGGTGATTAGTGTATACATGATTGGATACATTGAGTTTGCTGTTAGTACATTGTCTATAGGTAAGACATATACCTAGGGCATGTAACTCAACACCTTCTCCGTGGTCCTACAGAACTGGTTATGCCACCCACGGAGGTAGTTCTTTAAATGTGCCACAGATTTTGAATGGCGGGTCTGTGTGTGCAGGTTACTGTTACTAGGCTTGGCATTTAAGAAGACGCTTGCCAAGGTTCTGCATGTCTCTTGCTATATCTGAGTACTCCTTGGGGACAGGGTGCGGTACGGGAAGAGGTAGGGCAGGTGCGAGTGTCTGCTACATTCACTTGTAGTGAATGACACTGAGTAGTGTGTTTGGCACAGTAGGGCCTGCTCCTCGTATTGGATTGGCCTGAGGGATCTGTGGAAAGGCTATTGAGCTGGATTTCCTGCATGCAGAAGAGTGTCAGGATAGTGTTTGATATCAATGAGTTCGTAATGGCGAACCTGCTCTGGTGGTGCGAGTGAATTTGACATTATGACGGTGGAAATACCACTTTGGGAAAGTGGGAATGTCTGTACTCATGGCTCTGTATGCCTATCCACCTGTCTCCAATTCACAGCTAGCTGCTGGGGGGATGGCTACATCTGTGGATTTCTGATAAGAAAGCCACAAACTAAGGGCTCAAGACCTCTCACTCTGAGGGGCCTTCCTGTGTTAGTTAAGAGGGGGTGGAATTGGCACCAGCATTCCAAATGGCAGGGTTGTGGCCACACTAAAGATACTGATGAAGCCTCCCATGGTAGGATTTCAGACATGACAACATTTAGAGAGGGCCTGTGCATTTCAAAGGTAGCCTTTTGAGCTGATCTCATCTTCATACGTCATTGTGGGTATAACCACTGGGGCTCGGCCTTTAGGAGTTAGAGGCGCTTTGGGGATTAAAAACATACTACGCTGTTTCGTTGCTGGGACATCAACATGAAGGACTATTGGGGCGGGGGCGGCAACAAGATTATCTGCAGACTAGTGGTGGTCTGGGGCTTGTTGTGCTCTAGGAAGGGGACTATCACGTGGTGGGTTTTGCCTGGATGTTGCTGGCCTGCAGCTAATTGCCAACTGGCGTGGCCCAGGTCCCCAAGCAGTCTCCAAGGGCTGGTTGACGAGTCTCCTGTACACGAGTTCCCAAGGACAGAAAAGATCTCCCCGTTTCCACAAGATCGTAAGGACTGCGCAGAGTGAGGCGTAAACATGTGGAAGTGATCGTCAGTTGGGTCAAGGACCCTCCCAACGTGTGCAGTCATCAGAGTGAGCTGGTAAAGTTCAGTGGCACACCTGGGGTGGCTATAGCGTGACAAGTTCGACTAGTGCAGGGGACATTTAATGAGTCCGAGGGGCTCGAGCTTACAGCCAGAAACCTCTGCTACTTTATTTATTTATTTTGAAAGTTTTATAGAGCGCGAACAAGACCCAAAGGGGTATCAGAGCGCTGTACAGCTTTGTAGTAAGCAATTATACAGATCATGATGAAGTTATAACATTAGTATCATTGGTGCAATTTAGTGCTACGAGGAGAAAAAAACAACAAAACATCTTATAATCAATAGTGGATGCAGTTAAAGGGTTGTCTAAGATTAGAGCAAAAAGAAGGGAAAAATATGTCATAGAACATCAGTGAAAAATATTACAAGATTTTGGTTATTAACAGAACGCGCTAACATGATCAGCTCGCTAACGTTCGTTAATTAGTAGCCTTTTAACCAATTTTTTAAAGGAAGTAGTGGAAGGATTTGATCTGATATCTGTTGGTAAGGAGTTCCAAATTCTTGGAGAAAGACTGGAGAACGCACGGTTGTACGATCTTTTCTTTTTGAATCTTGGAGGTTTCAGGAGAAGGGTGGACATACTTCTGAGGTTCCTGTTAGAGCCCGATAGTTCAAGTTTATTAGCTAGATAGTAAGGTGTATGGGAGTTTATGGCTTTATGAGTCAGACAGGCTATCTTGAGTCGTATTCTTGCTTCAATGGATAGCCAGTTTAGCTGCAAAAGGTTGGGTAAAATGGGATCAAATTTCCTAGAACCCGTTAAAAGCATGGCAGATGCATTCAATGTGGCTCGGAGAGGAGCCAAGCTAGCTTTGGGAAGTCTGTATTCCAATTTTTGGATAATCAGGGATTGAACCACCGGTCTGAGATCTTCGGGGGAGGGGAGGAATGGTTTGATTTTCTTCAGTGTGTTAAGTTGGAAATTGGCTCCCCTAGTAGTCGCACTGATGTGTGCCTGCATGTTTAGGTGTTTATACAAGGTGATGCCTAAAGATTTGGCAGAGTCTACAACGTGAAAAGTGCAGTTCAGAGCAGTTAGGTGTTTAATCCAGTCTAGGGTAGGAGCTGAGTGATTAGGTGGGATGATCAACAGAAATTCCATTTTAAGAGTATTTAATAGGAGATGATTCTGAGCTAGCCACTGTTGAGTTTGAGCAAGTGCAGTGTTTAACATTTTTATGTCCTCTTGCGAGGAGATCTTCGGGTACAGTTGTGTGTCATCCGCATACATGTAGTATTGGATGTTGGCGCTGTTCAAAATGACTGCAAGAGGTTCCATAAATAGATTGAAAAGAGTGGGCGAGAGCGTAGAACCTTGAGGGACTCCAATAAGGACAGGGGTACTGGAAGCGAGGGCATGATTAACTTTGATCCTTTGCGTGCGGTTGTGAAGGAAGTAGGAAAACCAGTTTAGGACTGGGCCCAACAATCCCATCCTATGTTGTAGGAGATCAATCAAGTTTTTGTGTTTGATGGTATTGAAGGCTGAGGACGGGTCTAGAGACAGGGACATTTTTGTCGAGGGCTCTCACAGCATCATCAACAATGTGAGTTAGTGCCATTTCGGTGCTGTGCCCCACTCTGAATCCTGACTGATGGGAATCCAGGAGTTGATATTTCTCAATATGTTTGCATAGCTAAGAGGGAACGCATTTTTCAAGCAATTTTGGAAGAGTCATGCTGCTGGTGATAGGTCAGAAATTGTTTGGATCTGATAAGTCCGCATTGGGCTTCTTGGGGATGGGAGTAAATTGCACGTTTTTAGGCAGTCTGGAATCTTTCGCTGTAAGAGAGATTCATGAATGATCCTGGACCAAAGAGGGAGAACGGAAGAGATTAAATCTTTATAGAGCTTGGCGGGGAGAGGATCACCAAAATGGTTTGATGTATGCCATGTTGCGAAGTAACTCAGTGTCATCTGGTAGGAGAAAACTGCTCCAAGAGGCGTTGTTCTTGAGGTCCAAAGGCGAGTGTATTGTCGTGGATTTTGCCACCTCTCCTGCTCCTGCCGGCAGTATCTTGGATTGCAAAGTTGGGGTAGTGTGTAACAGCTCCAGCTCAATTTTCATTGTTTTTTCAGTGAAGTGAGCTGTAAAATCATCACCACTAGGCAGCGCAGATAACAGTCGAGCTCTGGTTAGTGGATTGGTTAGATTGTCCCTTAATGATTTCGAAGAGTTTTTCTGGTCTGTTTTTTGCTCCATCCAGTTGAAGTTTGAAATGATCGATTTTCACCAAGCATATGTGTTTGTTGTAAACGCTTCTCATTTTCCTCAGTTGAGAGAGATTTGAGGTGGAAGGTGAGTTTCTCCAGAGTCTCTCCAAGAGTCTTAGATTGCGCCGTTCATCATTTAGGGCACCATTAAACCATGGTTCACAGGGCTCTGCACTGTCCCCACTCTTGTTCAATCTATATCTGCAACCATTGATAGATTCCCTGGCAAGCATGGGCTGCAGAATTTTTAATTATGCCGACGATACTCAGTTGTTACTGAGTATTGATAACACAGCATCTGCACAGACTAAGGCCCAGAATATACTCAGATATACGGTTAGCTGGATGACGGCTAATCTGTTGAAGATAAACCCGGAAAAAACTGAGGTTTTGGTGGTTTCAACTGCTGCCTCGCCCTGGAGCGACTTGTTTTGGCCCCAAGAACTTGGCCCCACCCCGAAACCGTGCCCCAATGTAAAAAGCCTTGGTGTTAAGATCGACCATGAGCTGACAATGGCTAGTCAGATATCCTCTGTTGTAGGGACCTGTACTAACCTAATTAGGCAACTGCGCAAGCTAGTTCCCCTACTTTCTTTACATATGCTCCGTACCATTGTCTCGGCTACTGTAATCTCAAGGATAGACTATGGAAACGCACTCTACTTAGGTCTGCCAAAAACCTTGATTAACCGCTTGCAGGTAACTTTGAATGATGCAGCGCGATTGATTTTTAGATTACCTAGACAGACCCATGCCTCCCCATTACTGTGCAGGCTACATTGGCTCCCCATAAAGCAAAGGGTGGAGTTTAAACATTTATGTATTGCCCATAAGGCAATCTATGGGCACGCACCTGCTTACATAAAAGAACGTCTTGGGGTCTATAATCCCAAACGAACGCTTAGGTCTTCTAACTCCCAATTGTTGTCCTGTCCGCGTTTTAAATTGGCAACCAAGCGAGGGAGATCTTTTTCTGTTCAGGTCCCACTGATGTGGAACAAACTACCAGAGTCCCTCTGCAAAGAAGTAAACCTTCTGCATTTTAGGAAGTCCTTGAAAACACTTCTGTTCAGGGAAGCTTTTTGTTTCATCTGAGTAATGTTCACGTGTGTCCTTTTTGTTCATTCACTCAGTTGTTGTTACTGTTACTGTCATGAGCGCCCAGAGACCAGACGGTGATTTGGTGCTATACAAACCCCAGATAACAATAACAATAATAATTTGACTGGGATCCTTTTTGAGCTGTTTCGGAGCAACATAGTCAAGAATGTTACAAAAAGTGTTAATGTAATGCTCCAAAAGATCATCAAGGTTGGTGAAATTAGAGGGGGGTTGTAGTCTATTTTTAGTGATTGAGGTTATCAAACTAATGTCGAGGTCTCTCCTAATTGCGAGTCATTTGCTTCGCTTTAAGGGGTTATCCCTGTCCACCCAGTCCCTTGTCTAGGATGAGGAAGGGAATTTGAAAATGGGTAGACCAGTCACAGGGTAGGATTTCTCCTGTTTGTATGAGTTGTCTTTGGCAATGATGAGGTCTTGAGTGGCGCCTTCATTGTGAGTAGGTATTGAAAACAGTGGTCCTAGACCGTACTTAATTTGCAGAGGTAATCTGTACGCAGTTATAAAGTAAAAAAACCTTTTAGAGCATGCTATGAAAATAATCAGCTCGTAGTACTTAATACTTATACAAAGGAAAAAAAGCAACAGATCACATTCAACGACTAGAGGCAATTTAATTCATTGCAACTAGAAGGTTGAGTACAAATCACAATTATAGTTCCTAAGACATAAACGTGTAGATTGCCCCAAGGGAGGAACGTGCAGAAAGGGGGTACGGTGGTTGGGGGTGTTTGAGTGATTGGGTAGCTGAAAGGAAAGTCTTTAAGATGGTGACATAGAATTAATTTACAATATTTTACATATGGAGGATCGGTTCAAAATCACCGTCCTTATTAACCTGGCCACACTGATAAATAGACACATTTATAAAATTCATTCAAACAATGTGGATAATTATTCCAATTTTATGGCACGTGGAGTATGGATAATAAGGGTCCAGGTTTGGTCAAAGGAGAGCGTAGACGTTTCCACTTGTCTTATGGCCTTGTGGGTAAGTTAGACCTGGTCCGTGCGAGTCTTCATCAGGACATATTGGGGCAATGAGAGCTGTTGATGACCCCAATGAGTGGATGATCCGTGTGGTGACAATTCCCAGCGGATAAGTGGATGCGATGGTCACCTTGAGGGAGCTGACGGACGAGTGTAGCTCCCAGGGCACAGCTTCCTCTATATGTGGCCTTCAATGAATGATTAGGCTGGCGGCTGCTCTACTAGAGCCACACGAACAGACGCTGATTTGCAGCAGCCGCTGGAAATTCTCACCACACGGATCATCCTGGCACCGACGGACTACCCCAGGAATTCTATGCCACATACCTTTCAGAACTAGCGCCTAGATTAGTGGAACTACATGGGAAGGAGGTAGTCTACCACAGACAACACGGGAGGCGGTAATGATCCCCCTGCTCAAGCCCGACAAGATCCCAACAGAGTGCAAAGCATACTGACCGCTCTCGATGCAAAATTTAGATTTTAAAATCCTAAGTAAGATATTGGCCACCAGACTGTTACCACATTAGACCTCCTTTGTCCATCCCGACCAAGCAGGATTCATTCCTAGCAGAAATACAATCCTCAACAGCAGGCGTCTTTTTGCAGTCCTTCAACAGGGTACAGAGGAGGCCTGGAAGGAGCGATCTTTGCTAACGATATTGAGAAAGTATTCAATAATCTCGAATGGGAATTTTTGTATACTGTGCTCACATGAATGGGGCTTCGACAAGGGTTTGTCCAGTGGGTTAAAATACTGTATAAGGACCCAGTAGTGAGGGTCCACTTGGGCCGCACAATTTCAACACAATACCGGTTGGAGAGGGGCACGAGACAGGGGTGCCCCCCCTCTTTTATTTGCTCTAGTGATAGAGCCACTTGAGTGCATAGCACACTCGAGGACGCCCTATGAGGGTATTAGACTAGCTGATCAAGACACACCACATTGCACTATATGCAGATGATCTCCTGCTATTTCTAAAAGATATCATTACAGCTTTAAGGGGCCCGGTGCATGATGAATGAATTCGGAACCCTTTCTGGACTATGCGTTAACTGGCAGAAGTCGTGACTCTTTCCGGTGACAAGGTATACTCCACCCCCTATGGGACTGGTGGACCTGCAGTGGGAGCCGCGCTGTTTTAGGTACCTAGGTGTGAAAGTATATCACAACCTCACTGATGTTCAGGAGGGGAATGTGGGGGGGCCCTACGATCACGGTTCAGGCCCTGATAGGCTCGCGCCTAGATTATTCGAACTTTATCTAGGCCTCCCAGACTTCCTGTTAGCGCGTCTTCAGGTAGTGCAAAACTCTGCAGCCCGGGCTATTTTCGGACTCTCCAGGAGAGCCAGGGCCAGTGATCTTCTTAGAACTCTTCACTGGCTGCCCATCAGGAAGCGAATCACCTTTAAGGCCTTAACCATCGCCTTTAAGGCCCTTCACGGTACTGGCCCTTGTTATCTTCGGAAACGCATCAGTTTCTATTTACCTTCCAGATCTTTGCGTTCTGCCACCCAGGCTAGGGCCGTCAACCCGGTGATCCGACGGGTGCGCTGCGGGGGTCGGCTTTTAAACATCTTGCCCCCCGGTTATGGAACGCTCTTCTGCTGTCTCTCAGATCCAACACCAATCTCCTGGCCTTCAGGAAGGATCTGAAGACCTTGCTGTTCACGCAGTGATTCTTCTCATTCTGCTCTCAGTTTCCCTCCCTTTCTGCCTTCCACTCTGGGTCCGTGACGGTCTTTAGCGCCGGGACACTCTTCGGAGTAGCCGTGCGCTATAAAAGTACCCTTATTAACATAACATAACATAACATAACTGAAAAGTTGTATGACTCTCTGGGGAATGCTACCCCTGTCGGTGGCGGGGCAAATTTCCTTACTGAGAATGATAGCTCTGCCCCGACTGCTATATTTCTTCACCACCCTACCAGTGTGGATCCCCATTGACTCTCTTATTACAGCCTTCATCTGGGGGCCCGGCAGATACAGAGTGGCCTGGACCACTCTGAGGAGGGAGCAGGGGGAGGGAGGATTAGCGGTGCCGGATATAGAGAACTATTACCTGGCAGGAAAACTCCAACGCTTCACGCAATGGGTGGCAGGCAGTCTAGATCCTGAACAGAGGAAGCCCCCATTCACCCCGAATAAGGCGGATGTCATGAGAACATTAATGGGCACCATTAAGCAGCGAAAGATAAGCTCCTCAGAACACAGAGCGATAAGGAGCTGCTGGGCCAGATGTCTCCAAAGGACAAAAACCAAACGTCCTTACTCCCCAGAGATGTCAGTGGCATTACTAGAGGTGCTAAAAATGCAAAAAATACGAAAGAGGGACCCTGTAAACCTAAACAATTTTAGATAAGGGGAGTAACCCACCAGGGAAGATCAATACTAGAACAACATGAAAGGGAGCTTCCCCAAAAGATAAAGAACCATACTGTAGGAGAGTAGGGTCTGCTATCCTATGGTCACCCCACATTTTAGCTTTTTGCTTCACTGGTTTTCGACTACTGAGGCTGTGGGCCTGCTGATCAGACATGATACATGTGCTATAGGCACATACCACAATTGGAAATGGACTCCTTGTCAGCCCCTGTATAATGCACTATAGGTGCCCAGGGCATAGGGGCCACCAAGGCCTACCAGGGGCTGCAGCATATCTTTTGCCACCCCTGGCTGGTTCTTACATTGACACAACTGGCTGATCACTCAGCTGGGGTAAGGTGGTGTAATCACCCCTTACTTAGATATAGTATACCTATATCTAAACCTATATCTGGACACATATAAACCTGTGAGCCACTCCTATGGAAGGCCTCATCAATCCTGGAGGCAGAGTGCGTGGTTTAATGTGAGATGGAGCTCTAGCATGAGCTGAGCCTGTCTGCAGCTGTCGGGAACAACTCCCTAAGCTGTTTCAGGATAATGCCATACCATATACTCTTAAGTGCCTTATAATCCTCGCGGTTATATAGCAACTCTGGTTTGGCTTTATCAAAACATGTCGTGTAAGGTGTCATACGATTTGGAATACTATCCCCTCGCCAGTTCTGGCGACGGGGATAGCATTCCACCCCTCTAGAGGGGTAAGACATGTTGCTTTACTTTAATGCGCTTAATTTCTAAAAGGGCCTTAGATCCACAAAATGGATGCCTCTGCCACAGACAAGAGTCTGACCCCCTGAAGCTGACCGAAACTCAGCCAAATGGGGCCTGGACAAAGGGTTTCCTGTCGCAGGAGGGTGTTACCACCCTCCAGACAGGAGATAGTGGATTGTAGCAGGGAGGTCTGAAAGAAACCAGACACTGCCTGGGGCGCACAAGGCTGCCCCTTGCATAATCCGGCCAAACCGGTTCTGGGGCACTCCAGCCCGCGTGCCAGGGCGGCCTGGATCAAAGGAAAGGGGTTTATCCACCCCCTTCCTGGGTCCCACCCATAGGGGGGGACCTAGCAGGTAATCACGCCCCCCAGATTCGAATAAGAGTGGGAGCAGTGCCAACGCACTTCAGATTATCCTGAAGAAACATAAGAAACGAAATTCTGGACCCTTCGACATCCTACTCGACGTAGAAGCCCGAAGAATCTCCCTTGTGGTCAAGGAGTGACCACCCTGTGCAAACAGGCACCATCCAGCTATCGACGTCTACTTTGTTGCAGTTCCCGCCGGAACTCGAGCGACAGAGATCGACGAGATCAAGCCTGCCTGCTTTCCAACAGCCCGATCCACAGTCCCTGCAGAGCTGAGACCCGTGGAGGCGACCGGAAGCGTGGGGCACGCCATCTTGAATTGACCACGAGACGCTGACTGTGCAGCCCACGAGTGACCCTCGAAGCTGTACACCGGGGTTTGAGAAGCCCCAACCCTGAGCCACTCTTGCACCGAAGCTCACCCCTCTACACTCATCGAGTGCTGCGTGGGGCCCTTCTGCTACTTTTGGCTCAACGCGTTGGCCCGGTCACTTGCCAGCCCGCTAGTGGCCCCTGTGCCGACGAAAACTTGAAATCGACTTGTGAATCTGGTTGCTCCAGATTTGCACCAGCTCCCCTGAAAAGGAGCCCCCACTCTGACCCTCCTGGTTCGAGTGAGAAGCAATCTCCCGGTTCCGCGTGGATTGCTTTTGCCAAGTGTTGTTTGCTCCAATCTTGAAGCCGACAGCGCCGACGGCGAGAGCCTGCGTGGGACAGATCGTGACCTGCTCCTGGACGTCGTAGATGCCCCAGAGCCCACGTGACAGCGGAGAGAAGCACCTCGACAGCGACCTGATTGCGCCCGACATTGCCTGGTTCCGTCCTGGTTCCACCCTGGTCACTGCTGAGTGACCCAGACTCTGTCCTTTCTGCTTTCAGGTACTTTTCGACTCGAGTCCACCCTTGGACTCCACCGGACACTTTTCTTTCACCCCGCCTGCAGCCCTTTCAGCTTCAAGCACCAAGAGCCTGCGTGACGAAACCCGACTCAACTTCGACCCTGTGCACCCGCTTCCTGTGGGTGAGGTAACTTTGCTCCGCCGGTGTTCCCACACTGGTACACATCTCTAGGGTCTGTGTCTTAAGTTTTGTTCCTCTAGGTTCAGCGGAAGTGTCCTTAAACTTTAACTTTGTAACTTTTACGCACCATTGGTTAACATTGGTGCATGCGTGCGCTTTCCGCACTGCTCCCGAATCCCGTGGGCCTCTCCCGACTTCAGCACTGCTTGTCCTGACTGCTCCCAGCGATTCCCTAGGCCCTAGGCCTAACCACTGTTCGATTGGTATCTCTTATACCACTTGTTTAGTATATGGTTTGAGTGGCCACCCGCCCTCATCCATAATTGTGCAACTTTGTGTTTTAACTGTGCTTTTGATTTAACGCTTGTGCCCCTTTATTCATAAAGAATACTGGGGATTGTTTTTAGTAATAAACACATATATTTTTATAATATATACTTGTGTGGTGTCCTTTCATTTGATATTACAGGATTGTATGTGGTAAAACAGCTCGCTTAACACGACCTCTTAAGTTAAGCCTTTTGGCTGCTTAGTCCATGCTACCCCTAGGATAGCTTGTCTAACAAGGTTGACTTACAACCTGACACCATAAGGGATTGTTTGGTCTGATAATAGGTGGTTCCAGAATTGGAAACATCACCTATCAGGCCAACTTCTCACACATACAATAAAAATAAACCAAAGCCACCCACTGAACAGCTGTGATATTATAGAAAAAGTTTTTTTATTTTAGATAATCATTTTTGATAACAATCTCAAAACCATGTTTAATTTAGGTCAGTTTCTTGAACACATAAGTTCATTAAATTATACAATGGTAAATAAACATCAGCCCAGACACTAATCAGACAATAAAAACATTATACACAGTTTAGTCATTCTGTCAATCATCCACAGACTCTCTATCACACAAACCATATATTCACAATCAATACAGGCATCAAAACATCATACAGTACGGGAAAAGCGCCGACGCGCGTTTCGGAGAAAAAAGTTATTAAAAGAATCCTTCATCAGGGTGCATAGATTCAATCCAAAAATCTGCGCGGTCTTTTTAGATCCAATTTCATAGAACAAAGTCAGTATGGATAGATTCACAATCTCATTAAGGGCTGGCAAAGCATATCTGTGGGTGAAAAAATGGAAAAAGGATAAGAATATAAATAGAGACTATGGACAACAGTTCCAGGTCACATTGAGGGGCAAGGCAGTGTACAAACATACATATGTGAGCCATTTAAACTAACATCATTCAATCTAATGAGAAAAGGAGGAAGGTTCTAAATAAAAGCATAAGGGTCCCAAAATGATGAAATGAGAGACCAAGGGGTCGATGAATGTAAGAAAAAAGCCTTAGTATGAAGGAAAATGGGTTACTCACCTCAGAGTCGGATGTGGTTGACCATATTGAAATATATCTCTAGAACATTATTCCGGGAGATGTTCCACAAAATACAGGATTCTGGAAGTAATAATAGGTAGACAACAGTGTTCCGTCTATCTGTACATGAAAGGAAAACACGCACAATGAAGTACCCCTTAGTAAGTTCTATAGATGGGTATATCTACAATACATTCGAAAAGTGGCCTGGGGGGAGTCAAAACTTTTTATAGTTGCCAGCGACCATCACGTTTTAATAGTCACAATGTTTTACCTGTTGTGAATGTAGCTACATTCGAAGGTTGCAGTTTGGTAAGCTGCTTGAACCCGGGGTGCTCCCAATCAATAAAATTAGATGGGCGGGCTGCAAGGATTCAAAAGTGTTTCCTCCTAAAATGAAAAAGGGGGGGGCATCGCATTATGAAATATATCCCGTGAGAATATTGGCAAGGTAGATGAGAAGAATACAGGGCCAAGATCATTGTAAGACAAAAGTGCACAGTATGGAGTTTTCCCTTCGAGGCTATGTTACGTACATGCGTGAAATGATAAAAATAATTTATTTTAAACTCTATTTATAAACCAACTGCCAGTGACACCAAAGATAAGCCGGTGGGTCTAAAGACTTTCTACCAACATATAACAGGAGATAACAGGGAATAATGAAGTACAGCACTAATACCTGAAAACGTTTAAGGATACGTGTAGTTGTTTATTTTAAAAGATGAACACGACTGGTCAAGAGATTCCCGTTCACAGTAGCGCTCTATCCTGCCAGACAATAAAACGATAAGCCAAATGAGGTGTGGCTTAGAAGGAAAACAAACAAAAGTCGCGTAAGTCCAGAAGAACGAAAAATATGATGCGAAAAAATGAATTACCTATTAGATGGAATAGCGCATGGGGTACATCGGTCCGATAGCGAGCAGCCTCCGCGTACGTCCACAGCCAGGATAGCAATAGGAACCGTGGAGCTAAGCTTCCATAAATACCGTTAGGCGGAATTCTGATAAGGGGCACCTGAGGATAGTGCTGTGTCGGTAGACTAGAGTGCTAACCGTAAGCACGCGGAAATGGAAAAATGGCGGTCCTATCGTCCGCGTGAAAATGCTGAAGTAAAGAATGGAAAGCGGGAACGTTCAGCAACAGAAATACACTTCATAGAGGAAATAAGCAAGACACCAATTAATCGATTTGTAATACTAAGGAAGAATTCGTTTAAGGTGAATATAAGAATGTATGATACATGGAAGACAGACTATTGAAGGAGAAATACAAAGGTAAGGATCTCCATGGAATAACCTCAGGTAATGAAAAATCTCTGCTGAGGCTAAATAATCGCATTTTCCCATGGTAAATATTCATTAAAGCCTATATTGGCCGTATTAAGAGTAAACATTCAGTACACCTCCATTTTGCCTCTAAGAGCATCAGCATTTCCATGCGGGGGCACTTTATGCGCTCCAAGATGAGCCCTTTCAAGTCATCCAGAGAATGATTCATTTCTTTCCAGTGGGCTACCAAAGGTACCCCTGGCCGTGAGTACCTTATGGATGATTTATGTTCAGAAAACCGTGTTCTGAACTCCCTACCTGTCTCGGCAACATATCCTTTGGCGCATGGGCAGAGTAGAAGATAAATTATATTTTTGGTTCAACAGTTTGTCATTTCTTTGAATAGGTATTTTCTTTTTCCCCACGAAAGTACGGGAGTAGTCAGGACTTGTTCACAGGCGTGGCAGCTGCCACACCTGTGGCTGCCTATAATCGGATTAGTGCCAGTGATGCTGGGACTGGATGTCTCTGGGAATGTGGCTCTAACCAAGGCATTTCTCAAATTTCTATTTCGTCTGAAGGCGAAAATAGGTCTGTCGAGTTGCTCAGCTGTCTTGTCTATATTCAGAATATGCCATTGGGAGTTGATGATCGATCTCAGTTTGTTGTTAAAATTTGAGTGCGTGGTAACAACAACTAGTTGTTCCTTCTTCTTATCTTTAGGGCCCAAAGGGCTTCACGATTGTAATATTTGGCCCTCGTGTAGGACTCCTTTATCAGTCGATGCGGGTAGCCCCTTTCCAGAAGTTTGTTTTTGAGTTGGGAGGCATGGAATTCAAAGTTATTAATATCCGTACAATTACGGCAAAGCCTAAGAAACTGGCAAATGGAATGCTGTTCTCTGACTACGCGGGTGAAAGCTGTCGTAGAGGAGGAGAGCATTACGGGCAGTCGGTTTGGTGTAAAGGGAGACTTCAATTTGCTGTTTGTTAATTTGGATCCATACGTCCAGAAACTCAATTCTGGTGGTGCTGGTATTGGTAATGAATTTAAGATGTGTGTCACAAAGATTGATCCACAATATAAATTCATCGAGCTGTTCCGGTGCGCCCTTCCAAATAAAGAAGACATCGTCGATAAAACGATTGTAGTTGGTAACATTTTCGAAGAAAGGAGCAATCTTATTAAAAATGAATATTTCTTCGAAGGCTCCCATGTATGCATTAGCCTCATTGGGGGCACAAGTCGCACCCATACTTATGCCAAGTACTTGCTGGTACGTTACTTTGTCAAACTCAAAATAGTTTTCTTTGAGGACAATCGCCAGAAATTCCAAAATGAAAAGTTTTTCTGATGAACAGTCTGAGCCGTCCAGCACTTTTTTAACAGCCTTTATGGCACCCTCCTGCGGGATATTAGAATACAGCGCTCGGATATCCATGGAGACCAGTATGTCAGTGTCAATGTTAAAATCAAGACCCAAGAGGTGCTCCCACATGGGGGCCACTGGAGGGGGTTAGAGGAGTGGACGCAAGCAGGAGTCACTAAAATAGGGGACCTATATGGCGACGGGGAACTATTTACATTCACTCCACATGTGAATACATAAGCCTAGCCGGAGGCGTCATAATGACGGTATTGTGCCTTTATTGAGCCATTCCACAAGATTCCCCAAGACCACTGGAGGGACTGAGGGCTCAGTGGGAGGTGGACTTTGAGACTCATATGGAGGATAAGGATTGGGAAAATGCACTCCTCCGGGCCACTAAAGTCTCCCGTAATGCACAATTCCAGTTAATTCGTTTTTACACCCTGCATAGAACGTACATCACACCAGACAGAATCAATCGCTATTTCCACCAAGATGATGCGAGCTGCCCCCGCTGTCAAGAGATAGGAGCTAACTACATCCACATGATGTGGAGCTGCCCACGGCTGGAAGGGTACTGGCAAGAAGTGATTAGGGAAACAGCGTGTATCACAGAGAAGGAGATACCATGCACCCCAAGCCATGTGCTGTTCAACCTCCACTCCGCCAGGACCAAAGTCACGGCGAAGTTCCAGGACCTAGCATATATATTAGCAAAGCGCGAACTAATAAGCCAATGGAAGGCCCCAGCGGGTCCTGGGGTGCTCAGCTGGATGCGGGAATTGGAGAAGTGGCCGGGCTGCGAACATAGAATACTGCTTCGGAATGCACAACGAGGCATAGGCAGACCGGAGAGAGTGCAGGCTTGGGGAGCTCTAGTAAACAACCTGAAGAATGTAGACCAAGATTCCACTCCCAGCACCCCACAGGCCAGGTCTCGACCGGTTAGCCCTAATAACCAGGAACAGGAGGGGGGTGATGAGGCATCATAAACCGACCATAGCACCCTAACATCTATAGACCTGAAGGTTTGTGGAGTCTGGCCTCAGATGTGGCATACGGAGTGTGAGACCCAGACCACACATACGAAGGGAGTCAAAGCGACAGGTTAGTCGACAGCAGTTAGGAAAAAAGCGATCTGACATGGCCAGTACATATATTTAAAAATAGGTTAACCTGTTGCAATACAAATCTGTAAAAAAAATATAAAAAGGAAATTGGCTTTTAATGGTTGACAAAAACCCATCAGGGTATCCGGCCGCGGTACATGAAAGCAAGCAATTTAACCAGGAGAAGAATGAATTTTTGCCCAGGTCATGGGAGGTACACAGCAGTATAAAATGCATTGTAGGACGATACAAATCAGTGCAGTAAACAGGAAGAACAGATTGTTTGGGTGATTTCAGGGCTATTATTGCAAATAGCTGTTCAAGAACAACCCTTTGACTTCTTTTTTGAATGCGGCGATCAAGGGATTAGTTCTGATTTCGGGAGGAAGAGAGTTCCATATTCTTGGAGCAAGACCAGAGAAGGATTGGTTGTAAGTTCTTTTTGTTGAATTTTTGAGGTTTGAGTAGTAGATTATTCGAACTTCTCAGGGCTCGATTCAAACCGTGTGTCAGGCAGGATATCTTGAGATGAACCCTTGCTTCGAGAGGGAGCCACTTGAGTAAGTATTGAGTTGATGATTGGCTCCTCTAGTTGTTGCACTGATGTGGTCTTGCATGTTGAGTTGATTGGCTCCTCTAGTTGTTGCATTGATGTGGTCTTTCATGCTCAGGTGTTTGTGCATCGTTATGCCTAAAGATCTGGTGGAATCCACAACATGTGGAATGCAATTGAGGGCCGTTGGGTGTTTTGAGCCAGTCTTGAATGGGGGTAGTATGATTGTGGGGGGCAATAAGTAGAAATTCTGTCTTGAGGGTATTCAGCATAAGGTGATTGTGAGTTAGCCAATGTTGAGTTTTCACAAGGACAGAGTTAAGAGTTTTGATATTGTCTGGTGAAGAAACTTTTAGGTATATTTGAGTGTCATCTGCGTACATGTGATAATATATGTTCGAGCGGTTCACAATTTCTGTACAGGTTGAAGAGCGTGGGTGATAATGTAGATCCTTGAGGGACCCCAGTTGAGATCGGGGTGGTGTTAGAAAGGGAATGGTTTACTTTGATTCTCTGTGATCTATTGTTTAAGGAATGAGGCAAAGCAATTTAAAACTGTGCCTGATAAGCCCATCCTTTTTTTGAGCGACCCTTGACCTTGCCTAGTAGGTCGCTCCCCCTGCCTCCCAGCTAATCCGCCCTCCCAGCTACCCTTCAAATGGAGGCAGCTGCGCGACCGCGCCTAAGGCGTGCCTGTCTGCGCCTAGACCGCGCCCAGCGCCAGAACCCCTGGACCCTGCGAACGCCATGACACCAGACTCCACTACGACGCCAGCAGCCTCCACGCACTCAACGCCGGCTGAAACCACACCTGCTTCCAGGCCGCCCCGAAACTGACCCAATGACCTTTCTCCTGCTGCACCTGCAGCTACACCTGCGACAGAACCACCAGACTTTCAAGGACTGGACCCAACCACCTCCGCTGCATACTCCTCAACACCCGCTCTGCACGCAAACACGCCATCGAGCTCTGGGATCTGCTCGACACCTCTGTCGCAGACCTGGCCTTCCTGACCAAGACCTGGTGGAATGACTCCTCGGCGCCCGACATCGCCATAGCCATCCCAGACGGCTACAAGATCACCCGCAGGGATCGCGCCAACGGAACCGGAGGAGGAATAGCCATCGTCCACAAGTCCATCCTCAAGGTCGCCACCCACGCAGACGACACTCTCAACGCCGCTGAACACCTGCACTTCCAGATCCACACCGACCCCAACACCACCCTCAGAGGAACACTCATCTACAGATCCCCCGGACCCCGGGCTCAGTTCAGCGACTCTATCGCCGACCTCGCCAGCACCCACGCACTCGTCTCCACGGACTACATCCTCCTCGGGGACATGAACTTCCACCTCGAGAACAAGAACGACGCCAACTCCGCCACCCTGATCGACAACCTCGCCGACCTCTGCCTCAGACAACTCGTCACCGCACCCACCCATGCCGCCAGCCACACGCTGGACCCCGTCTTCTCCACAGGCACCCACGTCGCCTTCAACCACACCACCAAACTCCACTGGACCGACCTCCGATGCATCGATTTCACCTTCAAGAAACCAACCACGCACCACCGCACCCAACAGCTGCCTCGCCGCTGCTGGAGCAAAGCCACCAAAGACCGGCTGATGGATCGACGACTGCGCCAACACCTTCGCCCCGCTCAAGAAACCCTCCAACAACCACACCAGCAAGAGAGCCACCTGGTTCACCGACAAACTCCAGACCTCCAAACGCGCATGCCGGAAACTGGAGAAAATATGGCTCCAGGAACGCACACCGACCAACCACGCAGCCCACATGGACGCCACTCGAAGACATCACCACCACATCAGATTAGCCAAGAGATCCTCCTTCAAAGACTGCTTTGATAACAACGCACACAACAGCAAAGTGCTCTTCAGCATCGTAAGGGAACTCTCCAACCCCAGCGCCAACGCCTACGACATCCACCCTCTCAAGAACTGTGCGACTCACTAGCCATCTTCTTCCACCGCAAGATCGCTGACATCCACGACAGCTTTAACACCACAACCGTCCGACTACGCCAGACCCCACCTCCCCTAAGAACAGCGCCATCCGCCTGACCTCCTGGTCCAACGTCAACGAAGACAAGACACGCAAAGTCATGAACTCCATCCACTCAGGATCTCCGTCAGACCCGTGCCCACACCACGTATTCAACAAAGCAGACACAGCCATCGCACCCCAACTACGGAAGGTCATTAACATCTCCTTTGAAACAGCGACATTCCCGGAAAGCTGGAAACACCCCTAAATCAACGTCCTCCTCAAGAAGCCCAAGGCAGACCCCAAGGACCTCAAGAACTTCCGGCTCATCTCTCTGCTCCCGTTCCCAGCAAAGATAATCGAGAAAATCGAAAGCAGACATTTGGCCCACCACCTGGAAGACGACAACATCTTGGACCCTTCCCAGACTGGATTCAGACGAAACCACAGCACCGAGACAGCCCTCATCGCCGCCACAGACAACATCAGGCGCCATCACAACCTCAACATCATCTCTTACGCGGACGACGCCCAGCTCATCCTCTCCCTCACCAAGGACCTACACACCGCCAAAACCAACCTCCGCGAGGGAATGAAGGCCGTCACCAACTGGATGAGGAACAGCCCTCTGAAGCTGAACTCGGACAAGACGGGGGTACTCATTCTCAGACCCACCCCCCCAGCCTGGGACGACTCCTGGTGGCCGACCACACTGGGAGCAGCTCCGACACCCACACCCACAGACCAAGCACGCAACCTAGGATTCATCCTTGACTCCTCCCTCTCCATAGCTAAACAGGTCAACGCCGTCTCCTCCTCCTGCTACAACACCCTCCGCATGCTCCGCAGGATCTACAAGTGGATCCCGACCGAAAGAAGAAGAACGTGACACAGGCCCTCGTCAGCAGCAGACTGGACTACGGCAACGTTCTCTACGCAGGAATCCCAGCCAAACACCTACGACGACTACAACGCATCCAAAACCCCTCCGCCCGACTGATCGTCAACGTCCTCCGCCGTATCACCCCCACCTGAGAGACCTACACTGGCTCCCCGTCGACAAGAGGATCACCTTCAAGCTCCTCACCCACGCACACAAAACACTCCACAATGCCGGACCAGCCTACCTGAACAGCAGACTCCGCTTCTACACCCCCACCCGCCAGCTCCTCTCTGCCAGCCTCGTCCTCGCCGCTGTCCCCCGCATCATACAAAAGACCTCCGGCGGCAGATCCTTCTCCTACCTCACCACCAAGACCTGGAACACCCTCCCTAACCACATACGGCAGACCCAAGACCTACTCGCCTTCAGAAGACTCCTCAAGACCTGGCTCTTCGAGCAGTAGCAGCACCACCCCACCCCTTCCCCCAAGCGCCTTGAGACCCTCACGGGTGTGTAGCGCACTCTACAAGTACTATGATTGATTGATTGAGAAGATCAATCAAGTTATCGTGTTTAACGGTGTTGAACGCTGAGGAGAAATCCAGGAGAAAAATTTAGGCAGCTTTCATTTCGGTCAAGAAATCTGAGTGTCAGCAGTAATGTGTGTCAGGGCAGATTCGGTACTGTGACCCACTTGGAAACCTGTTTGGAATTGATCAAGGAGTTGAAACTGATTGATGTGATTACGCAGTTGTGTGTGAACGCTTTTCTCAAGTAGTTTGGCTAGGGTCATGATATTGGAATTGGGCCTAAAGTAGGTAGGATCATTTAAGTCTGCATTTGGCTTTTTAAATCTGGAGGTGACTTGGCCAGTTTTTAGGCAATCGGGAATCCTGCTTTGAAGGAGAGATTCATGGACAATCTTGGACCAGAGTGGGATTATGGAAGGTATAAGATCTTTGAAAAGCTTGGCGGGCAGAAGATCCTTGAAAGGTTTTAATGAGTTTATAGTTTTGAGTTACTTTACTGGTAGAATAAAGGAGTTCCATAATACCTGATTTTTTTGCGAGTGAACCATGGAGCCAGAGGGAGAAGAACTCAACAATGGGAATGGCGGGGCAATGGACTGGGTCAGGCCCAGTGTATTTGGTGAGTGGCGCTTTGAATCTTGTTCGATCATTCTTATCTTTTCGATGAAGTGTGCAGAAAAATCTTCACTGCGGGGGGGTTAAGTCATTGAGTGTAGGGTGTTGATTAGTTGAGTGGTTGGCTTGTTTGAAAAATTCAAACTGTTTTTTCAGCCTGTTTTGGCGAGGTCCAGCTGAGACCTGAAGTGAGCAGTTTTGGCACTATGGATATGTTTGTATAGGTGCTTCTTATCGTCCTCACCTGCTTAAGGTTTGTTATAGAGGGAGAGTTTCTCCATGACCTTTCCGCCAGCCTCCGCTTACGTCTTTCTTCATTAAGGGAGCAGCTGAAACAGGGCTTGGAGGGTTTTCTCTGCATTCTTTTGAGTTGCTGTAGAGCAACTGAGTCAAGTATATCATTCATGGAGTGAATGTAGTGTTCTGTAAGGACATCTAGATTTGTCAGGTAAGAGGACGGGCGAAGTAGGTTATTACTAATGTTGCTTAGCTCAATTATATTGATGTTTCTTAAGTCACATGACCAATGTTTGGCCTTGCGAGCTTGACCTTGTCTGGTCACACCCTTTCCAGGATGAGAAAAGAGACTTAAGTAATGATCCAACCAGTCAAAGGAAGTTATGGCATCCATTTGAATAACTTTGTCTTTTGCAATGATTAAGTTGCACGTGGATCCCTTGATGTGGGTAGGTTCATTGCAGGACTGTGTGTGGTTTGAGGAAAGCTTTAAAGGTGCACAGTAAGGGATCATTAGCGTAGTTCCAGTGAAGTGTTTTTTTTTACCCTAGCAAAGCAGTAAGCGGAGAGTGCTCCATCCTGCACTCCCAACATTTCATCCAACACATCAGACACAATTCCAATATTTCGCCACATCCTCTCGTTCCCAAACGAGGTGCATGAAGAAGGCCTCGGGCACAGTGCAAGCTCGCATCCCTGCTCAACCCCGTCCTACACATCCGTACAGGGGTCCTATAGAGCCTATGAAGGAATTTGAAATGGATAAGCCTCAATCTATAATTGGGTGACACATGTCTTGACTGTGTGCAGCAGTACACCCATACTTCCTCCTCCAATGGGGTTCCCTGGCTTTGCTCCCATTCGCATTGGGTGGGGGTGGGGGGGGGGTAAATAGATTTGCACTCCATGCCGGAATAAATGCTTGATATAAGTTAGCGGGGCGAGTAGTTAGTTAAAGCATCCAGAACGTGGCAAGTTGGGGGCGCAACCGGGACAAGGTATATAGGGCTCGAAGTGCTGCCCGCAATTGGAAGTCAGTCAGTCTACCAAGTAGGCCAATATTTATTTTGAAGGTATTATATAGCGCAAACAAGACTCTTGCGAGTATCAGAGCGCTTTACAAGTCAAAGTAGAAGGTGGGATATAGTCTACAATGAACAATGTGAGTAGGTTATAATAGTACTAAATTTAGAGAATACAGTGCTAAGCTAGCGCAAACAGAATAAACAGGACGAATAGGAGCACAAGAAACAGCAAGTAATACAATACATTGAATAGACATATAGTTCACGTGGATTTAGCCATGAGGATAGCTTTCACTTCCCTTTAGAAGGAGGCCGAGGAAGGGTTCATTCATGTTTCACTGGGAAAGGCGTTCCATATCCTAGGAGCCATACCAGAAAAGGACCGGTTATATGTTTTTTTCTTGGCAAATCGTTAAGGTTGCAGAAGAAGAGTCTTGGCACTCCTGGAAGATCTGCTGCCCGCTGAGAGCACCAGTTTCTGAGCTAGGTATTGTGGGGCTTTGTGGTGGAGGGCCTTGTGCGTCGTACATGCAATTTTTAAATGAATTCTGGCTTCAGATGGAAGCCAATTGAGGGCTCTCCGGTCTGGGGATATGTGGGTGTTTCTCTTAGAACGTCCCACAAGGTTACCGCAAAATGGGTAATAAATGGAGTAGTGAACTACAATGCGTTCTGCAATACCTTGCAATACCAGAAATATACCAGAAATATACTTCTATTGTGCTTCAGGACAAAGAGTACAGCATATACTTTTGAACTTCTACCTATAAAACCACCAGAAACTGTAAATATAATTGCATACATGCACTTGAACCTTTTTAACCTGAATGCTTATGAGTTGTTTTTTATAAAAACTTTTTTTAATAAATGTAATAACATGCAACATGTATGTTTTTTAATGATTTGTTATGATGATGTTTTGATAATGTACTTGTTGTGTATAATTTGACAAATATATATATATATTTTTCTAAAACATTATCGTTTGATCTGTTTTTTGACATTTGATCCTTATGTGTGCATGTATGCAATTATATTTACAGTTTCTGGTGGTTTTATAGGTAGAAGTTCAAAAGTATATGCTGTACTCTTTGTCCTGAAGCACAATAGAAGTATATTTCTGGTATTGCAAGGTATTGCAGAACGCATTGTAGTTCACTACTCCATTTATTACCCATTTTGCGGTAACCTTGTGGGACGTTTTGAAGTTTCCTACGCTATCTCCCCTGTCCCAAAGTTGACAGTTAAGGGGGCCTCCTTTTCTTTACCTACTGGTGTTTCTCTTAGAGCCAGTGATGCATCTCGCCGCTGAGTTGATCGTGGCTCTTAGCGGGGCTGTCGAAGATTTTGGGAGGCCGCATAAGGTTACTGCTCCATATTCCACGCAGGGGATAACTAGACCTTGCACAGCTTGTTTGAATTTGTGGGCGGGCAGATAGGGTTTCAGTTTTCACAGGGTCTTTACTTGGAAGTTGGCTCCTTTTGTAGAGGCGCTGATGTGTTTCTGCATCTTGCGTTGATTGTCCAGCGTTACCTCAAGAGATTTGGCTGAGTCAGCTATGAGTGGTTGACCATTAGGAGATGGTAGGTGCTTCATCCAGTCCAGAGTGGAGTGAGTTTTGTTAGGAGGGGCGATTAAAAGGAATCCCGTTTTGAGGGAGTTAAGTTACAAATGGTTTTCGGCCAGCCAAGTTTGGGTTTTTTGAAGTGTGGTGTTGAGTGATTTGATGTCCTCCAGGGAGGGGATCTTGATGTATATTTGGGTGTCGTCCGCATACATGTGGAAGTGTATCTTGGAGAGGCTGAGAAGATCAGTAAGAAGTTCAAGGAAGAGGTTGAACAGAGTTGGAGAGAGGGTAGAGCCTTGTGGAACTCCCAGGGTGACAGGTGAGGGGAGGGACAGGGATTGGTTGACCTTGAATCCTTGGGATCTATTTTGGAGGAAAGAGGTGAACCAGTTGAAAACCTTTCCAGACAAACAAACCCATTCTGTGTTTCAGGAGATCCAGCAAGTTTTCGTGTTTGACGGTGTCAAAAGCAGATGACAGGTCGAGTAGGATTAGAAGACAGGCTTAATTTTGGTCTAAGATGTTTAGAGCGTCGTCTAATACATGTGTCATGGCTGATTCTGTGCTATGACCTGGTCTGAAGCCGGATTGAAATTGGTTCAACATGTTGACTCGATCAATGTGACTGTTATGTTGTATGTTAACGCATTTTTCCAAGAGTTTGGCTAACATAGGTATGTTAGAGATTGGGCGATAGTTATTAGGGTCCGTGGGGTCCGCTGTGGTTTTCTTTAGGATAGGCGAGACCTGTCCCGTTTTCAGGATGTCTGGAATGGATCCTTGAAGAAGGGATGTGTTAATGATCTTGGTCCAGAGGGGCAGTAAGAGAGGGAATGAAGTCTTTTATGTAGTTCGCGGAGAGCGGGTCCAAGAAGTGATTGGAGGGTTTCAGCGCATTTAGCGCCTTTCGTATGGTATCTTCACTGTAAATGTTGAAGTGGGACCAAGATGCATTGTTTTTTAGTTTAAATAACGGAAGGTCATTAGCTGAGGAGACAGCTAGGGGCAATGATGAGCTGTCTTTTAAGTCTGAGATGGATATTAGGTCCATGAGTAAATGTTGATTTAATGGATTCTGTCTTAGCGGCAAAGTAGGAGGAACATTCATCACAGTTGGGAATAGAAAGAGGGTTGTTGATGTGGACATTAGGTAGGCTTTTGGTTTGGGCTTTGATCAGATCGAATAGTTTTTTGGGGCGGTTCTTGGCTAGGTCTAGTTGAGACTTGAAGAAATCGGTTTTGGATTTTCTGATTAAGTAAGTAAGCATTTCTAGATTTTCTTAGAAGTTTGAGGAGGTCAGTAGAGGGTGTAGCTCTCCAGCGACGTTCAATTACTCTAAGAGAGCGTCCGTCATCAGTTAGCCTCCCATCGTACCATGGCTTAGAGTCTTTTGAGGAGGTTCTTTTCAGTTGCAATGGGGCAATTTTGTCTAGGAGGTTGTTAATGGAGTGAAAATAGTGATTTGTCAGCCCCTGTACATCAGTTAGGTCTTCCGAGGAACTAAGAGGGTTTGAGTTAGTGAAGGCTGCAAGATCAGATCCGACGTTTTTCAGGTTTCTCTTCCAGATCTTAGTTCTCAGGAGTTGAGTAGGGAGTCGTTTAATGGTTTCCAAGATTTGAGCTGAGTGGAGTCCATTTGGAGATTATTAGGTCGAGAGTTGCACCTTTGTCGTGTGTCGGGCTGTTGCATATTTGGTTGATATTGAGGTCAGTGAGGAAGGCTTTGAGGCTGTTTACCCACGGGTCGTTGCGGTCGTTCCAGTGAAGGTTGAAGTCCCCTAAGAAAATTTGCTTCATGTGTTGGTTGTCATTTGATGCTAGAATGTCCGTAAATTGTTCTATGAAAGTGAGGTTATCTCCCGGAGGATGGTAGAAGACGTGTAAAGAGCATATTTGTTTGTTGTTGTTGGCGATGTTTAAGCATAGGTATTCGCACGATGATAAAGCAGGGGCATTGGAGTTGATCACTATTAAGCAGATCTGGTGTATGCATGCTATCCCACCACCTGGCCCGTCTGTTTGTCTAGTCTAGTGATGTCATAGTTAAGGGGTAGCACAATGCCCATGATGGGAGTAGAGGTTTCATTTAGCCAGGTTTCTGTTAGGATCATAATGTCGGGTTTGTTTGTGATAATTAGGTTAGCTATATCTGCTACATGTCTAGAGTCGGACCTGCAGTTTAGGAGGATACAGCTTAGCTGTGGCTGGGAAATTTATTGAGGTGGGTTCGGCTGTGATGGGGATTATGGTACGGTTATTTTCAACAATTCCTCTGGAATTTAATCTTGTGGCTCTGAATGTTGATCGGGATGGATTGTATTTGTGAGTCTGTAAGGGAGCTAACTGGACTAACCAGAAGTCCCGTGCTCAGCTGGGTGTGGGGCTGATCGCACGAACGTAGGAGGGCCACTAGATCTGAGTCAGATAGCAAGTTTAGTTCCCTGATAGGGCGAGTGATGGCATTAGGGAGTGGGACTGTGCTTCAACGTGGGGAACCATGAGCTTGGAAGTTTGCCGGAAGATGTTGGATGCGATTATTGCTCTTGGGGGTTGAGAGGGGTTGTGATCCTGTTTAAAGCCGGAGGACTTGGATTGTACTACAATAAGGTTGTGAAGGGTTGTGAAGGGTTCGGATGTCCAATTTGACCTGTTGAAGGGCTGATAATATTAAATCAAGTCTGGTGTCAGGTGTGATGGTTTCAATATTGGATGGGTGGACAAAGGGAGTACACTGTGTAGTGGTTACTAAAGATACGGGAGTGTCCAGAGCAGTTGGGGTAAGGGTGGGGCTGATGGGCCAAAGGGGGGAGCTGTGAGTAGAGGTGGGGGAGGGAAGGTGAGATATGGAGATCAGGATGAGTGGTTAGGGAGGTGTCTAAGCTGGGATCCAAAGGTGAGTTGGAGGGGCTCTTAAGCTGAGGGGAGGTGCTGGGAGTAAAGGTGATGGGGGATGGAGGGTCCAAAAGTGCAGTGTGAGGGCGGAAGGTGGGATCCAATGGGGAGTTGAGGCTGTTGAGCAAAGATGGGGTGCTGGGATTAGAGGTGAGGGGGGATGGTGGGGGCGAAAGTGCATGGTGAGGAGTGAAGGTGAGTGAATTGGTGATGATGCTACGTGAGGTGGTTGTAAGGTGGGGAGCGTTGTTGGGTGGGTAGGCGGTGAGGTTGGAAGGTAATGTCAAGGGAGATGGGGTCTGGGAGTTCGGATTAACTTCGATTGCTGGATGGGAGTTGAAGATATCAGCGTGAGTGGATGGAGTGAAGGGATGTGTAAGAGTGACTCTCTCTTTAATGAGCGGAAAAATGTGGTTGATCAAGTGGAGGTTGTGGTTATTGGATTGGATTAGGATGATGCCATTAAGTTAGATATTGACGATGGCAGCTGTGTTGAAGAATAGGGACAGGAGGATAGATAAGGCAAAAACGTTCACTGTTTTCTTCAGGTTAGATACCTTAAAGAGAGCGAGAAAGGCTTTTCTCCATTGAGCACTTCTTTTAGTGTAGAAAATGATGTCATTCTTAATGGGCCTGTTGTTCATTGAGAAGTAAGGGTCAGAGAAAGCGGTTTCTGGATGAGATTTTTTTTGCGAGGTGCGGTGGTATGTGATGTAGTAGGTGCATTTGCCTGAGTGCTCCATAGTGTAGGTGTTACTGAAAAGGCAGAGGATGGACCGATGTGAATCAGTCTAAGCGGGAGGTGCCCTTAAAGGGGGGCCTTTAAACAGGGTTGTAAGGGTTGACCTATAGGGGGGAGGGGCGGCAAGGTAGTGAGGAATGCTGCCGTAGCCGGGTCGGTGTGGGTGGACCTTTAGAGGGAGGGGAGGCATGGTAGTGAGGAATGCATCCCTGACTGAGTCGTTGCATCAAGGTTTGAGAGAGAAGCTGACCTAGGTGGGGTGAAAGTGATTGTGTTGTGAATAGAGGTGAGATGGTCCAAGAAGTCTATATTGATTAATGACTAGTGAAGAGCTAGCAATTGTAGACCTTTTTCTATTTCAGGACAAGAGGCAGTCTTATTTCTATGAGAAATTTGCTGCTGCCATTTTGGGAGCTCAGTAAAGTCCTCTTTCTATTACCATTGAGCAGTGACTCCAGGGAGGTAGTCCTTTTTCTACTTTAAGTCCCCTTTTTAGGTCGAGGACCGTAAGGCTGCGCTTGCGCAGTCTTCGGTGAGAGATGAAATGTTTTCTAATATGGGGGCTTGAACCCGCCTCTCTTTTCCATTGGCTGGCTTCCTAAACGGAGGCCAGCCATTGGAGGAGATGGGCGTTAATCTGTTCAAGTCCCGTCTCTTTCGGATTCGGGGGCGTGTTTTTTGCGTTCTTTCGCCCTGTGACGTCATCCGTCACTCAGAACGCCAAAAACACGCCCCCGATTCCAAAATTTTCGGAGCTTTGCGGCCGCCATTTTGCTGCTCGGTAAAACCAGGAGAGCAGCGTCTACTGAGGACATGAGGTAACTATCCCTTGTATTGCCTCTGCCACCCTGTTTGTGCCCTTTTTCATGCCCCTGCCCCCCTGTTTGTGCCGTATTTCTTGCCTCTGCCACCCTTGCTCAGCGATGCTGTCTTGTGTTTATTATTTCATGCATTCGTATTTTCACAGTTACCTAGACAGGTTTGTTGGCTTTGATCTCTGGTGCGCGTAGTGAAATAAATTTTCTGATTTTAGCGTCGCCTTCTCCTCGCACAGCCCTGTGTGATTTTATGGCTCAGAGGCGTTCATGCTGGGGCTCGTGTTACAGAGCTGGGAGTCCGAGGACACGCACTCCTTTTCCAAGACAATGATGAATAGAGCCCGAGGCTGCCTATCTCTGGCATCGGCAGGTGATGCAAAGACGTGCATCCGGGACTATATGGGAACTAGAAATGTGTGCTGGAAACGGCATTTACTTGTACTTTTTAAATAGCTAGTGTATTTAAGAGACACGTGAAGGCTGAGCATGCAACAGCGTTCTCAGCAAGAGCTGTGATGTTTTAGGACGCATGTATTTCTGTGCACTGTCTTTGGGGAGTCGGGGGCAGTGTGCACTCCTTGGAGGAAGGGTGTGTGTTGTTTATTTGCGCCGCAGCGGCCATGAGGTTAATGTGTAGCCCTCGGGCTTCCTGCCACGTAAATTCAAGGAAAACGCGATTTGAAGAAATCTGCACGGTGAATTAACACAAGTTACAGTTGATTTGATGCTGCACGTGTAGGGCAATAGGGTGGGAGCTAGCATAGTCCTGATGACCCCCTGCCCTGAGGTGTAATGCTGCGGGTATGGGGACACGGCCTCGGACAATAATGCTGATAGCGCAAATCAAACAAGCTGCTGACCCCCCACTAACAAAAAGAAACCAGCCCGTTTAGCAGTGCGAAAGCTGGGCCAGCGACATGATTTAATTTCCATTGGGGTTGTTGTGATGTCGCTGTGTTTTTAATGAGTTATTTTCGCCCGTGAGTCTGTTTTATTTAGTGCCGGATCTGAGTTGTAAAGCTCAGAACAGCATGGCGATTGACAGTAACGACACATTCTCCACCTTTCCAGATTAATTTTCATATGCTTTTTGCAGTGTAATCTAAGGCACTTGTTCTCATCTCGTCAGCATATGCGTCCGTGTTTATCTTAAATGCACACTGTAAATTTAGACGGGGGAACTGGAGGGGTGTTTCTACCCTTTAGATTTGCCAGGATGCAACGAAGTCACACTTTTTTAGGTCGAGGGACCGTAGGGCTTGGCCATAGGCCAAGACCGGAAGTCCGGAGAATTATTGTTGTTTAGTGTGGCAGCTTAAACCCGCCTCTGTCCTCGTCTCTCCTCCATTGGCTGGCTTCCTAAACGGAGGCCAGCCATTGGAGGAGAGAGCCGTCCCTCCAAAGAAGCTCCGTCTTTTTCGGATTTGGGGGCGTAAGTTTTGCTGTTCTTTAGACAGTGACGTTGTCTGTCACTCAAAACAGCAAAACACGCCCCCGAATACGAAAATGGTCGGAAGCTTGTGGCCGCCATTTTGCTGTTCGTTAAAGATGAGGTAGGTCGCCTGCTCTCGCTTTCCTCTTTCCCGCCGTCTATCCTGCACCAACCCGTCCCCTGTGAGGTCGCCTCTTCAGTCACCTTGCAGCCTCCCTCTCAGCCCCTGCAGACTCCCACCTCCCTACTCCCTTTCGCTCTCACCCGTCCTCCCAGTCCGTAGCTCCCCTCTCGGCACTTCTCGTCCTGCGTGCTCCTCTGCCCTGTAACCTCCCACCTCCCTGCACTCTCACTCCCAGCTCGCCTCCATCCAGTCTCCCTCCTCCCTCTACCCTCCCATCCCCAGCAGTCTCTCTCGCTTTCCTCGTTCCCGCCGTCTATCCTGCACCAACCCGTCTCCTGTGAGGTCGCCTCTTCAATCACCTTGCAGCCTCCCTCTCAGCCCCTGCAGACTCCCACCTCCCTACTCCCTTTCGCTCTCCCCCGTCCTCCCAGTCCGTAGCTCCCTTCTCCGGCAGGCTCCCTCTCGGCGCTTCTCGTCCTGCGCGCTCCTCTGCCCTGTAACCTCCCACCTCCCTGCACTCTCACTCCCAGCTCGCTTCCATCCAGTCTCCCTCCTCCCTCTACCCTCCCGTCCCCAGCAGTCTCTCTCGCTTTCCTCGTTCCCGCCGTCTATCCTCCACCAACCCGTCCCCTGTGAGGTTGCCTCTTCAGTCACCTTGCAGCCTCCCTCTCAGCCCCTGCAGACTCCCACCTCCCTACTCCCTTTCGCTCTCACCCGTCCTCCCAGTCCGTAGCTCCCTTCTCCGGCAGGCTCCCTCTCGGCGCTTCTCGTCCTGCGCGCTCCTCTGCCCTGTAACCTCCCACCTCCCTGCACTCTCACTCCCAGCTCGCCTACATCCAGTCTCCCTCCTCCCTCTACCCTCCCGTCCCCAGCAGTCTCTCTCACTTTCCTCGTTCCCGCCGTCTATCCTGCACCAACCCGTCCCCTGTGAGGTCGCCTCTTCAGTCACCTTGCAGCCTCCCTCTCAGCCCCTGCAGACTCCCACCTCCCTACTCCCTTTCGCTCTCACCCGTCCTCCTAGTCCGTAGCTCCCTGCTCCGGCAGGCTCCCTCTCTGTGCTTCTTGTCCTGCGCGCTCCTCTGCCCTGTAACGTCCCACCTCCCTGCACTCTCACTCCCAGCTCGCCTCCTTCCAGTCTCCCTCCTCCCTCTACCCTCCCGTCCCCAGCAGTCTCTCTCGCTTTCCTCGTTCCCGCCGTCTATCCTGCACCAACCCGTCCCCTGTGAGGTTGCCTCTTCAGTCACCTTGCAGCCTCCCTCTCAGCCCCTGCAGACTCCCACCTCCCTACTCCCTTTCGCTCTCACCCGTCCTCCCAGTCCGTAGCTCCCTGCAGACTCCCACCTCCCTTTCGCTCTCACCCGTCCTCCCAGTCCGTAGCGCCCTGCTCCGGCAGGCTCCCTCTCGGCGCTTCTCGTCCTACGCGCTCCTCTGCCCTGTAACCTCCCACCTCCCTGCACTCTCACTCCCAGCTCGCCTCCATCCAGTCTCCCTCCTCCCTCTACCCTCCCGTCCCAAGCAGTCTCTCTCAGATCTACCCATTGCTGTCCAACCTGCAGCTCTCCACTCGCTCCCAGCTCTCCGCCCTCTCTCTCTCTGCCTTCCGTCTCCCGTCCCCTGCAGTCTCCGTCGCCGGCCTCTAGTCCCCTCCTCCTCGCAGCGCCCCCCGCAAGCCGGATGATTTCTCCGGGGCCAGAGGAGGCGGGCCCGGCATGTTCCAGGGATGATGCTGGGCTCCGGGCAGGGTCCGGACAGCAGCAGGTTCCCGCTGCATCACCTGGTCTGGAGGAACCGACCCCTGGAGCTGGAGAAGGAGCTCGGTAGGTGGGTGAGGGTCTGGCGTGGCCACAAGGCATGGGGGGGGAATACCTGGGAGGGTAAGTGAAAGCAAATCTGGAGGGGGTGAGGGGTGGGGGTAAAGGGATCAGAGGGTATAAGGAAAACTAGGGTGAGGGTACCGGCGTGGTGTTTGGAGAGCACAGGTGTAAACGGCATAGATGTGAAGGCATGAGCGGGGGGTGGTTGGGGACTCTCTACTACTCTCTAATGCTCACCTATTGCCATTGTAAATGACAATACCATTTATTTATGTTTAAAAAAAAATGTAAAAAAATGTCAGGAGCAATGCCAATAGCTCCACCTTTAATAATGCCGAGACCATTGCATTGTAAATGCTTGTGCATATTCTGTGCCCTAGTGAGCCAAGGGCATGACCCTTAATGTGTAAGGTATTTATAATGCACTGCGGCTGCTAGCTTTATAACCGGAAGCTTTGGCGATCCCCTTGGTGGCCCGCCTTCTTGGAATGGCTCTCTTCTGCTCCCTTCTGTCCCCACTGCAAGGGATCTAACGTGGTTATGATTCCCTGGAGCGCCCGGACGTGAAAGTGCAGGTCACTGTGCGGGTGCACAGCCGCCAGCCCCTTGTGCATGCATGTGTGGCCATGCATTATTACAAGCTACCCATCCGACATCCGCACTACCTGCTGCAGACATACATCAGAGTCGGGCCGAACCCTTTTTAATGGTGGGGCCTGCATTGCAGCAGGGGTCTCTAACCTTCTCTGTAAGCAGACCTACTTCTGTGCAATGAAAATCATACCGAGCTGATAAAACTATTAGTGTTTTTATACTGACTACATCAGACAAGATTATTTTAGTGGCCACCCCATTCATGACTACCAGCAAGTAGTTGTCAGTCGTAGTGCTTCAGGAGGGGTTTCCAGCAGTAATGTAACAAGGCGTTGCCAATTTGGAATTCCTTTACATGTATAATACATACCAGCCATAGCTGCAGAACCCCTGGCACCAAGTGATAATATTAATAATAATTCTGCCCAATGCTTGATGTTATCGAACACATATCGATCAATAAATATACTTTGCAAATTGAACAATTTCTCAAAACCTTGCTAGTGAATGGCTTGGACCATTGTTTTATGGTTTTACAGCAATACAGTTGAGGGGTGAGAATCGAGGCTTAATGAGGAGGGCCTAGCCATATGGTCATTACATATATCTAACAGTGATGGCATTATGCCTTTAGTTAGCAGAAGCTTGGATCATGTGTGGCTCTGTCTGTGTGTGGCTCTGTCTGTGTGTGGCTCTGTCTGCGTGTGGCTCTGTCTGCGTGTGGCTCTGTCTGCGTGTGGCTCTGTCTGTGTGTGGCTCTGTCTGCGTGTGGCTCTGTCTGCGTGTGGCTCTGTCTGTGTGTGGCTCTGTCTGTGTGTGGCTCTGTCTGCGTGTGGCTCTGTCTGCATGTGGCTCTGTCTGCGTGTGGCTCTGTCTGCGTGTGGCTCTGTGTGCGTGTGGCTCTGTGTGCGTGTGTGGCTCTGTGTGTGTGTGTGTGGCTCTGTGTGTGTGTGTGGCTCTGTGTGTGTGTGTGTGTGTGTGTCTGTGTGTGTGTGGCTCTGTGTGTGTGTGTGTGTGTGTGTGTGGCTCTGTGTGTGTGGCTCTGTGTGTGTGTGTGTGTGTGGCTCTGTGTGTGTGTGTGTGTGGCTCTGTGTGTGTGTGTGTGGCTCTGTGTGTGTGTGTGTGGCTCTGTGTGTGTGTGTGGCTCTGTGTGGATAGCTTTTTTTGTAAGTGGCTCTGTGTGGGTGGCCCTGTCTGTGTGAGGTCGGCTCTGTGTAGGTGGCTCTATGTGAATGACTGTGTGGGTGGCTCTGTGTGGGTGGCTCCGTATGTGTGTGTGGGTGGCTTTGTGTGTGTGGCTCTGTGTGGGTGTAAATGCAAAAGGTCATGAATTTGCGAGCAATTAAGCTATTGGCATTTTAAATGACAATGCCGTTTATTTACCGATTAAGCTATTGGCAATGTAAATGACAATGCCATTTATTTATGATTTTCTACTGAAGTTCTGTTGCGGCCATTTTGATATCTAACGTGGAAAAGAGACCCGCGATATTTCCCATGTTAGGGAATATTGGGGCCCGTGCCAGAAAAGAAGTCTTTAAGTCTGAGCATCGCCACCGAAGGTCCAGTGTTAACCAGCCCCCACCACGATCCGTTATAAGGTCTTTTTATCGGTCCGAATTTCAGGGTCATACAGGTAAACAGACCTAGCTTTTAGGTTCGAGGCATGTGGGCTGCTGAATTCATATCTATAGCATAGATCGCCGCCTAGTGTTGGGTCCTGATGATTGCACATTGTTGTCCTGGAAGAGTCTTCGAAGTATCACGAGATAGGTGGCTCCTCCCCTGGACTACAGTGCGCATGGGCATCGACTCCATCCCCAGATTGTTTTTTTCCGCCATTGGGTTCGGATGTATATTCGACATCTCCAGTTCGGAATCGATAGACTTTTCTTAAGGCCTGAAGGCCTTTTCCTATACCGTCGGTATTGTTTTACGTTCGGTGCCCAGCTCTGTTCCGGCTCAGTTCCCGAGTCGGACGTCCAGAAGAGTCGTGTGGCTCTTCGGTGCTCGAGGCCCAGTCGACGCAGCAAGACTTTCGACGACACATCATGGAACGGAGTCCGTTCAAGAAATGTCCCGTGTGCAGATCTAAGTACCCACACATCGACGTCCACCCAGTGTGCAACAAGTGCCTGTCGCCGGACCACGATGAAGCCAACTGTATGGCTTGTTCCAGGTTTCGATCGAAGAAGACGATTCGACTTCGGCGCGTGGTGCGTCAGGAGGCCCGGCAGTCGGCCCCGGCACCGGTGGACATCTTCGACAGAGAAGAAGCAGACGAACAGGAAGTTCATATGCAGATTTCCCCTCCGGCGGAGGAGATCGACTACGAATACGACGCGGACGTCGAAGTGGTCGAGGAAGAAGTCGTCGACGAGGTAGGAGACGACAATGAGGCTTACGGGGCCACAGAAGATAGCTCATGTGAATAGCTAAGCCCCGAACGAACAATTACTAAGGCTCAGGTCGAGGGATCGCCACACGGCCTTACCCAAGACCTTCCACCCAAATCCACGGCCTCGCCTACGGGCCCGGCTACGGACACTTCTGCGGAGCCTACGTTGGTCAAAACGAAACCGAAACCTTCGGTGTCGACGAAAACGAAAGTAATAGAGACGCCGTCGAAACAAAAGACGTCTGTCCCTCCGGCCGCCTCCTCGTCTTCAGACACGTCGGGGCAGCCGAAGCCGGAGAAGGCCGTCGACCCGGGGAAGTCGACCAAGGGCGCCGAGCCAAAGTCGGTCAAGGGCGCGAGTCAAAGTCGGTCAAGGGCGTCGAGCCAAAATCGGCCAAAGGCGTCGAACCGAAGACTGGGGCCCTGCACCCAGTACTCAAGGCCACCGACAAGACAACGTCTGCGCCGAAGGCCGTCGGCAAGGAAGGAGGGCACAGTGCGCCGAAGAGGGCTGATCCTGTACCTCGGCTGGATAAGAACAACGCATTGACGCTCGAGTCTTCACTCGCAGGTGGACCGAAGACGTCTGTCGGGTCGACGAAACCGTCCGCTTCCTTTACGAAGCAGGTGTCGGATTCTCTACAAAGCATCAGGAACAAGGCTTCCGCGGCCGCACCGAAGGATGCTTCCACCGCGAAGCCAGCTGCCACAACGCCAAAGTCTTCGACGCCACTCCTGTTTACGTTGCCGCCGAAGGTAGCACCAAAGGCCTTCGCACCAAGGTCGGTCACCGAAGCGCCCGTCCAAGTGTCTACGGCGTCGAAGCCTTCTCAGCCGCTTGGGAGCTTGAAACCTCGACAACCCTCGGTAGAGGAGCAGTCGGAACACTTTATCGACGCCGACACCGGGAAACTGACCCTCTACAAGAGGAAGATCACGGCAACCCAGCCTTTGGAGTCCTACACGATTCCTTTGAAGCGCAAGAAGCCTGCTGTGGACTCCCCAGTTCTGGTGGAGCCTCTTGCTCCACGGACTCCACGAGTGGCTACACCCTCACCCACTTATTCAGATGTGGAGGGTGGAGAAGGTGAGGACGAGGAGTATAACTTTCCTGCCAACACTGATCCTGAGGATCACCAAGACTCATGGGCAGATGCAGGTGACCCAGGGGATCCGCAAACTGCCCAGGACCCTCAGGTGTACAATGTCAAAACCTCTCCTACTGAGGATTCTGCGGCATTTAATGCTCTAATTGAGAGGGCGGCTAAAAACAATGACGTCCAGCTGCATGCTGACCCTATCGAAGTGGACTTTCTCTTTGATACCTTTTCCACGGCAGAAAAGACTGTCAAGACACTCCCCATGCTGAAAGGGGTTCTAAAACATGCTGCAGACATTTTTAAGGAACCCACACTGGCCAGGGTGATCAACCCTAGGATTGAAAAGAAATATAAGCCGGCACCTGGCGACCCCACCTACATCAAAGGCCAGTTGCCATTGGACTCTCTGGTCGTTTCTAATGCCCGGAAGAGGGCGAACTCGCAGACCACTGGTGATGCTCCTCCCCCTGACAAGGAATCTAAAGTGCTGGAGGCATCAGGGAAGAGGGTGGCGGCTCAAGCGGCCAATATCTGGCGTATCTCTAACACTCAGGCACTACTGGCCAGATATGACTGGGCACACTATGACACACTAGAGACCCTGTTACAACATCTTCCAGATCAGTATAAGGAGGCAGCTGAGATGCTTATTCAGGAAGGGAAGCTTATCTCCAACGCTTCGATTAAGTGTGCACTGGACGTGGCGGACACCGCGGCCAGAGCCATTAACACCAGTGTCATGTTGAGACGCCAGGCCTGGCTCAGAATCTCCGGTTTCAAGCCGGAGATACAGACCACCATCCTCAATCAGCCAGTAAACCCAGATAGGTTATTTGGTCCTGAGGTGGATACCACCTTAGAAAAGATAAAAAAGGATACCGAAACTGCAAAATCCATGGGGGCTCTCCAGTCCCAGCAGTTTCTGGGCAGCACTTTTCGTCGCTCAAGCAATAGAGGTGTTTCCAGAGGCCAGATGTCCCAGCAAACGCAATACAATAAAGGTGGGGTGCAGTCCTCTTACACCAAGCAGAGTAGAGGCGGCTATCGGGGCAACAGCACCAAGGGCAGAGGTCGTGGAAACAACAACTCCCGCTCCTCCGCCACCAACAAACAGTGACGCCCTGTCACTGCCCCCCGACCATACTACACCTGTCGGGGGGAGACTCCAGCAGTTCCTGCCCGTCTGGAAATCCATCACCACAGACAGGTGGGTCAGGAAACTTATCCAGTTCGGTTATTGTCTGGAGTTAACATCCACTCCACCCAACATGCCACCAAAACACCGTCCTATGTCCACAGAGCATTTGCACTTATTGCAGCAGGAGGTACTCTTCATGCTGCAAAAAGGGGCAATCGAGCTCGTGCGGTGGAGGAAGAAGGCACGGGAGTGTACTCCCTATACTTCTTAATCCCAAAAAAATACGGGTCCCTCAGACCCATACTGGACCTCAGACCCCTGAATCAGTACATTCTATCAGAACACTTCCATATGCTCACACTGCAGCAGGTTCTCCCGTTGCTCAATCAGGGAGACTTCCTCGCAACCTTGGATCTCAAGGATGCCTATTTCCACATTCCACTGCATCCATCACACAGAAAATACCTCAGGTTCACTATTCCGGGTCGGCATTATCAGTTCAAGGTCCTACCTTTCGGGGTGACCACGGCGCCCAGGGTGTTCACAAAATGTCTGGCGACAGTAGCTGCGCACCTCAGGAGGCGGAACGTTCACGTTTACCCTATCTGGACGACTGGCTTGTCCAAGCAAAGTCGGCCCAGGAGTGCGCCGCCAACATGTCCCACACCATTCACATTCTTCACGATCTGGGATTCTCACTGAATTATCCCAAGTCGCACCTTCAGTCAACACATGTGCGGCAATATCTGGGTGGGACGATCGATACTCTGGCAGCCACAGCTCAGCAAATTCTGTGAGGATCGACAGCATTCAGTCACTTATCCAGAAGTTCAGACCACAACACTCGCTTCCAGCAAGAGTGTTCATGCAGTTGATAGGCATGATGGCCTCCTGCATCTTCATAGTCCCGCACGCGAGGCTACATATGCGTCTGCTCCAGGAATGCTTGGCTCATCAGTGGACGCAGGCTCAAGGACAGTTGAACGACCTAGTGAAGGTGACCGGTCGGGCATACAGCTCTCTGCATTGGTGGAATCCACACAACCTTTGCAAGGGCCGACCGTTCCAGGAGCCTGTGCCACAGATTATCCTCACGATGGACGCATCTCATCAGGGATGGGGAGCTCATGTACTCCACTATACGGTGCAGGGACTATGGACAACGCAGCAAAAGAGGATGCACATCAACTACCTAGAACTGATGGCAATCTTCATGGCATTGAAGGCATTCAAAGTACATCTGTGCAACAAAGTCGTGTTGATCCGGACGAACAACATGACGGCCATGTACTACATTCAAAAGCAGGGAGGTACACACTCTCCACAGTTGTCTCATCTGGCTCAGAGCATGTGGAAGTGGGCCATTCAGAGGAACATCTTCCTCTTGGCGGAACACCTCCCGGGCAAGGACAATCAGATGGCGGATCTGCTCAGCAGGTACAGCCACCAAATGCACAAGTGGGAGATACATCCATCAGTACTCCACCCGTACTTCCAGCAGTGGGGTCATCCAGAGATAGACCTGTTTGCCACAAGGGAAAACGCAAAATGCCAAAGCTTTGCCGCCAGGTTCCCTCACCCACAGTCGCAGGGCAATGCGATATGGATGAACTGGTCAGGCAGATTTGCGTACGCTTTTCCCCCAGCACCTCTCGTACCGCTGGTGGCACGAAAGCTAAGGCAACACTCGATGACACTCATCCTGGTTGCTCCAACGTGGGCACGCCAACCATGATACACCACGTTTCTAGAACTCTCCGTGGTACCGCATCAAAGGCTGCACCTCACACCCCGGCTTTTGACGCAGAACCATGGCGACATTCAGCATCCAGATCCGCAACAGCTCAACCTGGCGATCTGGCTCCTGAAGTCTTAGTTTGGCTACCTTAACTTGCCTCCTGAATGCATGGATATCATACGGGAGGCAAGAAAGCCCACCACCAGAGCTTGCTATGCAGCGAAATGGAAGCGGTTTGTCATTTACTGTAATGAACACAACATCAACCCGCTAGATGCATCCACTCCCAACATCATCTGTTATTTGTTACATCTTTACAAATGCAATCTAGCATATGCTTCCATTCGGATACACTTATCCGCCATAGCGGCTTATCTCCAAAACAGGCAGCATCTCTCCGTTTTCAGAGTGCCTGCCATTAAAGCCTTCCTAGAAGGACTGAAGCGGGTCATCCCTCCCAGGACCCCGCCAGCTCCTGTATGGAACCTCAATGTGGTCCACACCAGGTTGATGGGCCCACCTTTTGAGCCTCTACATTCATGTAAGATTCAGTTCTTAATGTGGAAAGTGGCTTTTCTCATTGCCATTACGTCTCTACGACGTGTTAGTGAGCTACAGGCGCTCACTGTACAAGAGCCATTCATTCAAATTCACTCCAACAGGGTGGTGCTGCGCACTAACCCTACATTTCTTCCTAAAGTGGTTTCGCAGTTCCATGTCAATCAGACCATTGAGCTGCCCGCGTTCTTTCAAAACCCAGAGACAGTAGCTGAAAGAATGCTTCACACTCTTGATGTCAAGCGAGCTTGGATGTACTACATCGATAGGACCAAAGAATTTAGGAAGACACAACAACTCTTTGTTGCCTTTTCAGCCCAGCACAAAGGCAACCCCATTTCCAAAGCAGGTATAGCCAGGTGGATCGTTAAGTGTATTCAGATTTGCTATCACAAGGCTAAGCGCACTTTAACGGTCCCCCCCAGAGCCCACTCCACCCGCAAGTTGGGGGCCTCCATGGCTTTCCTTGGTAATATCCCTTTGGAAGATATTTGTAGAGCAGCCACATGGTCTACACCACACACATTTACTAAACACTACTGTGTAGGTGTGCACTCCAAGCAGCAAGCAGCTGTAGGGCAGGCTGTTCTTAAGACACTTTTTCAAACGTCTGCAGCTCGCACAGGCGGCCGCCGTTAATGGAGGGACTGCTATTTATTCTATGCTATAGATATGAATTCAGCAGCCCACATGCCTCGAACTGAATATGCTACTTACCAGTATGCATGGTCATCGCTCACACCGTTGCACTCCATCTTCGCCACAATGGCTAAAAACAATCTGGGGATGGAGTCGATGCCCATGCGCACTGTAGTCCAGGGGAGGAGCCACCTATCTCGTGATACTTCGAAGACTCTTCCAGGACAACAATGTGCAATCATCCGGACCCAAAACTAGGCGGCGATCTATGCTATAGATATGAATGTCAGCAGCCCTACATGCCAAGAACAGATGCATACTGGTAAGTAGCATATTCATTATTAAGCTGCTGAACCAGCAACTACCTCCGATGAGAGCTGGCGGAGGGAGGGGTATCCCCTAGATCGCCGTAATAGACAACTGGCGGGGGGAGGGCAGATCCGTGCTGACCCGTTACCTTGAGTCAGAAGAGATTGAGACTAAACGCGCTCCTTCTACCAGCCTGGAAGGAGTCTGTGTCTCCATGCCTCATACAGCTACGCCATCCGACCCTTCCGGTAACTCCAGGATCAGCTCCGCCGGGGGCTCCAAAGCCCTCAGTCTGCAGGAAGTTCACGAGACCCACGGCAAGGCAAAGTCCAGGCGCTCCCTCTCTCATACAAATAGGGTGCCAGGACACCCGAGTGCTCTGGGGTAAGACCTCGACCAGACGTGGGAGAGGTGTCCTGCGCCCGAGCGCCCTACAGTTATGGCTGTAACATAGTTGTACGGGCTAGCATCCGAAGGGGGATCGGCCTCACCCACCCTGCTGCTCACCTGATCTCCTGTAGGGACCGTCCGTGTCCGCTCCGCTGCTACATATCCTGTAGGGACCGTCCGTGTCCGCTCCGCTGCTGCATCCAAGATCCTGGGCGCCGTTGCCTCCCGGAGGTGAAGTCCCATAAGCCAGGGCTCGGTACAGCAGTCAGCCCAGTGCTGCTTCGGTAAGTTTAAAGACAATGCTCCAATTACTCTTTAAATGCATTTCAGTTAGGTTGCGAGTGTGAATTATGGAGCTAATGACGGGGATATTTGGGTGAAAAACCCCACAGCTAGCGGAGCTCTCCTAGAGAGCTCCTCTCCCGTCGGCCCCCAGTGCAGTGTACAAAGCAATAAAGGCATCATCCTGGAAAGCATGTCCCAACGTATGCAACTGAAGTTGCGCAGTTGCCAACAGGCGCTACCTCGTTCGTGAAATGCAGTGCTGGGTGTCTAGTGAGCGGTATCCATGGTGCGAATAAGGTGTCTAGGTGTGCCCTGCGGCTGAGTTGCTATCAGGCCCAGACCGTGCAACCAACCGTGTCAATCCCAGACCTCGGGTGATTTTTCGGGTAAAACACACCATGTGTAGCGGAACTGGGTCCGCTTGGTCACTTTTGGGGGCGGGGTGCCCCATAAAGAGGGTCGGGTATGCCCTACGGAACCTGAATTGGGACTGTGTGCAGCTATGATACAGTTCCATATCAGGCGCTTCCAGACCTCCCTGCTTGTATGGGAGCGAATGTCTCCCAGGCCATCAGAGGTTGCCCTCCCGCCCATGCAAGAGATAGCAGATTTGAGCGAAGTCTCCTCTTGAACTCTGAGGTAAGGGAGAGCGGGGGATTCACAAAAACTTTTGGAAATGTAGGTAGTGTCACCATTTTGGCAATGGCGATCCGGCCGGCCAGAGAGAGGGGAAGCGCTCTTCAGCGGGGTAAGTGGCTCTCTAGCCACTCCATGAGCCTCAGGGCTCAAAAAATCCGAAAAATTGTACTAGTCCTGTAGGTCTAGTACCTTGAAAAATCTCGTCAACCTAACTGCAACCTACTTGACCTCCGTTTCTGAAAGCGGAGCAAATGTGACAAGATAACAAGATTTAAAGGCATCTTTATTGCTCATTCACAGTGAGCAATAAAAATGCCTTTAAATCTTGTCACATTTGCTCCGTTTTCAGAGACCGAGGACAAAAATAAGTTTGTCTTTGGCGAGTAGGACTTAAAAACAGCTTGTCCTCATTAATTCTACCTCGCAAATTCGAGCGGGCGACTGGATTTGTCGAGCCCTGAGCCTGCTGTAGTTATACCTCCACAGCTCCTCGTGATACCTACTAATCCAACTACCAAGGTACTTCACAGGGGAGCCTGCCCATTTAAGCAGGAATTCTTCTGACTGAAACATGACCATAGCGGCAGTGAGAGGAAACATCACAGATGTCCCTGAGTTAACATTAACACATGAAAGGCCGCCGAACCTGGTGATTTCATGTCTAAGGGGGTCAAGATTGGTTGCCGAGACATTGACTTAGTATCACATCATCTGCGTACATAGACTCAAGGATTACCCTGGGCGTGAAACAGAGCATGATGCTGCTATCTGAGTGCCAGTGGCTCCATGGCAAAGAGGAGGGGCGAAAGCGAACACCCCTGCCTTGTGCCACGGTAACTCACGGGGAGATGACCCTGTTGACCCACAGCCTGGCCGTCGGGGAGGTATATAGACTCATACCAATGTGGGCAAGAAGCGAGAACAAATAAGGCCACTCCAGTGTATCAAATGCTTTGGTTGTCTCAAGAAAAACAGCACCAGCAGGGAGGGAGGGGTCCACCTCCTGCACCGACGTAAAGACGGTACGTAGGTTGTGGCCGACCAGTGCTCATATCAGGAACAAAGCCAAATTAGTCTGGCCGGAGTATCTTAGGAAAGACAGGAAGCAGCCGCATAGCCAAAAACTTCGCAAAGATTTTATTATGTACGTTGATCATTGATAGTGGCCTATAAGAATCACAAAGTAACGGATCGTTATCCGGCTTAAGGATGGTCAGGATAAGTGCTTCGGGGAGGGAGGGAGAAAGAACGCCCCTCAAATGAGTCCTCAAACATATTGAGGATGTGAGGTGCGAGAAGCGTCGCAAACTCCTTGTAAAAGGCGGGGGTGAGGCTGTCCAACCCCGGTGCATTATCCCCAGGCATGGCCAGAATTACCCTAATCACCTCCTCCTCCTCCTTATATGGTTTGTCCAGATACTTTCGGTATGCATCACTGATCCACACGAGTTCAATGGAGTGGAAGAAAGGGAGCATGTTAGGAAGTGCCTCCAATTGTCGTGCAGCATACAGTGAAGAGTAATATTGAGTCATTTTGGCCTGAACAGAATCCTGCTGGATCACCACCAACTCTTTGTGATTGCGCAACTCCCAGATATAGCCATTTGTGCAAGGCTTTTTAAGAAGACTTGCAAGGGTTTTGCCGATCTGGCCACCCTCCCCGTATTGGCGAGCGCGCGCCTCTCGACCCAGGAAATGTGCAGCATCCTCAGATTCCTCTATCTTAGCCTTGATCTGCCCAAGGGTCGTGAGCTGATTGGACTTGAAAAATTCTGATTCAAGCGAGTGAATCTTTCTCTAGCCACCGCAGATTATTCCTCAATGAATGTAGAACACACCAATTTGTTTAGCAATGCTCTTGCCCCTGATGACAGCCCTAAACGCCTCTCATAGTGTAGATGGGGAGTCCTCAGAGCCGACTTTGGTGTCAAAGTATTCCATTATGGCCAATCCAATCTCCTCTCGCAACACCTGGTCCCAGAGGGCACCAGCTGGAAGTCTCCAGCTGAAGGCTCTATTTGACACGTCTGTTAAAATAAATTCTAATAGGTCTGGAGCATTATCCGATAGGGTTCAGGCAAGATGGGCACAGTGTCTATCTAACCCAAGTGCCCAAGTTACAGGATATGAGTCAGTAGTCAATTCTAGACCATGAGGGGCCGTCAGAGGAAATGCAACTCCCCTCTCGGCTGGATTGGTGTTGTCAGCGCCAGACATCTATCATATCCTGGTCTTCCATAAGGGCCTGCAGTTGCGCCGCAGCTCAGGCGTGAGGCCCGCGAGAACCATTTGACCTGTCCTAATTGGAACCACATTAAAATCACCTCCCCATAGCACTGCCACGGGGCCTAGGGAGTCCGCCAACCGGCGCACCTTGCTAAAAAACTAGGGTTCATCGGTGTTGGGGCCGTATATTGATGAATCTCACTGGGCAACCTACAAGAACCCCCTCCACTATCACATATCGACCCTGGGGATCACATATTGCAGTGCGCGTATGCCAAGGGAGGCCCTTTCTGAGGACGATGGCTATGCCCCTGGCGTAGTTGAAGTATCCCGCTACGAACTTTTCACCCATCCATCCCGCTCGCAGGCGCGAACACAAGGCTCCCATCAGATGCAGCTCTTGTAAAAAGCAGATGTCTGCTCCATATCAATTAAGAAGCGCTGTCACTAACTGCATCTTTCTCCTGCAGTTCAGGCCTCTCACATTCCAGGTTACAGCTTTTAGCATGCATGTCTTGTCAGCAGTTGCAGTCATCTCTGCATTTTCATGCATCCACGCGCGCCAAGAGGGAGAGCAGAAGCCAGCAGCTTCGGACTCGTGATAGAGAGAGGAAGGCAAAAGAACAAGGGAGAGAAAACGCAAATAGAGACAAGCAACCAGTGAGAGTTGGGCGAGAGATGCAAGCTATGCCGCCCCCAACTATGTGAGGTCTGGTCAATCTGATTAGGTTATATTCAGGGGAACTAGAATGTCCAAAATTGGTGAGGAGGAATCATTAAGCCAAGTTTGTGGTGTGATGTATTCTTATAGGTTCTGTATCGATCCCCCTATTCCTGACCCTGTTCTGGTTAACAAGTTAACTAGCAGCCATCCCATGATGCAGAAACCGTTATCTGATTAAGCCACACTACGGCACAGGAACGTGTTATCTGATTAGGTCATAACGCTTGCCATCTAATTAGACAAGCGATATTCCTCCAGCCCCTGATAAGGCATACGGAGTTCTCAAAACAAATCAAACCTATGACAACCTGGGAAAAACCCTGCGGTCATTGTTTTGATTTCATCGAGAACTTCAGCAAAAGAATGTGCTAACGACCAAGTCGTATGACATCCTTATTGACGTATCTATGTCCATCCTTACGTCAATCTCGGCACCTTACAGGTATAAATATTACCGGTATTGCCTTAAGCAAACACACGCGGTGGTGACGAGATCGGAGCAGCCAGACTTGCCGAAGCCCAGAGCAGAGCAGACCCCGCTGGCGCAGCCCCGCCTTCCTGACGCGCTGAGAACGAGACGCTGCTTTCTCCTGCCGAGAAATCCAGCTCCGTCGCTTCCGGGTAGCCCTCGCAGGCAGCCTGGAATATCGAGACCAGAGACGAGAGATACCATCCCTCATTCATCCTAGATTCAAGGTACAGAACTGAATAACCCCTTGCAGAGAATTCTTGAGTCAGTCACTTGGCAAAACAAACTTAACTTAAACTGTTACTTTCTATTCCCGCCCACGTATTAGGCTTAGGTCAGGTACACCGGGGTAGGCGTAGTTAGAAACACCAGTTGAGTACGATTAGTCAAATGTATATGTGTATGTATCTATTTTATCCATTTTAAACCACCCTATGGCTTAGAAACCATATAAATGTTTTTACAATATTATTTTATACTTCTGCTTTTATTGTATGCACTTTACTTAACCATAAGTATTGCGATAATATCGATCCATTTCTCTTGTATGAGAAAAGAGACTGATCAATAAATAACATCTTTTATTGAACACGCCCGTCTCTTCCTTTTCTCTACAATCTGGTGAGACTAAGAATGCACGTACTGACTGAGTAAAATAAGTTGTCTTTTGTTTTCACACGACTCTAGAGATACACTCTTGATTAGGGGAGAGCAAAGTTGTCATGTTCTATGGTTGTCAGAAACTAAATCCCTTCTTGTCTATCCAGGGAGGTTCAACTCCTCCTTGCCTATTCGAGAAAGTTTCTAGTGAACTCTGAGCTAGCTGGCAAACCCAAAACTTTAAGTCTAATATCGACAATAGAAGACCTAGTTAACGTCTGGTCTAGGCCTATACTATTGAAGGTATTATTCCAATGCGCAGAGCCTATTGGGATAATAGGAACTACACTACATGGCGCCCAACGTTTGGAAAGGCGATAAAACTAACGCAAGACATTAGAGTAACTCAGTCGTGCTTTTTCACTCAGACCCCTTTTTTCCCATAATACTCCAAAGACGTCTGGAGTGGGTGAAAGGTCATATCCGCCAAACCTCGCAGGAGGAAACTCCTATGTATGGTTCTTGGTATAGTCAACGTTGAAGGATACACTGTTCCAAAATATTGTGCATCTAATCTTTGTTCCCATAAGAAACCTGATCTGCAAACAAACAAAATAACCTTCCTGACAGTAGAATGTCAGACACTGAAGAAGAAAGAGAGATAGCTAGAGTAGCAGCTGAACTCGTAGCAGCTGATAATACTATGCAAGAAGCAGACCCGGATTTAATACTCATCCCCGTCAACATAAGGAAATCTATAACTTTAAAACTTATAGAAAATGGACTGACACCTAGAGGTGGCACAGTCATATTCGTAATAGAGGCACACGAATATCGGCAGACAGAGGTATTCTATTCATGGATAAACTTTCCAGCAGCAAACGCTGTAACAAAGCACTTCCACCATTACAAAACAGAGGAACCTCCTGAAGAATACACTCCTTTCGAGGAGGTGGAAGTACCACTTAAATTTCAAGAGCACCTGCTCTTGTTTAATGGCGCCCTAAAACACAACAATCACATCACCAGGCTCGGTCCATTAGGTAGACCAGGAGCAACGTGGCCGGTCCTAGCCGGATACACACCACATCCAGACATCGAAAGAATGTCTGCAGCAGATCTTCTAATACAACTAAAACAATTAATAAAAGTACATAGACAATTAGTCCAATATGTAATGCGGACTTCAACAATCCAACCAGCAATTAAAATTCCACAGCTGACCCCTCATCAGGGGAACACAAATAAAATTACACCACAGAACATACAGTCCTGCCTAGGTAAAGTACCAGCTAAAAGGGAACAAATACCATTCTGGTTAGCACAAAAAATCACCCAAATAGAGGCGGTGTTTCCAGACACCACCCCTGTGGATAAACACAGGATTCTGACTATCTGTCTTCCAATAGGAATCGCACCACACGTGGAGGACTGTGACACTTGGGGTACAGTCTTTGCTTCCATCTACACAAAAACGCATGGTGTTCCATCCATTTCGGTAATACCAGATGTGCTAAAACAAATTCAAGACGAATACGGTCCAGAACCCGCTTTAACTCTTGGTATGAAATTACTGAAAGACTTCAAGCAGGTCTCGGCTATATTACTAGCCAATATAAAGGGAGAAGCAGCAAACGTGGCAATCCGCCAAAGGTTAAAAGAAACAGATATAGCAGACCAACCAGCTGAAATTGCCAGAATTATAGAAAAATCCTATGAGGAACTAGGTAGAGATAGTTTAGGTGGAATACCAGTAAAACCCCAACTGATTGAAAGTCCTGAAAAAATATTTATTAAAAATCATCTAAATAGTCAAAAGAAGAACTGGGATGGAAACAAACAATCCAATCCAAAAGAAAAGAGATTCCAGTCCAGAGGAAGGTCTCCTCGGCGGAGAGAAAGATCTCTGGACCAAGGACCCAAGTCTCCCCAAAGTGAGCCCTCTGTGAAAAAATACAACCTTAGAAATAGGGATAATATAAAGAAACCGGATAGATATCAAGATTTTGATACACGTCCCTCTCAATCTTTTCAGACTTCCTCGCAGAAATCGGAAAGAAGAGGACGATCGGAACCCAGGGAAGGGCACGTCAAGTCCAAAGACAAGGAACCTGCTCATCCAAATAAGAAATTACAATTTCCAAAAAAGAAGGTAGCCAGTATTAAAGTAGTTAACAATGCCGAGAATACTGAGGACACAACTGAAAAACGGAGAATGGGCTCAGACAATGCTAGACAGCGCAGCAGAAGTGAGCATAGCTCGCAAAGTCCTTATGAATCATCTGGAGACAGTGGACACGAATGAATATCTTCAAGTGGAAACTGCAGACACCAGAGTTAGCAAACCTCACAAAATATATGAAATAACTTTACGTATAGAAGGGGATAAGACTAGAAAAATAAGGGGACTATTTTGGGATAATCTCTCCAAGGGCTATGACATCCTTCTAGCTGAAAAAGACTGGCCACCAGAGTTTGTCAGGGACTGCCCTCATGGCGAAGAAATAATTATGCCTGCCTTCTCAAATCATATCCCAATTCATAAAAAATACACACTTGCTAGAAAGTGGGCAGTAGCTCAAGCTCCTGCTTTATATAAAAATCACGTAGGATGGGATGAGGATTCTCCTCCTCACAAAATCCAGTTAAAAACACAACCTACTGCACAAAGACAGTACCCAATTAAGCAAGAAGCTAAAAAACAGGTAAAAGAAATCCTAGACCAATTAGAATACCAGGGGGTGATTGAAACTTGCACCTCACAAATGAACAACCCTTTGTTTCCTGTCTCCAAACCAGACAATTCATATCGTCTAGTTTTCGATTACAGACACCTTAACTCATGTTGCAAAACTTTTGCAGTGCAAAACTCGCATAGTGCAGCGCTAATGAATAACATAGTGCGCAGAAAAAACAAAACAACATTAGATATCTCTAATGGATTCTTTTGTCAAAATATAGCACCAGAGAGCAGATATTTGTCCGCGTTCTCAATAAATGGCGCTCAAAAACAATTCTGTCGGTTACCCCAAGGGTTCAAGAACAGCCCAGGATTATTCTCAGCGAGAGTAACAGAGTTACTACAAACATATGATGACGAAGCATTATCGTATGTCGACGACATATACCTAACAGATGATGACTTGGATACTCACTTGAAGAGAGTGAACACATAATACTTGGGTTCGCAGCAGAGGGTTACAAATTCAACTTTAAAAAATCTAGAATTGCCCATCTAACAGTCCTGTTCTTAGGATATGAATTATCAAGTGAAGGCAAAAGGCTGGCTGACAATTTCCCAGAGAAATGTGCAGTACTCCAAGCACCTAGAACACTAAAAAACTTACAGTCAATTCTAGGCTTCCTAAATTTCGGAAGAACATACATTGCAAATTACGCAGAAAGGGTCAAGCCCCTTTATGATCTAATAAAACCAGATTTTAAAAGAACAAATTGGACTCAAAAACACACAGAAATTCTGAGATCCTTACAAACAGACATGTTAATTAAAACAAAATTAGAAACACGTGATAACACACGCAATCTTGTGATTCGAGTCATCCCAGGAAGATGCGGATTCACATACCTGACCTCTAACGAGGGAGAAAAGGTACCAATTGCATTCAAATCACACTTATACACTAAAGCTGAAATGAAATTTAGCCCAACGGAAAAAATTCTTGCTGCAACAGACGTGGTATACGAATTTGATCCCAATTTAAAAACACAAGAATTTCTCCAATACGAATTCGAATGTCCTCCGCCGACCGAAATTCTGCCTCTAGATCATTACGGCTGTATAATATATACAGACGGATCAGCACAACCCGCAGTGGGGGGTAAACAAGCTTACAGTGCTGCGTGCGCGATTGTTAAAGGTCGCTGGCACGAAGGAAAATTTAAACCAGCTATCACCAAAACACAATCTCTGGGAGACTGTACAGCTCAGCGAGCTGAACTGCTAGCATTCAAGATGGCGCTTGAAAATACCGATCGAGAATTCCCCACACTCATAGTGTGCGATTCGTATTATTGCGTTCAGTCTTACAATGAATACTTGCAGATCTGGCTTCAGAATGGTTTTAAGGATGCAAAAGGAGGCACAATCAAGCATAAAATGCTCTGGGAACAAGTAGTTCTTTTACAGAAAGAACTACCAAAGACTCACGTGATACATACACTGAGTCATCAACGTGATGGCGTTCACGTTGCAGGGAATTCATTGGCTGATGAGGCCGCGAAGGCAGCTGTGCAAACGGCTTCCGTAGCTGCCATCACACGGTCAAAAACAAAAATAGACAGCGAAATATTACAGGCTGTCAGCGCTACAGAAAAGGATTCGATAGAAACACTCCCGAAAGGCTTTCCAGTAAAATACTCATACATAACTGATGCAAACAATGTTCCTTTTGCTCGAATCCCTGGAGTGGGGGATAGGGCAATTCCAAACATGGAACATAGGTTAGGACTAATAATAGCGGCACACGAAGGGCTCGATTCTGTACATGCTGGCGTCTCAGCCACAGTATCATTGTTAAAACAGAGATACTGGTGGCCACAAATGAGAAGACAAACAAGGAACTATGTTTTAGAATGTGAAATATGTCAAAGAATGAAAGTATCAACAGTGAGACGACCAGCGCAGACGCCCCTTCTAATCTCAGATAAACCATTAGCCTGTGTCTATCTGGACCACTGTGGTCCCTTACAAAGGGATGGTAACTATAAATATATCCTGGTCGCAGTGGATTCATGCACGAGATTCATATGGATGTGGCCCCAGCGCTCGGCTGACGCCAGAACTGTTATAAAAGATTTGCGGGTCTTTATCGGCACATACGCAATTGGCATGCTGCATTCTGACCAGGGTCCTGCTTTTAGCTCTCGAGCTTATAAGGAGGCCATGACCAGCATGGGCATTGCATTGCGGTACTCTTGTCCATTTCACCCTGAGGGGAACGGAATTGTAGAAAGAAAAAACCGTGACATAAAGCAATCTATAACAGCAAAGGTATTAGGTTCGGGAGCTGGGTGGGTCAAACATCTAATAAGTGTCCAACGTAGTCTAAATAACCTGCCAAGAAATTCTCTGAAGGGATTCAGTCCGTACGAATTATTGTTTGGAACTAGGATGTTAGTCTTAGATCTTGACAGTCAGACTTCAGTGGTAAAGGAAAAAAGCTTTGATATCAAAGATCGTTTGGCTATTTTGCAGGACTTAAACAAAACAAGAAAAGACCTGAGCAACATAAAGTTGAAACAGCAGCCAACAACCACTGAAGAACCACCACCTGTCCCAGCAAGAACTGTCTGGATTCCAAAAGTCGGGGATCTAGTCAGAGAAAAGATCGCGGTAAAGAAGGAATTTGGGCCTTCTTACGGAAAAGCAGTTCCTGTCTTGTCTATCAACGGGACAAGATCAGTTGTACTACCGCCGCTTGCTGGTAAAAAGGAGAACCGAGTTGTATCCGTCGACCTGGTAAAACCACACTCATGTGGCCGATAACAAACAGTAGGCCAAGTGGACTCCCGATAAGTAGTAGAACACCAAGATTTGCTACCAATACAGAGGTCCAAACTAAGAGGCTAATCACATTCGAAACGCCTACAGAAGAACAACAAGGACTATGCAACAATGCATTGGAACTTAAACCTCTGAAAACCCAAATAAAAACATTTAGTAGAGACACACCAACCTACAATGAAGTAACAAACGAATATGCAAGAAACAGTAATCCTGAAGCAATTGGAACAATTGACAGAACTGCATCCGGCTACTTCATAAACTTCGATGATTCCTCTGAAGACCTAAGTGAATCAAAAACACAGCCATCAACAAAAACCTTTAAAGATAAAGCTAAAGAACTTTTGAAACAGCTGAAAGAAACATATCTGATTTCTCCATGGATTGAATTTTGGGTGGGCTTTGGTGCATTTATCCTCATACTTTGGCTCATCATGGTACTAACTTTGGGACGCTTCATTGAGGGAAAATATGCTAAAATGGACACAGCAAGTCAGAAAATCAACTTGATCCTCAAGCCACACACATCTTCACACGTCGAGAAAAGAGAACTTTCTTCAGTCAACTTCACAGCCAATCCGATACCGGGTGGGGTAGCATGGGACAATACTGACTACGAAATGTATGGTCCGGTTTCCGGTTGAGATCCTGAAATATCCACACCAAATTAAGATCTCGTTGAGTGACTTTGTAAAAACAAGCTCATTTGCTGATGATTGGGACTTTGAAAGTATAAATAATATGATGTCTGACTTAGTGATGTCTGCTAAATTTACCAAAAATGATTATTTGCAGGGTTCGACTAATTATGATAGTATGTACTGTTACAACCACTATGGTAACCATTTTCTACATAAATCTGCACAACCTAGAAATGTTTTAAATTATAATCAATGGGAACATTGTGCAACCCCTCCAAAAGGAAGCTCAAGAACCTTTTACGACAAATATTCATACTTTTCAGGGTTCAACACAAGTAATGCTGAAACATTTTATTTCAAATTGTCAAATAAGACAGGGACAAAGACCATGCTAACGAACACGAAATTGATATATTCAGACTCATTTTTTGAACAAATGAATACTTTTGGTTTTGATTATTGGGACAAAAATGTTGAAGTTAAAAGTGTTTGGGGTACAAAAGAATGGCAAGTACAAGGTATAGAATCATTGTTTAGAGCCTGCATGATCCCAGAACAAATTATATTTTTAAATGACACTGTTCAACAAACCACCTGTCTTGGCTTAGCCAAAATCAAAGACTTAAATAAACCGTCTATTCCAAAGCCAACAATGGACAACAATAGCTCTACAGGTGAAGAGATAGACGTAAACTATATATTAAACCAAAACAGAACACATCCTGATTGGAAACAGTGGTTGATCTGGCCCAAAGATACTAATAACTGTCAAGACAGATTCCTGAACAAAACACAGGGGTTCACATTGACCAGGCCAGACCCTAGATATTCCCAAAGACAACACCCAGGGATAATAACCACCTACAGTGTGGGCAAATTATGCCTTCAATGGCTACAAACTTCCACACTGACAGAAATTAAGCAACACCTAACTTTACTTACTGATGGTGCTGACTTGCGTGATTTCATTATGGGACCGCGCAAACAGCGTCAAAAACGCTTCATAGCAGCCTCTGTATATGCAGCTTACAATGAGGCCTGGAAGGTAACTCAAATTGAGACAGCAGAAAGTATACGGGAAATTGACCGTATTAATTTGGAAAAATCACTTTCTGTAGTGGACAATGGGTTAATGACTCTGTCCTCCAGAATTTTTTCTTTGGACAGCATTGTGTCTTCAGCAATCGACATAATATCGCAAGACTTACTGTTGTTACAACACGGTCAGTCTCAATTGCTTTCTATTGTACAGCTTGGCTGGACGTTACAAAATCTGCGTTCAGGCTATGTGCCTTGGCGTTTAATCAACACAACGTCACTATTCAATATCTTTAACCTTACTGATAAACAAATCAGTATGGCACAGAAGGGGGCTGATTATACAATCCTGAGCATTGAGAAACTCGAGAGATTACCAGTGACAATGTCAGAACGACCTGTCAGTGAATGGATAATACATGGGATAATTAATATTCCAATATCAACCTTCAGGTTTCAATACTGCCAAAAATATATACAGGCTGGCATGTACGAAAAATTGGGAAAAGGGTACATTAAGACAACATGGAACTTGCCCTATTCACATGCATGTGTCAGTAATAAAGGACAGAAAGTGTTTCTTAGTGGCAATAATTGTGCGATGTCACTAAGCGGTACACTTCTGTGTAATGGAATTAGTTTGCATGGAGCCTGTGAAGGGAACTCAAATAACCTTTCATGTCACCAGCTAGGCGCACCTGCAATAGAGATAGAACCATTCCTTAAAAGACTCTATAACAGGAGTTACATTCTAATTGTGGATCGCAGATGTTGTAGTCTTATGCCCGGGACTCCTTATCTCGTAACTACGACTGCGAAGGTCATGTGCTGTGGACACTCATTGTTCCCCAGCTCCTTTCCAGACAGGGAGGCAAGGGCATGGCCTAACTTGAAAATTACTTCTATTCGAATAGATACTTTAAGCAGAATGAAAACAGTGCTTCTTCAGACGCCGACCAGACTCACGTCATCAAAAGAAACGTATGATCTCCTAGTCGCAAGGACGACTGCAGAGATTCACTCATTGTTATCAACTAATTCCCCCATACATTTCGCAGAAATCCTGAATGAAATCTTAAATATTTCTGATACCAGTGGAGTCTCAAAGGTATTTAAGACAGTATTTTCGATGGCATTAACACCATTCAAAGCCATACTGGGTATTTTTCCAGATTTCGTCCATTCGATTTTTGGCGGACTTCCCCTCATTTTGGGACTAATTGCAGGAATCCTATTCTTGGTCCTAATATTTCGTTATGGCAAACCATGTCACAGACAAAACACCTGCGACAAGGGAAGAAACAATCCGAGCCATTGGATACCGGGACCGGATTTCAAAAATCCTGGGACTATCCCGGCTTATAGACCTGAACATGACTTGGTTTCTTTCATTTCGACCAATGTGGCATCGATGTGTTTTACCTGTATTAAGGTGCCTGCTGTGCGGAGAAGAATGCGTGTTGGACACCTGTCTGACGCTACAATCGGATGCGCCTATGGATGCAGAAACATTGTTGGGTCCGATAAAGGCTCATGCTTTGTGCTGCCCTCAACGGCTGCCAATCCTGATGACGGCATTCGTGGAAACTTCACCACTACGATTAAGGGGTAGTGGAGTTCAAGATGAAAGCAGCATCGATCAGGTACGACCTTCTGTCAGCAATACTAATCAAAACGTCAATGGAGACAATCATGCGCACGAATGCATGGTTACACCTTTTTCCGAGTTAGTGGAACTCTCCCAGGAAGCTGTTGACAGCTTTTTCGACAGTCTAAATGATATGATGTTCTCACCAGAGCAGAAATAGAGACTTTTAAGCAAGCTAGCACACGGCGTTCCCAACACCCTGAATTTGGCCTTCACCTTAATAGCAAAATAACATGAACAATTTTCCCTCCAGTTCACGGACAGCGATTTTTTCAGAAGCCCCAAAATATTTTTACGATTTTTCGGGACACTTATCTTCTGCTTAAAGTAAGAACTATTCTTAGAGAACTAAAATTTCTATTTTTAGAAACTTTATAGACATTAGCTGCCCGCTGGTATGTTCATAATTATTTTTTCTGTGATGAAATGGTCTCGAACCTTTTTCTTCTGTATTAAGAGCCATTTCATGTGTAAATTCTCATATACCAATTAGCAATAATGTATACATATGCGTGATTACTTTAGCATTATTCTACAGCTTGAGTGCATATAGTACATGTGAATATTTTTTTCCGTATATTACATTATTCGAAATGCATTATATGTATTTTGGGGTGGTAAGGTATACACGATACTCTACAGTATGTTTTACTATGCCTAGATTCGTAAACATGGCCATAGTTAACGTGGAGTGGGTGTGATGTATTCTTATAGGTTCTGTATCGATCCCCCTATTCCTGACCCTGTTCTGGTTAACAAGTTAACTAGCAGCCATCCCATGATGCAGAAACCGTTATCTGATTAAGCCACACTACGGCACAGGAACGTGTTATCTGATTAGGTCATAACGCTTGCCATCTAATTAGACAAGCGATATTCCTCCAGCCCCTGATAAGGCATACGGAGTTCTCAAAACAAATCAAACCTATGACAACCTGGGAAAAACCCTGCGGCCATTGTTTTGATTTCATCGAGAACTTCAGCAAAAGAATGTGCTAACGACCAAGTCGTATGACATCCTTATTGATGTATCTATGTCCATCCTTACGTCAATCTCGGCACCTTACAGGTATAAATATTACCGGTATTGCCTTAAGCAAACACACGCGGTGGTGACGAGATCGGAGCAGCCAGACTTGCCGAAGCCCAGAGCAGAGCAGACCCCGCTGGCGCAGCCCCGCCTTCCTGAAGCGCTGAGAACGAGACGCTGCTTTCTCCTGCCGAGAAATCCAGCTCCGGCGCTTCCGGGTAGCCCTCGCAGGCAGCCTGTAATATCGAGACCAGAGACGAGAGATACCATCCCTCATTCATCCTAGATTCAAGGTACAGAACTGAATAACCCCTTGCAGAGAATTCTTGAGTCAGTCACTTGGCAAAACAAACTTAACTTAAACTGCTACTTTCTATTCCCGCCCACCTATTAGGCTTAGGTCAGGTACACCGGGGTAGGCGTAGTTAGAAACACCAGTTAAGTACGATTAGTCAAATGTATATGTGTATGTATCTATTTTATCCATTTTAAACCACCTTATGGCTTAGAAACCATATAAATGTTTTTACAGTATTATTTTACACTTCTGCTTTTATTGTATGCACTTTACTTAACCATAAGTATTGCGATAATATCGATCCATTTCTCTTGTATGAGAAAAGAGACTGATCAATAAATAACATCTTTTATTGAACATGCCCGTCTCTTCCTTTTCTCTACAATCTGGTGAGACTAAGAATGCACGTACTGACTGAGTAAAATAAGTTGTCTTTTGTTTTCACACGACTCTAGAGATACACTCTTGATTAGGGGAGAGCAAAGTTGTCATGTTCTATGGTTGTCAGAAACTAAATCCCTTCTTGTCTATCCAGGGAGGTTCAACTCCTCCTTGCCTATTCGAGAAAGTTTCTAGTGAACTCTGAGCTAGCTGGCAAACCCAAAACTTTAAGTCTAATATCGACAATAGAAGACCTAGTTAACGTCTGGTCTAGGCCTATACTATTGAAGGTATTATTCCAATGCGCAGAGCCTATTGGGATAATAGGAACTACACTACAGTGGTAGGATTAGGAGGTCCAGATCTTGCGAGAGTATGAGGTCAGCTATATTAGCAGCATGCCTAACCGCTGACCTGCAATTCAAAAGCATTGACTTGAGGTGGGATTTGGTAACCACAGCTTCTTGAGGAGATGTGGAGACTGGTAGTAAATTATCAAGGTTTAAAGTATTGTATGTGTTGTATTCCGCATCTACAGAGCGTACTGTGACCCTACGGGTATCCTGACGCTTGAATACGTGAGATCAATTAACCTTGAGTGTAATAGCCAGTACAGGGTCAAAAAGAATAAGAAAACCATGGCCACATACATACACCCTGGAAAAGAGCCAGGTTTTTAACTTCTTTCTGAACAGCAGCAGATTACCTATCTGTCCTAAGTACGGCTAAGAGTTTGTTACAGACCAAAGCTGCTGCAATACTAAAAGCTCTTCCTCTAGATCTAACTCTTCTTAAACCTGAATAATCTCACCAGTTTAGCTGAGGAGGGGCGAAGGTTACGTGGGGGGACATACCATTCAAATCTGGTCTGTAGTGGCTTGGGCCCAATGCCATACAGAGCCTTAAAGACTATGCACATTGGTTTGAACTGTACCCTCTGCATAACTGAGAGCCAGTGGAGCTCGGCCAATGCTTGAGATGCCTAAGGCTAGTGTGGTCTCATTAGTGCCAACTTGGCCACCATTAACTGGATTCTCTGGAGTCTCCCTATCAGATATATTTTGGAGATTCTAACAACAATTTTCTGAGATTGACACTGGATTCTCTAAATGGGTTGGAGGAAATAGTCTGGATCTTGGAAGGTGCAAGAGAAGGTTTATTGTGGGCGGTATTGTAATGAAGTAGAAAGGAGCGAATGTAAGCATCAGACATAGGGTCAGTGATCCTATGTGGCCTAGCGTGATGGTTAACGAGGCCTAGATTTCCAGGTCAAATTTGTCTCGTTTTCCAAGGATGAGTCTTGACTTTGGCAGAGTTTAGTCGTATCGGGGAGGCATGCTTGATTATTCTTGAAGGACATGTAGAGGTTCCAGCACTCCTCCATCATTGAAGAGAAGTGTAGTAGGTTCAGAAGACCCTGCTTGATGTCTGCTTGATGTCTTTCAGTTCAGCCTGAAAGGGGGTGTGGGGATATAAGGATTGGTTAGTTGGTCTGGTGATAGGAAGGGAGTGATGTCTCCGCGCAAAAGGAACAGTGGTAGGTAATGTAGGTTCCACGTAGTCCCGGATGAAAGTATAAGTGGAGGTTTTGGGAGGTTTGTGGCTAGTGGTTGGTGACATGGAGGGGGTATGAAGAGTAGAGGGAAGTGGTGTTGTACAGTTTTCCTCCATCGGTCTTTTGTGCTCTAGGTCAGTTGAATGGCAAGTGTTGGCCATCACTGTGGGTGAGTGGGGTGCTCCTTGAGGTAGGAGTGATGAGAGGAGGGGCGTTTAGTAGGCTTACAGTTATCTAGAGTGCTGTTATTTATTGTTATAGGGGGTGAGCTTGTGGGATGATTTGTGAGTAGCAGGAGAAGGCCAGTTCCCTCCATAGGTGAAAGGGTGGTCCTCAATGGGCTTCTTGTGTTGAGGGGCAGTAAAGACCCAATGGTTAGGGGGTCTGGTGGATGGGTTGGGTTCCACATTGGGCGAGGATGGGGAGGAAGAAGGGTAACGATTGGAACTCAGGATCCCTAAATAGCTAATGATGGAAGTTTAACCTGGGTGAGGATTAGGAGCCAGTTTGCAGGGAGCTCAATCCCATTTCGTTATGTCTCAAGCTGTCGCTCCCTCACCTTATGGCGATCCAAATATTACTATCAATGAATATGGAATCCATTTATTCATCTAGCATCTGTTTCAGTTGGGTAACAGCCATCGGTATTTGGGGAGTGAATGTTTCATCTGCCTGTGGGAATAGACCTAGTCTCCTCTGCGATGTCCATGCAGTGCCTCGTCCCGCCTCTGTATATCTGTACAGTTTTGTTTATAGGCTTGTTCTAGAAGATCTATCTCGGCCCATAGCTACACAGAATAGTTAGTGCCACAGGGGCCTATCCCGCTCCTTCAAATTCTGTGTCTCAGCAGGTGCTCTGCTATCCCCTGGGTACCCTCTCAGAACAGCAGACCAGCCCACTGCATGTCAGACTGTCTTCTTCAGGTCTGTCTGCCACTTATTACCTCCATAACAAGATAAATGAGAACCAGGCAATGTCCCCCAAGGCATGAGCAAGGACCTAGGCCTCAAGCCTCCCTCTCATCCACTACTGCCCACGTCTCAAAGGTTAGTAGCTGTAAGATCCCTTCTCAGCAACCTCTTCTCAGTTGGAAGCTCAAGGTTACTGGGTCGCCGCCCAACTAAATGATCACGTCAATGGGGAGGGAGGAGGGGTTGCACAGGTGGCACCTGTATGTCAACTTTTATGCACCTTACTGGCCCGGCCCTCTGCCTTCTCAGGCAGGCCTTCTGCAACTGTATACACTCTCTGCATCAGCAGTCCGCAACGCAGGAAGGGTAGGGGCAGTTACCGCCTGGGGACTGTGCTGACCTCCTCTCCATTATCTAGCCGCTGTCATTGTGGCAACCATCCTCCAGGCTTCTAGGCTCCAACCAGCGTTGCGTGCCCCAGCGGTCAGTTTATTGCTAGACAGCCATTCAGCCCCACTGTGCCTGGCTCTGCCAGTACATCTCAGCTAAGCCTCTGCAGGCGTCTATGCGCTTCTCATCATGGTTTCGTGGGGCTGGGGAAGTGGAGTCAGCGGCCCCCTTGATCCGCCGAGCTCAATTTACAATTGTCGGGCTGCCACTGTATGGCTCTCAGCGTGGCATCTGTGCGCTCGATCATGGTAGAAAGTCAGTCTGAGCCCCCTCTACCACCTGGAGGGCTCTAGGCGTGGGACCTCCTCTAGGGGTCTGACCTCTAACTCCTTGGGAGAGTACTGGATTCTGTAGGATTAGGCTGGGTGCCCGGCAGAGCAATCGTTCAAGGTTTCCATTCAGCCATCTTCCTGTGTCTGCCTTTTTACAAGATTATGCAAGTTTAGTTTATTCAGTTTGATATTATTCAACATGGCAAAACAATTTGTTTTTAATTCTTTTACGGTCTATACAAAATGTAAATAGATTTATCATTATTTGATATGTTACTGATATGAGTGAGTGCACACTTACTGTTAACATATCAATCTGCTTTATTTTATGTTGGTCTCATTTATCCGTGCCTCAAAACCCTACAAGCTCTATCTTTATAGGCAAAGGCAGTCTTTACCTTGCGTTTATTGATCTAAAGACTGCCTTTGACCTGGTGCCTCGGGAATGCTTATGGGGAGTGTTGTCCGATATGGGGATTCCTTCCAATATTTTGTCAATCCTAGTGAGGCTCCATGAAGGCAATTTTGCCCAAGTGAGGTGGGGCACTCAGGGGCAGAAGACAAATAGAATCCCAGTGGAGAGAGATGTCCGCCAGGGATGTGTTCTTTCTCCCACTCTCTTTTCACTATATGTGAATGGTGTGGTCGAGCACTTGCTGGAAAATCCATCTGATGCACCATCCCTGGCGGGTGAGCAAATTCCAATCCTCTTACTCGCTGATGATACGCTTTTAATATCCAAGTCCCCTATGGGCCTCCAGAGTCTCTTAGATAATTTTCAGTCCTTTTGTACTCAAAGAGGGCTTGTAATAAATACAGACAAGACAAAATATTTGGTGTTGAACCCCCCGGAAAAACTCGGGCGACCCCCAGTCCTAAACCATGTATCCTGGAAAGGGTCACTGTATTCGATTACTTAGGCATACGTATTTCTGACACCATGCAGTGGAACCCTCATCTATACAAAATGTTATTAGGCCACAAAAGGGTAGAGGGGGTGCTCCTTAGGGACCAGCGCTCCTCTTCAACCAGACCCATCGCCCCGGTCATCGATATCTATAAGGGGAGGGGAGTCTGCTCGGCCCTCTATGGGGCGGAACTGTGCGTTTCTTGCAATATGGAACAGCTGTTAAGATCAGAAAATAAATTCCTAAAGGATTTATTGGCACTCCCGCAGAGCACCCCATCGGTACCTTTGCTACTTGATTTAGGATGCCACTCGATTAAAGATCTGGCAAAAGTCCTACTGTTATGGGCCCGGCTGTGGCGAGTGCCAGAACTAGCAAAATATGCAGAGGGGCTGGCAGAAGTAATGTCGATGACGGGATGGCCCAAAAAAAAATGGCTTAAAGATGTGAAATTTCTACTTGGTGAATTGGGCCTCAATGAAGCCTGGGTAAATAGGTCTACCACCCCTGAGGCAACATTAAAGAATCTTTATTGGAGATTGGTCGCAACAAGAATTAGCACTGATCCAAAGCTTACTTAACAGTAGACTTTTTAAGGTTTAAGGATGTGGCATTCCGAGAACCCTACCTTGATATTATTCAGAAACCCACTGATAGGGCTTTGTATTTTAGATTTTGGGTCGGAGTCCTCCCAGTGCGCGAATTAACTGCCCGCTGGAAAGCCCCATTCCAAACAACACCCTTTTGCCCTATCTGTAAGTCCAGAACAGAATCTATTGCACATTTTCTGTTCGCATGTCCGGCTTATGCGTGACCGAGGAAGTGCTGGCTTAAACCACTATGTAGAATATTGGGTACTAGACATCACAATGAGGCGTTGTGTTTCCTGATGTCTGACACTCAGTCGCTGTACGTATGTGGTCTGTCAAAATTTTTATCATGGGCTTGGGCCATTAGATCTAAAAGCCTTACAGAAAATGTATAATCTGTGAATTTAAAGAAAATGTATAATTTGTGATTCTAATCTGTAAATTGTGATTTTACCTTTTTATTCCTGTTTTTTTTCTTCTTTTTACCACTGATTTTAGCTTTGATGTTATTTGTGTATCAAATTATTTTTTTCTTTTTTTCCTAAGGTACAAATGTAATGTATTTTTTAATGCGATGCTTTTAAGATATGTTTTTTATCGAAATAAAGCCTTATACTACTATTACTACTACAAACTCTATCCTATCGGAAAAGTACATCTCTGTTAAATAATTTCATTAAAATTAGTTTTACACCTTGAAAGATATTTCATTTTAATTCATATTTTTTATACTGCAGGTGGCTTCAAGTGTGGACAGGAACAAAGCTTAAGGATTCTGTAATTTGCAGCAAATAGACTACAAAGAGAGAGCTATTCCTGGAATTTTAGAAGAAACCAATGTCTAAAACCTGGATTTGGCCAGGAAGTAACGACAATACAGAGCAGAGTCGCTGACTGATTGTAAAAGCAGTTTCTGGAGTCTTTCTAATTTCTTATACGTCAATGAACCCTTAAGTTGGGGGCAGCAAGGAAACACATGATCAAGGAGATGGAGGGCTTTGTGACTGTAAAGCAAGAGCCAGAACAACAGCACAATTTGAATAAAAAAACAGTGTACATTATTTATAAGACTGTGCAGATTGCAGAAGTAGTGTACCCATGCACTTCACAAGTGACAAACCAAGCTTGTAATTTGAACAGGACAGTCCAGAAAAATAGGTGCACAGGAGAGATACCTTATCAATGTTCCGAATGTGAGAAAACCTTTACTCAACAATCCTACTTGACACGGCATATGAAATCGCACTCTGAACAAAAGCCTTATCAGTGCTCTGATTGCGAGAAAAGATTTAGTCAAAAACACTATCTGACACGACATGAAAGAACACATTTGGGACAAAAAATATATCAGTGCACTGAATGTCCAAAAAGTTTCAGCAAAAAAGCAAGTTTAATTCAGCATGAAGGTGCACATGCAGGAGAAAAACGGTATCTGTGTTCTGAATGTGGTAAAACCTACCGTCATAAAATCAGTCTCACATTACATGAAAGATCACACTTGGGACATAAACCATATCAGTGCACTGAATGCCAGAAAAGCTTCCACGATAAAAGTACTCTTGCTAAGCATGAAAAAATTCACACCGGAGAAAAGCCATATCAGTGCAATGAATGTCAAAAATGTTTTACTAAGAGATGTAGTCTAACTCAGCATGAAAAGACACACACCGGAGAGAAACCCTATAAGTGCACAGAATGTGAAAAAAGCTTCAGTCAGAAAATCCATCTCGTACATCATGAGAGAACCCACACAGGAGAAAAGCCCTATCAGTGTGAAGAATGTCAAAAAAGCTTCAGTCAGAAAATTCATCTGACCCAGCATGAGAGAACTCACACAGGGGAAAAACCCTACTGGTGCAGTGAATGTCAGAAAGGATTCAACCACAAAATTAGCCTGACTCACCATGAGAGAACGCACGCTAGGCACGCCTCCGCTCAGGAATGATGTTCATTCACATAATTCCATGTAAACTAAAAGAAAGAGCAACATATGGACATTAACCTGAACTGAACCCCTACAAGTTCAGTGAATATTACGCAAGCTCTAATTCTGAAATCAGTCTTACTGATGAGATAGCATGGAATTGCCCAAAAAAAGTTAGCAGTGCGCTGCAAAACCAAGCGAGTGTTTGAATGTATGAATAACTGTCTGACTTAATAGGTGAGCACAAATCTTGCTTAGTTGCAAACCTGTTTAAGGTGGAACTTGTAAGGGCTTTTTTTTTATTACATAATCCCCCAAAGCCCCCGCTTCCCCCCAACACCCCCGCATTCCCCCAACGCACCCGCCTCCCCCAACGCACCTGCATCCCCAACGCACTCCAGCCCCAATGCACTCTCACCACACACCCCATTCACCCCTAATCAAACACCCCCCACCCACACACATCCCACCTCAACACACTCACACTGTTTTATAAACATTCCCATGCCAAACGTTCAGCAGATTGACATAAAATAAGTTGCAGTAGTAAGAGAGCTGTTCCCTCCTGTGACTTTGCTCATGGAAAAGATCAAGGCGATTACATATATAAAAAAGAAAATTGTGATGAGCAAAAAAGTGGAAGCTGTTAACTGAAATGCTCTTCTCTAAATTCCTACAACCAGCTAATGAATGAAAGCCAACAGGGTAATTTAAATGTGCTGCCATTCAAAAAGTCAAAGAGACTCTAGCCTTGGCACATTGCCATACTAGAAAACCAAATTGAAACTAGTGAAATGATTTAAGCTGATAGTTATTGAAACGTCCTGACTCTGGTGAACAGTATATTAATGTGGCAAGTTGTGCATGGACTCTAGTGTTGGAATTGTATAATATGTAGCAGAGAACAATGCATGGAGATTTTTTGTAGAGTGTCAAATGTTGGAATATGCCTTTAGGGACAAAAAATGAAAAATCACAAACCTTTGTGACCAAGTGTAATCGATTGCGACCAATTGTTGCCCAGTATGGCCTATTAACTCCTTCGATGCTGATGACAGAACCTCTCTGTCATCAGCCGCGGTAGCGCTGTGCTGATGACGGAGCGGTTCCGTCATGGCCCGCTCGCCGGGCCTGCACTGGGCGTTCCATTGAGCGGGCGGGGCCATGACGGAACCGCTCCGTCATGAGCACAGCTCAACCGAGGCTGGTGACGGAGCGGTTCCGTCACCAGCATGGGCGCGCCGCGTGCCCGCCCCGCCCCCTTAGCACTGCGGTGGAATAGACGCCGCAGCGAAAGTGTTAAAACCACTTCAAATATATTGCCTGTGAAAGTGAAAACACAATCAATTCTACGAATGTATCTATTTTTGCACAAACAGATGATATTTATAGTATTTGTCAATAGTGTAAAGATTAGTAATGTAGAACATTTCACTAACGTATCCTTCCTCATGGAATCTTTTGTTATGACTCCTGCTGTGTGTAAAATGAAAGCCTATTCAGAGACCTGAATCGGAAGAAAACAACAACAGTATCTATAAAGATGAAATCACGCAAACATCCGAAATATGGTATTATTGGCCGTGTGCACAAATTAAGAAGTGCAGGTGTTTGAAAAAGCAACTGCAAAACTGATCCTAATGTTTCATAGTGCAGAATAAAAATGGTTCGTCATTTTTCACTATAGATGAATCGGAAGAAAACAACAACAGTATCTATAAAGATGAAATCACGCAAACATCCGAAATATGGTATTATTGGCCGTGTGCACAAATTAAGAAGTGCAGGTGTTTGAAAAAGCAACTGCAAAACTGATCCTAATGTTTCATAGTGCAGAATAAAAATGGTTCGTCATTTTTCACTATAGATGCAACTTTGCCTCGGGCTGGGGGTGGGGAGGGGGGGGGTCACCCAGAACCAACAACCCGAACTAACATCTGTTACCAAAACCCAGAGCTGACATCAGACACCAACGTCCAGGACTCACAATAAGTTAACATCATCCAACAACCAGAGCTGACATCAGTGAACAACATCCAGCTCTGATATTGATCACCAACATCCAGGACTGACATCAATTATCACCAACAGGTACTCGCAAATTGCAGATGCAATTTCAAGGGTGCCAAAAGGACACCCTTTTGCACCACTGAAATATGCGTGTATGCACATCTGGTGCACATACATGCCCTAAGAAAAATGCAAAATTAAGGATTTGCAATTTATCACCAATTTGAAGTTGATGGTAAATTGCGATTCCTTAAAGCAGGGGCGCAATTTAAAAAACGCTTCCTACATTGCATTTAGAGAATTGCAAATTGCAATTCTCTAAATGCACGGGCAAAATAAATAATCTCAAAGATTGTGATTCCCTTTTTTGCACTTGAATTTTGGCATAATACATCCCAAAAGGCTTTTTCCTCGTTTGCACAACGGGCTAATTCTGCGAATCAGCCCATTTGCGAATGGGAAAATGTTTGATACATCTGGCCCATTGTCTCTCCAGCGCCTTATGCAAGCCCATGTGATATCGGCTCCATTAAACAAATAATATATAACTTAGTCATATGGATCAATTGAAGATAATCAGCCCTGTTTGTGCATTGATTATTACAAAATGTGCATTGTTACAACTGCTACACCTATTATATACACTGTTTTATGCTTCCCATGCAATTTATAATTACAGTAAGCATGTGAATAATATCCTTCCTGATCCCCAACTAACATACCAAATACTACATCTATTCTAGTTACTGTCGCTATTCATAACATTGGTAAACTTTCAGTTGTGGGCTAAGGCAGATTCTGTTGCATCTATTAAATATCAGATGCAACAACTCACACTGGCAGTTTGAACATCAATAATCTTATTGTGGCTCTTTTTAATCAGTGAAGTAAAAAAGCGAACTAGTTACTTCCGCGCTGATGGCAAACACAATTCAGCCGTCTCACCCGTACTTTCAAGGCTCTACATAAGACTGGTCCAGAATAACTCAACAATCACATCTGCTTTCACAAACCTTCCAGACACCTCTACTCATCCAGACTCCTACTTGCACAAATCTCAGGCATAGTGAAAACCAGATTCAGTGGTCGAAATGTCTCGTACATAGATCCTAAAACTTGGAACAAACTGCTGCTACACAGAAAGACCTCCTCCTCAGTTCTTGCGTTCTGCAAGAAGCTGAAGAACCGGCTCTTCGAGTAGTCCCACTAGGCCCAAGGGATGCCTAGACTCACAACTACTCCGCGTCGGGCTACCCTGCCGGGTGAAAGTGCATTCTACAAATCTGCATAAAATGACAACCTTGCGCTCCTCTTACTCACAAAATGAAGTAATTGAACGCATCAGGACAATCAACAAGAACATTTTATGATAGTTTTTATCTATTATTCTAAATGTCATTAATATTTGTTCTCTGAAAATATATTCACCATAGCTTTATTTGATCACTAAAAATATAATAAAATCATGAAAGCAATAAAAACATGCAAGATATTAAATACAAATAATGCATGAAAACATCCAAAGAGAAATGTGGCCATTCGGTCATATTAGCATAAGCAAAATAATGATTACAACTCTGACTTATTGATCTATCATTGCCTGTGATGACATTCAAAGACATATGTTGTTCTTAAAACCTTAGGTTGTTCCCAGAACATTCATGATTCCTATTTACACCTTCTGTCAGGTCCACCTTCTTAATACCATTGCCTGCATGTTATTTTTAATGTATATTTTAATATTATTATCATTAGTCGTATGTTATATTCTAGTAGCAATTCAATACGTTTTATTTCGACAATTCATGTCATAAAAGCATTTTACAGTTACAATCGGCAAATGAAGTATTACATTTTTTTAAAGCATTACATAAATTACATACTATTTTTTCTGATATGTGAGCCCGAGCATCGCAGCATACAAGTAGGTTAGATTCAAAATCTGGGCACCATCCATTTTCCAATGTCCTCAAATAATGCTCCACAGTGTTGACGTAAGGCATCTCTATGATACATTAGATTAGAGTAGGGCTAAAATATGTTGAGTTATAAAGAATTGTATTCACCTGAGTCCCATTTGTTGGTAAAAGATTTCAAAGGTGAAGCGCCAACCCTGAAGTGAAAATAGAGATTTCTTTCAAGAGGCACAGTGATAATGTCCCAGTAGGATTTCAGGAAGGAGTGATGTTTGAAATCTAGGAACCTTCCTGTCCATGGCTCTCCACCTCTCGCATTGCATTGCCAGATCCATCGCCAGTAATGCGATTTCTGATGAGGGGATAGGTTTGCAGGATGGGTTTCCCCAAAGTACCCTCATACCCATATCTAGTAGAAAGCTTTTAATTTGCTGTAGCCACTTGATTTTGTGAAGCCTTTTGGCATCTATAACATCCCGCTGAGCCAAAGCTTAGTGAGCAAGTTCACATGTGGACCAAGCCCTTCTCCAGTATACTAACGGGTGTAGTTTGACTTTATTAGCCTCTTTGACGCTGAAGACCGAACCGCTCCGTCATCAGCCGCGGTGGCGCTGTGCTGATGACAGAGCGGTTCCGTCATGGCCCACCCGACGCGCCTGCGCGGCGTGTTCTATTGAGCGGGCGGGGCCATGACGGAACCGCTCCGTCATCAGCACAGCTCAACCGAGGCTGGTGACGGAGCTGTTCCGTCACCAGCGTGTGAGTGCCGCGTGCCCCCCTCCCCCCTTAGCGCTGCGGCGGAATAGCCGCTACAGTGAAGGTGTTAACTAACCCTTTTCTGCCCAGATAAAGTATCAGAGGTGGGAGAAGGTGCGTTGCACTTTTTCAGAAACTTGTTCTCTGAGAGGGTGTAGCGACAGGGTAATTTGATCCTATTTTTAGACTGGTGGTGACTATAATCCACTACCATCTCAGTCCTAGTTGCATTTGCGTTTATTTGTAGGGCTTACCTATGTGCTTTGACCGGGTTTAGTGCCTTTTATAGTTTGCGTGGGCCTATAGGCCCGAAAGCTAGAGAGAAGCCATTTTGTGATTCTGCCTCGACTGTCCGAGGCGCTTGCAGGGTAAAGGTAATGTTTAGAGTTTAGCCTGTTATTCGCTAGTAAGAAACCGGTTAAGACTGGCCCTTATCAAAGGAATGTGTTTGTCTCCCCGGCTCTAGACGCAATACGCAGGTGGCTACTGTGGAAGGCGAAGGGAGCCGGGGACTGGTACAGGAATTTGGTGGGAGTCGGCCTAATACCGGAATTTCCATATAGAAAGAGAGCTCTATATTATCAAAGAGCGAGCAGTGAGATGAGAGAAAGTAACGTGTGGAGTAGACAGAAGTTGGTCCGAAGGCTGGTGCGGAGACTGATACCATCAGCTAATTAAAATCCTGAAACAAGGAAGGAAGGTGATCAAGGGTCCTGTAGTGACATCATACAGGAGTGGCAGAGACTGAGTCCAGAAGAGGGTTCGAGTATTTCGGAACCATGGCAGCGTAGACGAGGCGTAGCGGTGCAGACGTGTATTCACTCACACAGCCGGACACACGCTTGACCCTATCTTCACCTCCAGCAAGCACATCTCCTTCGATCACACTACAGCTCTCCACTGGACGGATCACAGCTGTGTTCACTTCAGCTACAAAACAACCCTGACCCACAACCGCCCACAACCCATTCCCCGAAGAAAATGGAACAGAATCACCACCGACCAACTCCTCGCATCCCTCAGCCAAAACATTCCCACCCTAACAACGGACCCAGACCAAGCGGCCACAAACCTCAGGCAATGGATTACTCACAGTGCGGATGAACTAGCACCCCTGAAAAAACACCAGTTGAAATCATTCAGCAAAAAGGCTCCCTGGTTCAATGATGACCTCAAAAAATCCAAGAAGACATGCCGCACCCTGGAGAAGAATTGGAGAAAAGAACCTACCTCAGACAACATGACCTCCCTCAAGACAGCCACCCGCAAACACCACCAACTGATTCGATCCGCCAAGAAATCAGCATTTAAGGACCGTCTCGACAACAATTCTCATAACAGCAAGGAACTCTTCAATATCGTCAAAGAATTCACCAACCCTCCCGCAGCATCCAACGACATCACTAACTCCCAAGACCTCTACAATGCACTATCCTCCTTCTTCTACAACAAAATTGCCGACATCCACAACAGCTTCAAGAACACTCCCAATGACCAACTCACCCCACCCCCTTCTGTTCCCACCCCTCCAACTAACTACCTCAATTCCTGGAACCCAATCACCATTGAAGATACCATTCGCCTCATGAACTCAATCCACTCTGGCTCACCTTCTGACCCCTGCCCCCACTACATCTTCAACAAAGCTGACTCCATCATCGCTCCCCAACTCCGCGATGTCATCAACTGCTCCTTCAACTCAGCAACCTTTCCAGAAATATGGAAACACGCCGAACTCAGCGCCCTTCTAAAAAAACCAACAGCAGACCCCTCAGAACTGAAAAATTACCGACCCATCTCCCTCCTCCCTTTCCCGGCCAAAGTCATCGAGAAAGCCGTCAACAGCCAACTAGCAGCCTTCCTTGATTCCAACAACTCCCTGGATCCCTCACAGAACGGCTTTCGAGCCAAACACAGCACCGAGACCGCCCTCATTACGCCGACCGACGACATCCGAGCACTCCTGGACAACGGTGAAACAGTGGCCCTCATTCTTCTCGACCTCTCCGCCGCCTTCGACACTGTCTGTCACAACACCCTCATACAACGCCTCAACAACATCGGCATACAAGGAAAAGCCTTGGACTGGATCATCTCGTTCCTTGCCGGGAGAACACAGAGAGTCCGACTCCCCCCTTTCTACTCAGAGCCCACCGAAGTCATCTGCGGCGTACCTCAAGGCTCCTCACTCGGTCCCACCCTCTTCAATGTCTACATGAGTCCCCTCGCCTCCATCGCACGTCGACACAACCTCAACATCATCTCCTACGCCGACGACACCCAGCTGATACTTTCCCTTACCAAAGACCCCAACACCGCCAAGAACAACCTTCACGAAGGTATGAAAGAAGTAGCCGAATGGATGAAACAGAGCCGCTTAAAACTCAACTCAGACAAAACTGAGGTGCTCATCCTTGGATCCTCCCCCTTAGCTTGGGACGACTCTTGGTGGCCTTCCGCTTTGGGATCAGCGCCCACACCCACCGACCATGCACGTAACCTTGGCTTCATTCTAGACTCCTCTCTCTCAATGTCCAGACAAGTCAACGCCGTATCGTCCTCCTGCTTCAACGTCCTTCGCATTCTCAAAAAGATCTTCCGCTGGATCCCCCTCGAAACAAGAAAGACTGTCACCCATGCACTGGTCACGAGTCGACTGGACTATGGCAACACTCTCTACGCCGGAATTACAACAAAATTGCAGAAAAAGCTCCAGCGCATCCAAAACGCATCAGCGAGACTCATATTAGACATCCCGCGCCAAGAGCACATCACCGGTCACTTAAAAAATCTCCACTGGCTTCCCGTCAACAAAAGAATTACTTTCCGCCTTCTTACCCACGCACACAAGGCCCTTTATAATCTAGGACCAGAATGCCTCAACTCCCGACTGTCCTTCTACTATCCCACCCGCCAACTAAGATCATCCATTCAAGCACTCGCCGCAGTCCCGCGCATCCGAAAAACCACCATGGGTGGCAGATCCTTCTCCTTCCTGGCTGCCAAGACCTGGAACTCACTCCCCACCCACCTCCGCCTTACTCAAAATCACATCTCCTTCAGAAAAGAACTGAAAACTTGGCTATTCGATAAACAATGAACCCCTCCCTCTAGCGCCTTGAGACCCTCTGGGTGAGTAGTGCGCTTTACAAATGCCTGAACTTGAACTTTTTATTCGTGAGCCATAGAGGGAGAACAGAGTCCCGAGCATATTGAAGACAAAGAGAAAGAGAGAGGGATCAGCTCCGCTGCTGAGATGGAAAGACACACGTCTAAGGTGAGGCGTTCTGAGTTAGTGTAGAATACATCTAATCATTTATTTTGCCCCCTTTTAGGTTATAGGTAGCGACTAAGCTAAATCATGTTTCTTTGGCTCATTCTGTCATGCTTAATTTTAGAATAAAGACTCAATGATAAATATCTTTGAATGTTGTTTTTATGAATGAGATTAACCTTTCCTTTTAACCAGGTGCTGACATACAGAAGGATGGGATATGCCCTTCTGAAAAGGTATCTGATGATGGGGGGAGAGTGTGAATTTCATTTGGGAAATAACTTATAAAGGTGAACCCCCATTAGTGTAGATCGTCGGGTGACGTTAAAGATAAAAGTCGTGAGACTATAAAGAATCGTCGGGTGACGTTAAAGATAAAAGTCGTGAGACTATAAAGAATCGCCGGGTGACGTTAAAGATAAAAGTCGGGAGACTATAAAGAATATAAGATACCTCATCTTATATTCTTTATAGTCTCCCGACTTTTATAGGATAAGATATGGAATCCATTAGATGTTAGTGGTATCTTTGATTGTACTGGCTTGTAAATAGCTTCTTTTCACCTTCTCAGGTGAGTCTTCTAGATATCATGTAAATAGCGGCCTGAGAAGAGTGTGGTTACGTGACAACTGGGTTAGCTACGGTTGGTAGTCTGCTTGATCTGAGAATCCGGTCGTTACAGAGGGTTAGAGAGGAAATGTTGCGGAACTCCCCAAGTTCTGAAGCATATGGAACCGACCCCAACACTTTAGCATCATAGATTTTTAAAGTTAGACCGATTGATTTAGAACAAAGAGCGACTGTGTTCCTTCACTATAACTCAGATAATCTGTCTGTGCTTAGGAACCGTGGCATCCACTTGTGCTTGCAGGACATGGTCGAACACAAGGAGACACCAAGATAATTACATACACCTGCCCTCTCAAGTGGCTTGTCCCCCAACATTATTCTTCCCTTGTAAGATCTATGTTGTTTGAAAGACATATATTTCGTCTTGATGGCATTTGTCTCAAGACCTCGCACTCTGCAGAACTCCTCGAAATGGTGCAGGTCACGTTGCAGACATCCTGGTGTTTCCGAGATCAGCAAAGTATCCCCTGCAAACAACAATATGGGGTTTTTTGTATTGGCTAGAGCAGTGGTTCCCAAACTTTTTTGACCTGTGGCTCCCTTGACCTAATTGACAGTTTGCCATGGCTCCCCACCATTTTTCTACAGGTGGCAAAAAAATGTTTATGGGGTGTAAAAACACCTGCTGCCCCGTTCCTGCCTCTAGCAGGCGAGATCAGAGTTTTGTCTGATAGAAGTTTTGATTCAAGGAAGTTATTATTCTTGGTTAGGTAGTGCAGAGGGTCGATATGCCTGCTGCACAGAACATGTACCGTGCAGATCACAAAGTGAATGTAACATAAACAGGTCCGTGGGTTACTGCGTTTGTCCTTTGTCTTATGTAACATGTCCTATATGCTGATTTGCACACCTATGATTGATAGTCTCTGTGTAATGTGTGCGTTATGTGCAGTGCTCTAACACCCTTCACTCAGGGCCGGCTCTAGGGCGGTGCAACCAGTGCCACCGCTCCGAGTGCTGACTTCACACAGGGGCTTAAATACAACAATAATACTGATTCTTACATTATAAAGACTGTCGATGTGACAGCTATGTTTGCTGCAATGTTAAAAAGCATTTCTTTTGTTTCAAGCACTGGAAACAATCTTACGTTGATTATAAAAGTGTGTTTGTTTAGCATAAACAACAACAGCAAAGCTTATTTGCTCAACATTGATTGAAAAGGCGCTGCCTGGCCCTGCCTGCCTGCCTCAACTGTGCCTTGGCTCTCTGGCCCGGCCTCGCCCTTTTGAGCCCAGCCGCTGCTGCACTAAATCTAAGACCCACATCTGCTTCTCTATTTTACCCTTCTTTTTAATTTCTGTCTCTTGCTATTTGTCTTTCTTTCACCTCTTTTCAGTTTTGCCTTTCTGTGCTTTTGGCCTTTTGATTTTTCTTCTCGCCACTTTAACCTTTTTGCCCCTTTTGTCACCTTTAAGCCGCCATGGTTCCCAAACTGTAATCGGCATTTCACCAGCATTATTTTTACTGTAACAACGGAGCACGTTAGAAATCAGACATTAAATATAAGCCAAACCAAGGCGTTCTTCTCTCTGAGAGGATGCCTTGGCTTGGCTTATATTTCATGTGTGATTTCTAACGTGCTCCGTTTTTACAGTAAAAATAATGCTGGTGATATGGTGTAAAATGAAGGTTGGGCAGAATGCCGATCTCTGCCCAACCTTTGATTTACACCCGTATCACCAGCATTATTTTTACTGTAAAAACGGAGCACGTTAGAAATCACACATAAAATGTAGGTCAAGCCAAGGCCTTCTCTCTGGCTTCTTGGCTGCTTCACTTTTCCACATTGTGGCCGCGGCGCCCCTGGCTCCTAATTATGGCGCACCGGGGTGCCGCGACGCACAGTTTGGGAACCACGGGGCTAGAGTAAGCGCGTTGGTAGAAAAGCAAGAGAGAAAATGAACAGTGCCATTTAGGAACATGGAGAACAGAGTAGGGGTCAAAACACAGCTTTGTCAAACACGTTTGTCCATAGGTAGCTGATGGGTAAGTTTACACAGCCCACCCCAACAAACCTGGGCAAAATTACCTTGATGCATATAAGTTACCAGAGAAAGCAGATCTAACGTCATGCCCAATTCAAGGAGGAATTGTAGGAGAGTAGGGTCTTACTCCTATGGTCACCCCCACTTTTTGCTTTTGCTTTAGTGGTTTTCGACGTAGATGTGGCTGTGGGCCTTCTAATCAGACCCACAGCCCAGATGCACTCTCTAAATTCAATCCATGTACTCTAGGTACATACACAATTGGGAATTGGTTCACCTTATCAGCCCCTGTAGAAGTGTACCTTAGGTACAGCACCGGAGGATTCGGCCAGGTAGTGGGGATCCTCAAGGACATTCAATAGGAGCAGGCTGCCCATCATGCTTGCATGGAGTCCAAGTGGGATGAACTTACTGCGGTGCATAGGGACATGCTGACAGGCCTGCGCCAGATAAGTACCAACATGTGCACACCTCCCTGTGTGCCTACAACATCTGTTGCCACAAGATCTGCAAATGCTATGGGAGGGAGGATGACTCTGGTGGAGAGTCCTCTGCACCACAGACACCTGCGGATCCCCCCGGACGAAGATGAGGTGTCATCCGAAGAAGGACAAGTGAGACGCAGATGGCCATGCACATCCCCCAGGAACACAAAACCTGTTCTGTAAATTGTCCTTTGTGTGCAAACCGTTCACTTTGTTGAATATAACCCAGCTCTCCGACATGACATGGAGGGTTTATGTTGGTCTAATGTAGCAGATTAATGTGGACTTTACTCTGAACATTTCAGTTTCCAACACTTCCAACTCATCTGTGAACTTTGGATTGTACAGCACCCACCATCCTGTGCACTATCCTCACACATGTTTATAAATAAACTCAGTATTACACTATACTTGCCTCTGTTGGGATTCCAACCTAGTATGTGTCATAGAGATGATGAGCTGCTAAAGAACACAGTGCATGCTAACTACTACAGCAATGTCATCACTGTTATGTGAGTCATGGTGATGTGACACATAAGAGGGAGACACACCACTAGGGCACCACAACACATACTCACCATGGCCAAGTAACTCATCGCCTACAATGATGTTGACCAGAAATACAGTGGAATGCACAGACACCACACCTATCCACAGTCAGTGGTAACAAGCCCACAGGTGAGGTAAGCAATTGTCAGTCAGATGTGTGAAGACAGACAACGCGCATAACAAAATGAAGCACAGGTATATTACACATCAGCAACATGCTTATTCCACAACAGTTGCAAGGAAATTCCATGTGACAGTGGGCACACGTTCACCAAGTGTCGAAGAATTGAAGTCCAGGGGTGTGTGGTACATCACTTGCTGGGAATCGACAACTTCCACCCTGGAATTGGATGCTGGGTGTTGGGGGTCGGAGTTGACCAAACAACAGGCAAAGTACCCTGGGAAGGACAGACTTAAGACACAGTCAAAAGCACAGCAGACACACTCAAACAGCAACAGAGCAGCACCAATACATTTCAGGCTATCTCAATACATTGACATAAAAACCCTGTAAACTCACATTCAAGTGAAGAGGTTATTGATGAGCTGTGTGCGGACGTCACCCTCATCATCATATTAACTGGCATTGTGGCACAGGGCAGGATCCTCCACAGGTGGCGGATGTCCTGGATGAAAGGCAATTCCTTCTGCACTGCCATGGTGTGTAGCATGAAGCATACAATGAAAACTTTGCACACCTGTGCAGGGTCGTATGGGAGGGCCCCTCCGGTCTTGTCCAGGCAGTGGAAGCGGCTTTTCAGGAGATCAAATATCTGCTTGATCACTCTCCTGGTCCGACCATGTGCCTCATTGTTGCGCATATCAGCTGCTGTCACAGGGTTCCTGAGGGGTGTCAGCAACCACTACATGTTGGGGTATCCAGAGTCACCTACATACAAACAATTGCACACTAGGTGAATTTTGAAAGAGGGTGGAATACAACGTTGCCAAACATACACAATGGTAAACAGTCAGTACACACCGACAAGCCAGGCACGCTGGTTTGGCATCTGTGACATAATCATCGCAACGTGACTACTCCTCATGATGTAGGCATTGTGCGCAGAACCGGGGAAATGTCCACACACAACTGTGATACACATGTCTGCTAGACATAACACCAGAGCATTGATGGAGTGGAAATATTTCCCGTTCCTGTACGTCTGCTGCTCATGTGCCCGTGGTGGTACCAGGGCCACATGTGTAATATCAATAGCTCCAATGACGTTTGGCATCCTCCCCAGTGTATAAAAAGGAGCCTTTATATCGGTGAGTTGACCTGGGCTAGGAAATGTGATGCACAGGTCAAGGAAATGCAACATTCCCTCCAAGACATTGCAAAGCACACTACTGAACATTGTTTGAGACATCCCTCCAGCAGTAGCCATAGTGTGCAGGAAGGTACCAGTAGCAAAGAAGTGCAGGGCTGCCATCACCTTCACCTTTGGGGTCAGTCCTGTAGGGTATGCCCGGCCAGGTAGCAGATGTGGCGCCAACTGCTCCACCAACTCCTTAATCAGTGGCCTGGCGATGCGGTACCGTCGGATGCAGTCGCGTTCTACCATGGTTTCAAGGTCTGGGAACGATCTATGGGCAGCTGGTGCCCTGCAGTACAGAGAGGGCAAAGGAGGTTTGTCAATTCAACCACCCATGTGGATACGACCAAGCAAAATATCACGATACATCATGACAATACACAATGAACTGAGGTGTGTGCTGTTGGGTATGGCCACATATGTCACCTACATGCCCATCATCTCACGTCTCAACTCAACATGTGTACATAAGCTCCATGTAGTGCAATGGCAAATCATTAGGCTGTGTCACAGTACATATGTACTGCTGTCACGTTCTAAACACACACCTCAGTGACAAGTGAGGACTGATATCTCACAGGCATCACAGCTCTTTGACAGGCAGATACCCAGGGTCCCTGTATTGCCACATGGACACTGGCATGACATGGCGTATCATGTACACGCCACAAAACAACCATGAGTCCCACAGGTAGTGGCCCCTGTTGTCTCTGCAGGCCATACATGGACGTCTCTGAGACACACATACAACATCAATGTTGATGTACAAACCACATGGATATGGAAACTGTCTCCCATGGGGCACATGAAATCAGAGACATCTGAGACACAACATGCACACAGACTGTGGGTGTACATCAGAATTGTGGCTTTGGGTCTCACTGTGACGTACATACCATCCCACACAGGACTCAGGGTGTATGTGACATGTCATACACATATCCAACCTGCAACTGTGTCCATGACTCATAACTGAACAGTTGCACATCACAATGGTAATGTGCACAACACACAAAGGATTCTGTCCCCATCAACCCGTGCACAGCCTGGGAGGGGCTGCACCAAAGTGCCACACAACAAACCAAATGTTGCCCCCTTACACACACAGGTAATGCAGCATTACATGCCTCGGGATACAGTGAGGCAAAGGCTGTGGTGTTGTAGGTGTGCACGGGAGTTCCCTGGCAAGTAATTGTGTGTGGAATCTGTTAACAAGTTACAGCAATGTTAACCGACGCGGTTGACTTCTACAGAGACACATCACACAGTTGTGGACTGAGCCAGGTGACTTTTATGCAGACGCATCGCACAGTTGTGGACCAAGCCGTGCACACGCCTTGGCGATTGACTGCAATGTTAATCAACGCGGGTGACTTTTATGCAGACAAGTCATGCAGGCATGGACCGAGCAGTGCGCACACCTTGGCTATTGACTGCAATGTTAACCGACTCGAGTGACTTTTATGCAGAAGCGTCGTGCAGGCATAGACCGAGCTGTGCGCACGCCTTAACCATTGACTGCAATGTTAAACGACGCGGGTGACTTTTATGCAGACGCGTCATGCAGGCATGGACCGAGCCGTGCGCACGCATAGCCAATTGAAACGTATGGAGATGGGTGCGTGTAGATTTTCAAACTATGTGTCGCACAGTTAGTTGACCGAGCCGTGCGCACTCCTTGGCTATGGACTGTCATGGAGACGGACGTAGATTCAAAACTTGTATGAGTCGTGCGCTGGAAATTCAGTTGGCTACCTACAACAATGTTGCAAATCCTAGGGTGTCATGAAGGTGAAATTTTGAACGATGCAGAAGACGTGTACGAGTCGTGCAATTCCATGGATTGGCCACATTCATAGGATTTAACTGTGTCACTTAAGACACATTGCACAGATTCTGCCTCTGCAGCACAGATATAAGGCTGGCTGGCCCCCAGAGAGCTCACTTGCCTGCACTACATGCTACAGGACCACATCTCTGCTACCACTGCTGCTGTCTCTGCATCCTCTGGCTACTGCAATGGCACGTACTCTGGAGAGATCCCCAGCCTTTACAGAGGAGAACCAGGCCCTGCTGGATGACCTCCTTCCACAGTACTGCAAGCTGTATGGGAAACCAGGGGAGCGGTGAGTGTGCAGTCCACTGCCTTCCTAATTGTGCATGTTGTCTGACTAGCAGTACTAGCAGTGAGTACACCAGTGGCAAGCATACTCACTGAGTAGTTTCAACCCCCGAAGTGTGTATGTACATGTGGTGAACAGGTTTTCTGCTGTAAAAGTGAATTTGTGCAAGCTTTTACTTCCCAGGCACTGTTACCATGTCAGACATGCAGGACAATTGCCCAATTCCATGGGTGCACTACCTGTGTACCTCATTTACCTTTGTGATGACTACATGTATCTCCAACTGTGTGCAGCACAAATATGTGGCATGTGTAGAAATGGCCTTTTCTCTTTGTCATCCTCACAGGTTGATGCGCACCAGAAGTAGGAGATCTGGCTGACCATCGCCCGGGCTGTAAGATCTGTGGGGGTCTACAGGCGCAGCATAGGCAACTGCCAGAAGAGGTGGCAGTCCCTTCGGGGCTGGACACGGAGGATCGCAAGGGTCCAGCTGAAGCTGTCGCCTCCTCACAGGAGGGGCGGACACCGGACCCTGACCCCCCACATGCTCAGGATTCTACCGGTGGTCTTCCCGGACTTGGCTGGGCAGCTGAAGGCCAGACCGAAGCAAGGAGGGGGTAAGTCCATGCCTACTCTGTGAACTATGCCTGACACGCTATTTGCAGTCTTTTGGCAGGGTTACACTTCCACATTACGTCGGTCTTGTAGTCCTGGACTCATGTCCCTCAATTGTGTAATGCACCCTCCTTATCTGATCCACAGGTGTGGCCCTTACAGTCTGTGACTTGTCTCACTTGGGCACTGTGTCCTTGCCGTCAGCTATGCTTAAGGTTCCGGACAGCATCTATTACCAGGACTCTGTTGTGTGCTGTGTAGGTGAGTCAAATGTTTACACAATGCCTGAAAAATGACGTGAAATGTGTGTGCCTTTGATATGTGTTCCAATTGCTGTTCTGACTCGCCACATGTGCATGGGGTATTTAAAACACACCCATGCAGCAAGTGAGACCAATTCTGGGGCCTCTGGAATATGTATATCCAGTGTGTCACACTTGCTTAGCCACCTGCCTACTGCCCAGGGCTATACACTGTTTCACGTTGACCTGGGCAGTCATGTCTACTCAAGGGCATTAAAACACTCTATACTCCCACTCCTGTGTATCAACTTACAGATTGTGCTTAGTGAAATGTGCGCTTAGGTGTCTGCCTCTGTGTCATTGTGGTGTGGCTTCCTTTTTAGGACAACTCGAGTGTTCTTAAGTTTGAGAGTCATCAGGCCATCTGAGATGTGACTATAGGAGAAGAGACCTGTGTGACATATAGGTGTGTGATCACTTGACTGTGCACAACGGTGTATGCAACTGTGAAGTTCAGGCAGCTGTGTTTCATTCACAGCAGACTGGGAGGTGCTCATGTTCAGGGACTTGTGTTCGCAGTCACTCATAGGTTTGATTTGTATGATGTGGGGTCATCTGAGTCCGGAATATGTTGTTTGCAGGGGATGGACATGTGCACATGTCAGTTGCAGAGCTTGAATTCCCCATGATCTATGATTGAGAGACAGTGCAGACTACTGTTTTCTGGTTGCCCTACCCCTGTGACATGGGACTGTGAAGAATTACTTTCCAGGGACGCCTGTGCCATGGCATTGAACTTGCTAGGAGGGATCCTGCAGTGGAGTCAAATGTGCTCCATGCACCCCATTGTGGCATTGACTATCAGGACATCATGGTGTCTGGTGCTGGCATGCATCACAAGCATGTAAAATGAGACTCTGGCCATCCCTTCATCCTGACACCTGTAGTGAGTCAGTGGCAAGAGATGTGATGTGTGTACAGTAACAAACTTCTACATGTTCACTTGCATTCCCGACAACTGTGTAGGTGAGGCATGTATGCACATTGGGTATTAGCATCCAACATGCAACAGACATATGGGTGCAAGGCCAGGAGGGATATGAGTGCCATGGTTGATGGTCAGACTGACAATTGGCTTATTCAAAACAGTGTGTGCACTTTGAGCGATGTTCAGCTGATGATACCAGGGCTTGCCCTGTGATGTGCTGTACTCACTGTGGTGTGTGCGGTCAGTGCAGGTGACTAATGTTGGTCTGGTTTTTCCAATTCTATCCAGATACATCCACGGCCACAGGAGGGGACAGCTTCACGGACCAGGAGGAGCTGCAGAGCCAGACTGGGATATTAACCAGGGAGTTGGAGGGACCAAGTGGCACAGAGGGCGAGGGGAGACACATCAAGGAGTCCTCAGCACCATCCACCTCAGCTGAGGACCACAGCAGCTCGGAGGATGACTCCCTTGTGGAGGTGGATGTCAGCAGCCACCAAACCCCAGCTAGTGAGGCTGTCCCTGCCACCACCACTATCACCACCCTCCCATCGGCTCCCATCCCTGAGGTCCGGGGAGGCTCCCGTGCTCAGAAGCATGTCTCCTGTGTGACAGGCACCGCACCCCCTGCCCCTGTGTCCCTACTGCCCTGAGTGTGGAGTCTGTGGACTTGCTTCGACAGATTTATGTAGGGCAGACATCAATGCTGAGTGTCCTCCATGCACACACCAGTCTGTTGACACAACTGGTGTTGTTCATGGAGGGCATGTCATCGGGCACGTACCCTACAGAGGACCAATCAGTCCATGGCCTCCTCCCTGACGGCAGCAGTGTTCCTCCTCCAACAGTCCCTCACCCCTCCTACCTCTGCCCCATCCACAATTCCTAGCACCCTACCTGTCCTGTCCCAAGCACACACACAATAGCACAGTCACGCAAACCCACAGACACGAGCAGCACACAAACACCCTAACCAATGTCTAAACATGCACGCAATACACAAAATTGAACCCTGTGCTTTTATATGGAGAGAAGATTCCAGAATTCCTAAAAATGAAAAGTTTGCAGGGAAAGAGGACTAACTAAGTACATATTGTGTGCTACCTCTAGATTAAGGATAAATCAATTTGCAGATCGGAAGTACACATGGATAAACGATAATAAGAATGAAAAAAGATATATTAAAAATATATAACAAATTTTATTAGGTACCTCCCTTTAGGGTTACAATCTAAAATATATATTTAAAAGTCATCATACTATGATGTGTGTACGTAATTAAAAATCAGTAAGGTTACAATAAAAACAGTCAAAAAACAGTTGACGCAGCGTTTCGGTATTGTGTGATGGTATCACCTTCTTCAGGACAATTTGACTTTTACACATTTGTGACAAATCTTGAACTTGCAGTCTTTAGGCACCTTGGGTCTTAGTCCTCAAAGTATCATGCAGGTCTCAATGCTGCTTTAGACATCGGTGAATTATATCTTAGTATGACTCTGGGTCATTTTCAATGGACACGGGGAGCCACCTTTATGTTGATTATTTGGCTGCTTATTCCGGGGATCGGTAATCGTAAATTGATGCTTTTTGCACTTCAATTTGCAGGTTGACAGTAATCTCTGATGCTATTTCTCGTCTCCTGGTATCCAATGATCATGGAGGGCTGACCTCTCCGTCTTTGTGAGCCTTTTATCAAGAATCAGGCCTCCCTGCTACCGCCGTGTCCGGGTTTCCAATCGTGTACGCAAGCAACCTCAGGGGACTGATACCACACTCACAGGGGATGGTTTTCAAACACACACACAGGCATCCACAACCACTCCACAGTCCTCCAATACCTCTCCCTCCAAGACCCCTTCCCTTGCCTCACCTGTAACCCCATTGTCCAAGCTGCTCTTCCTCTGTGACCTTGGCCTCTTCCCCACTGATCCAGCTGATCCAGCATACAAAGGGAAGAGGAAGTCCCCACACACAGAGGGGAATGCCCCTCACACCCGGATACCTTCCCCCAGGCACAGGCAGACTGAGGCCCCACCCGCAAGTCCCCATGGACCCGGAAGAGCAAGATCCCACCCCCGCCCCGCAGCTCCACAACACAGTCTCTATCCTCCATCCCCCAGGCCACCACTCCACAGGTTCCCCCGCCACACCCTGACCCAGGTTCCCCCACCCACAGAAACACCATCCCCAAAATGCTCAGGCCCTCCCCCTACCACTTGCTCTTCTACCCACTCCACCCCCAGTTAGCCTGTTTGTGCCACTGGTGTGGGGACCGTGGCCCCCCTCTGTCCTGCCGACCTCACCTGAACCCCATTCTGCTCTCATGGAGTTAGGCACTGCAGTGCAGTCCACAACCACCCCGTCTGACTTGGGCACTGCAGTGGGGACCCAGTCCACTCCATCTGACCTGCCCACTGCAGTTGTGCCGGCACCCACCCCATCAGACTTGTGCCCCACCGTTGTGATGGCACCCACTATGTCAGACACCTCCACTACAGTTGCCAGTGACTCTCCTGCACCCACCACCCCTTCACTGCCGCCTTCTGCTGAGCCCAGATCCTGTCCCTTCGGTGCCTGGCCTGCCCCCATGTATGCCCCTCGAAGGGGATGTCCCCTGTCCTTAGCAGTGCAGGCAAGCAACGGGTGACAGTTGTCACTCACACCCTATTTGGACTATTGCAATGGACTGGCCATTGGCCTTTGTTTTTTCTGGACTTTTTCCCATTTGCTGAATAAAGCATTTGTTGTTATCCTTGTGAATTTGATTTAGCTGTACATTATGTTGATGATGTTTACCATGACCTTGCTCTTATAATGCTGAATTTTCAATGTTGAAAACTGAGGTGTTGATGTGATGTACTCCATGTGGTCCATGAGATATGTAACCTATTCTGGTCGGTATCCATGTCATCCTTAGCAGCAAACTGGGTGTGTCATGATTAACACATTTTGCACAGGGATGTTAACATTTCATTTGCATGGTCACATCTGTGGCTTGCACCCATGCAGATATGATGTGCTTCCCATTGTCCAATTTGTCTATTTCCCTGCCTGTGGGCCCATCTCCAGTGGACATACAGGTGTGGGCATCATTGGTGCAGTCAACTGTGTCCTCTGTGCAACTTGCTAGACATATGTATTGAGTATGAGCAGATGACTTAAGGGACACTCCCGTACCCAGGCTTATGTGACATTGCCTGGGCCCATGGTGTGTGTTGTGTGGGCATGTCTGTGTGTGTTCCCATCCCTTTTTCTACACAGGCTGTGTCCCCTTAATATGTTTGTGTATGTGATGCTTGCTGAGTTGTCCTGTGTTCACCCCACATCTTTGTCCTGGGCTTCCAGAAATGTGGGTGCATGACACACTACTGTTCTTTGGTGTGTCATCATTAGGATTTGTCAGCTCTGAGTGGAGATGATGTGGTCAGACGCATATGGGACACAGTCTGGGGTCCCCATGGCACTTGTTTGTTCCCAATTTCATGTAGTTGTCCCTAGGTGGTACCTTTCAGTGTTTGAGACACATGTATGTGTGTGTGACTGCTCCCACTCGTCAGGTTCAGAGGTGCAATGTTGGCAGGTGTCAGCATGTGTGCGTTGTGGATCTCCTTGGCTTCTGCATTGTCCAGGGACTGTGGCAGGTATTCCAAAGATTATGGGAGCTTTGATGTCATGGCCATGTACCGCATACTGTGCAGTATGTCTGTCATTCACCAGGGTTGTAGACTGTCCTTGTGTGATGAGTCGGTGCACCTTAGATCCTCCCAACAACACTGTGTTTGTCATGGGTGCATGTGCGATATCACCAGTCCATGTGTGCTTCACTGGTGCACATTGGTGCAGTTCAGGGTGTCTGGTGTTGAGGGTGGACAAATGTGAATGTTTGCATGGCTCGGCCCCTACCTCCCTTTTGTCCCTGGATGATGGGCCATGCTGAGTGATTTGTGTTTGTGTGGAGGTGTGATGTACGTTTGTGGCACAGGACACATGTCTGAGTTTCACAGTTTGAACGACATCTACCTTTGTCATCACAGTGGACATATCATGCAGGCTTGTGTCACCCTAATGTATGGTTCCTAGGGGTAGTGATGTTGTGAGTTTGTCTCTTGCTGCTTTAGTTGCTGTTCCTGTGTCTGTTGGGATCCCTCTCATCTTACAATGGCTGATTGCCCACTAAGGGGTGTCCAAATTCATGGGTTATTTTTGTATGGCACTGTGTCCACATCTGTGTCATTGTAGTTCAGCCCCCCTTATGTGTTGCTTGGGGATACTGAGGCACACACATACACATGTTGTGTGAGATGTGCAGTGTGAGGTTGCCTGTTTGTGTTTGTGCATCTGCACCGGTGCATTGGTATTGCTGTTGTGGGCCATTGGCTGGATGTTGTTTGGGTGTTTTTCCTGCTATCCCTGTGAGTCATATCTCATCACTCTGCACATTCATCCTGGTTGTTATGTCCCATTGCTGCCATGGAAGGGGGAGTGTGTGACCTGACACCTACAGTCTACACAGGATGTATAGATTTGTGTGTCTATTTTTGAGATGTGTGTCTGCATATGATGGTCACTTCTGCTTTTGTGTCATTGTACACTCTGTGCAATGTCAGCCCCCATGGGTAGTGCTTGTCTGCACATGGCCGAGAGTATGTTTTATTTTCAATGCACTGTTAGCCTCACCACATCTCTGTGGGTATGTGCCACAACCACTACTTTGCCACTAAAGTGTTTCATGTGTTGGGACCAGGAATCATACATGCTGTTTGGCATTTGCAGCTTTTACCATGATGACACTTACCTTTTGGTCACTGTGATGATGGGGGGTTTAGACCCCATTACCACAATGCTCAACATTTGCTGCAGGTTAGAACCCCACACTTAACTTTTGTTCTACACATTAATGAGGGTTAGAGCACATTCACACAGTGCCATTGTGATGCTTGACTTGTGTAGCCCATACTCAGTTTTTGGTCACACATGTGATGGGAGTTACATTGTATGTTCGAAGTCATATTCACTGTTGTGGGCATTTGTCACAGACTACACACTGTTGTCATGATGTTAGAGGGGATGTATTTTGCTGACTTGCCTAATGTTGGTGTATGATGGATGTGTGGCGCATCACCCATCCGATGGGTCTGGGTGTTGATAGTGATAGTCACACAGCACCCTATGAGTGGGGTGGTAGTAGTGATAAGCAACAAGTCCCCTATGAGTGGGGGTGGCAGTAGTGATAGGCAACAAGTCCCCTATGAGTGGGGGTAGTAGTAGTGATGGGCAACACGTCCCCTATGAGTGGGGGTGGTAGTAGTGATAAGCAACAAGTCCCCTATGAGTGGGGGTGGTCATAGTGATAAGCAACATAACTCCTATGAGTGGGGGTGGTAGTAGTGATAAGCAACAAGTCCCCTATGAGTGGGGGTGGTAGTATTGAGAAGCAACATAACCCCTATGAGTGGGGGTGGTGGTAGTGATACGAATCAATTCCCCTATGAGTGGGGGTGGTAGTAGTGATAAGCAACAAGTCCCCTATGTGTGGGGGTGGTCATAGTGATAAGCAACATAACCCCTATGAGTGGGGGTGGTGGTAGTGATAAGAAACAAGTCCCCTATGACTGAGGGTGGTAGTAGTGATAAGCAACTTATCACCTATGAGTGGGGTGGTAGTAGTGATAGGCAACAAGTCCCCTATGAGTGGGGGTGGTAGTAGTGATAGGCAACAAGTCCCCTATGAGTGGGGGTGGTAGTAGTGATAAGCAACACGTCCCCTATGAGTGGGGGTGGAAGTAGTGATAAGCAACAAGTCCCCGCTGAGTGGTGGTGGCAGTAGTGAAAGGCAACATACCCCTTATGAGTGGGGTTGTAGTAGTGATAGGCAACAAGTCCATTATGAGTGGGGGTGATAGTAGTGATAGGCAACAAGTCCCCTATGAGTGGGGGTGGTAGTAGTGATAAGCAACATATCACCTATGAGTGGGGATGGTAGTAGTGATAGGCAACATACCCCTTATGAGTGGGGTGGTAGTAGTGATAAGCAACAAGTCCCCTATGAATGGGGGTGGCAGTAGTGATAGGCAACAAGTCCCCTATGAGTGGGGGTTGTAGTAGTGATAAGCAACAAGTCCCCTATGAATGGGGGTGGTAGTAGTGATAAGCAACAAGTCCCCTATGAATGGGGGTGGCAGTAGTGATAGGCAACAAGTCCCCTATGAGTGGGGGTTGTAGTAGTGATAAGCAACAAGTCCCCTATGAATGGGGGTGGCAGTAGTGATAGGCAACAAGTCCCCTATGAGTGGGGGTGGTAGTAGTAATAAGCAAAAAGTCCCCTATGAGTGGGGGTGGCAGTAGTGATAGGCAACATATCCAGACGAGTTGGGGTGGTAGTAGTGATAGGCAACACGTCCCCTATGAGTGGGGGTGGCAGAAGTGATAGGCAACATACCCCTTATGAATGGGATGGTAGTAGTGATAGGCAACAAGTCCCCTATGAGTGGGGTGGTAGTAGTGATAAGCAACAAGTCCCCTATGTGTGGGGGTGGTCGTAGTGATAAGCAACATAACCCCTGTGAGTGGGGGTGGTGGTAGTGATAAGAAACAAGTCCCTTATGACTGGGGGTGATAGTAGTGATAAGCAACATATAACCTATGAGTGGGGTGGTAATAGTGATAGGCAACAAGTACCCTATGAGTGGGAGTGGTAGTAGTGATAAGCAACACGTCCCCTATGAGTGGGGGTGGTAGTAGTGATAAGCAACACGTCCCCTATGAGTGGGGGTGGTAGTAGCGAGAAGCAGCATAACCCCTAGGAGTGGGGGTGGTGGTAGTGATACGAATCAAGTCCCCTATGAGTGGGGGTGGTAGTAGTGATAAGCAACAAGTCCCCTATGTGTGGGGGTGGTCGTAGTGATAAGCAACATAACCCCTATGAGTGGGGGTGGTGGTAGTGATAGGAAACAAGTCCCCTATGACTGGGGGTGGTAGTAGTGATAAGCAACATATCACCTATGAGTGGGGTGGTAGTAGTGATAGGCAACAAGTCCCCTATGAGTGGGGGTGGTAGTAGTGATAGGCAACAAGTCCCCTATGAGTGGGGGTGGTAGTAGTGATAAGCAACACGTCCCCTATGAGTGGGGGTGGTAGTAGTGATAAGCAACAAGTCCCCTATGAGTGGTGGTGGCAGTAGTGATAGGTAACATACCCCTTATTAGTGGGGTGGTAGTAGTGATAGGCAACAAGTCCCCTATGAGTAGGGGTGTTAGTAGTGATAGGCAACAAGTCCCCTATGAGTGGGGGTGGTAGTAGTGATAAGCAACATATCACCTATGAGTGGGGATGGTGGTAGTGATAGGCAGTAGTGATAGGCAACAAGTCCCCTATGAGTGTGGGTGGCAGTAGTGATAAGCAACAAGTCCCCTATGAGTGGGGGTGGCAGTAGTGATAGGCAACAAGTCCCCTATGAGTGGGGGTGGTAGTAGTAATAAGCAACAAGTCCCCTATGAGTGGGGGTGGTAGTAGTGATAAGCAACAAGTCCCCTATGAGTAGGGTGGCAGTAGTGATAGGCAACATATCCAGATGAGTGGCAACAAGTCCCCTATGAGTGGGGGTGTGTTAGACCTGTCTGCTTCTGAGAGTCCCCTCACCAATATGATTTCTTTTGTTCCCCTGTACCTCCCAAAATGTGTCGCTTTTCTTTGTCTGCCAGGACTTTTTATGTGCTGTTTCATGGGGTTAGATGTTCCTTGACGCCAAGTTGCTCACCAGGTTTGTGGCACTTATTTACAAGACATGGTGAAACCGGTGGCATTACAAACTGGGGGTTGTCAACCCAAAGATATGGCCCTAAAATGGTGGACACCCTTTTCCCTCATGTGAGTGACTCCCATTGGAGCCTTCATAAACTTTGGCCTTTGGAGGTTTTGGCGCCCTTTGTTTAACGCGCTTTTCTGACAGGAATTTCTTTATTTTCTCTCAGGTACACAAAATGGCTGCTCTAGAACCACAGTGCGGTGGCTTTGAGTGTCCTAAATACACCTCCAAAGGGCCATGTCATTGTCACAGCCAGAGAAGGTTCTAGAACCTTCTGGCTCGTGCCAGCACCCCAGGGCACTGGCTATATAAGGCTCAGTCCCTGGCAGCCATTTTAGATTCGATAGATTAGATTCCAGACTTGACACCAGATTGACACCTGCCCTGTTGACCCCTGAGGTGGCTGGTAGCGCGGGCAGTAGAGTGGCAAAGGTCATTGGCATTGACCCTGACTGGCGTTCCAGTTATCCGCATTAGCAGTGACCTTGCGCCTACAGTGCCTGCCCAGCTAGTGCCTCATTTTCCCCCAAAAGACTGTGACCAGTTGCGTGGGCTCCCCGCCCCCCCCCGGTGGTGAATTGCGACAGATTTCACGAGTCGCGTGGCGAGAGCAAGTTCGCCGTGACCACGATCGTCGACTGTGCCCCCTTCGCGACAGGCGCCTCTAGAGGGGAGCTCGGACGTCTCCGAGCCCCACCAGCGTAGAGCGCTTCCTGCGCGGACTGAAGGTGAGGTGGTGCGCCGGGGCGTGGAGCGCCAGCCTTTGTTGGGCGGGACTAGCGACCCTGCCACTCCCCAGTGACCCAGACGTTGTGGCTGTGGGCGGGAACCACCCTGTATGCGGAAGTCGGAGGGAGGTCCGGTGAGCCCCTGAGAACCCCGTCGCTGGTGTGAGGAGTGCTGTGCCCTGACTGAATCGCTTTCCGATCACAGCCAAAGTGAGGTGGGCCCATTTCTTCCAGTAGTGTGCAGCGTGGTGAAGGAACTGTGAACCGGCATTGTTTTCACTGAGCGCGAAAGTTGAGTAACCTCGCCGGCAGCCCGTTCGTCAGTCTAAAGACTTAGAACTGGTGCCGCCTGAGTGCTAGCGGTGACAAAGCCCGTAGGCGTGTAGAGACTCCACCGGCAAGCAGAGATCCTATCCCGGTGACAGCCGCGTGCAAATGAAATGTTCATTGTGTTTCCTTGCCTTTTAGATACACGCGCGTACTCCTTGAATGAGCCTTAAAGAGTCCCAAAACGCATTCTGTGCCCAGAGAAGCCTGTATGCATTGTTATTGAAACCAACACAAACTGTAAGAGTTATCTTTCCAAACTGAAACGTAATGCAAATGTAATGTTCCTGAAATATTTAATTGGTGGCAGCGATACCAGAATGAACATGTGTTTATTTATTTAAATGAACCGGTATTTATTCTGCTAGGCGAAAGTGATATTTAATCTATTGATTTGTGATATTGATTGCTGATAATATTTATTCTATTTATTGATGCTATTTATTCCTGATATTATTTATGGTATTACTCATTACAGAATTGAAGCCCAGAATTGTGTGACTAGAAGAAATGTATATGTGCTATCCCAATCATCCCTATGTACAGAGAATTTTTACATAAAGGAATCGTATTTTTCTACAGCAGTGGTGTGGTGTCCTTTTTGGTGTGGCTGCACAGGGGGTTATTATTGGGTCAAAGCCGGCTTAACACTACAGCCTTCACTTGCCTTGTCACTTGTGCCAAGCTATCCCCTTTGTGCTGGGCTTGCCCATCGCAGGTCCAACATAAAATTGGTGCTCAGCGGGTGGGATCATGAGCCGTGCTTGTTTTGTACCCCATAATAATTCAGTGTGCACCACAGGTACACACCCGGAGTTTTCTCCTAGCGGCCCTCTAATTCAATCTTTTGCTTTTTCTAAATTCTTCCTGGAGGTGGGTGGAGGTGACCCTCAGAGTTCCTATCCTTGTAACCTACTTAGGGGTGGTTGTCCACACTTTTCACTGACAAGATGGAATTCGAAATGTCAGAGCTGGAGACCTATACTGTGGCACAGCTCAAGGATTTCTGTCAGGAAAGGGGAGTGTTCGTTAGGCGAGGGGCCAAAAGAGAGGAGCTCCGTACTAGTCTGCGAGCCTGGGTGGAAGCGCACACGGAGGGAACGGTGGAGGAGGAGGAGTCAGACAGAGGTACTGTCATTGATGTGACTGCCGAATGTCGCCCGGGGGGGGGTGAAATGTCAATCAGCCCCAAGGTAACCTCACGGGAGGGTAGCAGCGTGTCATCGAGAGGGTTGTCCGAGACCGAGTTAGCCGGCAGGAGAGAGAAAAGACACTTAAGGTGGGAAATGGCTAAGATGGAGATGGCAGAGAGGAGGAGGGAACACGAGTCCAAGATGGAGATGGAAGGGAGGAGGATGGAACACGAGTTCAAGCTACGAGAACTCGACCTCCAGGCCCACAACATCATTCCGAAGGGTGTCGAGTCAAAGGAATTTGCCAGGGAGCCCAGGCCCCATTTACCCAAGGACGTAGTCGCCAGTTACACCGCTGGAGACGACATAGCCAAGTGGCTGACAGCCTATGAGGTCTCCTTAAGAGCCCATGGGATCCATGAGAAGCATTGGGGTGGTGGATTATACCGGTACATGCCTCCGACAGGTAGGGATGCCCTATTGGCCCTAGACCGGGAGGAGCAGGTAGACTACCCCGCCATGAAGGTGGCGCTCATCAGAAAGTTTGGGTTGACCCCAGAGAAATACCGGCAAAGGTTCAGGGGCAGCCACAAACTGAGCTCACAGAATTGGGTTGACTTCCTGGATTATGCCAAGAAAGCCCTAGATGGGTGGGTCCAAGGTAGTGAGGTGGAAGACTATCGAGGGTTGTACGACCTAATACTCAAGGAACATCTACTCGAGAAATGTCTTCCCGAGCTGAGGCAACACCTGGTAGACAGCAAACTTACTTGCCCCCGTAAGCTTGCTGAGGAGGCAGACATTTGGGTAAGTACCCGAGTGTCTACGAGGGGGACGGGAGGAGATTCTCAGAAGTCCGGACAGGGCGCTCCCCAGAAGAAAGGGGGAGAAGATAACAAGAAACAGGAATTCTCCAAAGGCCCCCAAAATAACTTTAAGGGGAAAAGTCACTTTTCCAATTCTAAGGCTATCCCGCAGAAGAACCCTAATCCTGGCCAGAGTCAGCAGCCAAGGGTTATCCATTGCTTTGAGTGCGGTGGTATTGGACATTATAAGGGAGACGTGAAATGCCCGAAGAGGCCACCCCCTCCCACTGGAGGAAAGACCCTGGGAGTCGCTAGTGTAGCGCTCGGGGAGGAGATGCCCTTAGATAAGGGAAGGGAGAGGGTGGCTGTCACCTTAGTGTCCCTGGGTGATCGGGAGATGGTTCCAAAGATCCAGGTGCCCTCAAATACTACCAAGTATGGGCAGTGGGTCACCATCAACGGCCATAGAGGGGAAGCTCTGAGAGATACAGGAGCCAGTATGACTATGGTAAGGAGTCATCTGGTGTCCTCGGAGCAGGTGATTCCAGGCGTACTACATCCAGCCGCGAAGGCTGACGGCAGAATGGACCACTATCCTGTGGCCGAGGTTCCCTTTGAGTGGGGAGGGGTTGCAGGTTCACTTCGAGTTGCCGTAAGCCCCGCCGTGCCAGTCGATTGTCTGCTGGGTAATGATATGGAGCACAATGCTTGGAAGGAGGTGGAATACCGGACTCATACTGAGATGCTGGGTACACCTCATTGGGCCTGTGTGAGTACCAGGTCTGCGGCTGCTCGGGAGGAGAAGTCGCGTGGGTTGGAGCCTGGAACAATGGCCCACCCAGCTGCTAATGAGGGAGCATCTCGAGGACAGGAGGAGCCTGCCTCGATGTCCGTGCCCCGTGAGACGGATAGGCCACCTGTGGAGGTGGACCCGGAGTCCGCGGAGGAGGACTTGGTTCCGTTGGAGGACTTGCCTATCCCCGCTGAGTGGCGAGTGGAAGGAGGACCATCCAGGGAGGAACTAAGCAAGGGACAGAGGGAATGTCCCACCCTCGAGGGTCTGAGGCAACAGGCTGAAGCCCAGGCAGCAGGTAACGAGTCTGGGAACTATCGTGTTTACTGGGAGGATGGTCTCCTCTACAGTGAACCCAGGGCACCAGTGCACGGATTGTCACGGGCCCTGGTAGTCCCACAGTGTTACTGAGCCTTCCTATTAGAGTTGGCTCACGAGATTCCCTTGGCAGGACACTTGGGTCAGGACAAGACCTTTGCCCGGCTTGTCCCCCACTTTTATTGGCCTCGAATGAGGGTGGCGTCTGACGCATACTGTCGGTCGTGCGTGTCATGCCAAGCCAGTGGGAAAACAGGGATGAAGCTGAAAGCTCCCCTGGACCCACTTCCCGTCGTTGGCACCCCTTTTGAAAGGGTGGGCATCGACATTGCTGGGCCCCTAGATCCACCGACATCATCCGGTCACAGGTTTATCCTGGTACTGGTGGATCACGCCACAAGGTATCCAGAGGCAATTCCTCTGAGAACCATTACTGCACCGGTAGTGGCGAAGGCCCTGATGGGGATCTTTACCCGAGTGGGATTCCCCAAAGAAGTTGTGTCTGACAGGGAGACCAACTTCATGTCAGCGTATATGCGGGCAATGTGGAAGGAGTGTGGAGTGACCTACCGGTTCACCACTCCTTATCACCCACAGACCAATGGTCTCGTGGAAAGGTTCAACCAAACCTTGAAGGGTATGATCAGAAGTCTACCCGAAAGCCTGCGGAGGAACTGGGACGTCCTCCTACCCTGTTTGCTCTTTTCCTACAGGGAAGTGCCACAGAAGAGAGTGGGCTTCAGCCCCTTCGAGCTTTTGTACAGGCACCCTGTATGTGGACCTCTCAGCCTGGTGAGGGACTCCTGGGAAAAATCTCCCCGGAAAGTTCCCCAGGATGTGGTGAGCTACATGCTGGCCTTCCGAAGCCAAATGGCTAAGTTGTGGAAGCAAGCTTCTGACAACTTGGATGCCAGTCAGGCAGTCATGAAAGCGTGGTATGACCACAATGCTCACCCAGTGGAGTTGGAGCCTGGAGAGCTGAGCGCCCTCCAGGACCGTTGGACAGGCCCCTACGAGGTGTTAGAAAAGATGGGCAAGACTACCTATCTGGTGGATGTGAAAACCCCTCGACACCCGCATCGGGTGTTACATGCCAATCGCCTCAAACCCCACTTTGAGAGGCCCGAAGTCATGTTGGTAATGGTGACTGATGGTTCGGAGGAAGAGGACACTGAGCCTCTCCCCGACCTTTTTGCGTCTCAAGAAAACGATGGGTCAGTGGAGGGAGTGAAACTCTCACCATCCCTGACTCCTGAGCAGCAGGAGGAATGTCGCCAGGTCTTGGGGTCATTCGCTCCACTGTTCTCCCTTGTCCCGGGCAAGACCCACCTGTGCACCCATGACGTGGACACAGGGGACAGCCCACCTGTGAAGTCGAAGTCTTACTGGCTGTCTGACAAGGTGAAGGCCAGTATCCAAAGCGAAGTAGCTAAGATGCTGGAGCTAGGAGTCATCGAACCTTCAAGTAGCCCTTGGTCTAGCCCGGTGGTTTTGGTTCCCAAAGCTGCCCCACCTGGCGCCACACCAGAATTGCGATTCTGTGTGGACTACCGAGGACTAAATTCAGTAACCAAGATAGATGCTCATCCAATCCCTCGGGCGGATGAGCTAATTGACCGGTTGGGAGCTGCCCAATATCTCAGTACCATTGACCTTACTGCAGGGTACTGGCAGATTCCCATGACTGATGGAGCCAAGGAAAGGTCAGCCTTCTCCACACCTGATGGACACTACCAGTTCTGCGTCATGCCCTTTGGGCTCAAGAACGCTCCTGCCACTTTTCAGCGGCTGGTGAACACGATCCTCACCGGGATGGAGTCATTCTCTGCTGCTTACTTGGATGACATAGCTGTCTTCAGTAGCAGTTGGGAGGATCATTTGCAGCACTTGCAAACCGTTCTCCAGGCCCTGAAACGGGCTGGCTTGACGATCAAGGCCAGCAAATGTCAGATTGGACAGGGGTCGGTAGTGTACTTAGGACACTTGGTGGGCCGGGGAACGGTGCAGCCCCTTCAGGCGAAGATTGAGGCAATCATGGCCTGGAAACCCCCCAAGACCCAGACTGAGGTCCGAGCCTTCCTGGGCCTCACAGGTTACTACAGACGATTCGTAGAGGGGTATGGCACTATCGTGGCACCCCTTACAGAACTCACGGCCAAAAAGCAACCCAGGAGAGTCATCTGGACGGAGGCTTGCCAGCGAGCCTTCGACACTCTGAAACAAGCATTGTGTAAAGCTCCAGTCCTGAAGGCTCCAGATTTTTCGAAAGAGTTCATTGTCCAGACAGATGCATCCGACATTGGCATTGGGGCGGTGCTATCGCAACTCAATGAAGAGGGTCTGGATCAACCCGTGGTCTTTCTGTCACGAAGACTGCTTCCCCGGGAACAGAGGTGGAGTACCATCGAGCGGGAAGCCTTTGCGGTGGTCTGGGCACTGAAGAAGCTGCGACCATACTTGTTTGGTTCACACTTCCTTGTTCAGACAGACCACCGACCCCTTCGTTGGCTCATGCAAATGAAGGGGGAAAACCCCAAACTGTTGAGGTGGTCTATCTCCCTACAGGGAATGGACTTTCGGGTGGAACACCGGCCCGGAGTTGACCACGCCAATGCAGACGGTCTCTCCAGGTATTTCTGCCTTAGTGTTGAGGACTCCCAAGGGGTTGGGTAGATCTCCCCACTTTCAGCTGGGGGGGACACGTGTTAGACCTGTCTGCTTCTGAGAGTCCCCTCACCATTATGATTTCTTTTGTTCCCCTGCACCTCCCAAAATGTGTCGCTTTTTCTTTGTCTGCCAGGACTTTTTATGTGTTGTTTCATGGGGTTAGATGTTCCTTGACGCCCAGTTGCTCACCAGGTTTGTGGCACCTATTTATAAGACATGGTGACACCGGTGGCATTACAAACTGGGGTTGTCAACCTAAAGATATAGCCCTAAAATGGTGGACACCCTTTTCCCTCATGTGAGTGACTCCCATTGGAGCCTTCATGAACTTTGACCTTTGAAGGTTTTGGCGCCCTTTGTTTAGCGCGCTTTTCTGACAGGAATTTCTTTATTTTCTCTCAGGTACACAAAATGGCTGCTCTAGAACCACAGTACGGTGGCTCTGAGTGGCCTAAATACACCTCTAAAGGGCCATGTCATTGTCACAGCCAGAGAAGGTTCTAGAACCTTCTGGCTCGTGCCAGCACCCCAGGGCCCTGGCTATATAAGGCTCAGTCCCTGGCGGCCATTTTAGATTCGATAGAAGAGATTCCAGACTTGACACCAGATTGACACCTGCCCTGTTGACCCCTGAGGTGGCTGGTAGCGCGGGCAGTAGAGTGGCAAAGGTCATTGGCATTGACCCTGACTGGCATTCCAGTTATCCGCATTAGCGGTGACCTTGCGCCTACAGCGCCTGCCCAGCGAGTGCCTCATTTCCCCCAAAAGACTTTGACCAGTTTCATGTGCTCGCCCCCCCCGGTGGTGAATTGCGACAGATTTCACGAGTCGCGTGGCGAGAGCAAGTTCGCCGCGACCGCGATCGTCGACTGTGCCCCCTTCGCGACACGCACCTCTAGAGGGGAGCTCGGACGTCTCCGAGCCCCACCAGCGTAGAGCGCTTCCTGCGCGGACTGAAGGTGAGGTGGTGCGCCGGGGCGGGGAGCGCCAGCCTTTGTTGGGCGGGACTAGCGTCCCTGCCACTCCCCAGTGACCCAGAAGTTGTGGCTGTGGGCAGGAACCACCCTGAATGCGGAAGTCAGAGGGAGGTCCGGTGAGCCCCAGAGAACCCTGTCGCTAGTGTGAGGAGTGCTGTGCCCTGACTGAATCGCTTTTCGATCATAGCCAACGTGAGGTGGGCCCGTTCCTTCCAGTAATGTGCAGCGTTGTGAAGGAACTGTGAACCGGCATTGTTTTCACTGAGCGCGAAAGTTGCATGACCTCGCCGGCAGCCCGTTCGTCAGTCTAAAGACTTTGAACTGGTGCCGCCTGAGTGCTAGCGGTGACAAAGCCCGTAGGCGCGTAGAGACTCCACCGGCAAGCAGAGATCCTATCCTGATGACAGCCGCGTGCAAATGAGATGTTCACTGTGTTTCCTTGCCTTTTTAGATACACACGCGTACTCCTTGAATGAGCCTTAAAGAATCCCATAACGCATTCTGTGCCCAGAGAAGCCTGTATGCATTGCTATTGAAACCAACACAAACTGTAAGAGTTATCTTTCCAAATTGAAGCGTAATGCAAATGTAATGTTCCTGAAATATTTAATTGGTGGCAGCGATACCAGAATGAACATGTGTTGATTTATTTAAATGAACCAGTATTTATTCTGCTAGGCGAAAGTGATATTTAATCTATTGATTTGTGATATTTATTGCTGATAATATTTATTCTATTTATTGATGCTATTTATTCCCGATATTTATTCTATTTATTGATGCTATTTATTCCTGATACTATTTATGGAATTACTCATTACAGAATTGAAGCCCAGAAATGTGTGACTAAAAGAAATGTATATGTGCTATCCCAATCATCCCTATTTACAGAGATTTTTTACATAAAGGAATCGTATTTTTCTACAGCAGTGGTGTGGTGTCCTTCTTTTTGGTGTGGCTGCACAGGGGGTTATTATTGGGTCAAAGCCGGCTTAACACTACAGCCTTCACTTGCCTTGTCACTTGAGCCAAGCTACCCCCTTTGTGCTGGGCTTGCCCATCGCAGGTCCAACATTAGCCCTAAGCTTTTTACTACAGTACCAGGAGACGGGGTGGTTCCCAACTCAGGAGGCCAGTACAGGTCACTCCAGGGGTCCTCTTTGTTGCTTTTTCGCAGAAGATTGAGCTCATATATGGCAAAATCGGCAGGTAACGAGCAGCAAAAATCTTGTGCCTTAGATAGCATCGTACTGGATAATCTTACTTTTCTTAACAACTTCCCAGTTATTTCTGAGGCTGAGGTTGAAACTCTGATCCACCAGATAGAGTCAGGATCACCCACTGACCACATCCCTGCTAAAGTCATTAGGGCTCTTGTTTGAGCCCTACATTATTTAACATATATGTTGCTCCTCTGGCCACTCTCCTACGGACATATGGGTTTATTCCCATATCCTATGCTGATGATACGCAGCTCCTCTTTCCATTTAACAAACTAACGGCTGCAGTTCAGCTGACCTTTTCAAATGAGATGAGGGCCGTATCCCAATGGATGGTAAACAACTTCCTCCAATGCAATGTAGGAAAGACGGAGGTTATGCTCTTTGGGGAAGCTCCGCTACTATGGATTCCGGACTGGTGGCCATCCGAATTGGGTTCCCATCCGGCTGCTAAGCTTATAGTAAAAAATCTGGGCATTCGTCTGGATCAGGCCCTTAGCCTAAAGGAGCATGTTATTCACACTGCTGGCGCATGCTTTCATGTAATTGGATTACTTCAACATGTTTTCCCACTACTTCCTGATGCTACCCGCAGAACTCTAGTCCAGGTCTGGTATTGAGCCGTTTGGATTACTGTACTGGTCTGCTGATCTTGGCTAATGAAAGCTCACTCAGCAGACTACAGGTAGTTCAAAACACAGCAGCACGGCTGGTACTGAATGCTCCCTACAGGACCCCTTCCCAGCCTCTTCTTGTCAAGCTCCATTGGCTCCCCATTTGACAATGGATCAAGTTCAAAACCTGTTGCATTATACACAAAGCACTTCAGAACCTGGGTCCTCTCTATCGTTCGGAGATGTTTTTGCCCTATGTTCCTTTGAGATCTCTTCGCTCCAGTGGCAAACATCTCCTGGAAGTACCTGGTATCAGAAGGGCTGGACTAGGAGGGAAAGCTCTCTCCTACCTTGGCCCTCGTCTCTGGAACGAGCTTCCTCTTCCTCTCAAACAGTGCTCCGAGCATCTGAGATTCAGGAAATTGCTTAAAACCTTTCTGTTCGGTATCTGTTAAACTGCTAAGTACCACCACCTTGTTCCTTCTAGTCCACTTAAGCGCAGAGATACCCCTTCGGGGGTCGATTGTAGCGCTATATAAACAAATAAATAAATAAATGACTGTGGCTTCACGCAGGAGCTGCGGGGTAGGCCCCCAGTGGTGGGGGGCTCCTTCTAGCACCCTGGTCAGAACCAGGACTTCTACCACGGGGCGTCTTCGCTCTCTGCCTCCCCCTACCAGCAAAGCCCGGTGCCGTCACCTGCCACGGGAACCCCGGCAACTTCTACGGCTATGACCCCTTGCAGCAGCAGGGGGCCCTGTTCGGCAACAGCCAGGACCCCGAGCTGCTGCAATACCCGACTGCAAGCTGGCCGACAAGGGCGAGACCTCGGAGCAGAGCCCGTCGCCCACCCAGCTCTACTCGTGGATGTGGCCGCAAGGTGAAGCGGGCTCCTATAAAAGGCACTTTGTATTGTTTTACGTGGGTCCCACGTGCCGCCTCCGCGCCACTTCTCTCAGAGTTTATTTGCGTTAATTGGGGTCTTCTGTCTTCCTGCTCGGGCACCCGCTCTTTCAATGTTCTTATGGCACTTTTTACCGCTCTAGCGTCTCCTAAGACTTTGCTCACTCCTCAGAAGAAAAATGTCGTAGGTCCCTTGGCAATACCGAAGTTTTGAAAATTAGGCATCAGCACGGAGAACGGGGAGGACAATGGACGGAAACCTTGTCTTAATAAGGTTTTATTTTCTTTGTATAATGTAGGAAAATTATCAAGCCCTGATGCTTTTCCGTGTGCTTGCCAGCAGCGAAGAACACCGTGCAGCAACACAAGGCGGGATGTTGTGCATTCAAACACCGCGACTGTGTTCCTTGTAATTCCCTCCCTCCTCCATGCCCCCTCTCTTGCTCCCACTGCTATTTCAGTCTCTTCAGTTAAAGCCATGCTGCCCTGACCGGGAGCTTGTAACCGCCCTCATGGGACCAAGTACTTCTCTTCTGCTGCGTTTGCTGGTTTTATGTTTTGTTTCAGCACTATGCATTCTGGAGCCCATAGTCCCCAATGCCAAAAGTGAAACTACAAGGGCCATATGTAGCAACGTGGTATTTGGTTAAAAAGCCAAGACCGGCGGATGATGTCACGCGTGATATCCGGTCATATGATAACTGTGAAGGGAACATTTGTAATCTATTCCGATCTAGTGTAGATTAGTGTGTGCATTTCTGCTGAATACAAAAACTCTGAAGCTGGCATCTTAGCTCCTCAAGCTTCCAACCGGGTTAATTAATCTGTTTTTACTTTTCCTCTATATTTTTCAAAAACAGCACCCCTCGTTTTGATCTGCGATGTCTCTGAATTCAATTTGTCTATGTTGACTCATACATTTTAACCCGTTAGGGATTCGCTTTTAGGTGTACCATTTTGTTTTTATATTGTGAAAACGTTCAGGTTAATTTGTATGTCATAGGCTTGATGGGGACAGCTAATAAAAGTACTTTCAATAACATAAGTGGCCACCTTTGTGGGTAAAAATGCATCAATTTGAGACGATATTTTTGAATAGGCTTGGAGTTGTAAGGCTTGTGTTTAAATTCAATAGAAAAATACAACCTGCATTTTTGAAGCATTGATTCGAAGACATTTTGAGCAGTTGTACATATTTTTGACTTACCTGTTTATTGACGAAAATATTTTTAAATGAATGGGTTTAATATTTGGAACATTGTAAAACGAGCCTTAGCAAAACCAATAGGTCATACTTTGGCTATTAGTGTTTTATCCTTCACAATGTTTTTTTTTTTTTGCCATGGCTTTTATAAAACTTTATTGTTGGGGGAGATACAGGACCCCCTACCAATGAGACAAAAAGGATTGGATAAAACCAAAAGTATGTTATTGCCACAGTAGCTCTCGGTTCTGAAGGGAACTTCTTTGTGGACGGATGTGCACTTAATGAAAGAGCAGGATGCCCTCACTCAGGGAAGTTAGCCAATGGCTGAAGTGGGCAGACCCACTGCCCTGTTCTGTGCTCGGTGGAAGTAATATGTGAATGGCATGGCAGTGAACTTGTGGATGAAGGGGACTGGCTATATCCTTTAGCCAGTCCTCTTCATCCGTAGGTCGGCTGCCATGCCATTTACAAATTAATTCCACCCAGCAAAGCATACAGATATGTAGTGGTTTTTAGCCCGTCTTCTATAATTTTAGTAAATTCAAAAGGTGCTAACGGCAGACCTATGAAGTCATCCATTAAGGTTGCTTAGCTTATTGGAATTTCAAGGGCATCTTCAACATTTTATGAGATGTGTTCTAGTGTATGAATGTATTGACCTCGCGCTCACTTTTCATACCGTGGACCATAGTCAGTGGCGTCACTAGGGTTGGTGTCACCCAGTGCGGGTAATTCATGGTGTCACCCCCTCACGACTTACCCCATGAATCCATGATGGACCTCCTCGAGGAGATGTATTCATCAGTGCAACACCCACGAAGGGGGTCCTTCTTCTTCTGGGGCCTTTCCAAGCCTCCTCCTCTACATCGTCGTCTACAGCATTGCCGAGGTGCTACCCGTCCTTTCATAACTCTTCCCCTTGCTCCTGGCCAACATAGAAAAGTCTTAACCACACGTGGGAAAATGTGGAGTGTGGCTTTGACGCATTCCTTCGAGGCGGAGACGCCTGCCCCATTCCAATGTGTGGCGCTTCGCATCCTGCTCACCGGACCTGACTGGAGTTTACTTAAATAACAGTAGCTCTGCACCTGTCAACGGTTACAACAACGCCAATTGACTTACCAGGCACAGTGTCATTGCTATTCATTCTTCTCGAGACATCACTCAACCACTTTCTTTAACCAGGAAGAGGAGAGGGCAAAAATGTTGCCAAATAAATAATACAGGGCACAAGTAAATTGTTGGAGAGCCTCTAACTATTAACCAATTGGTTTCCATCACCAAAGAAAGTTACATGATAAAAACGAATGCTACTTTTTAATTTATATTCAGAAGTGCAGAGCCAGTGTTCACCTTTCCACTCTTCCTTTTCAGTGCATTATTTCTCGCGCACTGAGCAGCAGTGCCACTCGTCTTGGCGCAGGGGTGCAGGTGTATGTGAAGTTTGCGTGAGTGAAAGTTCATTGCACTCTGTCACGATATGGTAAACTAGTGTAAGAAAGGGGACGCATTTGAGGAAAGGTGGGTGACTCTAGCACCTTATACCCGGACTGCCCTAGCGACTGTTATTTAGAAGACAACTCTGTGCAGTTCACATAAATCAACGTGTCTGGCGGGTTTTCAGTTGAATATCCTAAATGTAGCAGCGCCTTTAAGCAACACTCTGAGCGCTATCCAAACCCCAGCAATCCACGTGCGACATTTGCACAAACCACCAAAGTGCAAAAGAGCTCGATCACCGAAGCGCTTTAATTAAGGTAGATTGCTGAAAGTTGCAGCACTTTAAATGAGCCACACAAACCGCAGAAGGCAGTGGCAGACAGGATAGCGCCTTGAATCACAGCCACAGCGCTGCGTGCACCGAGTAAGAAAGGAGGCGCTCGGACGCCAATCTCAGCCCAGTCAGAGATGCAAGATAGAGAAGTAACTCATGGATTCCCAATCACAGGTCTGAGCGTGAACTGTTTTTAAACTTAAAGCGCGCTCACTACAGGGCACAGGTTATCCTGGGACTGTGTTCCTACATCTCACACCGAAGGAGCAGGACACACATAATATACTTTCTCAGCACCGTGACGTGTGCATCACTTGATGCTGTAGCGCCAATAAAATCATGTATTCGAATTCCACCAGGTTTCAAGTTTCAAGTTTCAAGTTTTTATTAGTTTAGCACAGTTACTTAAAACTATTGCTGTACAAAGTCTACTTTCGCATGAATATAAAATTTTGTTTTTAGCACATTTATCAAATAAGAACAAGGCTAAAAAGCAATTTACAAGGCTGAGTGGCCAATATGCTTATTGAGAAGCAGTATTATGGTTGCCTATGTGAACGTTTTGCTATACTTGGCCGGATAAAATAGTTAATACAGAGGGTACTGGGCCAAGGGACGGAAAAAGTCTGTAATGAGTCTTTGAGGGGAGGGGGAGGAAGCATGGCAACCAAGGGGGGTATTAAAAGCTTGTCCAAAAGTCTCACAAATTTTCCAAACCTAGCAAGTGCTTGAATGTCAGTAGATGTAAAGCACAAGGCAGAGGCCTCCCAGCACGTCCTGGCACCCCATTTTAGGAACAAGGGTTTCAAAAGGGACCTCCTGGGGGCTGCTAGTGCCGGGCAGCAGCACAGGAGATGCAGCCATGATTCGGAGTGGTATTTGCACAGCCTACATGCTCCCCCCTCGCTTGTTGGGGCCCATTTATTAAAGGCCGTCGAGCGCAGGCCTAGAAGTCGCATGTTCTCCCTAGCCACTTTGCCTAAGTTTTCCTGGCAGTATGCTTGTGGACGCCCAAGAAGATACGAAGAGTTCAAAGGGAGCAGAATGGTTGATGCCTTTAGAGCCTGCAGATCCATAGACTGAGAAATAAGTTTGACTTGCTTATTGATGGTGCTTTTCCAGGCCGAGTATGGAATAGTGGCTGAGGGGAGAGATGACTCCATTATCCAGAAACAAATCTTCAATGCCACTTTCTTCCCACATGTACCAACCTCTAAACTCATTTGCAATATCAAAGTATCTGTGCGGCGTTGCATTTGCTGCAGTGACCACAATTTAAACTCGGGTTTGTCTTTCTACTGTGAAATAGCTAAATACTCTCTAGCCCTCTATTACATAAGGTGCTTAAACACGAGCTGGACGCCACGTGAATGCCAGGCGGACATGCATTCAGCACTTGAGGGCAGCAGGATCGAACTGGCAGCCACAGCTGGTGGATCGAAAGAACTCAAAAGTACAACCGTAAACAAAGAAAGAACGTAAACAAAAACAGAGCCAGAATGCCCAGTGGGAAAAAAGGGAACATATTTAACATACAGCTGCCCCTGACAGGCAGGAGAGGTTAGGGCGGAGTCACTCTAAAACAGGGTGAAGTGAGTTGCATGAGGAGGGAGGGTTGGGGCAGAGTCAGTTAATCCCATTAAGAAGCATATAAAGCGCAGCGACTGTGCTCGAGGCGCTTTCTGGCGCTAATGGCACCAGCGGCCGCATGTGAGACCACTGGCTCTGCCCCAGCCGGACCGGCCTTTCTAATGCACGAGCTTAGGAAAGGTGCCCCCCCTCCCATGAACCAATCCGCGTCTTTCGGGCAGCACAAAGCGTAGCGAGGGACAGTCCACCTCAGTGCACTCCACCGCGCGCCCCTGCTCGGCGGCCACTTGGTATTGGCCAATGGCCTCCCGAAACTTCTTCTCTTGGCTTGCAGCATTCGGCCCCCTGGCTCCTGAGAGGTCTACGTAGGCCTATTTTTATTACTTACGTCAATCCAAGTTTACTTCTACTGTCCTAGCCAAGTGAAGTTGCAGCATGACGTCATGTGTCTTGGCCTTCAAAAGTAGCTAGGTATAAACTAGATGGACACTGCTCAATTAAAAGTAGAATAGCTAGTGAACATTTAAGATCACTGCTCTTTTATGTTGGGAATACTAAACAAGGTGTGTATTTTGGAGGAGGCCTGGCCAGTGGCTAGATGCTGATTTTGGAAACTTTGAACTGAGTTTCTAATACCAGCACTGGCATGACATCACAAATCATGTGGTTCTCCGCCATTCACTCAATCTCTCTGTGCCTATAAATGTTAATAGGTGAAAATAATTTGAATGTGTAAAATGTGGGTATGTTGAATGTGAGGCGTTGTTGAGGTATTTGGGCCCCATGTCATGGAGAGCCTTGTGTGCGTGGGTGAGGAGTCTGAACGTGATCCTCTTGCTGATGGGGAGCCAGTGCAGGTTTCTCAGCTGGGGAGTGATATGGCTGAGGCGGGGGTGTCCAAGATGAGTTGTGCAGAGGCGTTCTGTATGCGCTGGAGTATTTTCTGTAGTTTGGCTGTGGTTCCGGCGTAGAGGGCGTTCCCATAGTCCAGTCGGCTGGTGACGAGGGCCTGGGTGACCGTCTTCCTGGTGTCGGTGGGGATCCACTGGAAGATCTTGCGGAGCATGCGCAGGGTGTTGAAGCAGGATGACGAGACGGCGTTGACTTGCTTGGTCATCGTGAGGGAGGAGTCCAGGAGGAAGCCCAGGTTGCGTGCATGGTCCGTTGGCTTGGGGGCGGTGCCCAGGGCAGGGGGCCACCAGGAGTTGTCCCAGGCGGAAGGGGATGTTCCCAGGATGAGGACTTCCTTCCATTCCTTCCTGGAGGTTGGTTCTGGCGGTGGCGGGGTCTTTGGTAAGGGACAGGGTCAGCTGGGTGTCGTCTGTGTAGGAGATGATGTTTAGGTTGTGTTGGCGTGCGATGGCTGCGAGGGGGTCATGTAGACATTGAAGAGGGTAGGGCTGAGCGAGGATCCTTGCGGGACGCCGCTGCACCTATGTGTGAAGCTGAAGTGAAAAATAGTGAGAGGCAGGGCACGTAAGCTACTGTATGTGAGTGTTTAAGAAGTGTGTAAATACATTTCAGCATATGTGAAAGCGTTTTGGTGTCTTGTGTGTTTAACAGACTGCTGAGACTGTGTCCTCACAAGCATGTAGCTGCCATTATGAACTCCAGGGCCCTCTGGATAAGCTCGGCGGGGCCCCTGCCACCCTCCCCGCCATCAGGGGCCGGCACCCTAGCGGTGCCCCCTCTGCTGGGACAGGCTCTGCCCAGGTGGTGCCCTTCACCGGCAGCGCCCAGGGCAGCCTCCTTCCTGTCCTCCATGCTCCTCTGCCAGTCAGATGCCAAGGGAGGCGGCTGCGAAAGATCACATTTCAGCGTACTCGAGTGGCCACGGAGATGTACTCTGTGAAATTTGGGGAAGGCAGAGGCACATGCTGTAACTTTAGGAAAACTGCATATTGAAAGATGCTGTTTGCGGCACTGTGTATTTGGTTTTTCGGCTCCCAGTTCAAAGGGCATACTTTCAAACACAGCGAAAGGAAGAATTGGGGTGCCACTTACCAGCTGCAGAGGAAGACAAGCGTGCACCTGGCGCAGTGATGAAAACGGCGGGTCCGGGAGCCACGTTACGTGAGTGACCTTTCGAACGTCCTCGACGTAGGGACGCCGGCGTCGTAGCCTGATTGGACAATAATCTTGGCCTGCGGCCGGGTAAGGTTCGACAGACAGTAATATTATTTTGCATTTTGGTGTCACGAACTCCGTGACACCAAAATGCAAAATAATATTACTGTCTGTCGAACCTTACCTGGCCGCAGGCCAAGATTATTTTCGACATGGACCACGGTGTCACCCCATGTGATGGTGTCACCCAGTGCAGTCAGCACGCCCCGCACCCCTCTAGTGACGCCACTGACCATAGTACCATAATTTTAGTACTCAATACTGTAGTCAACTCTCTAAGCACTAAGTTGATTTTTGTCACCGTCTTTTGTCCTACAGCAGCCTTCCTCATCTTTCAGTCCCACCTGTGCCCATTCAGTCAGCTCGTTCTGTGTGCCTGTCGTCTGTATGTTCCTTATAGTCGCCCTAGCGTCAGTCCAGTGTTCTGCTTGTGTCCTGGTCACATACATGCGTGTCGTGGTTCTGTCTTGTGCTGTGGTTCGGGCAGTAATGTCTACTAGTGCATTTCCCTGCCCAATGAGATCAGTCACCTTCTTATGAGCCTGACACTTAATTACCGCGAGCTGCTTGGGGAGGAGGACTGCTTCTGTCAATTTGGAGACTAGGTCCCCGTGTAAGATGGGCGTGCCGTGTGATGTCAGGAACCCTCTTTCCCTCCAAAGGAGTCCGAAATGACGAACTACCCCAAAGGCGTACTGGCTATCGGTGTATATGTTGACTGTCGTGCCAGCCGCTAGAATGCATGCTCGTATAAGGGCAATGAGCTCAGCTGCTTGGGCAGATCGTTGGGCAATGCGGGCAGTTTCTAGGATAGTTTGAGCTGTGGTCACGGCATACGCTGCTGAGGTAGTGCCATCAGGGAGCTTGAGGCATGAGCCGTCTACCCATAGTTCCCCGTCTGGTTCTGGGAAGGCAGTGTCTCGGAGATCAACTCTACTTTTAGTCTGCTCGTCAGTGAGGGTTACGCAGTCGTGTAGCGAAATTGTATTAGGCAATGAGAGGAATTGGTCGTGCACTGCTTGAAGTTTATCAGTATTTGAAAGTAGAACGTGCTCCTTTGGATACTCCCCGCTTAGAGTATATGAATCAAAAGATAGTTGCACTGGCACCAGATGGTGCGAGTGTCTCCTAGGGCACCGTCAATTGTGCTGAATTTATCAGCCAAGTTATGAATACTTGGCTCGAGCCTATATACGTCACACGCCAACTTTCGAGTAGAGAGATTGAAGCCGAAGCGTTAAGCAAGCATGTCGCCTGCATCACATCCCGATTTCCTTGATGAAAGCCTCTAGGCCGAAATGCATTGGAAAAGGAATGTAATTTTCGTATATTTTGAAAATTAACTGGATGATGAATGTACATGGAGCATAAAGATTATCGCAACATGGAAAAAAGCTCTGATTGACTAAAAGAAAAAGTTACAAGTATAAATAAAATACGAGACTCTAAACAAAACTTTGTTGAAAACTTTATTATTCATAACTTGGCTGATAAATTCAGCACAATTGACGGTGCCCTAGAAATTGTATTAGGGTCATTTTCTGGAAGAGGCAGCAATGTGGCTGGATTGAGGATGGAACATCGTTTCAGCGTCATGTGTGATGCTAACAGAGTCAGTTCGTATCCAGTCAGTCGGGCACTCGTCAAATGTTGTGTCATAGTCTGGTTTAGCAATGTGTCAACTGCATGTGGTACTAGCACTGTGATGGGGTTGGAGAGCACTATTCCCTCGCTCTATCGTATGGAGACTGCTGCAGCTGCTACAGCGCGCAAGCAAGCAGGTAGCGCACTAGCTGCTGGGTCGAGGGTTGCAGAAAAATACGCACAGGGGCGTGACTTGTGGCCAATTGATTGTGTCAGGACAGATAATGCACATCCCTCCCTTTCGTGTGTGTAAAGGGAAAATGGTTTGGAGTAGTCTGGTGTCCCTAGAACAGGTGCTGAACAAAGGGCATCTCGTAATTCCTTGAATGCTGACTGGCATTTGGGTATCCAAGGGAGTGGAAAGGGTGTGTCTTTGGTTAGGAGGGAGAGAAGGGGTTTGACGATGAGGCTGAAGTTTGGTAACCATTTTCGACAGAATGAAGTGAGGCCTATCAGTGAGTGGACTTGTTTCTGGTTTTTGGGGACAGGAGTGTCTAGAATGGTCTGGATCCTGTCTGGTGTGAGCGTTCTCCCTTCCTTTGACAAAAGGTGTCCTAAATACGTCACTTGTGGTTGGCAGAATTGCAGTTTCTTGCGGGAGACCTTGTGACAATTTTCGGCAAGGAAATGTAGTAACAGAATGGTGGCAGCGACTGCTATTGGAGTGGTGTCTGCTGCTAGCAAAATGCCGTCTACGTATTGTATCAGTGCTACTCCGTCTGGCAATTGTATGGCATCCAGCTGTCGTTTGAGTGCCTGACTATAGATGCTTGGACTTTCTGTGTACCCCTGTGGTGCTCTACAAAATCTAAATGAGCAGGATCTTAGTGTAAATCCAAAAAGATAGCGGCTGTCCTCATGAATGGGTATAGAAAAGAATGCATTTTTGAGATTGATAACCGTGAAAACGGTGGCAGTGTATAGGATGAGGGTCAGGATGGTGGTAATGTCGGAAACAACTGGATATTGGATCTTGTTTACCTCTCTTAGGTCCCTGATAAAGCGGTAGGCTTTTCCATCTCCCTCTCCCTGTTTCTTTATGATCGGCAGAATAGGACTGTTACAAACGTTGCTCACCACTTCTTCTACCACCCCTGCTTCTACAAGTGAGAGAATGATATCTGTGAGTGCTCTCTCTCCCTCTGGTGCGATTTTGTACTGCGGTATCTTTGGCAGAGTCACGTCTTGTCGTATTGTTACATGCACTGGGTCAATCATCATTTGTCCTACGTCTGAGTCAGCCCTAGCCCACAAGTGCGATGGTAAAGTATCCAGTAGGGATGTGTCTGCTTTGGAAACGGGATACATGCGTTGGAGTGGACTATCTCTCTGGTGTTGGTGATTGTCATATAAGATGACTCGCACTCCGTCCGGGGAACATCGAATAGTTGCACGGAAGTGCTTCAGTAAGTTGAGACCCATAATGGCGTCTGGGGTGTTGGAAGAGAGAAGAAATGTCGTGTCGATAATGTTATTTTCTAGATTAAAAGGGAGGGGTCTGGGCAAAGGGTTAATGGAGGGCGTACCATCAAATTCTATTGAGGTCACATGTGAGCCAGACAAGGGTGCCCTTGGAATCAGTCATTTGGATAGTGCACTACGTGTTGCTCCTGTGTCTACCAGAAATGGCGACTCTGTGCCCAGAACCTTTGCGGTAACATAAGGGCCTTGCTGATCAACATAGAGCTCGACTGGATCCCTCCCTTACCCTTGGCTGTCCTGTGCAAAGTCGTACGTGTTGTCGTAGTCTGATTGCTGATACTGGTTCTGTCGGGGCTGTCAAAAGCATTTGTCCTACCTGGCCTCTCCTCACTAATGTCGTTAGTGTACCCTCTTCCTCGTCCTCTACCTCTTGGCCCATTTACTAATTCTCTCGTTCCCTTTTCTTTATTTATTTCTGCCAGCATCGGGCATTGGGATTTCCAGTGTCCATACCCTTTACAAAATGCACACTGATCTTCCCCTAAGTCTCTGCGTCCGTTGAATGGGGCAGGCACGTTATTTCTAGGTGGTTGTGGCGCTCTAGGGGTATTTTGCTGATATCCTCCCTTGTCCTGTTCCCTTCCTAAATGTACACCCTGTAGCTGCGCTATCATGACTCTTTCTTTCAAATCTTTCTTTTTCTTTTCATTGGCTCTTTCGTTTTCGTTTTTCTGGTGTTCATAGTATTGGGCCATCTGGAGGATGGCCGCTGGTTTAGAGGCCGCCCAACTGCTCTCACTGGTCTGTAGTTTCTGTGAGACTTCTGGCAACAGTCCCTTAACATAGTTCTGTACGAACAAGTGGTGTCCGGTCGCAGTGGACATGTCTTGTCCACTATAATCGGAGAACACTGTCTCGAACCGGGAGAAGAATTCCGAAACATCTTCTTGAGGTTTCTGGCGGCAAGCTGTTACGATAGACCAATCTATCTTTTTCTCGGGAATCAGGGTCTTTACCTTCTGCACTATTTTGTCAGGGAGGTCTAGTATGGCTTTCAAGGGTTTCTGACCAGGGTTTCGCTGTTTATCCAGCCCATCGAGTTGTCCCCAGGTATGACCAAATAGGTCTGTGTGGTCTACTTTCCTGATCTGTTTCCACACATCAGCTGGCAGACATAGCCCAAAGAACAAATCGATGTTGGCTAGCGTCATAATTGTCGACCCTAGGGCTGTACCTAACTCCATGTAAAATGCGGTAGGATTCTTTCGTAAGTCCGCAGGGATTTTCGGAACGTCAGAATGTCCTGTCTATCCCAGGGCTGTTATAGATCACCCTTCCCTTAGCGTCTTGGTGATTTATGTCATCGTGAGTTCCTTGTCCTCTAGGGGGGACCCAATAGGGGGCAGCTTCCTTAATGGGCATCATGTTATCTATTCTCTCTATCGGGGGTTCCGTCATTGCAGATGTTGTATTTTTGTCTACCTGCCCTTGCTCCATGAGGTGGCGGAAGACTTCTAATGTATAGGAAAAAAGTTCCGCTACATCGGATTCACTCTCGTCTCCTGTAGCTACCTTTCTGTACAGAGTCACGAGTCAGTCGGGCCCTTTATTCCTATACTTTTCCTCATACGCTGTGAGTGTGTAATAACAAAAGCGCACGACAAAGTGTCGTTTGCGGTTGTCGGCGTAGGAGTTACATATATCTGTTATGTATTCCTCTGTTTCTTTCCTGTCTACTAGTGTTTTAACTATCCTATCGATGCCTGCTCACTCATTTTTACTTAATCGTGGGATTCTCACCAGCCCTTTCACTTCGATTCTTTCTGATGTGTCCTCTGGCAAGGCATTAGGCCTGAGAGGCTCGGTTGGCACAGAGGCCGTGGATACTGAGGCCCTGTCGCTACCTTCAGTTGTATTCTGAGATCCTTGTTGTTACACTAGAGGATGGATAGGGGCAAATGGAGGTGGCATGTAGATTATCGGTGGACCTAGGAGTAGATTGTCGTCTACCCTTTGTTTCGATGGGAGCTCAGAGTAAAGAGTTGAGGGAGCTCTAACCGGGTGTTGACCTGAGATCTCTGCCTCTCACTCCTTCCTAGCTTTTTCTCAACTTCCTCTTCTAACTTTGTGCCATCTAGGTGAGCTGATTTTCGTAGTTGTTTTTCTATTCTCACGTCATCTCTTTTCTTTCGCTGTGTTGTTTCTTTTCGCCATAAGCCGAAGCTGTCAAGCATAGTCGGCATGGTTTTCTTTTCGCGTAAGTCTATTTCTAACGTTTCTATTTTAGCAGGATCAAAAGATCCCGTCAGTGGCCACTGATTTTCTCGATCCTTCCTAGTGTGCTTGTGCCATAGTTTGCTATAAGCTACAGCGACTAATCCATACTTCAGATACATGAACTTATTAGGGGTGCCCTCCGGTGGAGCCGGATGACTGACCTCTAATAAGCGGTCCGTGCTGAACCAATTACCAGTGAGTGGGGAGAAGATAGGCATGACGTATAATCGTACAAATAAAGATCTCAAACAATTGTGGTCAAAGGTCCGCACTATCTATCCTTCGCTGCCTGCACAGAGAGAGAATATTCCTATTCTTCGTTGTTTGCAAACAGGGAATATCTCAAAAAGAGCCAACGTACCAAAATAGCTAACGAGCTAACAAACAAATAAAGTGCAATACTAGTATTCAATCCAAACAATTCCAATACAATCAATCATTCGACAGCAGTCGTTTTCACGACCTTACCCGGACCGCATGGACAGTTCTTTGTCTTCCTCTTCCAGCGCCCGATCGTCCTCTTTTCTCCGTATTAGCTGCGGCACTCCTGTGGGATCCCAGTCAGGACCATAGGTCACTCAAGAGAGATCCGTTCGGAACCGGTGAATTTTGGATGATTGGCTGCCAGACGAGGGTCTCTTTCAGGCAGGTGCACTTTCCCGATCGTTGCAGTCGTTCACTCTGTCGTTAGGACCTCTCCACCGGACCCCGTGTCGCTGATGGGCCCCGCGTTGGGACGCCAATTTGTGGAAAAAACAGCCAATCTCTTACGAATACCCAGGCTGCTTGGCGCAAGACACCTCTAATTCCCAATATCGATATCGATAGTTATCAAAATAAAAAGGCAGGCGCTGGGAACTGGAAAGCAAGAACAAGTTTATTGCTCTACAGGAGAACACGTCAGGTCTGACACAAGGGATGTCTTCAGGAGGTGTTCTAACAACTTCTCCACTGCTCTCCTTTTTATACAATTTACAGTAACTTTATTGGTGGTCAAACATCCCAGGAATTCCCGCCCCCAGCAGGTTCTCACAGAGTCCCAACAATTTGTCGTGCCCCCACCCGGGTCCTAATTAGTGATTGATATCTCGCAGCTGGACATTCCGACAGGATCTGTAAATGTGTGTGATCAGTCACATCTAAGGGTTATGTAAGTGATAAGATCAAGCATTTCTGTTCGTGCAACAAGTCTTGCTGTGTGGGGGCAATAAACTACATCCGCAGGGCTTGGTTTACAGCCTGGGACTGGATCGAGTGGCCAGGTGCAGTTGGGGGTTATCAGAAGGGCCTGCTCAAGTGTGGAGGATGAAAGGACAAACGTGTTAGGGTGGGAAGTGGCTCCATGGTCTTGTCACGAGGACAAGGTTTTATGACCTTAGTGCATTTGGTTATGCTGAATCAGGGCACTGGGGATGGTTGCGAGGTCAGGGTGAATCGTGGGTGACTTACAAAGTGCGAGATGGCCACGGCACCTAAAATGGATGCCGTTTACTTGCGGACAATGGCTCTTGTTAGGCAAGATGGCGCCGGTGATGTTCATGTTTGTAAACTGCGATTTAACACACCCTTCCCCCTGCCTGGACCTTACACTCGAACACTACACTTCACGACCCCCCCGACACTACCCTGAACCCTAAAACACTACCCTACACTACACAAATGCCACACCACTACTCTAAACCCTAAAACACTACCGCCCTGCACGACCCTCACCCTTCCCCCACTTCACTCCCTACACTGCAACACTACCCTGCACGACACCCCAACACTACCCTGAACCCTAAAACACAAACACCACACCACTACCCTAATCCCTAATACACTACCCCCTTCACGACCTTCACCCTTCCTGGACCTTACACTCGAACACTACACTTCACGACCCCCCACACCACTACCCATAACCCTAAAACACTACTCCTTGCATGACCCTTACCTTTACCCCAGTCTGCTCCCTACACTACACTACCCTACCCTGCACGACACCCCAACACTACCCTAATCCCTAAAACACTACCCTACACAAACACCACATCACTATTCCCCAACACAACACTTCACGACCCCCGACACTACCCTAAACTCAAATACACTACTCTATACTGCTCAAACACAACCCAATAACCTAAAAAAACCACCCCTGCATGACCCGAAAAAACTACACTTACCTCTCTCTCTCCTCCGTGGTTCCTCTCTTCTCCGGCTTCCAGCGACGTCAGATCTGCACTTCGTTGTTTGCTAACAGAAGCGCCTTACAAACAACGATGTGGATAGCGCATACCATGACAACGCATGCATTGTAACAACGCTTGCAATGTAACAACTTGCGTACGTATGGTACGTGTTGTAACATCGCAAGTGTAGTAACGTTTGCGAAGTAATGATATGCGCACTGGGAGCTGCGTACAAAGGGCCAGATGTAAATAGGCAAATACCGGTCGGTAACGGCCGAAATTCAGTCATTTCGGCCGTTACCAACCGGTATTTGGAAAATGAGATGTAGGGCCACCTAAAATATGGATTCGGTAATTTTACAGATTCGGTAAAATTACCGATTCTGTAAAATTACCGAATCTGTGTCATGAGATGTAGGTAGCACTGTAATCAGTGCTACAGGGCTTTAAGAATTCGTTATTTACCACCAACTAGAAGTTGGTGGTAAATAATGAAAAGCCTTGAAAAAGCATTGTTTTTGCTTTTCAAACGCTGCCATGTTGCAGACATACATGCCCTTAGGCATGTATGTCTGCAACATGTGCACCCATAAACGATTGAGGGGTGCAACAGGGTGTCAAAGTGACACCCTGCCACCCTTCAATGTTTCCCCCAATTACCGAATCGGTATTTACTGATTCGGTAATTGACATTCATTCCTATGGGCCTCCAGGCCCATAGGAATGAATGGCAATTACCGAATCGGTAAATACCGATTCGGTAATTACCGAATCTTACCGATTCGGTAATTTAAAAAGAGAAATTACCTACATCCCATTTACCTACTCTTAAATACCGAATCGGTATGATTCGGTATTTAAGAGTAGGTAAATCGAGATTACCTACATCTGGCCCTAAATGTTGTTTACCAGACAGAGTACTCCATTTATATTTAATGGAGCGCTGAACATTCTAATGTTTAATCATAGCCTTATTGCTCTACTCCACCCATTAAAGGCCCACTCTAGTGTTAAAGGCCCAAGCCGAAGGTAAAGGCCTTTAAAAAGGGAGCAGGTCTTTAATGGCTGGTATAGCCCTGCGACAGCAGATTGTAAGGCTATGTTGGACTTGGCCCTCTTGGCAGGGTCATCCCTGAACTTTTTGCCTTCTCCAATATTCTCTCTGACCTGTTTTTGTTGGTTTAATGATGATGGAGCAAGAATTCGCACGTAAAGTGGCTTGCTTGAATCAAGAACCTCAAATAACTTTATTAAAATAATAATCAATATGCTTGTCTTACTAATTTCCCATTTATTCTGACATTCTGGGTATCCGAGTGATGCTTGCCTATGTGCTTATTAACCTTAACACGCTTGCCACTAAAATGGCCGCTGCTTGGCGAGGTTTTCTTCTGCGCATGCGTTGGTCACACTCACATGACGTACTCGCAGTTCTGATGGGAACTTTTCACGCTTGCGCACTCGACTTAAGATGGCCGCTTTGTGTTCTCACACGCCGAAGCTTGCCCTGCCGCTTTCTGCTTTTCTGTTCATTTTGCAATAATCTTAATGCTATAGTTAATATAAAGTAAGGGGAGTCATATAGGGATTCCTGGTATACAGTATAATCATTTATTTTCTGTGTTCTTAATTGTTTTCGCTTTCGTTTTAAGTATCGAAATCCGTGGGCATGAGGGATGGGAATACTTTCATATTGAACAGCCTTTCTGCGCATGACAGTCTTGTTCCAGTAGATGAACTCCATGGCATTGAACCCTTGCCAACCCGAGGTCCCAGCCAAGATGTGCCTGGGAAGATGCACCTTCGCCTAGCAGAAGAAGCTGAAACGTACCAAATGTATCATAATGTATAATTTAATAGATGCGCTATTGTAATATTGAGACCTATGTCATGGGAACCCCAAATTCAATAAGCGGTCCCAAAAGATGCAAATTGGGACTTGTAGAAGTTAATCCTGGTTGGTGTGTTGACCTGTTCTACTTGAGGACCAATCAAAATTGGGGATTCTTACACTTGCAACATTTGGGGGGTGATACACAGACCCGAAAACAGTATAACTAGCCTAGGTTTAGCTAGAGAAATTGCCCGACTTGTCCGAATAGCTGACTTGTCACTGACCCAGCGCACTCAATAGCTGATTCTGAAACAGAGGTGCTGCGGAGCACTCTGTCCGTAATTTCCATAGACCCAGGGGGGTTTTGGGAAACCTTAAGTTCTGGCGGAGCACTTTGCTTGGAAATTCGATAACCCAATCGGGGTTCTGACTGTTAGCTGCCGAGAGGGTGGAGCGCAGGTGTTGCTTCCGAACTGCGGGTGCTGGTCTTACCTTGGTGGTCCTGTCCTGATCCTAATCTGGTCTTCCTGTCCTGTCCTGGGGTGTCCATTCTGCACCTGCTGGCCTACTGGCGACTGTCCTTCCTTGGGGTTCCTCCTGTCCTTAACTGACCCGTGGCCAGGGTTGGTCTTCACACCGTGCTAGGTAAATATAGTGCTGGGAAACTTATTCTGCATCCTTCTTTCTTTTCCTTGCTTTAATAAAGACGTACTCTTGCATATTGATTTTCCATGTTTTTTATCTCTCTGCCCTGATAAATGAAACGATCATACCTTATCGTTGTAATTCTAGCATGTTCCAATTTTTCCTTATTCTTTAAGCACGTCCTACATACAGTTCATGAAATATAGATGTTCCCTTTTCTTTAACTTCCTTAGGCTACATGAAATGATTGTTCTGGACTTATAGCGTGTTCCAACTCTTACCTTCCCCATAGTTACATGGTATCTCAGAAATTTCGTAATACAAACCAATGTCCTTTTCCGTGCCCATCATCTAGGGGAAATTCAACTGTGACTTTCTAGTATGTTCCTTATTTTTCCCCGTCCTTTAGTCACTCCACGTCTAGTCTAAAGTCTGAAACTACTTACTAGCATGTTCCCTGTTTTTACCTTCCTTTAGAATTCTAAATAGTTGGCCTGATTTATTTCTTATATGGATACGTGCTCTTTATAATTTTAGTTATTGACAGTTTATTGGCTGTAAACCTAATGCATAATGAAACTGATGAATTTTAGATAAAGGTTTTAAAACTTCCCGTGTCTCTGGTTATTATATGAGTGCAAATATAGCTAAAAATTTTTGGTGTCTGCCTTTCTTTTACAGCTAGCTCCCTGATCCATTGTGATCATAGGTACCCGAAACAGTGGATTGGTAAGTCGGGTACACTGGAAATAAAATAGGAAGGAACAAGGGTTACTGGTAGTAGAGTGTAAGGTCACCTGATTAATGATTATGGTAAATTGAAATATATGGGCCCAATACGTGTATGGTAAAATTATAGCCGGGTGACCTGCGCGCTCTAGCAGTAGTTTTTCTGGTAGCAGAGGAAATGGTTAGGGACTAGTTAAAGTTAGGTAGGACTAGTTAAGATAGTTAAGATAGGTTATTTGCTGCTAATTGTGAAAATTGTATTGCTGCTAGATTGAGCGACTGTACAATTGTTGTTTTATTACTTTGAAAATTATGAAATGTTTTAAATAGTTTTTCTTGCTGTTATATTGATAAATGTACTAATAAATATTTGTTAGTAAATTGTTATATGTTTGTCTGGAATCCCCAGGGAATAGAATAACGGGTGGTGAGGAGAATCCACCCCGTAGTGAGGTCACTTACTACAGGAAAATTGGTGCAGGTTAGGCAGAACTGGAAGCACTGATTAGGGTTTTCTGAATGCATGTTTGAATAAATGGTAGCAAAGAGTACGCTGGCAAAACCTCTATTGTAATATAACCTAGTAAGGGTCACACGGAAGGAGTAGCAGGTTCGTCTAAGCTTGATTGGTAGCAACGGAGTTCACTGGTGAAACTTTTGGCTTAGTATATATCCCACCGTGGATGAGTCGAAGGAGTAGCAGGTTCTCTAATGCTTGTGTGAAGAGTAGGCAGAAGGGATCTACTCGCAGTATTTGAAAAGTAAATAAAAGAGGTTTACTTGCAGTGAAACAAATCTTTTCTTTCTAGACACTTGAGTACAGTGGCGAATGTGTTTACGTTATTAATTAAACTGAGCACTTGCACTTTAAAGGTAGAAATTTAATTTTCCTTACCTTGTGAAGGAGGGAGTCAGTTGCGGAGCTGTGCTGACGTCACTCAGTGTCGCGCTGGTATTGGTCGAGACAGCGGGCGTGTAGCTGAGGCGGAATTGTGAAGGAGGGGTGAGCACAGGAGCGTGAGAACTCGTTTGTGAGAAACGCCGCGCACCCATTGGCTTAATTCATTTGAATTCGCGCATTTGATTGGTTGCACGAAAATAAAAGACGCTTTTGTATTGGAAGTGATTTTGTAAACAAAGGTAAATTGCGGAAAAGTATATGTGGCAGACGTCTAACCCAGAGACTAGACCTGATCCAAAATATTTAGGGTTTGGAAAAGAGAAGTGGGAAGGTTGTAGATACAACATTATGTACGGAAATAAGAGGAAAATGACCTTAGTAAACAAAGTAAAGAATTATTTCAAGAAAGACAAACCTATCAAAACTAGAGAAGGAGTTGTCATTCCACCACCTAATACTCCCGCATCAATCATGATGTTTGATACAGGATACCACTCTTGTGTGTGGTTGGAAAATTGGGTGGAGTACACTAAAAATTATGGAATTTTGGTGTTTCCATTAGATGGAACATTTAACAGCAGAATGTTGTTCAATTTGAGAACTAGAATTAATGATTTACATCCCAGACCCAGATTACCGCAATATGAGTCCTTAGAAGAATGGGAAATAGAGGCTTTTGAGCGAGACAGACCCAGAATGGACAAAGGGTTAACCAAATGGTATCCAAAAGTGAAAAAAGAAACCAGAGAGAAGAGAATGAAAGAGTGGAGACAGAATATGATAGTAGAAGGATTGTACCCTATGATGGCACTAGAGGAACCCATGGGAGGGAAAAGGACAGAAAAGACCAAGCATCTGATGACCGGTGGGGATTCAGACGATGATTATTTGGAGGAATTGTTAATGAAGAATCCACCTCCTTATAATGAAGGACTCAGACCAGTAAGTGCAAGAGACGCCTGTCTAATACCTCCTTATCAGGAGGAGTCGAGACCTTTAAGGACAGGGAATCCGTTCCTGAAACCTAACTATGGTGAGGGACCAGGTATGACACATCCTACTGCTCCGAATTTTACTCCAACCCTGACTCCGCAGATAGTGCATGAAACAAGCCTCGAAAGGGTACTGCAGGAGAGAGAGCGAGAGGCTCCAGCTAAACAAAGAACAGAATTAATTCTGAAAATCTCCCAACTAAATACAAGTCCTGAAGCCTTGACAATCCCAGTAACTATTCGACCAGTTGTTCTTTTGTACGGGGACAAACAGGGGAGTCCAAAGACTCCGATTATTACCCCAGCTGTAGTGCAGCCGAGAAGAGAGCCCTTAATTGTAGATGATCAGGCAAGTGAATGTGAGTCTGAGATTTCATTGATGGATTTACCAATAAGGAAACCAGGGAAGAGTTTAGGGAGGAAGAAACCTCCTTTCAATTCAGGAGAGGTGCAGATTGAGTCAGCCTCTGGTACTAGAAGTGCCACAGTAGTGACTCCGGAAGAAATTGAAAGATGGAGTCGAGAATTAGAGAAACAGAATCCTCAGTCGAAACCATTAGATATTTACAAATTAAGAATAGAATTAGAAGAACTGATGGCTGGATATGTGGGGTTAGACAGACTGAATACCTTTTCAGAGGAAAAAATTTTGTTCATTTGCAAGAGCCTAACTCGAAATACCAGAGTGTTCCACGAGAAATTAATGGACACTGCGGCTAGTATGGGAATAGATATTGGTAAATCTAAAATCTTGCAAAAACCCTACAGAGCAGAATTTTCTGACAAAGATTTGGAGAACATGAATGTGTCAGGGAAAAAGGTACAGATCAGAGAATTGCTAAACCTGTTACAAAAATGGGGAGACTTAGAAAAATGGAAATCCAGGTGGGCCAAGAAAAAAGAAGATAATAGGTCAAAGCAAATGACATCTGAGTATGTGTTGCAAGAAGCAGACAAGGCAGAAAAATTATATCCTATGCGAGAAGTGCCAGGGGGAAAGTATGTGCATGTTCCATGGTCCCAACAGGATATTGTGTCCTTTACTAATGACTTCCCAAAATTGCGAGAAAAACCTGTAGATTGGTACAGACAGGTCAAGAGATTTGTGAAAGTCCAGAAATGTCTCTGGAAAGATTTGGATGGGTTCTTTGACATTGTGGTGCCTGTAGATCTGTGGACAGGATGAAAAATTGCAATTGATTGGCCTAGTGAGGAATACCCAAGAGACCCAAACACAGGGGCACCTTCTGCAGAAGTAATGAAAAAATACAACCAGGTAATGTTACATCTCAAGGGAAAAGTACCTGCAAAGGAAAATGATTGGACCCGAATAGATAGAACTACCCAGAATAGAGATGAAACTGTGCATTCCTATTATGAACGACTGTTACAGGTGTTCAAAACGTACAGTTGTTTGGATAACATAGAGATGAAGGACATGACTCATTTTATTTATAGATTCGTGCTAGGGTTAAGGCCTGAGATTTCGCAATGGATCAAAGACAATAAAATCTGTTGGCAGTCTAAACCAATTGATGAGGTCCTAAAGTATGCCAAATACTGCGAGGATGAGATGGCAGACAAACGAAAAGCGCTAAAGGAAAAGGTTATGTGGGCTCAGGTAAAGTTGGCAGAACAACAGGAGCAACAGCTAAATAAATTAACTAGTAATCAGAAACAAGGCCCCGAGGGTGGGGGTGAGGAAAAGTAGAAAATGTCTCACTCCCCATCAGGGATCTATCCAGCCGTTTGCATAATAAAGCAGCAAAGGAATTGACAGCCAATCTGTAAAATCAAAAGACATCTTTATTATAATTAATTATGAGGCTTCGTCGTCCAACCGTAGTTTTACAACTGAAAGAGGGAGCCTGTCTGAGCTTTCTCAGGCAGGCCTTTTATACAAAAAGTTTGGCCCTAGGCTCACATTCTTGCTGTGAAACACATCATTGTAGGTCGCTCCCATGGTACCATAACAAAGCAGGCTATAATTATGAATTCCATTCTACTTGCCCAAACTGACCAACCCATCTTCCATCATGAACATATGTCAAACTTCACATATTTTCCTGTGCAGACCGGAGAAACTCACAATTAGAACTGGTTTCCTCCCCATCATATAAACGGTCACCTCCTCATTGTAAAAGCCCAGAAGCAGAGAAACAGAGCCAGGTGTGGAAGATAGAAATGTAGGATAAGGGATGCTTGTGGGTCATAAACAGGCATGGCTACTGTATTCGGCCTTCTAATCTTGCTCAGGCCAATGTACACAACAAGTTGCTCAGATCTTTAATATAGATTGACTAGAGGGCATGGACTGGTTTGGTGAGGCCAACATCACGTAGGCAGATTCAGCCTGTTCAGGTCAAATGGGAGTCAGGAAGAACTCAAGCTAAGGGGTACGTGTCTTTTTAATACTTGCTCTACTAGAATCATTGGCTCATGTGTATGCCTATGTAAAGGGCAACAACTAAGATGGACGCTGTTCACAACCTGGGGCCTGTGGGCTCAGAATGAATTTGCCAATAACTCCTGCATGCATCATTGTATCGTGATGAAAATACACACACATATAAAACTTGCCATTTTCGTTTCTCTGATATCAAAATCATAGCAGAATAATGATATTTTAAACACAGGTTCAGATTTCAAAGAACCTCAGACGCCCCTTTTGCCCTTACATAGGCAATAACCTATACTCATGCTAAATCTGAGTCCATGTCTATCTTCATCACTAGTTGGTGTTGATGTAGAAATTGTACAAAAGGAATTATCAGTAAACTCTGACCTAACCAGTTCATGTTCAGGTAAAATATGAAACTCATGTGAAGAAACAGTAGAAAAAGAAAGAGTATGTTGGGAAGTTGGTGCAGACGTCAATTGTGTAGAAGAAACAAACCAAAATATAGTAGCCAATAAAATACATAAAAGTATTAAAATAGATAGAGCTATACCGCACTTAGAGAACAATATTCTATAATGTCTGTTTTTCATCTCTTGCTTTTTATCGTCATTCCTCAATACAATCTCCATTTTCTAATGTCGCTCACGCAATCTTGGTAGAGTACTTCAGCTGTGATTATTAGCAGGTCATAGGGACACTGCAAGTCCTGCAGGCCTACTGCCACTACTCAGGTCACAAACTGAACCGTTTGTACTCCTACGTGACCCTGCAACTGGCAAATGGTAACCAATCAAAAATTTAACAAAAAAAAACATAATACAATTTCAGAAAAAGCAAGAGAAAAATAAAAACAAAAGTCAAATGCAAAATACTTGCACAATCCTAAACAGAAAGCAAATCCTAGAATTATCTAATAACATTTTATATAGCTTCCTATGCATTTCAGTAATTCATTATATGTTTAAGTGAAACAATGGTGTTCCTGATCAATGCTCTCAGATGAAAAGGGATACTGTTCCACAGAGAGTGGACTTTATTCTGCTTCTACTAAACAGAATAGTACTTTAAAACAATGCCAGAAAAGCAGCAAAAATTAGTTTCCAAACTTCAAGTCTATACAAGCTCACAGAAAATACCCAAAGTCCGTCAAAGCCTCTCCTGGCAGGCTTCTATTATCCATCAAATCCGCTTCCAGTGTTTTCTTCGCGTTGGGCCTCTTCAAGTCAGGCTTTTCATGAGAGAACAATACTGTTTAGTTGGAGTGCTCTCCGGGCAAAACACTCACAGCTCACTCGAAAGTCTCAATGTCTCAAAACAATGCACCAGTGTCTGTTCTTTGTGGCAGACGCTACAAATGATGTACTGTTCATTGATCAAGGGCACAAAGCATCTCGTGCAGATCCAAGCACTACTTAGCAAGATCAGCAGCATCTTCAGACTCCAACACTCATCATTTAGTGTCAGAGGACGCTCAAGCTGCTCTCTCATGGGCACCAAAATGTAGTGCCTTTTTCCAAACGTGGATGCTTGGGTGTACTGTCGTTCCACTGGTGCAAAGCAAATGAGGTGTGAATGTGGCCAAAACTCGGGCCAAGGGCTCAAGGGAATGTACACTGACAGAGGTTTCCAGCACATAACAGGTACAGAGCCCAAACAACAAATAAAAGAATCAGCTCCTCCTTTCTTCTGCAACGCCTTTCGCAAATCAAATGCCTTGCTTTGGAGGTACCACTGATGTCGCGCTGATGATCGCTGTTAAGCTTCGCGACTTTCTTGTTGCATGAATTGTAGAGCCAGGAAATCTATTCATCTCAGAGCGGTCACTGATGGGGAGTGAGCTTAGTGTTGATCACAGGTCTACAGGGAATCACTCTTCCTTTAACTCTGGAAGGTCTAGCAGAGCCTAGTGATGCAGGGAATGTAACACAATTGTTAGTTTCCTTCAAATCAAGCACAAGAAGCAGTTCATGTGTTTTAACAAGGGGACTGGTAAGCATGTGGCCTGTAATTCTGCAAGGGAGTGACAATGTGCCATTGGCATAAAATACAAGAGCAAAGGCAAAAGGGCAAAACAGTATCTTTAGAATCTTCATTTATGTTCTTTTCATTATTCTCTGTCATCTATAGCTACACAGGAATTCTATCCAAATGAATTTCCTCACACAGTGGCATTGTCTAATGGGGTAAATACATGTGTTCCCTCAATGACTAAGCCTAGGTGTTCCTAAATTCCTTATCTAGAACATCTCGAATAGAAAAATAACATGATTCAGATTATCAAGGACATGAAGAAAAGTCCCTTAAAAATGTGCATTAAGTGCACTATGCAACACAAAGGCTAATGATCAAATGTGAAGACAAAGAACAAACACTAGAAAGTCCTGGTATTTGCATGATTAGAACACATCTAATTAAAAAAAAATGAAACAGCAGAAACAGAAGAGAACTGAAAAATTAAAAATAGACATTAAAAATATGTCGTACTAAAAAGAATGTAAACTTGAGATATCTCCTATTGAGATGGAAAACTTGTATTGGGTCAATTAACCAGGCTATCACTATCCTGACAGTCAGTCTGAAAAGACATTTGAAGTAGGCCTAAAGAAAATTCTTGAGAACCAGTCTGGTCACACAAAAGGGGATAGTATGTAGCATAAGGGGGTTCCTAATACATCACTGCAGTCTAGAAGTGTGAACATGAACAATACACCCATAATAATAAATGGGCTGACTGGTGAAAGGAAGATGGAGAAGGGAAAATGGACGTAGAACTAAACATGATGCAACATTGGTCAGGTAAGGAGCAAAAAGAAAAATCTATAGGAAGGACAAGAGTTTGCTTGGGTGGCCTAAGGCGTGTGACGCAGCACCAAGAGCACGGGGATACATGAAAGACCAATGTTACAGAAATTTAACTCTACCGCTGACAATCTATACCCTACACGGTAATTCCAACTAATGTTCAGTTGTCTCTTCAGGGAAAGAAAAAAATGAATCCATAGGCTAATCAAAAAATGCGATCAAAAAATGCGATATCGAAATTAGGCCACCTTTAGTCACGGATCTATAATTCCATCCTTAGGCCCAATCAAGGATACATAAATGCAGAGCTGCCTGTCCTTAAGGAAAAAGGGCAGTTAAGTGACTAACAACGGATGGCACACTTTGATCCAGTATATCATTTTAGTTTTCTTAAATATCATTACAGCCAAATTTAGGCATGCACTAGAAAAACTGCTGCCTTACTCGCTCACAGTATGAGGTCCATATCTGTGAAATTTATCTTAATACAATATTCATCCAATTTATTGTGAAATAACACATATCGTCATATGTGTTCCTTCACAGCACAGGGGATAAAAAAATACACATATCAAGCCATCTCAAGCCATAAGATATACTTGCTGTATATCAAGCACAAGGAAAAAAAAAACAGCCCAGACAAACAAACAGCATATATGAATAAACGGTCATGCATAATACCATGGCACATGTACTGTATACTATAAACCTGCAGCCCAATCTCAATTGTCAAGTCTAAAATCCTATACCCTACTTTTGACAGCAGGGCATCAGGTAATTGATACTCTGCTGTAAAAATATTATGTCGCTGTGTCAAATAACGCGTTTCAGTGGACCAAATGTATAAATGAAACATAAACACACATTTTTTTCTTAAAGAAATTACGCAAAAAAACATTTCTCTTCAACCAGCCAACTCACGTGTCTTGTGAATTAATCCATGAATTATCTGTAGGAAGAAGCAGAAAAGATACACAACACACACATTTCTCATAATACAACATCAATTATAACCCTTTTTATCAAACATGACACAATGTGACATACAAAAACTTTTCATTATTTACCTGTAACTTTTTGTCCATGCACCTTGCAAAAACGCCCATTCTCACTCAGGCCTAAGGCCTTTAAGTTGCAGAATTTTGGGGAAGGGCTTCTACTTATCGCCTATCTAAAACTTAATGTAACACTTCGTTTTTCTTTTTGTCAAATAAACGTAACTAAAAAAAATCATTAGTTCCTAGCATGGAGACACACATATACCAGTTCTACAGATCATTTAGCAGAATGTTTGATATTTTTTTTTAAAAACAATCACTTTTGCATTTGCCCTTTTTAAATCATGTTCCCTTATTTTACACAGTGCTTAATTTGTAAGACATGAAGTGCAGGTGCTACAATTTTGCATGAGGAATACCTTTCCTATTTGTTTATTATCTCAGATGTGCGCTTTTAACGCAGATGTAATGTGAATGCGGCAAATGAGAACAAGCCAGCCTGCAATGAATGAAGGTTACAGATTTAAATCATATACAATCAACTACATCTCATATAAAGCGCTTGTGTGCAGCATTTTGAAAGCAACTGGGAGCTATGCAAACCACGTGGGCTCTAGAATCCTTCAGGGTACTGACAAATGAGGCTGCAGTTTTACAATTAAATAGTGTTCCTTTTATTATTATTAGCGGGATGCAATGCTGTGTCAGCCCTGCCGTATTTCTAATTTGAGATAAATGTGTTGATGACATAATTTACTGAACAACAAGCGTTTTGTGGGAACATGCTGGAGCTATTATTTATTCTTTGGCTAAAATGCAATGATCATTTGCTGTACATGTGCCCTGCATCCTCTGCTCATTTTAGTTCAAAAACAAAAACCCCATCCCAGCTAATGTCAAATTTGTAACGCTTTAAGAAGACATTTTTAAATTATGGACATGAGCAGGAATTAAATTATCGGAGCAAGTCAGGCTATTCAAGTGACCTCAGGTCAGGACCGTGGCAGGGGCAGTGATTTAAATACAAAGAGGCAGCTGAAGTTAGCATCAGATGCATGTTTAACCGTGTCATGCTGCATTCCACAGGCGAGGCCCTAATTAAAAGGTCACAGATGTCAACAAGACAGCCTTACAAGATAACATCTCGGCCGCTACTGCTGGAACACGTTATACAGGTTCTGCCAGTCCCCTGCTCATGGTAACTGAAGCTGACAAAGCCAGTAGGTTTAACCACTTCCACATAACCTGCAATATTTCACTATATTTAAAACAATTTCTATGACACATTGACTCACTGAATCATAAGAAGGCACAACCTGCAAACATATATTATGACCTAAATGTATGCATTTTACTGAAGTGACGCTTTAAAAAGGGGCCCTGAAACCATTTAAAACAGTCTATTTATCTGAAAATCGACTTTTGCATTCTGGATACTAAGAAATAAATATCCTACAATTTTTTTGCATAATGGGTATTACTAGAATGTCTAATACCAAATTTAGGAGTCATACATTTGAAAATAATTATTTATACCTTATAGAAATTAGCTTGTTTGCGCCTAGGGTAAGGGAAATTGCGCACAGAAGTGTTTGGTCATTTTCGTGGTACAACATAACTTAAATCAAACATTTTAATGCTAGGGGGTCATAGTATGAGTGTTAAGCTTCACAAATATTAAAAAACGATTTTTGTAGCACTTGTTTTTAATAATTATTTTTCATAATTAATAATTTTTTTCCTCCTAATGAAGCCTAATTATTGCTATTTGTGACTGTTCTACATGTAAAACGCTCACTATATCCCTAGCCTATTATTTAGATACATATTAACACACAAGCTTAGGCGCAGCTGCCTAACTGGGAATGCGTGAGATTACTGCGCCATATTTATTTAAAAAGTACTGTTTGCAAAATTCCACCACCCGTGTTTAACTAAAGAGGTGCTGGCTGAATGAACATTCTTATTAGATATACTGCAGCTGAAAAGACTTGGCTGTGAACATCTAACACCGTGCGTCTAAAGAACAGGCAATTTCGTTTTTTCATTTTTTTTCTTTGGAGCCTTATTTACATCTATTGGACGTGACCCATACACATACATACATTGAGCTCATTCCAGACACAAAACAGAAGGGGAGTCAAACACTCAGGCCACACAAAACAGCGTGCTCTAATCATTTCTTGTAAATAGCGCCGTCGCAATTTACAACAAAACCCACAAACAACATAGACATTTAAACACACATTTTAACCCGTAGGTCAACACTTAGGACAGAAACAAGGAACAGCCTACAGACTGTGCTAAAAAATAACCTACCAATACTAGTTGTAAACCATATTTACAACAAAAACGTTTTTGTTCCTATTTTTTTTAAATTCTTCAACAGATTTCCAGAAGGCTGCAAAAGGGACAGCCTCACAGACCTTTAAAGAGAGCTCATAAATTGGAGTTCCAACCGGAGGTATCAGACGCGAATCCTCCAACCGGGAATCCTTTGTTGCAACCTAGTCAATACTAATACAAAACAAAATACCGCGACCAGGCATCTGCGCTCACTAGTCGGGTTTCAGACTTCATGGGGCTATCTCCAACGATATACACGCAAATGTACGTGACCCACGGTTTTTGAATACTGCAGTGTTCAAATAATACTAAGGAACCAATACTGAGGAAGATTATCCAACTAAAGCAACCTGCGATAATCTGAACCACAGCAACCAAAGGCCTACCGAACGAACCAAACGTATCGATACCCAAACTGAACCGAAAAGGTGCGCACTCGACCAAAAAGGTGCGCACTCGAACCAAGAACTTAGGCCTACCAAAGCGAACAAATGTATCGATACCCGAACTGAACCGAATGATTATAATCTTACGAAGGACTGCGTCACATTTCTGCGACCAATAAATAACCAAGGACTGCGTCACATTTCCGCGACCAATAAATAACTAAGGACTCAGAACCAAAAAGGACTGGGAGCGACCCACTTATTCTTCAATTAAAGCAGATGGAGAAAATGTCTCTTCATTAACTGCCTATACAAATTGCAATTTGCATATACACGAATATTTGTCCAAATTATAACTGTCAATTCCCCACTGCACTAACAGTCTGTTAAAAAAAATACTTACAGCAAAAAAAAAGAATGGGTTCCTTAGTCAGGAGTGACATCTTTAGGAGAGTTTTAAGTCAGAAAAATCAAAAAAACATACTGGGCCACAGAGACAGATAATCCCCCAGAAAACCCTGTGCCCAGAGTACCTCTTTTTGGTAGAATTCTGTCTTGTCTTCCCCAGTAGTTTTTCCATCCTTTGACAAAACACTACTGAAGATAACCACTCCATGATAAGGCCCACAGTTGGATGCGCCATTTGAGGAAAAGTAGAAAATGACTCACTCCCCATCAGAGATCTATCCAGCAGTTTGCATAATAAAGCAGCAAAGGAATTGACAGGCAATCTGTAAAATTAAAAGACATCTTTATTATAATTAATTATGAGGCTTCGTCGTCCAACCGTAGTTTTACAATTGAAAGAGGGAGCCTGCCTGAGCTTTCTCAGGCAGGCTTTTTATACAAAAAGTTTGGCCCTAGGCTCACATTCTTGCTTTGAAACACATCATTGTAGGTCGCTCCCATGGTACCATAACAAAGCAGGCTATAATTATGAATTCCATTCTACTTGCCCAAACTGGCCAACCCATCTTCCATCATGAACATATGTCAAACTTCACATATTTTCCTGTGCAGGCCGGAGAAGCTCACAATAGAACTGGTTTCCTCCCCATCATATAAACAGTCACCTCCCCATTGTAAAAGCCCAGAAGCAGAGAAACAGAGCCAGGTGTGGAAGATAGAAATGTAGGATAAGGGATGCTTATGGACCATAAACAGGCATGGCTACTGTATTCGGCCTTCTAATCTTGCTCAGGCCAATGTACACAACAAGTTGCTCAGATCTTTAATATAGATTGACTAGAGGGCATGGACTGGTTTGGTGAGGCCAACATCACGTAGGCAGATTCAGCCTGTTCAGGTCAAATGGGAGTCAGGAAGAACTCAAGCTAAGGGGTACGTGTCCTTTCATACTTGCTCTACCAGAATCATTGGCTCATGTATATGCCTATGTAAAGGGCAACACTTAAAATGGACGCTGTTCACAACATGGGTGCCTGTGGGCTCAGAATGAATTTGCCAATAACTCCTGCATGCATCATTGTATTGTGATGAAAACACACACACATATAAAACTTGCCATTTTCGTTTCTCTGATATCAAAATCATAGCAGAATAATGATATTTTAAACACAGGTTCAGATTTCAAAGAACCTCAGAGGGGGAAGGGGAGAGAGGGAGACAGAGGGAAGGAGGGAGAGGGAAGTAAAGAGAGAGGGAAGGAGCGAGAGGGTGAGGGAAATAGAGTGAGGGAGAGAGAAACAGAGTGAAGTAGAGGGAAACAGAGAGAGGGAGAGGGAAACCGAGAGAGAGGGAGACAGAGAGATAGTGAGACAGTCAGAGTGAGTGAGACAGAGGGAGAGAGGGAGTGAGACAGTCAGAGTGAGTGAGACAGAGGTAGACAGAGACAGAGGGAGAGAAAGGTAGAGGGAGAGAGGAAGATAGAGGGAGAGAGGGAGGGAGAAAGAGAGAGTGTCAGACTTTACTATCTTGTCAAAATGACTGTTCTAATTCTTACCTTTGACGGGAACAGAGATGCTAGGTCCCAAAACCCTCTCAGGAATACGCCAGAGGTTAACTTATACTGAGCCTCAAAACTACTCCCTCGGGGAAGGGGGAATGGATAAAATAACAAACAAAGAAGAGACTAGTCCTGGGCTGGTTCCTCTGGTTCTTAGTCTGTCCCACAGACTCTTTCTTCTATGGAACCTGTGGAATGAATAGGCAAATAACTACCAGTTCTAATCTTTCCTCTCCTAGTCTATTCTTATAATGTCTTAACTTATTTTTCACCTACCCTGGTCTTCCAAGATATGCTTCTCTTCTGTATTTTCTGTTTATTCTAGTTATCAGATTTATGTCAAATTAGTTGAACCTGAAATGACAAGATGGATGTTTTTTAACTTTAGTTCTTGCTTTGTCTCACTTTCTATTTATTATCTTCTGACTCCTTTACTTACTTCACTAATTTGCCGTACTCTTATTCTTCTTCTTTTGTTCTCTGTTCTAGATATTCTTTTCCTATGTCCGTGTTTATTCACTCCTATCTTTAGAATACATAAATGTTCATTAGTTTTCCACCTAAGCATAACCATGTGTTTATCTATTCTTAAGTTTTTCACTTACTCTTAAGTGTGCTTGCTGCTTCTTACTCCTTCTCTTCTATTAGGTGGCTATTCTTTCCTGCTTTTTTTAATATTAACCTTCTGTTCCTTTTGTTTCATAGGTTACCCTTCTTATTTGACTGACTGAAGATTCGAAGGAAAACCTCTCCTCTACGATTGCTGGTAAGTATCAAATTATCTTATTCACTATTTATGTGTCTTATTAACTCATATTCTCATTCTCTGAAGTCACTTAGCTTTTGTCTTCTTACGGTGTTTCTCTCCTCAGGTCTCCGGTTCTCACTACGAGCTCGCGCTGATATCTGCCGATGTGTTGAACCCGTAATTCACAGGAATGCCGGTGGTGCTGAAACACTGGTCAGGTAATTCTTAAAAAAAACGAGTTAAATCATTTTTTCTCAATTCTGTATTCAAGACTCGCAGCTATTCGTTACCTTAACCTCTCTACAAGGGGGCCTTAAATGATAAGTCCGACTAAACTAGGAACGCAGTGAAATGGCTGCTTAACCCGGTTGATTCTCTGATGAAGTGTGCACTTTCCCTCACGTTCGCGCTTCACATCGATCACCGAGCAGATGCGGTCTAAAGACTAGACCGCGACTTGGATGTCAAAATCGGCGGCCATCTTGGAACGCGGATTTCGAATGAGAACCATCCAGGAATGTTTTTCTGGCAGTACTTCGCTCGTTTTATTCAAATCGGAGCGGACTGTTGCCAAAATCTGAGTTGGGGTCCTGACAGTACCCCTCAACAAAGGAGGTCCTGTCACCCCTGGTTTTGCGGGGAATCGCTGATGAAAGGACCTTACCAACCTGGAAGCATGAACATCAGTGTCTAATTCCCATGATCGTTCTTCTGGTCCATAACCTTTCCAATCTACTAAGTAGTATAGTTTTCCTTTTGATCTCTTTGAATCTGAAATCTCTTTGGCTTCCAATTCTGTTCCAGTTTCCAAGTAAATTGGCTTTGGGGGCAAGGTTCTTCGCAATTCCGCAGATGCCTTCTTTAACAATGAAACATGTAAAACTGTATGAATTCTCAACTTGGCAGGTAGCTTTAATCGATAAGTGACTTGAGACATCTTATCTTCGATTGGATATGGTCCAATAAACCTGGGTTGGAATTTCCTATTTCCCTTTAACCTAAGCTTCTTTGTGCTTAACCAAACATGACGCCCTTTTGTCTAAGGCAGGGCCCTCCCGTCTCTTTTTATCTGCCTCGCTCTGCTTATTCAACCTTTATATTTTCTATTTGCCTGTTCTAGATTCTTTATTGCACTTTGATGAACTTGCTCTAAATGAGAGACTACCTCCTTGACTGCTGGATCCGTAAGATCAGTTTGTTTAATTTTCGAATTCGGGTGTCTACCATAGTTCAGGTAAAATGGAGAATAACCAGTGGAGACATTTCTTGCATTATTGTGGGCAACGTGGAGACATTTCTTGCATTATTGTGGGCAAACTCAGCTGCCCACAGATTATCCGACCAATCTCCATCTTGCTTCAAGAGGAATAGTCTCAAATACTGTTCTAACTCCTGATATACTCTCTCTGTCTGTCTATCTGTTTCTGGATTATAACTGGTAGAGAATCTGACCTCTGTACCTAACCCTTCCATAAAGGCCTTCCAGAAATGGGATATAAATTGGAGTCCTCTGTCTGAGATAACAATCTTAGGGATTCCATGTATCTTCACTATTTGTGTGCTAACAATAGTTGCTAGTTTCTTAGCAGTGGGAACTCCTTTCAAAGCCGTGAAATGCGCCATCTTTGAAAAAGTGTCCACAACCACTACAATGGTGTTAAAACCCTGACTAAGTGGTAAATCTACAATGAGGTCAAGTGTTATGGTGTGCCAAGGGTAGGGTGGCGTTGGTAAAGGTTGGAGTAACCCTCTTTGAGCTGCCGTTCTGATTTTCCCTGAGCGCAAACCGCACACGACTTTACGTACTTTTCTATATCTTTGGTCATGTGTGGCCACCAATAATGTCTCTTGATTATTTCTTCTGTTTTTTCATCTCCCTTGTGTCCTGACAATACACCGTCATGGCATTCGTGCATTATTTGCTGTTGAAACTCTTTGGTAGGTAGGTACAAGGCTTCTTTAAAGTAAGGTAGCTGATGGATGATCTTCCTTCCTGCTTCTTCCTTGACCCAATCTTGCATAGCCTCTGGACTCATGGCTTCAGAAATGTGTTCCTCTAGATTGATTGAAGTTGTAACACCAACATTCCTTGCACTTGGAACTACTCTTATTATTATTCTTTTCTTCTCTGTTCTAGATATTCTTTTCCTATGTCCGTGTTTATTCACTCCTATCTATAGAATACATAAATGCTCACTAGTTTTCCACCTATTCTTAAGTTTTTCACTTACTCTTAAGAGTGTTTGCTGCTTATTACTCCTTCTCTTTTATTAGGCGTCTATTCTTTCCTGTGCTTTCTTTAATATTAACCTTCTGTTCCTTTTGTTTCAGAGGTTACCCTTCTTATTTGACTGACTGAAGATTCGAAGGAAAACCTCTCCTCTACGATTGCTGGTAAGTATTGAATTATTTTATTCACTATTTATGTGTCTTATTAACTCATATTCTCATTCTCTCAAATCACTTAGCTTTTGTCTTCTTTCGATGTTTCTCTCCTCAGGTCTCCGGTTCTCACTACGAGCTCGCGCTGATATCTGCCGCTGTGTTGAATCCGTAATTCACAGGAATGCCGGATATGCTGAAACACTGGTCAGGTAATTCTTTAAAAAAAAAACGAGTTAAATCCTTTTTTCTCAATTCTGTATTCAAGACTCTCTGCTATTCGTTACCTTAACCTCTCTACAAGGGGGCCTTAAATGATAACTCCGACTAAACTAGGAACGTAGTGAAATGGCTGCTTAACCCGGTTGATTCTCTGGTGAAGTGCGCACTTTCCCTCACGTTCGTGCTTCACATCGATCACCGAGCAGCTGCGGTCTAAAGACTAGAACGCGACTTGGATATCGAAATCGGCGGCCATCTTGGAACACCGATTTTGAACGAGAACCATCCAGAAATGTTTTTCTGGCAATACGTCGCTCGTTTTAGTCAAATCGACGCGGACTGTTGCGAAAATCTGAGTTGGGGTCCTGACAGAGAGAGACTGAAAAAGAATGAGAGAGAGAGAGAGATGTGTGTATGCCGGGTCTGGTGGCTCAGTGGACGAAGGCGTCCGCTGGAGGGACCAGTGATCAACCTCATTGTACCAGTTTTTTTTGTTGCTCTAGCCCTGCCCCCTCCCCCACTGACCCCGCCCCCACCGGTGCGGCCCTCGGACACAAACCACACTGTAAATTTGACCCCGAGAGAAAGTTTGTGAGTACCCATGATCTAGACAGTCACAGCATGATGTGCCAGGGAGACTGGAAGGTGGGTCCGGCCTAAACGCAATTGACTGACTAAATGGGGGTTTAATTCAGAATACCTTTACCATCCCGGTAGGAGCCGGATGCAGAGAGTTTAATTCTATCCCTAGCTTCCCCCATATAGAAGGATCAAAGAGCGAGAGACCTATTGCTGACCAGGCACGGGCCCTCGCCTGTACCTTAGACAGTAAAGCCCCCGCGGAATGGTCCAATTTGAAAGTCCTCGAATTTCTTTCCTGGAATATAGCGGGGCTTCAGAAGAAACTACTCCTCCCTGAGTGGAATGAGTTCATCGAAAAGTTCGATGTGTGCCTATTCCAGGAAACTTGGAGCCTAACGCCTCTATACAAACCTGGCTTCACCACGTATTTTATTCCAGCAATAAGTTCAGGCAAGGGCTGTCCCTCTAGGGGATTGCACATCTGTATTAATATGTCGCTAAATTCGTCGATCGTCACACACACCTCCTCGTCACAAGACATTCTTCATCTGACCATTAGTGAGCCAGCTCATAGCACTACTGTTGAGCTATTTAATATATTTGCTAGAGGTTCTCCTGGCGCCCAAACATCAGTAACCATAGCAGCACTGGAGTGGGAGTTATCCCGCACTCTGCCTCATTTAACCACCATAGTAGCCGGGGACTTCAACTGCACTTTTTAACCTCTGAGCGGGGAAGACCTCTTGGGAACAAACGAACAAGATGCTAAATGGGCTATTCCGACCCATATTATTGCTCCTATCAAGAAGTGGTCACAGAGGGCTATCCAAATTAATGCCCTAACACTGGAATACAATGTAAGAGCTGAAAACGGAAGGACATGCTCGGACCAGAGCGGGGCAAATACTTTTAACAGGATGAGCTCTCCATCCCAAATAGATTACATACTTGTAGATGTGCGATTATGGGGGGGCATCCTGGATATGGTTGTCAAACATTCTCTGGATAGCGACCATAATCCTTTATGTATGCAAATCAATAACGATTGGTCACCCTCTGCGACAAAGGCACCAACCCCTTCTCTAATGTCGACAAGAGAGGTAACCCTCTCCAACTGCAATAGACGCCTTAAATGGCACAAATTATCTCAGCAAGAATGTAAACTCCAAAACATTAGGGAACTTCTTGATTTAAAGATTAAGGAGCTTGAAACGATCCAATGTGAAGCGGAGAACTTACCTTCTTTTCCTGTGTCTTATCGAGAAACTCTAGATAAGATTGGCTCCTTTTCTATCATAGATGGGAACAGGGCACGAAAGAGATGTTCAGCAAGGCCCACAAACCCATGGTACTCACCGGCTTGTAGGGAGAAGAGGCAGGCCTTAGCGTTAGCTGTCAGGAAGAAAGACTCCCTGGCAATCAGAGCAGCAAGAAAGGCATACTCCAGGGTAATAGAGGAGGCAAAACAAAATTGGGATGAGGCACACTGGCAGGAGCTTAAACACGCCGCCAAACAAAAGAACTCTAACCTATTCTGGGAGCTAATTAATAGTGGGAAAAGAAAGGGATCTGACCCAATCCCGAACCACATTACAGGGCAACAATGGCAGGATCACTTCTCCAACCTTTATTCGGGAGACAAAGGCCCCCTGTGCTCCCAGACTGAGATTCACACAACTACCCCTGATGCCTCCTTGCTACCTGACTGTTTTGATCTATATGAGGTTGACCTAGCAATAAGCTGCATCTCTCCGGGTAAGGCTGCCGGACCTGATGGCCTTCCTGGTGATTTGCTTCTCCATGGCCCGAAGCCTTGGGCTCATTTTATTCTTCTGTTAATGAATTTGATAGATAGGGGTTCTGGTGTCCCTGAGTTATGGAAAGGTGCGGAGGTTGTACCAATTTACAAAAAGGGAAATAGGGAGGACCCTGCCAACTACAGGCCGATCAGTTTAATCGATGCGATTCAGAAGGTGGTTGGCAGGGTCCTCCTTATGAGGCTGAGGTCCTGGATGGAGGATGGGAATATCCTCTCGCACTATCAAGCAGGCTTTAGACAGAAGGTGGGCACGATAGACCAGGTCTTCAGATTTTTCATGATCCACTGGATAGCAGTGGTGATTGGGAAAGGTAGTTTGTATTTGGCTTTCATAGATCTGAAGACCGCATTCGATCTCGTGCCACGCGCCAAGCTTTGGCAGGTCCTGCATGAACTGGGTATCTCCCCTCAGATTCTCAATTTTATCAAACGTCTCCATGAGGACAACTTTGCCAGAATAAGGTGGGGCTCTCAGGGGCAGCTGACGGAGAGGGTCGTGGTGAACAGGGGGTTGCGCCAGGGTTGCGTCCGGCCCCCGACCCTGTTCTCTTTATTTATGAACGGGGTGGTAGATCATCTTAGAGAGGTACCAGCTGACGCTCCAATTCTGGCCTGGGAGAAAACCCCCACCCTCCTGTTTGCCGACGGCACCCTCCTGATTTCCAAAACACCGGGCGGCCTTCAGAAACTTTTAAACAGGTTTAGCCTTTTTTGTGACTCTCGGGGGTTAACAATAAATACAAGCAAACCATGTTAATGATAATCAACCCACCGAAATGCTTCAGAAACGGCATGACCCTTAATGACGTTCCACTTGACACCATTGAGTCTTTTGACTATCTGGGAATCCGGGACGTAAAAGGGATGAAATGGAGCTCCCACTTGGCCAAGATGCTCTTTAGCCATAAACGGGTGTCCGGGGCTATCTTAAGATAGCAGCATCTGTCTATAAACAGGCCAGTTGCCCCCGCCATTGTGGTCTATGATGGTAAAGCACTACCCTCGGCCCTATACGGGGCCGAGTTATGGGGCTTCGAGAACACCACTGAACTGGCAAGATCCGAAAATAAGTTCTTTAGGGATCTCGTCTCTCTTCCAACCTCCACCCCGCTGAAGCCCCTATACCAGGACTTGGGAAGATGTTCCATCAAGGATATTGTACGTCTGCGCCCCCTACTCTTTTGGGCATGCAAAAGGAGGACCCCTGAGCTGTCCAATTATGCTGCTGCCCTTAGCGTATTGATAATAGCTGACATAGCAAATAGGATCAAATGGATCCCCAACCTCAGACAGCTTTGAATTGATATTGGGTTTGGGGAGGCTTGGGCTAGTCAGACTCCACCATCCAAGCAGGACCTAAAAAGTGCCTACTGGGAATGGGTACAGGAAGAAGAGATGCGCAATCCCAAAATGGGGAAACTCACTGAGATGTTCCTTGAGCATAAACCCATTTGCAAATTAGAATCCTTTCTTGATTTTATTCAAACACCCAGAGATAGGGCACTTTCTCTGAAAATGAGATTAGGGACTCTCCCGCTAAACGAGGTGACAGTAACCTGGAACCGGCATAAATCTCCATCTGTTCCCTGCCCAGGCTGTGCAGCCCCAAATGAGTCCATTGCCCATTTCTTCTTTGCGTGCCCGGTGTACAGGATGGCTAGAGCCAAGTGGCTCAAACCAGTCTGTAAAATGCTTGGCTCCAAGAACTACTGGGTGGCATTGCGCATCTTAAAGACTGACACCTCCTCCCTTACTCTGGTCTGTGGTGTGGCTACATTTTTGGGTTGCGAATGGCTAACAAGAACAAAGCTCTTAGCGAGAAATAGCTGCCCGGCAGCCCATGCACGTCACTTGATGTACTTACCTTGATCATTGTTTTCTACGTTTTTTTATGGAACTTTTTAACCTAATTTTTATTGTAAATATATGATGTATAGTCGGTCTTATCTATTACATTGCATATATGTTTTATTATATGAATTTTGGATGTATATGCTTTTATGATAAATTTTATCGAATAAAGCTTATTACTACTGTTAAATGGGTTACCACCTACATGAAGTAGGTGGAAAAATGTTGATGTTTTGCAACTTTATGTCGGTTGCAAAACATTCACCATACCACTGCGATTCTGTATTAGGAATGGACGCACTAAACACGCCCCTTACTAATACCAAGTCGCAAACCCAATTTGCAATTCAGTCATAGATTACTACATTTCAAATTTGGCCTTTGTACATTAAAAATTGTTATTTGGAGGACGCAATCGTATTCTGTGATTGGGGAAGTTTGCGACCTCACAAAAGGTTTGTACACCTGGCCCTCAGTGGTTACACAAGCAGCTCTTCTGTTAAAAGGTTCATTGTCATACACATGGTTAACTTGAAAAGAATGTAAGAAGATCGTATGTGACAGACTGATATGAAACCGACATGGCCATTCCTGTCCTACGCTGGCTGCTGCCCTACACAAAGAATGAGACTGCATTTGCATTCCTGGGGAAAGTAGCCACCTCCGGCATATAATATCTCGGATGAAAGCAGCTACTATTGGCCAGTCAAAGGCCAGCACATTGCAGGGTCCATAACTGGACCAGTGTTCTTCTTTGGCTGAGAGCCTGAATTATTGTGAGCGACCATGAGAAACTTATTCAGTTAAATCAGGGCAGCTGTTGTATTTACTGTTGTTACTTGTTGAATTTGCTCTTGTTAATGTGACTAAATAAAGCTAACTTACAGTATTTACCTATCTTCTGTCATTATAGTTTTCTAGAGTTCTTCCAGTGGACATCTAATTGTTTGAAAGGCAACTAACCTCTGCATTAAGGGCAGGACATTCTGCAAAATCTAGACTCCTTAATAATTTGGCCGCAAGATAAGACCAACCAGAGCCATGGGCCTGTCCCTGCCTCCAATGCTTAACACATTGGGAATGTTCCATCAATATTCCAATCAGTGTTTGGCACATTTAAACTGAATCTCCCACTCAGCCAGCCAAATTCAACACCAAAAATTTACTCTAAATTGGTCAAACTGAAGCATTGCGCTGATTCAAAATTGACCAAATCAGAGCAAACTAGGGAATTTGAAGACTCTCTGAGACCACTACCATCTTACGCAAAGGCAAGATTTGAGAGACATTGGTGTGACACAATTTGCAACAGCAACAAACCGGATAGAGATACCAAGCTACGGTTCACCCAACATAACCCTCTGCAGACCAAAGTTCACAAGTATTGCGATGACTCATTCTCCAATATTGCCTACAGCATGGGACAAAAAAAACCTATCAAACCCACTGAAAAAGCCTGCACTTGTAGTGGTAGATTCATCGCCCACCTCAACAAAGAATCTATTACCTTTGGCAAACAAATCTGCAAATACAATGGCAACACGCACCAGACAGAAAGTCAAGGACGCTAGCCAAACAATGATAAATTGAAAAAAACATTTGTCATATATTTAAAGAAACAATCACATTCATACACTGATCATGTTGAAAGCTGTGATCCAACATCTTCAGAGGAGCGTGAGATTGGATCACCCCAAGCCCCACCCACCTCCATCAAGATCTACTGGTTGAGATGGAAAAAGCATTAACTTTAATCATGAACACAACCAACAAGACCCCATAATGGGGAGTAAGAGCCAAATCAACAGAACGAAGAGTGACAGGGACCTCCTGTAACTAACTCCATTCCAATCTGCCAGGTACTGCAAGGCATCCTTTTTATAAGACACAAGAAAACTACAAAAACAGTGCAAAACATCTCCATCAAAACACCCCAGCTCTACTCCCGCTCTATCAGTCCATCAAATTGCGCTACCTAAATCTGTGGAAGAGTCCTCTCCTCATCCCCTGCACATGGATAGGCCTTGCTTGTGCATGTCCTCAAGCTTCTTGAGGGAAGGAGTACCTCAAGCACCCAGCAAGAGTAGCACACCAAACCTTTTTACTCTGGCAGCTCCAAATTGTTGTTTCCATTCTCCACTATCCTGCCAGTGGTTTCCTTTTTGCCTCACACAAGGGCCAGGCCACTATTGTCCCCAGTGCATTCTTCATTGCTCCCATATGCTTTCCCACTTATAGGGGTGGCCTCTCCACTCATAGACCTGCTGTTCCACCAACATGCACCCATCCATGTCTGTTTACCCAGAGGTCAAATTTTGAGGCATATCAGATCCTTATTTCTTGCCCACATTCCTTGTTGCTGTTGTCAGCCCCATGGTGGTGAGAGTTCTGTGTGTGTGGGGTGTGTTCAATCTCTCCAAATGTTGAGTACCTCTAGCCTGGGAGACAGTTTTCCCTGGGATCCAGTGACATCGCTCTGGCACGCCCATGCAGCCTTCAGTAGCCAGTTAGCCTTTGGCAGCCCCATTGTACGTGAAGAAAGGTTCCCAATCAGCTGCATCCTCTGGCACAGAGATCTGACCCTATTGTCCCCATCTTACACAGCCTATATTTTGTTTAGTAGGATGTATGTAGAAAGAGCAGCTGGACCAGGCAAAAGCTAGCCCAGATCACTATTTCTCGAGTGTGCTAAGTGCCTACTCCCACCGCCCTCTTTAGCTTCTCTACGGCCTTTCAGTAATTGTTGAGCAGCTATAAGTAAGTGAGATGGTTTCTTGGTAAGGGGTTCTGACAGCAGGGTGGTCTTTCAGCGGTGGCACCTTTGCAACCTATGCTCCCACCACTATGTGAGTCGACATAGCATGGTGTGTCTGGAACTAGAAAAAGACCTCCATCTCAGCCATCTGGCAGTCCTCCCAAAGGACTATCCTGGTGTATCAGCCTCCCATCTTGGCACAAGCTCCCAATTCTCAGAGTCATATCTAGTCCCATCCCTCAGATCTCTGCGTTTTCTGCACTTCCGACTGTGCCACACTGTTCCATACCAGGGTTTGATTCACTAATGCCTTCTCCCATACACTTATCTAGTGGTCTCCTTCCATGATAGAATCATGGACTTGGTATGACACTTTAGTTCTGCCATTGTCTTGGGTCCATACAAAATTGTTGGGTAGCCCCTATTTCCCAGAATCACTGTATCTACTTTTAGGAATGGCTCATTGCAATGCAGAATATTATTCCTAGCTATCCAGTAGCGCAATTCCACTGTCATAGACTCCCCTTGTGAGTTTGGCAAGGCTGTTGTCACATCCCCTCCATCACACAATAGTATTGGGATTTCTGCCTCCAGCTTTCTTTTTTCTCTTTGTTTTTATAGATTAGGATAAAACAGTGTGGACCATCAGTCAAAGTGAATACAAAACACTTCCAACATCAATTTCTGTCCACACTCCCCTGACCCTCCCCCACTCTTCGACCCTCCCGTTCCCACTCAGGAGAACTGCATGGATATGACTCACTCGGCTGTGAAACACAGGAGTTACTAAGGATAGCATGCGTCATTTTTCATGGCCACATGTGAAACATCCTAGAAAAGGTCAAGAGTATGTTCTCGAAAAATGAGCAGATCTAATGTATTTACTTCTCACAATAACAATGTCCTTTAGGTGGGAGGATCCCCGCTTAAGTATAATGCTGCTGGGGCAGACAGCAGGTGCTTCCCGTGGTGCTCTTACTCGATGTGTCTGGATTAAGGGAATCTTATGTGGTGGGCCCTCTTTGAGTACAATTTGGAAAAGAGACTTATGGTACAGGATGATGTCATCACATTCCTCTGTTCTGAAACATTCCGGATCAGCACATTATCTCACCGTGATCCGTCTTACGAATCTTTCAATTTTCCCAGAGCGCCTTGATTTCTTCAACCTTATTAGATAGGGAACCCAGTATGTTCTTGACCTCTTTACTCATGGCAAGTATGTCATCTTCGTTGTTTGCCACAAGGTCACCCATGCCTCTATTTCATTAGTCACTCACGACCTTGACCGTATACCCACTCTTTCCAACAAGTCAAGTAGGTATGTCCTCGCCGGAGTGTTGCAGACCTTGACCTTTGGCCCCCTCTTTCCCACGCGTCAGGTATGTCTATACTCGCCGGAGTGTTGAAGACCTTGACCTTTGACCCACTCTTTCCCACGCTACAGGTAGGTATGTCCTCTCAGGAGTGTAGAAGACCTTGACCTTTTACCCCCTCCTTCTCATGCGTCAGGTAGATATGGCCTCTCCGGAGTGCAAAAGACCTTGACCTTTGACTCGCTAACTCCCAAGCGTCAGGTAGGTATGTCCTCGCCGGACATTCGAAGACCTTGGCCTTTGACACACACTTTCCTATGCGTCAGGTTGGTATGTCCTCGCCGGAGTATCGAAGACCTTGGCCTTTGATCCACTCTTTCCCACGCTTCAGTTAGGTATGTCATCGCTGGAGTGTCGAAGACCTTGATCTTTAACCCCCCTTTCCAACATGTCAGGTAGGTATGTCCTCTCTGGAGTGTCGAAAACCTTGACCTCTGACCCCCTCTTTCCCACGCGTGAGGTAAGTATGTCCTCGCCGGAGGGTCGAAAACCTTGACCTTTGACCCACTCTGTCCCACGCGTCAGGTAGGTATGTCCTCGCAGGAGTGTCGAAGACCTTGACCTTTGAACCACTCTTTCCAACACTTTCCGGTAGGTATGTCCTCGCCTTAGTGTCGAAGACCTTGAACTTTGGCCCACTTTTTACAACACATCAGGAAGGTATGTCCTCGCCGGGGTGTTGACTACCTTGACCTTTGACCCCCTCTTTCCCACGCGTCAGGTAGGTATGTCCTAGCCGGAGTGTCAAAGACCTTGAACTTTGACCCCCTCTTTCCCACACATTTGGTAGGTATGTCCTCGCCGGAGTGTTGAAGAACATGACCTTTGACCTCTCTTTCCCACGCGTCAGGTAGGTATGTCCTCTCCGTAGTGTTTAAGACCTTGACCTTTTACCCCCTCTTTCCCACGCGTCAGGTAGATATGTCCTCTCTGGAGCGTTGAAGACCTTGACCCGCTCTTTCCCACGCGTCAGGTAGGTATGTCCTAGCAGGAGTGTCGACGACCTTGACCTTTTACCCACTTTTTCCAACACTTTCCGGTAGGTATGTCCTCACTGGAGTGTTGAAGACCTTTACCTTTGACCCCCCTCTTTCCCACGCGTCAGGTATGTATATCCTCGCCAGAGTGTTGAAGACCTTGACCTTTGACCCCCTCTTTCCCACGCATCAGGTAGGGATATCCTCTTCGGAGTGTTGAAGAACATGACCCGCTCTTTCCCACGCATCAGGTAGGTATGTCCTCGCCGGAGTGTCGAAGACCTTGACATTTGACTCGCTCTTTCCAACACGCCAGGTAGGTATGTCCTCGCCAGAGTGTCAAAGCCTTAGACTCACTCTTTGCCATGTGTCAGGTAGGTATCTCCTCACCGGCCTTTCGAAGACCTTGACCCACTCTTTCCCACGCGTGAGGTAGGTATGTCCTTGCAGGAGTGTCGAAGACCTTGACCGTTGACCCACTTTTTCTAACAATTTCCGGTAGGTATGTCCTCGCCGGAGTGTTGAGGACCTTGACCTTTGACCCCCTCTTTCCCACGCATCAGGTAGGTATGCCCTCGACGAAGTGTTCAAGGCCTTGACCTTTGACCCCCTCTTTCCCACGCATCAGGTAGGTATGTACTCGCCGGAGTGTTGAAGACGTTGACGTTTGACCCCTCTTTACCATGCATCAGGTAGGTATGTCCTGTCCTGTAGTGTTTAAGACCTTGACCTTTTACCCCCTCTTTCCCACGCGTCAGGTAGATATGTCCTCTCCGGAGCGTTGAAGACCTTGACCCACTCTTTCCCACTCGTCAGGTAGGTATGTCCTCGCCAGAGTGTGGAACACCTTGCCCTTTGACCCCCTCGTTCCCACGCAACAGGTAGGTTTGTCCTCTCCGGAGTGTCGAACACCTTGACCTTTGACCCCTCTTTCTCACTCGTCAGGTAGGTATGTCCTAGCTGGACTTACGACAACCTTGACTTTTGACCCACTTTTTCCAACACTGTCCAGTAGGTATGTCCTCACTGGAGTGTTGAAGACCTTGACCTTTGACCCCCTCTAGCCCACGCATCAGGTATGTATATCCTTGCCAGAGTATTGAAGACCTTGACCTTTGACCCCCCTTTCCCACGCGTCAGGTAGGTATGTCCTCACCGGAGTGTTGAAGACCTTGACCTTTGCCGCCTCTTTCCCACGCATCAGGTAGGTATGTCCTCGCCGGACTGTTGAAGACCTTGACCTTTGACCCCCTCTTTCCCACACATCAGGTAGGTATGTCCTCTCTGGAGTGTCGAAGGCCTTGACCTATGACCTTCTCTTTCCCATGCGTGAAGTATGTATGTCCTCGCCGAAGGGTCGAAGACCTTGACCTTTGACCCACTCTTTCCCACGCGTCAGGTAGGTATGTCCTCTCAGGAGCGTTGACCTTGACTCGCTCCTTCCCATTCCTCAGATAGGTATGTCCTCTCTGGAGTGTCCCAGACCTTGACCTTTGACCCCCCTTTCCCACGCGTTAGGTAGGTATGTCCTCACCGGAGTGTTGAAGACCTTGACCTTTGCCGCCTCTTTCCCACGCATCAGGTAGGTATGTCCTCGCCGGACTGTTGAAGACCTTGACCTTTGACCCCCTCTTTCCCACACATCAGGTAGGTATGTCCTCTCTGGAGTGTCGAAGGCCTTGACCTATGACCTTCTCTTTCCCATGCGTGAAGTATGTATGTCCTTGCCGGAGAGTCAAAGACCTTGACCTTTGACCCACTCTTTCCCACGCATCAGGTAGGTATGTCCTCGTCTTAGTGTCGAAGACCTTGAACTTTGACCCACTTTTTCCAACACTTCAAATAGGTATGTTCTCGCCGGCGTGTTGTCTACCTTGTCCTTTGACCCACTCTTTCCCACAAGTTAGGTAGGTATGTCCTAGCCGGAGTGTTGAAAAACCTTGCCCTTTGAACAACTCTTTCCAACACTTTCCGGTAGGTATGTCCTCGCCTTACTGTTGAAGACCTTCACCTTCGACCTACTTTTTACAACACTTTCCGGTAGGTATGTCCTCACCGGAGTGTTGGTGACTTTGACCTTTAACCCCCTATTTTCCACACGTCAGGTAGGTATATCCTCGCCGGAGTGTTGAAGACCATGACCTTTGACCTCTCTTTCCTACGCGTCAGGTAGGTATGTCCTCTCAGTAGTGTTTAAGACCTTGACCTTTTACCCCCTCTTTCCCAGGCGTCAGGTAGATATGTCCTCTCCAGAGCGTTGAAGACCTATGACCCCCTATTTCCCACGCGTGAGGTAAGTATGTCCTCGCCGGAATGTCGAAGACCTTGACCTTTGACCCCCCTCTTTCCCACGCGTCACGTATGTATATCCTTGCCGGAGTGTCGAAGACCTTGACCTTTGACCACCTCTTTCCCTTGCAACAGGTAGGTATGTCCTAGCCGGAGTGTCGATGACCTTGGACCCACTTTTTCTAACACTTTCCGGTAAGTATGTCCTCACAGGAGTGTTGAAGACCCTGACCTTTGAACCCCTCTTTCCCACGCGTCAGGTAGGTATGCCCTCGCCGGAGTGTTAAAATACCATGACCTTTGTCCTCTCTTTCCCAAGTGCCAGGTAGGTATGTTCTCGCAGGAGTGTTGAAGACCTTGACCTTTGACCCACTTTTTCCAACAATTTCCGGTAGGTATTTCCTTGCCAGAGTGTTGAAGTCCTTGACCTTTGACCGCCTCTTTCCCACACGTCAGGTAGGTATATGCTCTCCGGAGTGTTGAAGACGATGACCCGCTCTTTCCCACGCGTCAGGTAGGTATGTCTTCGCCAGAGTGTCGAATCTTTTGACCCACTCTTACCCACGCATCAGGTAGGTATGTCCTCGCCGGACTTTTGAAGACCTTGACCTTTGACCCACTCTTTCCCACACATCAGGTAGGTATGTCCTCGCAGGAGTGTCGAAGACCTTGACCTTTGACCCACTTTTTCCAACAATTTCAGGTAGGTATGTCCTTGAGGGAGTGTTGAAGACCTTGACCTTTGACCCACTCTTTGCCACACATCAGGTAGGTATATCCTCGCCGGAGTGTTCAAGACCTTTACCTTTGACCCCCTCTTTCCTACGCGTCAGTTAGGTATGTCCTCGCCGGAGTGTTGAAGACCTTGACCTTTGAACCCTCTTTCCCATGCATCAGGTAGGTTTGTCCTCGCCGGAGTGTTCAAGACCTTGACCTTTGACCCCCTCTTTCCTACGCGTCAGGTAGGTATATCCTCGCCGGAGTTTCGAACACCTTGACTTTTGACCCCATCTTTCTCACTCGTCAGGTAGGTATGTCCTCACCGGAGTGTTGAACACCTTGACCTTTGACCCCCTCTTTCCCATGCGTCACGTATGTATATCCTTGCCGGAGTTTCGAAGATCTTGACCTTTGATCACCTCTTTCCCATGCAAAAGATAGGTATGTCCTAGCCAGAGTGTCGACGACCATGACCTTTAACCCACTTTTTCCAACACTTTCCGGTAAGTATGTCCTCACCGGAGTGTTGAAGACCCTGACCTTTGACCCCCTCTTTCCCACGCGTCAGGTAGGTATGATCTCGCCGGAGTGTTAAAGACCATGACCTTTGTCCTCTCTTTCCCACGCGTCAGGTAGGTATGTCCTCGCAGGAGTGTTGAAGACCTTGACCTTTGACCCACTTTTCCCAACAATATACGGTAGGTATTTCCTTGCCGGAGTCTGAAGACCTTGACATTTGACCCCCTCTTTCCCACGCATCAGGTAGGTATGTCCTCGCAGGACTTTCGAAGACCTTGACCCTTGACCCACTCTTTCACACACGTCAGGTAGGTATGTCCTCGCAGGAGTCTCGAAGACCTTGACCTTTGACCCACTTTTTTCAACAATTTCAGGTAGGTATGTCCTCACCGGAGTGTTTAAGACCCTGACCTTTGACCCCCTCTTTCCTACGCGTCAGGTAGGTATGTCCTCGCCGGAGTGTTGAAGACCTTGACCCACTTTTTTCAACAATTTCAGGTAGGTATGTCCTCGCCGGAGTGTTTAAGACCATGACCTTTGACCCCCTCTTTCATACGCGTCAGGGAGGTATGTCCTCGCCGGAGTATTCAAGACCTTGACCTTTGACCACCTCTTTCCTACGCATCAGGTAGGTATGTCCTGCCGGAGTCTCGAAGACCTTGACCTTTGACCCACTTTTTTCAACAATTTCAGGTAGGTATGTCCTCACCGGAGTGTTTAAGACCCTGACCTTTGACCCCTCTTTCCTACGCGTCAGGTAGGTATGTCCTCGCCGGAGTGTTGAAGACCTTGACCTTGACCCACTTTTTTTCAACAGTTTGGAGTAGGTATGTCCTCGCCGGAGTGTTTAAGACCATGACCTTTGACCCCCTCTTTCATACGCGTCAGGGAGGTATGTCCTCGCTGGAGTGTTGAAGTCCTTGACCTTTGACCCCTCTTTCCCATGCATCAGCTAGGTATGTCCTCGCCGGAGTATTCAAGACCTTGACCTTTGACCCACTCTTTCCCACTCGTCAGGTAGGTATGTCCTAGCAGGAGTGTCGACGACCTTGACCTTTTACCCACTTTTTCCAACACTTTCCGGTAGGTATGTCCTCACCGGAGTGTTGAAGACCTTGACCTTTGACCCCCTCTTTCCCACGCGTCAGGTATGTATATCGTCGCCGGAGTATTGAAGACCGTGACCTTTGACCCCCTCTTTCCCACGCGTCAGGTAGGGATATCCCTACCAGAGTGTTGAAGCCTTTGACCCACTCTTTACCACACGTCAGGTAGGTATGTCCTCGCCAGTGTGTTGAAGCCTTTGACGCACTCTTTCCCACGCGTCAGGTAGGTATGTCCTCGCCGGACTTTCGAAGACCTTGACCTTTGACCCACTCTTTCCCACGCATCAGGTAGTTATGTCCTCGCCGGAGTGTTGAACACCTTGACCTTTGACCGCCTCTTTCCCACGCATCAGGTAGGAATGTCCTCGCTGGAGTGTTCAAGACCTTGACCTTTGACCCCCTCTTTCCTACGCGTCAGGTAGGTATGTCCTCGCCGGAGTGTTGAAAACCTTGACCTTTGACCCCTCTTTCCCATGCATCAGGTAGGTATGTCATCTACGTAGTGTTTAAGACCTTGACTTTTTACCCCCTCTTTCCCAAGAGTCAGGTAGATATGTCCTCTCCGGAGCATTGAAGACCTTACCAGCTCTTTCCCACGCGTCAGGTAGGTATGTCCTCGCCGGAGTGTCGAACACCTTGACCTTTGACCCCCTCTTTCTCACTCGTCAGGTAGGTATGTCCTAGCTGGACTGACGACAACCTTGACTTTTGACCCACTTTTTCCAACACTTTCCAGTAGGTATGTCCTCACTGGAGTGTTGAACACGCATCAGGTATGTATATCCTTGCCAGAGTGTTGAAGACCTTGACCTTTGACCCCCCTTTCCCACGCGTCAGGTAGGTATGTCCTCACCTGAGTGTTGAAGACCTTGACCTTTGACCCCTCTTTCCCACGCATCAGGTAGGTATGTCCTCGCCGGACTGTTGAAGACCTTGACCTTTGGCCCCCTCTGTCCCACACATCAGGTAGGTATGTCCTCTCTGGACTGTCGAAGGCCTTGACCTATGACCTTCTCTTTCCCATGTGTGAAGTATGTATGTCCTCGCCGAAGGGTCGAAGACCTTGACCTTTGACCCACTCTTTCCCACGCGTCAGGTAGGTATGTCCTCCCAGGAGCGTTGACCTTGACTCGCTCTTTCCCACGCATCAGGTAGGTATGTCCTCTCTGGAGTGTCCCAGACCTTGATCTTTGACCCACTCTTTCCCACGCATCAGGTAGGTATGTCCTCGTCTTAGTGTCGAAGACCTTGAACTTTGACCCACTTTTTCCAACATTTCAAATAGGTATGTTCTCGCCGGTGTGTTGTCTACCTTGTCCTTTGACCCACTCTTTCCCACAAGTTAGGTAGGTATGTCCTAGCCGGAGTGTCGAAAAACCTTGCCCTTTGAACAACTCTTTCCAACACTTTCCGCTAGGTATGTCCTCGCCTTACTGTTGAAGACCTTCACCTTCGACCTACTTTTTACAACACTTTCTGGTAGGTATGTCCTCACCGGAGTGTTGGTGACTTTGACCTTTAACCCCCTATTTTCCACACATCAGGTAGGTATGTCCTCGCCGGAGTGTTGAAGACCACGACCTTTGACCTCTCTTTCCTACGCGTCAGGTAGGTATGTCCTCTCAGTAGTGTTTAAGACCTTGACCTTTTACCCCCTCTTTCCCAGGCGTCAGGTAGATATGTCCTCTCCAGAGCGTTGAAGACCTATGACCCCCTATTTCCCACGCGTGAGGTAAGTATGTCTTCGCCGGAATGTCGAAGACCTTGACCTTTGACCCCCCTCTTTCCCACGCGCCACGTATGTATATCCTTGCCGGAGTGTCGAAGACCTTGACCTTTGACCAACTCTTTCCCTTGCAAAAGGTAGGTATGTCCTAGCCGGAGTGTCGATGACCTTGACCTTTGACCCACTTTTTCTAACACTTTCCAGTAAGTATGTCCTCACCGGAGTGTTGAAGACCCTGACCTTTGACCCCCTCTTTCCCACGCGTCAGGTAGGTATGCCCTCGCCGGAGTGTTAAAGACCATGATCTTTGTCCTCTCTTTCCCAAGTGTCAGGTAGGTATGTCCTCGCAGGAGTGTTGAAGACCTTGACCGTTGACCCACTTTTTCCAACAATTTCCGGTAGGTATTTCCTTGCCGGAGTGTTGAAGACCTTGACCTTTGACCGCCTCTTTCCCACACGTCAGGTAGGTATATGCTCACCGGAGTGTTGAAGACGATGACCCGCTCTTTTCCACGCGTCAGGTAGGTATGTCTTCGCCAGAGTGTCGAATCTTTTGACCCACTCTTTCCCACGCATCAGGTAGGTATGTCCTCGCCGGACTTTTGAAGACCTTGACTTTTGACCCACTCTTTCCCACACAACAGGTAGGTATGTCCTCGCAGGAGTGTCGAAGACCTTGACCTTTGACCCACTTTTCCCAACAATTTCAGGTCGGTGTGTCCTTGCGGGAGTGTTGAAGACCTTGACCTTTGACCCACTCTTTGCCACACATCAGGTAGGTATATCCTCGCCGGAGTGTTCAAGACCTTGCCCTTTGACCCCCTCTTTCCTACGCGTCAGGTAGGTATGTCCTCGCCGGAGTGTTGAAGACCTTGACGTTTGAACCCTCTTTCCCATGCATCAGGTAGGTATGTCCTCGCCGGAGTGTTCAAGACCTTGACCTTTGACCCCCTCTTTCCTACGCGTCAGGTAGGTATGTCCTTACCGGAGGGTTGTAGGCCTTGACCTTTGACCCTCTCTTTCCCACGCGTCAGGTAGGTATATCCTCGCCGGAGTTTCGAACACCTTGACTTTTGACCCCATCTTTCTCACTCTTCAGGTAGGTATGTCCTCACCGGAGTGTTGAAGACCTTGACCTTTGACCCCCTCTTTCCCACGCGTCACGTATGTATATCCTTGCCGGAGTTTTGAAGATCTTGACCTTTGATCACCTCTTTCCCATGCAAAAGATAGGTATGTCCTAGCCAGGGTGTCGACGACCATGACCTTTAACCCACTTTTTCCAACACTTTCCGGTAAGTATGTCCTCACCGGAGTGTTGAAGACCCTGACCTTTGACCCCCTCTTTCCCACGCGTCAGGTAGGTATGCTCTCGCCGGAGTGTTAAAGACCTTTGCCCTCTCTTTCCCACGCGTCAGGTAGGTATGTCCTCGCAGGAGTGTTGAAGACCTTGACCGTTGACCCACTTTTTCCAACAATTTCCGGTAGGTATTTCCTTGCCGGAGTGTGAAGACCTTGACATTTGACACCCTCTTTCCCACACGTCAGGTAGGTATATGCTCTCCGGAGTGTTGAAGACCATGACCCGCTCTTTCCCACGCGTCAGGTAGGTATGTCTTTGCCAGAGTGTCGAATCGTTTGACTCACTCTTTCCCACGCATCAGGTAGGTATGTCCTCGCAGGACTTTCGAAGACCTTGACCCTTGACCCACTCTTTCCCACACGTCAGGTAGGTATGTCCTCGCAGGAGTCTCGAAGACCTTGACCTTTGACCCACTTTTTTCAACAATTTCAGGTAGGTATGTCCTCACCGGAGTGTTTAAGACCCGGACATTTGACCCCCTCTTTCCTACGCGTCAGGTAGGTATGTCCTCGCCGGAGTGTTGAAGACCTTGACCGTGACCCACTTTTTTCAACAATTTCAGGTCGGTATTTCCTTGCCGGAGTGTGAAGACCTTGACATTTGACCCCCTCTTTCCCACACGTCAGGTAGGTATATGCTCTCCGGAGTGTTGAAGACCATGACCCGCTCTTTCCCACGCGTCAGGTAGGTATGTCTTTGCCAGAGTGTCAAATCTTTTGACTCACTCTTTCCCACGCATCAGGTAGGTATGTCCTCGCAGGACTTTCGAAGACCTTGACCCTTGACCCACTCTTTCCCACACGTCAGGTAGGTATGTCCTCGCAGGAGTCTCGAAGACCTTGACCTTTGACCCACTTTTTTCAACAATTTCAGGTAGGTATGTCCTCACCGGAGTGTTTAAGACCCTGACCTTTGACCCCCTCTTTCCTACGCGTCAGGTAGGTATGTCCTCGCCGGAGTGTTTACGACCATGACCTTTGACCCCCTCTTTCATACGCGTCAGGGAGGTATGTCCTCGCTGGAGTGTTAAAGACCTTGACCTTTGACCCCTCTTTCCCATGCATCAGGTAGGTATGTCCTCGCCGGAGTATTCAAGACCTTGACCTTTGACCCCCTCTTTCCTACGCGTCAGGTAGGTATGTCCTGCCGGAGTCTTGAAGGCCTTGACCTTTGACCCTCTCTTTCCTACGCGTCAGGTAGGTATGTCCTCGCCAGAGTGTTGAACACCTTGACCTTTGACCCCCTCTTTCTCACTCGTCAGGTAGGTATGTACTCACCGGAGTGTTGAAGACCTTGACCTTTGACCCCCTCTTTCCCACACGTCACGTATGTATAATTTTTTTAATAGAACGGGGAAAGGGGTTATATGCACGACTGCACCTATCGTTTGTCTCGCCTTATCAATTTTTTGGTGACACGGATCGGAGATTCTTTTACCCCTCAATCTCCATGAACAGAAAAGAAAACTTTTATGCTCTAATTTGTAATTTCAACAAAGCTGATCCAGCACACAAAACAAATATTATAGAGAAAACAATGATATACAAATTTCAGTTTTGACACAATGATTATTCAGTAGCAGAGTCGTTGGATGTATTTTTTGATGTTCAATCTTTATTGAATTCTTCGAAACATGTAGCCAACGCGTTTCGTCCTCCACGGACTTCTTCAGGGCAAATAATCATGAGCTTCTCATCAATGTGTTGATAATCCTTATTTTCAATTTGGGTAGTAGTTTAGGATAGCAGTTCTTTTCCTAGTAAGTCACAGTTCTTTGTAGATTCAAGTTATTTAAGGTAAATTTGCCAACAAGAAAATAATTTCAATTATCACTAAAGCCGGCTCCATCGCGTGGCTCCTTCGTTCGAGGTGTCACGTATGTATATCCTTGCCGGAGTGTCGAAGACGTTGACCTTTGAACACCTCTTTCCCTTGCAACAGGTAGGTATGTCCTAGCCGGAGTGTCGACGACCTTGACCTTTGACCCACTCTTTGCCACACATCAGGTAGGTATGTCCTCGCCTGAGTGTTCAAGACCTTGACCTTTGACCCCCTCTTTCCTACGCGTCAGGTAGGTATGTCCTCGCCGGAGTGTTGAAGACCTTGACCTTTGAACCCTCTTTCCCATGCATCAGGTAGGTATGTCCTCGCCGGAGTGTTCAAGACCTTGACCTTTGACCTCCTCTTTCCTACACGTCAGGTAGGTATGTCCTTGCCGGAGTGTTGAAGGCCATGACCTTTGACCCTCTCTTTCCCACGCGTCACGTATGTATATCCTTGCCGGGCTGTCGAAGACCTTGACCTTTGACCACCTCTTTCCCTTGCAACAGGTAGGTATGTCCTAGCCGGAGTGTCGATGACCATGACATTTAACCCACTTTTTCCAACACTTTCCGGTAAGTATGTCCTCACCGGAGTGTTGAAGACCCTGACCTTTGACCCCCTCTTTCCCACGCATCAGGTAGGTATGCCCTCGCCGGAGTATTAAAGACCATGACATTTGTCCTCTCTTTCCCAAGTGTCAGGTAGGTATTTCCTCAAAGGAGTGTTGAATACCTTGACCTTTGACCCACTTTTTCCAACAATTTCCGGTAGGTATTTCCTTGCCGGAGTGTTGAAGACCTTGACCTTTGACCCCCTCTTTCCCACACGTCAGGTAGGTATATGCTCTCCGGAGTGTTGAAGACCATGACCCGCTCTTTCCCACGCGTCAGGTAGGTATGTCTTCACCAGAGTGTCGAATCTTTTGACCCACTCTTTCCCACGCATCAGGTAGGTGTGTCCTCGCCGGACTTTTGAAGACCTTGACCTTTGACCCACACTTTCTCACACGTCAGGTAGGTATGTCCTCGCAGGAGTCTCGAAGATCTTGACCTTTGACCCACTTTTTCCAACAATTTCAGGTAGGTATGTCCTTGCCGGAGTGTTGAAGACCTTGACCTTTGACCCACTCTTTCCCACACGTCAGGTAGGTATATGCTCTCCGGAGTGTTGAAGACCATGACCCGCTCTTTCCCACGCGTCAGGTAGGTATGTCTTTGCCAGAGTGTCGAATCTTTTGACTCACTCTTTCCCACGCATCAGGTAGGTATGTCCTCGCAGGACTTTCGAAGACCTTGACCCTTGACCCACTCTTTCCCACACGTCAGGTAGGTATGTCCTCACAGGAGTCTCGAAGACCTTGACCTTTGACCCACTTTTTTCAACAATTTCAGGTAGGTATGTCCTCACCGGAGTGTTTAAGACCCTGACCTTTGACCCCCTCTTTCCTACGCGTCAGGGAGGTATGTCCTCGCTGGAGTGTTAAAGACCTTGACCTTTGACCCCTCTTTCCCATGCATCAGGTAGGTATGTCCTCGCCGGAGTATTCAAGACCTTGACCTTTGACCCCCTCTTTCCTACGCGTCAGGTAGGTATGTCCTGCCGGAGTCTTGAAGGCCTTGACCTTTGACCCTCTCTTTCCTACGCGTCAGGTAGGTATGTCCTCGCCAGAGTGTTGAACACCTTGACCTTTGACCCCCTCTTTCTCACTCGTCAGGTAGGTATGTACTCACCGGAGTGTTGAAGACCTTGACCTTTGACCCCCTCTTTCCCACACGTCACGTATGTATATCCTTGCCGGAGTGTCGAAGACGTTGACCTTTGAACACCTCTTTCCCTTGCAACAGGTAGGTATGTCCTAGCCGGAGTGTCGACGACCTTGACCTTTGACCCACTCTTTGCCACACATCAGGTAGGTATGTCCTCGCCTGAGTGTTCAAGACCTTGACCTTTGACCCCCTCTTTCCTACGCGTCAGGTAGGTATGTCCTCGCCGGAGTGTTGAAGACCTTGACCTTTGAACCCTCTTTCCCATGCATCAGGTAGGTATGTCCTCGCCGGAGTGTTCAAGACCTTGACCTTTGACCTCCTCTTTCCTACACGTCAGGTAGGTATGTCCTTGCCGGAGTGTTGAAGGCCATGACCTTTGACCCTCTCTTTCCCACGCGTCAGGTAGGTATATCCTCGCCGGACTGTCGAACACCTTGACTTTTGACCCCATCTTTCTCACTCGTCAGGCAGGTATGTCCTCACCGGAGTGTTGAAGACCTTGACCTTTGACCCCCTCTTTCCCACGCGTCACGTATGTATATCCTTGCCGGGCTGTCGAAGACCTTGACCTTTGACCACCTCTTTCCCTTGCAACAGGTAGGTATGTCCTAGCCGGAGTGTCGATGACCATGACATTTAACCCACTTTTTCCAACACTTTCCGGTAAGTATGTCCTCACCGGAGTGTTGAAGACCCTGACCTTTGACCCCCTCTTTCCCACGCATCAGGTAGGTATGCCCTCGCCGGAGTATTAAAGACCATGACATTTGTCCTCTCTTTCCCAAGTGTCAGGTAGGTATTTCCTCAAAGGAGTGTTGAATACCTTGACCTTTGACCCACTTTTTCCAACAATTTCCGGTAGGTATTTCCTTGCCGGAGTGTTGAAGACCTTGACCTTTGACCCCCTCTTTCCCACACGTCAGGTAGGTATATGCTCTCCGGAGTGTTGAAGACCATGACCCGCTCTTTCCCACGCGTCAGGTAGGTATGTCTTCACCAGAGTGTCGAATCTTTTGACCCACTCTTTCCCACGCATCAGGTAGGTGTGTCCTCGCCGGACTTTTGAAGACCTTGACCTTTGACCCACACTTTCTCACACGTCAGGTAGGTATGTCCTCGCAGGAGTCTCGAAGATCTTGACCTTTGACCCACTTTTTCCAACAATTTCAGGTAGGTATGTCCTTGCCGGAGTGTTGAAGACCTTGACCTTTGACCCACTCTTTCCCACACGTCAGGTAGGTATATGCTCTCCGGAGTGTTGAAGACCATGACCCGCTCTTTCCCACGCGTCAGGTAGGTATGTCTTTGCCAGAGTGTCGAATCTTTTGACTCACTCTTTCCCACGCATCAGGTAGGTATGTCCTCGCAGGACTTTCGAAGACCTTGACCCTTGACCCACTCTTTCCCACACGTCAGGTAGGTATGTCCTCACAGGAGTCTCGAAGACCTTGACCTTTGACCCACTTTTTTCAACAATTTCAGGTAGGTATGTCCTCACCGGAGTGTTTAAGACCCTGACCTTTGACCCCCTCTTTCCTACGCGTCAGGTAGGTACGTCCTCGCCGGAGTGTTTACGACCATGACCTTTGACCCCCTCTTTCATAAGCGTCAGGGAGGTATGTCCTCGCTGGAGTGTTGAAGACCTTGACCTTTGACCCCTCTTTCCCATGCATCAGGTAGGTATGTCCTTGCCGGAGTGTTCGAGACCTTAACCTTTGACACCCTCTTTCCCACGCGCCAGGGAGGTATGTCCTCGCCAGAGTGCCGAAGACCATGACCTATGACCCCCTCTGTCCCACGCATGAGGTAGGTATGTCCTCAGCGTAGTGTCACTGGAGTGTCGAAGACCTTGACCTTTGACCCCCTCTTTCCCACGCTTCAGGTAGGTATGTCCTCGCCGGAGTGTTAAAAACCTTGACCTTTGACCCCTCTTTCCCACGCGTCATGTAGGTATGTCCTCGCAGGAGTGTGTAAAACCTTGACCTTTGACCCCTCTTTCCCACGCGTCATGTAGGTATGTCCTCGCAGGAGTGTGGAAGACCTTGACCTTTGCCCCCTCTTTACCACGCATCAGGTAGGTATGTCCTTGCCGGAATGTTGAAGACCTTGACCTTTGACCCCCTCTTTTCCACGCGTTAGGTAGCTATGTCATTGCTGGAGTTTTGAAGATCTTGACCTTTGACCCCCTCTTTCCCACGCGTTAGGTAGCTATGTCTCTGCCGGAGTGTTGAAGACCTTGAACTTTGACCGCCCCTCTTTCCCATGCGTCAAGTAGGTATGTCCTTGCCGGAGTGTCGAAAACCTTGACAATTTACTGCCCCTTTCCAAAGCGTCAGGTAGATATGTCCTCTCCAGAGTGTTGAAGACCTTGACCTTTGACCCCCTCTTTCCCACGCGTCAGGTAGGTATGTCCTCGCCGGAGTGTCAAAGACCTTGATCTTTGTCCCTCTCTTTCCCATGCGTCAGGTAGGTATGTCCTTCCCGGAGTGTTGAAGACTTTGACCCACTCTTTCCCATGCGTCAGGTAGCTATGTCCTTGCAGGAGTGTCGAAGACCTTGACCTTTGACCCTCTCTTTCCTACGCGTCAGGTAGGTATGTCCTCCCAGAGGGTTGTAAACCTTGACCTTTGACCCACACTTTCCCAAGCGTCAGGTAGGTATATGCTCACCCGAGTTTCGAAGACTTTGACCTTTGACCCACTCTTTCCCACGCGTCAGGTAGGTATGTCCTTGTTGGAGTGTCGAAGACGTTGACCTTTGACCCCCTCTTTCCAAGGCATCAGGTAGGTATATACTCGCCGAAGTGTTGAACACCTTGACCTTTGACCTCCTCATTCCAATGCATCCGGTAGGTATGTCATCGCCGGAGTATTGCAGATCTTGACCTTTGACCGCCCACTTGCCCATGCTTCAGGTAGGTATGTTCATGCCGGAGTGTTGAAGACCTTGTAATTTTACCGCCTCTTTCCCAAGCGTCAGGTAGGTATGTCCTCTCCAGAGTGTTAAAGACCTTGACCTTTGACCCCCTCTTTCCCACGCATCAGGTAGGTATGTCCTCGCCGGAGTGTCGAAGACCTTGACCTTTGACCACCTCTTTCCCACGCGTCAGGTAGGTATGTCCTCGCCGGAGTGTCGAACCCTTTGACCTACTCTTTCCCCTTGCGTCAGGTAGTTATGTCCTTGCCGGAGTGTCGAAGACCTTGACCTATGACGCTCTCTTTCCCATGCGTCAAGTAGGTGTGTCCTAGCCAGAGTGTCGAAGACCTTAACCTTTGACTCCCTCTTTCCCACGCGTCAGGTAGGTATGTCCTCACCGGAGTGTCGAAGCATTTGACCCACTCTTTGCCATGCGTCAGGTAGGTATGTCCATGCAGGAGTGTCGACGACCTTGTCCTTTGACCCTCTCTTTCCCACTCGTCAGGTAGGTATGTCCTCCCAGAGGGTTGAAGACCTTGACCTTTGACCCACACATTCCCACGCGTCAGGTAGGTATATCCTCACCCGAGTGTCGAAGATTTTGACCTTTGACCCACTGTTTCCCACGCGTCAGGTAGGTATGTCCTTGTCGGAGTGTCGAAGTCCTTGACCTTTGACCCTCTGTTTCCCACGCGTCAGGTTGGTATGCACTCGCCGGAGTGTTGAACACCGTGACCTTTGACCCTCTCATTCCCATGGATCCGGTAGGTATGTCCTCGCCAGAGTATTGCAGATCTTGACCTTTGACCCCCCCTCTTGCCCATGCGTCAGGTAGGTATGTCCTGGTCGGAGTGTCAAAGACCTTGACCTTTGACCTCTTCTTTCCCTTGCATCAGGTAGGTATGTCCTCGCAGGAGTGTCGAAGACCTTGACCCCCTCTTTCCCATGCGTCAGGTAGGTATGTCCTCACCGGAGTGTCGAAGCCTTTGACCCATTCTTTCCCATGCGTCAGGTAGGTATGTCCTCACCGGAGTGTCGAAGCCTTTGACCCCCTCTTTCCCAAGCGTTAAGTAGGTATGTCCTCGCAGGAGTGTCGAAGACCGTGACCTTTGGCCCACTCTTTCCCACACGTAAGGTAGGTATGTCCTCGCAGGAGTGTCAAAGACCTTGACCTTTGACCCACTTTTTCCCACACGTCAGGTAGGTATGTCTTTGCCGGTTTGTCGAAGACCTTGACGTTTAACCCCCTCTTTCCCACATGTCAGGTAGGTATGTCCTCTCCCGAGTGTTGAAGACCTTGATCTTGGATCCCCTCTTTCCCACGCGTCAGGTAGGTATGTCCTCCCGGAGTGTTGAAGACCTTGACCTTTGACCCCCTCTTTCACACGTGTCAAGTAGTTATGTCTTCGTCGGAGTGTTGAAGACCTTGACCTCTGACCCACTCTTTCCCATGCTTCCGGTAGGTATGTCCTCGCAAGAGTGTCGAAGACCTTAACCTTTGACCTACTCTTTCCCACGCGTCAGGTCGGTATGTCCTCCCCGGAGTGTCGAAGACCTTGACCTTTGACCCACTCTTTCCCACGTGTCAGGTAGATATGTCCTCCGCGGAGTGTCGAAGACCTTGACCTTTGACCCACTCTTTCTACGCTTCAGGTAGGTGTGTCCTCACCGGAGTGTCGAAGACCTTGACCTTTGACCCACTCTTTCCCACATGTCAGGTAGGTATGTCCTCGCCGGATTGTCAAAGACATTGACCGTTGACCCACTCTTTCCTACCCGTCATCTAGGTATGTCCTCATCGGAGTGTTGAAGACCTTGACCTCTGACCCCCTCTTTCCCAAGCTTCCGGTAGGTATGTCCTCGCAGGAGTGTTGAAGACCTTAACCTTTGACCCACTCTTTCCCACGTGTCAGGTAGGTATGTCCTCAACGGAGTGTCGAAGACCTTGACCTTTGACCCACTCTTTCCCACGCGTCAGGTAGATATGTCCTCCGCGGAGTGTCGAAGACCTTTACCTTTGACCCAGCCTTTCCCACGCTTCAGGTAGGTATGTCCTTGCCAGAGTGTCGAAGACCTTGACCTATGACCCACTCTTTCGAACGTGTCAGGTAGGTATGTCCTTGCCGGAGTGTCAAAGACCTTGACCTCTGACCCACTCTTTCAAACTATTCCGGTAGGTATGTCCTCGCCGGAGTGTTGAAACCCTTGACCTCTGACCCACTCTTTCCAACACTTTCTGGTAGGTATGTCCTCTCCGGAGTGTTTAAGATCTTGACCTCTGACCCACCCTTTCCAACACTTCAGGTAGGTATGTCCTTTACAGAGTGTTGAAGACTTTCGCGGTATAAAGGTATAGCATGGCTAAATCTTCTCGGCGATCTCTAAATCTAGTAAGGTTGCCATATAGGTGTTTGAGGTTTAGCCTAGTAAGGCATGAAGCCCAACTGGTCCAGGCGCACCAGTTTCAGGATGGGCTGCCTTAGTCGAGTGCCCAGTACTTTCGCTAGGATTAAGTAGTGATATAGTCCTATAGAAAGGCACAACTATCTGCTGGTTTCCTGTCATTCAGGACTGCCACTACCATAGATAACTGCTGGTCATAGGGTATCTGGCTTATTTAATTGGCTTCAGGGAACATCTGACTCTTGTGCGGCGCTAAGCCATACTTTTATAGAGTTCTATTGGAAATTTGTTCAGCCCTGGAGCTTTCCCAGATGACTGTCTTTGATGGTCCTAACTGTCTCACTTTATACTATGTCTCCATCTAGTTAATTTGTTTCCTCTGGCATCGGGACCAGGAGGCGTATATGTTTGCGGAAGCCTCCTGTGTCACTTTGTAACTTGCTCATGATTGGCCGATATAGGTCTTGATAGTAACTTGCGATTTCTGCCACTATTTCTGTTTGCCTCTTGACGAGCGGCTCCTTCTTCTGCCGTATTTCCTATGCCAAATTTGTATCCCTTTCTTGCTCAGCCATACAGGAACCTCCCTGGTCCATTGCCTACCTTGTTTATTCAGTACTGCGAGGTCAAGGTAGTGGTTCTCTCTTTATTATCAGCCGGGTCCCCTTAATCTTGCTCTCGAACCCTCAGCAATGGCTTACTTTCTTATTTACATACTTTTGAAGCCCCTCAGGACCACCATGTAGACTTTCCATGTTATGAGCTCTGAGGTTCCTTTACCCAAGTTTTCTTCAAAGTAAGTGGACAGTGCCTTTTCTCAACTCCTGAGTGATGCCTCTATCTTTGAGGTACCATCGTTATTGAGTCCAAGCCATGTCTCTATCCACATATGGGTCCTGCAGCTTGGCCCACATCTGTGAGTGATTTGAGTTCCCGTTTGTAATCAGTCTAGTGTAGTGATTTTCCCAATATAATGATCGATATTTGATAAACTGTTGCAAGCTCTGGAGTGGAAAGTCTTTTGTCACGCCCTGGCGTGCGGGTTGTCTAGATGTTAGCTAGACCTTTGGCCCAAAGGAATCCCACCAAAGCCTGTCCCTGTCATTGTGGGTATCTATCCTCTCCATCACTCACCACCAGATTTCAGTTGCCTAAATTTAGTACCCAGTCAGGTAGGCGCAATAGGAGGGTGCCCAGCGTCTTCAAGGTCTATGCAAGGAGTTTAGATGGGACGTATAGGGAGCAAAGGTTGATTTGCATGCTGCCCTAGCAGCCCAACTCTTCAACTTATCACCCTTGCACCTCGACACACGTATGATGAGTGTTGACTTCTTAGTTAGCAGTCCTACTCCCTTTGAGTCAGATGCGTGTGCCAAATGTGCCAGCACTTTATATCCCCCTTTTCAGTGCCTCACAGTTGTTTCCCTTCTGGTGTGTTTCTTGTAACACTGCCCCTTCATGTCAATAGTGAACCTCTATGCATCTCTTTGTTTTCTTCCCACGTCCATTTATATTCCAGGTCAAAGCTGTTAATTTGCCCCCTCCGCTGCATGCTTTGTGTAGATACATATTGAGACGCTTTGCTTTGCTCTTGATCTGCCCAGTTATTTGGCTTCCCAAGTCTCCTGGAGTCACTGAGACTCTGGAGTGGACGCGGTCAGTTGAGACCAATGGCAGCAGCTATGTGAATAACTCCCCTCTGAACCCCCCCCATCTCCTTGTCCCTCCCTGCTACCTTGCTGTCTGGGTTTAAAACTGCTTGGCCTCCCCAACCCGCCTGTTGTGTCCTCTCTGACATTGGAAGCTCTACTGTAACCTTCTCAGCTTTGTCCTCGCTCCCCCTATTCCCTGCAGCCACCATTTCCCCCTCCATCATTTCACCCAGCGGAGCAGATACAGATATCTAACTGATAGTCCACATCGTGTTCAGGGTCATTTAACATAATGATAAAACTTCAACAAACTATGCCAGCACTGTCCTCAGTCCTCACTAGCCCATCAAATAACACCAGCTAAATCTGGAGATGAGCTCTCTCTTCATCCCCCACACATGGATGCCCCTGACTTGTACATGTCTCCGAGCCTTTGAGATAGGGAGTATCCCAAACCACCGGCAAGAGTATCACACTGACAGCACATGACAGGGAACCTATCTGTGCCAACACTCAGGCCAAGGAACACCCAGTAGGTGAAACAGGACAAAAGTCAACACCCTTTCAGCAAGTCCACCAGCTGTAACCCAGAGCTTGAGTCTTTTTTTATTCCATTAGAACCGCAATACAACTTTAGAGGGAACATGATTACTTGAACAAGGCAACATTTTCAAACTCCTGGCGTATCTCCAGAATGTCCCAATGTTTTTTCTGAAGAATCAATAAAAAAATTGCATTTCTTTCTGCATTGAAAGGAGAAAGAAGAAAAACTATACAATGGAAAAAAAATACCAGAATGTGTTTGACTGCATTACGATACAAAAACCAACATTTGCCAAGTGGGGCATTCTAAGTTCACACCTGGAGCCTGGTCACACTCTAACAATATGCCTACAGTGCATCGCAAAAAACCCCAAAATTATCAGAACTCTATGAAAATCTCTGGCTTTTAGGGGAAGATCCATCACCCACCTCAACAATCGACTTATTGCCTTTGGCAAATGAATCTGCAAACACAACGAAAAAAATGCAAATATACACAGACACAAGAATATGAGGATATAGCTGCAACATAAAATCAAGGAAACCTGACGCACAATGATATATTAAAAGAAGAACTTAAGCCTTGGATTTAAAAAAGGAACAGCATAAGAGACAAATGAAATACAAATTTGATATGAAATCAAACTGCACCCAACTTTACCCGAAAAATGGAAATAAAACATTAGAATCTGAGCCACAACCCCCTTCATATACTAATCGCAATGGAAGCTGAGATCTAACAGCTTCAGAAAAGCATGATATTGAACGGACACATTTCTAATCCAAACTCCAACAGCAACTACAGGAGGATTTCAAAAAAGTATTGGCTTTAAACAAAACTTTCTGCCTGAACACAAGCAACAAGACCCCAAATAGGAAGGAAGAGAAAGCTCAACTTAAAAAAAAAAAGACCCAAGTGGGCCTCCTGTAACTATGCCCATCGCAAACAATGAGGATCGGCAGAGAATCCCTATTATAAAGCACAGAAAACTAAAGAAATTATGCCAGCACTGTCGTCAATCCTCACAAGTCCATCAAATGCTAGCTACATCTGGAGAAGAGCCCTCTCTTCATCCCTCACACATCGATAGCCCTAACTTATACAAGTCTCCAAGCTCTTTGAGGGAAGGAGTATTCAAAACCACCGGCAAGATTAGCGCACCGACAGCACAAGTGAGGGACACAATCTGTGTGAACATTCACGCCCAGCAGCACCCAATAGTTAAAATAGAAGAAAAATCAACAACCTTGCAGCAAGTTCACCAGTTGTAACCCAAAGCTTGGGAGTTTTGTTATTGTATTAGAACAACAATACAATAGCGGTTATGCCTAAAGCCCATGGATAATGACTGATATCTGCACTCTTCCACACGGATTGAGCGTCGGCACAATGTTGCACGTAGAAGTACAAGAGGACCTTTGGACTTTTAAAAAGCAAAGTCTGATTTCTCCATTGGTGTGGGGATGTTTTACAATATTCTCCAGAAATCAGTCGTAAAATGGTGTCAACATGTGCAATTCTTCACAATATAGTGACTCAGAAAGAATTGGAAGTTTGGATGTCTGAGTCAGAGTCTGATGAAGACGGCAAAGAGCCATCAACACGTCAACAAGATGATGACTCAAGGACAGCCCAAGGCCGCGGACGCCTCACGAAAGGTAAGTTATAAATGGACCAAATCATTTTAGCATAATAATACAAATGCTTTGTAGTTGGTAAACCATAGTCTCGCTTTACTTTCAGATATGGTATCGTATGTAAGCAAAGTAATGTAACATTACTCTATGACACAAAATGTAAATGATAAGGTACAAAAGGTATATTTGTGCCTTATAATAATATAAAATAAAAGGTATACCATGTGTGTTGTTACGCAAAACACACCAAAAATAAAAATGACAAATAAAATGTCTCGCTTTTCCTTCATGGATATCTGTGTTCAAGCATGAGGACGTTGAATTTTTTGAAAACCAAATGTAATGATTTTCTTCATGTTTGTCTTTTCATTCCAGGTACTGAACCTTAAGCATTGGCGCCTTCAAACCTCCAAAGAGTTGCACATTTTCATCACTATGAGCAGTTCCCAGAATTTGTTAGGATTGTGTGTTGGCAATATGGCGAGTGCGAGCTCCACATCGACCGGACTTGTCTTAGCCTCTCTACAGTTTCCTGGGTGACACAACGTGTGTCTCTTCCACACACTTCTTGCACTAAATGTGTATGCTCTGTGACTCTGTCATTTATATAGTCCGCTTAGAGTGCTGTGCCCTGGCTATGAAGATTAATTGGTCCGTGAGATTTCACAAGTTCCTCGGCTTCTGACACATCACTTCCATGAGCCTGGATATTTGTTTGAAAATGGAATCATGATTAATAAATTTGTTGTACTCAAGCTAATGTGTTAATGTGTTTTCACTACATCTACCATGATACACTATGAACAATCACTGCTTTTTTAATGTACACTATTATTTGAATTCCATTCCCTATTTATATATACACAAGAATTAAAAAGGTTGTATAATGTATAAGTGTTTTGACACTGCCTAACCACATATATGTTTGTATGCAACAATGCTATCTTATACTTCCCTAGAGAGGCTCCTGGAATGTCAGGTGCATCAGGTTTACTGATCCATTGACTGATTCTGATTTCAGAGAAGCTTTTACAGGTTTGTCTATCGCAGTTGCTTTGGGAAGTGGCGGACCTCCTCCAGTAGCTCTAGCCTCGATTAGACAGTTTGCAACCTTCTCGTTTGTCCATGATCTGAGACCTTGCCATTGTTTTCTGATTTCCCTCAATGGATCTCTGCATCACACCAACAGAGTTGATTTTTTCTGTAATGCTTTCCATATTTAATTCTTTTGTGATAAAAGCACTGTGAGGGATGATTTCCCAAAAGATTTGTCTTGGTGCCCAGCACACTTCTCTGTCAATATTTCCAGTTCTTGTCTTGAATATTTTATTTTGCGTTTCCAGGCCCCAGCCTCCTTCTCTGTGTCCTTTCTTGACATTCAATGTCTTTATCGGTGGATGCCACACACACAAGTCGATGTTGTTTGGATACTGTCCACAATCTCCAGCATGCACACGCTGCTGATTCCAACTGAGCATCAATGTTCAGGTGTGAGGTCATCAGGCTATGACAAAATACGACAGCCACTAATTCTGACAGAATTCACAATTTATGAAGTTGCAGAATGCAATTACCTAAGTAGAGCACCAAACAAATACTGATTCTCAAATTGTTGATGCAACTACGACTGTGCATTCTGAATAGAGATTTCCTAATTGCGAGTTGCTATTTGTCGCAATTAGGAAATCACACTCCAGTGCAGCAAATCTACTGGGCCTCTACACTCCCTGCTCCATTATATACTAGTGACTAGGCACTTATAGGTAGTTTGAATCCCCCTTACCTTATTATATCCTAGGGACTTGCAGGGTCTCTCATTGCCAATTCTAATTATACGGAATTATAACATACTTTCAATCCAAACAGAAGCCCTGGGTCTGGTTAGCAGAGCCCATGGAGCTGTCAAAGTCACAAAACCAGCACCTAGTAGGCAAAATGGGGGCTAAAAGTAGGGGGACACTGCAAACATGCCCTGATTTCTCACAGTGCACAATTACTATGTATTTGCCTCTTTTACTGCATCTGTAATACAGCGTGGATGCAATGCCAGAAGGTTGCCTCATTTACCTGGTCTTTTACTTGAACCGGACGCCACACTGGCAAACAGCTGGAGCAATTGCACTCTAAACTTTTATTTACAACAGCCAACGTCATTACTCATCAAACTAAGAAGTATAAATGTTGACAGCATGTGTACTGAGCCCTGAAGAAGTTCTTGGCGGACGAAATACATTGGCTACTGTCCGATTGAGGTGATTGTAAGAAAAATGGAGATGAATAAAGATTTACTGAAAGAAGAAATTATCATCACATCTGTTTATTGAGACTAGATGATGACATTGCTTGAAGTTACAAATTGTGAACAATAGACTCAAGTTTCACTATACACATTTAAAAACTTTGGAATTGAGTGCTGAATCACTAACTTGTGTGCCGGGGCAGAGATGTTGGGGCCGATTCACATAACTAACTTAAGACAAAATCCTAAACTTACTACTTTGGTATTCACAGAAGGCATTTAGTAGTAGTAAAGTTAGGATTTTGTCTTAAGTTTGACTTAAGACAAACTTACAACAGACTTTAAGACAGACTTAAGACAGACTTAAGACAAACTGAAGACAAAATCCTAGCTTAAGTCTGTCTTAAGTTTGTCTTAAGTCAAACTTAAGACAAAATCCTAACTTTACTACTACTAAATGCCTTCTGTGAATACCAAAAGTAGTAAGTTTATGATGTTGTCTTCAGTTAGTTCTGTGAATCGGGCCCGTTGTGACTACTGCTGAAGACCTTAATGTCTGCAAATACAGGATACTTGGTGGTAGACTGGGAAAATATTAAAATTAGAAGCTGGCTCCCTAGCTGCTCTTCCAGAGAGGGGGTAAAACCTTGGAAATTCTGTGTGGGCACCCTCCCTGCTTCACCCGTGGTGCAGGAGCATGGGATTTCCAGAAGCTGGCTGGGAGCTGCAGACAGTGTACATCATTATCCTCCCAGTGGAATAAATAATGTCTCGTAACCATCCTGCTTCCACATGACTGGAGGCGTTTGCCATGGTCAATAAGGCTAGAATTAGGGGCAGTTGCCGCTTCCCTGCCACAGGGACTGCTCCTGTTCGCCTCACTGCCATTATCAAATTCATATCCCTGCATGTGCAAAGTTATGTTAGTGAAGTTGTGTTATGTCATGTTGTTATGCTGTGCTGTGTTATATTATATTGTGTTGTGCTATGTTATGCTGTGCCATAAGCAGAAGAATGTCATGTTGTTATGTTATGTTGTGTTGTGTTAGGTTGTGTTGTGGTATCCCATGTTATGTTAGTTATGTTATGTGTACAGCACACAAGTAACCATGGAGGGTATTCTGCCACTGAAGCTGGAGTTATATGGGCCGAGCCAGGCTCGGGGCTAAGAGAAGAGGCAGGGCTTCAGCTTCTTGGGGAATTCAAGATCTGACGTACAAGGGCAGATCATCCCAGGCTTGATCAGCGAGATCGGATGAGGCGCAGTAGGAGTCTGGCTGAACAGAGATGTCTGGCAGGTTTGTGCAAGTAGATGATGTTGTTGAGGTACATAAGGCTGATGCTTATTTGCAGATAGGCAGTCAGTAGAACTCTTTGAGGTATAACGTAATATACATGCAGGCTGGTACGTTAAGGACGAGGCTGGTGGTTGAGTTTTGTAAGGTCTGTGTTGTGTAATGTGCTACGCAGGCAGGCTTGTAGGTTGAGGACAAGACTGGTGGCTGAGTTTTGTTAGGTCTTTGAGGTGTAACGTGCTATGCATGCAGGCTGGTGTGTTGAGGACGAGGCTGGTTGCTGAGTTTTGTAAGGTCTGTGAGGTGGAACATGCTATGCATGCAGGATGGTGGGTGAGGATGAGGCTGGTGGTTGAGTTTTGTAAGGTCTGTGAGGTGTAATGTGCTTAGCATGCAGGCTGGTGGGTTGAGGATGAGGCTGGTGGCTGAGTTTTGAAAGGTCTGTGAGGTGTAACGTGCTATGCATGCAGACTGGTAGGTGGAGAACAAGGCGTGCCGATGAGTTTTCTAAGGTCTGTAAAGTGTACCGTGCTATGCATGCAGGCTCGTAGGTGGAGAACGAGGCGTGCCGCTGAGTTTTGTAAGGTCTGTGAGGTATAATGTGCTATGTGTACAGGCTGGTAGGTTGAGGATGAGGATGGTGGCTGAGTTTCATAAGGTCTGTGAGGTGTAACGTGCTATGCATGCAGGCTGGTGGATTGGGGATGAGGCTGGTGGCTGAGTTTTGTAAGGTCAGTGAGGTGTAACGTGCTATGCATGCAGGCTGGTGGGTTGAGGATGAGACTCGTGGCTGGTCTTTGTAAGGTCTGTGAGGTGTAACGTGCAATCATGCAGGCTGGTGGGTTGAGGATGAGACTGGTGGCGGAGTTTTGTAAGGTCTAATGGTGTAACGTGCAATGCATGCAGGCTGGTAGGTTGAGGAGGAAGATGGTGGCTGAGTTTTGTAAGGTCTGTGAGGTGTAACGTGCTATGCATGCAGGCTGGTGGGTTGAGGATGAGGCTCGTGGCTGAGTTTTGTAAGGTCAGTGAGGTGTAACGTGCAATCATGCAGGCTGGTGGGTTGAGGATGAGACTGGTGGCTGGTCTTTGTAAGGTCTGTGAGGTGTAACGTGCTATGCATGCAGACTGGTAGGTTGAGGATGAGACTGGTGGCTGGTTTTTGTAAGGTTTGTGAGGTGTAACGTGTATGCATGCAGGCTGGTAGGTTGAGGATGAGGCTGGCGGCTGAGTTTTTTACAGTCTATGAGATGTAACATGCTGTGCATGCAGGCTGGTAGGTTGAGGATATGGCTGGTGGCTGAGATTTGTAAGGTTTGTGAGGTATAACATGCTATGCATGCCGGCTGGTGGGTTGAGAATGAGACTGGTGGCTGATATTTGTAAGGTCTGTGAGGTATAACGTGCTCTGCATGCAGGCTGGTAGGTCAAGTAAGAGGCTGGTGGCTGAGTTTTGTAAGGTCTGTGAGGCGTAACGTGCTATGCATGCAGGCTGGTGGGTTGAGGATGAGACTGCTGGCTGGGCTTTGTAAGGTCTTTGAAGTGTAACATGCTATGCAGGTAGGCTGGTAGGTTGAGGGTGAGGCTGGTGGCTGAGTTTTGTAAGGTCCGTGAGGTGTAACGTGCTATGCATGCAGGCTGGAAGGTTGAGAACGAGGCCTACCACTGAGTTTTGTAAGGTCTGTGAGGTGCTACTTGCTATGAGGATGAGGCTGGTGGCTGAGATTTGTACGGTCTGTGAGGTGTAACGTGCTATGCATGCAGGCTTGTAGGTGGAGAACGAGGCGTGCCACTGAGTTTTTTAAGGTCTGTGAGGTGTAACGTGCTATGCATACAGGCTGGTAGGTTGAGGATGAGGCTGGTGGCTGAGTTTTGTAAGGTCTGTGAGGTGTAACGTGCTATGCATGCAGGCTGGTGGGTTGGGGATGAGGCTGTTCGCTGAGTTTTGCAAGGTCTGTGAGGTGTAACGTGCTATGCATTCAGGCTGGTACATTGAGGACGAGGTTGGTGGATGAATTATATAAGGTCTGTGAGATGTAACGTGCTATGCATGCATGCATGCTGGTGGGTTGAGCATGAGGCTGGTGGCTAAGTTTTGGAAGGTCTGTGAGGTGTACCGTGCTGTGCAGTCAGGCTTGTAGGTTGAAGATGAGACTGGTGGCTGAATTTTGTATGGTCTGCGAGACGTAACGTGCTATGCATGCAGGCTGATAGGTTGAAGACGAGGCTGGTGGCAGAGTTTGTAAGGTCTGTGAGGTGTAATGTGCTATACATTAATCCTGGGCGAAGCACTACGCTACTCTTGCGTAATTGGTGAAGTTTCCGCTACTTCGCACTATGCGAACTGCACGTAGCACAGTGCAAACACTCGTAGCATAGTGCAGCTGTAATTTTTTTGCTTGCTCGCGGTCCTTAACTTTAAGTTGGAGACCGCGAGCAAGCAAAATGACATTCCGGTGAGACTTTTTCCTTGATCGCAATCAGCAACATCAAGTTGCCGATCGCGAGCGTGGAAAATAAACCTCCCAGCGAGATTCTCAACGCGGGAAGGTCAGGTTTCTCATTGCGAGCAGTAGCGTATGCTCGCGACCGCTAGCGATGAGAAACTATCAGTCCGCGTTGAGAAAGCTGCCGCTCGAGTAAAAATGTACTTGAGCGGCAGAAAACTACAGCTCGCACTGTGCATGATGCCATTTTCAATGATTGCACAGTGCTGGATGCTTGTCCGCACTGTGCAATCATTGAAAATGGCATCTTGCACAGTGCGAACAGGGTTTTAAGCAGTTCACGTAGTGCTATGCGTAGCTGGCGTAGTGTGAAGTGCACTTCGCATAGTTAAGCATAGCGCTACTTCGCAAACTACGCCCATGGTTACTATGAATGCACGCTGTTGAGGATGAAACTGGTGGCTGAGGTTTTTTGAGTCTGTGAGGTGTAACGTGCTATGCATGCAGGCTGGTAGGTTGAGGATGAGACTGGTGGATGAGTTTTGTAAGGTCTGTGAGGTGTAACATGCTATGCATGCAAGCTGGTGGGTTGAGAATGAGACTGGTGGTCGAGTTTTGCAAGGTCTCTGAGGCGTAACATGCTATGCATGCAGGTTGGTGGGTTGAGGATGATACTGGTGGCTTGGCTTTGTAAGATCTGTGAGGTGGAACATGCTATGCATGTAGGCTGGTAGGTCTAGGATGAGGCTGGTGGCTGAGTTTTGTAAGGTCTGTGAGGTGTAATGTGCTATGCATGCAGACTGGAAGGTTGAGAACGAGGAGTGCCGCTGAGTTTTGTAAGGTCAGTGAGGTGTAATGTGCTATGCATGCAGACTGGTAGGTTGAGGATGAGGCTGGTGGCTGAGTTTTGTAAAGTCAGTGAGCTGTAACGTCCTATGCATGCAGGCTTGTGGGTTGAGGATGAGACTGGTGGCTGGTCTTTGTAAGGTCTGTGAGGTGTAACCTGCTATGCATGTAGGCTGGTAGGTTGAGGATGAGACTGGTGGCTGAGTTTTGTAAAGTCAGTGAGCTGTAACGTCCTATGCATGCAGGCTTGTGGGTTGAGGATGAGACTGGTGGCTGGTCTTTGTAAGGTCTGTGAGGTGAAACGTACTATGCAAGCAGGCTGGTGGGTTTAGGATGAGGCTGTTGGCTGAGTTTTGTAAGGTCTTTGAGGTGTAATGTGCTATGCATGCAGGCTGGTGGGTTGAGGATGAGACTGGTGGCTGGTCTTTGTAAGGTCTGTGAGGTGTAACGTGTATGCATGCAGACTGGTAGGTTGAGGATGAGGCTGGTGGCTGAGTTTTGTAAAGTCAGTGAGCTGTAACGTCCTATGCATGCAGGCTTGTGGGTTGAGGATGAGACTGGTGGCTGGTCTTTGTAAGGTCTGTGAGGTGTAACCTGCTATGCATGTAGGCTGGTAGGTTGAGGATGAGACTGGTGGCTGGACTTTGTAAGGTCTGTGAGGTGAAACGTACTATGCAAGCAGGCTGGTGGGTTGAGGATGAGACTGGTGGCTGGTCTTTGTAAGGTCTGTGAGGTGTAACGTGTATGCATGCAGGCTGGTAGGTTGAGGATGAGGCTGGCGGCTGAGTTTTTTACAGTCTATGAGGTGTAACATGCTGTGCATGCAGGCTGGTAGGTTGAGGATATGGCTGGTGGCTGAGATTTGTAAGGCTTGTGAGGTATAACATGCTATGCATGCCGGCTGGTGGGTTGAGAATGAGACTGGTGGCTGAGATTTGTAAGGTCTGTGAGGTATAACGTGCTCTGCATGCAGGCTGGTAGGTTAAGTATGAGGCTGGTGGCTGAGTTTTGTAAGGTCTGTGAGGCGTAACGTGCTATGCATGCAGGCTGGTGGGTTGAGGATGAGACTGCTGGCTGAGCTTTGTAAGGTCTTTGAAGTGTAACATGCTATGCAGGTAGGCTGGTAGGTTGAGGGTGAGGCTGGTGGCTGAGTTTTGTAAGGTCTGTGAGGTGTAACGTGCTATGCATGCAGGCTGGAAGGTTGAGAACGAGGCCTGCCACTGAGTTTTGTATGGTCTGTGAGGTGCTACTACTATGAGGATGAGGCTGGTGGCTGAGATTTGTACGGTCTGTGAGGTGTAACGTGCTATGCATGCAGGCTTGTAGGTGGAGAACGAGGCGTGTCACTGAGTTTTTTAAGGTGTGTGAGGTGTAACGTGCTATGCATACAGGCTGGTAGGTTGAGGATAAGGCTGGTGGCTGAGTTTTGTAAGGTCTGTGAGGTGTAACGTGCTATGCATGCAGGCTGGTGGGTTGGGGATGAGGCTGTTCACTGAGTTTTGCAAGGTCTGTGAGGTGTAACGTGCTATGCATTCAGGCTGGTACATTGAGGACGAGGTTGGTGGATGAATTATGTAAGGTCTGTGAGATGTACCGTGCTATGCATTCAGGCTGGTACATTGAGGACGAGGCTGGAGGATGAATTATGTAAGGTCTGTGAGATGTAACGTGCTATGCATGCATGCCTGCTGGTGGGTTGAGCATGAGGCTGGTGGCTAAGTTTTGGAAGGTCTGTGAGGTGTACCGTGCTGTGCAGGCAGGCTTGTAGGTTGAAGATGAGACTGGTGGCTGAATTTTGTATGGTCTGCGAGACGTAACGTGCTATGCATGCAGGCTGATAGGTTGAAGACGAGGCTGGTGGTTTGTAAGGTCTGTGAGGTGTAATGTGCTATACATTAATCCTGGGCGAAGCACTACGCTACTCTCGCGTAATTGGTGAAGTTTCCGCTACTTCGCACTATGCGAACTGCACGTAGCACAGTTCAAACACTCGTAGCATAGTGCAGCTGTAATTTTTTTGCTTGCTCGCGGTCCTTAACGTTAAGTTGGAGACCGCGAGCAAGCAAAATGACATTCCGGTGGGACTTTTTCCTTGATCGCAATCAGCAACATCAAGTTGCCGATCGCGAGCGTGGAAAATAAACCTCCCAGCGAGATTCTCAACGCGGGAAGGTCAGGTTTCTCATTGCGAGCAGTAGCGTATGCTCGCGACCGCTAGCGATGAGAAACTATCAGTCCGCGTTGAGAAAGCTGCAGCTCGAGTAAAAATCTACTTGAGCGGCAGAAAACTACAGCTCGCACTGTGCATGATGCCATTTTCAATGATTGCACAGTGCTGGATGCTTGTCCGCACTGTGCAATCATTGAAAATGGCATCTTGCACAGTGCGAACAGGGTTTTAAGCAGTTCACGTAGTGCTATGCGTAGCTGGCGTAGTGTGAAGTGCACTTCGCATAGTTAAGCATAGCGCTACTTCGCGAACTACGCCCATGGTTACTATGAATGCACTCTGTTGAGGATGAAACTGGTGGCTGAGGTTTGTTGAGTCTGTGAGGTGTAACGTGCTATGCATGCAGGCTGGTAGGTTGAGGATGAGACTGGTGGCTGAGTTTTGTAAGGTCTGTGAGGTGTAACATGCTATGCATGCAAGCTGGTGAGTTGAGAATGAGACTGGTGGTCGAGTTTTGTAAGGTCTTTGAGGTGTAATGTGCTATGCATGCAGGCTGGTGGGTTGAGGATGAGACTGGTGGCTGGTCTTTGTAAGGTCTGTGAGGTGGAACATGCTCTTCATGCAGGCTGGTAGGTTGAGGATGAGGCTGGTGGCTGAGTTTTGTAAGGTCTGTGAGGTGCAATGTGCTTTGCATGCAGGCTGGTGGGTTGAGGATGAGACTAGTGGCTGGTCTTTGTAAGGTCTGTGAGGTGTAACGTGCTATGCATGCAGGCTGGTAGGTTGAGGAGGAGACTGGTGGCTGTTTTTTGTAAGGTCTGTGAGGTGTAACTTGTATGCATGCAGGCTGGTAGGTTGAGACTGAGGCTGGTGGCTGAGTTTTGTACAGTCTATGAGGTGGAACGTGCTGTGCATGCAGGCTGGTAGGTTGAGGACGAGGCTGGTGGCTGAGATTTGTAAGGTTTGTGAGTTGTAACATGCTATGCATGCCGGCTCGTGGGATTTGTAAGGTCTGTGAGGTATAACGTGCTATGCATGCAGGCTGGTAGGTTAAGTATGAGGCTGGTGGCTGAGTTTTGTAAGGTCTGTGAGGCGTAACGTACTATGCATGCAGGCTGGTGAGTTGAGGATGAGACTGGTGGCTGGGCTTTGTAAGGTCTTTGAGGTGTGATGTGCTATACATTAACCCTGGGCGAAGAACTACGCTACTCTCACGTAGTTGGTGAAGTTTCCTCTACTTCGCACTATGCGAACTGCACATAGCACAGTGCAAACACTCGTAGCGTAGTGCCGCTGTCATTTGCTTGCTTGCTCGCGGTCCTTAACGTCAAGTTGGCGACCGCGAGCAAGCAAAATGACATTCCGGTGAGACTTTTTCCTCGATCGCGATCAGCAACATCAAGTTGCCGATCGCGAGCGTGGAAAATAAACCTCCCAGTGAGATTCCCAACGCGGGAAGGTCAGGTTTCTCATTGCGAGCAGTAGCGTATGCTCGTGACCGCTCGCGATGAGAAACTATCAGTCCGCATTGAGAAAGCTGCCGCTCGAGTAAAAATCTACTTGAGCGTTAGAAAACTACAGCTCGCACTGTGCATGATGCCATTTTTAATGTTTGCACAGTGCCGGATGCTTGTCCGCACTGTGCAATCATTGAAAACGGCATCTTGCACAGTGCAAACAGGGTTTTAAGCAGTTCACGTAGTGCTATGCGTAGCTGGCGAAATGCACTTCGCATAGTTACGATTAGCGCTACTTCGTGAACTACGCCCATGGTTACTATGCATGCAGGCTGTTGGGTTGAGAATGAGACTGGTGGCTGGGCTTTGTAAGGTCTTTGAGGTGTGATGTGCTATACATTAACCCTGGGTGAAGAACTACGCTACTCTCGCGTAGTTGGTGAAGTTTCCTCTACTTCGCACTATGCTACCTGCACATAGCACAGTGCAAACACTCGTAGCGTAGTGCCGCTGTCATTTGCTTGCTTGCTCGCGGTCCTTAACGTCAAGTTGGCGACCGCGAGCAAGCAAAATGACATTCCGGTGAGACTTTTTCCTCGATCGCGATCAGCAACATCAAGTTGCCGATCGCGAGCGTGGAAAATAAACCTCCCAGTGAGATTCCCAACGCGGGAAGGTCAGGTTTCTCATTGCGAGCAGTAGCGTATGCTCGTGACCGCTCGCGATGAGAAACTATCAGTCCGCGTTGAGAAAGCTGCCGCTCGAGTAAAAATCTACTTGAGCGTTAGAAAACTACAGCTCGCACTGTGCATGATGCCATTTTTAATGTTTGCACAGTGCCGGATGCTTGTCCGCACTGTGCAATCATTGAAAACGGCATCTTGCACAGTGCAAACAGGGTTTTAAGCAGTTCACGTAGTGCTATGCGTAGCTGGCGTAGTGCGAAGTGCACTTCGCATAGTTACGATTAGCGCTACTTCGCGAACTACGCCCATGGTTACTATGCATGTAGGCTGTTGGGTTGAGGATGAAACTGGTGGCTGAGTCTTGTACAATCTGTGAGGTGTAAGGTGCTATGCCTGCAGGCTGGTAGGTTGAGGATGAGGCTGGTGGATGAGTTTTGTACGGTCAGTGAGGTGTAACGTGCTATGCATGCAGGCTGGAAGGTCGAGAACGAGGAGTGCCGCTGGGTTTTGTAAGGTCAGTGAGGTGTAATGTGCTATGAGGATGAGGCTGGTGGCTGAGTTTTATAAGGTCTGTGAGGCGTAACATGCTATGCATGCAGGCTGGTGGGTTGAGGATGAGACTGGTGGCAGAGTTTTGTAAGGTCAGTGAGGTGTAACGTGCTATGCATGCAGGCTGGTGGGTTGAGGATGAGGCTGGTGGCTGGTCTTTGTGAGGTCTGTGAGGTGTAACCTGCTATGCATGTAGGCTGGTAGGTTGAGGATGAGACTGGTGACTGAGTTTTGTAAGGTATGTGAGGTGTAACATGCTCTGCATGCAGGCTGGAAGGTTGAGAACGAGGCCTGCCACTGAGTTTTTTAAGGTCTGTGAGGTGCTACGTGCTATGAGGATGAGGCTGGTGGCTGGGATTTGTAAGGTCTTTGAAGTGTAACATGCCAGGCATGCAGGCTGCTACGTTAAGGACGAGGCTGGTGGCTGAGTTTTGTAAGGTCTGTGAGGTGTAACGTGCTATGCATGCAGGCTGGAAGGTTGAGAACGAGGCCTGCCACTGAGTTTTTTAAGGTCTGTGAGGTGCTACGTGCTATGAGGATGAGGCTGGTGGCTGAGATTTGTAAGGTCTGTGAGGTGTAACGTGCTATGCATGCAGGCTTGTAGGTGGAGAACGAGGCGTGCCACTGAGTTTTCTACGGTCTGTGAGGTGTACCGTGCTATGCATGCAGACTCGTAGGTGGAGAACGAGGCATGCCGCTGAGTTTTGTAAGGTCTGTGAGGTGTAACGTGCTATGCATACAGGCTGGTAGGTTGAGGATAAGGCTGATGGCTGAGTTTTGTAAGGTCTGTGAGGTGTAACGTGCTATGCATGCAGGCTGGTGGGTTGGGATGAGGCTGGTGGCTGAGTTTTGCAAGGTCTGTGAGATGTAACGTGCTATGCATGCATGCATGCTGGTGGGTTCAGCATGAGGCTGGTGGCTAAGTTTTGTAAGGTCTGCGAGGTGTACCGTGCTGTGCAGGCAGGCTTGTAGGTTGAGGGTGAGACTGGTGGCTGAGGTTTGTATGGTCTGCGAGACGTAACATGCTCTTCATGCAGGCTGGTAGGTTGAGGATGAGGCTGGTGGCTGAGTTTTGTAAGGTCTGTGAGGTGCAATGTGCTTTGCATGCAGGCTGGTGGGTTGAGGATGAGACTAGTGGCTGGTCTTTGTAAGGTCTGTGAGGTGTAACGTGCTATGCATGCAGGCTGGTAGGTTGAGGAGGAGACTGGTGGCTGTTTTTTGTAAGGTCTGTGAGGTGTAACTTGTATGCATGCAGGCTGGTAGGTTGAGACTGAGGCTGGTGGCTGAGTTTTGTACAGTCTATGAGGTGGAACGTGCTGTGCATGCAGGCTGGTAGGTTGAGGACGAGGCTGGTGGCTGAGATTTGTAAGGTTTGTGAGTTGTAACATGCTATGCATGCCGGCTCGTGGGATTTGTAAGGTCTGTGAGGTATAACGTGCTATGCATGCAGGCTGGTAGGTTAAGTATGAGGCTGGTGGCTGAGTTTTGTAAGGTCTGTGAGGCGTAACGTACTATGCATGCAGGCTGGTGAGTTGAGGATGAGACTGGTGGCTGGGCTTTGTAAGGTCTTTGAGGTGTGATGTGCTATACATTAACCCTGGGCGAAGAACTACGCTACTCTCACGTAGTTGGTGAAGTTTCCTCTACTTCGCACTATGCGAACTGCACATAGCACAGTGCAAACACTCGTAGCGTAGTGCCGCTGTCATTTGCTTGCTTGCTCGCGGTCCTTAACGTCAAGTTGGCGACCGCGAGCAAGCAAAATGACATTCCGGTGAGACTTTTTCCTCGATCGCGATCAGCAACATCAAGTTGCCGATCGCGAGCGTGGAAAATAAACCTCCCAGTGAGATTCCCAACGCGGGAAGGTCAGGTTTCTCATTGCGAGCAGTAGCGTATGCTCGTGACCGCTCGCGATGAGAAACTATCAGTCCGCATTGAGAAAGCTGCCGCTCGAGTAAAAATCTACTTGAGCGTTAGAAAACTACAGCTCGCACTGTGCATGATGCCATTTTTAATGTTTGCACAGTGCCGGATGCTTGTCCGCACTGTGCAATCATTGAAAACGGCATCTTGCACAGTGCAAACAGGGTTTTAAGCAGTTCACGTAGTGCTATGCGTAGCTGGCGAAATGCACTTCGCATAGTTACGATTAGCGCTACTTCGTGAACTACGCCCATGGTTACTATGCATGCAGGCTGTTGGGTTGAGAATGAGACTGGTGGCTGGGCTTTGTAAGGTCTTTGAGGTGTGATGTGCTATACATTAACCCTGGGTGAAGAACTACGCTACTCTCGCGTAGTTGGTGAAGTTTCCTCTACTTCGCACTATGCTACCTGCACATAGCACAGTGCAAACACTCGTAGCGTAGTGCCGCTGTCATTTGCTTGCTTGCTCGCGGTCCTTAACGTCAAGTTGGCGACCGCGAGCAAGCAAAATGACATTCCGGTGAGACTTTTTCCTCGATCGCGATCAGCAACATCAAGTTGCCGATCGCGAGCGTGGAAAATAAACCTCCCAGTGAGATTCCCAACGCGGGAAGGTCAGGTTTCTCATTGCGAGCAGTAGCGTATGCTCGTGACCGCTCGCGATGAGAAACTATCAGTCCGCGTTGAGAAAGCTGCCGCTCGAGTAAAAATCTACTTGAGCGTTAGAAAACTACAGCTCGCACTGTGCATGATGCCATTTTTAATGTTTGCACAGTGCCGGATGCTTGTCCGCACTGTGCAATCATTGAAAACGGCATCTTGCACAGTGCAAACAGGGTTTTAAGCAGTTCACGTAGTGCTATGCGTAGCTGGCGTAGTGCGAAGTGCACTTCGCATAGTTACGATTAGCGCTACTTCGCGAACTACGCCCATGGTTACTATGCATGTAGGCTGTTGGGTTGAGGATGAAACTGGTGGCTGAGTCTTGTACAATCTGTGAGGTGTAAGGTGCTATGCCTGCAGGCTGGTAGGTTGAGGATGAGGCTGGTGGATGAGTTTTGTACGGTCAGTGAGGTGTAACGTGCTATGCATGCAGGCTGGAAGGTCGAGAACGAGGAGTGCCGCTGGGTTTTGTAAGGTCAGTGAGGTGTAATGTGCTATGAGGATGAGGCTGGTGGCTGAGTTTTATAAGGTCTGTGAGGCGTAACATGCTATGCATGCAGGCTGGTGGGTTGAGGATGAGACTGGTGGCAGAGTTTTGTAAGGTCAGTGAGGTGTAACGTGCTATGCATGCAGGCTGGTGGGTTGAGGATGAGGCTGGTGGCTGGTCTTTGTGAGGTCTGTGAGGTGTAACCTGCTATGCATGTAGGCTGGTAGGTTGAGGATGAGACTGGTGACTGAGTTTTGTAAGGTATGTGAGGTGTAACATGCTCTGCATGCAGGCTGGAAGGTTGAGAACGAGGCCTGCCACTGAGTTTTTTAAGGTCTGTGAGGTGCTACGTGCTATGAGGATGAGGCTGGTGGCTGGGATTTGTAAGGTCTTTGAAGTGTAACATGCCAGGCATGCAGGCTGCTACGTTAAGGACGAGGCTGGTGGCTGAGTTTTGTAAGGTCTGTGAGGTGTAACGTGCTATGCATGCAGGCTGGAAGGTTGAGAACGAGGCCTGCCACTGAGTTTTTTAAGGTCTGTGAGGTGCTACGTGCTATGAGGATGAGGCTGGTGGCTGAGATTTGTAAGGTCTGTGAGGTGTAACGTGCTATGCATGCAGGCTTGTAGGTGGAGAACGAGGCGTGCCACTGAGTTTTCTACGGTCTGTGAGGTGTACCGTGCTATGCATGCAGACTCGTAGGTGGAGAACGAGGCATGCCGCTGAGTTTTGTAAGGTCTGTGAGGTGTAACGTGCTATGCATACAGGCTGGTAGGTTGAGGATAAGGCTGATGGCTGAGTTTTGTAAGGTCTGTGAGGTGTAACGTGCTATGCATGCAGGCTGGTGGGTTGGGATGAGGCTGGTGGCTGAGTTTTGCAAGGTCTGTGAGATGTAACGTGCTATGCATGCATGCATGCTGGTGGGTTCAGCATGAGGCTGGTGGCTAAGTTTTGTAAGGTCTGCGAGGTGTACCGTGCTGTGCAGGCAGGCTTGTAGGTTGAGGGTGAGACTGGTGGCTGAGGTTTGTATGGTCTGCGAGACGTAACATGCTATGCATGCAGGCTGGTAGGTTGAGGACGAGGCTGGTGGCTGAGTTTGTAAGGTCTGTGAGGTGTAATGTGCTATACATTAACCCTGGGCGAAGCACTACGCTACTCTTGGGTAGTTGGTGAAGTTTCCGCTACTTCGCACTATGCGAACTGCATGTAGCACAGTGCAAACATTCGTAGCGTAGTGCAGGTGTAATTTTTTTGCTTGCTCGCGGTCCTTAACGCCAAGCTGGCGACCGCGAGCAAGCAAAATGACATTCCGGTGAGACTTTTTCCTCGATCGCGATCAGCAACATCAAGTTGCCGATCGCGAGCGTGAAAAATAAACCTTCCAGTGAGATTATCAACGCGGGGAGGTCAGGTTTCTCATTGCGAGCAGTAGCGTATGCGCACGATCGCTCTCGATGAGAAACTATCAGTCCGCGTTGAGAAAGCTGCCGCTTGAGTAAAAATCTACTTGAGCGGTAGAAAACTACAGCTCGCACCGTGCAAGATGCCATTTTCAATGATTGCACAGTGCCGGATGCTTGTCCGCACTGTGCAATCATTGAAAACGGCATCTTGCACAGTGCGAACAGGGTTTAAGCAGTTCACGTAGTGCTATGCGTAGCTGGCGTAGTGCAAAGTGCACTTCGCATAGTTACGCATAGCGCTACTTCGTGAACTACACCCATGGTTACTATGCATGCAGGCTGGTGGGTTGAGAATGAGACTGGTGGCTGAGTTTTGTAATGTCAGTGAGGTGTAACCTGCTATGCAAGCAGGCTGGTAGGTTGAGGATGATACTGGTGGCTTGGCTTTGTAAGATCTGTGAGGTGGAACATGCTATGCATGCAGGCTGGAAGGTTGAGAACGAGGAGTGCCGCTGAGTTTTGTAAGATCAGTGAGGTGTAATGTGCTATGAGGATGAGGCTGGTGGTTGAGTTTTGTAAGGTCTGTGAGTTTTAACCTGCTATGCATGCAGGCTGATGGGTTGAGTATGAGAGTGGTGGCTGGTCTTTGGAAGGTCTGTGAGGTGTAACGTGCTATGCATGCAGACTGGTAGGTTGAGGATGAGGCTGGTGGCTGAGTTTTGTAAGGTCAGTGAGCTGTAACGTCCTATGCATGAATGGTTGGTGGATTGAGGATGAGACTGGTGGCTGGTCTTTGTAAGGTCTGTGAGGTGTAACCTGCTATGCATGCAGGCTGGTAGGTTGAGGATGAGGCTGGTGGCTGAATTTTGTAAGGTCTGTGAGGTGTAATGTGCTATGCATGCAGGCTGGTGGGTTGAGGATGAGACTGGTGGCTGGTCTTTGTAAGGTCTGTGAGGTGTAACGTGCTATGCATGCAGGCTGGTAGGTTGAGGATGAGGCTGGTGGCTGAATTTTGTAAGGTCTGTGAGGTGTAATGTGCTTTCATGCAGGCTGGTGGGCTGAGGATGAGACTGGTGGCTGGTCTTTGTAAGGTCTGTGAGGTATAACGTGCTATGCATGCAGGCTGGTCGGTTGAGGATGAGGCTGGTGGCTGAGTTTTGTAAGGTCAGTGAGCTGTAACGTCCTATGCATGCAGGCTGGTGGGTTGAGGATGAGACTGGTGGCTGGTCTTTGTAAGGTCTGTGAGGTGTAACGTGCTATGCATGCAGACTGGTAGGTTGAGGATGAGGCTGGTTGCTGAGTTTTGTAAGGTCTGTGAGGTGTAATGTGCTTTGCATGCCGGCTGGTGGGTTGAGGATGAGACTGGTGGCTGAGATTTGTAAGGTCTGTGAGGTATAACGTGCTATGCATTCAGGCTGGTAGGTTAAGTATGAGGCTGGTGGCTGAGTTTTGGAAGGTCTGTGAGGCGTAACGTGCTATGCATGCAGGCTGGTGGTTTGAGGATGAGACTGGTGGCTGTGTTTTGTAAGGTATGTGAGGTGTAACGTACAATGCATGCAGGCTGGTGGGTTGAGGCTGAGACTGGTGGCTGGGCTTTGTAAGGTCCTTGAAGTGTAACATGCTATGCATGTAGGCTGATAGGTCGAGGGTGAGGCTGGTGGCTGAGTTTTGTAAGGTCTGTGAGGTGTAACGTGCTATGCATGCAGGATGGAAGGTTGAGAACGAGGCCTGCCACTGAGTTTTGTAAGGTCTGTGAGGTGTACCGTGCTATGCATGCAGGCTCGTAGGTGGAGAACGAGGCATGCCGCTGAGTTTTGTAAAGTCTGTGAGGTGTAACGTGCTATGCATAAAGGCTGGTAGGTTGAGGATGAGGCTGGTGGCTGAGTTTTGCAAGGTCTGTGAAGTGTAACGTGCTATGCATTCAGGCTGGTACATTGAGGACGAGGCTGGTGGATGAATTATGTAAGGTCTGTGAGATGTAACGTGCTATGCATGCATGCATGCTGGTGGGTTGAGCATGAGGCTGGTGGCTAAGTTTTGTAAGGTCTGCGAGGTGTACCGTGATGTGCAGGCAGGCTTGTAGGTTGAAGATGAGAATGGTGGCTGAGTTTTGTATGGTCTGCGAGACATAATGTGCTATGCATGCAGGCTGGTAGGTTGAGGACGAGGCTGGTGGCTGAGTTTGTAAGGTCTGTGAGATGTAATGAGCTATACATTAACCCTGGGCGAAGCACTACGCTACTCTCGCGTAGTTGGTGAAGTTTCCTCTACTTCGCACTATGCGAACTGCACGTAGCACAGTGCAAACACTCGTAGCGTAGTGCAGCTGTCATTTGTTTGCTTGCTCGCGGTCCTTAACGTCAAGTTGGCGACCGCGAGCAAGCAAAATGACATTCCGGTGAGACTTTTTCCTCAATCGCGATCAGCAACATCAAGTTGCGGATCGCGAGCGTGGAAAATAAACCTCCCAGCGAGATTCTCAACGCGGGGAGGTCAGGTTTCTCATTGTGAGCGGTAGCGTATGCTCGCAACCGCTCGCGATGAGAAACTATCAGTCTGCGTTGAGAAAGCTGCTGCTCAAGTAAAAATCTACTTGAGCGGCAGAAAACTACAGCTCACACTGTGCAAGATGCCATTTTCAATGATTGCACAGTGCCAGATGCTTGTCCGCACTGTGAAATCATTGAAAACTGCATCTTGCACAGTGCGAACAGGGTTTTAAGCAGTTCATGTAGTGCTATGCGTAGCTGGCGTAGTGCGAAGTGCACTTCGCATAGTTATGCATAGCGCTACTTCGCGAACTACGCCCATGGTTACAATGAATGCACGCTGTTGGGTTGAGGATGAACTGGTGGCTGAGTTTTGTACAGTCTGTGAGGTGTAACGTGCTATGCATACAGGCTGGTAGGTTGAGGATGAAGCTGGTGGATGAGTTTTGTACGGTCTGTGAGGTGTAACATGCTATGCATGCAGGCTGGTGGGTTGAGAATAAGACTGTTATGTTATGTTATGTTAATATATATTTTTAAAGCGCTCGTACGCCCGTGGGCTTCATGGCGCTATCGAAGAGGGTAGTATAAACGCAACATAATAGTCTAATGGTAGGCCTGTTTGAAAAGCCAGGTCTTTAGGATCTGTCTGAATATCAGGAGATCCTGGCTCTGTCTGATCGACAATGGTAGGGAGTTCCAGAGGGAAGCCGCTAGGTGGTGAAAGCAGCTGCCGCCCTGTCGTTTCCTTTTAAACCGAGGTACAATTACTAGTGCCTTGAGAGCGGAACAGAGGTTCCGTGAGGGGACATATTTTGACACTAGCTCCCTGATTAAATTGGGGCCTTTGTTCTGTAGAGCTTTGAAGGTGATGCATCCGGTTTTAAAGGCCACTCTTTGAGCTACCGGAAGCCAGAGTAGCTTTTCCAGGCCAGGTCTAATAGATTGCCATTTTGGTTGTTTCCAGATAAGTCTGGCCGCCTGGTTCTGGACCAGTTGTAGTCTTCTCAAAAGACCTGCTGGGAGTCCTAAGTAGAGGCTGTTTTAAAGTCTAAGCGGGAGAGAACAAGTGCAATAGTCACCTGAATCAGTGCAGAATGTGACAAGTGTGCTATTTTTTTAATCTTTATAAGCTGGAAGAAGCTGGCAGATACAACAGCTCCCACCTGTGCTTTGAGAGAAAGATCTGCGCTGAGCGTGACCCCCAGGCTCTTGACCGACATAGATTTAGCAGGGGGGGGGGGGGCCCAGGTCAAGTGGCCAAAAGAGTGGACCCCAGCTTAGTTCGCTTTTCCCGGGCAAGATCAGTTCCGTCTTACCCGGGTTCAGCTTAAGATGGTTGACATTCATCCATCTCTGTATGTGTGTCATAGTCTTTTGGAACTCGGCCACAGAGTCTGGAGTATTTAAGGGAAAGACAAGCTGAAGGTCGTCTGCATAATTAAAAATGGTGACTTTAAAATTCTTTAGGGAGTGTAGTAATGGGCGGAGGTATAGATTAAACAATAATGGGGAAAGTGAGGATCCCTGAGGGACCCCACAGGTGGAGAGAGATCTAGAAGCTGTGAAAGTCCCTAATCACACTGATTGTGTGCGGCCTTCAATGAAGGAGGTTATCCAGCTCAGAGCAGGGCCCCTGAGGCCCGCCTGCTCGACACGGTTGATCAGAATGTCATAGTCAACCGTGTCGAACGCGGCCGACAAATCGAGGAGCACAAGGGCCTGATGGATATCCTTATCTGCATTGGATCTTAGAGTGTCTTGTACTGCTAGTATCACGGCTTCAGTAGAGTGGCATGGACGGAAGCCTGCCTGGTTCGGTTCCAGATAATCAGTACTCTCAATAAAGTTTGACAGGCAACTAGAGACATACGCCTCTAAAAGTTTAGACAGATAGGGCAGGAGAGAAATAGGCCTGTAGTTGGTTGAATCCAGCGGGTCCGCTCCCAGTTTCTTTACTAGGGGAATAAGCAGAGCGTTCTTGAAGCTGCTGGGTACCTTACCTGTGAGAGTGACTCATTTAGTATAGGAAGAATGCCTTGTGGAATAGCTAATCCTATCTCTTTAAAAATATGTGGTGGACAGATATCATTAGGAGAACCTGATTTGACGTGGGAAAGGAGTTCCAAGAAGGACTTTGTATCAATGGGAGGGGGGGATTCCAGTGTAACAGGGTTAAAGTAACTGTCATCCGTAGGAACCTGATTTAAGGGTATGGATATGCTGTTTTATGGTGACGATCTTGTGTTTAAAAAAATGATTTAGAGAGTCACATAGTTCTTGCGTGGGGATTACAGGAGGGGCAGTTCTCTCATTGTTGCAGAGATCGTTAACTATGTTAAAAACATCTTTAGATTTATTCTGAGAGTTTAAAATTTTTGCTGAGAAATAGTCTGTTTTATGCTTAAAAATAGTTTTTTCGAGCAAAACAGTAGGCCTCTTTGTCTTGTGGTTGGTAGTTTATTCGCCATTTCCTTTCTTTTTGCCGGACCTCAAGCTTTAACTGGTGGCTGAGTTTTGTAAGGTCAGTGAGGTGTAACGTGCTATGCAAGCAGGATGGTGGGTTGAGGATGATACTGGTGGCTTGGCTTTGTAAGATCTGTGAGGTGGAACATGCTATGCATGTAGGCTGGTGGGTTGAGGATGATACTGGTGGCTGAGTTTTGTACGGTCAGTGAGGTGTAACGTGCTATGCATGCAGACTGGAAGGTTGAGAACGAGGAGTGCCGCTGGGTTTTGTAAGGTCAGTGAGGTGTAATGTGCTATGAGGATGAGGCTGGTGGCTTAGTTTTGTTAGGTCTGTGAGGTGTAACCTACTATGCAGGCAGGTTGGTGGGTGGAGGATGAGACTGGTGGCTGAGTTGTGTACAGTCTATGAGGTGTAACATGCTATGAGTATGAGGCTGGTGGCGTAGTTTTGTAAGGTCTGTAAAGTGTAACGTAATATGCATGCAGGCTGGTGGGTTGAGGATGAGGCTGGTGGGTGAGTTTTGGAAGGTCTGTGAGGTGTAACGTGCTATGCATGCAGGCTGGTGGGTTGAGGATGAGACTGGTGACTGAATTTTGTAAGGTCTTTGAGGTGTAACGTGTTATGCATGCAGGCTTGTAGGATGAGAATGAGACTGGTGGCTGAGTTTTGTACGGTCTGCAAGGCGTGATGTGCTATACATGCAGGCTGGTAAGTTGAGGACGAGGCTGGTGGCTGAGTTTTGTAAGGTCTGAGATGTAACATGCTATTCATGCAGGCTGCTACGTTAAGGAAGAGGATGTTGGCTGAGTTTAGTAAGGTCTGTGAGGTGTACCGTGTTATCCATGCAGGCTGGCTGGTTGAGGGTGAGACTGGTGGCTGAGTTTTGTGTGGCCTGCAAGGCGTAACATGCGATGCATGCAGGCTGGTATGTTGAGGACGAGGCTGGTGGCTGAGTTTTCTCCGGTCTGTGAGGTGTAACGTGCTATGGTCATGCGAGGTCACCACCTCAGCCCTAAAGGCTCAGAAGCTGCAAGAGCAGGACCCTAGCACGCGGGCAACACACACCTGCCGAAACTGCAACATGCAAATGTTATGTTATGTTAAAAAGATTTCTGTAGCGCATCGCTGCCCCAGAATTGGGCTTCCTGGTGCCAGTCACAAGTAAGACGACAGCAGAAGAGGAAGGCAGGCGAGGCCAAGGAGGAGAACAACCAGGCCTTTAGTTGCTTCTGAAAACTTAAGTGGTTTTGAGTCTTTCTTAGCGAAGCCGGCAGAGAGTTCTAAAGGGCTGGAGCAAGGATGGAAAAGAATTTCAGCCACTCCGGCTCTTGTCTGATGGGGAACGAAGGCCAGATTCAAGTCTGCTGAGCTTAAGACTCTCAAAGAAGAATACAATTGCATCAGAGCAGCAAGACTTGGCAAATACAGGTAACCATGGGGCTTGAAAACTATGTGAGAGCAAAGACTGAACAGCAGACCGAAGTTTAAGAATAAATCCACAAAGAGAAAAGGGAACTGAACTGTGGAGTGCATTTGATTTGGGGTTGACTGAGTGAACAGAGCCTGTGCCTAATCAGTGCAGTCGCCAAGATTAGATGCCAGGGATTACTGACTGCCAACTCCATTAGTGGGGTTGGGAACAGAAAGGTGTAGTGTCCAAGATTGTAAACAGGATTTCCACCATGTATTGTATTCCTATAACTGTCCTGTGCATTATAAGTCCCGCTTTGTGACTCCAGTCTGTAAAGGCACAGACAAGCTCTAAAACAATGGATTGGAATGGCAGCTGGAGTAAATAACAGTGACTAAGATTCATTAAAGTATTCCCTTCCATCAGTATGCGCGGTTGTTGTGAGAACTTCCTAATGTGTGACAAGGTTACTTGAAATAAATGCTATTGAGTTTAGCAAATAAAATATGGCTCCAGAACATAACTCTTGCATAAAATAACCATGCTTTACGTGTCGAGCTGCAGCACGGCTCTGCAGGCTGCTAAGGCTTCCATTCTCATTGGAAGGGTGGACCCTTTGAAACAACTCTCAGTGCCCGAGCAGTTTCACTCCTTCTGCCCTTTAAACATGCAGCACGGGGTGCAGAACTTTCATCTCCAAGAGATGTCCTGAGGTTGTCTTCAGCAGAGCCAGGAAGCAGAGTCGGCGCCCTGTCATCATGGTTCATGCCAGTGCCCGAGGTCAAGGCATCGCTCGAACATCCGCAGATACTGTCTATGCATCTTGTGCAACCGGCCCTTAGGGACAAGGAGACGAGATGCCAACAAGGGAAGGTCGCCTCTGCTGGGCACTCACGCCTTCTGCGGGACCCCTGTCCTCCTTGTCACTGGGATGGGGCAAGGAGGGCAGAGGGTCTCAGAGTTCAGGCAGAAAGGAAAGTTCAGAGAAAGGCATGGGCAGTCCTTTGCTGTTGTGCTACCTGTGTTGCAAGTTCCGATGCCCAAGGCACACAACCTTTGGGTGTCTTTGTCTGGATTATGACCGGGGCGGGCAGGGCACCCCCTCGCTAGTGAGACCATCATGGGCAAATGTGAAAACTAGGCTTGGTCGTGTATCAACAGCCCCTGTGCTGAGCAGCATGGCATCCAAAAACCTGGTACATCCGGGCCCGGTTACTCAATTGAGGAATACGTCCACCCAGATATCTTTGGCCTTGTGGTCCTGGATGGTCAACTCAGATTTTCATCCTTCCAAGGTTAACGCAATGAATAAGATTAAGTAAACACACTGAGGTAAACACACGTGCAGCTCACAGATTGGACTCTCACCATGGAAAGCTCTGCCTTGCATCTTCTGGGTACCAGTACATTTGGTAATATCAAAAAAAGTGTACTGAAAGTGCAAAGGGGTCGGTGTAACTAGACTGGTTGTGCGCCCGGGTAATTTTGCGTCAATTCTTTCCGATCGTATCACGAACTATGCAAATTAACACAAAGAGCTCTGGGATCTTTGATTGCGTTGGTGCATTTCTTCTCTGGGGTTTGAACTGAGCAATGAGTATAAAATGTAGGTTTCTACATATGATATGGTGAATGACTTGGTGAAAAATGTCAACACCAGTACTGCAATCCAAGTGATAGGGGAACGCTGGAACAAAAGTGCACCTGTGCAACCTGTCTGATTTCACCACAGAAACCCAGTCTGCTTGCGATGTGCATGATGCAGTAGTCTTAGATGGAGAAGTCACGTGGTTCTCTTGAGTCCTTCAATCCAAAGAGCTGAGCCTTGACATTGTAGTGTAGTTCCTATTTCCCTAATAGGCTCTGCGCATTGGAATAATATACCCTATAGTTTTGGCATAGGTCTGAGGTCAGTATGCCCCTATCGAGTATATTAAACTTAATTACTTTGTGTGCCAGCTAACTCAGAGGCCACTAGAAACTCCTGTAAACAAGAAGGGAGAAGTTTCTGGCAACCGCATAAACATGAGAATTTTGTTTCCCTTTAGAATCAGAATACTCACAGAATCGTGGAAACAACAGATAACAGTTTCACTCAGCTAATCGTGCATGCTTAGTTTTTGCAGAGTTACACAGAAAAGATAGACTGGCGGTTCAATAAAAGGATTTACTGAACAGTCTTGTTTCTCGTGTAAGAGATATGAGCTGTCACAATCGTAAGACAGTATGCGAGATATATTTCGTACAGCGTAAGCAGTAGAAAGAAATAATACTGCGCTAGCATTATCTTTTAGCTATGACACATATTCATATACATAAATAACACAAGCTAAAATGTACTCATAAGATGCTTCTCTAACTAGTTCTACCCCGGTGTACCTAACCTAAGTGTAGTACAAGGTAAGAAGTAGGTGCTGTATTCTATAGCATGGTAAACTTTATTATTTTTTTATATTTTATTTATAATTTTGTCATAAGAAAACAGGCAACCTCAAAACAGGTCGAAGGTATGCATACACACAGTACAAATGATACAATAAGCAGTAAATGAAATATAGGTACATAAATCGGGTAGGTTCATAGGCAGCAGCTCGGAACAGTAATTGGGGTAGTGTCCACATATTCTTAGATCAGTATTTCAATGGTTTAGTGCCAATATCCGCTAGTCAAGACACTTCAAATGTTAGTGGTGTAGGTTACAGGTGTGTCTGCAACCTGCATTACACGTTCATCAGCATGCTATGAGTATGAGGCTGGTGGCGTAGTTTTGTAAGGTCTGTAAAGTGTAACGTAATATGCATGCAGGCTGGTGGGTTGAGGATGAGGCTGGTGGGTGAGTTTTGGAAGGTCTGTGAGGTGTAACGTGCTATGCATGCAGGCTGGTGGATTTAGGATGAGGCTAGTGGCTGAGTTTTGTAAGGTCTGTGAGGTGTAACGTGCTATGCATGCAGGCTGGTGGGTTGAGGATGAGACTGGTGACTGAATTTTGTAAGGTCTTTGAGGTGTAACGTGTTATGCATGCAGGCTTGTAGGATGAGAATGAGACTGGTGGCTGAGTTTTGTACGGTCTGCAAGGCGTGATGTGCTATACATGCAGGCTGGTAAGTTGAGGACGAGGCTGGTGGCTGAGTTTTGTAAGGTCTGAGATGTAACATGCTATTCATGCAGGCTGCTACGTTAAGGAAGAGGATGTTGGCTGAGTTTAGTAAGGTCTGTGAGGTGTACCGTGTTATCCATGCAGGCTGGCTGGTTGAGGGTGAGACTGGTGGCTGAGTTTTGTGTGGCCTGCAAGGCGTAACATGCGATGCATGCAGGCTGGTATGTTGAGGACGAGGCTGGTGGCTGAGTTTTCTCCGGTCTGTGAGGTGTAACGTGCTATGGTCATGCGAGGTCACCACCTCAGCCCTAAAGGCTCAGAAGCTGCAAGAGCAGGACCCTAGCACGCGGGCAACACACACCTGCCGAAACTGCAACATGCAAATGTTATGTTATGTTAAAAAGATTTCTGTAGCGCATCGCTGCCCCAGAATTGGGCTTCCTGGTGCCAGTCACAAGTAAGACGACAGCAGAAGAGGAAGGCAGGCGAGGCCAAGGAGGAGAACAACCAGGCCTTTAGTTGCTTCTGAAAACTTAAGTGGTTTTGAGTCTTTCTTAGCGAAGCCGGCAGAGAGTTCTAAAGGGCTGGAGCAAGGATGGAAAAGAATTTCAGCCACTCCGGCTCTTGTCTGATGGGGAACGAAGGCCAGATTCAAGTCTGCTGAGCTTAAGACTCTCAAAGAAGAATACAATTGCATCAGAGCAGCAAGACTTGGCAAATACAGGTAACCATGGGGCTTGAAAACTATGTGAGAGCAAAGACTGAACAGCAGACCGAAGTTTAAGAATAAATCCACAAAGAGAAAAGGGAACTGAACTGTGGAGTGCATTTGATTTGGGGTTGACTGAGTGAACAGAGCCTGTGCCTAATCAGTGCAGTCGCCAAGATTAGATGCCAGGGATTACTGACTGCCAACTCCATTAGTGGGGTTGGGAACAGAAAGGTGTAGTGTCCAAGATTGTAAACAGGATTTCCACCATGTATTGTATTCCTATAACTGTCCTGTGCATTATAAGTCCCGCTTTGTGACTCCAGTCTGTAAAGGCACAGACAAGCTCTAAAACAATGGATTGGAATGGCAGCTGGAGTAAATAACAGTGACTAAGATTCATTAAAGTATTCCCTTCCATCAGTATGCGCGGTTGTTGTGAGAACTTCCTAATGTGTGACAAGGTTACTTGAAATAAATGCTATTGAGTTTAGCAAATAAAATATGGCTCCAGAACATAACTCTTGCATAAAATAACCATGCTTTACGTGTCGAGCTGCAGCACGGCTCTGCAGGCTGCTAAGGCTTCCATTCTCATTGGAAGGGTGGACCCTTTGAAACAACTCTCAGTGCCCGAGCAGTTTCACTCCTTCTGCCCTTTAAACATGCAGCACGGGGTGCAGAACTTTCATCTCCAAGAGATGTCCTGAGGTTGTCTTCAGCAGAGCCAGGAAGCAGAGTCGGCGCCCTGTCATCATGGTTCATGCCAGTGCCCGAGGTCAAGGCATCGCTCGAACATCCGCAGATACTGTCTATGCATCTTGTGCAACCGGCCCTTAGGGACAAGGAGACGAGATGCCAACAAGGGAAGGTCGCCTCTGCTGGGCACTCACGCCTTCTGCGGGACCCCTGTCCTCCTTGTCACTGGGATGGGGCAAGGAGGGCAGAGGGTCTCAGAGTTCAGGCAGAAAGGAAAGTTCAGAGAAAGGCATGGGCAGTCCTTTGCTGTTGTGCTACCTGTGTTGCAAGTTCCGATGCCCAAGGCACACAACCTTTGGGTGTCTTTGTCTGGATTATGACCGGGGCGGGCAGGGCACCCCCTCGCTAGTGAGACCATCATGGGCAAATGTGAAAACTAGGCTTGGTCGTGTATCAACAGCCCCTGTGCTGAGCAGCATGGCATCCAAAAACCTGGTACATCCGGGCCCGGTTACTCAATTGAGGAATACGTCCACCCAGATATCTTTGGCCTTGTGGTCCTGGATGGTCAACTCAGATTTTCATCCTTCCAAGGTTAACGCAATGAATAAGATTAAGTAAACACACTGAGGTAAACACACGTGCAGCTCACAGATTGGACTCTCACCATGGAAAGCTCTGCCTTGCATCTTCTGGGTACCAGTACATTTGGTAATATCAAAAAAAGTGTACTGAAAGTGCAAAGGGGTCGGTGTAACTAGACTGGTTGTGCGCCCGGGTAATTTTGCGTCAATTCTTTCCGATCGTATCACGAACTATGCAAATTAACACAAAGAGCTCTGGGATCTTTGATTGCGTTGGTGCATTTCTTCTCTGGGGTTTGAACTGAGCAATGAGTATAAAATGTAGGTTTCTACATATGATATGGTGAATGACTTGGTGAAAAATGTCAACACCAGTACTGCAATCCAAGTGATAGGGGAACGCTGGAACAAAAGTGCACCTGTGCAACCTGTCTGATTTCACCACAGAAACCCAGTCTGCTTGCGATGTGCATGATGCAGTAGTCTTAGATGGAGAAGTCACGTGGTTCTCTTGAGTCCTTCAATCCAAAGAGCTGAGCCTTGACATTGTAGTGTAGTTCCTATTTCCCTAATAGGCTCTGCGCATTGGAATAATATACCCTATAGTTTTGGCATAGGTCTGAGGTCAGTATGCCCCTATCGAGTATATTAAACTTAATTACTTTGTGTGCCAGCTAACTCAGAGGCCACTAGAAACTCCTGTAAACAAGAAGGGAGAAGTTTCTGGCAACCGCATAAACATGAGAATTTTGTTTCCCTTTAGAATCAGAATACTCACAGAATCGTGGAAACAACAGATAACAGTTTCACTCAGCTAATCGTGCATGCTTAGTTTTTGCAGAGTTACACAGAAAAGATAGACTGGCGGTTCAATAAAAGGATTTACTGAACAGTCTTGTTTCTCGTGTAAGAGATATGAGCTGTCACAATCGTAAGACAGTATGCGAGATATATTTCGTACAGCGTAAGCAGTAGAAAGAAATAATACTGCGCTAGCATTATCTTTTAGCTATGACACATATTCATATACATAAATAACACAAGCTAAAATGTACTCATAAGATGCTTCTCTAACTAGTTCTACCCCGGTGTACCTAACCTAAGTGTAGTACAAGGTAAGAAGTAGGTGCTGTATTCTATAGCATGGTAAACTTTATTATTTTTTTATATTTTATTTATAATTTTGTCATAAGAAAACAGGCAACCTCAAAACAGGTCGAAGGTATGCATACACACAGTACAAATGATACAATAAGCAGTAAATGAAATATAGGTACATAAATCGGGTAGGTTCATAGGCAGCAGCTCGGAACAGTAATTGGGGTAGTGTCCACATATTCTTAGATCAGTATTTCAATGGTTTAGTGCCAATATCCGCTAGTCAAGACACTTCAAATGTTAGTGGTGTAGGTTACAGGTGTGTCTGCAACCTGCATTACACGTTCATCAGCATCCGTGTACTGTAACATATATGTGGTGTATGGTCCTCAGACGTCTTGTGGCCTTGACGCTGACGGTAGCCCCTCAGCATAACATGTGAGTTGATCCCGGCGATATGCCAGGTCTTGGAGCCATTGTTGTAACGTAGGTACCCGCCTCCCTCCCCAGCACAGTGCTACCCTGCGTTTGGCCAACTGTAATGAGAGCACCACCAGCTTGCGTACCCCCACCGGTATCTTGGACACAATGCCCAACAGACATATCTTAGGGTCACATCCAATCTGAACACTCGTCATAGCAGACAGGACCTCGGACACAGTTGTCCAAAATGCGAATATACCAGGGCAATTCCATGCCAAATGCAAGACGTCAGCACCGTCCAAACCACAACGCACACAGCAGTCAGATTCTCTCAGTCCATATTTATGTAACTGTGCCGGAGTGTAGTACAGTTGATGGAGATATTTATAATGTAAAAGTTTAAAGTTGCCATTCACAGCAAATCCTCCAGTCATCGCACAGCATTCTTCCCACTCGTCGTCTGTCAATGGCTGTGCCAGACTGCTATCCCACTTATCCCTGGAGCGCGACCCAGCAGCCCCCCATCCATCTGTGAAGTCTGGTACAATCTGGAAACTAGCTTCGTTCTGCTATTGGCCGTGTAAAGCAATTGCAAAGCCTCCAATGCATTGGGCTCCGCAGGAAACGTCGAATATAGGCAGCGCATCGCAGCCCGAAACCTGGTATAGATGAAGGTAGCCATGGCCGTGTTACCCCCTTTCTCTAGGAAAGCCTGTAGAGTGACAAATGTCCCATTTACAAAAGCATCTCCCATAACACGCAGCCCAGCATTGTGCAATATCTGGAGAGCCCCAGCCTCACTCGTTACTGAGATAGGAGCATGATGCAGTAGGGGCATGGAAGGAGCATACAAGGTAGCCGCTTCGCTCTCTTCCCCATCTCAGACCATGCTCTTGCTGTACACTGTACCATATCCACTTCGTCTTTTTCATGCACTGAGTGTGTATTTACAATCATAGCTTTAAGGGGTACCAGATGAACCGCTCCGGCCTCAACCGCCACATGAGGCGTGAAGGGCGGCGCCGACTGCCAGTATGTGGCAAAATGCGCTTGAGCACATAGATAGTATAAGTGCATATCCAGGATTGAGAACCCGCCAAGTGCATAAGGCTTTGTCAGCGTGTCCCAACTTATGCGAGGTTTCTTACCACCCCATGCCAATGTGATTAGTAATGAACAAAGCGTGTCAAAGAGATGGCCCTTCAATACAATTGGAACGTTAACAAATAAATATAAAAATGTAGGTAGCACCACCATCTTAATCAGTGCAACTCTGTCCGCAAATGTCAGAGGTAGACGTATCCCTCTGGACACCTGGTCCTCCAGTTTGGACACTGCCACACCGAAGTTAGCCCTGATAACTTCTTGTGGGTCTTGGTGTACCCAGACACCGAGGTATCGGACGGGGTCTGTTGCCCACTCCAATGGAAAGTTCAGCTCAAACCTCACAGTACTAATGGTGAGCGGCAGTATGATAGATTTAGTCCAGTTGATGGCTAAACCCGAGAACCATTCGAAGCGCATATATTCCCGAATCACTCTCTCCAAATATTGCTCCGGCTCTCTAACATGCAAGACCATATCGTCAGCGTACATCGATATAGCCAACAGTCTTTGGTGGAATCTAAGGGCCGAGTCTGCATGCCTCTGCCTCAACACACACGTCAGCGGCTCCGGTACAAGAGCAAATAGCAAGGGCGATAGCGGACACCCTTGCCTGGTGCCCCGCTTGATGGGAAAAGCCGCCAGGACATGCCCATTTACGCGCACCCGAGCCACTGGATCAGTATACAGCAGTCGTATCCAGTCCACGAAAAACAGAGACACCCCTATCCGTTGGAGCACTGCAAACATGTATTTCCAAGCAATCCAATCAAACGCCTTGGCGGCGTCTAATAAGACCGCGGCAGCCGGTAGTTCCGGTTTGAGCAAATGGAGCACAGCAAACAGAGCTCTCAGATTATGAGCCGTGGAACGCTTGGGAATGAACCCTGACTGGTCCGGCAGGACCTTAACGTTTAACAGCAGACGCAGTCGCGTCGACAGGACCTTGGCAAGTATCTTTACATCATTGTTCATAAGCGACAGCGGTCGGTAGGACTCGCATTTGTCCAGCGGTTTACCTGGTTTGGGCAGTGCAACTATTAAAGCCTCCCTGAGTGTGGCGGGCAGCCGCCGTTGTTCAAACACCTCTGAGTACATAGCCGTGAGATGAGGCAGCAGCTGGTCTGCATATTCTTTATAAAACTCGGAAGGGAGACCATCAGTGCCCGCCGCCTTCCCATTTGGCAGTGCAGCAATAGCATCCCTGATCTCAGTTTCTGTCAAATGATGCATCAGAAAATCCTGCTGTCCCTTTGACAGCCATACCAAGGCTACATCGTCTAAATACTGCGCTTTCACTTCCTCACTTGCCGTGTTTTTATGCCCATACATTGCTTTATAGAATTCAACAAATTGTTCTAAGATATCGGTAGTATCTGTAACGGTCCTACCCTCCTCTGTAAGTTATTGCACTCCGCAGTACTTAACCCATGGGTCTGTGATCCTTTCAGCAAGTCCCCGCCCAGGGCGGCCACCCTCACCATATTATCGGGCTCTGCAGCGTTTCGACAGGTACCTCCCCTCCTGTTCCGCCAACTCATTATATTCGTCCACCTTCAGTCGTATAGTAGCAAGAAGGGACGCTGCCGAAGCCTGCTCATACGGTCGCTCCAAGCCCGTCAGTTCCCGCTCCAACTTGCTCATAGAGTCTCGTAATGATTTAAGCACTCCTGCCTGTAAACCGATGCATGCGCCCCTTACAGTCACCTTGAACGCCTCCCAGACTGTACCCACATCAGCCACCGATCCAGTATTCAATGCAAAATAATTCTCTATAGCCTCTCGTATACCTTCATGAAACACCAAATCAAGTAGGGCTATAGGTCGCAATTTCCATGTAAATGGGGCCGGGGTGTGTGCCGGGAGCACCATTTCAATCATTACACGTGCGTGGTCCGACAATGTGCGGGGCAAATGCACAGCTTTCACCACCCAGGCATTCACATCTCGCATCGCCAGCCAATGGTCCAAGCGGGATCATGTGTCGTGGGCATACGTTTAACCCGTCCCCTCTCTCACACCAGGATGACGCAAGCGCCACACATCCACTAGCCCTGACTCAGTCATGCCATCTTGCACTGCTTGCACCGCTTTCTTGATATGAGCAGTGTTGCACGACTTCCTATCAATCTCTTGATACAAAACCACATTCAGATCACCCCTGCATATGACAGCAGACTTTGGTAGCGCAAAGACCTTGCTCCATAACACTGTATAAAAATTCAGGGTTATCTACATTTGGCCCATACACATTGACCATCGTGACCAGAGTTCCACATAATTTCCCTTGCAGTATTATGTACCTGCCTTCCTGATCAACTTCCTCATATGTACTCACAAAAGGGACACCCTTCTTTATTAGTATCATGACCCCCCTAGCATATGAAGAGTATGTAGAGGCAAAGCGTATCCCTGCCCAATGCCTGGCTTTTCCTGCAGGAAAGCTATCTGTACATTATGGCGATTCATGTATGCCAGGACCTGTCTGGTTTTCTTCGGATTATTCAAGCCCCTTAAGTTCCATTTAAGCCAAGTGAGTTTACCTACCATACCCATAAGAAACAAAGAATAGTGACCTGTAGGGAATATTTAAGTAGCACACCTTCATATTCCGTTGCCAAAACGTGTAAACTCGTAGTCCATGACAGTACTCATGAAGCCTCACCATATAGATGATAGTAAAAAACAACCAATCCCCCTTTCCCATAACCATCCCCTTCCACCCACCACCCACTTCAGCTACCCGAACCTGCCAAAGCCATCCCAATACCCCACCAATCAACCCTCCCCACCCAACACAATCTAAAGTTTGGGGTTCACCCATATGTAGGGGCGTAGGCGCACATTCCTCCCACAGAACGAGAGGTGACCAGGCAACTATATTGTAACATCCTTACATATCAGTTATAGCAGTGACATCAGACCACTACCGGGAGTGTGAAATAGAAGGGCCCTTATAGCCAGGATAGGTGGAACACTATATCCTATCAGACATCATAGCAAGTCACAATTTATGAATACATCAGATCAGCATAGCAGTCAGAGAATAGTCACAACAAACAAGATAACAGAAAGCAACTTTTGCTGAATAGTTATCAAATTCAAAGGCACCAGAATAGCGGAATGATCCCATCCCTCCCGCAGACGTAGAGTCAGGATACCGGCTCTACTCTCAGCCGGTTAGTGCAAGCATCAAATGTGTAGAGAGCGATCACATACTGCCCGGACAGCCCAACTAGTTCTCCTCTTTGTTCAGCATTTCCTCTTCCGGTATTTCAGTTGAATCCCGCTTCTTGCGTTTCAGTTTCTTAGCATAGTCCATTGCCGCTTTTGGGGAGGTGAAGATCTTGTTGTCCGCAGCCGCACCAACACGAAGACGGGCCGGGTACAGCATAGTGTAAGGGACCTCCTCCTTGAGCAGAAACTGCTTCACATTGGCAAACTCCCTCCGTGCAGCCTGAACATTGACCGTAAAGTCTGGGAAGAACGCAAGTTTGTTCCCTTGATGTTCGATTGTACCCTTCTCCCTGGCCAGGCGTAGAATAGTATCCCTGTCCCTATAATTCAATATTCGCGCTATTAAAGGACGCGGCGGCTCCCCAGGCACTGGTCTGGCAGTCAAAGAGCGATGCGCACGTTCGACTATAAACATGTGGGACAGCTGTTCCGTGCCAAACACGTCTGTGATGAGCCGCTCCATATATACTTCCATTTTGCCAACGTTCGTGGATTCCGCAAGCCCCGTAACGCGGATGTTATTGCGATGGGACCGGGCTTCCAAATCCTCATTTTTTACCTGTATAATGGAAAGCACCCTCTCCATGTTTTGCGCTTTGTCAGAGACCGTCGTCAGTCCATCTTCCGTGGCAGAGACCCTTTGCTCCACCTCTCTCATACGCGCAGTCTGCTTCTCAAGCTGGGTAGACATATGATCAAGTCTATGGTTGACCGCTGCCATGGTGCCCTCTATGGACTGCAGGGTCTGCTGCATGGCCACCAATGTGGCCTCCAGAGTGGGCGAGTTCCCCGACGCTCCTTCCACCTTCGAGTCCGTGACTGCCTCCTGTGAAGGTTTGGTCATCTGTCGCGACTCAAAGGTGAGCTTTGACTGATTTCTGTCGTGTCGACCCATGGTTCAGCACTGGGCACAGTTCTATATTATGGGAACGACCCCAAGAATGGATTGCAGCCAGGGGTCACAATTATCAACTCCACGCAAGCAAGAGCACCGTTGACTGTGTCAGACCCCTGAGTATCGCAGCAATGAAGCAGTAGATTGCACCAATAGTCCCACCGCTTTACACGGCAGTGTCAGTAACTCATGAAGCACCTCCGCGCTGGCAAAGTGTTCATCACCCATGAAAGTGCCCCCTAATGCAGTCAGTGTCCATCTGCGCGGTCCCACTGTAATTCACCACACTCCCTGCGAAGTGAGCCGCCTGGTGTAGCATGCATCAATCAGGGTGTCAGATTGATCGGCCTCACACTGCAGAGGGAGCCTGCAGCCTGATTAGCCCCTCCCGGCCGGCGACCGATGCTCCTCCACAGCTAATTGAGGCCGAGGCTTTAAGGCCCACTCCCAGGTATCGCCGCAAATGCTCCCACCACCGGCACTAGCAACCACAGGTGGCCTTTCACATTCCCAACACCCAATCGACCGCGCCACTACCACACGCTCCCCCCCACACCAACCACAGCCAGCAGGGAGCAGCCCGGCGCCCACTCCGACACCACCTTCATGAGCCTGGCCGACACCGGGCCCCTACCCCACTCACCGCACCGGTGCTGAGTAGATCACAGGGCCAGCAGCCGCAGACGTAGGGAGCTCCGAGGGGCCGACGCCGCAGTAACAGGCCAGCGGGAGACTTTCCGGTCGTCCTTGCCACCGCCGCTGCCTCCCATCACAGCCGCTCCTAGCGCTTCAGAATCAGCGCCCCGCTCCAGCACACCGTAGGAGCCGCCCTGATGGTGGGTCCATTAGATCCTCAGAGCCAATCCGATCGGCAGCACAGTGCAGCGCAGGACCCTCAGGAGACAGACTACACGGCGGCTCCGCTGCGCAGCTCCGGACAAGCCGCCATTTGCGAGCGCCTCGCGGCCAGATCGTCGCCACCTCACAGGTCAGCACATTGCACTCCAGGATGCCACAAATGCAATAAATCCACTCCGTGGGTCCCCGGATAGGTGTGCACTCCGGTAGGTAGTCTTAAATTACAGGATGTGGCGGATGCTGGACGGATGATGGCTCAGTCTGGCAGAGCCTCACAGAGGTGCGTCCATCTTACCTGGCGCCCTCTAGCACCCCTTAGCATGGTAAGCTATAGTTTGGTATGTTATAGTTTGGTATGCTATAGTATGGTATGCTAAAGTATGGTATGCTATAGTATGGCATGCCAAGAGCCCCTCTAGGTTCTATTCTGCTCCATACCTTAGAATGAAAGAGGTGGGAATCTCTTTCCGCGTCTCGAACTCTAACACCCTGCGAAGGGAGGCAGAACACTGGAAGCTGGATTCTCTGCGAGCAGGGATGACAGCGCCTCTTGTCAGTGCGTTAAGCCAGGACACGGGCTCCTCTAAAGTCGAGGTTTCCTCCCACTTGCTTGGGCATGGGAAGGTATGTTTATACCTGGTAGGTGCCTTGAAATGTTAGCATTGACGTAAAGTCGTGCACTGGAAGACGTCAGGAATGAACCCGTAAGGAATAGCGGTTCATGCATAATAAATGAGTTCTTGGAGAAATCAATAATCCTGAGCTAGGAGAACTCCCAAGAGCTTACGGGTCTGCTTTCTAAGAACTCGTTGGGGTGCCTATGTGTTGGTTGCTTGTGTCCCTGTGCAAGTTCTCTAATTGCGCATTAGGTTTGTTCAGGTTTGATGTTGGCTGTGTGAACAGAGCGCCTCTCTGTATTTCTTTTTCTATTCAGTGGCTATAGGGTTGCTGATAGACCTCATTAACATCAGGTTGCACTTCTTTTGATCTTGAGAAGTGGTCCAGGAAGTACAGTTGAGGTTTTAGAGTTTTATATGTTGGCATCGCCACCCACGCATAGTTTTTGTTCATCAAAGTTGCTTTGTCTATTACAAGTTATTGCAGCCTGATGGCTTTGTTAGTAGTTTGTTTGAACTCGGAGTAGGCCCATACTGTGTGTCGAGCCTCTTCTAACTTTAGAGAGGAAAGTGATTGCAGTAGAACAAAGTGACCTGAGTTCTTTTGTGTAGATTGTTTTTCGATTTCCCGCCAACAATGGTGGGCGAGGGAGTTTGCCTCTTCTGCCCTCATTCTCCAGTAAATTTTTATGAGGGCATCTTGTCTTGCCTGAATCTGGATTTTTAAACCAAACTCCAGCCTGATGTGAGCTTGTTATGTGCATCGTGGGACCAAAAATAATTTCTTGAAAAAGATAGATTGAGTGGTGTTCAAACCTGATGCATCATGAGTTTTAAGCAGTTCCGATCCGTACGATATTGAGGGCAAGAATTTAGCTGCTACGACCTTCAGCAAACGATTTGTTGAACAGTTTCTGAGTTTTTCTTATAAGATTTTGAATGCAAATAACAGCTGGTTTGCTTTTACTTGCCTTGATACCAAATATGGCTTATAGTTAAGGTGCCGATCGAGTAATATCCCTATACGTCTTTGGATGTCACTAAATTTGAGGCATTCCTGTGCTTGCTCCAGGATAACTTTGTAATGAAACAAAAAATGTATACCAAGACTCCTAGGTATCTGGATATGTCTCAGAGATATAGAGCTACCAAATGTTCTAAGTTAGAAAGGAAAATAATAAATCAACCAAAGACGCAAAGTTAAGATCTGTTCTTCAGTCTGCGGTTTCTTCTCGCGATATGCGTCTATTCTGACTCATAATAACCAGAAGTTTGGGTAGAGCTCACCATCAAAACTGCAACTCCTATTGACGAAAATCTTTTATGTACTCATTTTTGTGCTCTGTACGCATCTTCTTCTTCCATTATATCAGATTTGGGCATTGAAAAAAAATAGAGGTGGTAAAACTAAACACATATTTACATGCAAACATCTCAAATAATGTTTCTTGTGTCCCATATAATACCTCTCAGGCTGCAAAGTCTACGAGAATTACCCTTTTAAGTGTTTTTATTGTACAAAGAAGGAGGGACATCTTTTTTACTGTTAAAGGTGAATATTGCTAGCATGGTTTCTGTTGCTTTATATTGAATAGAAGCAAGGGCGCTTTCTTCGTTTATCTCCAATATTGAATCTGTTTCATGGAAGAGCTACCTTGGTGTAAGCTCCTCCAGCTCTGTTGACATGATCTGTCTTGAGCTGGGCTTGATGGGTATTACCTTCCGTGCCTACTGCCATATAATTTAATATTTTCAATAATTATTCAGAAGTCCTAAAAATGCATTGAAAAATGTAACTTGGTGAGAACTTGTATGGGATAATAAAAAGATGTAAACTTTTGGGTCTGTTTACTCCTATTGTATACCACAGTTTGCCTTAAATCATGATGGGGTGTTATTGTGTCTACATAGTAGCGCCTTAAAGTGTCACTTAAAAAAGCGTGCTAGAAATGAAAGCTTCCAGCTTGACTTGGAACATTGTCTAGAAATAAGACGATTACAGCTGGGCTGTATGTTTGCACGAAGTGGTGAGATGCAATTGTATTTAAAGTCCATCATTTGTCCCCTTGGGCGTGGATTTTTCATGATATTCAGGTAACCACATGCTGTGGGGTGATAATGTGTGGATCTAGAGGGATGGGGTCTTCCCACATTCATGCTGTCAATGTTGTGGAGTTGTTGCACATCATTTGAATAATGTGCTTTTTATTCTTTCTTGATCTTTTTTATCTGCAGAATTTTTTTTTCTATTCTGTGATATTAAGGTATTCTGTAGTAACGCACAAACAAGCACTTAACTTTTTTTAAACCTTTCCTCTGTGAATATTTGTTATCATTTAATTCGGTTTTTGGGTGCTTTCTTAATATAAATTGACCTATTTGTATTCACTACAATGTATTTTGCTTGCTGTAATCAATTTTTGTATTGTTTTAATTACATGTATTTTCAATTCACTGTATTTATTTATGATTGATTGTCGTGGTATTTAAGTTTAATATGTGGATGCACTTTAGAGTCAATCATTTTTATTATGCGGAAAGACATATGGTACACAGCCCAGCTGCCTACATCAACTTGCCGCAGGGTGAAAACACAGCGCATCAACATGGCGTCTGGACCTACATCCCGGAGGACGGCCCGTGAAATGCTATGAACCGAAGTGACCGCCCTGCCTGTGCTGAGGCCACCGCCTTTTCAGGAAATGAACTAATGAGAACGTAAACACCCTCTCCCACCTCCCCCCCTCCCCCCCAGACACACACACACACACCCGCCCCCCTCCCTATCCCACCCACACTCCGCATCAGCTTTAGCTATACAAGTACTACAAAATCCAGCAATGCACCAAGGGAAGGTTCAACCCCCCAGGTTAGCCCTGTCCGACTCTAAGGGAATGAGTTGTAGGATCTGAAGGTATTTCGGGCAAGTTACTTCTCGTAGGTCCTTGGACAGGAGATGCAAGAACGGGCCCCACAATTTAGCATACTCCGAGCCTTTCCCATCCATACCCATCAAGAGCCTTTCCATTGCTAATATGTGCCAGAGCCGTTGGAACCAATCTCGGGGATCCGGTACCACCGGGGAACCCCAATTCGCCAGCAGGACCTGCCTTGTGGCCAATAGCGCCAGCGCGATCTGCCTACCCTTCAGCGAGCGCAGAGGGAAGAACTTAGAATGGGGAAGCCCAGCGGAGTATACTCTGGAAGCCGGGGAGATGTAATCTGAAACGCCTCATCCAGCTCATCTAAGATCGTGGACCAGCACCTCCACAACTTTGGGCAGTGCCATAACAAGTGTGCCAATGTCCCTGTTAACCCACACCCCCTCCTGCAGGGACCTGACTTAGTGACATCCCAAGCAATGAGGCGCACCGGAGTGTAGTACCAGTAGGCCTCTACCTTATACCCTGATTCGCCCCCCCGCGGTATTGGAGGCCGTGTGCTGCTTCTTTTTCGATAGTGGGCGTCCCAGCTCCGTCTCCCAGCAGACCTGCGCATGGGGTGCGTTGTCTCTTGGGATGGCTGAGAATCATAGCATACAACTCCGAGATGAGCCTCCAGTCATCTTTCTTACAGACCAAACCATTTTCAAACTTCGTCAGCGGGCGAGACATGTCAGCTACATTAGTGGGTTGGGTAACCCAATCTGCCACTTGCGAGTAAGAAAAAGCGTCCGCCAGCGGCAACTGGAAGAACTCCGTTCGCAGCAGGGGAAACGGAACCAATCCATCCAAGTCAAAAAGGGAACCCACCCTCTTACAGCCCTCCTCTCGCCAGCGATGGAAGACTGGGTACGCGTGGCCGGCGGGAAGTCCGGATTGTCAACAATAGGAGTCATCGGAGAGGGAAACGTGGTCCACCCCTTTCGTTGCGCCAGCTGGTCCCATCACCGGGCAAGAGTAGAGGCCCTAGGCTCTATGCTTGCGGGGCAGCCACAGCTCCCGTCAGATATTGCAACCCACCACCGTCTGGTCTATAAAGTTCCAGGGCCTCATTTATGAAGCTATGCATCACTTTTACGCCGCTGGTGCGTCACTTTTTGTGACGCACCAGCAGCATAACAAATGTGCCTTATAGCACCATATTTACAAAGTGACGCATCTAGGTAGATGCGTCACTTTGTAAACCCCTGCACCACATTATACCTGCGCCAGGTATAATGTATGCAGGGGGGCGTTTTGACGCAAGAAAGGGTCATAGAAGTGACGAAGTGAAATCTATAAGATTTCAGTGCGCCACATCTAGGACGCAAATGCGGACATTTCTTACGCCTGCCTCACAGCAGGCGTAAGATTGACGCAGGCCCTTTCACATGGGGCTTGCCCCATGTGAAAGAACACATTCCTGTAGTTGCGTCACTTTTGTGACACACTCCAGCAATGCGTCACTTTTGCGCCATACAGATAAGTCAGAAATACTGACGTATCTGTAACTCCTAGCGCAATGATGCGTCATACTGTAAATATGACGCATCATTGATGTCGCAAGGAGGGCGCAATGAAAAGCTGCGATACGTTACTGTTGGACTTGGCCCTCTTGGCAGGGTCATCGCTGAACTTTTTGCCTTCCTCCAATATTCTCTCTCACCTGTTTTTGTTGGTTTAATGACTCTGGGCACTTTACCACTGCTGACCAGTGCTAAGGTGCATATGCTCTCCCTGTGCAAAATGTATATGTGATTGATTTCCATGATTTGGCTCATTGGATTTACTGTCAGTCCCCAGTAAAGTGCACCAGGAGTGCCAGGGCTTGTAAATGCCAATACTGCTAGTGGGCCTGCAGCGCTGGTTGCGCCACCCACAGAAGCAGCCTTTTAAAATGTGTCTAGGGTCTGCCATTGCAGAACCTGCATGCAGTCTGGTACTGTCATGCTGGCTGGAGAGCAGAATGCACCCAACAAAGTGCTCAGAGACTGAAAGAAGTTATGCAGAGGCCCCCCTGACCTGCAAGAACAAAGAAAATGCTGTATAAAAGTAGGAGCCCTGCTCCTTGTAAATCAGAATCCTGTTTCCCACAACGAACCTCTGCCCAACTAGAAGGCGAAGAAGAAGCTGGAAGGACTGGCCTGCTGTCTGCCTTGCTGAGGAAGGAGTGGAGAAGACTTTATGAAAAGACTTTGCAGACTTGTGCTAGAAGCTTTCTCCAAGGGCTTGTTTGAGCTTGCCCCCTGATCTGAACCCCAGGACTAGTGGGTTCTTGGTGCCTTCGCTCGCTCTCATCTAATCCGTGAGCTTTCTCCTGCTGGAGCTGAGACTTTGTGCCCCCTTCGCCCCCTCCTAGGGCCGTGACACCCAGGAGCCTGGCCGCCCGTGTCCTGTGAGAGCCCCGCTCGTGCAGAGTCGCTCTCTTCCCCGTGGACCGGGCCGCCAGCTCCCCTGTCGCCTGCCTGTCACTGGAGCGCGCTGTGTGCCCTCGCTCGCCCCTCCCGCTGGAATTTCCTTGTCGAGTGTGATCTATGCCCCGGGCAGCCGCCGTACGTCTAAAGCATACCCGGCCGCCCGCTTCACCCTCTGACCTGGAAAGAGGCCGTGCCGCCCCCTGAAGCGCCCCCAGTACGGACCGTACTGGAGGACCTGGGCCGCACCTGCCTCACGAGAGCCGCCGCCACTGAGAGGCCGAAGGTTCCCCCCCGCCGCGCACTGAAGGAGTGCGGGCCGTCTCTGCTTCCCCGGATAAACTGAACTGTGCCAAGACATCTTCACCGGGATCGGGGCCCGCCACGTTTTATTTCCCCGTACTCCAACGTGAGATCAGCGCCTGTGCGCGTCGCATTGCCAGTAAGTGAGTGCGCGTCGCATTTCCAGTAAGTGAGTGTGCCTCGCATATTACCAACAAGTGATTGTGCAGTCCTGATTGCAAGTACCTGGGCGTCCCGTATCTCACCATAGAAACTGTACGCGCCGCATCTGAACTGCCTTACTGTATGCCTCGTATCTCTTTGAAGTAAACGGACCGCTGAGTACGCTACTCACGCTAGATGCGTGGGTCGCGGTAGGGTCTGGCACAATTTACCCGGGAAAACGGGTGAAGCGCTATGAAGCGTCCCGTGAGCCCCAGAGAGGTCTCCAGGGACTAAGAGCTTCTTCTAAAGAACTAAGAGAACCATTTTTGAACTGTTACTAAGAAACGCTTGCCTAATTACAATCTTGTGGCCCAAACTAAATCGTTATATTGGTCTTGTGATAAGTCTTACCTGCATATATATATTTTTATATAAAGAGAACGTATTTTTACATATCTACAGCCTGGTGTCCTTTTGTGGGGGGATTGGTACATTTACTGTGTGTGTTATTACAAATGCTTAACTCAGAAACGCCTGGAGAATAGCCTTGGCTGCTCACGCCACGCACCTAGAGGGTGAGCAAGGGTCATTCTAAGGGGTCATCCTTCGTCCTGACTTAGAGGAGAGGGTCCCTGCTTGTCACAAGTGAATACTTGCGCCAACCAGAGACCCCCAATTCTAACAGTCACTTTTCATAAATGAGGCCCCCAGTGTTTACTGGACATGGTCCTGTTCAATTCCACTATGTAACGCAGGGTGGACACTTGGAAGTAGGCTGACAGTAGGGGAAAATCCAGTCCCCCAGCCGCCTTCGGCGCAACCGCCACAGACAATGCCTGTCGCGGCCGCTTGTTGTCCCACAGGAATCTATCAAGGAGCCCCTGCTGTTTCCGCAGGATGCCCTGCGGCGGGGTCAGCGGCAGCATTTGAAACAAGTACAATATTTCAGGGGAGAACAGTCATTTTCAGAGCTGCCAGCCTTCCATACCAGGCCAGCTTGAGCCGGGACCAGTCAGAGAGAGCCTTGGTGACCTGGCTCTCTCTGACCAGCATCTTATAGTTCAGGGACACTGTTTTAGGGATAGAAGGTGCCAGGTGGACACCCAGATACTGAATATCAGATGGTGCCCACTGGAATTCAAAGTCCTGCTTCAGATCCAGGACATCCTCCTCAGGTACGGACAGATTGAGGATATGCGATTTGGTGAAGTTGACCTTGAAACCTGACAAAGTCGCGCAGCACCTCAAGGCCCCGAAGGCTCTCACTCCCGCTGCCAGGCCTCACCGTCCGCCGTATCGCGGACCCAAATGCTGTGTCTCCCCGGGGACCGCCCCCTCTCTTCTCACCTCTATCGCCGCTGTCTGCTTCGCGGCACTTCGTGGGAGCACTCACCCGCGATGCGGGCATCTCTACCACCGCGGCTGCACCGGGCCGTCAGATCGCCCCCGGCCCAGGCTCTGCCGCTCCGTCCGTCGTCGCCGCCTCCGTCTCAGGCCCTGCCGCAGCGCTGAAATCTCTCCCGGGCCGGACTGCACCTGGGACTGGGCGGCCCCAACTCCGCCGTCTGTCTCCACTCCCGATTGTCAGGGAAAGGCCCGCTGTTCTCCGGCCTGCCTCGTGGTCCGCCCAGCTCCGAGTCAGGAAGGCCGTGCCGGGCTGCAGCACTCTCGAGCCCCTTCGTACACAAAGGAGCCACTCAGCCACTCTGGTGCAGGCAGGGAGCACCCCCGCTTGCCCCCACTTGCTCGGATGGGCACTTTGAGGGAAGATTTACAAAGCTAAAGTTAGGCAGGCGCCGGAGGGACCGTAAAGCACGTCCAACTCTGCCGCCATCTTGGCCACGCACCCTGTGGATGCACTTTACAGATAAAATAAAGAAAGAAATTAAAATGTAAATTTTTTTTAGATGTGGATAGCCACGTCATGTTGAAGGTGTGCATACCTCAAAAAGATTTTTTAGATATTTACAGAGTTGTATCAGTAACTAAAGAGAAATAAAAAAAGCCCAGGGGGTAGAGGGGGGGTGCAGAAGTAAACAGGGGACCCAATGCAGAAGTGAAATTGGGGACGAGGGCAGGGGAAAGCAACATGGAGACAGGGGAAGCAACAAGAGGGCAGAAACAACATGGATGGGGCAGAGAAAAACATGGCAAGACAAAGGGCCCGATTCACAGAACTAACTTAAGACAAAATCCTAAACTTACTACTTTTGGTATTCACAGAAGGCATTTAGTAGTAGTAAAGTTAGGATTTTGTCTTAAGTCTGTCCTAAGTGTGTCTTAAGCCTCTCTTAAGTCTCTCTTAAGTCTGTCTTAAGTCTGTCTTACGTCTGTCTTACATCTGTCTTAGGACTGTATTACGTCTGTCTTAAGTCTGTCTTTAGTCTGTCTTAAGTCAAACTTAAGACAAAATCCGAACTTTACTACTACTAAATGCCTTCTGTGAATACCAAAAGTAGTAGGACAGACTTAAGACAGCCTTAAGACAAACATAGGACAGACTTATGACAGACGTAAGACAGACTTAAGACAAACTTAAGACAAACTTAGGACAGACTTAAAACAGACTTAAGAAAAAATCCTAACTTTACTACTACTAAATGCCTTCTGTGAATACCAAAAGTAGTAAGTTTAGGATTTTGTCTTAAGTTAGTTCTGTGATTCGGGCCCAAAGTGTTGGAACTGGCCCCCTCAGCAGTATCACTCCCAAGCCTTTTGCCTTCCTCCTCCATTTTGTTGACCGTGTTTTGCTGGCCTCAGGATTCTGTAAACTTTACACTGCTAACCAGTGCTAATGTGCTTGTGCTCTCCCTAGAACATGGTAAGACTGGCTTATACCCACCCAATTGGCATATTTAATTTACTTATAATTCCCTAGTAAAGTGATATTACAGGTATCCAGGTACACTTGAGTAGTCCTTCAAACCTGTCTCAGGCCTGCAATTACAGCTGTCTGAGCAGTTTTAAACTGCCATTTCGACCTGGTAAAATAAACTGCTTGCCAGGCCCAAACCTTCCTTCTCAATACATATGGGCCCGATTCACAGAATGAACTTAAGACTCAATCCTAAACTTACTACTATTTTGGTATTCACAGAATGCACTTATTACTTTTGGCATTCACAGAATGAACTTACTACTTTTGGTATTCAGAGAAGTTAGGATTTTGTCTTAAGTCTGTCTTAAGTCTGTCTTAAGTCTGTCTTAAGTTTGTCTTAAGACAAACTTAAGACAAAATCCTAACTTCTGTGAATACCAAAAGTAGTAAGTTCATTCTGTGAATGGCAAAAGTAGTAAGTGCATTCTGTGAATACCAAAGTAGTAGGACATTTAGGATTGAGTCTTAAGTTCATTCTGTGAATTGGGCCCATAAGTCACCACTAGGATAGGTCCTGGAGAGCTCAGAGAGCAAGGTTAAGTATATTTCAAATTTGGACATGTACTTTTAAATGTTGCTTATCCTGATAGTAAAAAACTCTTAAATTCATTTTTCGGCGGTGCAAGGCCTACCTCTCCCATGGTAAAACATTGGTATTACCTTATTACATTTAATTATCTGTAACTTGGAGAAGCGTGGCTCAATGGTTAGAGCGGCAGACCCTGATGCAGAGGTCCGGCCCGGGACCGGGGTTCAATTCCCGCCTCGGCGGCTCTTGGACTCAATTTCCCCAGATCTTATAATTATCGCCTCGGTGCCTAGTCTAATCATGGGTCCCACTCTGTGACTCTGGGCAATAGCTTGTTTCACCTTGGGGGTGCCCAGGAGTGGACATTTCACAGGAAAGCCAGGATGGGTTCCACAGAGGTATGAATACAGGCCTCCGGGTAGAAGTGCGCTATATAAATACTCTACATTTACATTTACATAACTTCCAAATGGAAACAGGTATCCCATTTATGTGTTGCATCTTTGAAATTGTAATGAAAAATCCTCTCTTACGTTAAGGTCAGATTTTAAATTACAATTTTCAAAATGCTACTTTTAGAAAGTTGGCATTTTCCTGCAATAACCATTTAGTTTGTGCAGCCTGTCTCTGGGTCACATGACTGGGTGTAGCTGACAGTTGGGCTTTGTGTATTCCTCCGCACATAATAAAAAGCTTAGGTGTGCCTGGATGGGCCATCACTGGCAGGATGGGAGGATGAAGCTGGGCACAGCCCTACATCCACTTGAATATGCTGTGACCTGCTCCACACAAAGAGCTACATACCCCTGCTTCCCTGCAGGACTACTTCCTTGCTCGACTGCTGTCTTGTTGGATCTCTGCCCTATTGCCCAGCTGCCCTCCTGTGTGAGTCAGACTGATTGGACCTAAATCTGAACCCAGGACTCCCAGAGTGACTCCAAGAACTAGTCTGCTGGCATCCTGTTCAGAGCCACAGGGACATAACAGGCTTCCAACCAACTGAACCAGCACCCAAATCCAGCTGGAGCCAGCCCCTGAGGTGCCAGTGGTGCCCTACAGGCCATGGACCCTTGGGGTGGCCTCAGTGGACGTGAATTGATGTTCTTGGGCTCTTCCGGACTTTGAGCTGGCTGGTTAGTGCCAAAACATTGTCACTCGCACAGCTCGCCAACACAACCTTGTTGCCCTGAATGAATTGTACATTTCATGAATGCAAAACTGTAGACTGTCCAGTGCCAATTACCACCTGGTCATGTTCCTTTGCATTAGGTCCCAGTCCGTGTGTACATCCCCACGGGAACTTAAACTGTTATCTCTCAATTCTAACCCTATGTCCAACAATCCTTCCCTCTCGAAGTCATTCAGGTTCCTAAGTGGGGACAAACATGTTTTAGACTTAAGTTTAAGCACAGACACCTCTCCAAATTCCTCCATCATGGTCAGTACGGTGGGGAGATCTTGTTGTGTATCCTGGAGATAGAGAATTGCAATATTCCAAAATCGGATAAAATGTCCCAGGCACCATTGGTTGGTATTCACCAACGTGGGCTCTTGTCTGTTAAGAGTGCTACAAGTGTTACAAATATTAAAGGTGCCAATGGCACCCCTGTCTGGTAGCTGGACCTACAGGGAAGCCTATGGAAATTTCTCTGCCTGTGCATACCTTAGCCATTGCAAACTACTGATTCCCGGGCCAAACCTCATGCACTCGAGCACTGACTTCGGGTCTGGCCACCCCACTGTATCTAATGTTTTCTCAATGTCCAAAGACATCCCCATTGGTGCTGCATCATCTCCCGATGTCCTATCCATGATTGAAAAATAGCCATTGTAAATTGAGGAATGCATTGCTCCCCAGGATAAACCCATTTAAATTTGGTGTACAAGTGTACGCATCACCGGGGTCAGCCTATTTGCTAGCGCCTTGTCTGATATCTTGCAATCGGTATTGAAAAGTGAGATAGACCAGTATGATCACATATCTAAGGGATCACAACCCAGCTTGAGCAGAACAGTTAGCACGCCGAAGGTGACAGAGCTGGGTAACTTGTTGCATGGTGATGTCAGGCATCATACTCCCTGTAGTCTATCCACCCAAGCTGATTCGTCATAGACCTGTACTCTCGGCGCAGTTCAGTGTGTTTGCTCCCGTCCCCAACCCCAACTTCACCTGCCCTGATTCGACACTCCAACACATCAAATACACCCATTAACATGTGTTTTACACCATAGGAGGTATTGCTATCCCCTCCCCAGGCCCATCTCACAATGGCGAGTCGACCAATACAACTCCAATCCAAGGTAAGTTTTCAGTCAGTCCATCCCAGTCTTGTGTGGTAGACCTAATCTGCAATGGAAATCAACAATTTAATTAAATGATGCGTTTGGAAGGCATCAGGGTAATGTCTGGTCCAGTTGCAGCTCCTGCATGGCCTCCTTTGTCAGGTTGTCAGCGACATTCATTGGGGTATCCTATAGTCTGGAGTGGAGATATATTAACGCAGCCGTGCGGTTCAAGTTACGCCACCACCGTGGCTGTCTTTAGCTGCTATCACTTTTGAGGGCTTACCCCTTGCAACCGTATTTGATCTGTGCCATGCCTTATGCCACTCTCAGCCATCTTGCGTTGCGGGCGGTTGTCCACTTTTACCCCTTTTGCCCTCTCCAGCCAATCACATTTCTCTGATGGTGATGTAAAGAAGAAAGTTTTCCGGAATCCAGCACCCGGAGTTTAGCTGGGAACATAAGGGAGTATTGTATGCCAAGGTGGCAAAAGTTTTCACTTATTGTCCATGGAAGGACTCACAGTGTTTCTGAACCTCCTTCGTGAAATCCAGGAATATATGCACAGTACTATTGTCCACCTGCCAAGGGCATCTACTGCTCAAGCCTTGTATGAAGTGGTTCCTGTCATGGCAGTTCAACTGCCCCTGGCAAGGTTTTTCTGGTAGGGACTCTATTTACCTGCTCCACCAAGGAAAAAATGCAACTTCTCCCCCGTTCCCCTTCCCCCCAAGCACATGTTCGCTAACACGTTTTCAAGGTCCAGCTTCATGCTGGGTCCTTACACTCCCTACGACAGGCACATGATGCCCCCGAAGCGGCCTCCGCATCATCCACTTTTGCTTCCAGGAAAGTCACAATTTTACTCAGCTCTTGTATTTGAGTTTGCATGTCTGCTACGGTCAGTCACATAGTCACCAGGGCGGATTCCGTGCTGTCAACACAGCCAACCAGCTTCCTGTGATCGGCATGCAAGAGACTCAACTCGATCGTTGGTGCATCTATTTTGAGCGCCAGCGTTGATTTAACATCCTTAATGGCTGCAGGAGTATCTCAAACACCCGCCTCACCCCCCTTGAGTCTGGAGCAGCAATGGAGGCCTTGGGACTTTCCAGGAAGCTGTGGCCTTCAGAAGATGGAGGGGATGTTTGTATCCCAGAAAGTGGAAGTGTGTTGTTGACATGCATGAAAATGTTAAATGTCTAGGGGGAGCCCTGAACACTGTAGTGGGAAAAGAGAAGACGGGGATCTTTTACAAACTCGATGAGGTCCTTTTGCTGAAGCTGCTGTTGTTTCATCGTCCTGATCTCTGCTGTCTCTTTTGATCAGATGAGAAGGGCATGTTAATGTTAATGTTAATGTTAGTGAGATTTATAGAGCGCGCGAATAGGTGTCTGGGCGCTAAACCAGAGTAGTACCTGAGACCACGGAGAGCAGTGCGATTAGTTTGAAAAAAGCCAGGTTTTTAATTGTTTCCTAAAGGAGGAGAGGGAGTTCAGCCCTCTCAAAGATGCAGGGAGAGCGTTCCAGAGTTTTGCTACACAATAGGCCGTACTCCGGCCTCCCCAGCTAGCAGTACGGATCTTAGGTACCAGCATTAATCTGGCATTTGTTGATCTTAACTGCCTACCTGGGTGGTACCATGAGAAAAGATGTTTCAAAGGTACCTGGCCTGCCCCATTCAAGGATTTATGGGCAAGGCAGAGTGCTTTAAATTTGGAACGTTGCACCACAGGCAGCCAGTGGAGATTCCGTATCTCTCCTTTAATCGATTGATACTTAGGGATTTTCAATAGTAGCCTGGCTGCATCATTCTGTACCATCTGGAGCTTCTTAAGATGTTGTTTCTGTAACCCAAGATATAAACCGTTACAGTAGTCCAGCTTGGGCAACACCAAGGTAGTCACCACTGTTTTCCTAAGATCCTGAGGAATAAATGGTAAGACCTTTTTAAGTTTCTTCCACAGGTAGAAAGAAGCTGAAACTATGGCGTTAATTTGATGTGCGTAAGTGAGACCTTTATCTATCAGGATTCCGAGGTTTTTAGCCTTCATCACTGGTTCAGGAGTCTGTCCAAGTTCAGCCGGCCACCATAGCCCATCCCATTTTGGCTGTAGATTTCCGAAGGTAACCACTTCGGTCTTATCCAAATTGAGCTTTAAACAGTGTCTTCCCATCCAGAGGCTGATTTCCCTCATGCAGCATTGAAACTGTACTGCTGGGGATAAAGTATTTTTATAAACCGCAATGACAATCTGAGTATCGTCGGCATAAGATATCAGTTGATGCCAAGCTGCTGTATTAGAGGTGCGAGTTCAGAGACATAGACGTTGAACAACGTGGGGCTCAACGACGAGCCCTGGGGGACCCCGCAAGGTAGGACATAGGGGGTTGCTAGATAGTGATCAAGGGAAACTCTCTGCCTTCTATTCTTCAAAAAGGATGACAGTAATGAGAGGGCATGGTCCCTAATCCCCAGATGTTCAAGGCGCGCAAGTAAGATGTCATGATGCACGGTATGAAAGGCCGCTGATAGATCGAGGAGAATCAGGACAGCAGCACCACCCTTATCCATCACTGCCCTGATCTCCTCAGTGGCCTTGATGAGAGCTGTCTCCGTTCTATACCCAGAAAGGAAACCGAACTGGGAAGGGTCGTGTAATTCATTCTCCTGGATGAATTGCGTGAGTTGGCTGTTCGTAATTTTCTCAACCATCTTGGCGGGAAAAGGAAGCCTTGCAATCGGGCAGTTTTTGCTAGTTGTGGACGGATCTAGATTAGCTTTTTTTAGCAAAGGAAGAATGATTGCGTATTTCCAGACGGCGGGAAAAATTCCTGATAAAAACATATTGTTCAAAATGTTAGTTAAAATTGGGCTTACCTCCCCTGCAATGCTTTTCAGAACTGCCGGGGGACATGGATCCAGTGGTGATACAGATTTGATATCCTGAATTAGTTTTTCCACTAGCTCATTAGAAACCTGTGTAAATGTGCACAGCTCGTTTTTTCTGTGGGACCCTACAGCGGGATCATGGATGCAGCTCAGCTACCTTATTGGAGATATTCGAGAAGATGCTGTATATATTGTTGACTTTATTCCTAAAAGCATTAGCTATTCTGTCACATAGCGTTTGGTTACTCTCGGAAAGTGGGCTGTTGAGAGGAGTTGTAAGCTTCTTCACAACCTGGAACAGTTTTTTTGCTGCATTTTTAGATGACTCTATTTGTTTAGTGAAGCAGGACTTCTTCTCTATAGTTAGCAGGTTTTTGTAATTAGCTAATGCACATTTATAACTCTCTTTTTCCTTGTCTTCGTAATTCTCTCTCCAGCGCCTTTCCAGTCTACGGCATCTTTGTTTTTCTAAACGTAGAGCTTCCGTGAACCAAGGAGCCGAGGGCTGGCTACTATTCCCAGTGCTTTTTTTTCCCATTTGAGACTGTCATCGCAAAGGCTTTATTCAGCCAGTTGTTATAATTCTCAACTGCTTGATCTACCTGTTGACTCATCTTTGGGCAGGTCTGATTAAGTTGGAGTTCAAGTAGGTTAGTATCTATTTTATTCCATGCTTTGAAAGTTTTTCCCTGATCTTTATTAAAACAGGCTTCCGCTATCACTTGGGCAGGGTAGTCAAATAGAATCAGAGAATGATCTGACCAGGCCATAGGGAGCATGTTTTTACTATCACTCCAGTGATTGAGGTAAAAGTACCATCCAAGGTATGCCTTCCCTGATGTGTGGGTTTAGGAGCCAACTGGGTGAGCCCCATCGTGTCCATGAATTCAGGGAGCATCACTTTATCTTTATCTAACGTCAGGTCAAGGTGTACATTAAAGTGCCCCAAGATAGTAAACCCCCTTGTCGTAAAATGGGGTTCCAGCAATGTATCCAGATTCGCCCCAAAATTAGTCCTTGATCCGGGAGGGCGGTACAGTAAGGTTCCTTTAAAGGTATTTTTACAGTTTAGTTCTATCGCGAAATTCAATCCTTCGCAAAAAGGATTAACCACTGAGGAAAAAGTGGCTTTAAAGTGTTTGCGATAAATGATGGCAAGACCGCCCCCTCGTTTTAAGGGTCTGTCGAGTCTTGATACAACAAAGCCCTGAGGCACAGCGAGCAAAAGGTCGGGGTCAGATGATGGATCTGTCCAAGTTTCAGTGAGAAACAGCATATCCAAATTATATTGCAAGATGGTGTCCGCAATTTCCACTCTGTGTCCTCACATTGATCATACCACAGTGACTCTCTGTTTGTCTAAGGGTCTGTGTAGGATTAGGTTTTGGTTTTGAGGCAGCTATCAAACTGAACTTGGTCTGATAGAGGCCAGAAAAACAGAAACCACAAAGACAGGTGAATTTATAGGGCCTAGCATCCTTATCCAACCCACACCTGGTACAGCTTCAGTTAAGCTCATGTTTGTTAAGATTGTACAACTCTGAACTAGAGTATTGCAGGACACAGGGGCACAAACGTGCAGGGGGTAATGCGCGTCCTTACCATGTGTGATTTAAATATGGTGATGGCAGAGAGCTAGACCGCGCCCCACCGGAAGTAGGGGGTCCTGACCCGGCTCTGTCCGCCGGAACGGACTTCGCGATCAAAATGCCCTCTGCACAAACAGCACACAGCTGCGGCGGACCGGGCGGGGCAAGATCACGACAATCACGGTGAGCTGTTATTAAGATGAAGCAGAAATAAAAATACGAACAGCAATATTAGCCCCCCCTCCCAATGTGCAACAACGCAGAGTGGCAGCACAAATGTTTAAAATGAAGCAAAATTAAAAAAATAGTAACAGAGGACCAAGCCTCCGAATGCCTGCAGGACTTACTCTTATATAAAAATATTCTTTATATTATCCATAAAAACACATTAGATCACAATCACTATATTACTGTGCCACCAGGCACTTGCCATGACTTCACAGGAATTACATCAATCCTTTGGCCAGTCAGGCACCATCATAAACATTACAGTTAGGATACCCAGTAACTACTGGCAGGATTGCGCTTCTCGTAAAGCATTAGGTATAAACATCATCAGCAGTGCACTATAGCAGCCACTTGTACAGTGAACTTATCATAACCACGTCATGCCCACCTTCGGCATACCACCATTGCTGCAGATCGCCATCCTTGTACTGTACGTAGGGTGCAACCCTGACAATGGGTTACCACAACTAAGAGTGGCACCTGCGCTCCTGCTAACTGTACTGCAGTATTGCCTTTCCCTGCATAGGCTCTTGGGCTACCTACCCACCTACCACAGGGAATGCGGTAATGTCATACTCGGGGCCTTCCTTCGCCAGTGAACTGGGGCCTTCGTCCAGGGCTCTCAGCGAACGGTTAACACCAGGACAAGTGCTGCCCTCAAGCGATATGTCACCAAGAGGCCGGAGGGGGAACACCCACTTTCCACCGCTGCGAGGAGATGTCACTCGTCCCCCACTCATTGGAAATGCCCAGGAGCAGCTGCCTCCAACACACGAAGCTGCTACAAAAACAAAACAGGAACCCAATGCAGCAATGATGGGTTCCCCCGTAGCAGCCTCCTCAGGTCCGGACAAGCACTGTGGCGCGTCACCCACAAGCCTACCTCGAGTCATGCAGGCTCCTGCCGGGTTTCAGTGCTTGAAGGTAACTTCCTTCGGGTGCGGCACGGAGGGCAGGGCACAGGCAGGCCGGCACATTGGGGCCCCTTAGCAGAGGGCAGTCCCTTCAGCCTCCCAGAGGGCAGGAGCTTAGTCTCAAACAGCGGTTCCTTCTGGCGCGACAGCGGTTCCTTCTGGCGCGCAGCAGTCAACGCAGTGTCTTCTCTCTTCATCCCCTGTCTCATGTCACTGAGAACCAGACGGTCAATACATCCAGACAGGGCACAAACACACCTAGCACACAGAACTTCATACTTCTAAAAGTGCCATTTCTAAAATAGTAATAATAAATTTGCTTTCACCAATAAGCAGGATTTATCTCTACTTTTCCAAACATACCAGGCATGGCCATGCTACCCCTCTCAGATCAGAAATTACCACTGAAGCACATATCAGGGAATCCCCAATGTATCCATATGAGAGGGCAACAGTAGAAAGAAAACAAATAGGCTGTTTGTCACTACCAGGACATTCCACACAGTTAAAGCACATGTCCTACCTTTTACTTACACAGCACCCTTCCTTAGGGCTAGCTAGGGCCTAACCTAGAGGTGACTTACAAGTAGTAAAAGGGAAGTTGCAGACGTGGTAACCCTTTTACGTGCCACGTCACAGCGGCAGTAAACTGCGCATGCAGGCCCTGCCGTCACAGAGGCCTGAGACAGGTTTGAAAGACTACTTCGGTAAGTGGTGCAAGCAGCTCTGCAAGCCCACCAATAGCATTTAATTTACAGTCCCTGGGTATATGGGATACCACTGTCCAAGTGACTTACAGGTACATTAAATATGCCATACAGGCGTAGACCAATCTTACCAAGTTTACAAGAAAGAGCACATGCACTTTAGCACTGATCAGCAGAGATAAAGTGTCCAGAATCATAAAAACCACCAACAACAGGTCAGTAAAAACATACAGGAGGAAGGTAAAATGTTCTCGGATGACCCTGCAAACAGGGCCATGTCCAGCACAGCACTCGCACAGTAATAAAGTAAAAACACAAGAAAACTCCCACCTGAATTTAGAAAAAAATGGAGTAATATGTTTCTATTGATTTAACACCAAAATGATAATAATCCAACAGGAAGAACTGGAGATATGCAATTTCAAAGATGTATGGTAGGTACAGTGCCTCAAAGCACAAAGTGCCACTCGTAAAAGTCCACATTTGTAAAGCGCACAATCACCCGTAAGGGTCTCTAGGCGCTGGGGGCCGTCGGGAAGATTAAGCGAGCTATTGCCCAGAGTCACATGGTGCTGGGCTAACCTGCCGCCGGAGCCGGGGATAGAACCGTGGTCCCCAGATTCCAGCGTCAGTCGCCCTGGCCGCGGCGCCACACCTCTCCCGTGGGTATCTGGTTGTGCGAGACTGAGGGAAAGTCACAAATTCAGGCCAACCATGTTGGAGCACAGGTAGGATAGAGGGACCAGATTAGACCTACTGGAAAGTTTATCTTCTAAAGTTAAGCATTAAGAGTCCTGTTCATGATGGTAAAGGCCACAGGACAGTATTCCGCACAGTCATCATTGTAAGCAAAAACAAGCAGCCCGGGTGACACTGTAGCTGTTGGACGTCACAGATGGTCGTTGTTGTATCTTGGTGGTCACTGTGCGCTGTCGATGCTATGGCCGAAGTGCAGCTCTCACGTACCCAGTCATCAATGGCAGTCGCTGTAGCGTGATGAGTCTGGTTCGCCGGAGCTTCATGTTGGTGGTTAGCAAGATCTTGGTCTCAAAATGCCCAAAACTTCAGTATTTCTCCTTTTCTACTAGGAAGACCTCAACCGATGCCACACCAAGGGGCCAGGACCTGGGAGGCAACTCTTGGGATAAGGAACTCACTCTAACAGAGGCCAGCAGGGTATGTAGGTGCAGTGCAACAGGACAGATGGGCAGTTGCAGGGAGACCACTGGAGCTTGTTGTGTTCCTGTAGCTCAGAACAGGCCGCCAACTAACTAGCTCTTAGAGTCACTCAGGTAGCCTGGGATAAAGGATGCAGGTCCAGTCTTCCTTCCCAGAGAGCAGAGTAGGCCTCAAGCAGTCTTTCTTCTGTAGTATCCACAGGTCCAGGAGTGTACTGAAGAGTGGGTTTGAGGGTCCCTGTTTATACCTGGTTCCACTTAAAAGTGGGAGAAACTTCTGGAGCCTTCCCCACTGGAAGGTGTCTGGAAGTTATTTCCCCTTGCCCCTTGCCCTGGCCCCAGTCTGTCAGCAGGCAACATAGTCTAGTGCAAAGTTCCTTGGTTTTGAGCTGAGGCAGTGTCTTTGAATTGTAATTAGGGCTGTTCACAGCTCCGCCTCCCCATCCTGCCTTGGGTGGCCCAACCTGCCAACACCCAGGCCCCCTGTTGTGTCGCTGTCTGAGAGGAATACACAAAGGCCAACTGCCAAAAACACCTAGTCTAGTGATCCAGAAGAGACAACAAAATGGCAACTTTCTGAAAGTCCATGAATTCTAATGGGTAAACCCTGTATCCTGCTTCAGCCATCAAATCTTATGTCCCTGGTAGAGACCTCCGTTCCACGGCCCAACATCTTTTAGCAGTCCCTCGCTACAGGAAAAAAAAAACAGGGTGGCTCGAAATTTTCCACCCTTGCCCCCATGTTCTGGAATTCTCTTCCCCTTCACCTTAGGTCTCTCACCCAGTACTCCATTTTCCGCAAATCACTGAAAACATTTTTATTCACTCAGGCCTTTCCGTCTTAAACCTTGTTCCCCTCTTCAGTTTATGTTCTAGCGATTGACTCTGCCCAGTAGGCTGTTTGCTATCTCAGCGCCAAGAAACCGCTCAGGTGTATGTTGCGCTTAATAAATATTTTAAACTTAAACTTAAACTTAAACTTAACCTGGGAGAATAGTGCTATACAACAGCAACTGGTTCTGTAGTGAAGAGAACAATTTCTTTTAAGCTAGAGCATTTGGGTCATGGCTGCTGGAGCGATTCCCCTGCAGTGCTGGGCCATAATAAAAACGGGTGTGGTCATGACGAGCTCAGCTCATCATGAGCACCTGAGAGGTATATGCCATGATGAGCTGAGCGCGTCATGAGCACCGAAGGGATTAACTAGGATGTGCCAACAATGGCATGGCATATGCAGGATTTGAAAACATAAATGTAGTTAATAAGCACCATAGACAAAGAAAAAAATGATTTTTTTTGCATAACATTCACATAATGCAGAAATGCAAAGTGCTACACATCACAGACACAGGACTGTTTATCAGAAGAAAAAATAATAATAATAATAATAAACAAATCAGTACCATACGAAAAATGTGTTGACATAAAAAGTAATACCACATAACAAACATTTAACAACATACAAGAAACAAAAATCACTTAATGCGGTGTCCGTTTAGAACTCTTTAGTCTGTTCAAACATATCCTAATCTCTTGGCAGTACATAGGTAAGATATTGGTATGGAAAACCTATTTGTATCATTGACGTTTCGACCACTTCGAATAGGTTTGTTCATAAACATCACAACTGGTCATCCTAAGGACTAGAAAACTTGAATACAGCCTGGTTAAAGTACGAACATCATGCTGCTTGATGTTCTCATCAAAGTATAAACTGGGAAGTACTCCTCCACTTAGTGAAGAGGTGGACAAAGGATCAAGTGTATCCAAGTTCTGTAAGGCTCCTAAAAAGGAACCATTGAAGAAGAAAACACATGAGGTCAGATTTATGGAGAGAACACATTTTTCTAAGTGTGTGGTGCTTATTAATTTAATTTGCTGAGTTTAAAAATCATTTATGTTTCACACCGTTCATTGACACGTCCTAGTTAATCAGGACTAGACTCCTCTAGCTTAAAATAAATTGTTCTCTTCCCTTAATAGCCAGTTGTTGTTGCATAGCAACTTTTTAAAAGTGGCATTTCTAGAATTGTGTCTTGTAATCTGACTTTACCACTACAGAGGGTTTTAAATTAAAATTCTTCACACACCAAACATGAGATTACTACCCGCTCCCATACAAACTTTATCTCTTATTAAAGGTAAAAAGGTAATCCAATGTTAGCCTTTGGAAGAGGTAGGCGTCACAGTGGTGAAAAATGAATTTGTGGGGTTTTTACTATCAGGAAATGTAAAACTTTAAAGTACATCTCGAACTATTTAAATACACTGTGCCCTGCCCTATGTTCTGTTCATGATGAGTTTGGCAAGATAATACTGTATTGAGGTATTCCAATGGAATTAAGAGGTAACTGGATTGCATCTCATATCAACATTCCAAAAGAGTTAGCGTTAGACAGTTAGTGTAAGAGTTAGTATTAGGTAGTTGGAGTAAGTGTTAGCGTTAGATAGTTAGTGTAAGAGTTAGGGTTAGATAGCTAGTGTAAGAGGTAGCGTTAGATAGTGTTAGATATTTTAAGAGATAGGGTTAGATAGTGTTAGGGTTAGATAGTTAGTGTAAGAGTTAGGGTTAGATAGTAAGTGTAAAAGTTAACAATAGATAGTGTAAGAGTTAGGGTTAGCTAGTGTAAGAGTTAGTGTTAAATAGTTAGTGTACAAGTTAGGGTTAGATAGTTAGTGTAAGGATTAGCATTAGATACATAGTGTAAGAGTTACCATTAGATAGTTAGTGTAAGAGTTTACGTTAGATATTTACTGTAAGTGTTCACGTTAGATAGTTAGTGTAAGTGCGTTAGATAGTTAGTGTAAGAGTTAGGGTTAGAAAGTTAATGTAAGAGTTAGGGTTAGATAGTTAGTGTAAGAGTTATGGTTAGACAGTTAGTGTAAGAGTTAGCATTACATACTTAGTGTAAAAATTAGCGTTAGTTACTGTAAGAGTTTGCGTTAGCGTTAGTGTAAGAGTTAGGGTTAGAAAGATAATGTAAGAGGTAGTGTCAGATAGAGTAAGTTAGCTTTAGATAGTTAGTGTAAGAGTTAGAGTTAGATAGTGTAAGAGTTAGGGTTAGATAGTTAGTGTAAGTTAGCGTTAAACAATCAATCAGGGTTTTGTAAAGCGTGCTACTCACCCGCGAGCGTCTCAAGGCGCTGGGAGCAGGGTGCATCTCCGGATCAGTTGAAAAGCCAGGTTTTGAGGCTCTTCCTGAAGGTGTGCAGAGTAGGGGACCGTCTGATGTTGACTGGGAGCTTGTTCCAGGTCTTTGCAGCTTCGTAGAAGGCTCTTCTACCTGCTTGGGTTCTTCGGATGCGTGGGGTTACTGTCAGGGCAAGGTTAGCTGAGCGGAGGTTCCTTTTGGGTACGTGAAAGGCGACTCTCTCGTTGAGGTATTTGGTCCGATGTTGTGGAGGGATTTGTAAGCGTGGGTGAGTAGTTTTGTAAAAAACTATTTAATATTTTTATTTGCAGTTTTATGAAACATAAACAAAACAGGCATGTCACATACAATCACCCTCCACTTCCCTCCCACCATCCACCCTCCTTCCCCCTCCCACCTGCACACGATCTCCTCTTCATCTTGACAGGACTATACCTTGTTTGTGCACAAATCCCTAAAGTGTGGAAATAAAAACCCCCTTCCAATTCCGCCCGTCCTCAGCCAGTGCAGCCGGGTGCCTCTCCCAGCTTAGTTGACAGACCCCCATCCAGCCCATGGTATCGGCGCCATTTCCCCCAAACTCTGTTGAATTTCTTGGGGATTGTACGTGACTCTCTCCGCCGCCATGTACAGATCCATGGCCCTTCTCCAGTCATCTAGACTCGGCGGCGTGGGGGCCCTCATGCCCGGGCCACATCCCTCTTAGCCACCACTAATGCCAAAACTACAAATATGAGAAGGGGCGACCCAAGTCCACGTCATTTGTTCCTCCCAGCAGCACCAATTTGGGGTTCAACGGCAAATCGACCTCCAGCACTTCTCCCAGCTCCCCCAGAACCTCGGCCCAGTATGCCTGTATTATGGGACGGTGCACAGAGATAATATCGACTCCAAAATATCGTTTGGACAGAATATCGAGTTTTAAATATCGTTTGGAGAAAATATCGACAGGACAGAATATCGACAGCCAAAATATCGTTTTTAAGGTAATTGAAGTAATATCGACTGTAAATAATATAGAAAGTGAAAATATCCAAGTATATAATCTAGATAGTAAAAAATATCGTTTTTTAAATAATATTTAATTATTTATAGTGTTTTTATGTTATAATATGTGTGAAAAGTGTCATTTTATGTTATAATTATTTTTAATTAATGATTTTTTTTAATTATTGTGTAATTTTATTCTGTAGCGGGTTGTGGGTTTATAGGGGAATAGGGTGGGAAGTAATTTAATTATAATTAATTAAATATGTAAATTTATTAATTGGTAGTAATAATTAACTAATTGGTAATTAAATAATATTTCTTAATTATTTAAAATTTAATTGGCAATTAATTTAATTTAATTGATTAATTGCCAATTATGTAAATTAAAATATTTTATTTCCTGTAGCGGGTTGTGGGTTTATAGGGGAATAGGGTGGGAAGTAATTTAATTATAATTAATTAAATATGCAAATTTATTAATTGGTAGTAATAATTAATTAATTGGTAGTTAAATAATATTTCTTAATTATTTAAAATTTAATTGGCAATTAATTTAATTTAATTGATTAATTGCCAATTATGTAAATTAAAATAATTTATTTCCTGTAGCGGGTTGTGGGTTTATAGGGGAATAGGGTGGGAAGTAATTTAATTATAATTAATTAAATATGTAAATGTATTAATTGGTAGTAATATTTAATTAATTGGTAATTAAATAATATTAGTTAATTAATTAAAATGTAATTGGTAATTAATTTAATTTAATTGATTAATTGCTAATTATGTTAAATTAAAGGGGTATTTTTAGGGTTCAGGGTCAGTTTTGGGTTTTTGGGTAAAGGGGTATTTTTAGGGTTCAGGGTCAGTTTTGGGTTTTTGGGTAAAGGGGTATTTTTAGGGTTCAGGGTCAGTTTTCAGTTTTTGGGTAAAGGGGTATTTTTAGGGTTCAGGGTCAGTTTTCAGTTTTTGGTTAAAGGGGTATTTTTAGGGTTCAGGGTCAGTTTTCAGTTTTTGGGTAAAGGGGTATTTTTAGGGTTCAGGGTCAGTTTTCAGTTTTTGGGTAAAGGGGTATTTTTAGGGTTCAGGGTCAGTTTTCAGTTTTTGGTTAAAGGGGTATTTTTAGGGTTCAGGGTCAGTTTTCAGTTTTTGGTTAAAGGGGTATTTTTAGGGTTAATGGTCAGCTTTCAGTCTTTGGGTAAAGGGGTATTTTTAGGGTTCAGGGTCAGTTTTCAGTTTTTGGGTAAAGGGGTATTTTTAGGGTTCAGGGCCAGTTTTCAGTTTTTGGTTAAAGGGGTATTTTTAGGGTTCAGGGTCAGTTTTCAGTTTTTGGGTAAAGGGGTATTTTTAAAGTTTAGGGTCTGTTTTCAGTTTTTGGGTAAAGGGGTATTTTTAGGGTTCAGGGTCAGTTTTCAGTTTTTGGGTAAAGGGGTATTTTTAGGGTTTAGGGTCAGTTTTCAGTTTTTGGGTAAAGGGGTATTTTTAGGGTTCAGGGTCAGTTTTGGGTTTTTGGGTAAAGGGGTATTTTTAGGGTTCAGGGTCAGTTTTCAGTTTTTGGGTATTATTTTATTATATTTTGTTACTATATATATATGTTTTAATAAATATGAAATAAAAAAATATTTATTTATATGTCATTAATTATTTAATTATTATAAGTTAATTTAGGTAATTTTAAGTATATTTTAGTAATTAATTATTAATATTAATTTAATTTAACACTGTTTTAGTAAATACGATATTTTTTACAACTATATTTTTGTAAACGATATTTTTGATTCGATATTTTTGTACTTACCTGTTTGAAGATAGCCAGTCGATATTTTGTCCGTCGATATTTTCTCATCGATATTTTTGTATGTCGATATTTATGTGGTCGATATATTTTCAGTGATCCTTATGGGACATGTCCAAACAGTATGGTAGAAGTCTCCCTGCCCCGAGCACATCTTAGACAGTTCGTGTCTCTAGCCCGGCCCATGCGATGTAGCCGCACCCTGTCATAGTACACCCTGTGTAGGATTTTGTGGGTGAGTAGTTTTTAGGTTATTCTCTTCTCGACGGGGAGACAGTGAAGGTCTCGTAAGTGCTGGGTCATGTGCTTGTGTCAAGGGGTTCAGAGGACGAGTCTGGATGTGGTGTTTAGATGGTTTGGAGCTTGTGAAGCAGGGTTCTGTTTATTCCAGCATAGAGGGAATTGCTAAAGTTCAGTCTGCTAGTTACAAGTTCATTGGTGATGGTCTTTCTGCTTTCGGGGAGGGATCCACTTGAAGGTCTTGCGGAGTATGCGGAGGGAGTTGAAGCAGATGGAGGTGACTGCATTGATCTGGTGGGTCATGGAGAGGGAGGAGACTAGGATGATGCAGAGGTTACGGGCATGTTCTGACGGAGTGGGTGGGTTTCTCAGGGTGGGAGGCCACCAGGTGTTGTCCCAGGCGGTGGAGGAGGGTCCAAGGACAAGGACCTCTGTCTTCTCCGAGTTGAGCTTTAGGCAGCTGTTGTTCATCCAGGCTGCGATGTCTTTAATTCCTTCCTGGAGTATGAGTTTGGTGTCTTAGGGGTTCTTCGTGAGGGAGAGGATTAGCTGGATATCATCGGCGTAGGATACTATGCTGAGTCCATGCTGTCTGATGATGGAGGCGTGGAGGGCCATGTAGATATTGAAGACTGTAGGGATGAGCGAGGATCCTTGTGGTACTCTGCAGTTGATCTCTGTGGGTTCAGAGAGGAAGGGTAGGAGTCTGATCGTTTGGGTTCTACTGGAGAGAAAGGAGCGGATCCATTTGAGGGCGGTTCGTTGTATACCGGCGTCGTGGAGTGTGGTTGCGAGAGTGCGGTGAGAGATGGCGTCAAAGCCTGTGGAGAGGTCTAGTAGGATGAGGGCCGCAGTGTGGCCTTGGTCGAGTAGCATGCGGAAGTTGCCGGTGGCGGCAAAGAGGGCAGTCTCGTGCTGTGGTTGATGCAAAATCCGGACTGGGAGGAGTCGGCGATGGCGTTCTCTTCGATTAAGGTGGTCAGTTGGGCATTGATGAATATCACTGTAATTTTGGCTGTGAAGGGAATGAGATAGATGGGCCAGTAGTTCATTAGGTCCGCCGGGTCGGCGAGGGTTTCTTGAGGAGGGGCTTGTCCTCTGCCTGCTTCCAGATGTTGGGGAAGATGCCAGATTCAAAGGAGGCACTAAAGGTCCGGCCTAGCTCGGGGGCTATGGTGGCGGCGGCTCTGTGGTAGATATTCAATAGGTAGGGGAAGTCGGGGCTCCTGAGTAGGTGTTCTTCATGGTCATGGAGGTGTCTTCGGTGATGGCAGGTGTTCAGGTGGGGATGGTGGGCTGGTTGTTGGTGGTGGGGAGGGGGTTGGTGTCTGGAGTGCGTTCGCTGATGTTGTCATAGAGGGTCTTGATTTTCAGGTTTAAGTAGGAGCTGAGCTTGTTGCAGAGGTCCTGGGATGGTGCGAAGTCCATGGCTTCGCTGGAGGGTTTGGTGAATTGCTGTATGAAGTTGAAGAGTTCTTTGGGGTTACTGGTGTTGGTGTGGATTTTGTTCTTGATGAAGGTCCGTTTGGTGGCTCTTATGCACTGGTGGTATTCAGTCCTGGCATTCCTGTAGGTGTTCTGATCTTGGTGGTTTTCCTGTTCCTCCATAGGTTCTCTAGGCATCTGCAGTAGCGCCTGGCTTTTTGGAGGTGGAAGGTGAACCAGGCGGCTTTCAGGGGGCGTTGTTTGACAGGGTGGCGGAGGAGTGTGAGCTTGACTGCGCAGCTGGTAATCCAGCTGTGTAGTTCTTTGGCTGCGGAGTTGGCGTCGGTTGTGACAGAGGGGGGTCATGGAGGAGGGTGTGCTGGGGTGTTCCTCTGTGATCTTACTCCAGTTCCTTCATGGCAGGCACGGGGCGGGTTTGGGTACGGTGATGGTGCTTAAGTTTAAGTGTACACAGTGGTGGTCTGCCCGGAGGGGTTGTGTGGCGTGGCTGAAGTGGATGTTTGTCCCTGCTGCGAAGATGGGGTTGAGGATGTGTCCATCTCTGTGGGTGGGGGTGGTGACGAGCTGTTTCAGTTTGAGGTTGACAAGGTTGTCAAGGAGGGTGGTGGAATCAAGGTTGCTGTGGTTGTCGAGGTGGAAGTTTCGGATGTCCGATGAGCATGTATTCCGTGTAGGCCATGGCGTGGGGTGCAACAAAGTCGGCAATGGTGGTGGCGGAGAAGGCGCGAGGCCCGGGGGTCTGTAGATGAGGGTCCCGCGCAGTGTGGTTCTGGGGCTGGTCTGGAAGTGGAGGTGCTCTTTGTTGGAGAGGGGGGTGCTTGTGCTGGAGATGAAGAGTCAGAGGGAGCTCTTGTGCTCGAGGGCGAGTCCTCCTCCTGGGCGGTGGTGGAGGTCCTTATTCTGGATTTTGTATCCGTCTGGGATGGCAGTGGCGATGTTAGTTTCAGAGGAGACATTGGTCAATGTTTCGGTGAAGAAGGCGATATCTGGCGAGAGGGTGTTGAGCAGGTCCCAGTTCTCTATGGCGTGTCTGTGTATGGAGTGCAGTTAGTGTAAGAGTTAGGGTTAGAGAGTTAGTGTAAGAGTTAGGGTTAGATAGTTAGTGCAAGAGATAGGTTAGATAGTTAGTGTAAGTAAGCGTTATATAGTGTAAGAGTTTGGGTTATATAGTTAGTGTAAGAGTTAGTGTTTGAAATGTTCTAAAATGATCATTTGGAACCTCAGAGCAATATTGTATGTGAGGCCCGGAGGCTCAAATTTTGCTTCTCTACCAAAGAGCTATTCTGTATCGTGAAGGAACTCTCCAACCCCAGCGCCAACACCAACGACATCCCACCCTCACAAGATCTGTGCGACTCACTGGACACCTTCTTCCATCGCAAGATCACTGACATCCACGACAGCTTCAACCCCATGACTGCCCCGACCACAGCAGACCTCGCCCCCCCACCCACGAACACCACCTGCACCAACCGCCTGACCTCCTGGTCCCACGTCAACGACGACGAGACACACAAGATCATGAACTCTATCCACTCAGGATCACCGTCTGACCCCTGCCCACACCACGTATTCAACAAAGCCGACACAACCATCACACCCCAACTACGGTAGATCATCAACATCTCCTTCGAGGCAGCGACATTCCCAGAAAGCTGGAAACATGCATGAATCAACGCCCTCCTCAAGAACCCCAAGGCAGACCCCAAGGACCTCAAGAACGTCCGGCCCATCTCTCTGCTCCCCTCCCCGGCGAAGGTCATCGAGAAAATCGCCAACATGCAACTAGCCCACCATCTCGAGCACAAAAATATCTTAGACCCGTCCCAGTCCGGATTCAGACATAACCACAGCACCAAAACCGCACTCATCGCCGCCACAGACGACATCAAGCACCAACTAGACAACGGCGAAACATCAGACCTCATCCTCCTGGACCTATCAGCCGCCTTCGACACGGTCTGCCACCGCATACCAAAGACATGCCTCCAAGAAGCCGGAATCCAGGAAAAGGCCCTGGACTGGACCACATCCTTCCTCTCCGGCAGAACACAGAGAGTCCACCTTCCACCCTTCCGATCCGAAGCCACCAACATCATCTGCGGCGTACCCCAGGGCTCATCCCTCAGCCCGACCCTGTTCAACGTCTACATGGCCCCGTCGCGCAAGTAGCCCGCCAGCATGACCTGATCATCATCTCCTACGCCGATGACACCCAGCTCATCCTCTCCCTTACCAATGACCCGCACACCGCCAAAACAAACCTCCACGCGGGAATGACGGCTGTTGCCGAATGGATGAAGAGCAGCCGTCTGAAACTCAACTCGGACAAGACGGAGGTCCTCATCCTTGAACTAACCCCCTCTGCCTGGGACGACTCCTGGTGGCTGACCACACTGGGAATGCCACCGTCACCCACAGACCACGCACGCAACCTAGGATTCATCCTCGACTCCTCCCTCTCCATGTCGTAGCAGGTCAACGCCATCTCCTCCTCCTGCTACAATACCCTCCACATGCTCCGCAGGGTCTACAAGTGGATCCCGTCCGAAACCAGAACAGTGACCCAAGCCGTCATCAGCATCAGGCTAGACTATGGCAAAACGCAGGAATCCCGGCCAAACACCTACAACGACTGCAACGCATCCAAAACGCAATCGCCCGCCTGATCCTCAAAATCCCTCGTCGCAGCCACATCAACCCCCACCTACGAAACCTGCACTGGCTCCCCATCGACAAAAGAATCACCTTCAAGTTCCTCACCAATGCACACAAAGCACTCCACAACACCGGACTAGCCTACCTGAACAGCAGACTCAGCTTCTACACCCCCACCCGCCAGCCTCGCCCTTGCCGCCGTCCACCCGCATCCAACGAACAACTTCTGGTGGCAGATCCTTCTCCTTCCTCGCCACCAAGACCTAGAACACCCTCCTGGCCCAGCTGCGGTAGACCCAAGACCTGCTCACCTTCAGAAAGCTCCTCAAGACCTGGCTATTCAAGCAGTAGCGGCAGCCTCCCCTCAGCGCCTTGAGACCCTCATGGGTAAGTAGGGCGCTTTACAAGTATTCTGATTGATTGATTGATGTTTTTCTTTTTTTTTTACTGAATTTTCACAGCTGACAATCATAATGCAGTAATCTCAAAAGTCAGATTTATATACTATATATTAGTAACCATTTTTTTTTTTGCGATTCCTTATTTTGCACCAGATTTTCCTTTATACATACCATTTTGCAAATTCGCATTTGCAAACACCGAAATTTGGCATTGGTCAATTGCATTACTGCCAGTAAAAGTGAATAGGGAAGCTGTTTTAAGTACATGTGAAGAACACTGGTGAAATCAAGTTCCCCAACTACATGATGGTATCAAACATCTCGTATTAATACGCCCACTCTGATTCCAGTGGTGATTTATTAATACATGCACCCAGAGGGCACCTTAGAAACCTACCAACTACCAGTGTGGTATGCTGACTGGTCCTAGCCAGCCTGCCACCACAGACCAGGTTCTGGCACCCAAGGGTGAGGGGGTTTCTCTCAGTTGGTCCAAAACAAAGCCCGCTCAGGCAGAGGGTGTTTACAACCCCTCCCACAGGATGACATGTGAATTAGCATTCCAAGGCAGGGAGCTTCCAAGAGCCCACCGCCTTTGGGAACCTGGCTTCGCTCACAGGAGAGGATGCTGATCCCTCTTGGCCAGGGTCTGCTCGGCGCCTGGACAAGGAGGGAAAATCTGTAGTCAGACAGGTGTGTTCACCTTCAGGATAGTTCCGTCCCTAAGATGGGCTACCTGAGTGAACGTGAAATCTCAGAGTCATCTTTGTGATGAAAGAATTAGGAATTCTGGGACAGAGTTATGCCCACTTCTCTCAGGACTCTTTGGCTACTACACTTCACTCCCCTAAATCCAGTATTTAGGGGAGCCCCTGGCACCATGAAATAAGATCCGGATGACCTGAAACAAGAAGACGGTTGTGAAGAATTGCAAGAAGGAACAGAAGACACTAATTGACTTGGTGCCAACCGGATTGCTGTCCTTGACAACTGCGACAAAGACAACTTGTCCTGCAGCTGCCGTGTCTGCAGAAGCATGAGAGAAGTGCCAGCACTTCACCCATGAACCAGGATCGCCCATGGAGCAGCAGAGCTGCTTCCCTGCATCCTGCAGGCACCCAAACAGGACTGAGAGGACTCCGGACCGATCCCCGTAGATTAACATTGGGCAACAGATGCTGAATTGCACCACTGCACACTGCCGCCCTAGAACCCCTGGGGGTGACCTGTTGATGCTGCCTTGGACCTTGCCCCATACTCACCTTAAGACCAAGAGAGTGATCCGGTGAGGCGCTGTAAAGAACTTGTATGCAGCATTTGTTTATCCTCCATAGGATAGCATTGACACTTATGAAAATTGCACTGTTACCTGACCGTATTGATTCTGGTGCCTAAATATATATCGATATGTGTTATTTTTATAAATTGGCGTGGCTCTCCTTATTGAGTCGTCTGTACCATTTATTGACTCTGTGTGTATCGCAGATGTTTGACACTACTCTCTGATAAGCCTAAAGCTGCTCGACCTCACTACTCCGTAGAAGAGCAACTTGAGATTGCTAAAGCAAACCCCGCCCACTCATAAGGGAACCCCTGGGCTCCATGCACAGTATACCTATTTTTGGTATACTATATAAAGAGCCAGTTTCCTACAGTTATCATTCATATATCTGGTTGTGGTCAGATCTTCTCATATATGCTTATGTACGGTGTATTTGCTTCTTGATTGATTCTTTTATTTGATTGTTAATGTAATTGAAAGAGAAGCTGCTACACTTGTCTGCCGAGCGATGCGATTGGTGGGAAATTGCCACAGCGTTTTCATCTGTGGAGCAGTTGATTTGGGTCAGACTGCACCCTCTCTGATCGGAGGACCGCAGTCTTCTACTGCCTGCTTTGATGCACGCGCCCCAGTGTGCCCACTCTGCTTTGCACGAGCGATAAGCCCATGGCCGAGCTGTGATAATTAGACCAACAAGACACGTTCAATATCACCTCATACACTGATCGGGATACACTGAGGGCCTCATTTACCAAGAATTGGCATACAGCAGCATTGCAAGTCTTTTGTGGTGCACTGCTCTGCGTCAATCGAAAGGCCAGGAAGGCACCTTACAGGACACAGTGCATTACTGTCCTTTCATGCGCACATTTTGCAGCCGAGCACCAACACAGACACTGTTGCACCATGGTGCACTGCTATGTCTGCTGAAGAACGTGGCACACATGGAAAGAGGAATAAAAGAGGAGAAATGAAAACATTTCTCCTCATTATGCCTGCTTAGGGGCCGTGTAAGGTGTAAGGTTTTGGCATTGCCCCAGGTTTACTTGAGTGTCTAAATCTGGGGCGGTGTCAAAATAAATGGGTGTTTCGTGGGACCACCCACATCAACACTCATGGAACACCTCCTTGATGCGGAGTAAGCCAACGCAGCGCTTTGGGCAGCCATGAAGTGTTTTGCGTCGCCTTGTAGATATGCTTCAGAGGCCTGCACCACACGAGCTTTAAAAGCAAAGTGACGCTCCAGCTGGGCAGGCCTCTTGTAAATGAGGCCAGAGTTTGCTCCAGCAAGATCAAAACTATTTGTCTACAGAGAGTAGCTGACAAGTACTAGGGTGCTCGGCCCCTGATGCCCTTACCAATGAGAAGGACTACAATAATTCAATTAAGGGGGGACCGCCCAGAGCGAGACCTCCCTCCATGCTTATTTTTCAGGGTATAGATCATTCCATGTCAAATAACATTTGGGTGGCGGGAAAAATGAGATATTTCTTTAACAACTGGGACATGTTGTCTCAAGACACCTGGATACTAGACAAGGTAACAGGCTTCAAGTTGGAGCTTAACAGCTCTTCAGCTGAGTGACGATTATACAACTATTGCAGTGTTCCAGGTTAGACAAAGAAGGTAATCCCATCTAGGACCGGGATATTGTGGTTGAACTGTTTGAAACTGAGCATACTCAAATACGAGGCAGTAAGATGGTGCTGGCCATACCTGAGCATAATGGACTGTGTGGACTGTGGTTACTGACATCATGGGAAATGTAGTTTTTAAGTGTACTGTTGATTGGTTGCTGTGAAAATTCGGTAATAGAAAAAAAAGCATTATTCCCACCAATATGTCCTTAATAAAATTTGCAATTCTTGACGTGATAGCTCAAATAAAATTTCTCTCAACACTTATATACAGATACATAAACATTAGGTCTGGGCGGTGAACTCCGCTCCGTTCGTAGACTTTGTGGAGTTTTTCGCACTCCGCAGAGCACTCGGAGTTCAGAAAAACATTTCCTTGCTTGTGCTCACCAACATTAATTTGGCGAGCGTGAGCAAGGAAAATCCAGCACTAGGCCATCTCCCAGCCAGATTTCTCAACGCGGCTGCCAGGGGATGGGCACTCGCACTCATGTCGAGAAACCTTCCATTCACGTTGAGGAAGCTGCCGCTCTAATAGAACTTCTACTCAAGCGGCGGAAAGATGCAGCGCCCTCTTGCACTGTGCGTGGAGCTATTCGCACTGATTTCACTGCACGGGACAAACATCTGGTGCCAAAAAATCACTGTGTTTTAGTAAATTAATTTTGAGTCTAATATGCTAGTAACTTGTACTTTCAGAGCCTATGTAAGCCAAATCAAGTTTTATGTCTGGCTGATATGCCGTAAATGTGCCAACGCAGCTGTAACAATCTTGTGACCCGCTGGCTTGCTCTTGTTAATAATCCGGTATCACAGCTTCAGCTGAGGCCCCCAATTCCTAGTCTCATCATTCACTTAGCCCCCAGGGCGTCTCATCATTGCACACACATACATGCCACCATTGCTACTTAGTTCATTCCTAGAGATCCACACGTCACTGCAGATCCAGGGCTTGCTACCAGCCACAGCAAGCTCCAGCACTTGCCCAAATAGGATAGGATAGGACATATGTTTATTGAGCGCTCGATTGTCGTGGCGTCTGTAGAATGGAAGTATGGCCTGTGTTACCGGGGGACTATGTGGAAGTGAACAGCCATGTTTTCAAGTCCTTCCTAAAGACCTGCTGATTAGATTAAAATGTTATGGCCATAGGCATTTTGTTCCATAACTTTGATGCACAACTTGATAAAGTCATGCCATCCCATCTTGCCCGTCTGATTTTAGCAATCTGGATAAGGCCCAAATTAGCAGATCTAAGGGCACTTGGGGGGTTATAAGGTAGGAATTTTTTTTTTAGATCCTCAGCATCGTCACCATAAAGTGCTTTGTGCACCAGGCATAAGGCCTTAAATTCCACCCGCTGCTGGATGGGAAGCCAGTGCAGTGACTTAATTCCTGCTGAGGTTGATTGTCCTTTAGGATAGTTTAGAAGTAATCTTGCTGCAGTGTTCTGTAGAGACTGCAGTTTTCTCAGCTGGGTCTTATCAATGCCCAAAAAAAGGGCATTGCAATAGTCCAGTTTAGACAGGAAGAGCGCCACCTCCAGCGTCTTTTGCAATTCTTGTGAGAGAAAAGGGAAGATTTTTCTCAAGGATTTTAGTAAAATGAAGCAGGAGGAAGTGAGACTGTTTACCTGGGCAGAAAAATTAAACTGGTCATCGAAGATGACTCCGAGGGGACAGGACACGGGCATTCCCCGGCCTCAACCGGCCACTAGGAGTCATTCCACATGCACCGGCCAGGGCCAAACTCTATCACCTCCGTTTTGTCAGTGTTCATTTTCAGGAAGCTATGGTTCATCCAGGACATGATCTCAGTGAGACAAGCATGAAACCTGGCGGCTGTGGCCTCAGGCTGATTGAAGATAAAGATAACAAGCTGAGAATCATCAGCATATGATACCCGGGCAAATCCATGCCTCCTGATAAGTGTGGCCCAAGCAGAGACGTAGATGTTATACACTGTCGGGGATAGGGGTGGCAACATGGGCACTGGCATCTGAGTGACCCCAGAGCAGCCTCACACCAGCCATCTGTCTGTCCTTTGCTTCATGGTCACTGATGACTATGGTTGGATCTTGTGGGGGGGACACAACATTCACCAGGATGATTCAAGACTTAATACACTGGTGCTGTTGCTTCGATATAATAGTTTGGAGTCACACCTTCTGCGCTCACAGATGGCACAGGGTCCAGAGTAATCTGACTATTTTAAGCCAACCAATACGCTCAGTGAAGGAAAAGGTCCAAGGGACAAAGGTGTTCTCAAAGCAATTACACTTTTAAACTTCAAAAGTTGTCTTCTGAAACATCAACAGTGCAAATTGTACTTGTAACGCTTGCACTACTCTAACAAACACAGTGATGGAGCAAAACACACACTGGAATGCCTCACATCTGTGGGGCTGGTGGTGATTAGTATGTCTTCCGTGACATACTAATCACCAAGATAGAAAACAGACACTCTGAACGTACTGATGAGTTTGAAGTATCTACAGTCTCATCACCACACGGAACAGGCAGGCAAATAGGTTTATCAGCAAAGATTTATTGCGTAAAATAAGACATTCTTGGCAAACAGCTCACTGCGGCAGTGTCCTTTGTCTAGTTGTTAATCTCACCCCTCACACTAGAACAGGACACAACTGACCTCACAAAACACATCACAAAATGAGATGAAATACTTCTTACAGTGTCTTTATCAGACAATCTGCTTTGTTTTGTAATGTATGGGAACGTTAGTTTTTGGGTATTTAATTCTGACCAAAATAGAGGCCACACTCCGGCCGACTTCTACCATATGGTTTGTTTTGCCCAGGCCTTGACCACTTCTGGTCCGAGGTGAAATCTGAGCTCACACAGACCTTGGGTTGGCAGGTTCCACACGATCCCTTACATCTTCTCCTGGGTGTATTTGAAGGTTTGGACGGCTCTAGAGCGGACAAACATTTTCAGGGAACGGCGGTCTCTGTGGCTAATTGAAATATTGCAGCAGCCTACGCCCACCCCATCCCCACTACCCTGCGAAAGTCGCACCAGGGAGTGGGTTGGTGCGTGGCCCAGGAGGAACATGGTTGTCCCACGAGGTGCCATAGGGTTTGGGGCAAATGGCTGAACCTACTGTTTTAAATTGCCAGCTTTGGCTCTCCCATGTAACAGGGAGCTGCTTTTCAGCTTGGGTGGCTTGCATAAATACTCCTACCCACACCGTGTTTTTTTTACTGTCTGTTGGAGATGGAATTGGCTTTACTGTGTAAGATGTATGCTGTCTTTTTTTTTTTTCTTTCAAAATGATAATAACATTGATTATCAAAAAAAAGAAAATTCTCACCAGAATAAACCATCTCAAAACATTGTGAATTGTGTCACGGTCTTGGCAGTTGAAACTGCAGAATTATATGGGTGGTGACACCTTTGTAAGTTGTTAGAATCTGGACAGCCATGAATCCTCTTTTGATCTCTCAGCCTGGATGGGTTGTACAGAATATTTCCAAAGCCGGTCTGAAAATACTGGAGTAGATGTTCCTGCTTTAGTGATGAAAGGAGTTTATATTTTTTGTCCTCAAGTGGTTTTTGATTCCTATTTCTTCTCTCAGTTTCTTTTTCCCATGCGCTCAGGTCTTTCAAAATCAGTGAAGCAGCCTCTGTGAAGTTCGTTGCTTGGTGAAGTGACGTTAGTGACGTTGAAGAACCTACATTCTGTTTGGAGATGCTGCGAACGTAACAGTTTGTCCTTTAACTCAAAGCTCTTCTGACATTCAGAGGAAAGGGAGGATCTCAGCCCGGAAGGATTGTTAGATGTCATAGGCGGTCTAACTTTAGCTGTAGAGTCTTAGATGATGTAAAAGATCAGATTTCTTTTTTTAAATGAAGGTTTTTTGGCAGTGCTTCAAGAAGGCTTCCATCTTGTATGTGTTACTTGAGGTTGCTGAGCACCACCTTTGGTTTCCATATCCCATGCGGCGTCATGGCCGTCGCCTGTGTGTTCTTTGATGGCGTACAAGGCTTGCCTTCTGATCAAAGCTCTTGCTACACACAGTGCAGTGATAAGGCCTCTCTCCTGTGTGTACGCTTTGATGGCGTACAAGGGTCGCCTTCTGAGAAAATCTCTTGGAACACACAGTGCAGTGATAAGGCCTCTCCCCGGTGTGTACGCTTTGATGCTGTTTAAGGTGTGCTTTCTGAGAAAAGGGTTTGGAACACACAGTGCAGTGATAAGGCTTCTCTCCTGTGTGTACGCTTTGATGTTGTAGAAGATTTCCCTTGTGAGTAAAACTTTTCTCACAGATATTGCAGTGAAAGGGCCGCTCTGCACTGTGAGTTTTTTCATGTGTTGCCTTATCAGCAAACCTCATTTCATGCTCAGTGTAGGGATACCGATCTGTGTGTGTTTGCTCGTGCAGTAAAAGATGCGTCTTTCCAGTAAATGTCTTCTTACACTCAGCACAGGCATAAGCTCTTAGGCCGGTGCGTATTCTTTTCTGCCTTGCAAGTAGTGTTTTATTGTTAAAATTCTCCCTCCTCTGTATTCCTTGGTGTTTTCTTTCATTCATTTTATAAGCAAAATGCTTCCTTCCTCCAGAAGCTTTATGTTTTTCTTTCCCATTCATACTTTTTGTCTGCGACTGCTGTGCTGCAGAATGAAATGAACACTGAGAATTATACATGGGAAATATTTCTTGAAAGAAATGCACGGTTATAATATGAGAAAGGTAGACAGTAATATCTAGGAAGGAAGGAAAATGTTACTACCTGTAAACAATCATTTGCTGCTTGTAGTTCTACAGTTCACATATGGTGACCACTCATGGGTTGGGTTCTGACTACTAAAAATAATTAATTTAAGTTTGAAATTTTGATCTGGAGAACAACTCGTAATCCCATACCAGAAAGGCATAATGAATCAGTGCGCAGACTCCAATTAAAATCCATCGGAGTACAACTGCTTATATGTGTAAAATAAAAAAAATAAACTGCTTAATCTGAGTACCCTATATACTTTCCAACCATACAGCAAGTGGGTGATGCATGTGAGCCTGCAACATGACAAACTGATAGTATTTGCAAGTGAGTAACATTTTCCATTTGCAGCAAGCTGTGGCACATCACAGGTTGTGAGAATATCAAGTGTTTCCACATGGCCTGAACGCACAGTTGCCTAGCCAACCTTGGCTTTGGTACCTTTAGTTAGTTGTTATGTTATGTTATGTTATGTTAAATTGGCTCTTCTATAGCGCACGGCTACTCCGAGGAGTGTCCCGGCGCTTTGGCGAAGAGTGAAACAAGGAGAGGTACAGCATAACAGTGCTCCAGAAAAGACAGAAATTACAGAGTGAAAAGCCAGGTCTTTAGCTCCTTTCTAAAGGCTAACAGATTGGTCATCAATCTTAAAGATCGAGGGAGATCGTTCCAGCACCGAGGCGCAAGGTACCGAAAGGAGCGACCTCCGATTCGAGAGCGCCTGATGGAAGGAACCACGGCTTTGGCCTCAAAGGCAGACCTGAGAGCTCTTCTAGGGACATAGAGGGCGATCCGCTTACGGAGATAGTTAGGACCAATTCGGTGGAGCGCCTTAAAAGCCAGAGTCAGGGTCTTAAACGTGACTCTCTTGGCAATCGGAAGCCAATGGAGTTGCTCCAAAAGCTCCGAAGCCCGCGCCCTCCGGGCCGCCGAATTCTGCACAACCTGCAGACATCAGATATTTAGGAAGGCCCAAATAGAGAGCGTTCACGTAATCGAGACGTGATCCTATCAGGGCCTGCACCGTAATTCTTTTGTGGTGAAGGGACAGCAAAGGGAGAAATTTCCGTAGCATCTTGAGGATGCCGAAACATTTCCCCGTCAGCCCGATGATCTGAGGTCTCAGGGAAAGGTCGACATCACACAAGAAGCCAAGATTCTTCGCCTTTACTGAAACAGTGCTAAGTGGAGACATATCACACGGCCACCATGACTTCCAGGCCGGATCGGGCGGGCAGCCGAAGAAGAGCAACTCAGACTTGTCTGAGTTGCACTTCAGACTGTGTCCCTGAAACCACTCAAAGACGGCTTCGAGGCATTCCTGAATCCGCCCGCCGTCGAAATCTTCCCCCTTGCCACACGAAAAAAGAAGCTGGGTATCATCCGCATAGGAGATGATCTGGGCACCAAAAGACTCCGCCACCGCCGCAAGAGGGGCCATATAGATATTGAAAAGGGTGGGGCTCAGGATGGACCCCTGAGGAACCCCCACCTCGAGCGGCGGCATTTCGGCGGAGAACGGAGGTGCCCAGACCACTTGCCGGCGGTTGGTCAGAAAAGACTTAAACCAATTCAACACCGTCCCACGGAAGCCTATCTCCCAGAGTCTTAAAAGGAGACCGGCATGGGGCACGGTGTCGAAAGCCGCCGACAAGTCCAGCATGACCAAGATGGCTTATCCCCCTCCGTCCAGTATCTCACGAATGGCATCAGTGATCTCGAGGAGAGCCGTCTCCGTTGGAGTTCTGGACTTTTTGGTTCCGTCCAGAGGTGTCAGGGATAACACCCGAAGACCCCGGAGTTCCACCTGTCTCGGTGCACAAATCAAACAGAAACACGGGCTTCTCGATGGTGGCGTCAAAGACCAAAGGTTTATTACTGCAGGGACACAGAAGTCACAGAAACTACACATGGGCAGTATCTAGGAGCCTGTTTGTACAAAGAGGGTTGCTCCTTATATACTAAATATTGGGCTTCAGGCAAATTCTTTACATGTTACCACAGTTCTAAACATTCGTGTCTTAAACAATAAATATTTGGCGTTGCACAGGAATCGTCAACAGTATCTGATGTCAAAACATTACGAATGAGGGGTTCCCACTAGTCCATCATAATCCCATGTCAATTCTTCATTCAAGACCCGGACCGCCTCATCGTAAATTTCGTTACCTCCCCCTAATAAAGGCCCAGAAGGAAAGGAGCAGAGCCAGGTGCAGAAGATAGAAAGACAGGATAAGAGGTGTTTGTCGGTCGTAAATGGGCACGGTTACCAGCTTCGGCCGCCTAATCATGATCAGGCCAACGAACACAAGAACCAGTATAGCAGGACTGGCCTCAGGCTGGGGAGGCAGCTCTTGCCGAGTCATGCTGCCACAGCGTTGCTGGCCTAAGGTGCACGTGTCACTAGCAAGGTGAATCGCCGGTTAAGGCCTACGTGTCCTTAAATAAAAAGAGGTCATTGCGTGTCCATTGACTATGTGAGGGCAAGGAATACAAAATGGCTTCCGTGTTCTAAGATGGATGTCATGGGTAAATCACAAATGTGTTGGTAACAGGAGTGCTCTTGCTCGTAGCATAGCGAAAACACCAGGATATACTAAATGGATCATTTGCGGTTCACTGATACCGAAATTATGTATTTACGACAATGTTTACAAACACGAGTAAAATCGTCACGGAACCTCAGACCCTCCTTTTGCCCTTGCATAGGCAATTACTCAGTCTATATCAGAGTCTAATTCTATGCTCATTAGGTCAGCAACATGTTGTTGCGTCATCATCCTGTCTCGTGCCTTTTCTCCTAATGCAGGTGGTTTTCTGAAACAGGTTGCAGCACAGAGACTACACAGAGCGGGACCACATTGGATAATAAGACAGCACGAGAACAGAAATACTAGGATGACACCAATGACCATCAGAACCTTCCATCCCCACGCTGATACCAGAGTCCAAAACCACTCCATGAAGGACCAGTTTCCCTTATCTACGTGTATAGAGTCGGAAATCTTGTGTAGCTTAGAGATTGCTTCATAGACTGTTGGAGCATTATTTGGAATAAAGACACAGCAGCTCGATTGGATCATTCTGCATACCCCACCTCGATCTGCAAGTATTACGTCTAGAACCATACGGTTCTGCAACGTCATGAGACGATCCGCCTGAAGCTCAGCTGTTAAGTTACTAAGGGCACCAGCAGTTTCTGTAATAGTAGATTCAACTACCCGTGTTAGTTGACGTAGATTTCTACTATTGGCCATAGGCCCCCAAAACGGAAGGAAACCTTTGAAAAAGTCTCCAGCTTCTTGACCAGCGGTATCTTCCTTGCTGAAGACACCTCTTGCTACTCTGGTTTTGTGATAATCTGAAGAAGCAGTGTATGTCGGGGGTAACAATCGAGCAATATAACATGAACCTGAAAAGTCAGCAGGCAGCCATGTATATGCTCTGTCCTGACAGATGAAGTAGGTACCCCTAGCAGTCAGAAAGGCAGGGGAGGAGTTAGACGGAAATACGTAAGTCTCAACGCACTCACTCCTCCCTAGCTGAGCTCTCAGATTTCTCCCATTTCCTTGCAAACAGACCTGACCTCGGTGAGGCACGACCCAAACTGAAGTGGAGCTTTTACGCTTGCTTTCTCCCAAACTAAGGCGATACTCTGTAGAGTTCCAACTCAAATACACCCGTAATTCATCTCTAGGATAAGATGGAGTATTATTGACGTCTTTAATCATGTCAATAATTCCCTGGACTAAAGCTTTGTTGGCTGAGTTGTATTTAGTGGACCGTGGTGGACGCGGAGGATAGGTCTCAAGGGCATATGAAAAAATGGTCTGAAAGGCCTGAAATGATCCATTGTAGCTGAAAGGCAAGACTAGATAGGGAATGCCTTTATCCATAGTGTGGGGTATCAGGCCACACACCCAGCAGTCTGTTGTGTTAACTACCAGTTGGTGTTGATGCAAGAGCTGTACGAATGTATTGTTAATAAATTCTGAGCGTCGAGCTTGTTCGTGTTCAGGGAATGAGTGAAAAGAATGCATAGAAGAAACCGTAGAAGTAGTAGGATCAAGGGAAGGTACTGTAGTTACTGGCATAAAAATCAAATGTACACCAAAGACGATTCCACCCACCAACGTTATCAAAACAATTAAAAATGTAACTGCACATTGCATTAGAAAGCATTTGCTGTGAAGTATTCTGTACATTCTATTTCTGCGAACATAAATTACATTTTCTCGTTGTAGCTCAGGAAGCTCCATCTTCTACGACCGTTCGCGACCACTGATGATGTGTACGTAGATGAAAATGCCTCTATCAGCCCTGGGAGTTCCCAGAACTAACAGAAAGATCGACCTTGTGTCTGACCCCCGCAGATTCAACTAGGCACACAGCCACGACCCTACGGCTACCCAGACGGCAAGGCAATTTTAAAACAAAAAGAAAGTATTAGCAAACTTCCTGGCTGGAGGCAATGTATAGCAAATTCAAATCTGAAAATAGGCAGTTTCCTGCTTTTATTTGTCCATATTGCGAGAACGTAAGTTGTATCTCAGTTTTGCAGGAGCTGTCTGATCTGGAAACAATGTATTTTCAGCTGACGTTGCAATGTTCACGTTCGCAGATGGCAAATGTTCATTGGGTGTGGATGACAAATGTTCAGGGTTCAAAAGAGCAGTTTCAGGAGGAGAGTCAGAATTTGGTGAATCCGTGATCAGTTCTGCATCGCTGAAAGGTATGAACCTGGGGATTTGTTCCGTTTCAGAGGTACCGATTCCTTTCTTTACCCAGTTGTCGTAAGGAAGTGGCAGAGGCACACGTTTAGCATGTGTCGTATGGATCCAGTTTTTCCTTCCGGCCACACGAATAGCAGTTCTCGTTGCTAGCAGGACTTGGAAAGGGCCAATGAATCTGGGCTGAAGATTTTTTGTTCTTGCAAAATTTTTGATGACCACCTGATCACCCGGTTTCAGCTGATGGCCTGGACTCTCCGGTGGCTTTGGCAATGCATCGAAAACCTGTTGGTGAATAAGACTCAATTTAGCAGTCAAGTCGAAAAGGTAATCAATTAACATTGGGTATTCCAGCTGCTTAAATTCTTTCGGTCTAGGTACCCCCCAAACATTTGCAGGACGGCCAAAAACTATTTCATAAGGACTAAGCCCTACTCTAGAATGTACGGTTGCTCTTGTTGATAGCAAAGCCAAAGGCAATGCGTCTGGCCAGGACAAACCCGTGGATGCTTGTATCTTAGCAAGTTTCAGTTTAAGGGTGCCATTGTAACCCTCGACTAAACCCGCGGACTGGGGATGATTCGCACTATGAAACTTCTGTCTAATCCCTAGGCCGGCACACACACTCTGCATAACTTTCCCTACGAACTCACTTCCGTTATCTGACCATACAATCCGTGGCATTCCGTATCTGGGGAAGTATTCTTTAAGAAGAATTTTGGCAGTGGATAAGGCAGTATTGTCCTTCAGTGGGTATGCTTCGATCCATCTGGAGAAAGCACAAACTACCACTAGGACGTATTTCAGATTATTGCAACGATCCATGTGAATGAAGTCTAGCTGGATCACTTCAAAGGGGCAGGAAGGAGGAGCGAAGTGACCTGCAGGTGTGGGGATTCCCTTGCCAGGATTATGCATCAAGCATACCATACAATTTCTCACCACTCTCTCTGCACACTTACTAATCCCATCATTCTTCCAGACCGGAGCCAACATCTTACAAATCCCTTTTGAACTGATGTGCGCTGTTCCATGTGCCATCGTTACTACTGCAAGCACATACGCATCAGGCAACATCCAACGCTGTTGTTCCGACAAGTCAATCCAACACCCACTCGAGTCCAATTTACCCGTGCTCTCTCTCCATGCAAGCTTTTCCTCCTCAGTCGCCTCTTTCTGAATTTCCTTCACGCTTTCCACTGTGTCCTCACACATTCCAGACTCAGAAATCCATCTTGCAGACGTTGCAACATACATTCTACTCATCATATTTCTAGCTGTCTGTTTTGCAGTCTCATCAGCAAAAGCATTCCCACGACCAACATCATCCGTGATTGCTTTATGAGCACTGCATTTCACAATCGCAACTTCAGTCGGTAAGGTTAGAGATTCCAACAAGTCATTAACTAGCTGACCATGTTGAATCTTAGTCCCATGGGACGTAATGAAACCTCTCTCTTTCCACAAACGGCCAAAACTATGGGCCACGCCGAACGCGTACTGACTATCTGTGAACACATTCACTCTCTTTCCCTTAGCTAAAACGCACGCTCTTGTTAGCGCGATCAATTCTGCAGCCTGGGCAGAATTCTGACTCACTCTTGCAGTCTCCACAATCGTACTCAAGGTCGTTACTGCATAAGCAGCAGTCACATCACCATTCTCCAATTTGAAGCAAGACCCATCAACATACAACGTGCCATCTGGATCTGACAACGGAGTGTTTTTTAGATCAATTCGTCCTTTTGTTTCTTCCTCAGTTTTGAAACAACAGTCGTGTGGTTCGGAATCACTCGACTCTTGGCTAGTCGGCAACAATGTTGCTGGATTCAATACATTGCATCTTTTGATCTGAATATGACTAGCTAACAGTGTCAGTTCATAACCTGATAATCTAGCACTGGTAAGGTGTTGCGTCTTGGTTCGGTTCATGAGTGTATCCACAGCATGAGGAACCATAACCACTAGCATGTTGTTCATTACTAAACCAGCAGATTGTCGAATGGAAGCTGCAGCTGCGGCTGTAGCTCTCAAGCAACTAGGCAATGCTCTAGCTACTGGATCTAATGTTGATGAAAAATACGCACAAGGGCGTTGTTTATCACCAAATTTCTGCGTCAAAACACTCAATGCACAACCTTCTCTCTCGTGGACATAGAGCGTGAATGGCTTACTGTAGTCGGGTGTACCCAATACAGGTGCTGAACACAGTGCATTTCGTAACTCAGAAAAACTCTGCTGACATTCAGCAGACCATGGTACCGGACTCGGAACACCTTTCCCAGTCAAGGCTACCAATGGTTTTGCTAGAAGAGAAAAATTCGGGATCCATTGCCTACAATATGAGGTAATACCTAAAAAGGCACGTACTTCTCTCTGCGTGCTAGGAACATTCATCTGTGTAATTGCTTTTATTCTCTCTGGGGTCAACTTCCTTCCCTCCTTTGACAAGAGATGACCTAGGTAGGTCACTTCTTGGCAGCAGTATTGCATTTTTGAAGGTGACACCTTGTGATTCAAATCTGACAAGTGATGCAATAAAGAAATCGTAGCTGTTTTGCAAGTTTCCTTGTCATCGGCAGCCACTAGAAGATCATCGACATACTGTACTAAAGCAGAACCACGAGGAAGTACGAAGGAATCTAACTGGCTTTTTAATGCTTGACTGTAAATGGATGGGCTTTCACAATAGCCTTGTGGAGCGCGTTTAAACCTAAAGCTTCGTCCTCCTAGAGAGAAACCGAAGATATCTCTGCTTTCCTCGGCTATCGGAATGCTGAAAAAGGCATTTTTCAAGTCGATAACTGAAAACCATGCTGCTGTAGCAGGAATCAACGTTAACAATGCAGTAATGTCTGGAACCACAGGAAACTGTGGGATCACAATTTTATTAACCTCTCTAAGATCAATTACGAACCTATATACTGGAGGCTTTGTTGGGTCAGTTCGTTTCAAAATAGGCAGTACAGGACTATTACAGACATTTCCTCTAGTCTCTTCTACAACATCTTTCTTGATCAGGTCTTGTACTATCAGTAGGAGCGCACGCTCACCTTCACTAGAGATTCTGTATTGTGGAATTTGTGGAAGTTTGACATTTGCTTTCAAAGTTACTACATAGGGTGGAATTTCCATTAGACCTACATCATTAGGACCAGTCGCCCAAAGAGTATCAGGGAGTGAACGCAGCTCTGGTGGGAGCGCATCCATCGACAAGTACATCGGGGAGATTATTCTTTTACCCAACGTAAGTTGTACTCCTGCTGGAGAACAGTACAATGTCGCGTACAGGCGTTTTAACAAGTCTAAACCAAGCAGATTTTCGTTACAACCTGTCGTCAAAATCAGGGGTGCTTTCAATTGACGGGGTCCAACAGAAATAGACAAAGGACCAGAAACAGGGTTGTGAACAGGGGCGCCCGAAAAACCTACTGAAACGTTTGTTGAGCCAGACAAAGGTGCGCCAGGGAGTTTCGCATGTATGATAGAACTTTTTGCTGCACCAGTATCCAACAGAAACGGTTCGACTATACCTGATGTTGCTACTGCGACATAAGGCCCACTCTGATCTACTGGTACTGATACTACTCCCTCTCTTTGTCCATGGCTGTCCTAGTACTCGCTTTGCTGACCTTCCTCACTAGCTTCATAATAGTCTTCCACATGATATTGTGGAGACCTAATCTGTTGGGCAGATTGTCCATTTCGCTGGTCGAAATAATTAGAGGGGCGATCACTTGTCTGTGGAGGCATAGCACCTCGTCCTCGACCTCTAGAGTTTTGCATAGAACTACCACGACCTCTCTGAGCTGCCGCAGCATTATTTTGTGCCCGAACTGGACACTCATTTTTGTAATGACCTTCCACTTTGCAATAAGCACATTGATTCCATTGGTATTGTGGTCTTTGAAAATTATATTCCGTTCTTTGATATGACCCTTGCTGCATATTAGTCTGATTCGTGCGAGGCGGATAAGCTTGCTGTAAAAGTACTTTAGTTTTTAAATCTTTCGTCTTTTTATCTGATTTTTCCTTTTCTTCTTTATCCCTATTTTCATAGTACTGGGCAGTCGCAAGTATTTGCGCAGTCGTAGAGACAGCCCACGCACTTTCAGAATTCTTTAATTTACTACTAAGTTCTGGCAACAGATTGTGCACGAATTTATCAACAAATAATCTCTGGCCTCCTTCTGTGCTCATATCCTGACCACTATGATCCACAAAAGTCTCTTCGAATCTTGTGAAAAAGTCGGAGACGCTTTCGTCTTTCTTTTGTTTGCACGCGGACAATTTGTCCCAGTTAACGCGCAATGCTGGCATCAAGGTTTTCATTAAATCGATTATTCTACCAGGCAAATTAGCAATTAAAGGTTCAGGTTTGGAACCACCTATTTGTTGACCATCCGCTGCAATTATAGCTGCCCAGTCACCACCTAGGGCAACTGGATGATTCTCTTTACGAATTTTAGCCCAAATTGGTTGCGGTACTACATTACCAAATAGCAGATCTATGTCAGCAAGATTCAATACACAAGCGTCAACTGTTTGAGCCAACTCTTTGTAGTACCCTGCAGGATTTTTACGCGGATCTGGCAAGGCCTGTTTTACTGCTAACACTTCAGCTCGCTTCCATGGAATATGTATCCAGACTCTCTGGAATTGGGCCGGAGCGGCTGCAATACCAAGGTTTACATTAGCTTGCACAGCTTCACGCCAAATTGGTGGAACCTCTCTCATTGGATATTGACGATTTTGTTTCGTACTACGTTTCTCTAATTCTCTTGGTGAACGAAGGGATGGGTCATTCCTATAACTTAAAATCAGTTCCATCGCTTCTTTTATATTTTGTCCAACTATCATACCTGCAGCAAACTCTTTCTGAACATTAATTAATTCTCCTAGATTTGATTCAGGGTCATCCTCTTCCAATTCCTCACGTAGAAGGAAACACATTTCATCGAACACATATCGTTGTGTCGGTTCGTTCCATTGCATAAATGTATCTAATACATCTTGTACATTATATCTTCCAACTTTCGAAACCCATCTAAGAGCAGTGGAATCTAATATTCCTCTTTCTTCAGTACTGGGAAGCTGACTACGCCTCTGCACAGAGTCAGAGGTAGGAGTCTTAATCAGAGTTTTATAGAAGGGAGATAGAATATTGGAGACAGAATCAGTGATTCTTCGACGAACAGAAAGCGGAGTCATAATATTAGCAGAGGCAGTAAATAGAGTAGCAGTTGGAACAGATAGATTAGGAACAGTAGGAGTAGCAGGAAAAATAGCTTGTGAAGTAGCAGGTGTGAGCGACACAGGCATAGGTAAAGAAGCCGGCAACCCTAGAAGAGGGGTTGTCGAAGGAACATTAATATTGACCACAGGAGGTACAGGAACTTGATTCAGGGGAGCGGGAACAGGGACACCAGGTTGTCCAGCAACCGGTAATTGAACATTCGGTATAGGTGGAGCCGTAGCACCCTGTGCATACGGTGGGGGTGATCGTAACAAGTAAGACAACAGGGGATCCTTTTCAGGGTCCTCTACTATCTTAGCCGTACTCGATGGCAAAGCAGGATAGCACTTGTCTATCGCTAAATTACGCTCTCTATCGGCCACCTCCACCGCTTTCTCAGACTCGTTGAGTTGCAGCTGCCTAGCAGACTGTTCTAAAGTCAACTCTTGCTCTTTCTGTTCTTTCTTCAACTTTTTATTTTCTCTCTGTTTAGATTCTTTTCGCCAATAACGGAAAGAATCAAACATTGCCGGCCGGGCTTTCTTCTTAAACAACCTTCTTTCTAGATTATCGAGAACTTCAGGTTCAAAACTACCATGTAGTGGCCAACTAAGGACACCATCTTTCTCTGTGAAGCGGATCCATACCTCATTATAAGAGATAGGGCCCACACCAAATTTGCAATATAGATCATAAAGGGGAGTTCCAATCGGAGGAACCAAACACGAGTCCTCCAACTGGGAATCACTGTTGCAACTAAAACAAGACAACATACAATTTTTCCGACTTACCATTTTATAATCCGGAACATAAAACAAACAAGACACAAACAGAAAAGATGCGCACTCGAACCAAGAACTTAGGCCTACCAGAACTGACAAATGTATCGATACCTGAACTGAACAGAATGATTATCGTAACCAGAATAACCAGTGATAATCTTACAGAACTGAACTGAACTGAGAACTAAAAGGATTATCCAAACAGGAGCAACCCTCACAAAATACTTAACTGAGGTACTGAAGACGTCACCAAGGAGAAACCCGTCACGTCTCGCCGTACTAAGGACTGCACCTCGGGTCCAAGACAGGGCGACGGTCAAGGCAACGGACCACTGCAGCCGTCTGAACGGGAACCCTCGTGGAAGAGAACGTCGGGGCCACTTTTGCGATATGCCGGGATCGATGAAGTGGGGCGCCTCCCTCTGAAATCTTCACACGAAGCTCCTCGAACTCTTCAGGCTTTTGGACCGGTACCGAATGACGTCGCCCCACGTTGGGCGCCAATTGGAGTTCTGGACTTTTTGGTTCCGTCCAGAGGTGTCAGGGATAACACCCGAAGACCCCGGAGTTCCACCTGTCTCGGTGCACAAATCAAACAGAAACACGGGCTTCTCGATGGTGGCGTCAAAGACCAAAGGTTTATTACTGCAGGGACACAGAAGTCACAGAAACTACACATGGGCAGTATCTAGGAGCCTGTTCAATTTGTACAAAGAGGGTTGCTCCTTATATACTAAATATTGGGCTTCAGGCAAATTCTTTACATGTTACCACAGTTCTAAACATTCGTGTCTTAAACAATAAATATTTGGCGTTGCACAGGAATCGTCAACAGTATCTGATGTCAAAACATTACGAATGAGGGGTTCCCACTAGTCCATCATAATCCCATGTCAATTCTTCATTCAAGACCCGGACCGCCTCATCGTAAATTTCGTTACCTCCCCCTAATAAAGGCCCAGAAGGAAAGGAGCAGAGCCAGGTGCAGAAGATAGAAAGACAGGATAAGAGGTGTTTGTGGGTCGTAAATGGGCACGGTTACCAGCTTCGGCCGCCTAATCATGATCAGGCCAACGAACACAAGAACCAGTATAGCAGGACTGGCCTCAGGCTGGGGAGGCAGCTCTTGCCGAGTCATGCTGCCACAGCGTTGCTGGCCTAAGGTGCACGTGTCACTAGCAAGGTGAATCGCCGGTTAAGGCCTACGTGTCCTTAAATAAAAAGAGGTCATTGCGTGTCCATTGACTATGTGAGGGCAAGGAATACAAAATGGCTTCCGTGTTCTAAGATGGATGTCATGGGTAAATCACAAATGTGTTGGTAACAGGAGTGCTCTTGCTCGTAGCATAGCGAAAACACCAGGATATACTAAATGGATCATTTGCGGTTCACTGATACCGAAATTATGTATTTACGACAATGTTTACAAACACGAGTAAAATCGTCACGGAACCTCACCGTGCTAAAATTAGCCCGGAAGCCCGACTGAGAGTCGTGCAGAATGTTATTACTCTCTATGAAGGTGGAAATAGAGAGATGCACGTGCTTCTCAATCACTTTAGCCAGCGAGGGGAGGAGGGAGATTGGTCTATAGTTCGCATGTGCAAGGGGGTCTAAAGATGGTTTCTTCAGCAGCGGGAGGATAAGGGCGTGCTTCCATGCATTAGGTACCTCTCCAGAAGTCAGGGAGGCATTAAGCATAGGATTGAGCAGAGTGTTAACTGCCGGTGCAATTTTCCCCAAGCACTTAGCAGGGCAGGGGTCAAGCGGCGAGCCCGATTTAAGCCGAGAGAGCAGATTCAAAGAGGAAGCATGGGAGATAGACGGAAAGTTCCAGAGCAAAGGACCCGCAACCTCTGCAGCTGAAGGCCTAGATGCTGGGTGGTCGGCCAAAGGAGAAGGTGCCGGAAAAGAACCCTGGATGAGTTACAGATTATATATACAGTAATCTAAAACAATGCAGAACAAACAATCTATTACACATGTTTGTTTTAAATCAGAATCACATATAATTGCGGATTATACAAACAAGAAGTAAATGAAATTTCAAAAACATTCACGAAATCTATATTCAATAAACTGATGCATTTTTAAAGACTGCCCGGTGCATTTCGGGTCATGGACCCTTCTTCCGGGGCTTGATCTAAAAAAATAATGAGCACATCCATTTTATTTACATTTGAACCTTGAGTGTTGCAAGCAAAACAACCTTAAAATAACTGTAATACGTTGGGAGAAAGCTTCTATCAACATGTAATATCCTACGTTATACTGGAGACCAAGAAAAATGTGAAAGAAGTAAAGATAGTGCTCTGTGCATGACTTGGAAAAGAGAAAGATCCGCACTTTCCCATCAGTGTTATATGAAAAAACTAAAAAACGAGACCCGTGACTCTCAACCATGCTGTCGTGAAAAAAACTAGCAAATACATCAAAACCTTGTACCTGTTCTCATGTTGTTAGCCAGAAATGCCACACTGAAAAAAACAGGTAACTCTTCAAGCTTTCGAAGAGCAAAAAACGTACACTAACCTGATGGAATCGGTAAAGGTTCCGACACTGATGCCCCTTCAATACAGTCCCCAATAATGAACAACCGTACACTGCAATCTGCTGAGACACAAAGAAAACAAGCTCTAAACTACTGTTCCTCCACAAAACAAACTACACGATATTAAAATATATCAAAGTATCCTGATGGATACCGGGATGCTGTTCCAGATCATGGATTCATAGATGGAAAAGGCCTGCTAACTTGTTTTTTTTGTTACAGTTCTAAGTCTGTAAGCATGGGCGTAAAATCCGTCCCACTCGCGGATTTTGCGGATTTTCGGCAAATTCGCAATCCGTGAACTCTTGCAAACTTGCTGAAAATTCGTAAATCCGTGCGAAGCGGATTTTTTGCTTGGTCACACTTGCCAACTAGAATACTATACAATTTCACGGGAGTAAACACTTGCGAACACGTAGATGCGGCGGGCAGCGACAATCTCGCAATTGCGAGATTGCAAAATTTGCAATTTCGCACAAGAAATCCACCAGCAGGCAGCATAAACCTTGAAAATTATGATTTTTATCAGAATAACTCCTCAGGTTGACATTTGCCTGCACTTTTTTTTTGCAAGGAGTCCATTTTGGGGGTGGGGGGGGGTGGGAGGAAGGAAGTGCCCCACAGTCTCCAACTTCCTGTTCCTGTCCAGCAGGCTCCTCTCAGTGCTTTCTTCATGTGCTGGTCACTTTGATTTGGATCTTGACCTGGAAGGATTACTTTTTGTGGATGCTGCTGGATATTTGGATTTTTGCTAAACTGAAAGCACTCAGCAGGTGCAAAAGTTCAATCTTATCATTAGTAACCATTCCCTGTAGTGCCTGGAAGGATTACTTTTTGTGGTTGCTGCTGGATATTTGGATTTTTGCAAAACTGAAAGCACTCAGCAGGTGCAAAAGTTCAATCTTATCATTAGTAACCATTCCCTGTAGTGCCTGGAAGGGTTACTTTTTGTGGATGCTGCTGGATATTTGGATTTTTGCAAAACTGAAAGCACTCAGCAGGTGCAAAAGTTCAATCTTATCATTAATAACCATTCCCTGTAGTGCTTCCTGAGGGGCCCCTTCAGAGTTCAGTTGCCTACTTGCAACTATTCTATGACCCTGCTCTGACCCTCACAGCAGGCTCAGAGAAAGCAATTACAGATAAGGAAGCAGGTGCCAGCCAGGAAGTTCAAATTCCGTGACACATTAATCAGCCCCTAATTCATTTATGTCAGTTGAGGCAGGGCAGGTGTGCTTTTCCCCTCATAATCTACAGTGGTGAACTAGAGGGTGGCATGGGTGAGCCAGAGGGTGGCATGGGTGAGCCAGAGGGTGGCAGTGGTGAAACAGAGGGTGGCAGTGGTGAAACAGAGGGTGCTGTGATGAACCAGACGTAGAAACAACATGTTCGCGACTGTTGCTACCCGACAAGTAAGTTTGCGTTTGCGAACTGGTAAAAAACTCTTGCGAAATGGAAGAAACACTTGCGAACACACAAAAAAAAAGGAATTCGCGAGAGTTCGTGGATTTTGCGGATTGCGAATCCGTAAATACGCCATTTCACAGATTGCCAATTCGCAAAATCCGCCCATGCTTATAAGTCTGCAGTCTGATGGAGTTCTCCAACCTCACATTTGTTGCACTTGAAAATAAGAGCTGAACTTAAGGACAATGAGAATGATGAACAAGTGATAAGAAAGAGGTAATAGCTACAAAAGAGGAACTTTTAAAGGGAAAAGCAAGACTACTGTCCTCAAAGAGTCTTAAACTTTGTAAGATGATACGAATAAGTAAGGAGAGCAGTAAAAATGACACTGACACAAAGACGACATGAACTTCTGACAGAGGAATCAAGCTCAGAAGGTGACTCAGACGACTCTGCTAGCAACTACCTAGGAAAAAAACCTACTTCCCACTTTTTTTCGCTGAGTAGGGTTTACTGAGACAAGGACGAACAATGGAATATCCACACAAACAGAGGAAGAGAAAGACAGGAAAGAGCACATGAAAAAGATAACTCACCCCATAGGAAGAGAAAATAATTAATTCTCCATTATTAACTCATCACAACATTAACTGACAATGGATGAACTAAATATCCAGAACCTTTGGCTTATATTTCTGCCCCACTAGGGACTTAAATTACAGTTCATGTAGAATTGACATATTTCCGTTTCTAAGATATCAACATAAAATCAGACCCAAGCCAATGAACATGAGAATAGGGGAGCCCAATACAGACAACATGACTTGTGTTCAAGAGACACTGATACTTCATGGCATTGGCTGGTCTGGATAATGGAAATATATGTGCAACGAAATAGCGGGAAGCGTTACTAGGAAAGGGGGCACAGACAGATCAGGGAAGCCTAACTCGCTTCAAAAAGCAAGCTAAATATAACTCCTCCTTGCCTCATGATAATCTGGATGTCTTTAGTGACTTGGTCGCCAAAGACTTGTTCAAATAAATTGTTCACCAGTCCAGGCAAGAAGGGAGGAATCAGATCTAACTTGAGTAATAGACAAAGGGAGGCCATTAACACATTCCGAAATGACAACATAAGTACCAATGTCATCCGATAAGGGGCAAGAATGTGGTTTAAATGATTGTTTGCAATTATGAACAAAAGGCTTTTCAATAAGTATTAAATACGGATTGTTGTGAAATGGGAGTGGCAAAATTTCCATTTGTGTAAAACACTACCCTCTACTGTGTTTTGCAAGAACAAGGGGGGCGTATAGTGCCCTCCAACAATAGGTCACTGGAAAGCACAGCAATAAACTAAAACCATGTATTGCTGATTCTTGTTGGGAGCCTCCCATCATATTGTATAGATAGTGAGAATTATTTTCTACAAAAGATATACACAGAAGACAATCATATTTGACAATTACCTAGGATGTGATCTTGATAATTATGTATAAAACACATGCAAGGTGTAAGAGCCTATGAACATGCTTTTTGCAATAGACCAATATCTCCATATGACTATACATGGATGCTTAGGACCATGACTTTTGCCTAAATAACAATATTTTCATATTTAACAATAGATATTACAGACAAATCTCAGGGACAGCAATGGGCACCTGCTTTTCAAGCTAAGCAAATGTTTTTGTGGTCTGGTGGAAGGAACAAGTGTGTTGTGTAGTTCCCACTAATCCGTAGGACCTGCGCGTTTGTTGGACAATATAAACTTTGGATGAGGTGCCTAGACTGGCTCCGCGCACCTCCGCAGGATGAGTTGGCCTAGAGACCAGCTAGCTCACAGTGCCACCATAAGACTCCCTAACCTTACCAGGAAGCGAATGGTTTCTGGCAACCTCTGAACGTGACAACTCTGACCACTCAGGGATCTTGGAAACAGAACAGAACCTTTTGCTCAGTGACTCAAGCTTACTTGTTCTCAGAGAAATATACAGAGAATACACAGTGGGACATTTTCAATATATTTATTGAACCAACGTTATTCTTGTATAGAATATATAAGCTGAAATAATCAGGAGACCGAAGCAGCTGAAAGCGATTAAAGCACGTAAATAGTAGATATAGTTTTATCACGATGCTAAAACAGTGTTTATATGCAGGCATATAAGCAAGGCAGTAATCAGGTGGACTCCTACTATGCACTCCCTACTCTGCGTGTACCTAGAGTGTGTGTGGGTGTGAAGCCAAGAATTCCCACTAAGAGACATGACAGGAGAGAATGCAGGCCACAAATTGGTTACAAACTGTACTTCCCCTCACGGAGATGCCAGCCCGCTGCATAGTGAAGTCTCAGCCCGCACGGACCCTCTGTGTCAGCTGTAGCGCCTCCTCTACTAATCTATTGGGATGCTCATTATTTATAATAGAAAGCATCTTTGTGATGTACGTATAGGTTAGACAATGCTATGGATATGTAGATAGCCCTCTCACCCTGTGGATGAAGATAGAGATGACATTTGTACATAGTGCATCAAGAGGCCTTGTACATGGTGTTCGAGGCATCGTGGTAATGTTGGGAGAAGGTAGATGTGTAAACAAAGTAGTCTCAGAGAAACTAATCCAACATTGTCATGCATGCAAATAGGTGCAAAAGTTCACAGCTGAAATGTTACTGTAAAAAATAGGACAATATATGAAATGAGCTACTTCGCTACATGGGCCTAGACCGGGCACATAACAGGTGGTCTGGATATCACAAAATGAAAATATGACAAACCATACGCTGATTTGGATCGGGGATACAGATGGCCTTTCCCTGCTGTGGGACGGATGTTAAATGTAAGACGATAAAGATGAACATTGCCGGCTCCATCTTGTATAACGAAAGCCCCCACGAGCATGTAAGCGGCAACCATTTTAGTCTCTGCAGCCTTTTACCACATTGCTGGTCACCTGCGCATCACCCCGGCCGCCCTCATCCCCCCCGCGCTCTGACTGAACCCGAGCACACATACCGGGGTCGTAAAACCATGTCAGCATGACAATACCGTAGAGCCACTTCCCGCACCAAACCCACTTGTCATTTCATCCTCTGCGCACGATCAGGCCCCTCTGATAACCTCCTCCACTGCACCTGGCCACTCAATCCAGTCCCAGGCGCTAAACAACCCCCGTGGACTTAGTTTATTGCCCATGTAACAACAGAACTTGCTTCCCCAACAAAGAGGCCGGAATTTAATCAATGACCCGACCCTTTGATCTGACCTATCCCACGTGTTTTAGGTCCTGTTGGAATGTCCAGCTGCGAGATATCGATCATCTGTAAGGTCAGGGAGGGGGAATATTTGCTGCTGGACTTGAGTGGGAACTATCTTAAGGCGGGGATTCCAAGGATGTTTCACTATGTTGTGGAAAAGTAAATTTTGCCATGTTCTGTGTCCCTACGCGTCATCCATCATATGTTATCTGCGCATGATGAATATGCCTATGTATTCCCCATGTTCGATTAAAGACGCAATTATAGTTGTGTCCACCTCTAGTATGCCAGTTTCCAGTCCTCGTGAATACTACGAATATCAGGCCTATGTAAAGCTACGTCGCCACGTTTCTCAGTGTGCACGTTATTCCATTGTAAAGTCCCCGTTTCTAGGCCTCAAAAGAGCCCGAACATCAGATTTAGCTCCTGTCTCCTGAGCCCTCGCTGAGGAGCGACACAGCCCCCACCTGTATCCTCGACCCTTCACTTACCTCCTGCCTCACAGTGCCCGGTTCAGCCTGGCTCTGCCTCTGAGTCTACCAAGAGTATGTTATGATTCCAGTTATCAGTTCAGTCCTCCTTCTCTGCATTCCTAAGCTATTGAATCGCATCAATAGTTACTGTCATAGTCTAGCTTTTACGTCTCCATGTAAGAGAAATACTGCATTTAATGGTCATTTAATATTCCTCATCACGCACTACATGTAGAATAATGCATGCTTCAGTCTTAGAGTCTGTTAGCTTTTCCCCTCCTGACTTCTAGTTTATATCAACATGTTCCCTAAACATCAGATACTAGATACTGCTTAGGTACATGTCGCCCTGACTCTCCAGACTTCAGTCTCTGCTCCTAGCACAGAGTTCATAGCCCCCAGCTTCTCCTAGTAACACGTCATTGCCAAGTTTGCGCGCACCATCAGGTTAGAGGTCCCGGCTCCTTAGGTAGCCCCCTCCAATGTTTCCGCCCCATTCATGACATATTCTGTTACGTTTGCATCACATGTCTATGTATACGCCCTGTTACACCTCTTTTCACCCTTATCTTTCGCGACTGCTACGCGTCACACCCCTCTGCTCCACCCACTGCTACGCCTATTGCAATGTAATGCCATGTGTTTGCGTTATGTATATATGCTCATGTACTGTTATTAAAAGTTAGCTTGTCCTTTTCCCCGATCCTGACCCCGGCAGCGCTGCCAGGGCTTGCCATCCTATTCCTGTGCAGGTTGTCCTGTTCCTGTCCTTTATGCTGTATTAAACCTGCAAAACTCCTACTACCTCGAATCTTGACTCTTATTTATTGAGCTATCTGTTATTCATTTATGCATTCAAAAATAGGGTATTATTTATTTATTTACCACATAATGGCGCCCGAACAGGGACTTGCCCTCTCCCCACGCGCCGGTGAAGCCACGCCGGCCCCCTGACCCTCTGCAGCCGTGACGGAACCATACCGTGCACGTGCAGATATTTCTGCTTCAAGTATCCCTCAGGCCCACGGAGGAGACGGAGGAGGCGGTCCAGCATCCAGACGAGGCGGTGGAGGAACGCGGCGAGTCCCGACCAGAGCCCAAGCCGAGAGTCCAAGGTCCGAGGTATCCGGAGGTCCACCCGTAACTGAAGTCCGAAGTTCGTCCGTCCGGCGTCGAAGCAGTCCAGTCCAGTCCGAGGCTTTCCGTTCTTGCTGCCCGGTGAGTACCGTTACTGGGGTAGTATCTAGACAGGGTCAATCTAATTGACTCTGGTCCGTGGGTTGGTGGTACACAGACCCACAAACGAAGTGTCCACTTCGGTGGATGCGGGTCCTGACGTGTCTCTTTATGAGACCGGTAAGTTTCGTACTGTTTCAGCAGTGCATCTAGTTTCTGTTCTAGCCAGTTCTGTTCTCGAGAAAATTCATGTATTCTGTTTTCCGTATTCCAGGTAATATTCTGTTCGAACTGTTATTCATATTGTTCTTCATGTATTTTAATGTCGTGGTATGAGTGCGAAGTGAATCTCGTGGTTATTGTGTATTGTATTGTGTCCAGATTATAGTTCAGTCATGCCACTCTTTTCAAAACTGCGTCAGTTAAAAACCAGAAAAGGTCTGCTGGAGGCAGCAGTTCCGGTCCCGCCTAGGGACAGTCCAGGTCATTTCATGTATCAGAAGCATGGCATAAGCGCCATATTGTATCTAGATTTATGGGTGGAGTATACCAAGGAGTTAGAAGAAAAGTATAGATGGCCCGTATCAGGTACGTGGGATGCCGAGTGCATCATGAGAGTAGAAGAGGCATTATGGAAAAAGAAAGCCAGACAGTCACAGAAAGATGCCATCGAGTTATGGCGCAAAGAATCTCATAAAAGAACCGAAAAAGAAATCAGAAAGTCAGAATTAAGTAGAGAATCCCTAGAACGAGCCCAAGAAAAAGAATTAATCGAGATAGGTGAACGAGTTAAAACCGAACAGTCAGACAGACAGAGGAATGCCCTCATTAAGGGTATGTACCCTCTTCTTGCCGAGGGCTTGCCAAAAGCGACCCCGGAGGCATCCAGTAATTTCCCGCCACCATTAGTTCCGACCAAGCTACGTCACAAACCGACCGCAGCTGATATTTTCATTTCGTCCTATTTGGACGACACAGTCCCAGAATATGCAAATCCTGTTCGCGCTCCGCCAGCCCCTGTAAATCAGGCACTTCCCGTTCCTCCAGACACCGGGGCACCCCTTGCAGTACCTGCTACGGTCCCCCAGGTCCAGCCCGCCACACAAGTTCAGCCCGCATTTCAATTTCCCGCCCTGCCAGGACGAAGAGCATCAGTTGACAATTCTAGTCTAGGGGCCGCAGGAGGAGGTCCTCCTCAGACCCCGCCGCCACATAAGCGTTTAACGTCAGTCGAATTACATGCACAAGCGTCACAGCGCACGCCCAGATATCAGACTGTAGCAGAAATAAGAAAAGCCCTTAATGAATGCGGCTATGATCCAGTCCCAGGCGAGGATAATATGGTTTTATATTCATTACGCGTAAGAAAGGTGGCCGAGTATCTAGTCACCCTACCAAATATGAAGGAAGATCTAGACAGAATATATCGTTTCATCCGTACAGGGGATGATCCAGAAAGCATTGGCGAAGCCATGTCTCAAAGGAAAGCTGAGATCCAGCTTATGATATTAAAGTTTCTGATCAATTGCCTAATAAGAGAACAAGATTACCCGTCCAAAGATCCGGCTGAAATGAAAATCCTGACAAAGTGGAGTGATAATATAGCCGAGGGTAAGCACAAGACCATCGGTGGTATGGAGAGTATGTACAAGAAAATCCGTAAAGAAATAATAAAGTTACACGAACAACGTAAAGCAGCACAAGTAAGCGAGAAAGAAAGTAACTCTGATCCTGAAGAGTTAGACGACGAGAATCCCGCCAGAATAGCGTATGTAGGAAAATCTAGATTTCCAGATCGCCATTTACGCCTAGAACACAAGTCTACTTTCCATCATCCAGCACCAGAACAAGGTTCTCTAGAACAAGTATTTCAAGCTACCGATCACATTCTGAAATCACGAATCGGTTACAGTGAGTTAAGTACTATGCATGAACAAGAACTAGCCCGATCAGCAGTCCAATGGATTACTGATTCTACCACTTTTCCAGACGAAATAGTGGCACAAATGTTTCTGAAACTGCCCCCAGGCGAGCAGCGACTGGTGGGTATGTATATGATCCAGCACCTCATTACTCTGTATGAGGGTCAGCACTCTGATCCAGGTCCGTTACATGATGTCCTGAACGAGTTACTCCAGTATAGATGGAAAGGTCTAGGTACCGATTTAATTAGTGTCATTCTAGAACAGCGCCATAAATATAGAACGTTTCTGAACCCGCATTTTGTTCATGTCTCACCCCCAGAAAGTAAACCATTTTACATGGAGAGACAGAATCCGTTACGAGAAGTCCACCCAGTTAGAGGAACGGGTGGCGAACTAGAACGAGTGTTTGTTTACACTCCGATCACAAAGATGGAACTCCTAGAGATGAAAAAATTAATTCCTTGTCATGATAAAGATCCAGCAGGGTTCCATAGAGAATTAAAAGACATGCTCCGTATGGGAGAATACACGTATCCAGATATAATTAAAATGTTAAAGGTTCTGTTGCCCGCAGGGGTATATGAAAAGCTCAAGGAAAAAGAATGGGAGGTGGGAGAGAAAAAGATTGATTGGGCAGTTCTAGAATCTGAAGACAAGGCACGAGTACCAGGTACCGGTCTTGGAGCGAAATGTAAAGAATTACCTGAATTATTGATTCAAGTTTTACCCAGATTACTAACAACGAAAAAGGAAGACTGGGATGCAATCTCAGCCTGTAAACAGAAACAAGACGAAGACATTAGTGATTTTTATTCTAGATTTGAGAAATGCTTTAGCATAAACAGTGGCCTCAAGACAAGTAGCGAGTCATACCCTCATCTTTTTGTTACCAAATTAGTTGAGAATTCAAGTCCACAAATTAAAAATCGAGTTTTGAAAGTCGAAAGTACCTGGCAAGCTAATACCCCGTCCCAGATGTTACAGATGCTCCAATACCACCAGAATAGAATCAGAGAAGAACAAGAACACGAGAGAAAGCGTATGAAAGACACGAAAATGAAAGTACTAGTTGCACAATCTGTTCCTCAAGACAGCCAGAAGAGGGGTCCGAATCAAGCCAGTCATTCTGCAGCTCCCGTTAAGGGGAATTGCAATTATTGTAAACAACCAGGTCATTTTATAAACGAGTGTGCAGTTCTGAAACACAACATAGCTACCGGTAAGACTAAAGAAAGACCACGTCCGCCTAGACAAGAACAAGTTTCACAGACTCCTCAGCCACAGAATGCACCACAGACAGTTACAGTACCGCAGCCCATTGCTGCAACACAGCATGTTACACAGCAGATGTACCAGTATGCACAGTCCGAGTATCCAGAGTACCAACAGTATTCATGAAACAGCCTAGAGAGGGAGGTAGGCTTGCCTCTCATCGAGATACCTGTAGATCAAGAAGGTCCCTATGTTCACAGTCAAGTATTAGGGAAAGACAGAAAGTTTTTGATTGATACAGGGACAAGTAGGACCACAATTAGTCACGCCGAAGTTCCAGGGGCTCCGCTCTCAGGCTCAAGAAATGTTTCCCTTGGATTTTCAGGAAAGCCTATTGTAAATGAAATTTCAAAGCCAGTTACTCTAGAAGTAGGTCCATTGTCCCGCACTACTGATCTGTTACTTACTAAGTCATGTCCAGAAAATCTATTAGGCATTAAAACACTGAAAGAGTTAGGTGCAGTCATTTGCTGTTCCCCAGAGGGAATACGATTGTTCCTACGTGACTTTAAGGGTCACTATGTATTACGAGATTTTGATCCGAGATTGTCTAATGTTCCGCAGCATCTATGGGCGCAAGGTCCAACTGATGTAGGTTACATGCAAATCACACCCCATCGTGTGACTCTTAAGCCAGGTGTAGTGTTACCACGAATCAGACAGTACAGATTGCCACCTGAGGCTGTAGCAGCCTTATCCAAAATTATTGACTAGCTCATCGCTCAAGGAGTAGTTGTAGAAACTGACTCCAATGTATGTAATTCCCCGATCATTCCAGTCATGAAACGTACTGATCCAAATGCACCCCCAGTATATCGATTAGTGATTGACTTACGAGAACTTAATAAATGTATTATTCCTCAGTACCCAGTTGTCCCAGATATCTCTTCCCTATTGACAGCCATTGATTCCGAAGCCACGTTCTTTACTGTAATCGACCTCAAGAACGCATTTTTCAGTGTCCCCATTCATCCAGACAGCCAGTTTCTTTTCGGATTCTGTTTAAATGGAAGGAGCTATATGTTCACACGAGCTCCTCAAGGTTTCACAGAAAGTCCTAGTATTTACAGTCAAGCACTCAAGAGACAACTAGACAACATTCATATGCCAACTGACACTGCCCTGCTCCAGTATGTCGATGATCTACTGATCACAGCCCGTTCTGAACGTGACTGCGAGCGAGCGTCACTGACGGTTCTGTATTTCCTGGCCGAGATGGGGCACAAGGTGTCCCCTTCGAAGCTTCAATTCTGTGTCCAGCAAGTGGTATACTTAGGACACTTACTGTCCAAGAGGGGTAGGCAGTTGACACCAGACCGTATCCAGTTAATAGCGAGTCTTCCTCAGCCCAAGACCCAGAAGGAGGTACGTGCTTTTATCGGCCTTACTTCTTATTGCAGACAATGGATTCCTCAGTATGCATTTCTAGCCAAGCCACTGATACAGTTAACGACACAGGAGGCAGCCGTAGCAACTGTCCTCCCTTGGACATCTGAACATACACTTAGTTTCAATGAATTAAAGAAAGCTTTATGCCAAGCTCCAGTTCTAGCTACACCGAACTACAGTAAGCCTTTTACACTTTTCGTCACAGAACGTGAAGGTACAACATTATCTGTTCTCACACAAGATCAAGCAGGACAATACAAGCCATGTGCTTATTTTTCGAGCACATTAGATCCTGTAGCCCAGGCTCTGCCTGCGTGCCTCAAGTCAGTTGCAGCCACAGCACTAGCTATCAGACAAAGTGATTCCATAGTATTAGGACATTCCTTGACAGTACAAGTTCCACACTCCGTGGAAGTTCTTTTGAATCGAACACAAACTCAGCACTTGACAATTGCACGTTTAACAGGTTATGAATTGACACTGTTCCAGCCACACATAGAAATCAGACGCTGCAACGTTCTAAATCCTGTCACACTGTTACCATCAGCTAATCTGAATTCTGCCGCACACGATTGTGTGGAAGTAGTCAACATTACGACAAAGCCAAGACAAGACCTGACCGATATTCCGTTACCAGACCCCGACCTGACACTTTATGTGGATGGTTCATGCATGAGAACAAGTACAGGAGAACTAGTCGCCGCGTATGCAGTGACTACTGACACCGAAGTTATTGAGACACACCGTATTGACACCCTGTCTGCTCAAGCAGCAGAGCTAGTTGCTCTGACTCAAGCCTGCATACACGCCAAGAACCTGAAAGTTAATATTTATACAGATTCACGCTACGCATTCGGAGTCGTACACGACTTCGGAGTGCTCTGGCAGGAGAGAGGTTTCATGACTTCTCATGGAACCAAGATTCAGCATGGTCTCCTTATTCAAGCTCTGTTAGATGCCATACACTTACCGACATCCATTGCTATCATGAAATGCAAAGCACATACGAAAGTTACTGACATTATTTCCCAGGGTAACGATCTAGCAGATCGCACAGCCAAGCTTACAGCACAGACTCCAGACATTCCAGTTAATCCGACACCGACACACACTCCAGATCCGATTACATGTATGACAGTTAAGGACCCTACACAAGATGTCATAGACATACAGTTACATGCTACTCCTGAAGAAATCAAGAAATGGTCCGAACAAGGAGGGGTCCAGACAGATCAGGGATGGGTGACGAAGGGTAGAGCCACATGGTTTCTCCCCGACTCTATGGTTCAAGTCATTAATAATACCGCACATAGTCCAGCACATTTAGGAGAAAAAGCTATGTTAGACAGTATCCAGAACATTTGGTTCAACAAGCATTTACGAGCTGCAGCCAAGCAGAAAGTCCGTACCTGTATGATATGTTGCCAGTTCAATCCAGGTAAAAGTATCCCGGTGGAACAAGGGGGATTCCAGCCTCCTGACCACCCTTTTGAAGTCCTCCAGATGGATTACATTCAGATGGAGCGATGTCGAGGTTTCAAGTATGTTCTTGTAGTTGTATGCGCTTTGTCCAGGTGGACAGAAGCATATCCAGTCCCAGATTACACAGCCGCGACCACTGCCAAGCAGTTGGTTCGTGAGTTTTTCCCCCGTTATGGACTCCCTAGAGTCGTATATTCTGACAACGGCCAGCCATTCTCATCTGAACTCATGAAGCATGTTTCCCTGTTGTTAGGGTACCAGTGGAAGTTCCATTGTGTACGCCACCCTGAAGCAGCAGGTCTCGTAGAGAGACATAATCAGACCCTGAAAATCCGCATCGCCAAAGTATGTAAAGAGAAAGGTGTGGACTGGCTGATAGCTCTGCCAGTCGCTTTGTTCTATATGCGCATGGTCGCACATTCCAGATCAGGTCTGTCCCCGTATGAGGTCGTATTCGGCCGCCCCCCTAACATGTGGGGTACACCTAGACCCCGAAGTATTACCGATGTTTCAAGTAATATGCTGACAGATTACCTAGCTTCCTTGATGTCTGCCCTCAACTCTTGTCGTTCACAGGTTGCCGCCGCATTTCCAGACAATACCGAGGTGGCACCGCATGAAATCGTTCCTGGATCCATGGTTTTAGTGAGAAATTTCGACCGATCAAGCCCGCTGGAGCCTCGCTGGAAGGAGCCCCGACAGGTCCTCCTCGCCACCCGTACAGCCGTGAAGTTGGAGGGTCGCAAAGGCTGGGTGCACCTTTCGCACGTAAAGAAATTTTATGGACTGAAACCCGTCTCAAAGAACATTTCCCAGGATTTGAAGGAATGCCAAAGTACTATTCTTAAGGACTGTCCCGCAAAGAACAATGATACTGCACCCCCCCTGTTAGAGAAAACTCCGCAGCAGGAGTATAAGTTGAAACTCCGGTCTAGTAAAATAAGTCAGCCAGTTTGATTGTCTAAGTCCTCCCCTAGGTGAAACGGTTAGACTGTTTCTGACATGTATAAAATAGACCCCCATAGTGAGAGAGTTAGTCAAAACTCAACCCGATGTATCGTTTTCCTAAGTTTTATATTGTTTCTCAGCATTATGATTTCCTGCACCAGTTATGCATTTTACCTGTATCTTCCAGTTTCTCACGTAAATAAGTTTTCTAATGTTACAGTAGAGCACACGTTTAGTGATCTGCCTCCTCATGAACTCTCTTACCGCCTCGCTATGCGAAATAATTCTTTCATCCGCATGTTACATTATTCACACCAGACCAGCAATGCCACTAATTGTTGGGTGTGTGGTCGACTCCCCCCTTTCCAGACACCGAAGGGAGTTCTGCCACTCTTTCCTTATCCGTTTTCACATAATGGTTCGTGTGGAGCATGGTCCACGTTAACGTCATCCTCAACAGATATGTCTTTTCTTAACAGTACATGTTTTCCGGACAAGCAAGGTCTTCCCCACAGAACCGGGTTAGATCTAGAAAATGAAGTGTATAATTTAGGTAATTATTCTTCGAATTTCATGGTCCTGAATGTTCAGTCTGATACTACTCCAGACTTACCTGCTATTTCAGTATTACCAGTCAAAGGCGAATTATGTGTCCGAAATAATGGTTCCGTACATGTAGGACATAGTGATTGTACTACTATTGTCAGTTATAGTGACAGTGGGAAATCTATTTTCAAAGCTTCACGTCATTCATATTTTATTTGTGGTCAAACCGCATATGTTCGTCTGCCCCTCGATTGGGAGGGAACCTGTTACATTGCCTTCCTACTGCCACCTGTTTTCCTAGCCCCATCTGATTATCATAGAAACACACATCTAGTACACATTAGACATAGAAGGGAGATTGAGTCCCCGATTGTCGATTATACTGAAACTGCTCTAGAACAGTATACAGATTTCAATAGAGGTTTCTTCTTCTTTATAGGACCTATCCAGAATAGTAAGCTAATCCATAGGTTAACAAGAACCCTTGAAGCTGTAGTAAATGAGACTGCCTCTGCTCTAGGTAACTTAACCGAAGAGCAATCTGCTATGAGATTTGTAGTTTTGCAAAATCGTCTCGTCCTTGACGTCATATTGGCCGATAGGGGCGGGGCCTGTAGAGTCATCGGATCTAGTTGCTGCATTTTCATTCCAAATAACGCGCCGTCTGTTTATTCAGCTATAACCAGACTTCATAAAATTGCCCATCTGTTACACCAAGATCCAGGCACCTGGACATGGTCCGGTTGGTTCTGGAATATAATTTCCGCCTGGGGATGGAAAGTCTTGTCCTTTCTAGGTATTGCAGTAGCGATCATATTCAGCTGCTGCCTCTGTATACAATGTGGTCCTGCGATTTGCGGCATTTGTGCTACATCATGTATTCCTAGTCCCAAGCCCCGTTCTAAATCCCGTTCAAAAACAATTCGAGATGAGCAAATGATACTGTATGAAATGATAGATGGTATCATGAATATTGATGTTTCCTGATGGAAACGTAGTGACAAGGAGGGAATGTGGAAAAGTAAATTTTGCCATGTTCTGTGTCCCTACGCGTCATCCATCATATGTTATCTGCGCATGATTAATATGCCTATGTATTCCCCATGTTCGATTAAAGACGCAATTATAGTTGTGTCCACCTCTAGTATGCCAGTTTCCAGTCCTCGTGAATACTACGAATATCAGGCCTATGTAAAGCTACGTCGCCACGTTTCTCAGTGTGCACGTTATTCCATTGTAAAGTCCCCGTTTCTAGGCCTCAAAAGAGCCCGAACATCAGATTTAGCTCCTGTCTCCTGAGCCCTCGCTGAGGAGCGACACAGCCCCCACCTGTATCCTCGACCCTTCACTTACCTCCTGCCTCACAGTGCCCGGTTCAGCCTGGCTCTGCCTCTGAGTCTGCCAAGAGTATGTTATGATTCCAGTTATCAGTTCAGTCCTCCTTCTCTGCATTCCTAAGCTATTGAATCGCATCAATAGTTACCGTCATAGTCTAGCTTTTACGTCTCCATGTAAGAGAAATACTGCATTTAATGGTCATTTAATATTCCTCATCACGCACTACATGTAGAATAATGCATGCTTCAGTCTTAGAGTCTGTTAGCTTTTCCCCTCCTGACTCCTAGTTTATATCAACATGTTCCCTAAACATCAGATACTAGATACTGCTTAGGTACATGTCGCCCTGACTCTCCAGACTTCAGTCTCTGCTCCTAGCACAGAGTTCATAGCCCCCAGCTTCTCCTAGTAACACGTCATTGCCAAGTTTGCGCGCACCATCAGGTTAGAGGTCCCGGCTCCTTAGGTAGCCCCCTCCAATGTTTCCGCCCCATTCATGACATATTCTGTTACGTTTGCATCACATGTCTATGTATACGCCCTGTTACACCTCTTTTCACCCTTATCTTTCGCGACTGCTACGCGTCACACCCCTCTGCTCCACCCACTGCTACGCCTATTGCAATGTAATGCTATGTGTTTGCGTTATGTATATATGCTCATGTACTGTTATTAAAAGTTAGCTTGTCCTTTTCCCCGATCCTGACCCCGGCAGCGCTGCCAGGGCTTGCCATCCTATTCCTGTGCAGGTTGTCCTGTTCCTGTCCTTTATGCTGTATTAAACCTGCAAAACTCCTACTACCTCGAATCTTGACTCTTATTTATTGAGCTATCTGTTATTCATTTATGCATTCAAAAATAGGGTATTATTTATTTATTTACCACAATGTAATAAACGGATGTCAGGATTGTTTGATCATGTAATAAACGGGCGAAAGAAACATATAAAAGGCCAGGCCTCAGAGATGCAGTTAGAGCACCTCCTGACGATAGCCCAGGTGTCGGATGCGATGTACTCTCCTCTAGAGCAATAAACTTGTTCTTCGCCTATCAACCCCCAGCGCCTGCCTCGTTATTTTGATCGCTAATCTTAAGGTGAATTAGAGGTGGTTTGCACCAAGTGGCATCGAAAGTCTTGAGAGTCTCGCTGCTTTTCATCACGGAAGTAGGGAAAAGTCTAAAAGATTACTCCAGAGACAGACAAAAACTGATCTCAACCTAAAATTCCCTCATTAGATAAGAAATAAATCTATAAATGATCTGGCTATCCATACTGAGCTAGAGAAGCACATATGGTCAAAAGCCTACATAGAAAGGAAAAAGCAGGGAGTTGTGAATAGCGTGCATCCACAGAAACTGATAGAAAGTATTCCCTATGGTGAAATGCTACGGACCCGTAGAAACTGTGATAGCCAAGAAGTGTATGAGAAGGAAGAAAAAAGTAAGCAGCCAGCAGCCAAGCGAGAACCCAGAACATGAATAAACTACTTTTAAATCAGAGACACCAAAGGAGGGACTTGATATTACCGTAAGGTTCATCACTACATACAATACGAGGTACACAGTAGCAAGACAAATTCTAAGCAGTGGAAAATATTAAAAGCTGATCAGGTGATTAGACACAATATTACCTCACATCCCTCCATCACATATCGTAAAGCCCTATCCTTAAAGGACAAACATGCTCATAGCTATGTAGATAGTCCAATGAAAGAAAGGGGCCATTCTAAAAGGTTTCTGAAAATGAGGGAAATGTATGGCTTGCAAATCTGGTGTCAAAATAAAGGAAGTTATTCTGCATAACAGGAAGGAAAAGCAATCAATTCATAACCTATAGCACAGATTTCTGTGTATATATAAGTGAAAGAATGTACACACAGAAAACAACAACAACTAGATGTTCCCCATTGGCAAGTGATGGAGCACATGAGAGACATCAAACACGCGGACTTAAATTCACCAGTGTCTGGAGATTTAGTAAAATGCCATGATAGCATTGTAGACGAGCTCGGTTTCTTTGGCCTTATATCAGAGGAGGTAATCAAAAGAAGAAATTAAAAAGAATCAATTTAAGATATAATAAAGAGCTGGGTACCGAGGAAGTCAAGGCCCTGAATAAAGATTCAGAATTACATGGGCACATATGATGAATACTGATGTCGAATCTGCAAACTTTCCCACTACTGACACTCTCTGGAACACATGTTAAAAAAAGCCATCATTTTGGCAGGAGATACATTGGGGAGTAGGGGCGCTACGTGGCGCACAAGCGGAATGGCCGCGGTTGTCTGAGGCTCCCGCAGTCCGGTTCCTGATCCTGCATTTATCCTCGCCTGATTGACCCCGCTGATGCTCCAACATGCTCGGCATCGATGGCTGACATCCCTGTGACACTAATGAACTGACATCTGGCCGCCTACATTGCGGAGATTACCCTAATCTGTTGCCGTGTGGCCGCCGCGTACATACGGTTGAGCTGCCCTGTAGCGCTGCGGGACGCCGCCTGCTACGCAAGAGCCGGGGACTCCACGTGGTGAGTGGGCCGCATGCGAGACGGGGAGACCTCTTGGGTGGAGCGGATCCATTCTGGTGGCAGGCGATAAGCGGAGGACCTCGCGGGACAGGGACGCCTTCCTCGGCGCTATCTTTCAAGTCGGTCCTATTTCCTTGCCGACAGCTTCAGGGTACGGGACTCAATAAGTAATATATTAATTTCTGGATGGACGCTATGATAGGTGTCCCTGGATGTAACGCTTTTTCGCGCAGGTTCTGAGCAGGACCGACCCTGACGAGGAAACAGACCTGGATGCTGGATGTTTTCACGGCGCTCCGCAACATAACTCGTTACATTCAGGGACACCTATCATAGTGTCCATCCAGAAATTAATATATTACTTATTGAGACCTGATTACTATACGTACTGGAGGAGAATTAATTTGAAAGTAAACTCCTACGCCAGGACCGTGTTCCTGTTCAATGCATACTGGCATTCCTCTATATAACAGAAAGTTGTGGACCTCACTACTTATAGACAGATTTAATTCAGCACCTGAGAATTAGGTTTGCCACCTGGGTAGCATTGCACTGAAGTGCTGCAGACGCTCAAATCCTCTTTTCTCTGCCCTGAGGAAGCCCAATTTGGGCGAAACACGTTGGCTGCCATCTCTGTCAAGATTGTGTTTGAAGACTGCAATAAAAATATTTGAAGAAAAACTTGAAGGACCGCACTCCTTTTTGAATATATATGAAGATGTCAGAACACAAATACCTGATTAGGCTTGCTGACTCTTGCACAGGAACAGAGATCCTTGAACCCAAATCCCTCTCAGCAATGCTGGTAGGTCTTTATTCAGAACCTCCCATCATTACCTGAAGGGACGGGGGAATTGGATAAAATAAAAAATAAACAGAGAAGAGACTTGTCCAGCGCTGCTTCCTTCAGTCCGCTACTCTTGGATGAACTTGTTTATGGAAACCTAAAACAACAACACAACATTACAGTCTGCCCTTCTGTTAACTATCAATCAATCAATCAATCAAAGACATTTGTAGAGCGCACTACTTACCCGGAGGGTCTCACGGCGCTTGGGGGGGGGGGTGCTGCTACTGCTCGAACAGCCAGGTCTTGAGTTTCTTCCTGAAGGAGAGGTGGTCTTGGGTCAGGCGCAGGTCGGTCGGGAGGGAGTTCCAGGTCTTGGCGGCCAGGTAGGAGAAAGACCTTCCTCCTGTTGACGCTCTTCGGATGCGGGGAACGGCGGCGAGGGCGTGGTTGGTCGATCGGAGGTGGCGTTTGGGAGCGTAGAAGTTGAGGCGGTTGTTGAGGTAGCTCGGGCCTTGGTCGTGTAGGGCCTTGTGTGCGTGGGTGAGGAGACGGAAGGTGATTCTCTTGTTGACGGGGAGCCAGTGCAGGTCTCTCAGGTGTCCGGAGATGTGGCTGCGTCGGGGGATGTCGAGGATGAGTCTGGCTGAGGCGTTCTGGATCCGCTGGAGTCTCTTCTGGAGCTTGGCGGTGGTTCCGGCGTAGAGGGCGTTGCCGTAGTCCAGACAGCTGGTGACGAGGGCCTGGGTGACCGTCTTCCTGGTCTCGGTGGGGATCCACCGGAAGATCTTCCGTAGCATGCGCAGGATGTTAAAACAGGACGCGGAGACGGCGTTGACTTGTCAGGTCATGGAGAGGGAGGAGTCCAGGATGAAGCCCAGGTTGTGTGTGTGGTCTGTCGGTTTGGGTGCGGTGCCCAGGGCTGGGGGCCACCAGGAGTCGTCCCAGGCGGAGGGCGAGGAGCCCAGGATGAGGACTTCCGTCTTGTCTGAGTTCAGTTTCAGGCGGCTGGTCGTCATCCACTCGGCTACGTCTTTCATCCCTTCGTGAAGGTTGGCTCTAGCGGCGGCGGGGTCGTTGGTCAGGGAGAGGATCAGTTGGGTGTCGTCAGCGTAGGAGATGATGTTGAGGTTGTGTTGGCGTGCGATGGCCGCGAAGGGGCTCATGTAGACGTTGAAGAGGGTGGGGCTCAGCGAGGATCCTTGAGGGACGCCGCAGATGACTTCGGTGGCCTCTGACTTGTACGGTGGTAGACGGACTCTCTGTGTTCTTCCGTCGAGGAAGGAGATGATCCATTCCAGTGCCTTCTCCTGGATTCCGAAGTTGCTGAGGCGCTGCACTAGGGTGCGGTGGCAGACAGTGTCGAATGCCGCGGAGAGGTCTAGGAGGATGAGGGCCGCTGTTTCTCCGTTGTCCATCAGGGCTCGGATGTCATCGGTGGCAGCGATGAGGGCCGTCTCGGTGCTGTGGTTGGCTCGGAAGCCAGACTGTGAGGGGTCGAGGGATCCATTCGTCTCGAGGAAGGCAGCCAGCTGTTTGTTGACGGTCTTCTCGATGACTTTGGCTGGAAACGGGAGGAGCGAGATGGGTCGGTAATTCTTGAGTTCGGTGGGGTCCGCTGTGGGTTTCTTGAGTAGGGCGCTGAGTTCGGCGTGTTTCCAGCTCTCCGGGAAGGTGGCGGTGTCGAAGGATGTGTTGATGATGTCCCGCAGGTAGGGTGCGATGACAGCGTCGGCTTTGTTGAAGACGTGGTGAGGGCAGGGGTCGGTTGGAGATCCGGAGTGGATGGAGTTCATCCCGCGGATGGTGTCTTCGGTGCTGATCGGAGTCCAGGCGCGGAGGGTGGTGGTGGGGGGCGGTGGTTCGGTCGTGGCGTGCATCGGTTGAGTGCTGAAGCTGTTGTGTATGTCCGCGATCTTGTTGTGGAAGTAGGAGGCGAGGGAGTTGCAGAGGTCTTGCGATGGGGTGATGTCGTTGTTTCCGGCGTTGGGGTTGGAGAGCTCTTTCACGATGTTGAAGAGTTCCTTGCAGTTGTGTGCGTTGTTGTCCAGCCGGTCCTTGAATGCAGTTTTCTTGGTGGCGCGGATCAGTTGGTGGTGCTTCCGGGTGGCAAGCTTGAGGGTGGTCATGTTGTCCGGTGTTGGTTCCCTTCTCCAGGCTTTCTCGAGGGCTCGGCAGTTCTTCTTGGAGCTCTTGAGTTCGTCGGTGAACCATGGGGCCTTCTTGCTGCCGGGTCTGCTGGGCGGGGTCCTCAGTGGGGCGAGTTCGTCCGCGCAGTTGCTGATCCACTTCGTGAGGTTGTCAGCGGCCTGGCTGGGGTTCGCTGAGCTGGCGGGAGGGTGCTGGCTTAGGGAAGCGGCGAGCTGGTCGGCTGTGATCTTGTTCCAGCTTCTTCGAGCGACCTGTTGCTGGTGGTGGTGGATCGTCGTTCTTTTGAAGGTGAAGTGGACGCAGCTGTGGTCCGTCCAGTGGAGTCCGGTGGCATGGCTGAAGGCGATGTCTTTGCTGGATGAGAAGACGGCGTCGAGTGTGTGTCCGGTGAGGTGGGTGGGGGTGGACACCAGCTGCTTGAGACCGAGGTTGGCGAGGTTGTCGAGCAGGGTGATGGTGTTGCGGTCGTTGTTGTTCTCCAGGTGGAAGTTGATGTCTCCCAGGAGGATGTAGTCAGCGGAGGGGAGGGCATGCGGGCTGATGAAGTCGGCGATGTCCTCGCTGAATTGAGTGCGTGGTCCCGGGGGTCGGTAGATCAGGGTGCCTCTGAGGGTGGTTTTGGGGTCCGTGTGGATCTGGTCTATTCTACTATTTTCTTTTGTCTCCTCTCACCCACCCATGCGCTGCTGGACCTGAGCTCCTCTTCTGGCTTTTGGTTATGATTCTCTTCACCTCTAATTAGTTGTTACTATATAAAAGAGATAACAGAAATATTAATTTCTTTTCTAGTGAGTTAAAGGCTGGTTTATCTATAGGCTTGGGACTCTTACTGTTTTGCGAAGAGGCCATTGACTGCACAGCGTACCAGCTGCATCGGCGTGCGAGGCTCCCAGCTGACTACTCGCCGCACCCGCTTCGCGGGCGCCGCTTCGCTGGGGAGCCCCCGTCTCGTCTGCTGTGTGCGTGTACCGGAGAGGACCTCGGCTGAAAGGCGGTAAGGGGCGTGAGGCACCAGCGGGGCTGCGAGTGTGCAGGGACTTCATTCTCCAGAAGTCCCTGCGAGACCACGGAAGAGCTTCCGGTCCGCTCTCCCTGCTGGCCCGCCCCCCGCCCATCTAAAGTATTCAAAAGTGCACCGGCAATTCCTGCCTAGTGGGACACTTACTGTTTTGCGAAGAGGCCATTGACTGCACAGCGTACCAGCTGCATCGGCGTGCGAGGCTCCCAGCTGACTACTCGCCGCACCCGCTTCGCGGGCGCCGCTTCGCTGGGGAGCCCCCGTCTCGTCTGCTGTGTGCGTGTACCGGAGAGGACCTCGGCTGAAAGGCAGTAAGGGGCGTGAGGCACCAGCGGGGCTGCGAGTGTGCAGGGACTTCATTCTCCAGAAGTCCCTGCGAGACCACGGAAGAGCTTCCGGTCCGCTCTCCCTGCTGGCCCGCCCCCCGCCCATCTAAAGTATTCAAAAGTGCACCGGCAATTCCTGCCTAGTGGGACACTTACTGTTTTGTGAAGAGGCCATTGACTGCACAGCGTACCAGCTGCATCGGCGTGCGAGGCTCCCAGCTGACTACTCGCCGCACCCGCTTCGCGGGCGCCGCTTCGCTGGGGAGCCCCCGTCTCGTCTGCTGTGTGCGTGTACCGGAGAGGACCTCGGCTGAAAGGCGGTAAGGGGCGTGAGGCACCAGCGGGGCTGCGAGTGTGCAGGGACTTCATTCTCCAGAAGTCCCTGCGAGACCACGGAAGAGCTTCCGGTCCGCTCTCCCTGCTGGCCCGCCCCTCACCCAAACCACCACCTACTTAACACCAACTCACTCCCGCAGCGCGGGACGCAGCCCGGGCTAAGACTGGGCAAAGACAGGGCCGTTTGAGGCCGTTCGAGGACGGCAGAGGACGGCCCCGGCCCTGTCACCCTGCATTTTACTTCGTTCCTTCAGATCCGCACGATTCCTGACTTATTCCACCGAGGAACACGATGCGTCCCAAAACCAGAAGTACATCTAAGAAAGCTACTTTGGTGACACAAGTGACCGGTCCCATAGACCTCTTCATATCCAGGGTAAACGATACCATTGATAAGAGCATAATTCTACTGGAGAAAAGAGTTTCCTTGGACCTCATGCAGGCTAAACGCTCTTCGTTAGGTTCACTTGCCACCGCAAACTCCCCTATACACCAGGTCGCTAACAACTGCTCTTTACCAACACCACCAACTATCGTTCCCACGATGACTGTCCCAAACTTTGTAGATTTATCCGTAACCCAAACAGATTCCGAGCAATCATATGTTGACCTCGAAGCGACTCCAGACTTAGAAGCCTGCCAAGCACCAACCGAAAAATTAGACCAGAGTGCCATTAGTAACTCCATACTACCTGATCCAGTAACGTCCTTAGAACCGATAAAAACAAGGAAAACCACCTCCACTTTCACCAAGGCTATGCCAAATATCAAGGAAAAACCTAAAATAAAAATAAAGAATCACAACCTGATCACGCCCACCTCAAATTCCTCGGCAGGTATCCCCTGCTGGGTGGAAAATATGGTAATGGACCTCAAATCAGACCTCGAAGCCACAATTTCAGCACAAATTAAACCTCTAATATCCAAGTTGGACAGACTCACCTCACTAATCAACACGAAATGTAGTTGCAAGATAAGCGGTAATGGCCCCGCACAAACGCATGGGGCAAAGGAAATACTTCAAAAAAAAAACACACCTTGTATTAAACAAACAACAGGCATAACGACCAAGCCTAATACCTTACCACTAAGAAAGGCGTCAGTAACACAACTTTCAGCCAAAAAAGGGAGCAACTCAGATGCTCCCCTTGACACCTCGGTTGCGGTAGATCTCCCCCCCGCAATACAAATAGACCCAGCAGGCCAAACCAAAACAAACAACCGACAAGTAAGAGGTAATAATGGAAACACCACCATTCCAGTAGAGACCCCTCTCCGAGAAAAATCATTAGAACCTAATATCAAGCAGTCTCGGCCCAAAATAATAAATTTACCCCCGGAAGCTTCTCCCTTCGTGGTGGTGCTAACAGCTGTACCCCCACTGAAGGAGGGTGTAAGAGAAACTTTCGCAGAGCTGAGGAATAAATGTGCCCAATGGCTCCAACTCCATAAACCCTTACCCACTCACATCAGAGGTGATATCTTCTCCGTACGTAGAGGAGATTGGGTCGGCAGAAGCACAAAGTCCATAGCGGGGGACGTTATCAGCATTAAATTTAGGGAGATAGGGGTATCTAACTACATCTGCAACTCACCCAATAGCGGACCCGCCACCCAAATAAATCCCCTCCCCCTGTCCTATTTCCTACCCCCATCCTCAAGGCAAAATTTTCCCTGTCCCGCCTTCCCATTAAACACCGGGCCCATAAATCCCTCAGAATATAATACGCATCAATACCACACGCCACGGTTTCCACAAATACCACAACAATCAATCTTCCAGTGGCAACCACCTCCTCAATTTCCTCAATCTCTACATCTCGCTACCCAACCACCTGTTTATCCTCCTCAACACTTACACCACACATCCCAACAGTGGTGGCAACCCCATCAATCCATGCAACACAATATTCACCAATGGCAGCAGCCGCGGCAAGGACGGCTCCCCCCACTCAACCCACTAGGCCTTAATCATCGAGGCAGAGAAAGGGACGAATGGAGTGGCCAGGATCACTGGAGAAAGCACAGGGATCCCACATGTTGGGATGGCTGGAATGATCTTCATTTAGCAAATAGGTATAGCGCCTTAGAGGGCGTTGACTGACTACCACAGCTACAAGAACACCTTCAAATTTACACAGACCCATCGGAACCCACGGTCTCTCCATTAGTCCCTCGAGACCCAGAGATCCCTCCAGCCCCAGAGATCTTTAACGAACCAAAAATTGCAAAAAGCTCAAGGGATAGTCCAACAATCCTGAGCCTGATCTCGTGGAACATCGCAGGGTTAAGGACAAAAATAGAGGATGGGACAATTATGCATCACATGCAAAACCACCAAATAATATGCATACAGGAGACATGGTCATTACAAGAACACCACCTACAGGGTTATAAGACGTACTCCTCTCTCGCAAAGCCGGGTCAGATAGGCAGACCAAAGGGAGGCCTGTGTATCTACGTAGCCAATACTATCCAAAACACCAAAATAAAGGTCATAGAACTGGACTCTAATTCGCAGATCCTTGGTCTCTTCTTCCCAAAAAAAGAGTCAATGATAATTATCAATTTTTATAACAACATGGATGAACTAGACTTTCAGGGAGTCCTGACCCATCTCCACGAAAAACTAAACACCCTCAGAATGAAACAAGGAGAAAGAGGCCCGGCAACAATAATATGGGCAGGTGACTTCAACCTTCACGCCTGTACCCAATCAAAAAGAAAATGTCCTGGCATGGTGACAGAAGAAGGCCTCTCACTCACCCATTTTTCGCATAACAACATGGGCAGACAAATGAACGATCTCCTATCCGACCTGGATCTCCAGATAGCAAACACCTTGGATCATGGAGGTAATTCACTAGCACCTACTTACTTAGGAAGAGGCTATAAAACCACGGTAGACTTCATACTAATATCAACATCCTTACAATCAAGAGTAAAAAACTTTGAAGTCAAGCCGAATCCTCAAAGTGACCATGCAATGCTAAATCTGGAAGTCTTACTAAACCACCAACAATGTTCTCCAGTAACAATAGCCAATGCACTGACCCAAGAAAATATCAATATGGATAAAATAAATGGGTATTCAATAAGATGGGGAAGGATTAACCCAGAAGAACTTACTAAAGAGCTAATAAGATTAGCCCATCCCCAAATCAACATTTGTTTGGACATAGCAACAAAAGACGAGGAGCTTCTTAACAACTTTGCCCAAATTATGGACAAATTAAAGGTTTTACTTACAGCAAAACAAAAACCCGGTCTATCCCGACTCAAAGGCTGGTTCAACCAAGAGTGTACTAAGGCTCACACAAAGCTGAAGCTAGCCTTAAACAAAGATGAAAGGGACCCTCGTACTATAGCCATCCTCAGAAGCGAATATTACAACATAAGAAAAAAGAGGAAAGAGGAACTCAAGCAAGCGCTTTGGCACGAACTCCATACCAGTGCACAAGAAAAAAACCCTCAAGCTTTCTGGAGAATCTTAAGAACTCCCTTCTTGGTAGACGACACGTGCCCAAAAATCGAAGCCGCCATAGATGCTGCAGCTTGGGTATCACATTTTACCAGCATCTTCCAAAAACCATCCTCTGAACTAGAGATGGAAGAGGAGGAAAAAGCATTCTTACCATACCCCATAGACATAAATTTCGAAATCTCCGAGATTCTTTTGGCACTGAACTCAACCAAAAAAGGAAAAGCTCCAGGCCCGGATGGAGTCCCGGCAGACTTTTTTAAATACCAAACAGAACTTTGGGCACCGATCTTAACAAGGGTCTGCACCGCAACGGCAAAAAAAGGAATTTTGGAGTCATGGACAAGGTCCATCATGGTGCCGATATTCAAAAAAGGTAACCGCATGGACCCTGCCTGCTACCGCCCAATTTCCTTGCTGGATTCACTAGGGAAAATAGCAGGTAGAGTGATCCTAGAAAGACTTCAGGATTGGGCGGAAGAGAGAGGCATCCTATCCGACCTACAATTCGGATTTAGAAAAGGACTAGGTACCGTGGAACAAGCCCTAAATCTATCGGTAATTTTTGGAAAATATGTGCATGCAAAGAAAGCAAAACTCTACATGACTTACGTAGACTTGTCTGCGGCTTTCGACTGTGTCTCCCACACAAAATTATGGTCCCTTTTAGCAGAAATGGGGGTAGATCCATCACTCCTGAATTTCTTAAGGGAACTCTATTCCAATCCATCCGCAAGAGTCCGCTACGGCACAAAGGGGGAACTGACGGCGTCCTTCAGAGTAGAGCGTGGGGTTAGACAAGGATGTGTCCTGGCACCCTTCCTTTTCTCCCTCTACACTAACAACCTGGAGGTAGAGCTCCTGAAGGGTGCCCGAGATCTTCCACTGGCCAAACATCGCCCGATCCCCGCTCTGCTCTACGCGGACGACGCCGTCCTCCTTGCACAAACCCCTCGCGAACTCCAAAGATCCATCAGCAGATATTCGCAGTTCATGAGAACCCTTGACCTTCATATAAATGTAAAAAAGACTTTCGTAATGAAGGCCGGGGTTGGGAGAAAACAGCAAAAATCTATCTATCTTGACACCCAAAGAATAGACTCTACAAATGAATACTGCTATCTGGGAGTTATGATAGATAACAAACTCTCCTGGAAACCAGCAGTAGAAGCCAGAAAACATTGCTTTACAAGAGCACTAGCCGCATTGGTGTCGTTTACACAAAAATTAGGAAAACGTCCGCCCAGAGAATTGATGACCATATATAAAGCCAAATGCCAATCTACAGCTTTATATGGAGCAGGACTATGGGGCCATACGGATGTTACCTCTCTGCAAACTGCAGAAAACAACTTTTTCAGATTTCTTTTATCAGCCCCCAAAAGTTCTTCGACCTACGCCTGCCATGTAGAATTGGGTGTTCCATATATCGAAGATCTTGCGAAAATCCAACCACTTCTTTTATGGCGACGTATCTGGGCGTCAGAAAAAAACGACCTTACAAAAACAATACTGGCAGATGCAATGTCTCTGGACTACGCTTTAAAAATCAAATGGCTGGCCTATATCCGGAACTCTCTCTTTGATCTTGGAATGGAAAAATACTACTCAAACCCCGAAAAAATTGGAGAACTCTCAATAAATAACTTAAAAACACGAGCTTTGGACCACTTGGGTAACCTGAGATTACAATCAGAAGCCGGGAAACAGTCGGTACAGCACGCAATAATGGTCCAATCTACTCTTTTAATGCAGCCCTATTTAAATCTCGACATTGGCACCTTCGACCGATTTCTCCTGATAAGATTCAGACTGAACATATTTCACATATTGGTAGCTTTTCCAACGCCAAACGTTTGGGACCCAAATCCACTCCCATGTCCATGCGATGGGAAATCAAGACAAACCACCCTTCATACCGTTCTGTTCTGTAAATTTTACCAGGAACACCGCAAACTTTGGTTACTGACTCTTTTAAAATCTTGGGGTCTTAAACAATGTCGAGTAGCCATGTGGAGTTTGCAGCTTTTGGATACTGAAGCCACATGTTACCATGTTCTTAATTTTCTGAGATGTATATACGGACACAGGAAAAACCTTTAAAATATAATAGTGCTGGATAAACTACCGAAATTCCTTTTGCTATTTTTAAAGTTATCTGTAATTATTTTGCACTACAGATTCATTTTTTACTATGTACTGCTTTTATGGATCTTTGTAAAAAATCCGAATAAAGTTTATTATTATTATTATAGGCTTGAAAGTGCACTTACTTCACCAATCAGGGTGACTGCTTCTAAATGGGTTTCTGTTATTTTCTGTACTTTCAAATCTGTTCTTTAGAGGGACTAATTCAGACCTTTACTTGTCTTTTGCAGGCAGATGAACCATTCCCTCTTAGTCGCTTTCTTGGTGAGTATTACACATGTACTTCGTATTTATTTATTTCCTTACATGACTGAGAACCTTTCTACTGTACTTCCTAGAAGGCCTCTGGCCTCTCTGTTCTCTGTTACAGGACTACAGCACTCTAGATGTTCCCTTCAGGACAGGTAAGTAATCATGAAACTTTTATTCAGTAACTGCGAATGTTCACTTAGCTTTTGTCTTCTCAATGTCTGTGTTCCAGCGCTTTGCGTTTCTCCTCAGACACTCTTTTTAGACTCCTACTCTTCGACCTCCTCACTGTGGGTTCTATTGCTCCTCTACGCCGACTCCCAGCTCAGACGATAAAGTCTTTTGAATGACGGTAAAGTTTAACAGGGAACTCGTGCTTGACTTCGTGCGCCAAGATTCAGAGTTAAATACCTCCGCAGCAAGATTACAAGACAAGCGGATGCTCCACTTATGATTTCTAAAATTACTTCAGCTAATTTGTGTCGCACCGGGAAAACAAACCACTTCTGGCCAGGTTCTTCAGTGAAGTGCGCAGTTCCCTGGGCTCTCGCGCTCCACATCAAATTTTCAGCAGTAACGGTCAGAAAGACTGGAACGTCTACTGCCCTCTGCTCTGGCGTCGACGGCAGCCATCTTAAGTCTCCACGACAGTACCCTATCAGACCAAGTGTTCTTAATAGGTTGTAATCCAGAATGCACCGTAGTTGGACAGAAAAGAATGGAACCAAGGATTCGGGTCCTGACAGAAGGCCATTTGAAAATAACTTGATTCATACTCTGTTTTCTATATTGTTGCCTCTCTGTTCTTTATGTTGTCTGTATAACTAGGGTTCTCTAGCAGTGGACCTAAGAGGTGGGCAACTATGGCAAATAAGGTTTTGCATTGACTATCGTATATATATTAGGGTTGTGCAACTGTCGATTCCATACTGCTATCTTTTGCTTGTTAGGACTACTGAAAAACGCGGCGGGATGATAGCCTTTCCTGTGCATACCCTATGCATTTCTGCTAGATACGCGAAACGTGGGACTGCATGGGTATATGGCTTTAAAGATGCTGTAGTTACATTAACACGCACCGTCTCTCCAATTTTTTCTCAATCCCGGCTAGTATTTGCGACTCCCACATGCCTTTGGCCCCGGTTGAACTGTCCTGTGGGCTGAGTCTGTGAGGGAGCTTCGCGGCTTGGTGCTGCACTACGAGGTGGTCGGCCCCCTGGGCCTGGCGGTAACCAGTGTGGAGCTTCATCCTGTCTGAGGAACTCGAGTGGGGTGCCTTGCTGGGGTCCCGGGGTGCGAGTGGCACAAAGCGACCCATCAGCGTGCCATCTGTCTCTCTGCCCTGACGATCGCACAAGTGGATATTGCTGCAGGCGTAGTATCTGACTATCCAGTGGACCTTGGAGTGTTGCTTGATGTTACACATTATATTGGGCCTTGATCCTTCACAGCGATTTGGCTGTAATTGCTCTATTTTTTCTAGGCTCTCTGGTTGCCTAGCCCTGTGGAAGTGCGAGTCCTTACCCTTGCTTGGTAGTGGTGGGAGCTGCCTCCTCGAGATACTATGGGTCGTCCGGATCCTAGGCAACCACGGATCACTTTTGACAATAACAGAACGGATAAGAAAGCACCGGGGACTGAAGTGGACCGGCCAGAAGATACGGCAACCGCTTCTCCACCTGGGTCGGACACTGACCTGCAAACTATCCTAGTGGAAATGCGTCAAGGCTTCACGATAATTGCAGACAAGGTCGACACCTTGAAGACACGAATGGACAGCATTGTACATAAGCTGGATATACATGAAGGCCGCCTAAAGGACCTTCAGAGATACTCTGTTCCTTTAGGCGGCGGAACAGCGTATCTCTGAGACTGAAGACGTCTCTGAGCAGCTAAAAAAGGCGGTCACTCAAATGGACAAACAGATGCGCATCATTGACGCCAAGAATGAGGACATTGAAGCTCGCAGTCGGCGTAACAATGTTCGTATTCTTGGTATCCCTGAGAGCACCAACATTGGCCGACTAGAGCTGTATGTTGAAAGGCTGCTTCTGGCGGTTGCAGGTGACGGGGCCCTCTCAGCTCAGTTTATAGTTGAACGTGCGCATCGTTCGCTGGGCCCGCGACCCAAGCCGGGAATGCCTCCAAGACCCATAATAGCGCACCTCCTCAACTATCGAGACCGAGATGTGAATCTCAGGGTGGCTCGAGAGAAGAAACAGCTTAATTAAGCAGGCGTATTGTTCACCATCTTTCCAGACTTTACCGCCCGGGTGCAAGAAGAGCGCCGCAAGTTTACCACTGTCAAACAAAACCTACGAGAAGCACAGGTGGATTTTGCTCTCCTCTACCCGGCACGACTTCGCATCACCTATCAGGGGACGCAGACCTTCCATACCACGCCTCACTCAGTGGATAAATTCCTGAAATCATTGAAAACAAGGAAGAAGGGTCAGGCTACGGTGAATGAGGAGGACGAAGGCTCCTTGTCTGGGGTGGAATGAGCCTATACTGGGTGGCTGCTGTGGCTCCTTACCCCGGCAATGAGTCAAGGATTCCAATGCCGGGATGCTGCCTGAGGATGTCTGGGACACTCTAAGATTGTAATGTATACAAGTTCTATTGTTGATTGCCTTTTGAAAGTGATATTATTATATGCCACAGGTTATATGACCATGGGGTCTCATGGATGATGTTTCCTTGTTAACTGGACACCCCTGCTGTCTTTGAAGTTCACTCCCTATTGGGATCTCCTTTGCATCGGCAGGGTTATTGTGTGCCATCTGGATGGTTTATCCAAGGGGAATTCCCCTAAGTACTGATGTTTCCTATTGTTTATGGGGGGATGGTGAGAAAATGGCTGGTTCTGTTCCGTTTGTACTAATTGGTGAGGTCATAGACCCGGCTGGGAGATTTGTTATTGTATGGGGCCGTATTGGTAAAGATACTGTGACTCTGGTGAACTCTTATGCTCCCAATGTTGATAAGCAGTCATATTTCACGACACTATGGGGCAAGATACTGGAAATCGGTTCCCTACAAATGATATGGGGAGGGGATATTAATGTGGCGATACGACCTACACAGGATAGAGCTGATATTTTTCTCTCGTCCTATTTGGACGACACAGTCCCAGAATATGCAAATCCTGTTCCGCCAGCTCCTGTAAATAATGTAATTCACGGTCCTCCAGTCACCGGGGCACCTGTTGCAGCACCTGTTACGGTACCCCCGGTCCAGCCCGTAGTACAAATTCCCGCCACATCAGTCACCTTGCCAGCACGAAGAGTATCAATCGACGATTCCAGCTTAGGGGCCGCGGGAGGAGGTCCTCCTCGTACCCCGCCGCCAAGTAGACGTCTAGGGGTAGTCGAGTTACATGAACGTGCATTACAGCGTACGCCCAAATATCAGTCCATTGCAGAAATCAGGCGAGCTCTTACTGAATGCTGTTATGATCCAGTTCCAGGCGAGGATAGTATGGTTATATATTCCGTACGTATAAGGCAGGTGTCCGAGTATTTGGTCACCCTACCGAATATGAAAGAAGATCTAGACAGAATGTATCGTTTCATTCGTACAGGACAAGATCCAGAAAGTATTGGTGAAGTCATGTCTCTCAGGAAATCTGAGATCCAGTTCATGTTATTAAAGTTTCTGATCAATTGTTTAATTAGGGAACAAGATTCCCCGACTAAAGATCCGAACGAAATGAAAATTCTGACAAAGTGGAGTGATAATATAGCTGAGGGTAAGCACAAGACACTCAATAGTATAGAGAGTATGTACAAGAAGATACGTAAAGAAATAATAAGGTTACACGAACAACGCAAAGAAGCTCTAGGAAGCGAGAAAGAAAATGACTCTCCTACTGAGGAGGTAGACGACGAGCATCCTTCCAGAATAGCGTATGTAGGTAAATCTAGATTTCCGGACCGACATTTACGCCTAGAACACAAGAAAACTGTTCATCTTCCAGCACCAGAACAAGGCTCTCTAGAACAGGTATTTCAAGCTACCGATCACATTCTGAAATCACGAATCGGTTATAGTGAGTTAAGTACCATGCATGAACAAGAACTAGCCCGATCATCAGTCCGATGGATTACTGATTCTACCACTTTTCCAGACGAAATAGTGGCACAAATGTTTCTGAAACTGCCCCCAGCCGAGCAGCGACTGGTGGGTATGTATATGATCCAGCACCTCATTACGCTGTATGAGGGTCAACATTCTGATCCAGGTCCGTTACATGATATCCTGAACGAGTTACTCCAGTATAGATGGAAAGGTTTAGGTACCGACTTAATTAGTGTCATTCTAGAACAACGCCATAAATATAGAACGTTTCTGAACCCGCATTTTGTTCATGTCTCACCCCCAGAAAGTAAACCGTTTTACATAGACAGACAGCATCCGTTACGAGAAGTACACCCAGTTAGGACAACGGGTGGTGAAATGCAACGAGTATTTGTTTACACCCCAGTTACCAAGATGGAACTCTTAGAGATGAAGAAGTTAATTCCCTGTCACGACAAAGATCCAGCAGGGTTCCACCGTGAATTAAAAGACATGCTCCGTATGGGAGAATACACGTATCCAGATATTATTAAAATGCTAAAAGTCCTGTTGCCTGCGGGCATATATGAAAAACTCAAAGAAAAAGATTGGGAGGTGGGAGAGAAAAAGATCGATTGGACAGCTCTAGAAGCTGAAGATAAGATACGAGTACCAGGTACCGGTCTTGGAGACAAATGTAAAGAATTACCAGAATTATTGATACAAGTTTTGCCTAGGTTATTAGCCACTAAAAAGGAAGACTGGGATGCAATCTCAGCCTGTAAACAGAAACAAGACGAAGATACTAGTGATTTTTATTCCCGATTCGAGAAATGTTTTATAATAAACAGTGGTTTAAAGACGAGTAGCGAGTCATACCCTCATCTTTTTGTTACTAAACTAGTCGAGAATTCAAGCCCACAAGTTAAGAATCGAGTTTTGAAAGTCGAAAGTACATGGCAAGCTAGTACTCCGTCCCAGATGTTACAGATGCTCCAGTACCACCAGAATAGAATCAGAGAAGAGCAAGAACACGAGAGAAGACGTATGAAAGACACGAAAATGAAAGTACTAGTTGCACAATCTGTTCCACAAGACAGTCAGAAGAGGGGTCCGAATCAAGCCAGTCATCCTGCAGTTCCTGTTAAAGGGACATGCAATTATTGTAAACAGCCAGGTCATTTTATAAACGAGTGTGCAGTTCTGAAACACAATATAGCCACTGGTAAAACTAAAGAAAGACCACGTCCGCCTAGACAAGAACAGGTTTCACAGACTCCTCAACCACAGAATGCACAACAGACAGTTACAGTACCGCAGCCTATCGCTGCAACACAGCATGTTACACAGCAGATGTACCAGTATGCTCAGACAGAGTATCCAGAGTATCAAGCGTATTCATGAAACAGCCTAGAGAGGGCGGTAGGCTTGCCTCTCATCGAGATTCCTGTAGATCAAGAGGGTCCCTATGTTCACAGTCAAGTATTAGGGAAAGACAGAAAGTTTCTGATTGATACAGGGGCAAGTAGGACTACTATTAGTCATGACGAGGTTCCAGGGGCTCCGCTCTCAGGCTCTAGAAATGTTTCCCTTGGATTTTCAGGAAAGCCTATTGTAAACGAGATATCAAAACCAGTTACTCTAGAAGTAGGTCCATTGTCCCGAACTACTGATCTATTACTTACGAAGTCATGTCCAGAAAATTTGTTAGGCATTAAGACATTGAAAGAATTAGGTGCAGTTATATGTTGTTCCCCAGAGGGAATACGTTTGTTTTTACGTGACTTCAAGGGTCACTATGTTTTACGTGATTTTGATCCGAGATTGTCTAATGTTCCGCAGCATCTATGGGCGCAAGGTCCAACTGATGTTGGTTTTATGCAAATCACACCCCATCGTGTGACTCTCAAGCAAGGTATAGTCTTACCACGAATCAGACAGTACAGATTGCCACCTGAGGCTGTAGCAGCCTTATCCAAAATTATTGACGAGCTCATTGTTCAAGGAGTGGTTGTAGAAACTGACTCCAATGTATGTAATTCTCCTATCATTCCAGTCATGAAACGTACTGATCCAAATGCACCTCCAGTATATCGATTAGTGATTGACCTTCGAGAGCTTAATAAATGTATCATACCCCAGTATCCAGTAGTCCCAGATATTTCATCCCTATTGACAGCTATTGATTCTGAAGCTGTATTTTTTACAGTCATAGACCTCAAGAACGCATTTTTTAGTGTCCCCATTCATCCAGACAGCCAGTACCTTTTCGGATTTTGTTTAAATGGAAGGAGCTATAAATTTACACGAGCTCCTCAAGGTTTCACAGAAAGTCCTAGTATTTACAGTCAAGCACTTAAGAGACAACTAGACAGTATTCACATGCCAACTGACACTGCCCTGCTCCAATATGTCGATGATCTACTGATCACAGCCCGTTCTGAACGTGACTGCGAGCGTGCGTCACTTACAGTTCTGTATTTCCTAGCCGAGATGGGGCACAAGGTGTCCCCTTCGAAGCTTCAATTCTGTGTCCAGCAAGTGATCTACTTAGGCCACTTACTGTCCAAGTGGGGTAGGCAGTTGACACCTGACCGTATCCAGTTAATAGCGAGTCTTCCACAGCCCAGGACACAGAAGGAGGTACGAGCTTTTATCGGCCTCACTTCTTACTGCAGACAATGGATTCCTCAGTATGCCTTTCTAGCCAAGCCACTGATACAGTTAACGACACAGGAGGCAGCCGTATCGACTGTCCTCCCTTGGACATCTGAACATACACTTAGTTTTAATGAGTTAAAGAAAGCCTTATGCCAAGCACCTGTTCTAGCTACACCGAACTACAGTAAGCCTTTTACACTTTTTGTCACAGAACGTGATGGTACAGCATTATCTGTTCTCACACAAGATCAAGCCGGACAATACAAGCCCTGTGCTTATTTTTCGAGCACATTAGATCCAGTAGCCCAGGCTCTGCCTGCGTGCCTCAAGTCAGTTGCAGCCACAGCACTAGCTATCAGACAAAGTGATTCCATAGTGTTAGGACACTCCTTGACAGTACAAGTTCCACACTCCGTGGAAGTTCTTTTAAACCGAACACAGACTCAGCACTTGACAATTGCACGTTTGACAGGTTATGAACTGACACTGTTCCAGCCACACATAGAAATCAGACGCTGCAACGTTCTAAATCCTGCTACACTGTTACCGTCAGTTACTTCAAATCCTGCCACACACGACTGTGTGGAAGTAGTTAATACTATGACTAAGCCAAGACAAGACCTGACAGATGTTCCATTACCAGATCCCGACCTGACACTTTATGTGGATGGTTCATGTATGAGAACTAGTACAGGAGAACTAGTAGCCGCGTATGCAGTGACTACTGACACTGAAGTTATTGAAACACACCGTATTGACACTCTGTCCGCTCAAGCGGCAGAGCTAGTTGCTCTGACCCAAGCCTGCATACGTGCCAAGAACCTGAAAGTTAATATTTACACAGATTCACGTTATGCATTCGGAGTTGTACACGACTTCGGGGTGCTTTGGCAAGAAAGAGGTTTCATGACTTCTCATGGAACCAGGATTCAGCATGGTTTCCTTATTCAAGCTCTGTTAGATGCAATACATTTACCGACATCTATCGCTATCATGAAGTGCAAAGCCCACACGAAAGTTACTGACATTATTTCTCAAGGAAATGATCTAGCAGATCGAACAGCCAAGCTCACAGCTCAGACTCCAGACACTCCAGTTAGCAAGACACCGACATCTACTCTAGAACAGACTACTTGTATGACAGTTAAGGACCCCACTCAAGATGTCATAGATATCCAGTCACATGCTACTCCCGAGGAAATCAAGAAATGGTCCGAACAAGGAGGGGTCCAGACAGATCAGGGATGGTTGACGAAGGGAAAGGCCACATGGTTTCTCCCCGACTCAATGGTTCAAGTCATTATTAATACCGCACATAGTCCTGCACACCTAGGAGAAAAAGCCATGTTAGACAGTATCCAGAACATTTGGTTCAACAAGCATTTACGAGCTGCAGCCAAGCAGAAAGTCCGCACCTGTATGATATGTTGTCAGTTTAACCCAGGTAAAAGTGTCCCGGTGGAACAAGGTGGGTTCCAGCCCCCTGACCACCCTTTTGAGGTCCTCCAGATGGATTATATTCAGATGGAGCGATGTCGAGGTTTCAAGTATGTCCTTGTAGTTGTATGCGCTTTGTCCAGGTGGACAGAAGCATATCCAGTCCCAGATTATACAGCTGCGACCACTGCCAAGCAGTTGGTTCGTGAATTCTTCCCTCGTTATGGACTCCCTAGGGTCGTGTATTCTGATAACGGCCAGCCATTCTCATCTGAACTCATGAAGCACGTTTCCCTTTTGTTAGGGTACCAGTGGAAGTTCCATTGTGTACGCCATCCAGAAGCAGCCGGTCTCGTAGAGAGACATAATCAAACCCTGAAAATCCGTATTGCCAAAGTATGTAAAGAGAAAGGTGTAGACTGGCTAGTAGCCCTGCCAGTTGCCCTATTTTATATGCGCATGGTCGCACACTCCAGATCAGGTCTGTCCCCTTATGAGGTCGTATTCGGCCGCCCCCCGAATATGTGGGGTACACCCAGACCCCGAAGTATTACCGATGTCTCTAGTAATATGCTGACAGATTACCTAGCTTCCTTGATGTCTGCCCTACACTCTTGTCGTTCACAGGTTGCCGCTGCATTTCCAGACAATACCGTGGTGAAACCGCATGAAATCGTACCAGGAAGTCTAGTGCTTGTCCGGAATTTTGATCGTTCAAGTCCGCTGGAGCCTCGCTGGAAGGAACCGAAGTTAGTCCTTCTGACCACCCGCACGGCCGTGAAGTTGGAAGGCAGAAAAGGCTGGGTGCATCTGTCTCATGTCAAGAAATTTCACGGACTCCGACTAAAAACTGTTTCCAAGAACATTTCCAAGGATTGCCAAGATTTTAAAGACTGCCAAGATACTATTCTTAAGGACTGTCCCGCTATTGACTTTGACTCAAAGCCCTCCCTGTTAGAGAAAACTCCGCAGCAGGAGTATAAAAGTAAGCTCCGGTCTAGTAAAATAAGTCAGCCAGTTTAATTGTCTAAGTCCCCCTCGGGTGAAACGGTTAGACAGGTATCTGACATGTATGAGATAGACCCCCATAGTGAGAGAGTTAGTCAAAACTCAATCCGATGTATCGTTTTTCTAAGTTTTATATTGTTTTTGAGTTTGATGATTACCTGTACAAGTTATGCATTTCATTTATGTTTTCCAATTTCTCATGTAAATAAGTTTTCTAATGCTACAGTAGAGCATACGTTTAGTGATCTGCCTCCTCACGAACTATCCTATCGTCTTGCTATGCGCAACAATACATTTATCCGTATGTTACATTATTCACACCAGACCAGCAATGCCACTAATTGTTGGGTGTGTGGTCGACTCCCCCCTTTCCAGACACCGAAGGGAGTTCTGCCACTGTTTCCTTATCCGTTTTCACATAATGGTTCATGTGGAGCCTGGTCCATGTTAACGTCATCTTCAAATGATATGTCCCTTCTGAACAGTACATGTTTTCCAGACAAGCAAGGTCTTCCCCACAGAACAGGGTTAGATCTAAAAAAATGAAGTTTATAATTTAGGTAATTATTCTTCGAATTTTATGGTCCTGAATGTTCAGTCTGATCCTACTCCAGACTTACCTGCTATTTCAGTACTACCAGTCAAAGGCGAATTATGTGTCCGAAAGAATGGTTCTGCACATGTAGGACATAGTGATTGTACTACTATTGTCGAGTATAGTGACAGTGGGAAATCTATTTTCAAAGCTTCACGTCATTCTTATTTTGTTTGTGGTCAGACCGCATATGTTCGTCTGCCCCTCGATTGGGATGGAACCTGTTACATTGCCTTCCTACTGCCACCAGTTTTTCTAGCCCCGTCCGATTATCACAGAAACACACATCTAGTACACATTAGACATAGAAGGGAGATCGAGTCCCCGATTGTCGATCAAACTGAAACTGCTCTAGAACAGTATACAGATTTCAATAAAGGTTTCTTCTTCTTTATAGGACCTATCCAGAATAGTAAGTTAATCCGTAGGTAAACAAGAACCCTTGAAGCAGTAGTGAATGAGACTGCCTCTGCCCTAGGTAACTTAACCGAAGAGCAATCTGCTATGAGATTTGTCGTGCTCCAAAATCGTCTCGTTCTTGACGTCATACTGGCCGATAGAGGAGGAGCATGTAGAGTCATCGGATCTAGTTACTGCATTTTCATTCCTAATAACGCGCCGTCTGTTTATTCAGCTATAACCAGACTTCATAAAATTGCCCATCAGTTACACCAGAATCCAGGCACCTGGACATGGTCCGGTTGGTTCTGGAGTATAATTTCTGCCTGGGGATGGAAAGTATTGTCCTTTCTAGGTATTGCAGTAGCGATCATATTCAGTTGCTGCCTCTGTATACAATGTGGCCCTGCGATTTGCGGCATTTGTGCTACCTCTTGTATTCCTAGTCCCAAGTCCCGTCCTAGATCCCGTTCCAAGTCAATTCGAGACGAGCAAATGATACTGTATGAAATGATAGATGGTATCATGAATATTGATGTTTCCTGATGGAAACGTAGTGACAAGGAGGGAATGTGGAAAAGTAAATGTTGCCATGTTCTGTGTCCCTACGTGTTCCCCATCTTATGTTATGTGTGCATGATTAATATGCATATGTATTCCCCATGATCGATTAAAGACGCAATTACAGTTGTGTCCAACTCTAGTATGCTAGTTTCCAGTTCTCGTGAAAGCTACGAGTATTAGGCCTATGTAAAGTTACGTTGCCACGTTTCACAGTGTGCACGTTATTTCAGTAAAAGTCCCCGTTTCTAGGCCTCAAAAGGGCCCGGACTCAGATTCAGCTCCTGTCTCCTGAACCCTCTCCGAGGAGCGATACAGCCCCCACCTGTATCCCTGACCCTTCACTTACTTCCTGCCTCACAGTGCCCGGCTCGGCCTGGCTCTGCCTGCCAGTCTGCCAAGAGTATGTTATGATTCTAGTTATCAGTCCAGCCCTCCTTCTCTGCATTCCTAAGCTACTGAATCGCATCAATAGTTTCCGTCATGGTCTAGCCTTTACGTCTCCTCGTAAGAGAAATACTGTATTAATGGTCATTTAATATTCCTCAACACGCACTACATGTAGAATAATGCATGCACCAGTCTTAGAGTCTGTTAGCCTTTACCCTGATAACTTTTGGATTCTATCAACATGTTCTCTAAACATCAGATACTAGATAGTGTTTAGGTACATGTCGCTCTGACTCTCCAGACTTTAGTCTCTCCTTCTAGCGCAGAAGTCATAGCCCCCAGCTTCTCCTTAGTAACACGTCATTGCCAGCTTGCGCGCATCTCTAGGTTAGAGGTCCCGGCTCCTTAGGTAGCCCCCTCCATGTTTCCACCCCATTTATGACATATTCTGTTACGTTTACATCACATGCCTATGTATACGCCCTGTTCACGCCTCTTGTTACACCTACTTTCTGCCTTATCTTTCGCGACTGCTACAGGCCCTGCCCACTGCTACGCCTATTGTATTGAATACCATGTATTTTGTTTAAGTATATATACTTGTGCACTGTTATTAAAAGTTACCATGCCATTCCATTCCTTTGTCCCTGCCCCAGGCAGCGCTGCCATCCTATTCCCGTGCAGGTTGTCCTGTTCCTGTCCTTTATGCTGTATTAAAACCTGCAAACTCCAGCTACCTCGAATCTTGACTCTTATTTATTGAGCTATCTGTTATTGTATATCCAGTCAAAAATAGAGGTATTATTTATTTATTTACCACACTCTGTTCTTTATGTTGTCTGTATAACTAGGGTTCTCTAGCAGTGGACCTAAGAGGTGGGCAACTATGGCAAATAAGGTTTTGCATTGACTATCGTATATATATTAGGGTTGTGCAACTGTCGATTCCATACTGCTATCTTTTGCTTGTTAGGACTACTGAAAAACGCGGCGGGATGATAGCCTTTCCTGTGCATACCCTATGCATTGCTGCTAGATACGCGAAACGTGGGACTGCATGGGTATATGGCTTTAAAGATGCTGTAGTTACATTAACACGCACCGTCTCTCCAATTTTTTCTCAATCCCGGCTAGTATTTGCGACTCCCACATGCCTTTGGCCCCGGTTGAACTGTCCTGTGGGCTGAGTCTGTGAGGGAGCTTCGCGGCTTGGTGCTGCACTACGAGGTGGTCGGCCCCCTGGGCCTGGCGGTAACCAGTGTGGAGCTTCATCCTGTCTGAGGAACTCGAGTGGGGTGCCTTGCTGGGGTCCCGGGGTGCGAGTGGCACAAAGCGACCCATCAGCGTGCCATCTGTCTCTCTGCCCTGACGATCGCACAAGTGGATATTGCTGCAGGCGTAGTATCTGACTATCCAGTGGACCTTGGAGTGTTGCTTGATGTTACACATTATATTGGGCCTTGATCCTTCACAGCGATTTGGCTGTAATTGCTCTATTTTTTCTAGGCTCTCTGGTTGCCTAGCCCTGTGGAAGTGCGAGTCCTTACCCTTGCTTGGTAGTGGTGGGAGCTGCCTCCTCGAGATACTATGGGTCGTCCGGATCCTAGGCAACCACGGATCACTTTTGACAATAACAGAACGGATAAGAAAGCACCGGGGACTGAAGTGGACCGGCCAGAAGATACGGCAACCGCTTCTCCACCTGGGTCGGACACTGACCTGCAAACTATCCTAGTGGAAATGCGTCAAGGCTTCACGATAATTGCAGACAAGGTCGACACCTTGAAGACACGAATGGACAGCATTGTACATAAGCTGGATATACATGAAGGCCGCCTAAAGGACCTTCAGAGATACTCTGTTCCTTTAGGCGGCGGAACAGCGTATCTCTGAGACTGAAGACGTCTCTGAGCAGCTAAAAAAGGCGGTCACTCAAATGGACAAACAGATGCGCATCATTGACGCCAAGAATGAGGACATTGAAGCTCGCAGTCGGCGTAACAATGTTCGTATTCTTGGTATCCCTGAGAGCACCAACATTGGCCGACTAGAGCTGTATGTTGAAAGGCTGCTTCTGGCGGTTGCAGGTGACGGGGCCGTCTCAGCTCAGTTTATAGTTGAACGTGCGCATCGTTCGCTGGGCCCGCGACCCAAGCCGGGAATGCCTCCAAGACCCATAATAGCGCGCCTCCTCAACTATCGAGACCGAGATGTGAATCTCAGGGTGGCTCGAGAGAAGAAACAGCTTAATTAAGAAGGCGTATTGTTCACCATCTTTCCAGACTTTACCGCCCGGGTGCAAGAAGAGCGCCGCAAGTTTACCACTGTCAAACAAAACCTACGAGAAGCACAGGTGGATTTTGCTCTCCTCTACCCGGCACGACTTCGCATCACCTATCAGGGGACGCAGACCTTCCATACCACGCCTCACTCAGTGGATAAATTCCTGAAATCATTGAAAACAAGAAAGAAGGGTCAGGCTACGGTGGATGAGGAGGACGAAGGCTCCTTGTCTGGGGTGGAATGAGCCTATACTGGGTGGCTGCTGTGGCTCCTTACCCCGGCAATGAGTCAAGGATTCCAATGCCGGGATGCTGCCTGAGGATGTCTGGGACACTCTAAGATTGTAATGTATACAAGTTCTATTGTTGATTGCCTTTTGAAAGTGATATTATTATATGCCACAGGTTATATGACCTTGGGGTCTCATGGATGATGTTTCCTTGTTAACTGGACACCCCTGCTGTCTTTGAAGTTCACTCCCTATTGGGATCTCCTTTGCATCGGCAGGGTTATTGTGTGCCATCTGGATGGTTTATCCAAGGGGAATTCCCCTAAGTACTGATGTTTCCTATTGTTTATGGGGGATGGTGAGAGGGAGGGCTGGTTCTGTTCCGTTTGTACTAATTGGTGAGGTCATAGACCCGGCTGGGAGATTTGTTATTGTATGGGGCCGTATTGGTAAAGATACTGTGACTCTGGTGAACTCTTATGCTCCCAATGTTGATAAGCAGTCATATTTCACGACACTATGGGGCAAGATACTGGAAATCGGTTCCCTACAAATGATATGGGGAGGGGATATTAATGTGGCGATACGACCTACACAGGATAGAGCTGATGGGTTCGCACTCAACAAACCTAAGTCAATGGAGGCTCTGATGGGGATCTTAGATGGGGAAGCGCCTTGATGCCTATGGGTTTAGTTGCGCTATCTATATATTTCATTTAATAATAATAATAATAATAAGGTGACTTGATAGACGGATGGAGACATATGTAGCCCCATGGGAAGGAAGGCACTCATTTCACCACTGCCACAAACACATGGGCACGGATGGATTACATCCTGCTGTCGAGGGGCCTCGTAAATGGGTTGGACAGAGCAGCTCACTTACCCAGGACGTATTCTGACCACAGTCCAGTCCTGATTCATTTGCAGGTACCAGGGTGGGATAGCCCCAGGCCACAGTGGAGTTTACGCCCTCTGGCCTTGCTAGACGAAGTCTTTAGGACAGAACTTGGGGAGGAAATTGCTGATTTCTTCCCTCGCAACAAGGACACTGTTGATAGTGTTGAGATCATTTGGGAGGCTTTCAAAGTGAAGATACGAGGATATTGTATCTCCAAGAGCTTTGGTGACCTCCGGGACATACAAAGGACGATACGTACCCTTGATCGTGAACTGAAAGACCTTGAGCGACGGATGGCAGGGGGGACAGGGTCACAGATACATGCCGCCTTAAGTGCTAAACTAACGCAATATGAGGAAGAAACAGAGAGCGAATCCAAGTTTCGAGGTAAACACTGGATGGCTAGGAATTATTGTGAGTGGGAACGACCTGTAAAAACTCTTGCCGCACTGATACGCACCCCGCGCTTTAACAACACAGTGTTAGAACTCACCACAGCGGCAGGGCAGGTGGTTAGGGGGACTGAGAGTATACTGGAGGCATTTCACTCCCACTACACTACGTTGTATACCACCAATAATGCTCAAGACGTACAGTATGATGCCTTCCTTGCTGAGCTTGCCTTATGCTGGCTTAGCGACGGACATAGGTCCTTCCTTGGTGCCCAATTTGAGTCAGACGAAATCAGGGACGCTATAATGTCCCTTAAGAATGTATTTAGTGTGTTTTATATAGCCCGCAGCTACCCCAACGGGGTGTCCCGGCGCTTTCTGTGTATATGCTGGGTCTCACTCATAGGTAAATTAGCAGAAAAGGAATGTTTTCAAGGCCTTACGGAAAGGCAGCTCCTCCTGAATCTGCCTAATGGAGTGAGGCAGTTTGTTCCATTGATAGGAGGCACAAGCCTGGAAGGTTTTCCCCCCAGAGCGTTCTTTCTTAAATCTGGGGGTACACAGCAAGTTTTTTTAGCTGGATCGAAGGTGTCTTGCATTGCTGTAGGGGCGGAGACAGGAAGAAAGATATGCGGAGCCCTTTCCCTTAATTGTGCGATGTGCCAAGGTGAGTGCTTCGTCGATAAGGAGAGATATGTACCCGAAGGGAGATGCCACAGACCAACCGGACTGCAGCATTCTGGACTATCTGTAACCGGTAGCAGAGGCCCGAAGCAAGGGCAAAGTACAGACTGTTGGCATAGTCCAAATGAGATGTTATTAATGCCTGGACAATGCTTTTCCTGGTATTACTAGGAAGAAAATTAATACATTTTTTAATCATCCTACTTTTGGAGAGGCATGCGGCAGTCACCGTCTGGACTTGGTTTTGGAAGGAGAGGCTGGAATCCCATCTAACCCCCAGGTTTTTTACTGATTTCTTGGGGGAGGGGGGCATGATCAAGTCATGAGGCCACCAGAGGTTTGAGTCCAATGGAGAGGATTGGTGGAAAAAGAGGACCTCAGTTTTCCCCGCTTTTAACCGAAGGAAATTGTTGTCCATCCAGCGGGCGATGTTGCGGAGGCAATCTTTTAGTGGGTCAAAAGTGGTGTGGGTAATAGTGTCATAAGAAAATAAAAGCTGAATGTCATCAGCGTAAGAGGTTGCCTTAATTCCTGACTGAGCAATGAGCTCTGCCAGGGGGGAAAAATAAACATTAAACAAAAGGGGGCTCAGTGAGGAGCCCTGTGGGACTCCCCATTTTATCGGCCGACTTTCGGAGGTGTGGGGGTGGGGGGGTAAACACCGCCTGTGTCCAATTGGATAGGAACGAGGACAGCCAGTCCAAGGCTTTGCCTTGGATGCCTTTAGCCCGGAGACGGTTAAGTAGGACGGATTGAGAGACGGTGCTGATGGCCTTCCAGCAGAGTTCTATAAAACGTATATAGACATAATGGCCCCCGTCCTTCGAGAAGTCTTCGAGGACGCACCGGAAGTGGGGGTACTACTGAGATCAATGCGTGAGGTGATGATTACCTCCCTTCTAAAGCCCGTTAAAGATCCCACCTCCTGTGATGCATATCGCCCGCTCTCCCTTATTAATTGCGATGCAAAAATCCTTGCTAAGGTTCTAGCCACTCGATTATCCCTGTTGATGACCAAAATTATATTGCCGGACCAGTCTGGCTTTGTCCCCGGACGCTCCACTACACACAATTTGCGAACCTTGTTTTCGATGATTCGGACAGTGGCCCCGGATTTTCCCGTAGCGGCGATTTTCCTTGACGCCTCTAAGGCGTTCGATTCCGTTGAGTGGAATTACCTCTTCGAGGTGTTGCGCCGAATGGGATTCCCCACGATATTTATTTCTTGGGTGCTGTTACTTTACACCTTACCGACTGCTAAGGTATTAATTAATGGCCACTTATCCCCTTCGATTGCTATTACCCGTGGTACCAGACAGGGATGCCCCCGTTCCCCCCTTTTGTTTGCCATTGCCATTGAGCCACTTGCATGTCGCATCCGACAGCTTCACCCCAGCGGAGCCTTTCGGTGCTTACAGCGCCAGATAGCTGTGTCGTTATACGCGGACAACCTAACACTGTGGAAAAGTAAATTTTGCCATGTTCTGTGTCCCTACGTGTTCCCCATCTTATGTTATGTGTGCATGATTAATATGCATATGTATTCCCCATGATCGATTAAAGACGCAATTACAGTTGTGTCCAACTCTAGTATGCCAGTTTCCAGTTCTCGTGAAAGCTACGAGTATTAGGCCTATGTAAAGGTACGTTGCCCTTTCCCCCCCCATTCTGATCCAGGTCCGTTACATGATATCCTGAACGAGTTACTCCAGTATAGATGGAAAGGTTTAGGTACCGACTTAATTAGTGTCATTCTAGAACAACGCCATAAATATAGAACGTTTCTGAACCCGCATTTTGTTCATGTCTCACCCCCAGAAAGTAAACCGTTTTACATAGACAGACAGCATCCGTTACGAGAAGTACACCCAGTTAGGACAACGGGTGGTGAAATGCAACGAGTATTTGTTTACACCCCAGTTACCAAGATGGAACTCTTAGAGATGAAGAAGTTAATTCCCTGTCACGACAAAGATCCAGCAGGGTTCCACCGTGAATTAAAAGACATGCTCCGTATGGGAGAATACACGTATCCAGATATTATTAAAAGGCTAAAAGTCCTGTTGCCTGCGGGCATATATGAAAAACTCAAAGAAAAAGATTGGGAGGTGGGAGAGAAAAAGATCGATTGGACAGCTCTAGAAGCTGAAGATAAGATACGAGTACCAGGTACCGGTCTTGGAGACAAATGTAAAGAATTACCAGAATTATTGATACAAGTTTTGCCTAGGTTATTAGCCACTAAAAAGGAAGACTGGGATGCAATCTCAGCCTGTAAACAGAAACAAGACGAAGATACTAGTGATTTTTATTCCCGATTCGAGAAATGTTTTATAATAAACAGTGGTTTAAAGACGAGTAGCGAGTCATACCCTCATCTTTTTGTTACTAAACTAGTCGAGAATTCAAGCCCACAAGTTAAGAATCGAGTTTTGAAAGTCGAAAGTACATGGCAAGCTAGTACTCCGTCCCAGATGTTACAGATGCTCCAGTACCACCAGAATAGAATCAGAGAAGAGCAAGAACACGAGAGAAGACGTATGAAAGACACGAAAATGAAAGTACTAGTTGCACAATCTGTTCCACAAGACAGTCAGAAGAGGGGTCCGAATCAAGCCAGTCATCCTGCAGTTCCTGTTAAAGGGACATGCAATTATTGTAAACAGCCAGGTCATTTTATAAACGAGTGTGCAGTTCTGAAACACAATATAGCCACTGGTAAAACTAAAGAAAGACCACGTCCGCCTAGACAAGAACAGGTTTCACAGACTCCTCAACCACAGAATGCACAACAGACAGTTACAGTACCGCAGCCTATCGCTGCAGCACAGCATGTTACACAGCAGATGTACCAGTATGCTCAGACAGAGTATCCAGAGTATCAAGCGTATTCATGAAACAGCCTAGAGAGGGAGGTAGGCTTGCCTCTCATCGAGATTCCTGTAGATCAAGAGGGTCCCTATGTTCACAGTCAAGTATTAGGGAAAGACAGAAAGTTTCTGATTGATACAGGGGCAAGTAGGACTACTATTAGTCATGACGAGGTTCCAGGGGCTCCGCTCTCAGGCTCTAGAAATGTTTCCCTTGGATTTTCAGGAAAGCCTATTGTAAACGAGATATCAAAACCAGTTACTCTAGAAGTAGGTCCATTGTCCCGAACTACTGATCTATTACTTACGAAGTCATGTCCAGAAATTGAAAGAATTAGGTGCAGTTATATGTTGTTCCCCAGAGGGAATACGTTTGTTTTTACGTGACTTCAAGGGTCACTATGTTTTACGTGATTTTGATCCGAGATTGTCTAATGTTCCGCAGCATCTATGGGCGCAAGGTCCAACTGATGTTGGTTTTATGCAAATCACACCCCATCGTGTGACTCTCAAGCAAGGTATAGTCTTACCACGAATCAGACAGTACAGATTGCCACCTGAGGCTGTAGCAGCCTTATCCAAAATTATTGACGAGCTCATTGTTCAAGGAGTGGTTGTAGAAACTGACTCCAATGTATGTAATTCTCCTATCATTCCAGTCATGAAACGTACTGATCCAAATGCACCTCCAGTATATCGATTAGTGATTGACCTTCGAGAGCTTAATAAATGTATCATACCCCAGTATCCAGTAGTCCCAGATATTTCATCCCTATTGACAGCTATTGATTCTGAAGCTGTATTTTTTACAGTCATAGACCTCAAGAACGCATTTTTTAGTGTCCCCATTCATCCAGACAGCCAGTACCTTTTCGGATTTTGTTTAAATGGAAGGAGCTATAAATTTACACGAGCTCCTCAAGGTTTCACAGAAAGTCCTAGTATTTACAGTCAAGCACTTAAGAGACAACTAGACAATATTCACATGCCAACTGACACTGCCCTGCTCCAATATGTCGATGATCTACTGATCACAGCCCGTTCTGAACGTGACTGCGAGCGTGCGTCACTTACAGTTCTGTATTTCCTAGCCGAGATGGGGCACAAGGTGTCCCCTTCGAAGCTTCAATTCTGTGTCCAGCAAGTGATCTACTTAGGCCACTTACTGTCCAAGTGGGGTAGGCAGTTGACACCTGACCGTATCCAGTTAATAGCGAGTCTTCCACAGCCCAGGACACAGAAGGAGGTACGAGCTTTTATCGGCCTCACTTCTTACTGCAGACAATGGATTCCTCAGTATGCCTTTCTAGCCAAGCCACTGATACAGTTAACGACACAGGGGGCAGCCGTATCGACTGTCCTCCCTTGGACATCTGAACATACACTTAGTTTTAATGAGTTAAAGAAAGCCTTATGCCAAGCACCTGTTCTAGCTACACCGAACTACAGTAAGCCTTTTACACTTTTTGTCACAGAACGTGATGGTACAGCATTATCTGTTCTCACACAAGATCAAGCCGGACAATACAAGCCCTGTGCTTATTTTTCGAGCACATTAGATCCAGTAGCCCAGGCTCTGCCTGCGTGCCTCAAGTCAGTTGCAGCCACAGCACTAGCTATCAGACAAAGTGATTCCATAGTGTTAGGACACTCCTTGACAGTACAAGTTCCACACTTCGTGGAAGTTCTTTTAAACCGAACACAGACTCAGCACTTGACAATTGCACGTTTGACAGGTTATGAACTGACACTGTTCCAGCCACACATAGAAATCAGACGCTGCAACGTTCTAAATCCTGCTACACTGTTACCGTCAGTTACTTCAAATCCTGCCACACACGACTGTGTGGAAGTAGTTAATACTATGACTAAGCCAAGACCAGACCTGACAGATGTTCCATTACCAGATCCCGACCTGACACTTTATGTGGATGGTTCATGTATGAGAACTAGTACAGGAGAACTAGTAGCCGCGTATGCAGTGACTACTGACACTGAAGTTATTGAAACACACCGTATTGACACTCTGTCCGCTCAAGCGGCAGAGCTAGTTGCTCTGACCCAAGCCTGCATACGTGCCAAGAACCTGAAAGTTAATATTTACACAGATTCACGTTATGCATTCGGAGTTGTACACGACTTCAGGGTGCTTTGGCAAGAAAGAGGTTTCATGACTTCTCATGGAACCAGGATTCAGCATGGTTTCCTTATTCAAGCTCTGTTAGATGCAATACATTTACCGACATCTATCGCTATCATGAAGTGCAAAGCCCACACGAAAGTTACTGACATTATTTCTCAAGGAAATGATCTAGCAGATCGAACAGCCAAGCTCACAGCTCAGACTCCAGACACTCCAGTTAGCAAGACACCGACATCTACTCTAGAACAGACTACTTGTATGACAGTTAAGGACCCCACTCAAGATGTCATAGATATCCAGTCACATGCTACTCTCGAGGAAATCAAGAAATGGTCCGAACAAGGAGGGGTCCAGACAGATCAGGGATGGTTGACGAAGGGAAAGGCCACATGGTTTCTCCCCGACTCAATGGTTCAAGTCATTATTAATACCGCACATAGTCCTGCACACCTAGGAGAAAAAGCCATGTTAGACAGTATCCAGAACATTTGGTTCAACAAGCATTTACGAGCTGCAGCCAAGCAGAAAGTCCGCACCTGTATGATATGTTGTCAGTTTAACCCAGGTAAAAGTGTCCCGGTGGAACAAGGTGGGTTCCAGCCCCCTGACCACCCTTTTGAGGTCCTCCAGATGGATTATATTCAGATGGAGCGATGTCGAGGTTTCAAGTATGTCCTTGTAGTTGTATGCGCTTTGTCCAGGTGGACAGAAGCATATCCAGTCCCAGATTATACAGCCGCGACCACTGCCAAGCAGTTGGTTCGTGAATTCTTCCCTCGTTATGGACTCCCTAGGGTCGTGTATTCTGATAACGGCCAGCCATTCTCATCTGAACTCATGAAGCACGTTTCCCTTTTGTTAGGGTACCAGTGGAAGTTCCATTGTGTACGCCATCCAGAAGCAGCCGGTCTCGAAGAGAGACATAATCAAACCCTGAAAATCCGTATTGCCAAAGTATGTAAAGAGAAAGGTGTAGACTGGCTAGTAGCCCTGCCAGTTGCCCTATTTTATATGCGCATGGTCGCACACTCCAGATCAGGTCTGTCCCCTTATGAGGTCGTATTCGGCCGCCCCCCGAATATGTGGGGTACACCCAGACCCCGAAGTATTACCGATGTCTCTAGTAATATGCTGACAGATTACCTAGCTTCCTTGATGTCTGCCCTACACTCTTGTCGTTCACAGGTTGCCGCTGCATTTCCAGACAATACCGAGGTGAAACCGCATGAAATCGTACCAGGAAGTCTAGTGCTTGTCCGGAATTTTGATCGTTCAAGTCCGCTGGAGCCTCGCTGGAAGGAACCGAAGTTAGTCCTTCTGACCACCCGCACGGCCGTGAAGTTGGAAGGCAGAAAAGGCTGGGTGCATCTGTCTCATGTCAAGAAATTTCACGGACTCCGACTAAAAACTGTTTCCAAGAACATTTCCAAGGATTGCCAAGATTTTAAAGACTGCCAAGATACTATTCTTAAGGACTGTCCCGCTATTGACTTTGACTCAAAGCCCTCCCTGTTAGAGAAAACTCCGCAGCAGGAGTATAAAAGTAAGCTCCGGTCTAGTAAAATAAGTCAGCCAGTTTAATTGTCTAAGTCCCCCTCGGGTGAAACGGTTAGACAGGTATCTGACATGTATGAGATAGACCCCCATAGTGAGAGAGTTAGTCAAAACTCAATCCGATGTATCGTTTTTCTAAGTTTTATATTGTTTTTGAGTTTGATGATTACCTGTACAAGTTATGCATTTCATTTATGTTTTCCAATTTCTCATGTAAATAAGTTTTCTAATGCTACAGTAGAGCATACGTTTAGTGATCTGCCTCCTCACGAACTATCCTATCGTCTTGCTATGCGCAACAATACATTTATCCGTATGTTACATTATTCACACCAGGCCAGCAATGCCACTAATTGTTGGGTGTGTGGTCGACTCCCCCCTTTCCAGACACCGAAGGGAGTTCTGCCACTGTTTCCTTATCCGTTTTCACATAATGGTTCATGTGGAGCCTGGTCCATGTTAACGTCATCTTCAAATGATATGTCCCTTCTGAACAGTACATGTTTTCCAGACAAGCAAGGTCTTCCCCACAGAACAGGGTTAGATCTAGAAAATGAAGTTTATAATTTAGGTAATTATTCTTCGAATTTTATGGTCCTGAATGTTCAGTCTGATCCTACTCCAGACTTACCTGCTATTTCAGTACTACCAGTCAAAGGCGAATTATGTGTCCGAAAGAATGGTTCTGCACATGTAGGACATAGTGATTGTACTACTATTGTCGAGTATAGTGACAGTGGGAAATCTATTTTCAAAGCTTCACGTCATTCTTATTTTTTTTGTGGTCAGACCGCATATGTTCGTCTGCCCCTCGATTGGGATGGAACCTGTTACATTGCCTTCCTACTGCCACCAGTTTTTCTAGCCCCGTCCGATTATCACAGAAACACACATCTAGTACACATTAGACATAGAAGGGAGATCGAGTCCCCGATTGTCGATCAAACTGAAACTGCTCTAGAACAGTATACAGATTTCAATAAAGGTTTCTTCTTCTTTATAGGACCTATCCAGAATAGTAAGTTAATCCGTAGGTTAACAAGAACCCTTGAAGCAGTAGTGAATGAGACTGCCTCTGCCCTAGGTAACTTAACCGAAGAGCAATCTGCTATGAGATTTGTCGTGCTCCAAAATCGTCTCGTTCTTGACGTCATACTGGCCGATAGAGGAGGAGCATGTAGAGTCATCGGATCTAGTTGCTGCATTTTCATTCCTAATAACGCGCCGTCTGTTTATTCAGCTATAACCAGACTTCATAAAATTGCCCATCAGTTACACCAGAATCCAGGCACCTGGACATGGTCCGGTTGGTTCTGGAGTATAATTTCTGCCTGGGGATGGAAAGTATTGTCCTTTCTAGGTATTGCAGTAGCGATCATATTCAGTTGCTGCCTCTGTATACAATGTGGCCCTGCGATTTGCGGCATTTGTGCTACCTCTTGTATTCCTAGTCCCAAGTCTCGTCCTAGATCCCGTTCCAAGACAATTCGAGACGAGCAAATGATACTGTATGAAATGATAGATGGTATCATGAATATTGATGTTTCCTGATGGAAACGTAGTGACAAGGAGGGAATGTGGAAAAGTAAATTTTGCCATGTTCTGTGTCCCTACGTGTTCCCCATCTTATGTTATGTGTGCATGATTAATATGCATATGTATTCCCCATGATCGATTAAAGATGCAATTACAGTTGTGTCCAACTCTAGTATGCCAGTTTCCAGTTCTCGTGAAAGCTACGAGTATTAGGCCTATGTAAAGTTACGTTGCCACGTTTCACAGTGTGCACGTTATTTCAGTAAAAGTCCCCGTTTCTAGGCCTCAAAAGGGCCCGGACTCAGATTCAGCTCCTGTCTCCTGAACCCTCTCCGAGGAGCGATACAGCCCCCACCTGTATCCCTGACCCTTCACTTACTTCCTGCCTCACAGTGCCCGGCTCGGCCTGGCTCTGCCTGCCAGTCTGCCAAGAGTATGTTATGATTCTAGTTATCAGTCCAGCCCTCCTTCTCTGCATTCCTAAGCTACTGAATCGCATCAATAGTTTCCGTCATGGTCTAGCCTTTACGTCTCCTCGTAAGAGAAATACTGTATTAATGGTCATTTAATATTCCTCAACACGCACTACATGTAGAATAATGCATGCACCAGTCTTAGAGTCTGTTAGCCTTTACCCTGATAACTTTTGGATTCTATCAACATGTTCTCTAAACATCAGATACTAGATAGTGTTTAGGTACATGTCGCTCTGACTCTCCAGACTTTAGTCTCTCCTTCTAGCGCAGAAGTCATAGCCCCCAGCTTCTCCCTAGTAACACGTCATTGCCAGCTTGCGCGCATCTCTAGGTTAGAGGTCCCGGCTCCTTAGGTAGCCCCCTCCATGTTTCCACCCCATTTATGACATATTCTGTTACGTTTACATCACATGCCTATGTATACGCCCTGTTCACGCCTCTTGTTACACCTACTTTCTGCCTTATCTTTCGCGACTGCTACAGGCCCTGCCCACTGCTACGCCTATTGTATTGAATACCATGTATTTTGTTTAAGTATATATACTTGTGCACTGTTATTAAAAGTTACCATGCCATTCCATTCCTTTGTCCCTGCCCCAGGCAGCGCTGCCATCCTATTCCCGTGCAGGTTGTCCTGTTCCTGTCCTTTATGCTGTATTAAAACCTGCAAACTCCAGCTACCTCGAATCTTGACTCTTATTTATTGAGCTATCTGTTATTGTATATCCAGTCAAAAATAGAGGTATTATTTATTTATTTACCACACTCTGTTCTTTATGTTGTCTGTATAACTAGGGTTCTCTAGCAGTGGACCTAAGAGGTGGGCAACTATGGCAAATAAGGTTTTGCATTGACTATCGTATATATATTAGGGTTGTGCAACTGTCGATTCCATACTGCTATCTTTTGCTTGTTAGGACTACTGAAAAACGCGGCGGGATGATAGCCTTTCCTGTGCATACCCTATGCATTGCTGCTAGATACGCGAAACGTGGGACTGCATGGGTATATGGCTTTAAAGATGCTGTAGTTACATTAACACGCACCGTCTCTCCAATTTTTTCTCAATCCCGGCTAGTATTTGCGACTCCCACATGCCTTTGGCCCCGGTTGAACTGTCCTGTGGGCTGAGTCTGTGAGGGAGCTTCGCGGCTTGGTGCTGCACTACGAGGTGGTCGGCCCCCTGGGCCTGGCGGTAACCAGTGTGGAGCTTCATCCTGTCTGAGGAACTCGAGTGGGGTGCTTTGCTGGGGTCCCGGGGTGCGAGTGGCACAAAGCGACCCATCAGCGTGCCATCTGTCTCTCTGCCCTGACGATCGCACAAGTGGATATTGCTGCAGGCGTAGTATCTGACTATCCAGTGGACCTTGAAGTGTTGCTTGATGTTACACATTATATTGGGCCTTGATCCTTCACAGCGATTTGGCTGTAATTGCTCTATTTTTTCTAGGCTCTCTGGTTGCCTAGCCCTGTGGAAGTGCGAGTCCTTACCCTTGCTTGGTAGTGGTGGGAGCTGCCTCCTCGAGATACTATGGGTCGTCCGGATCCTAGACAACCACGGATCACTTTTGACAATAACAGAACGGATAAGAAAGCACCGGGGACTGAAGTGGACCGGCCAGAAGATACGGCAACCGCTTCTCCACCTGGGACGGACACTGACCTGCAAACTATCCTAGTGGAAATGCGTCAAGGCTTCACGATAATTGCAGACAAGGTCAACACCTTGAAGACACGAATGGACAGCATTGTACATAAGCTGGATATACATGAAGGCCGCCTAAAGGACCTTCAGAGATACTCTGTTCCTTTAGGCGGCGGAACAGCGTATCTCTGAGACTGAAGACGTCTCTGAGCAGCTAAAAAAGGCGGTCACTCAAATGGACAAACAGATGCGCATCATTGACGCCAAGAATGAGGACATTGAAGCTCGCAGTCGGCGTAACAATGTTCGTATTCTTGGTATCCCTGAGAGCACCAACATTGGCCGACTAGAGCTGTATGTTGAAAGGCTGCTTCTGGCGGTTGCAGGTGACGGGGCCCTCTCAGCTCAGTTTATAGTTGAACGTGCGCATCGTTCGCTGGGCCCGCGACCCAAGCCGGGAATGCCTCCAAGACCCATATTAGAGCGCCTCCTCAACTATTGAGACCGAGATGTGAATCTCAGGGTGGCTCGAGAGAAGAAACAGCTTAATTAAGAAGGCGTATTGTTCACCATCTTTCCAGACTTTACCGCCCGGGTGCAAGAAGAGCGCCGCAAGTTTACCACTGTCAAACAAAACCTACGAGAAGCACAGGTGGATTTTGCTCTCCTCTACCCGGCACGACTTCGCATCACCTATCAGGGGACGCAGACCTTCCATACCACGCCTCACTCAGTGGATAAATTCCTGAAATCATTGAAAACAAGGAAGAAGGGTCAGGCTACGGTGGATGAGGAGGACGAAGGCTCCTTGTCTGGGGTGGAATGAGCCTATACTGGGTGGCTGCTGTGGCTCCTTACCCCGGCAATGAGTCAAGGATTCCAATGCCGGGATGCTGCCTGAGGATGTCTGGGACACTCTAAGATTGTAATGTATACAAGTTCTATTGTTGATTGCCTTTTGAAAGTGATATTATTATATGCCACAGGTTATATGACCATGGGGTCTCATGGATGATGTTTCCTTGTTAACTGGACACCCCTGCTGTCTTTGAAGTTCACTCCCTATTGGGATCTCCTTTGCATCGGCAGGGTTATTGTGTGCCATCTGGATGGTTTATCCAAGGGGAATTCCCCTAAGTACTGATGTTTCCTATTGTTTATGGGGGGATGGTGAGAGGGAGGGCTTGTTCTGTTCCGTTTGTACTAATTGGTGAGGTCATAGACCCGGCTGGGAGATTTGTTATTGTATGGGGCCGTATTGGTAAAGATACTGTGACTCTGGTGAACTCTTATGCTCCCAATGTTGATAAGCAGTCATATTTCACGACACTATGGGGCAAGATACTGGAAATCGGTTCCCTACAAATGATATGGGGAGGGGATATTAATGTGGCGATACGACCTACACAGGATAGAGCTGATGGGTTCGCACTCAACAAACCTAAGTCAAGGGAGGCTCTGATGGGGATCTTAGATGGGGAAGCGCCTTGATGCCTATGGGTTTAGTTGCGCTATCTATATATTTCATTTAATAATAATAATAATAATAATAAGGTGACTTGATAGACGGATGGAGACATATGTACCCCCATGGGAAGGAAGGCACTCATTTCACCACTGCCACAAACACATGGGCACGGATGGATTACATCCTGCTGTCGAGGGGCCTCGTAAATGGGTTGGACAGAGCAGCTCACTTACCCAGGACGTATTCTGACCACAGTCCAGTCCTGATTCATTTGCAGGTACCAGGGTGGGATAGCCCCAGGCCACAGTGGAGTTTACGCCCTATGGCCTTGCTAGACGAAGTCTTTAGGACAGAACTTGGGGAGGAAATTGCTGATTTCTTCCCTCGCAACAAGGACACTGTTGATAGTGTTGAGATCATTTGGGAGGCTTTCAAAGTGAAGATACGAGGATATTGTATCTCCAAGAGCTTTGGTGACCTCCGGGACATACAAAGGACGATACGTACCCTTGATCGTGAGCTGAAAGACCTTGAGCGACGGATGGCAGGGGGGACAGGGTCACAGATACATGCCGCCTTAAGTGCTAAACTAACGCAATATGAGGAAGAAGCAGAGAGCGAATCCAAGTTTCGAGGTAAACACTGGATGGCTAGGAATTATTGTGAGTGGGAACGACCTGTGAAAACTCTTGCAGCACTGATACGCACCCCGCGCTTTAACAACACAGTGTTAGAACTCACCACAGCGGCAGGGCAGGTGGTTAGGGATACTGAGAGTATACTGAAGGCATTTCACTCCCACTACACTACGTTGTATACCACCAATAATGCTCAAGACGTACAGTATGATGCCTTCCTTGCTGAGCTTGCCTTATGCTGGCTTAGCGACGGACATAGGTCCTTCCTTGGTGCCCAATTTGAGTCAGACGAAATCAGGGACGCTATAATGTCCCTTAAGAATTTATTTAGTGTGTTTTATATAGCCCGCAGCTACCCCAACGGGGTGTCCCGGCGCTTTCTGTGTATATGCTGGGTCTCACTCATAGGTAAATTAGCAGAAAAGGAATGTTTTCAAGGCCTTACGGAAATGCAGCTCCTCCTGAATCTGCCTAATGGAGTGAGGCAGTTTGTTCCATTGATAGGAGGCACAAGCCTGGAAGGTTTTCCCCCCAGAGCGTTCTTTCTTAAATCTGGGGGTACACAGCAAGTTTTTTGAGCTGGATCGAAGGTGTCTTGCATTGCTGTAGGGGCGGAGACAGGAAGAAAGATATGCGGAGCCCTTTCCCTTAATTGTGCGATGTGCCAAGGTGAGTGCTTCGTCGATAAGGAGAGATATGTACCCGAAGGGAGATGCCACAGACCAACCGGACTGCAGCATTCTGGACTATCTGTAACCGGTAGCAGAGGCCCGAAGCAAGGGCAAAGTACAGACTGTTGGCATAGTCCAAATGAGATGTTATTAATGCCTGGACAATGCTTTTCCTGGTATTACTAGGAAGAAAATTAATACATTTTTTAATCATCCTACTTTTGGAGAGGCATGCGGCAGTCACCGTCTGGACTTGGTTTTGGAAGGAGAGGCTGGAATCCCATCTAACCCCCAGGTTTTTTACTGATTTCTTGGGGGAGGGGGGCATGATCAAGTCATGAGGCCACCAGAGGTTTGAGTCCAATGGAGAGGATTGGTGGAAAAAGAGGACCTCGGTTTTCCCCGCTTTTAACCGAAGGAAATTGTTGTCCATCCAGCGGGCGATGTTGCGGAGGCAATCTTTTAGTGGGTCAAAAGTGGTGTGGGTAATAGTGTCATAAGAAAATAAAAGCTGAATGTCATCAGCGTAAGAGGTTGCCTTAATTCCTGACTGAGCAATGAGCTCTGCCAGGGGGGAAAAATAAACATTAAACAAAAGGGGGCTCAGTGAGGAGCCCTGTGGGACTCCCCATTTTATCGGCCGACTTTCGGAGGTGTGGGGGTGGGGGGGTAAACACCGCCTGTGTCCAATTGGATAGGAACGAGGACAGCCAGTCCAAGGCTTTGCCTTGGATGCCTTTAGCCCGGAGACGGTTAAGAGAGACGGTGCTGATGGCCTTCCAGCAGAGTTCTATAAAACGTATATAGACATAATGGCCCCCGTCCTTCGAGAAGTCTTCGAGGACGCACCGGAAGTGGGGGTACTACTGAGATCAATGCGTGAGGTGATGATTACCTCCCTTCTAAAGCCCGGTAAAGATCCCACCTCCTGTGATGCATATCGCCCGCTCTCCCTTATTAATTGCGATGCAAAAATCCTTGCTAAGGTTCTAGCCACTCGATTATCCCTGTTGATGACCAAAATTATATTGCCGGACCAGTCTGGCTTTGTCCCCGGACGCTCCACTACACACAATTTGCGAACCTTGTTTTCGATGATTCGGACAGTGGCCCCGGATTTTCCCGTAGCGGCGATTTTCCTTGACGCCTCTAAGGCGTTCGATTCCATTGAGTGGAATTACCTCTTCGAGGTGTTGCGCCGAATGGGATTCCCCACGATATTTATTTCTTGGGTGCTGTTACTTTACACCTTACCGACTGCTAAGGTATTAATTAATGGCCACTTATCCCCTTCGATTGCTATTACCCGTGGTACCAGACAGGGATGCCCCCGTTCCCCCCTTTTGTTTGCGATTGCCATTGAGCCACTTGCATGTCGCATCCGACAGCTTCACCCCAGCGGAGCCTTTCGGTGCTTACAGCGCCAGATAGCTGTGTCGTTATACGCGGACAACCTAACACTGTTTGTCACTGATCCTCTTACTAATCTTAACCCCTGGCTTCGTGAATTTGTTATTTTTGGCAGAATGTCTGGATTTCAGATTAATTGGAATAAATCCCAGTTTTTCCCATTAACTGACGCTGTGGCGGAATTTCCCTTAGACTACCCATTACAATGGTGCCACTCAGACCTCAGGTACCTGGGCATACAAATGTCCAGAGATCGCGAAGAGACACTTCGTCTTAATTACGGAGTGGCTATTACAAAATTAACAGCTGAGATCGACAGATGGATTTCCCTTCCTCTGTCTATGGTGGGGAGAGCCTCCCTCATAAAAATGGTGGTGCTACCTCGTTTTTTATACCTTTTTTTAAATATTCCTTATTACACTGGTGCCTTTTTTTCAGAACTCTTCGCATGGAGTTGATCAGGTTGTTTTGGGGGGACAAGCAGCCCCGACTGCGGTGGTCGGTATTGACGCAATCCTATGCTAAAGGAGGTTTCGACCTGCCTGATTTTGAGGCCTATTATATTAGTGCCCAGGCGCATTATGCCTACTTCTGGATGAAACCCGTGCCTTTCATGCCACAATTGGCGGCAGAAGACTGGATAGCTAACCCGATCCCCTTAATTGGCCTATTATAGGCCTCTGTTGCGGCCATTGAGACACCGTACACGACGGTAACGTGCACTATAGATGCTTGGAAGCGTATTGCTAAAATCCTCTGTTCCCCTCTGCTATACTCAGCGAAAATGCCCCTTACTTATCATCCGCGACTGGCACTCCTCCAGGAGACGGGTTTCCAAATGTTGTGCAAACGCCTACACATGAGCACGTGGGGTGGCCTATTTACCGAGGGACACTCCACCACAATGGATAGCTTTTTCAAGGAATACAGACCTACTCCTCTTGATACCTTTTATTACATACGATTGCGACAGGGGATGAAGGGGATTTTACCGGACTTCCTGCAGGAACCTGCTAACCTAGCACCGCTGCACTACATGTTGGGGTCTAAGGATGGTACACATCTAGTTTCAGGCCTTTATAGTCAGATCAGGGAGCACCGACCAGGAGTAGATGGGTCCACCCGGCTCCATTGGGAGGAGGATCTGCATATTAAAATTACGGATGAGCAGTGGCTTTATTGTTGTAATATTACCGCCAGAATATCTGCTAGTTGTAGGCTCAAAATAATACATTATAGATTTTTGCAACGATTGTACTATACACCACTAAAAAAATTCAAATTCCGTCTATCTGACAATGATAAGTGTGAACGGTGTCATGCGGAACATGCTGGTTTTTTATTTGGCGTGGGAATGCCCTGGTGTCTGGGAATTCTGGCAGCATGTACATGAGGCCTTGGAGATTATGGTAGGAGCTCCCTTGAATGTTGACCCCTTACTGCTTTTGTTGGGTTGCACAATGTCTGTCCCTAAAACTTATAGGAAATGTCTCGACGTTGTCACTTTGCTAGCAAAGAGAAAGGTGGCATGTCGCTGGGGGAGGGGTAGAGCCCCGAAATTTAAAGATTGGTTGGATGATGTCATATATTGTCAGGCACAGAATGCAATCTACGCTGATTCGCAGCCGCTCTCATGCAGACAGAAGGACATTTGGGGGCCGCTGACTGTATATCTTATCTCTCAAGGAGCAAATGATGGTGACTCTATATGTAATGATATGGGCAGCACTGATGTTGGGGGTCTGGTTATGTAAACGTATTCACAATATATCATTTTTCAAGTTTGACACCTTGCGAATGTACTGCTTTGAGATATAATTGCTTTCGCTTTACCTTTGGATTGCCGTAGTGCCTTAATTCGACTGCTATGTTTCCACTGTTATTATGATATGCTCCTTCTACAGGTTATCGGTGATGTCCTGGTATGAGTCTATGGTTGGCACCTGATACATTTGCTTTTCTATGTCATTACCACTGTATGATGCTTGTCTTATTGCTCAATGATCTGTCTTAAATTGATATGCTTTCTTCTTACCTTGCATGGAACACGTACTATTATACCCTTGTACTGTTGTTGTATATCTATGAAAATACCAAAATAAAGATTTAAAAAAGAAAAAAGAAAAAAAGGCATCATTTCCTTGCAAGATTAAAAATATAGAATTTAATCTACATTTCACAGTGCACTACTTAGGGTAAGGGGGGTATACCTCACAATCATACTAGATTGATAATGCCCACTGAAGGCACAAAAAGTTGAACTTAAAAATCAGTGATGCCACTGCGATCCCCTGCGGCTACAAAATCACCCGCAAAAACAGCGTCGACCGACCAGGAGAAGGCAATGCCATCATCCGCAAGAACACCCACCAACTGACCACTTACTTGAATGACTCAACGACTACCATGAAACACCTCCCCTTCCAGATCCAGAACAACCCCAACACCACCCTAATCTACAAGACCCCCAGCCCCCACCCGACCTACAATGAAGCCACCGTAGACCTCATCGCACCCCAGGCTCTAGCATCCACCGATTACATCCCACTCGGAGACCTCCACTTCCACTTGGACAGCCCCAGTGACCAAAACACCGACTCCCTACTGGAGAACCTCGCCAACATTGGACTTAAGCAGCTAATCACTACATAGACCCACGCAGCCAGACAAACGTTAGACCTCGTCTTCTCTGTCATCGGGAACATCATCTACAGCCACACTACCGAACTCCTCTGGTCCAACCTGCACTGTGTGAACTTAGCAGTTCCCACCGTTCACCACCACCCTCACCCCCCTCCGCCACATCTGTTGTAGCTGAAGCAAGGCCACCGAAGGACTTCTTGTCATCTTATTCAGCATGACCGCACTACCAGAAGATGCCAACACAGCAGCACACAACCGTCATCAATGGATCTCCAACTGAGCAGACACACCAGCACCCCTCAAAAAGACACCAGGCAGGCAAAACTTCAAGAAAGCCACCTGGTTCACTTCAGCCCTCCACAAGTCCAAACGTACCAGCAGACAACTCGAGAAGAGATAGAGGCACAACAAAATCCCAGAAACCCAAGCAAACCGCTGTCAACACACACCACCTTCTCCTTAAAACCACAAAGAAAACGGCCATCAAAGACAGAATCAACGCCTATGCACACAACAGCACAGAAGTCTTTGCCATCGTCCAGGAGTTCTTCAGGCCCAACAGCGAGACCACAGACGTTTCACCCTCCCTAAGACCTGTGCAACAAACTCAGCACATTCTTCACCACAAGATCAGGCAGAACTACGACAGCTTTGACACCCAAGACCCTGCTACAATGCCTGCCACCACCCCACACAACAAGGCCTTACCCCAACATATCTTACTCAACTGGACTCCACTCACCACAGATGACACACTCAAGCATCCATTCCAGAGCCCCACTGGATCCTTGCCCGTTTCACATCTTCCATTGAGCAGCCGCAGCACCATCAACTGCGCCATCAAAACTGCCACATTCCCTGCTGCCTCAAAACACGCCAAGATCAACCCCCCTGCTGAAGAAGCCATTTGCAGACCCGACAGACCTCAAGTACCTCTCCCTTGACAAGGTCATCGAAAAGGCCCTCAACATCCAACTCTCCAAGTTCATCGAAGCGAACCATGTCCAGAACAACTCCCAATCTGGCTTCCAAAGCAATTATAGCACCGAGCTCAGACTCCTCGCCGCCATCGACGACATTCGCTCCCTCCTCAACTGGGGCGAAACCGCCACCCTCATCCTACTGGACCTCTTGGCCACCTTTGACAACATCTCCCACCGCACAAGATTCCAGGATGCTGGTATCCACAACAAATGCAGCTACAAGCTACAATGCACGGAAACCTGTAGGGATTCAAAAAGGCAATAATGTATTCACCAGACGTGACACTGACTGAGTTCAAGGCCGGGGTCTACGTGACCCAAGGGGCACCAGATACCTGCTGTTGAAAGGGGACACAGCACACAGCTTCTCGAAGAAGCAGAGACGGTGACAGGCGGACTCCCAGGGACCACAAGTCTTGGCTGCAGGGGTCCGCAGCGTGCACCCACAAGGATACCGGCACTCTGGGACAGGCGGTCTCTCATGCGGCTGCGAAGGCCCGGGCTGGTGGTGGCGATTACTCTCGTCTTACAGCTCTGTGGTGGGCTCACAGCGGCAGCAGCTCTCTCTTAGCTGCAGCGGCCCACAAGACAATAGCGAGAATCCTCGACAATGGTGAGCAAGATGCGGGCAGACAGCGGCAGCAGCTCTCCCTTAGCTGCAACGGCCCACAGGACAAATCACAATGAGGCAACGTTGGCAAAGGTGCGGGCTCTCAGTGGCAGCAGCTCTCTCTCAAATGCGGCGGCCCACAGGACAGATCGCAATGATGCAAAGTTGGCAAAAGTGCGGGCACTCAGTGGCAGCAGCTCTCTCTTAGCTGCAGCGGCCCTAAGGACAAATCATGATGATGCAAAGTTGGCAAAGGTGAGGGCACTCAGCGGCAGCAGCTCTGTCTTAGCTGCGCCGGCCCACAGGACGAATCACGATGATGCAAAGTTGACAACGGTGCGGGCACTCAGCGGCAGCAGCTCTCTCTTAGCTACGGCGGCACACATGACTAATTACGGGATATAAAATTGGCAAAGGTGCGGGCACTCCACGGCAGCAGCTCTCTCTTAGCTGCGGAGGCCCACAGGAGGAATCACGATGATACAAAGTTGGCAAAGGTGCAGACACTCAGCGACAGCAGCTCTCTCTTAGCTGTGGCGGCCCACAGGACGAATCAAAGTGATACAAAGTTGGCAAAGGTGCGGGCACTCAGTGGCAGCAGCTCTCTCTTCGCTGCGGTGGCCCACAGGACGAATCACGGTGATACAAAGTTGGCAAAGGTGAGGGCACTCAGCGGCAGCAGCTCTCTCTTAGCTACGGCCGCCCACAGGATGAAGGATGGTCTCGACAAGGCTGGCACAATGCTGGTCACTCAGTGGCTACAGCTCTTTGTTAACTGCAGCGGCCCACACAGATTCAGCGAAGGTTCTGAAGGTGCATATTCAGGCAGGCTCTCAGCGGTGACAGCTCTCGCTTAGCTGCAGCATCCCACACAGATTTAGCAAAGGTTCCCAGTCCGCGTTCCTCATAGTAGAACTAGAGAATCCGGATTGCAAGCAGAATTCCTCACACAGGAATTCCGACGGCTGACGGGGTGAAGTCTAATATCCCTGAGACTTCGGCAGGAGGCGCTCTCGATTCAGGCCCTCGAGTAGTTTCTTCAGAAAGCTTGGTGAAAGTTTCAAAAGCCCTTTCCTCTGTTCACTCGGACAGAGTTTCGTCTTGACATCCAGAAGGAACACACCTGGACGAGGTTCCAGGGCCGTGTTTTATACCTAAAAAGTCTTTGTTCTCTAAAGCCACAAATCACTCAATCCAGTCAGAACCAGTTCGGTGGGGTCGGGGAGAACTTAGTTTATGAGACGGCATCTTGCCCTTTCAGAATGCCGGGGTCTCCTATCAGACGCCCAGTGTGTGGGGGGGGTGGAGCCATCATTCACCTTGCCAGGCACGGCCTTGCTCAGATCAAAGAGTCACCCCTCCCCATGCTCTGAATACTGATCTCTCTCTCCAGCCAGGTCTGACCCAGCTGGTCCCGCTGCTCCAAAACCAGACGGCCAATATATATACTAGCAAAGCCTACAGGAAAGCTCAGGCAAGAAAACACCATCATTTCCAAAAGAGCCGTTTTCGAACATGGGATATATAAATGGTTCTTACTACAAGGTGTATCTCAATGTCCTGAGCATAAACATATCAAACTTGATGTTCCTATCAGGTTCTGGGGGTTAGATAGGATTATAGAAGGTTATCGTCAACCTGCCCATTCTGGCTTATGAGAACGGATAGCTTCACGATGGTAACAGTGAAATGGAGGGTAACTCGCTATTAGAACATGCTACACAGAGCTGGGCATTATGGTTATCCTAATTCATACAGTCATCTTTACACAGGGAGCATTTGTGCTGTGGCACAAATGATTAGCAGTAGCACGGTGTCCAGAGCATCTAAATCCAGCCAACATAAAAGATAGGAAGCGAAAAGAGGAAGGGAGACCCACACCAATGATGCTAGGTCTAACAAAACATAATTGAAGCAGCGGTTTAAAGCAACAAATGGAACGTTGATTTTCTTTCTTTTGCTCTATTTTGCTAGCTTACTGTGACAAACAGAGAGAACACGATTATTTATTCAACTCCTTAGATAGAGGAAAGGTGGAATCATGGAATCTTTCTGCATGTTTCTACATGTTCCGAGGTACTGCAGCTTTTTTTTATGACTTGTATTGAACTGTTTCTAATATCTGTGTGCAAAAATCCCACAGGTTTTTGATGTGTGGAGAAGTGTGGCTCAATGGGTGGAGAAGTGTGGCTCAATGGTTAGAGCGGCAGACCCTGATGCAGAGGTCTAGCCCGGGACCAGGGCTCAATTCCCCGCCTCGGCGGGTCTTGGGCTAAAAAATTCCACGGACCTGATAACTCTCGCCTCGGGGCCTATTCCAATCATGGAGTCCCACTCTGCAACTCTGGGCAATAGCTTGCTTAATCTCCACAACAGCCCCCACAACTCTAAGGATGCCTGGCCTCCACCTTGGGGGTGCCCAGGAGTGGACACCTCACAGGGAAAGCCAGGATGGGTTCCACAGCGGTATTCGTACAAGCGCCTTGAGAACCTTGTGGGTGAGTAGCGCGCTATACAAGTATCAATTTACATTTTTTTTACAATTTACATTTATGTGTTTAATTTTGCACTAGAGCCTTTATTTTTATTCTTCATGTTTGCAAACGTAATTGCTCTTTCATATGAAAGAGCTGCGCACAAGGTTTTAAGTGGTTTGTGGTAAAGGTGATGGTGTGAACATGCATTATATGAGCTAAAGTACCACCTGGCGCACATTATAAGATTACTGCAAGTCACCTCGGAGTCACATAACCTTATAAATTAACTCTGCCTTCGGCCTCGCTCCTCTATATAGTTATGGAACGCCTCGCTGACATGCAATATCCTTATAATGTGTGGCCGGAGGTACTTTATCCCTAATATATTTTCACTGAATAAGGTTAAAGTGAAATTATAGTTGGTTTTGTTACACCTTAATGGATCTTAAAAAAAAAAAAATCGCTTAAAAATCAAGGGTAAAGAGCATTTATAGTTAAAACTTAAAACGGATCAAACCACTGCAATATGCAAGTTCTAGTTAGAACCACAATCCATAACTCGCACTACGGGTGTGTAAACCCTAACTCATGATGCGATGACATTTTACATAAAGAGTTTGCTGCCTCCTCTTAGCAATTAGGAAAATCACTATGCAGTGGAAGTCCACGAGGGCGCCTAGGATAGAAACATGGCGAGCGGATGTTATGAAGTGGGGCAGAATAGAAGGGGCAGCCCTCAGGAAGGAGGAAGAAGGTGGTAGGAGGAAAGCCCCGCTAGCGATGGACTGGGAGGTCATGCTATTGGAAATGGCGGACAAGGACCAGCCGCCGTCCCGGGACACCTGAATGCATTGAGGCCATGAGGGAAGTGGGTGGATTAAAACGGACCCACGGATTGCACCAGGGGGGTTGGTAGAATCGCGGCTCAATATTTCTGGAGGGGAGTGGATAAAGCAGGGGAGTAAAAACTAGACCGGCTAGGAGAAATGGAGCACCATAGTTGGCAGGGAAGGGGAGGGATAGTTGGGGAGCGTGTGGGTGGGCATACATAAACCCTGCAGTAAACAGAGTCACTCCCCACTGTATGCACAACTGGGAAGTTATGTACTAGACGGGGATGCTACGATATGTGTGTGGAGTTGGGGAGAAAAATGAAAAACGTGTTGTACTGTAAATTTGCCATAATGATTACACTCAACTGTGATGATTGTACATTCACGAATAAAGTTCGTTTAAAAAAAAAAAAAGAGTTTGCTAAAGGCAGGATGTTGCTGTAGGGAGATCGCTACTTTTGTCTGCGCATAAAACAATTCATAACACACTTGAGACTGAGCTAGAGGTTGGGAGGGTGAACTCACCAGTGACACATAACAAATCACTTTGTGTAACTGTCTATCAGGAGAAGGTGTGCACTCCTAGAGAACTGTTGAGGCTGAATACAGGCTAGGATTTTTATATCAGGAACTGGAGATGAGTGAGTTTTACCCACTGTAACTGTGCAACAGGAAACAGTTTCCTCTCTAGACTGCGCATGTCTGCTATTTTCAATGAACACCACATCACTTGCATCAGACTAATAAGTTTGATTCCAGCCAATAATTCCTCCCATGAATAGCGCCGTTTCCAGTTCCTCAGCCTGGAATGGGGACGAACAAGGAAGGACGAGAGCTACTGGCCTATTTGTCTCATGCAGAGTCCCATCACCAGGCCTGTTTCTGCACAGGAAGGATGCAGTCCTGGGTGGAACCAGAGAAGTGTGCAGGGACACATCTGCACCCTGTGTACTCTGGGGGTCAGTATCTCTCAGGGGGTTCCACCCACCCAAACCATATTAATTCCCTCGGAGACTTACTAAAATCTGCCCATATGCATTCTAAAGAGGTTACATGTGTTAGTATGCCTTCCGCGTGTCCATTTATAGTGAAACACATACCTGGGGTGGCTTTGGATGGCAATAAATGTGACTGTGTTGGTCCTGTCTCCATTGAGTCTGAGGGGGCGTCTTCATCTGCAGTAATTGTGTCCAGTTCTAGGTATGATGGAGGCACAGGCTGACCCTGTTCTTCAGGACAGAGCAGTTCTGCCTTGCAGTTCTGATGTTGATGCTGTGATTCAGGATGGAGTGGTTCGAGTATGTAGCTCGGATCTGAACCCTGTGCATCAGTACAAGCTGGTTCTAGCTTGCAGTTCTGATTTGAATCCTGCTCCTCAGTGTGCAGTGGTTCCACCGTGTTGTTTTGATCTGTTTTTTGTGCTTCATGAAGCACCGATTCTCTCTCTCGATCCAGTGCAGCAGTGTGCAGTGGTTCCACCGTGTTGTTCTGATCTGTTTTTTGTGCGTCAGGAAGAACCGATTCTCTCTCTCGAAACACTGCAGCAGTGTGCAGTTGTTCCACCGTGTTGTTCTGATCTGTTTTTTGTGCTTCAGGAAGCACCGATTCTCTCTCTCGATCCAGTGCAGCTGTGTGCAGTGGTTCCACCGTGTTGTTCTGATCTGAACCCAGTGCATCTGCACAGGTCTGTTCTAGCTCATCTTTCTGCTCTCGTTCCAGTGCTTCAGGATGCATAGATTCCAGCTCGTAGTTCACATTTGGATCCTGCGCATAAGGACGTTCCTGCTTCAAGCATAGGTGTTGCTGTAGGCGCTGGGTTTGTTGTGACCCCAACTCATCCAAGGACAATAGCCCAGACTCTATGTGTTCGTCTGATGACATCCCATCAGGTGACACGGGTTGTAGGCTGCGGTTCTCCTGGGAAACTTGGAAAACAAAACACATAAATTCTTCCTCCAAGGGATCATCATGTTCCTTCCCATCTGGTAGCGCAGGTTGTATACAGTGGTTTTGCTGTGGTTCATGTCCTTCAGGAAATACTGGGTGTGAGTAGAGGTTCTGTTGCTGGTCCCAGCTATTAGCAGACAACGGGGATGGTTCTTGCTTCAGGTGCCCTTCTGGTTCTCTCTCTTCTGGGAACGCTGACTGTATGCTCTGGTCTTGCTCTGGTGCCTTGCCAAGCACAAATTCTGAGTGAAGACACGGGTTTGCCTCCAGTGATCTGCCTGGAGGATCCATCTGAGAGCATCTGGATTTAGTACAATCCAGCTGTAGTCCATTTCCATCTGGAAAACCAGGTTGCATGCACTGGTCCTCCCGTGGGTCACGTTGATCTGGAAACACTGGCTGTAGACAAAGGTTTGGCTCATATGGACGCACTTGAACATCGGTCGGAGAAGAGAGCTTACAGTCCTGCTTTGGTGCATGCCTATCAGAAAACACTGTCTGAAGACACAAGCTCAGATCCCCTGGCCTGTCCAGTTGAGGTGTCGCAGGAGACCGGCTAACAGTACAATCTCTAATGCTCGCTGAAGAGACCATCTCCAAAGACACCATATCATTATCTAGGTAACATTGATCCTTTTCTATCCAGATTTTCTTAATCAGCCCAGCGACTCTAGAAGGTACGTCCTCCACAGCATTCATCAAGTTATCCAGTTTGGCTTCCAACTCCTCCAGCATGGATAGAAGGATAATGTGGGGCAGGTTCTCCGAAAGCGGTTCCAAGTCCTGGTCCCTCTGAGCATCATTTCGGGATCCTGAAGTTGAGATGTCATGGAGAGATTCACGTGAACACTGCGCTGTCACTTTCTTTCCTGGAGCCCGTCTTCTCTCCATTCTGGTACTCTGATATTCAAGTCTCAAGTGCCTACAGAGGAGAGGAAAAAAAAAACGACAACACGTTATCACAGGACCACTAGGCCAAAATATTCCTTCCTGTCTCACCAACCTCAGTGTGATCAGAGGAAATTGCGAATTTCTAAAACCAGAAAATAATTAAATCATTAAAATATAACAATATCCATAACATAGTTCATATATTATGAAACGCACTGATTTGAAATGTATTTCCAACACTATGTGTGTTCCTTGGTCTGCTCAAATTTCACACATTTATGAAAATAATTTATACTGTAACAGCCTTGCAGCAATGAAAGGTTTATAATACCCTAGCAGACAAGACTGCTCTTTCATTCTCACTTGCACTGTACACCTCTCTTTTGCAATATTCAGTTCAGTGACGGAAGCACGCACCAACATACCAAACCTCTACAGGATTTACAAGATGCTTATTATGTCTCCACATATAAAGAGAGCATGTTCAACCTGGGGTTTCTTGGAACGGAATCAGAAATATGCAAAAGAGAAGACAACAAATCAGACCAGGGAAGAATGTGGTATGAGCAGGCTTGTGGGCTGTTAGATTTCTGGGAAAACACTTGAAGTTAGATTCAAATGGATTTAGCTGGGAAAGAGCTCCGTATGGAAGGAGCTTGTACCACAAAGCTGCGTCCACCTGATCTGATCTTCTGTAATTTCGGAATAGCAAGTAAATTCAAGTGAGATCGTAAGTTTTTTGCGGGTGTATCTTGCAATGAAGTGAGGGGCTAGACCTCTCAACCCTTTAGGGCTGAGGCAGAGGGTCTTAGACTGGATTTGTTATTTCAATATAGGTGTGACGTGTGTCCACCTCGGTAGATGATGTAGTAAACAAGCTGCGTCGCTGTGAATTACTTGTAGTCTATGAATGGTGTTATTGGGTAATCTTACATATACTCGGTTGGCATAATGCGATCTAGATAGGACTGCTGCCGCCGCAATTGCTTTTCTTGTCTAAAGTGGGAGGAGTGGGGTTAGTTTCTTAAGCAGTTTCAGCATAAATCTGCATGTAGATCCTACTGCTCCAGCAGCTGTTTCTTGCTAAGAATACTTTCGATTATCACTCAGTAGCTTTTAGCTGTGGGTTTAGGCTCCAGTGTCAATCTCATTTTTGTTGGTGAGTAAAGTTGTTTCCAAACGTTGGTCTTATTCTTTTGAATTACAATCTCAGTTTGGTCAATATTCAGTTTTAGCTGATTCAACCTCATCAAGTAATCATCAAATTGCATCATATTTTGAGACTGGAGAGGTGAGGCTGACATTCCATTGATAAGAATTATCTGAGAGCTGGAGTATTTATAAAGCCTGGAACCTCTTGAAGACAGTTCTCTGACCAATAGTTTTTGCAGGTTAAGGGAGCAGAGGTATTACCTGATAATTCTTGGTTAAATCCGGGACTTCTCCCTGGTTTTTCAGTATCGTGAGCTCTACAGAATTTTGAAAAACACTTGGAACGACAGCTTGAGCTGCTGAATTGATGAAAACGCTCTGCAGGGGATTGCTCAAGACCTCGCTTTTCGACGGAGACACAGCAGCCTCAGCGTCCAGATACCATTAGGGGTGTGCCTTATAAATGCTGATTGATTGATTGATTGGGAGGTCAGAGATTCCATGACTGCTGGAGGGCAAGGTCATTGGTGACCCGGATTTGACCTTGATCACAAATACATGAAGCTTGTTTATTTCTTCAAACAAGGATAAGGTGGTTGAGTTCTTTCAGACTTGACTTCAGAAAATATAGCCTTACATAAGAAAGTAAGAGATAAGGAGATAAATAGGAAATGTAGGAAGCTGTACAATGAAGCTAGAAAAACTAGGATAAATGAAATGAAAGAGAAGGCTTGGGAGAATCTTAAAGAAGCTTCCACAAGTAAAGACAGCTCCCTATTTTGGCATGGCGTGAACGCACCTTTTTTTACTAACAAGCCCCATGCGCCTTCTATTGAGGTAGCAATTGATGAAAAAACTTGGGTGGACTTCTTTTCAAATGTTTACTCCCTACTGAATGCCACAGAGAAGGAAACAGACTGCATGCTAGTGCTCGGGGGGGGTGAGGGCTGGGGGGAGGGGGCTGCGGACCACCAGGGTTTTCTGCCTATTGACTTTTATATCATGCTGGAAGATGTAACCATGGCCACAAATGCAAGCAAGAGTGGCAAGGCCCCAGGCCTGGATGGGGTACCAATTAATGTATTTAGGTCAATTCCGCAGCTGTGGTCCCCAATATTAACACAGGTTTATGAGCATGCTGTGTAAAAGCATTTATAGATACATGGTGCGAATCGATCATTGTCTCACTTTTTAAGAAGGGGAATCGGGAAAATTGCGCCTGCTACCACCCGATATCCTTATTAGAGTCACTTATGAAGGTAGCAGGAAGGATTGTTTTAGATCGGTTGCAAACACGGGCAGGAGAAAACAATATTTTAAGTGATGTACACTGTGGTTTTGTATCTGGTTTCAGAATCAACGAGCAGGCTCTTAATCTTAGTATTTTAAGTGGAAAGTACACTCAGGCTAAATCAGGGACATTTTATTTGGCATTCGTCGACCTTAGAGCCGCATTTGACGGCATTATACACAGTACACTGTGGAGCATTCTTAGTGATCTCAAGGTCGACCCAACACGAGTTTCTAAGACATTTACACTCTGGTGCCACAGCTAAAGTTCGTTATGGACTTAAGGGAGAGTGTACCGCACTGTTCAAAGTGGAGAGGGGAGTGAGGCAAGGATGTGTTTTGGCACCACTCCTGTTCACTCTTTATACCAACGCATTGGAACAGGAGTTGGTGTCAAATGCTGGGGACCCGCCATATGTAAATAAGCGTCCAATAGTCTCCCTTCTCTACACGGATGATGCGTTACTTATGGCACATACACAGATTGGTTTACATGGGGGTCTTACTTTTTATACTAGTGTTATGGACATCCTGGGTTTGAAAATGAATGCAAAGAAAAGCTTTATAATGACTTGTGGGAGAGGGAAACAAAAGTGTAGAAGCTTTCAAACTTCAGGGAGCAGGGTGGAACCTATTAACTATTTTACATATCTGGGTGTCCTATTTAACCGTACTGGGTCTTGGGCTCAAGTGATCAAGAATAGGAGCCTTTTGTTTATGAAGTCTACTGCGGCCTGAATTAATTTTATGAAAAACTTGACAAAAGGCCGTCCGAAATTCTCCTGAAAATCTACCAGGATAAATGCGTGAGCATAGCAACCTTTGGGACAGGAATATGGAGATTTCACGATTGTGCACCAATCCAACATGTCGAAAACGCTTTCAGATTTATATTGACAGTTCCCACCAGCACCCCAGTTTTTAGCTGCCACACGAGTTAGGTGTATCATACATCTCAGACTTAATCAAGGTACAACCTGTGCTGCTCTGGCATAGAATTTAGACCTCTACCAGCACAGGCCTAAATAAGGAAATCCTAACTGACGCATTAAAATTAGACCATGCCAGCAAGATTACTTGGCTAAAATACGTTAAAACCTTTATGCAGGATATTGGGCATCCAGAATACTTTTCCCTACCTGAAGCAATGAATTCCATACATCGGAAGGAATTCAAAAAAGCTTGTATGACTTTCCTGGAAGAGAACAGGTTAGCTCTGGAAATGAATAAACGTATGGTGGTTCAGCACCAAATAATTACTATAACGTATGTTAGAAATGGGATCTCTGGCTGACTAGGGCTCGCGCCAAAACAAGTCAGAGACCACCACTCTAAGTCAGGGCAAGGGAGTTACACGCCAAGATAATCCCTGCTCACCCCCTTAGTAACGTGACACGAGCAGTAAGGCTAAACTCAGAGGCTATGTAAGTTAAGCATTTGCGCGCGCACCCAGCAACAACACCCAAGGCCCATCACAAAGGAAACTCCAGACAAGGTTATGTATAATAATAGCCTTTGTATTGTAGCAAACACATTAGATAAAAACACACACTTTACAATGTGCCAACAGGCACGGGCAGAATTTACAGGGGATGTATGTACAGGACAGGGCCACATGGACCACTGTCAGGAATATGCACTTGTAGATTTAGAATACTTGTAGAAATATCACTTGGCACATAGAATAATAATCACTGTTGTACAAAAATAGAAAATAGGGCACACAAACAGTAACTACCGGTAACAGGTAAGTACCACCCACGCAACCCTAACCACCTTAGGAGAATATTACGCAGGGAACCAGGACCTCACTAGCAACACCTGTACTAGGAAGAACAACCACCTAAGTATCGCTATACATTTAGGGGTGTAGGCATGAACACATTACACATGATGCATCACAACATTCAGAGGTGTAGGGAAGAAAACACATGATTTATAAACATACATTCAGCGGTGTAGGGAAAAGCGCATGACACATAAAAACACATTCAGAGGTGCAGCAAAGAACAATTGCACGGAAATTACATATACCACAACCTGTGACTGTTCCCAGGTCAACTGACCTCTCTGGGGCTAGGACGCCCTGTGTCCCAAATGTCAGGGCAGGCTTGTGGGTTTGAACAACCACTGGGGCCTTAGGATCTTCAGGGGCTCTAGAAACAAAATGGTGCCTTCAGGGGGGTCCCTCTCGGGGGACTCGAGATAAACAAAAATGACCTGAGCCTCTAGTGGGCTCTTAAGAAATGCCTCAATGCCCCCTGAAGCCCTCGTGGGCTAAATCAAGAATGTGCCCGGAAGCCTCGTGGGCTTTCAACAATAATGTCCCCCGGGAGCCTCTCAGGGCTTGGAAGAACTGTCCCACACGTTGGAGTCCCGCTCGGGGGACTCTGAATCTAAAAATGCCCAAGAGCCTCTCCCGGGCTCTGAGTAAAGAATGCCCCCGAAGCTGCTGGGTTTAAGGGGGGGGAGCGGCCCGCTGTCTTCCGGGGCCGCTCCAGGAATATGCTAGGGCCCCCACGGGGCCTTTTAGAACAATGCCCCCAACGTCAGAAGTGCCTCGACAGGCTCTGAATCACAAGTGCCTTCCCACAGAGAGAGCACACTTGGGGGGGGCGGGCAACGGCAATGTGTCCCGACGCCCCCCTCTGCAACTACCAATACTGGGCCCCACTCACCGGTCTTTCCTGGACTTTTCTCGTCCTGCGGCCGGCTGTTCTCGGTGAGTGGACACGCGCAGGGCTCAACCGCCGATGCGGAAGCCCTGACTCCTCTCTCCTTCGCCGGCTGACTTCCTCCTCTCCACACCGGAGCGCGGGGTGGGCTCCCGTCGACTTCCGGTTTTTGGAGGCAGTACTTCGGGGTCGCCGGGGGTAACGCAGCGGCCCTTCCAGGCACTGCAGGCTGGGGCATCGATCAACCGAGGGGTAGGCTCCCTCGAGTTAAATAATAAACTGGGCCACACGAGGGGTAGGCTCCCTCCTTAATTTAAATATAAAGTGGGCTGGCCACCCGCTAGCTAAATTATGCCACGAGCGGCACAAATGCGAGGTGGGCACTCGCTTGGGGGCACAAAGTGGGATCCCCACACCGGGGAATCCCTCGAGGTAGGGCTTTGCCGCTCCGGGCTACAGGAGCTAACAGCAGCGTTCCTGGGTAGGCAGAACCAAGCGTTGGTAGGAAGTAAAAGTACAGTGCTTCCAGGCGCTAGGGCAAAGTCCAGTAAGGTTTTTAGGCAGGCAGGGGATCACTCAGAGCTGCCTGCAGAGCGCCCCCAGGTGCTACAACAATAAGGAGGTAGGGGCACAGCGCTCCCCAGCGCTAGGATGCCCCAGAGTCCAGCAACAAGTCCTTCAGGAGGTGGGGGGCAAGGCTGGGCCCAAGTGCCAGCTCACAGGGTCCTCCTAGGCAGGAAGGCAATCCCCAGTGGCAGTCCTCCTGGCACCCAGCAGCAGCAGTCCCTCTCTGGAAAGGATTCAAGAAGAGAACATTTTCATGGGGTCACAGCCCCTCTTTTATACACCTTTTCCCTTTGTCTTTGTGTGCAGGATGGGGGGAAAACCAGTCACAGCTGGTTTTGGAGCACTTTGTTTTCCTCAGCCACCCTTTCCATTTACTAGGCAGGCTAGGGTCATTAGGCGCACCACAGGGGGCGGAGCCAGCATTGTGTGGGAAAAGCCCAGCCCTATTCAGGTCCCAGGTGTACTCCTCCCTCACATCACTCATGCTAATCTCAACACTCACCACCGTGGCAGACCCATCATGACTCATGGAGCCAGGCTCACCAACCAGCTCCAGCCAATCACAAGCCAGACACAAATTACACAAACATGCCAACTTCTAGAAGTGGCACTTCCACACTAGACACAATCATGCCGCACACATCATTGCGCAGCATTTAATCAAACGAGTCCGCACATACCAAACTCGAGCCTGCACACCCCACGCATCAGGAATTACCCCAGGGACACATACATTCTCCATGCATTCCTATGGGAGGGCAGGCCAATGTCACCACACGCACTCAGAGTGCGCACGCACTTTCCACTGGGACACAGTGAAAGTGCGCAGAAGCCAAAAATCACTAGCACCAAGTCACATATAATAAGCAAAAAGTTATGGGGTGAACCTGCCAGAAGGGCCAAGTCCAACAACATATAACATCCAACCGGTTTTTTTGTGCTGTATAGGGGGATACCATAGGAACGTGTTAACATGTTTTAGATTTGGGACCTTCCATCGTTTGATTAGTCACCCAGACATGAACAATTGGTCAAGGGAATAATGCCTGTGCCCCTGCGATAATATTTCTTTGTTAGACCTGTCTGGATTTTTTTCGCAGTCCCTCCTCATTATTATTTATTTTGTCCCCTTTTTGCCCCTCATACACTTACTATTTTTGTGTCTACTATTTTTTTAGGTGTTGGTCAAGGGGATAGGTGTTCTTTTTTCCCCCCATAATCTTTTACCTCAGGCCCAGAGGCCTGTTCTGACAGGAAAGTTGGAACCACCCAAAATGGTGGCTTCCAACTGCCCCAACTGTCGCACCTAGAACTTGGCCATAGCTTAACATAGGGCATTCCAGAACCTTCTGGTCCATGCTGGACCATTGAAGGGCAGCCTATAAAAGGCGGAATGCGGGGCAGCCATTTTGTCTACCTGTGGAAGTCAGCTGGAGGACAGGTGGTAGCTGAGAGTGGGAAGAGGTTAGACTTAGGGTTGACCTCCTGGACTGGGAAGCTGCCTTATTGGCTCAACCCACTACTCCCCTGTTGGTTACTTGTCCTGGCCCCGCTGTGGGAAGTTACTTGGAGACCCTGGGCGCCTAGCTGGCCCCTTGTCTAAAATTATACAGGGACAGCTTCTGGAGAAGGAGACTGCCGCGCTGCGGAGCGCAGTCCTCTGCCCAGCTGGTGAGACTTATTAAGGAGTGCGCCTTCTTTCACCCCCAGCCCCTGTCCAGGAACTGCCAACTGCCCCAGGACTGCTAATTGCCCCCCCTGGGGTTGATGTGTGCCAGTGGGCTTGGATTAACTCAGCCTTTAAATTGCCTTTCCCTCTCACCATCTGCCCCTCACCTGCCTTTGCTGCCGAGTGCTCGCTATCCTGGTGAGGCGTGGGAGGAAGGTGACGCGATCGCCTTGAGGAGGTGGCTGGGCTTGTTGCCCTCATCCTGATAGTGCAGACAGGGGCTGGTTGACCCATCGACTGAAGAGGGAAGAGAGCGCCTGGAAGGAATAGCGACTGAGGAGGGAAGAGAGCGCCTGACTGTGGAAGCGGCCCGGAGTCTACAGCGGTAGTGTGGTAGAGTCGCTAGCTCCCCGCTCATGCTCCGTGAGTAGGCCAGCGAGTGAAAGCGAGGCGGCGCTTCCTCAGAGCCGCTAATCCCCTGCGCTTGCCCAGTGAGCAGGGGATCGGTCTGAAGAGAGAGGCGGCGCTCGCGTAGAGATCTTATCTCCCGCGTTTGCTTTGTGGTGCGAGCGTCTGGAACCCCCAACGACCCCCTCCCTTACTGAAGAGCCTAAAACCCCCAGCGGCCCCCCCTCCCCCCTTTTCTGAAAAACATCGGCGGGAGGGAGTGGAGTGAGGCCGGTGGGACCTCGAGAGAGCCTGAAGTCGTCAGCGACGCGTGGGGACTGGGACAACATCGTCCCCACGCTACAGTAAGGAGTGGGGCTCTCTATCTCTGGGGAGTTCTGAGCATAGGGGTGAATTCTCACTTTTGACAGTTGCCCCCCCCTGAGTGGAATAGAAGCTCTGAGGAGCAAAAGACAAATAAAATACATATTTAGCTGGCCTAAGAAGGTATGAAGATTGCCTGCCTGTTATTGATATAGTGCCTGTTAAATGTAATGAAATACAGAAAGTCATTGATAATTTGCATAGTAGATTAAACGTGTTATTGCAATTGCTGAGACCAGTGATAGAGTGTAGGTCCTATGTAGAAACTATGCCTGATTAAATGCTAGGATCTCTAGTGATGTAAAGCGGATGACTTAAGCTAGCACCTTAGTGGAGATTATAGTATTGTCCTGATTAAAAGGTATTGTGCTTTCTTCTCCAAAAGGGAATCTGCATAAAATGTAATTCAGTAATGGTAAAAGCCTAAGCATAATTACAAGTTACATGTATTGAGTTGTAATTCTCTTTCCACAGACAAACAGTGTTATAATTTCTCCTGAGCTAAATGTAAATTTTTCCTGTGTGAATATTGAGAGTTAAACCAAAGAGAATATTATTTTTTATAAAGCAGTACTTATTTTCCTACATTTTTGGTGTAGCGTTTTCTTTTGTGTGATATTGTGTGGTTTTACTTTTGGGTGGTCTGCAACCTTAACACTGTGCCTCTGAAGTTTATGTCTTGCCCTAGGCCAGGCTACCCCAGGTTCTAACATTTGGTGCCTAGCGGTGGGATTACTGACTTGGTTGCAGCTACTCACTAGTAATTCAACGCAATACACTAACCTACACCAGGAGTTTTCTCCCTGCAGCCCTCCTAATTTAAATTTTGTTTTTTCTAAATTTATTTCTGGTGGTGGGTGGAGGTTGACCCCAGGACACTTTTGGTTTCCTCCTGTGTGAAAAGCTTATACTCTAGTAAAAATGGAGATAAATGTGGAAGAGCTGGATAACTATACTGTGACCCAACTAAAGGACTGGTGTCAGCAGCAAAAAGTGTTTTTTAAAAAGGGTGCCAGGAAAGGCGAGCTGCTGACAAGCATACGGGCATGGGTGGAGGCTCATTCCGGGGAGGTACCAGAATCAGAGGGGAGTGACAGGGACACTGTCATTGAGACTGCAATGCTGTACCAAGCGGGAGGGGGGAATCTACTGACAGGTCCCAGGACACCTCCCAGGGTGGGCAGCAGCGTCTCGGAGAGGGGTTTGACCCAAGCCGAGCTAGAAGATAGGAGGGAGGAGAGGAGGATGAAGTTAGAACTAGCCAGAATGGATATGGAAAGGGAGGACAAGAGGTTAGCTCATGAGAGAACCATTAAAGAGATGGACTTACAAGCTCTCAACCGTAGGTCTCCCAATCCAGACAATGGTGGCAGCGAAAAGAAAGTGGACACCAGGGAATCCAGACCCTATTTACCTAAAGATGTCATCGCTAGTTACACCCCAGGTGATGACATTGCCAAATGGTTGGCCGCCTACGAAGTTTCTTTAAGGGCTCACGGGATCCTAGAAACTCACTGGGGAGGTGGGCTGTATAAATACATGCCACCTGCTGGCAGAGACACCTTGTTGGCTCTGGAGCAGGATGAGCAAACTCACTACCCTGCCATGAAGGTGGCACTGGTGAAAAAGTTTGGACTTACCCCTGAAAGGTACAGACAAAAATTCAGGGGAAGTCACAAAATGAGTACCCAGAATTGGGTAGACTTTTTAGACTACGCCAAGAAAGCTTTGGAGGGTTGGGTCAAGGGCAGCGAGGTAAAAGACTATGAGGGGCTGTACAATCTATTTTTGAAAGAACACCTCCTCGAGAAATGTTTTCCCGAGTTGCGCCAACACCTGGTGGACAGCAAGCTGACCGATCCCCGGAAGCTTGCAGAGGAGGCGGACACTTGGGCAAGTACCCGGGTGTCCTCCAAGGGGACTGGAGGGGATTCACAAAAAGCCGGACAGGGCGCCCCCCAGAAGAAAGAGGGAGGAGATAAAAAGAAGGAGTTCTCCAAAGGTCCCCAAAATAATTTCCAAGGTAAGGGAGCAGGTTTCACCCCTAGGGCAAACCCGCCCAGAAACCCTAATCCTGGCCAAAGCCAGCAGCCAAGGGTTCTCCACTGTTTTGAATGCGGTGGTGTTGGACATTATAAGGGAGATGTCAGATGCCCAAAGAGACCACCCCCTCCCACCGGAGGAAAGTCACCGGGAGTAGCTAGAGTAGCGCTCGGGGAGGAGTTGCCCTTAGATAAGGGGGGTGAGTGGGCGGGTGTCACCTTAGTGTCCCTGGGAGAGCGGGAGATGGTGCCAAAGATCCAGGTGCCCCCAAATACTACAAAGTATGGGCAATGGGTTACCATCAATGGCCAAAGAGGGGAGGCTCTGAGAGATACAGGAGCCAGTATGACTATGGTGAGAAGTCAACTGGTGTCTCCAGAGCAGGTTGTTCCTAATGTACTCCACCCCGCCGCGATGGCTGATGGCAGAATGGGCCACTATCCAGTGGCTGAGGTTCCCTTTGAGTGGGAAGGGGTTGCAGGTTCACTTCGAGTTGCCGTAAGCCCTGCCGTGCCAGTTGATTGTCTGTTGGGGAATGACATGGAGCACAACACTTGGAGAGAGGTGGAATACCGGACGCATTCTGCGATGCTGGGTACACCTGACTGGGCCTGTGTAAGCACACGGTCTGCGACTGCCCGGAGAGGGAGTTCGCCTGGGTTGGAGCCTGGAACAATGGCCCAACCCGCTGCCAAAAAGGGTCAGAAACGGAGACAGGGACAGCCTGCTCCGGCTTCCACGCCCCATGTGACAGATCGGCCACCTGCGGTGGTAGGCCAGGAGTCCGTGGAGGGGGGAGTAGACTCTCTGGAGGACTTACCCATCCCTGCTGAATGGCACGTGGAGGGAGGTCCTACCAGAGAAGAATTCTGTAAGGGGCAGAGGGAGTGCCCTACCCTTGAGGGACTGAGGCATCAGGCTGAAGCCCAGGCAGCAGGTGATGCTACGGGACACCACCATATTTACTGGGAGGATGGCCTCCTCTACAGTGAACCCAAGGTACCTCTACCTGGCTCATCAAGGGCCTTGGTGGTCCCGCAGCAATACCGAGCCTTTCTGCTGGAATTGGCTCATGCGATACCACTGGCAGGACACTTAGGCCAGGACAAGACCTTTGCACGGCTTGTCCTCCACTTTTACTGGCCTCAGATGAAAGTGGCGTCCAACACATACTGTAGGACATGTGTATCCTGCCAGGCCAGTGGGAAAACAGGGGTGAAGCTAAAGGCTCCTCTGGAACCACTTCCTGTCGTTAGCACCCCCTTTGAAAGGGTGGGCATCGACATTGTAGGGCCATTGGATCCACCAACAACAGCTGGTCACAGGTTCATCCTGGTTCTGGTGGATCATGCCACACGGTACCCAGAGGCCATCCCTCTGAGGACTGTTACTGCACCTGTGGTAGCTAGGGCCCTGATGGGAATCTTTACTAGGGTAGGATTCCCGAAGGAGGTTGTGTCTGACAGGGGGACTAACTTCCTGTCCGCTTACATGCGGACCATGTGGAAGGAGTGTGGGGTGACCTACCGGTTCACCACTCCTTATCACCCCCAGTCCAATGGACTGGTTGAGAGGTTTAACAAGACCCTGAAGGGCATGATAAGAAGTCTGCCAGAGAGCTTACGGAGGAAGTGGGACGTCCTCCTACCTTGCTTGCTGTTCTCCTACAGAGAGGTGCCGCAGAAAGGAGTGGGCTTCAGCCCTTTCGAATTGTTGTATGGGCACCCTGTGCGTGGGCCTCTCAGCCTGGTGAAGGATGGATGGGAGAAGTCTCCCAGAAAACCTCCCCAGGATGTGGTGAGCTACATGTTGGCCTTCAGAAGCCAGATGGCCAAGTTGTGGAAGCAGGCTGCTGACAACTTGGAGGCCAGTCAGGCAGTCATGAAGGAATGGTACGACCAAAATGCTCACCCGGTGGAGCTGGAGCCTGGCCAGAAAGTCTGGGTGATGGAACCTGGAGAGCTAAGTGCCCTTCAGGATCGTTGGACAGGCCCATTTGAGGTGTTGGAGAAGAAGGGTAAGGCCACTTACTTGGTGGATCTTAAGACCCCGCGGCAGCCCCTACGGGTGCTGCATGCCAATCGCCTCAAACCCCACCATGAGAGGCCAGAGGTCATCCTGATGTTGGTGACTGATGGTGCTGAGGAAGCAGAAAGCGAGCCTCTCCCAGACCTCTTTTCATGTCAAGAGAAGGATGGGTCGGTGGAGGGAGTGATTCTCTCCCCGTCTCTCACTCCTGAGCAACGAGAGGATTGCCAACAGGTATTGGGGCAGTACTCTTCACTGTTTTCCCTTGTCCCGGGAAGAACCCACCTGTGTACCCATGATGTGGACACAGGAGACAGCCCCCCAGTGAAATCCAAGACCTATAGGCTGTCGGACAAGGTGAAGGCTAGCATCAATGGCGAAGTTGCCAAGATGTTGGAGCTAGGAGTGATAGAACCGTCCAGCAGCCCTTGGTCCAGTCCGGTGGTGCTAGTCCCAAAAGCCGCCCCACCGGGCACCACACCAGAACTGAGGTTTTGTGTGGATTACCGAGGACTGAACTCAGTTACCAAAACTGATGCTCATCCCATCCCCAGGGCGGATGAGTTAATTGACCGGCTAGGAGCTGCCCAATACCTAAGTACCTTTGACCTCACTTCAGGGTACTGGCAGATCTCCTTGACAGATGGAGCAAGGGAAAGGTCAGCCTTCTCCACGCCTGAGGGACACTTCCAGTTCTGTGTGATGCCCTTTGGGCTCAAGAACGCCCCTGCCACATTTCAGCGACTGGTGAACCAGGTCCTCTCTGGAATGGAGGGTTTCTCGGCTGCTTACCTGGAGGACATTGCTGACTTCAGTAGCAGTTGGGAGGACCACTTGCAACATTTGCAAGCAGTTCTCCAGGCGCTGAAGCAAGCTGGATTGACCATCAAAGCCAGCAAATGCCAGATTGGGCAGGGGTCGATTGTGTACCTTGGACACTTGGTGGGTAGGGGGTCAGTGCAGCCCCTGCAGGCGAAGATTGAGGCAATCATGGCCTGGGAACCCCCCAAGACACAGACTGAGGTCCGAGCTTTCCTGGGCCTCACAGGTTACTACCGTCGCTTTGTGAAGGGGTATGGCACTATTGTAGCGCCCCTCACAGAGCTCACCTCTAGGAAACAACCTCGACGGGTAGTTTGGACAAAGGCTTGTCAGCAAGCCTTTGAAAAGTTGAAGCAGGCAATGTGTGAAGCACCGGTCCTGAAGGCTCCCGATTTCTCCAAGGAGTTCATTGTTCAAACAGATGCATCCGAACATGGCATTGGGGCAGTGTTATCGCAACTAAATGAAGAGGGCTTGGATCAGCCTGTAGTCTTCTTATCCAGGAGACTGCTTCCCCGGGAACAGAAGTGGAGTGCAATTGAGAGGGAAGCTTTTGCGGTGGTGTGGGCTCTGAAGAAGCTGCGGCCATACCTCTTTGGCTCGCACTTCCTGGTTCAGACTGACCACCGCCCCCTTCGTTGGCTGATGCAAATGAAGGGGGAAAATCCCAAGCTGTTGAGGTGGTCCATCTCCCTACAGGGAATGGACTTCCGGGTGGAACATCGGCCCGGAGTGGACCACGCCAATGCAGACGGTCTCTCCAGGTATTTCCGCCTTAGTAAAGAGGACTCCCAAGGGGTTGGGTAGTTCTCCCCACTTTCAGCTGGGGGGGACGCGTGTTAGACCTGTCTGGATTTTTTTCGCAGTCCCTCCTCATTATTATTTATTTTGTCCCCTTTTTTCCCCTCATACACTTACTATTTTTGTGTCTACTATTTTTTTAGGTGTTGGTCAAGGGGATAGGTGTTCTTTTTTCCCCCCATAATCTTTTACCTCAGGCCCAGAGGCCTGTTCTGACAGGAAAGTTGGAACCACACAAAATGGTGGCTTCCAACTGCCCCAACTGTCGCACCTAGAACTTGGCCATAGCTTAACATAGGGCATTCCAGAACCTTCTGGTCCATGCTGGACCATTGAAGGGCAGCCTATAAAAGGCGGAATGCGGGGCAGCCATTTTGTCTACCTGTGGAAGTCAGCTGGAGGACAGGTGGTAGCTGAGAGTGGGAAGAGGTTAGACTTAGGGTTGACCTCCTGGACTGGGAAGCTGCCTTATTGGCTCAACCCACTACTCCCCTGTTGGTTACTTGTCCTGGCCCCGCTGTGGGAAGTTACTTGGAGACCCTGGGTGCCTAGCTGGCCCCTTGTCTAAAATTATACAGGGACAGCTGGAGAAGGAGACTGCCGCGCTGCGGAGCACAGTCCTCTGCCCAGCTGGTGTGACTTATTAAGGAGTGCGCCTTCTTTCACCCCCAGCCCCTGTCCAGGAACTGCCAACTGCCCCAGGACTGCTAATCGCCCCCCCTGGGGTTGGTGTGTGCCAGTGGGCTTGGATTAACTCAGCCTTTAAATTGCCTTTCCCTCTCACCATCTGCCCCTCACCTGCATTTGCTCCCGAGTGCTCGCTATCCTGGTGAGGCGTGGGAGGAAGGTGACGCGATCGCCTTGAGGAGGTGGCTGGGCTTGTTGCCCTCATCCTGATAGTGCAGACAGGGGCTGGTTGACCCATCGACTGAAGAGGGAAGAGAGCGCCTGGAAGGAATAGCGACTGAGGAGGGAAGAGAGCGCCTGACTGTGGAAGCGGCCTGGAGTCTACAGCGGTAGTGTGGTAGAGTCGCTAGCTCCCCGCGCATGCTCCGTGAGTAGGCCAGCGAGTGAAAGCGAGGCGGCGCTTCCTCAGAGCCGCTAATCCCCTGCGCTTGCCCAGTGAGCAGGGGATCGGTCTGAAGAGAGAGGCGGCGCTCGCGTAGAGATCTTATCTCCCGCGTTTGCTTTGTGGTGCGAGCGTCTGGAACCCCCAACGACCCCCTCCCTTACTGAAGAGCCTAAAACCCCCAGCGCCCCCCCCCCCCTCCCCCCTTTTCTGAAAAACATCGGCGGGAGGGAGTGGAGTGAGGCCGGTGGGACCTCGAGAGAGCCTGAAGTCGTCAGCGACGCGTGGGGACTGGGACAACATCGTCCCCACGCTACAGTAAGGAGTGGGGCTCTCTATCTCTGGGGAGTTCTGAGCATAGGGGTGAATTCTCACTTTTGACAGTTGCCCCCCCCCCCCCTGAGTGGAATAGAAGCTCTGAGGAGCAAAAGACAAATAAAATACATATTTAGCTGGCCTAAGAAGGTATGAAGATTGCCTGCCTGTTATTGATATGGTGCCTGTTAAATGTAATGAAATACAGAAAGTCATTGATAATTTGCATAGTGGATTAAACGTGTTATTGCAATTGCAGAGACCAGTGATAGAGTGTAGGTCCTATGTAGAAACTATGCCTGATTAAATGCTAGGATCTCTAGTGATGTAAAGCGGATGACTTAAGCTAGCACCTTAGTGGAGATTATAGTATTGTCCTGATTAAAAGGTATTGTGCTTTCTTCTCCAAAAGGGAATCTGCATAAAATGTAATTCAGTAATGGTAAAAGCCTAAGCATATTTACAAGTTACATGTATTGAGTTGTAATTCTCTTTCCACAGACAAACAGTGTTATAATTTCTCCTGAGCTAAATGTAATTTTTTTCTGTGTGAATATTGAGATTTAAACCAAAGAGAATATTATTTTTTATAAAGCAGTACTTATTTTCCTACATTTTTGGTGTAGCGTTTTCTTTTGTGTGATGTTGTGTGGTTTTACTTTTGGGTGGTCTGCAACCTTAACACTGTGCCTCTGAAGTTTATGTCTTGCCCTAGGCCAGGCTACCCCAGGTTCTAACACTCTTCATATACAACTATCCATGTAATCCTATTCTGTAAATGTTACCTAAATGAACGACGTAGATGGATTATACCTCTATTAAAACAGGGGGGATGGAGACAATGCCGTCCTGCTCTTTTGTATTTACAGATGTTGAATAACTATTATCGCATTGGAACGATGGTGGGTTTCCTAAAAAGCATACTGACAGCAAGGAACATTTTAAATGCTAGGTGTCTGACAGAAAATATATGGTATGTGTTATTTATGTTGACTAACTAGAAATAGCTACAGTAAATGAACTGTTTTATGAACTTGTACATATTTATGTTTACCATTGTATTTTTAGAAGTGAGATGAGATGTTTTTAATTGACTGCTTTGATGATTTTACATTTTCTACTTGTGGATCAAGTTAGAAAAATCTACCGGAATACGCTGACCAAATACTGATTGGACCATATGCAAGGAGAGATGATTATATTGGATTGATTCAAATTATACACCCAGATCAGATCTAAGGGATTTTGGGGCATATTACCAACAACTAGCGATAATTTTTGTCTCTAACTTGTTTAGAGACAAAAATTATCGCCGCACATCGGCGATATTTATCGCAGATAAACCTTGCTATTAGCAAGGTTTATCGCAAATGCGATAAAAAACGGCCGCAATGCATGAATATCGCTGAAAAGTCAGCGATATTCATGCATTATCGAGCAAATGCTCTTAGCCATGTTATCCACCTCCCATTGGATAACATGGTGAAGAACTGCTCAGGGCAGGTGTTAGCTTTTGGAGATATTCGCGCTTAGCGCGAATATCTCCAAAAATTGGTAATAGGAGATAGCGATGTTAGCGACTGTTTCCAGTCGCTAACATCTTGGCACGCCCACTTTGCATGTCATTAGTGATAAATATCACTGACATGCAAAGCGGGGCCCAAGATGGTCGCTATCTCCTATTAGCTGTCACTAACTGGTGTTAGCGACAGCTTGGTAATAGGGAGATAATTTTATCTCCGCTTTCTTGGCTTTTAAAGCCAAAAAAGCGGAGATAAACCCCTTGATAATATACCCCTTTGTTTTATGTGAGCTGAGAATGTAATGTGTTGGTGTAAACTTAACATTATTCACTCAGCAAAATCATTATGTTTAGGGACCGAGTTGAAGTCATCAATTCCAAAATTGAGAAAGGGAGCAGATCTACCCCTTCAGTTTGAGTCATTTGTTTCAGAGATACGCGGATCCACTGGTGAATAATTGCTGCTATCTCACCTCTTTCTCTGAGCTCGTTCTCTTTGGGTTATCTTCGGGTATGGCTTCTGGAGATCTGGAGTAGATTCCTCTGACAACCAGGTTTCAGTTAAGAACAGGATATCCGGCATAGGAGATTCTAATAATTTTAGTATTTCCACCTTATCTTTGCCTAGGGTGGGTGGGTTTAGTTAAGCCGCTTTTAACGAGTCCTCAATCTGAGGATGTAGAAGAGTCTTATTGTTTGTTTGTCCGCAGTGAGGGCTGTTGGATACCAGATTACTCTATATATGTGGCTGGCATACATGCCATTTACTTCTAAAGTTGAGACAAGCATAGGGGATACTAAAATCTCTGTACCTGAAAGAGAATAGATCTCATGCTGAATATGCAACATTTTGAGTATACTACCCGACTCCTGGTCCGAGCGGATGTGGCTAGGAATGCCTGGGAGCAGACAGGCTTGTCTTTGGCAAAATGCTTGCAACACACACACAAAATGTTTGCAACACACACGCACACAAAAAAATTGCTCTTTAAAAACTACATTCAACTGTATACTCACAGATGTGACACAAACTCCAAATCTTCTTGCACAGCCTCACACCTCATTTATAAATGAATTAATGTAACACACCAGATATCTCTCAAACAAATCAAAAATCTTCAGTTCCACGCAATGCTGCACAAAGACATACAATTACACAGACATGCAGCTCTGCCGTGCACACACATTTCATGAAACACAATTCATACACAGATTGTACCCCAGGCACAAAGACGTACACATTAGAAAGAAGCAAATGTTTTTATCAGACTGATCAGTCGCTTTCAGACTGATATATTATTTATCCAGCCAAGACGACCAGTCACACAAACAAACACATACACACACACAAATCACTTCCATACATTTAGTCACGGAACATTAGGCTCATTTAAGCCATTCACAGCCATCACCTACTCCCAGAGATCTACACACAGGGCGGGCAGAAGGCGGGCACAGTCCTGCACAATGACATGCAACTGCCCAAATAATCACGGCTCACAAAGTTCTTGCAGCCTGTTCAACAGAGCTGTGACATCCCAGAGTCTCTGAGGCAATGTGGATTGCTGTTGAGGGAGTTGGAAGGTGTCAGTATCTGAGGAGGAAGCAGATCTGTGGATGGAGCATTCTGTAAGGAAATAAACTCCTCCTTTCTATCACCACCATGGACATGCAATACTTCATATATTAGCAACGCGCGGAAATATGGAAAAATGTACAGTGCTTCAATATAGCATTGTGAGAGTACTGAGGATCTGTGAATTTTATGTTAAAAAAGCCACCGAAGCGGGTGATAACACAAAGAAACTTTGTCACTTCTTCAAACACTCCACACATTGCATGTGCGCTGCACTTCACAGCACAAACACAACCTGCGGATTGTGTAAGGATTACTTTATGTATAGGATTTTGTACTGGAATGGTGTGTTCCCAGTATGAATCCTATGCTGGACAGCACATACGCCTGTGTCCTACGGTGTAAAGGTTTGGCGTGGCACTAGGTAGACTGTGTACTTGTGCTGGGACAGTGAGCAGCAGCGTGCAGTATTTCATAAATCTGGCTCAGCGCTGTTTCTCCCCCTCACACATCATCCTGCTCCAACTAATTGATGCACTGTGTTGCACTAAAAAATAATAAATCTGCTCAGTAGTGTGCATGCTTGGTCTGCTCAGCCTTAACCCTCACATTCTCTAGTACATGCTTGGTCTTCCCAGTCTCAACCCTCACATTCTCTTGTGCATGCTTGGTCTGCCCAGCCTCAACCCTCACACTCTCTTGTGCATGCTTGGTCTGCCCAGCCTCAACCCTCACATTCTCCTGTGCATGTGTGGTCTGCCCAGCCTCAACCCTCCCATTCTCTTGTGCATGCTTGGTCTGCCCAGCCTCAACCCTCACATTCTCTTGTGCATGCTTGGTCTGTCCAGCCTCAACCCTCACATTCTCTAGTGCATGCTTGGTGTGCCCAGCCCTAACCCTCACATTCTCTTGTGCATGCTTGGTCTGCCCAGCTTCAACCCTCATATTCTCCTCTGCATGTGTGGTCTATGCAGCCTCAACCCTCACATTCTCTAGTGCATGCTTGGTGTGCCCAGCCCTAACCCTCACATTCTCTTGTGCATGCTTGGTCTGCCCAGCTTCAACCCTCAAATTCTCCTGTGCATGCGTGGTCTAAGCAGCCTCAACCCTCACATTCTCTAGTGCATGCTTTGTCTGCCCAGCTTCAACCCTCATATTTTCCTGTGCATGCGTGGTCTATGCAGCCTTTACCCTAACATTCTCTAGTGCATGCTTGGTGTGCCCAGCCCTAACCCTCACATTCTCTTGTGCATGCTTGGTCTGCCCAGACTTAACCCTCCCATTCTCTTGTGCATGCTTGGTATGCCCAGCCTTAATCCTCACATTCTCCAGTGCATACTTGGTCTGCACAGCCTCAAACCTCACATTCTCTAGTGCATGCTTGGTGTGCCCAGCCCAAACCCTCACATTCTCTTGTGCATGCTTGGTATGCCCAGCCTCAACCCTCACATTCTCCTGTGCATTCGTGGTCTGCCCAGATTTAACCCTCACATGTTCTTGTGCATGCTTGGTCTGCCTAGTCTTAACCCTCACATTCTCCAGCAGCTAGTGACAATTGCAGTGAAATGAGTGTGTCTTATCACTCTCTCCGTACTTCACCTCACCGTCCTGCTTAACATATCTATACTTCTCTGTGTACCTCCACCCTTGCTTTTATCTCTGAAATCTTTAGCTCAGCTTCATCTACCTCACCTCTCATCCAATATATGTCACTCTTTTCACCCTTTGTATACCTCTTTCTCATGCCCTTGCCTCTCTCTCTCTTTAGTCTCTGTACCTACATCTATATCACTCTTAATCCTCGCTCTCTTACTCAACTCCATCTACCTCATCCCTATCTCTGTACCTCACTTATTTTGTTTCTCTATTACACCCCTGTTTCTCTCCTCCTTCCATTTCACTTCTCACTCAAACTCATCTCCAGCTTTACCTCACTTCCATCCTCTCTCCATGTTCTACTACATTACCCCCCTCGCCTTCTCTCTCATCCCTTTCCATGCCTCACCATTCTCCTCTGCTCTATAGCTCATTTCTCTCTGCCTCACCTCTCTCTGCCTCACCAACTCCTCACTCACTGAATATATTTTAGATTTAACTAATTATTAATTTACTACCTAATCTCTCCAACTCCCTTTCTCACCCTCTACCTCTGTTCCATTTCCTTCACATCTCGAAATATCTTACTACTTGCTGGCTACCTCAATTGCTCTACCTCAACCATTAACTGTTCTCTCTTTCTCTCTCCATCACTTGCTCTTTCACTCAAACACACATCATTCTCTGGACCTCCTTCTCCATTTCACCTCACCCCCTCCATCTCAACTATCTCTCTCAAACTTTATCTGTCCGGATCGCTCTACCTAACTGTCTCTTCCTCTTTAATTTTCCCACAACTCGATATCTCCATTTTGACATCACCTATCTTTCTCCAGTTCATATATGTTTTCAAATTCCTTGTTTCACTCTACAGCGGATTCCTCTTTCTACACTTCACCCCTCTTTACTCTTGTAACCTGAAATGTTGTGCTCTATCCCTTCTCATCTTGCACTCTCTATTGTGCATCGTCCACTTCTTGCTGCTTGTACCTCTCTTTAATTCACCTTTTATCTACATTGCCTCTCTCTTTACCCCCCCCCTTGGAAAACTGTCCTCATCTGTCTCTTTACATTACCTTCTCCATAAACTCTACCTATTTTTCTACCTCTCTTTCACATCTTCCTCTATCTACGACTCTTCATCTTTCCATCTAGCTACCTCACATTTTTCTATATTCTTTTCCTCTCGCCGCCTCCCATATCTTTCTACATAATTTCCGTCTCTCGCTTCCACCTCTACTTCATGTATCTGGCTCTACTGTTCTCTTTAAGTCTCAGTGCACTTCCTGTATCCTGGCCGGTCCCATTATCTTACTCAGCAGGGTCACACGTAAGTGTCTAGCTGGAGAGGTTTACACATATATAGAAGTGATGATGGACATGGCAGAGGAAGAGAAATAAAGGGAAAGTTATTAGATGGGACTTTGAAATTCCGCAAAGCAGAGCTTTGATTTTTCATTGCTGTAGCAGGAACGCCAATGGTGAAAGGGGCTATATTTACGGTAACATATTTTCTGCAACTAAAGCTACAATTTCCTGTGCTATATGCATATGTCTTTTTATTGTAATATTATGCACTAGTCCACTAAACGTAGCAGGTTTCCCTGCAATGGGAATAACACGCTGGCTGGATATCCACTTAAAATGTTTTTGCAAGTAAAAGATCTAGAACCAAACTCAAAAATAAATATCTTTATCAATGTTTGTTCAAGCTTCTTTTGATATTACTTGGCTGGTGGACTATAGCCAGCTTGGGCTTTTAGATGCTTTTGCCGGCCCCGGGTTCTGAAGGTTTAACATGATTCAGTCTTTTTTTGGCATCATAGGGACTTCAATTGAGCCTAAAAGTGGTAATAAATTCAAATGTATTCCAAATAGGGAGCTCCAAATATATGTAGCCCGGGGTTCTACGAACCCTTAATATCTCAATGAACTGTAAGTTATAGTTTTATAAGCTAGTTTGAACAAGCATCGCCAACTGAATGCAAAACGACTGCCTCAAACTCAACACAGAAAAAACAGAAGAACTGATCTTCGGGAACACCGACTCTTGGTGGTTTGCTGAACTAGGACCCTCACCCACTCCTACAGACCATGCCCGGAACCTCTACATCCTCCTGGACAAACTCACTGAAAAACCCCATCAACGCAGTCTCCTCCGCCTCCCTGTCCCTCACCTCCCTCCCACTCCTTCCTCCTCTGCTCCAGCCCCTCCTCCCTCCTCTGCTCTGGGCTCTCCTCCCACCTCTGCCCTGGGCCCCTCCTCCTTCCTCCCCCTCCTTTGCCCCTCCTCCCAATCCTCCCCCTCCTCTGCCTTCTTCCTCCCCTCATCTTCCCCCCTTCCCCCCTTTCCCCCCTCTTCTGTTCCCCCCTACCTCGGGCCCTCCTCTCCTCACCTTCCTCTGCCCCTCCCCCATCTGCTCCCTCCTCCTCCCTCTGCCCCCTCCTCCCTCCACTTCTGCCCCTCCCTCCTCTACCCCCTCTCTGCCACCTCCTCCCCATCTCTGTTCCTCCTCCCCCCTCCTTGCCCCCTCCTCTTTCTCCTCCTCTGCCCCTCCCCCCTCTGCCCCCCTCCTTCCCCCTCTACCCTCCTCCTCTCTCCACCTCTGCCCCTCCCCCCTCTGCCCCCCTTGCCCCCCTATTGGTGCCCCTCCTCCCCCCTCTAGTCCCCTCCTCCCTGCAACTCTGCCAATACCCCCTCTGCCGCCACCTCATTTCCCCCCCCCTCTATCCCCACTCCCCTTCCTCGCCCCCTCCTCTCTCTCCTCCTCCTCTGCCCCTCCCCCCTCTGCCCCCTCCACCTCCCTCTGCCCCCTCCTCCCTCCTCTGCCCGCCCTCCTCCCTCCACCTCTGCTCCTCCCCCCTCTGCCCCCCTCCTCTGTTCCCCCCTCCCTCGGGCCCTCCTCTCCTCACCTTCCTCTGCTGAAGAAACTGAACAGTTTCACTTCCGGGTCAGCACACGGTGCTTATCCCTGGCCTGTGAGTCTAGGAATCACTCCAAGCTTGTTCAGATGTTTCAAGAATATTTATTGTAGAACAAGAGTTCATCAGTAATACAGCCCCACCAGGAGCAGCCAGCAAGGCCCTCAGAACTTCTCCAACTGCGGTTTTCATACAACAACATTCCATGTTACATCATCCTTACAGGGTTCCACTGGTAGAGAGATGGATGATACAATCTACAAGATAGCTAAAATGTAATCTATGTTACATCATCCTTACAGGGTTCCGCTGGTGGAGAGATGGATGATACAAACTACAACGTAGCTAAAATATAATCGATGTGACATCATCCTTACAGGGTTCCACTGGTGGAGAGATGGATGATACAAACTACAACATAGCTAAAATATAATCCATGTTACATCATCCTTACAGAGTTCCACTGGTGGAGAGATGGATGATACAAACTACAACATCGCTAAAATATAATCCATGTTCATCATCCTTACAGGGTTCCACTGGATGAGAGATGGATGATACAAACTACAACATAGCTAAAATATAATTCATGTTATATCATCCTTACAGGGTTCCACTGGTGGAGAGATGTATGATACAAATTACAACATTGTTAAGATATAACAGAGAGTAATAAAGACAGAGTCAGCACATGAAGAATTTCACTTCCGGGTCAGCGGTGGCAGCGACAGTTGAGCTCTGCTCAGGTGTGATAGTGTGGGGTAATTTGTGGCAGAATCAGCACCAGCAGCGGAGGCTGAGCTCCTCTCTTCAAGTCAGTGTGATCGTGTCCGAGTCAGCGGGGGCAGAGTCAGCACCAGCAGTAAGTCCTGTCCAGTCCCAGCCTCCTGCAGGGGGAGGGGCCTCTGAGGGTCTATGCCCCCTGCAGGGGGAGGGGGCCCTGTGGGTCGATGTCTCCTGGAGGGGGAGGGGTCCCTGAGGGTCTGTGCCTCCTGCAGGGGGGAGAGGGGCCCCTGATGGTCTGTGCCTCCTGCAGGGGGGAGGAGCCTCTGAGGGTCAGTGCCTCCTGCAGGGGGAGGGGCCCCTGAGGGTCTGTGCCTCCTGCTGGGGGGAGAAGGGCGCCTTAGGGTCTGTGCCTCCTGCAAGGGGGAGAAGGGCCCCTTAGGGTCTGTGCCTCCTGCAGGGGGGAGAGGGGACCCGGAGGGTCTGTGCTTCCGTCTGTGCCTCCTGTAGGGGAAGGGACCCCTGGGAGTCTGGGCCTCCTTCAGCAGAGAGGGGCCCCTGAGGGTCTGGGCCTCCTGCAGGGGGAGGGGCCCTGAAAGTCTGTGCCTCCTGTAGGGGGAGGGGCCCCTGAGGGTCTGTGCTTCCTGCAGGGGAGAGGGGTCCCTGAGGGTCTGTGCTTCCTGCAGGGGGGAGAGTGGCCCCTGAGGGTCTGTGCCTCCTGCAGGAGGAGGGGCCACTGAGGGTCCTTGCACTTATCCTCATTTTCAGACCCTCACAGACCTCAGACCCCAGGGGGAGGAGAGGGCCTGTAAATGTCTGCTCAGGGAGGAGACTGTCAGCCCCTCCTCTTGAGTTTAAAGAAAAGACTGATTAATCCTTGAGCAAATCTATGAGTGCTGACCCTGGACCTCACGCCTTTGACCCCTAACCTCATGCCTTTGACCCCTGACCTAATGTCTTTGACCCCACTCTTTGTTGAACTGTGCTTAAAATGGCCGCTGAGACTCCATTTTGTGTTGCCATGCTCTCGGCAACCTGGTGAAGGATTGATTTCTGTGTCCCTGTTAGAACTTGCTTAGCCCTCCCCGCTCCTTGCGGTTGAGCCGATTCCGAGAAGCTGCTTGTGCACCTCTCCCCTGGTTGTGCCAAAGACTTAGCCACATCCTGTGCACTGTCAGTAGTTCAGCCTCCCACGACCAACGGCTGTGCTCCGTGACTACGACATCTGGGCGCGGAAGCCAGAGGCTTTGTACATTGTGCAATCAGAGACAGATGCTCCCTGGCCACGATTACGCCACCAGAGACGGATAAGGAACTTGTATTCTGATTGGATATGTAAAGGGTGTGGCTAGTGCTATAATTGTGTGTGCGCTGCGGAGTGAAGCAACAGTCTCCGTAGAATTATCTTTGTACCATTCTCCGACCGTGTCCTTAGCTCAAGCTAATAAAGTAACTTACTTTCCTCCACAGCTAAGTTGCCCTGGTCTCTTTGGTAATGTATGAGTAAGGAAGGTGAACCCGTAGATTCTAGGTGTCCCCTGCACCACTGGCTTTGACCCTCCAGTGGGGAGGGGTCTCCAAAAGCCGGTATCTCCACAACTTGCCTCTATTTCACTTCACTGACTCAAAAGCATATGTTTTAAAATGTATCTTTTTAATAAATGTTTAAACATATCTCCATATACAAGAAAAAGAACAAGAGAAACTAAAGACTGGCAGTTCCATTTATAAATGTAAATATAAGGAGTGACAGCCAAAGTTGTAAAAAAGATATCCAACTTTCCATCACACTTAATACATCTGTCAGTTTCCCAAGTCAGCCTGCAGTATCAGGTTGGTAGTTTTCTTCTTTAGGGCCAGGTGTGGTGCAGCGGCCAGGGCAGCTGACTCCGGCGCACAGGGCTCACTGCTTGAGCCCCAGCATTGGCCGCAGCTCAGCATCATGTGACTCTGGGCAACCAGACGGCCCCAGCACCTGGATACCCTTAGGGGTGATCAGTCACACTTTACAAATCTGCAATTTAGGGACATGCTTGAGTAAAAGGAGGAATTTGCTGAATTCTTTCATGCTTACGTGCATTTATTTAATCTTGAGGGAAACAGCTTCTGTATTTAATGTTACTGGTGTTTCTTTTTCCTAGGCTGTTGTACTTTATAGGGCGTGGGTGCTGATGGCTTCTTCCACTTATCTTCTAGGGATCAGAGAGTCTGCCTTTCTGTATTTAAAGTAGGTGAAAGATATTCTTTGTTGATTCTGTTTTTCACTTTCGGTTTTAATTTAGGTGCAAGAGTTTTCATGATGTTCCACCAGGGAGGAGGCATTTGCAAGTATCGGCCGTGCCAAGTGCCACGCATCAGGGGTTAGTGTATCACACCTTTTTAGTATTTCTTGAGGTGTTTTGCTTTAATAGAGGCTTGAGTGCAGCCAGCCTGTATTTGTTTAATCTTATTGCAGTCTTGGCTGGGCCAAGAGAAGGGACTGGGTTGTCATGGAAACGTCTTCTGGGCTCAGCTTATTACAACATATGGGCATTGTTTCTAGCGCACACGTCCAGAAACAGTAATGAAAGCGTCTCTGATCCTGAGCACATGCTCTGTTCCTACCACCAGTCCAGTCCAGGGATGGACCAGCCTATAGGACACTGTGGCTGTGCCAGGACTGATCACACAGGTCAGTATGAGAGCCATTGTTTTGGCCACTTGTGGGTCTGTTTCATGGACTGGTGGGAAATTTATGTACTGTAGACTTTCCTGATATTATCACATGGACTGCAATTTGTATAGCAACCAGAAGTCTGGTCACAAGCACATTACCTGTATCCATTGGGGTGTTTCAGCACCCCCTGCATGCCTTAATGATTGTGCACCCCTTCTATTTACAGACAGTGAGGCTAACATTTCAGCCAACCATGGCCTGGACACCGCTGGTGCTCCAGATTAAATCCCCCACCCTAAACTACTCCCTAAGGGTTTGTAACAGTCAAACTAAATCAGATACACAAGGGAAGCACACTATTAATCGACCAGGACACTCTTCTATCATAGACTACATCCTGATATGTATCAGAATGGCACCAGGTGGTGGACGTTGCTGTTCTGACCCGACACAACAGCGACCACAATGCTCTAATCTTGGACTTGGAACTGCCATTTAACAAGGAAGTCTCTGGTCTGAACATACTGAAAGATGAGAGATTAACCTAGACCAACAACTGAAGAAGAGTCCGGTGGTCAACCATACAGCAATCCCATGTTAGGATGGCATCCCTACACAACTCAGTGATTCTGTATCTAGTGGCAGCGGAACAGTCCATTCTCAGTGATGGTACATTCATTTCCTTCACTCGAGTTGCAGAGACCTATGAGGTGCTGATTTCCACTCTGGCTGATATATTTTTTCCCCCGTCATACCCAAGTGCATGTAAAAAGACCAAACACCCCTGGTTTAAGGACATGTTGTCAGATGGCCAAGTGAGCATTGATGAAGGCAATCAAAACCAGAGATAGACCCCTAATCAGAGAAAAGAGGCAGCTGTTTAGAGCTAGCATCACCGAAGCAGAAAAACTGTGGGAGCTGGACAAGTGGGATACTTTGAAACAGGCCCTATCCACCCATGACATGAAGGCTTTTAGGTGTATAGTTTATACAGGTAGCAGGTAAAGGGAAGCAGGCAATCAAACCAAAAATTACAGCCAATGTCTGGAAACAACATATTGAGGCCCTGTATCTTAGGTTGGAGGATGAGGGTACTAGTAAAGTTAAAGATTTCTTTCCACCAAAGGACATCTACTCCGAGGCCCCTTTGATAACGCTTACAGAAGTTATCAATGCCTTAAGCAAAATTGCCTCTTCCAAACTGTTTTATTTTGGCAGTGATCGGTGTTAGCATTTAGCTGAAAACATCTTGTTTTTGACAGCCATCTTGCCTGCCATGTGCTCACCATGTGCTCTGTCCTTCCTTGCTGTCGTTTACTCTTGTACTCTGCTTACAGACAGACTATATTTAGGCTCTGCTACTCTGCAAACGCGCAGAAGAAACTGTAACTGTTCATACACCTGTTCTAGTATGTAAGTGGCAGGGTATTCTTCTTGGAGTCAGCAAACTGCTAGCTCCTCCCTACTGTTGACTGTGCATTTCTGTATGACCTTTTATATATGTAATATTTCTCTTCTGTACTTGTACGGCCTTCTTCTGAGCCCCTGTGTGGGTATAAAAGGACCATGTTCCTTCTGTTCAGTGTGCTACTTCATACACTACCGAAGGGTGTTGTGTGAATGTAGTTCCACCTCATGAAGTTAATAAAAAGCTTTGCTTTATATTACAGTCCCCGTGCCAACTTCTATTCTTTTGGTCTGAGGACTTGTGTAGAGAAGGGCGAACCCCTAGCACCGGTAGGCCTAGCTGAGGCTCACATGGCAGACAAGATGGCAGACAAAACAAGATGGCTTCAGCTAAATGCTAATACAGATCGCTGCCAAATTACAACAGACGACCCTTTTAGCATTAGCTGAAAACATTCATTCATTTAGGAAAGTCCGAATTCACATCTTGTACGTTTATTAGCATAATTTCGGTAATCTCTTTATTCAGCATGTGTTGGGCTTTTATTTCTGCAACATTTCGCTTAGTTGGTGTACAGGCAGTGATACAGATGGAGCAAAGTATTGGACCACATTGTATACATATACAGCATGTAAATAGGATTACAAGTATCACACCTAGGATGGTCAATATCTTCCAGCCCCAAGTGACAAATAGTTTCCAAAACCAGCTGGCAAAAGTCCAGGTGCTAGTCTCTGGGTGAATTTCAAACAAAATAGGTATTAGGTGAGGATATAAAACTGCTGTTATTGGACCTTCAATAGTCAGAACCACAGTACACTCACTTCTTCCTACTGGAATTCTCCCAACACTGCCTATACACAAGTCTGCTTTTGCTTTAGTAACAGAAATCACAAATGGTCCTTTGTTCTTAATAGTTCTCATATTTGGGAAAACATATGGTGTGAAAATATTTTCAGGTCGATACTCCTCCCATTCCTATTTAGACCCCGCAGCTCGAGGATAAACATCGTCATCTGGATAACACACTTTATTGAGGTGATAGTTAATTAATCCTACTGCCGTACCAGAGATGTTAGCCTTTCCAGAAGCAATTAAAAGCGCAAACTAGGGGGCGTGGCTAGCAGCCAGACAAGATGGCCGCACACTAACGGAGCTCTGTAGCTGACGAGCTCTCCCGGGAACAATCCGAACACTGATCCGCATTACCGCAACATTCCAACAGTATCGCCTGCCTACGCTAAGCCTCCGGTCCACAAGAAGTCGACTCTCGACTCGGAGAGTGGGACACTGACGTAGTTACGTCGAGATCAGCACTGAGGCCTAATCCCGCGCCAGAAGCCGGGGACTCGGGTAAGTGCCGGGCCGACCGGACAGACACTTAGCGCAGCGTCCGGACGCTTGACTGGTCCCGGCTGCGCCGCGGTCCGTAGGCACGACAGCGGCCCACCTGTCATCGGCGGCACCCCCGCTTGGCCCCCCCCCGGTCCCCCACCGGAGCAGTCCAACGTCTGGCGGCCCAGGGGACAGGGAGGATCGTGAGCGGCCGCGTCCTCCAGCGGTGAGCTGCGGTCGCCTGCAGCACCCGGGTCCCGCAGATCACCGCAGCGGGTTCCTGTAATAGCGCGGGCGAGGGTGTAGGAGCCTACGTCCACCGGCCTGCACCCGAACTGATTCCTGGCCGACTGGGACGTGTGGATCGAGTGATTCTAACAGTGGCCCCTGCGCACTTCACCCGGCACTCTCTGGCCAACACTCTCCGGACCTACAGGGTTCCATATCCTCACGCATCGACTCTGTCACTGCCTGCACACCAGCACAAGTAGAGAGCCTGACCGGCCGCCATTCACGGCGCTGCCCCACCACTCCACCGAGCCCAGATATACCTGCGGACAGCCACCGTCCCCGCTCTAAAGGGACAGTCCTGTCAATAACAATATGAGTGGGAGAGGGACACGGGGTCAGCAGACCCTGAAGCTGGACAAATTCGCATACGTTAAGGACCCGCCGGATGCCCCAAGAACTGACACACAGCGTACGTCACCCCAGCCCAACGGGGCATCTACTGACACCGAGAAGATTACCCTCCACGACGTGATGGCGACCCTGAAAATGATGCAGTCCTCCATGGGAACTATTTCTACCGACGTGTCCCTGATAAGGGCTGATTTGGCGAAAATGTCGGATCGCCTCGGAGAAGTGGAGAAAACCACCACGGGACTCGTTGGGGACACGTCAGACCTACAACGCAGGGTCTCACGACTAGAACACGATAACACCACGCTCAGAGCCAAACTGGATGACCAGGAAGGACGCTCCCGGCGCAATAACGTCCGCTTGATTGGCGTACCAGAATCTGAAGGTGGACCAGCCCTGGACCTATATGTCGAGGACCTTATCCAAAAACAGCTCAAACCCAGAGGACTATCAAATTATTTCTCGGTGGAAAGGGCCCACCGTGTACCAGGAGGCAAGGCCAAAACCGGGGCTCCACCCTGGCCCATCTTGGCGCGCATTTTCAACTTTAGAGACCGGGACGCCATTTTACAAGCCGCCCGAATGCACCCGCCGATCAGGATTGACAACTCCGACATTAACTTTTACCCCGACTACACGGCGGCCGTGGCTCAGCAAAGAAGAAGTTTTACTGATGTAAAGAAGGAACTGAGAGCCCGAGAACTTAAATACTCGATGCTCTTCCCGGCAAAGCTTCGCGTGGAAGCGGAAGGTAAAACATGGTTTTTTGAAGCACCACAAGACGCACAGGATTGGCTGGAAGGTTGGAGACCAGCTAAAGGACCAAAGCATCGTGACCCACGCCGGAACAACGGGGGAAGGAGCCCTCAAACAAATGCTGATAATGACTGAGTAGACGCCGCTATACGACCTATGCAACAGCCATCTCCGGGAAGACCGATTTGGACACCGAGGGTTTAGGCTATGCACCACACTCTTGCACTCAGGAATGGCAAAACACCGCCAATGGTAGGAAGACGGTCTGCTCATTCCTGATGTTGGCGAACAGGGTAAGACTCAGACCTGAATCGTAGACTTTCAGCAGGTAAGAAACCCTGAGCTACCGAACTTTGCATATGGTTTGCGATGGGAGAGACTCAAGGAAGACTACAGTGTTCTCACCCCCACGAACAATGATCTTAAGTTGGGACACTAAGCACTCTGCTCAGTTGGGGGGGTGGAAAGTTCTTTATCCACTGGGCAGGGAGGCAGGGAGGGGGGCAGGGAAGTTACACGCAATATGTTTGTTCTGTTTCTGTTTTAGGTTTTTGGCTTGGCTGGCCGTAGCATGCACACAAGATAGACTTGACATGGCGCTTACCTATACACTCAGGAATACGGCCGCAGATGAGGCCAGCCCGCACTATGTTTTCAGCAGTGCATTCATACACTTCGTACACACATTGGCACAGAGCTTAGAGGCATGAGGCACTTCATGGGATGGCGGCCTATTACTGGCCCAGTCGCGGAAATATGCCGCATCACTCCGAAAACCCCTTTATATTGATCATGATGGGGGAAAATAGCTTGTCGGGCGTAAACCACCAATTGGAAAGAGTGACGTCCCCAAACCTATCGATTATTTCCTGGAATGTGAATGGCCTGGGGCATAAAATAAAACGGGGTTTGGTCCTACAATACCTAAAGCGAAAGGCCCCCACCATTATCCTCCTACAGGAAACACACCTCGCAGGAAACGCCAGCCTAGCCATGAATCGCTGGGGTTTCAAAATGGCCATCCATGCAGAGTTTTCCTCCGGGTCCCGGGAAGTCGGCATATTAGTGAGTAAAAAGGCACCACTACTAATCAAGCACACGTGGGCGGATGAACAAGGGCGCTTTGCGGGGATCACATGTCAGTGGGAGGGGAAGATTTACAACATTCTGTCGGTCTATATTCCCCCTTCATTGCACCAAGGAACACTTCAAGATCTGGGGACACTACTACTGAAACTGCCGGAGGGACGCCTGATCATCGGGGGGGACTTTAACGCAGTGCTTGATGCAGACATAGACCGCCAACCTCCCCGGGATCCGACCAGATCGAGCTACCTCTTCAAAGAATTTCAAGACGCAATAGGGCTTATAAATATGTGGCGGATTAAACATGGCACTGAACGTAGCTACACATTTCATTCTGGGGCACACAACAGTCTCTCCCGCATAGACTACGTCCTTACCTTAGACATACCCCCGGAAACGGTAACATCCCTCGACCACCTACCACGAGGGATATCGGATCACTCTCCAATCCATCTCACCTATACCACAAACCTCACTAGGCGTCAAAGAATCTACCCGATTTACCCGGGATATCTGAAAAACCCCAAAATCGCAAAAGCCCTGGACAATACAACCACGCACTACTTTGAAGAAAACTATTCCTCAGTAAACTCACCCTCCATATTGTGGGAAGCATTTAAAACTGTTCTCAGAGGCCAGGCCATTTCCTCCATTACGAGGCACAAAAAGGAACAAAGGGAAGCCATAGAGAAACTAGAATCTGCGGTCCTTCTGGCGGAGTCAGCCCATGCAGCAGCCCCTACAGACGCCACGACACACACACTCACCCTCACCTCACACGAATATCGGGCATACGCGGAAGAGATGGCCAAAGAAAGACACACTAATACCATGCATAGGATTTATGAGCTGGGGGATAAAACGGGGAAAATGCTCGCGTGGCTGGAAAAAAAAGAGAGAGCAGACAGATGGATAGCCCAATTAACACTAGCCGATGGGACGCACACTACCTCCCCACAGAGAATAGTCGAAGAACTAGCCACACACTACGACCAGGTGTACACAGCACGAGGCACCGTCACAGAAGACGCCTGCGAGCAATTTCTCGATGACATACCACTTGCCACTCTGTCCCCAGAGGACGCACAAACACTGGAAGATGACATAACGGTAGATGAATTAGGAAAAGCACTGACGGCGTTACACACGGGCAAAGCACTAGGGCCCAACGGTATGCCAGTAGAACTATATAAAACAATGGCAAAACATCTCCTCCCCCACATGCTTCCCATGTACGATGACTGTCTCGCGAGAGGTAGTCTGACAGAGGAGCAACGCTTGGCCACTATTGTGGCCATACACAATCCTCCTACAGGCCCATCTCCCTGATAAACGCGGATGCCAAAATTCTGGTGAAACTATTGGCGTCACGCATTCAGCCGCACCTCATGACATTGATACACCCGGATCAATCGGGGTTCATGCCTGGGAGGAACACCTCCCTCAACTTGCGACGCCTTCATGGCGTACTACACCGTATTCCGATGCTAAATGAGGAGGCGGCCATTCTATCCCTAGACGCAACAATGGCATTCGATCTGGTGGAATGGCCCTTCCTGTTTGCGGTGCTTCGGAAGATGGGGTTTGGCCCAAAGTTCTGTGGTTGGGTTAAGCTGTTATACACTAGGCCCCTGGCACAGGTAGTGGCAAACGGACACATTTCACGAACGTTCACTTTAGGTCGCGGCACGAGACAAGGATGCCCATTGTCCCCGCTCCGGTTCGCACTCGTGCTAGAACCACTGGCGGTGAAAATAAGAACGGAACCGAGGATCCGTGGAATCACATGGGAACCGGGGTGGGAGGACCGTATTTCACTATACGCCGATGACGTGCTGATCTATGTCATGTCCCCAACCACGTCCCTCGCAACCCTATTAGACATCCTAGAGGAACACAGGGAAATATCAGGATACACGATTAATTGGACTAAATCATTGTTATACGTACTCCGCGGACAAACACCCACACTGCCCCCTACATGCACACTACAGATAGCGACTGGGGGATTCCGATACCTCGGGATATATGTTACACCGCAACAGACTGTCTTTATGGCAGAAAACCTACTGAAACCATTACATAGGCTTAAATCAGATGTAAAACACTGTCGCTCCCTCCCACTGACACTATTAGGAAGAGCAGCACTTTTCAAAATGCTTTCCCTCCCCAAATTCCTATACGCATTACAAAATACCCCGTTCAGACATGCCCTGCAGGGCGCCATTCCCCCAGGGACCACACTAGCGGACTCCTCCCCACTGGAGGATCGGCTCCTTACTGACCACTTGGACAAAAAAGCAATCTCACCTACATATCGTAAGCTCATCAATAATCTTCCAGACCCAATGGTAATACTTCGAAGCAAATGGGAGGTGGAACTGGGAGATATAGACGATGAGGATTGGCTATATGCGTTGGGTTCGGCCAGAGACGCAGCCATACCGGCCCGTTTGAAACTTATACAGTTAAAAGTGTTACACAGGGTGTACTATACACGCACACTTTTGTACAAACTAGGACGCATACTGCAGCCAGACTGTCTACGAGGCTGTGGCATGCGGGGTACATACTATCACACAATTTGGGAATGTCCTTCCATACAAACATACTGGAGGTCCATCATGTCGGAGATATCGGAAGCGAGTGAAGTAGACTTAGCACCAGAACCGAGATGCTGTCTACTGAATATCTGGTCACCTACGGACCTCAATCGTGGATTGCAAACATGGGCCACACTGGGTATGACCTTAGCAAAACGAAACATTGCTGTGGAGAAGCGTGGCTCAGTTGTTAGAGGCGGCAGACCCGGAAGCTGAGATCGGCCGTGGACCAGGGTTCGATTCCCCGCCTCGGCGGGTCTCGGGCTCAAAATTCCACGGACTCGACAATTCTCGCTCCGGTGCCTACTCGACTCACGGAGTCACACTCTGCAACTCTGGGCAATAGCTTGCTTAATCTCCACTACGGCCCCTCACGGCGGGATGCCTGGCTTTCACCTTGTGGATACCCTGCCGGGGTATCTCACAGGGGAATACCAGGACGGGTTCCCTAAGCAAGCGCCTTGAGACCCCTGGGTGATTCGTGCGCTATATAAATCGAAATACATTTACATTTACATTTACATGGGGAGCTACCTCCACGCCCTCAGGGACACAGTGGGGGAATGATATGGACGCAGCAATGGTAGCGGAGAAGGCAGTGTATGTGAATAGGGGATGCCCAAAAAAGTGGTCCCGGATATGGGAGAAGTGGAATATATACCGCGATAACATATGCGAACCCCCACAAGACCTGCCAAACCCGGACACAAGTCCATAGAATAAGGATGGGAATACATGAGGTACGTGAGCAGGCCACGCTTAGTAATAATGGAAAACCCGTGAGAAATGTACATAATGCTTAGATGATTTAAAGAAAAGATATATGAATAACTCTAGGACCAGTGATATACATTGTTATGTAATAGGTTGCGAACTGTCTTAACGAGCCTTTGTTGACCAGAAAATATGTTATTGAATGAGACTATACACTATCAATATGAGCAGTGAACACACTCCAAGGTAAATGATTAAGTAATTGATGTCAATGTCTAAATGTATTGTGATAATGCTACAAAAAAGCCAAATAAAATTGTTTAAAAAAAAAAAAAACGCAAACTAAGCTTGGCAGGAACCATTGTGCGAGAAAGGAAAAGGAATAAAAGGTGTTCCTCCTTTCTTCTGGTGAGCAGGTATCATCCGACACACCAAACAGTCAGTAGTATTCGTGGCATTGTGAGTGTGATGCAACATCTGAATAAACGTATTGTTCAAATAGGATTGTCGATGCTTCTGCTCATGGTATGGAAGCGTAAAGTAATGATGTTCAGGTGGAACTGGGGTAGTGGCGATCAGCAGTTGCCTAGCAGGAGCCACTTTCTCAACAAACCTGGTTGTCACTGCTACAACAACCATAGCAACAACAAATCCTACAGCACAAATGGTGTTCTTGTTACAAATCTTAGCAACAGTTGATCTCCCTGCAGACATGATCATTTCGTCATTAAATCAATCGTTGGAGCTCTAAAGTCCTGGGCAGCCGTTGGTTTCTTCACCGAGGGTCAAGACGGGTGTCACTATGTAGGACTGATTCCCCCCCCCTTGCCACATCAGCTTCGTTTCACAAACCCAGGACGGTAGCTCAACCAGTCTTTTTCAACAATGCAGGCTCTTTCCGTGGTCTCAGTTGGTATCGGGATACTCCAGGGATCGTATGGGCCGTGAAGACTTCCTCAAGTTCGTCAGCTGATATAGCTTGGCCTTTCTCTGTATTCAGAATCTCTCAATGGTCAGCCAGCACAGAAGGTTCCACCAAAGTAGGTGACACTCTTTTACAATGAGTGCTGTGAAATCAGTTCTTCCTGTTCGTCACTCGAACCGCTGTCCTTGTAGCTAGGAGCACCTGTTCCGGTCCTCGCCACCTGGGGTCCAAGCTGTTCGACCTCTCGAAGACCTTGACCATTACGTGGTCACCGGGTCGGAGTTCATGGGCCTCAACTGTGGACCTGTCAGGAAGAGCTTCTCGAACCTGTTGATTAATAGAAATCAAACTGTCAGTCAACTGTGATAGGTAGTCACTCATCAAAACTCATGGTGCATCATGTATGGGGTGTGGCTTAGGGACTCCCCAAATGTTCATAGGTCTCCCAAATACCACCTCATATGGTGTAAGTCCAGATCGTGAATGTGGCACTGATCTAATGGACAACAATGCCAAGGGCAACGCATCAGGCCATTTCAAAGACGTGGAAGCCTAAATTTTCGCTAGTTTCAACTTTAGGGTAGCATTATACCTTTCCACTAGCCCTGCTGATTGTGGGTGGCAGACTGCATGGAACTTCTGTTTGATCCCTAATCCTTTCAGAACATACTCAACAACTTGCCCAATAAAATGAGGTCCGTTGTCACTCCTCAAAAATTTGCAAACACCAAATCTATGGAAGAATTCTTTCAATAGAACCTTTGCTGTAGTAAGAGCCGTATTATCCTTTGTAGGATATGCCTCTGTCCATTTACTAAAGGCACATACCACCACTAGAACATACTTCAAGTTATTGCAACGTTCAAGCTGAATATAATCCATTTACCAAACGTCAAAAGGTGTGGTTTTTTGTAGCAAATCCTCCTCTAGGAGTCTGTGTCCCTTTACCAGGATTGTACTGCAAACAGATCAAACAGGACTGTACTAGCCTTTGAGCTGTGTCGGCAATTTCTCGATGCTCCCAAACTTGCGTAAGCAATTTAGTTTTTGCTGAAGCTCCAACATGTGTCGCCCATGTGCCATATGAACCATAGGCTGTAAATAGGTGATAGGCAGTTTCCATTTATCCATCTCTTTATCGTGCCAACAGCCCTCATCATCCAACATTCCCTCTTTAGACCAATGCTCAAGCTCCTCCACAGAAGCAGATCTCTGTATGCCAAGCACTTCTTGTCTAGCATCATGCCAACGCTCAGCTTGTGACTTCACTACATACATAGATGTAGTGCTTCGCTGCATCGCAGTCTCACAGGCTACGCGATCTGCAAAGGCGTTGCCTTGTCCTGTCTTGTCAGTCACTTTCTTGTGTGCGCTAAACTTGATAATAGCTATTTTCTTCGGATATGTCAGTGCAGTCAGACGATTATGCACTCGTTTTCCATGCATTATCTGCATCCCATGGCATGTAAGAAAGCCTCTTTCCTTCCAAAGAAGGCTAAAATCATGGCCCCCTCCGGAAGCAGAGCGGATATCTGTATAGATGTTCACACACAAGTCAGTACTAAGCTCACACGCTCTGTAGTGTAGTTCCTATATTCCCAATAGGCTCTGCGCATTGGAATAACATAAACCGCAGTTTAGACGTAGGACTGAGGTCATCAAGGTCTCTACTGAATATGTTAGACTTAATTATGAATGCCAGCTAGCTCAGAGGTCACTAGAAACTCTCTCGAATGAACAGGAAGGAGTTAACTTTCCTGTTTGGAGAAGAAGGGATTCGTTTCTGACAACAGCATAAACATGACAACTTTGCTCCCCCAGAATAAGGAGTATATCTCCAGAGTCGTGTGAAAACAATAGATAGCTATTTCACTCAGTCAATCGTGCATGCTTAATTTCACCAGGAGTGCAGAGAAATAGAGAGACGGGCGTTTTCAATAAAAGTTGTTATTTATTGAGCAGTCTACTTTCTCATGCAAGAGAAGTGAGTTGCCACAATTTCAATACTTATCATGAAGTAAAGTGCGTACAGTAAAAGGAGTATTATGAAATAATACTGTAAAAGCATTGATATGGTTTCTGAGCCATATGATACTTTAAAACGGATAAAATATATACATACATAAAATCATTTACTAAACGTACTCAACTGGTGCTTCTAAGATACGCCTACCCCGGTGTACCTGACCTAAGCCTAATACGTGGGAAGGAGTAAGCAAGTTGCAGTTTAAGTTAAGTTCGTTTTTGCCAAGAATCTGAATCAAGAATTCTCTAAGTTTATAATCAGCTCCGTACCTTGGTCATAGAATGAAGGAGGTCTTGTATCTCTCTCTCAGGACTCGATCTCCCAGCAATCCGCAAGGGTGCCTGGAAACACTGGAGCTGGAATTTCTCGGCTGGAGAAAAGACAGCGTCTCTCTCAGTGCGTCAAATGGGAGGGTTGGCTTCCTTCGGCACTCGCATCAGCTGGGCGTCGGGCAAGTAGATAGCCGCTCTGCTCCAAACCACCGTGTGTTTGCTTAAGGCAACGTTGGTATATTTATACCTGGAAGGTGCCGGGTTTGATGTAAGGTTGGACATAAGACGTCACTAAGAACTTACAGTTCTTTCTGGACTCCAGGAGTTCTTGTGCAAATCAAAACAAAAGCAGGGGGAATTCCCGGGCTGCTGGAGGCTTGGTTTGTTTAAAGAACGCGTTGTACTTTCTAGGAGTCTATGGGAGGAGCCTTGCCATATTTGGTCTGCCTTGGCTATGACTAAATATGGATATGATTCGTATGCCTTTATAAGGATATGATTTGTTATAACCACATAAGGGCATAAATCGGGAATATCTAATTAGAGTCCTAGATACATTCACAACACCCACTCCACGTATAATGTCCATCATTACTAAATATTAAGCAATACTAAACATATAACGATGCATGTGTTTTCCAACCCACCCCAAAATACATAAATTGCATTTGAAATGGTGTATGGTATATACACGAAAATGAGTATTTATACTGTACGTTTTTCAAGCAGTGGTATTATTCAGATAATGCATATATAAATATCGGCTGAATGAATTGCAAAAATTACATTTATGAAATGGCTCTTAATACAGAAAAGAAGGTCGAGACCATTTCATCACATATTTATACAATACTGTACATGTGCTAGAGGCTGAGTTTTAAAATATTGTCTCTAGTGTCTCTAAAAATAGAAGTTCCGTTCTCTAAGAATATCTCTACTTAATGCAGAGTACCATGTGCCAGAAAAAAGGTAAATATTTTGGAAATGGAAAAAATAATTTCGCTTTCAGGGGAAAAGATAGTTCCAATTGTTTTCAGTAGTGTTGTTTATCAAAAATTGAAGGCCAAATTCAGAGTTCAGGGAACGCTGTGTGCTCGTTGTCTTAAAAGTTATTCTTGTTGTTAGGAGAGAACATCAAATCAGACAGGCTTACAAAAAATTGGTCTACAACAGTAGGGGAAAGTTCGACCAAGTTCGAAAAAGCTGAAATAGTGCATATGTGAGAATCATTGCCATCATCGATGTCTGGATCAGCAATGCTCACAGAAGGTTGTACCTGTGTGGTGCTGCTTTCATCTCGTACTTCACCGCCACCTAATCGTAATGGTGAAGTCTCAACGAATACCGTAATCAGAATAAGTAGCCGCTGGGGACAACACGTTGCATGAGCCGCTACCGAACCAAGCAAAGTATTGATATCCATAGGTACTGCTGATGGTAGTGTAAGACAGACGTGCAACACGCATTCTTCTCCGCATAGCAGACATCGAAGCATAGGTAAGATGCAATCTTGCCAGATTGGTCTGAATGAAAGAAACCAAGTTGTATTCAGATCTCTTAGCCGGGCCAATCCGAGGACTCTAGTGATTCGGTCTTGGTAGCGTATTGCTAGGATCGTTTCTTCCATCATTGCTGGAGTTTTGTCTGGGGCTTGGCTTGCCATATCGGAGCAGAAGGATCAGAAATAAAATTCCTGCTACGAGTCCCAAAAGAAGAGGCAGGCCGCCGAATAAAGAATGCACAAAATTCAGGAAAATGCCCAGAACTGTTTCAAAGGGTGCTAACAGTCCCGAAAAAATTGTCTTAAATACATGTGCGATGCCACTGGTATCAGACATGTTTAAGATTTGACCTAACATTTCTACGAAATGCACAGGGCATTTTGTCGTTAATAGGGTATGTATCTCTGCCGCTGTCCTTGCAACTTGCAGATCATACGTCTCTTTCTACGAGGTTAAAGGCACAGTTGTCTGTAAAAGAATAGACTTCATTCTGCTTAAAGTATCAATTCGAATAGAAGAGATATTCAGAGAAAGCCATATTGTTGCCTCCTTGTCTGGTTTGCTGTTTGGATACAATACTTGCATACAGCAAATGACCCTGGAAGTAACGGTTACGAGATAGGCTTTTCCTGGCATCATGCCACAACAGCTGTGGTCACTTATTAGAACGTAGCTGCCGTTGGAAAGCTGTCTGAAAAAAGGCTCTATCTGTGTTGCAGGAGTGCCATGCAGGTAACATGAAAGGTTATTTGATGAACCTTCGCAGGCTCCATGCAAGTTAATACCTTAACACAGAAGTGTCCCACTTAGTGATTTTTACAATTGTTATCACTAAGAAATACTTATTTTTTTCCCTTCACTATAGCATTTATGTGTATAAGGTAAATTCCAGGTTGACTTGATGTATCCTTTACCCAACCTTTCATACAGGCCTGCTGGTATATACTTTTGGCAGTACTGAAACTCAAAAGTTGTTATCGGAATTGTAATTGTTCCATGTATTATCCATTCAATGACAGGTCTCTCTGACATTGTCAATGGTAATCTCTCAAGTTTTTCAATGCTCAGAATCGTATAGTCTGCTCCTTTTTGTGCCAAACTGATTTGTTTATCAGTAAGGTTAAAGATAGAAAATAATGACGTTGTGTTGATTAGACGCCATGGCAAGTAGCCTGAACGCAGGTTTTGCAACGTCCAGCCTAGCTGTACAATAGAACGCAATTGGGACTTACCATGTTGTAACATTATCAAGTCCTGCTCTATTATATCAATAGCAGATGATACAATGCTGGCCAGTGAATAAATTCTGGAGGACAGAGTCGTTAACTTATTGTCCACTACAGAAAGGGATTTTTCCAAATGAATACGATCAATTTCTCGTATTTTTTCAGCAGTTTCAATTTGCTTCACTTTCCAGGCTTCGTTGTAAGCAGCGTATATACCGGCGTATATGAAAAGTTTTTGACGCGGTTTGCGAGGTCCCAGTATGAAATCTCGCAAGTCAGCATCTTCTTTAAGTAAAGTCAAGTGTTGCTTAATTTCAGCCAGTGTGGATTTTTGTAGCCACTCAAGGCATAGTTTCCCTACACTGTATGTTGTATCTATCCCTGGATGTTGTCTCTGGGAATATCTTGGGTCTGGCCTGGTCTGTTTGAAACCCTGTATTTTGTTCAGGAATCTATCTTGACAGTTATTTGTGTCTGTGGGCCAGATCAACCATTTTTTCCAATCAGGATTTGTTCTGTTTTGGTGTAAAATATGGGATACGTCTATCCCCACATCTGTAGTGCTATTACTATCAGGTATGGGCTTTGGAATAGACAGTTTATTTAAGTCTTTTATCTTGGCTAAACCAAGACAGTTTGTTTGTTGAATGGTGTCATTCAGCAATATTATCTGTTCTGGGATCATGCAGGCTCTAAATAATGATTCTAAACCTTGTACCTGCCAGTCTTTTGTACCCCAGATGGTTTTTGTTTCAATGTTGTTTTTCCAAAATTCAAAACCAAATGTAGACATTTTATCATAACATTTTTCAGAATAAATCAATTTAGCATTTGTCAACATTGTTTTCATTCCTGTCTTATTTAACATTTTAAATTAAAACCTTTCTGGATCACTGTTGTTAAACCCTGAGAAGTATGGGAATTTCTCATTTTTAGCTGCCTTTTGGCGGAGTTGGACAATGTTCCCATTGGTTATAAGTAAAAACAATTCTAGGTTGAGCAGATTTATGCAAATAGTGATGACCATAATGATTATAACAGTACATTTCTTCATAGTTTGATGAACCCTGCAAATAATCCCGTTCTGTGAATTTTGCTGACATTACTAAATCTGACATCATGTTATTAATATTTTCAAAGTCCCAATCATCAGAGAAAGTACTTGGTGTCACAAAGTCACTTAATGAAACCTTGAATTGATGTGGATATTTCAAGAGCTCAATCGGGCCATAGAATTCGTAATCAGTTTTGTCCCATGCTACACCCCCAGGTATAGGATTGGCTGTGATGTTCACTGATGACAGTTCTCTTTTTTCGATGTGAGAGGATCTGTGAGGCTTTAGGACCAAGTTGATGTTCTGACTTGCTGTGTCCATTGTACTATATTTTCCATCAATAAATCTACCCAAACATAAAACCATGATGAGCCAAAGTAGGAGGAAAAACACACCTAACACAATCCATAATTCAATCCATGGTGAAATCAGATATGTTTCTTTGAGTTGATGAAAGAGCTCAGTCATTTTTTCTTTGAAAATTCTTGTTGCTGGCGTTTCTTCATGCTCGCTTGGATCATCAGAAAAGTCATCGAAATTGATGAAGTAGCCAGATGCAGATCTGTGAATTGTTGGAATTGCTTCCGGATTTTCATTAGTCTTTGTATCTTTCTTTGTTTCATTAGCATAGTCTGATGCTACATCATTTTAGACTGGTGTTTCTTGACGAACTATTGCAATTTGGGTCTCAAGAGGCACAAGTTCCATGGCTTTGTTGCATAGTCCTTTTTTGTTCACTGCAGGTTTATCAAAAGTGATTAGTCTCTCAGTTTGAACCTCTTTGATTGTAGCAAGATTTGGTCTTCTGCTATTTCTTGGGAGTCCACTGGGCCTACTACTTATTATTGGCCACATGATTGTGGTTTTACCAGGTCGATTGATACAACTCTGTTCTCCTTTTTACCAGCAAGGGGCGGTAGTACTACTGATCTTGTTCCGCTGACAGCTAAGACAGGTACTGCTTTTCTGTAAGAAGGCCCAAATTCCTTCTTCACCGCGATCTTTTCTCTGACCAGATCCCCAATCTTTGGAATCCAGACAGGTCTTGCTGGGACAGGTGGTTTCTCTTCAGTGGTCGTTGGGTTTAGCTTTATGTTACTTAGACTTCTTCTTGTTTCATTTAAGTCCTGTAAAACAGCCAAACGATCTTTGATATCAAAGGTTTTTTCTTTCACCACTGAAGTCTGACAATCTAAGTCCTGGATTATCATTCTAGTACCGAACAATAGTTCGTATGGAGTGATACCTCTTAGAGAATTTCTTGGCAGATTGTTAAGACTACGTTGGACACTTGTTAGATGTTTGACCCACCCATCACCCGAACCTAATACCCTCGCCGTTATAGATTGCTTTATGTCACGTTTTTTTCTTTCCACTACCGCATTCCCTCAGGATGGATGGGAGAAGAGTACCGCAATGCAATGCCCATGCTGGCCATGGCCTCCTTGTAAGCTCCAGAGCTAAACGCAGGACCCTGGTCAGAATGTAGCATGCCAATTGCGTATGTGCCGATAAAGACTCGCAAATCTTTTATAGCAGTTCTGGCGTCAGCCGAGCGCTGGGGCCACATCCAAATGAATCTCATGCAGGAATCCACTGCGACCATGATATATTTATAGTTGCCATCCCTTTGTAAGGGACCACAGTGGTCCAGGTAAACACATGCTAATGTTTTATCTGTGCTAGTCGTTTCACTGTTGATACTTTCATTCTTTGGCATATTTCACATTCTAGAACATAGTTCCTAGTTTGTTTTCTCATGCGCGGCCACCAATATCTCTGTTTTAATAATGATACTGTGGCGGAAATACCAGCATGTGCAGAAGCGAGCCCTTCGTGTGCCGCTAAAATTAGTCCTAACCTGTGTTACATGTTTGAATTGCCCTATCCCCCACTCCAGGGATTTGAGCAAAAGTAACATTATTCGCATCAGTTTTGTATGAGTACTTTACTGGAAAGCCTTTCGGGAGTGTCTTACCACTGTCTTTTACTGAAGCACTGACAGCCTGCATTATATCGCTGTCTATTTTTGTTTTTGACCGGGTGATGGCAGCTACGGAAGCCGTTTGCACGGCTGCCTTCGCGGCCTCATCAGCCAATGAATTCCCTGCAACGTGAACGCCATCACGTTGATGACTCAGTGTATGTATCACGTGAGTCTTTTGTAGTTCTTTCTGTAAAAGAACTACTTGTTCACAGAGCATTTTATGCTTGATTGTGCCACCTTTTGCATCTTTGATGCCATTTTGAACCCAGTTCTGCAAGTATTCATTGTAAAACTGAACGCAATAATATGAATCGCACACTATTAGTGTGGGGAATTCACGATCGGTATTTTCAAGCGCCATCTTGAAAGCCAGTAGTTCAGCTCGCTGAGCTGTACAATCTCCTAGAGATTGATTTTTAGTGACGAGTGGCCTAAATTTTCCTTCATGCCAACGACTTTTAACAATCGCGCACGCAGCACTATATGCTTGTTTACCCCCAACTGCGGGTTGTGCTGATCCGTCTGTATATATTATACAGCCGTAATGTTCCAGAGGCAGGATTTCAGTCGGCAGAGGACATTCATATTCATATTGGAGAAATTCTTGTGTTTTTAAATTAGGACCAAATTTGTATACTACGTCTGATGCAGCAAGAGAATTAACCCATTGTATCCATCTCGGATGTAGAGCTTTAGCATTTGGAATGCTTGCTCTGGTTACTGCTTCTAGGGCAGGTACTGGTGTAACGATTATTATTTGTTTACCTTGTGTGAGGGCTCTTTCTTTTGCTACAGCAGTTTGAACAGCAGTTAGAATTGTTTCAGTAGAACTGAATTTCATTTCCGCTTGTGTGTACAAGTGTGATTTATAAGCTATTGGTACCGTTTCTCCCTCATTAGAGGTCAGGTACGTGAATCCACATCTTCCTGGGATGACTCGAATTACAATGTTGCGTTCGTTTAAGCGTGTTTGCAGTTTTGTTTTAGTTAACATGTCTGTTTGTAATGATCTTAAAATTTCTGTGTGTTTCTGAGTCCAATTAATTGGTTTGAAACCAGGTTTTATTAATTCATATAGAGGTTTAACCCTCTCTGCATAATTTAGAATGTATGTTCTTCCGAAATTCAGGAAACCTAGTATTGATTGTAAATTCTTCAGCGTTTTTGGAGCTTGGAGTACTGCACACTTCTCTAAGAAGTTGTCTGCTAGGCTTTTGCCTTCACTTGATAATTCATATCCTAAAAACTGAACAGTTAGATGGGCAATTCATGACTTTTTAAAGTTGAATTTGTACCCTTCAGCTGCGAACCCAAGTATTATGGTGTTCACTCTTTTCAAGTGTGTCTCCAGGTCGTCGTCTGTAAGATAGATGTCCTCGACATAAGATAATGCCTCATCATCATACATTTGTAGTAACTCTGTTACCCTTGCTGAGAATAATCCCGGGCTATTCTTGAATCCCTGTGGGAGTTGATAGAATTGTTTTTGCACCCCCATTGTTGAGAAAGCAGTCAAATACCTGCTTTCAGGTGCTATGTTTTGACAAAAGAAACCATTTGAGATGTCTAATATCGTTTTATATTTTTTGCGCACGATGTTATTCATTAGTGCTGCACTGTGTGAGTTTTGTACTGCAAATGTTTTGCAGCAGGAGTTTAGGTGTCTGTAGTCCAAAACTAGACGATATGAATCGTCTGACTTGGAGACAGGAAACAAAGGATTGTTCATTTGCGAGGTGCATGTTTCAATCACGTTGATCTAAGATCTCCCTGACTTGCTTTTTAGCATCTTGCTTAACTGGGTACTGCCTTTGTGCAGTGGGTTGATTTTTTAACTGTATTTTGTGGTGAGGAGAATCCTCATCCCATCCTACGTGATTTTTATATAATGCAGGGGCTTCGGCCACTGCCCATTTTCTTGCAAATGTGTATTTTTTATGAATTGGAATGTGATTTGAGAAGGCAGGCATAATCATTTCTTCGCCATGTGGGCACTCCCTGACAAACTCTGATGGCCAGTCTTTTTCTGCTAGAAGGATATCATAGCCTTTCGATAAGTTATCTGTGATAAATAAATAAATAATACCTCTATTTTTGACTAGATATACAATAACAGATAGCTCAATAAATAAGAGTCAAGATTCGAGGTAGCTGGAGTTTGCAGGTTTAATACAGCATAAAGGACAGGAACAGGACAACCTGCACGGGAATAGGATGGCAGCGCTGCACACGGGCAGGATCGGGACAACAGCTAACTTTTAATAACAGTGCACAAGTATATATAGTTAAACAAAATACATGATGTTCAATACAATAGGCGTAGCAGTGGGCAGGGCCTGTAGCAGTCGCGAAAGATAAGGCATAAAGTAGGTGTAACAGGAGGCGTGAACAGGGCGTATACATAGACATGTGATGTAAACGTAACTGAATATGTCATAAACGGGGCGGAAACATGGAGGGGGCTACCTAAGGAGCCGGGACCTCTAACCTAGTGGTGCGCGCAAGCTGGCAATGACGTGTTACTAGGGAGAAGCTGGGGGCTATGACTTCTGCGCTAGAAGGAGAGACTGAAGTCTGGAGAGTCAGAGCGACATGTACCTAAACACTATCTAGTATCTGGTGTTTAGAGAACATGTTGATAGAATCCAAAAGTTATCAGGGTAAAGGCTAACAGATTCTAAGACTGGTGCATGCATTATTCTACATGTAGTGCGTGTTGAGGAATATTAAATGACCATTAATACAGTATTTCTCTTACATGGAGACGTAAAGGCTAGACCATGACGGAAACTATTGATGCGATTCAGTAGCTTAGGAATGCAGGGAAGGAGAGCTGGACTGATAACTAGAATCATAACATACTCTTGGCAGACCAGCAGGCAGAGCCAGGCCGAGCCGGGCACTGTGAGGCAGGAAGTAAGTGAAGGGTCAGGGATACAGGTGGGGGCTGTATCGCTCCTCGGAGAGGGTTCAGGAGACAGGAGCTAAATCTGAGTCCGGGCCCTTTTGAGGCCTAGAAACGGGGACTTTACAATGAAATAACGTGCACACTGTGAAACGTGGCAACATAACTTTACATAGGCCTAATACTCGTAGCTTTCACGAGAACTGGAACTGGCATACTAGAGTTGGACACAACTGTAATTGCGTCTTTAATCGATCATGGGGAATACATATGCATATTAATCATGCACACATAACATAAGATGGGGAACACGTAGGGACACAGAACATGGCAAAATTTACTTTTCCACATTCCCTCCTTGTCACTACGTTTCCATCAGGAAACATCAATATTCATGATACCATCTATCATTTCATATAGTATCATTTGCTCGTCTCGAATTTTCTTGGAACGGGATCTAGGACGGGACTTGGGACTAGGAATACAAGAGGTAGCACAAATGCCGCAAATCGCAGGGCCACATTGTATACAGAGGCAGCAACTGAATATGATCGCTACTGCAATACCTAGAAATGACAATACTTTCCATCCCCAGGCAGAAATTATACTCCAGAACCAACCGGACCATGTCCAGGTGCCTGGATTCTGGTGTAACTGATGGGCAATTTTATGAAGTCTGGTTATAGCTGAATAAACAGACGGCGCGTTATTAGGAATGAAAATGCAGCAACTAGATCCGATGACTCTACATGCTCCTCCTCTATCGGCCAGTATGACGTCAAGAACGAGACGATTTTGGAGCACGACAAATCTCATAGCAGATTGTTCTTCCGTTAAGTTACCTAGGGCAGAGGCAGTCTCATTCACTACTGCTTCAAGGGTTCTTGTTAACCTACGGATTAACTTACTATTCTGGATAGGTCCTATAAAGAAGAAGAAACCTTTATTGAAATCTGTATACTGTTCTAGAGCAGTTTCAATTTGATCGACAATCGGGGACTCGATCTCCCTTCTATGTCTAATGTGTACTAGATGTGTGTTTCTATGATAATCAGATGGGGCTAGAAAAACTGGTGGCAGTAGGAAGGCAATGTAACAGGTTCCATCCCAATCGAGGGGCAGACGAACATATGCGGTCTGACCACAAACAAAATAAGAATGACGTGAAGCTTTGAAAATAGATTTCCCACTGTCACTATACTTGACAATAGTAGTACAATCACTATGTCCTACATGTACGGAACCATTATTTCTGACACATAATTCGCCTTTGACTGGTAGTACTGAAATAGCAGGTAAGTCTGGAGTAGGATCAGACTGAACATTCAGGACCATGAAATTCGAAGAATAATTACCCAAATTATAAACTTCATTTTCTAGATCTAACCCTGTTCTGTGGGGAAGACCTTGCTTGTCTGGAAAACATGTACTATTCAGAAGGGACATATCATTTGAAGATGACGTTAACATGGACCAGGCTCCACATGAACCATTATGTGAAAACGGATAAGGAAACAGTGGCAGAACTCCCTTCGGTGTCTGGAAAGGGGGGAGTCGACCACACACCCAACAATTAGTGGCATTGCTGGTCTGGTGTGAATAATGTAACATACGGATAAATGTATTGTTGCGCATAGCAAGACGATAAGATAGTTCGTGAGGAGGCAGATCACTAAACGTGTGCTCTACTGTAGCATTAGAAAACTTATTTACATGAGAAATTGGAAAACATAAATGAAATGCATAACTCGTGCAGGTAACCATCAGACTCAAAAACAATATAAAACTTAGAAAAACGATACATCGGATTGAGTTTTGACTAACTCTCTCACTATGGGGGTCTATCTCATACATGTCAGATACCTGTCTAACCGTTTCACCCAGGGGGACTTAGACAATTAAACTGGCTGACTTATTTTACTAGACCGTAGCTTCTGTTTATACTCCTGCTGCGGAGTTTTCTCTAACAGGGGAGGATCTGGATCAGAGTCATTAGCGGGACAGTCCTTGATAAAAGTGTCTGTAGAAGTGTTATTTAAAGTTTTAATTCTTAGTCCGTGAAATTTCTTGACGTGAGACAGATGCACCCAGCCTTTTCTTCCTTCCAACTTCACGGCCGTGCGGGTGGTCAAAAGGACTAACTTCGGCTCCTTCCAGCGAGGCTCCAGCGGACTTGAACGATCGAAATTCCGGATTAAAACCAGGGAGCCAGGAAGGACCTCGTGTGGCTTGACTTCAGTATTGTCGGGAAATGCAGCAGCAACCTGTGAACGACAAGAGTGTAGGGCAGACATCAAGGAAGCTAGGTAATCTGTCAGCATATTACTGGAAACATCTGTAATACTTCGGGGCCTGGGTGTACCCCACATATTCGGGGGGCGGCCGAATACGACCTCATAAGGGGACAGACCTGATCTGGAGTGTGCGACCATGCGCATATAAAATAATGCAACTGGCAGGGCAACTAACCAGTCTACACCTTTTTCTTGACAGACTTTGGCAATACGGATTTTCAAGGTTTGATTATGTCTCTCTACGAGACCGGCTGCTTCTGGATGGCGTACACAATGGAACTTCCACTGGTACCCTAACAAAAGGGAAACGTGCTTCATGAGTTCAGATGAGAATGGCTGGCCGTTATCAGAATACACGACCCTAGGGAGTCCATAGCGGGGGAAGAATTCACGAACCAACTGCTTGGCAGTGGTCGCGGCTGTATAATCTGGGACTGGATATGCTTCTGTCCACCTGGACAAAGCGCATACAACTACAAGGACATACTTGAAACCTCGACATCGCTCCATCTGAATATAATCCATCTGGAGGACTTCAAAAGGGTGGTCAGGAGGCTGGAATCCACCTTGTTCCACCGGGACACTTTTACCTGGATTGAACTGGCAACATATCATACAGGTACGGACTTTCTGCTTGGCTGCAGCTCGTAAATGCTTGTTAAACCAAATGTTCTGGATACTGTCTATCATGGCTTTTTCTCCTAAGTGTGCAGGACTATGTGCGGTATTGATAATGACTTGAACCATAGAGTCGGGGAGAAACCATGTGGCTTTTCCTTTCGTCACCCATCCCTGATCTGTCTGGACCCCTCCTTGTTCGGACCATTTCTTAATTTCTTCAGGAGTAGCATGTAACTGGATATCTATGATATCTTGAGTAGGGTCCTTAACTGTCATACAAGTAGTCTGTTCTAGAGTGGATGTCGCTGTCTTGTTAACTGGTATGTCTGGTGTCTGTGCTGTAAGCTTGGCTGTTCGATCCGCTAGATCATTTCCTTGAGAAATAATGTCTGTAACTTTCGTATGTGCTTTGCATTTCATGATAGCGATAGATGTCGGTAAATGTATTGCATCTAACAGAGCTTGAATAAGGAACCCATGCTGAATCTTGGTTCCATGAGAAGTCATGAAACCTCTCTCTTGCCAGAGCACTCCAAAGTCGTGTACAACTCCGAATGCGTAGCGTGAATCTGTGTAAATATTAACTTTCGGGTTCTTGGCACGTATGTAGGCTTGTGTCAGAGCGACTAGCTCTGCTGCTTGAGCAGACAGGGTGTCAATAAGGTGTGTTTCAATAACTTCAGTGTCAGTAGTCACTGCATACGCGGCTACTAGTTCTCCTGTACTTGTTCTCATACATGAACCATCCACATAAAGTGTCAGGTCGGGGTCTGGTAATGGAATATCTGTCAGGTCTTGTCTTGGTTTTGTCATGGTGTTAACTACTTCCACACAGTCATGTGTGGCAGGATTTGAAGTAACTGACGGTAACAGTGTAGCAGGATTTAGAACGTTGCAGCGTCTGATTTCTATGTGTGGCTGGAATAGTGTCAGTTCATAACCTGTCAAACGTGCAATTGTCAAGTGCTGAGTCTGTGTTCGGTTTAAAAGAACTTCCACGGAGTGTGGAACTTGTACTGTCAAGGAGTGTCCTAACACTATGGAATCACTTTGTCTGATAGCTAGTGCTGTGGCTGCAACTGACTTGAGGCATGCAGGCAGAGCCTGGGCTACTGGATCTAGTGTGCTCGAAAAATAAGCACAGGGCTTGTATTGTCCTGCTTGATCTTGTGTGAGAACAGATAATGCAGTACCATCACGTTCTGTGACAAAAAGTGTAAAAGGCTTACTGTAGTTCGGTGTAGCTTGAACAGGTGCTTGGCATAAAGCTTTCTTCAACTCATTAAAACTAAGTGTATGTTCAGATGTCCAAGGGAGAACAGTCGATACGGCTGCCTCCTGTGTCGTTAACTGTATCAGTGGCTTGGCTAGAAATGCATACTGAGGAATCCATTGTCTGCAATAAGAAGTAAGGCCGATAAAAGCACGTACCTCCTTCTGGGTCTTGGGCTGAGGAAGACTCGCTATTAACTGGATACGGTCGGGTGTCAACTGCCTACCCCACTTGGACAGTAAGTGGCCTAAGTAGATCACTTGCTGGACACAGAATTGAAGCTTTGAAGGGGACAACTTGTGCCCCATCTCGGCTAGGAAGTACAGAACCGTAAGTGACGCTCGCTCGCAGTCACGTTCAGAACGGGCTGTGATCAGTAGATCATCGACATATTGGAGCAGGGCAGTGTCAGTTGGCATGTGAATGTTGTCTAGTTGTCTCTTAAGTGCTTGACTGTAAATACTAGGACTTTCTGTGAAACCTTGAGGAGCTCGTGTAAATTTATAGCTCCTTCCATTTAAACAAAAAACGAAAAGGTACTGGCTGTCTGGATGAATCGGGACACTGAAAAATGCATTCTTGAGGTCGATTACGGTAAAGAATATTGCCTCAGGATCAATAGCTGTCAACAGAGATGAGATATCTGGAACAACTGGGTACTGGGGAATGATACATTTATTGAGTTCTCGAAGGTCAATCACTAATCGATATACTGGGGGTGCATTTGGATCAGTACGTTTCATGACTGGAATGATAGGAGAATTACATACATTGGAGTCAGTTTCTACAACTACTCCTTGATCCATGAGCTCGTCAATAATTTTGGATAAGGCTGCTACAGCCTCAGGTGGCAATCTGTACTGTCTGATTCGTGGTAACACTACACCTTGCTTGAGAGTCACACGATGGGGTGTGATTTGCATAAAACCAACATCAGTTGGACCTTGCGCCCATAGATGCTGCGGAACATTAGACAATCTCGGATCGAAATCTCGTAAAACATAGTGACCCTTGAAGTCACGCAAAAACAAACGTATTCCCTCTGGGGAACAACAAATAACTGCACCTAATTCTTTCAGTGTCTTAATGCCTAACAAATTTTCTGGACATGATTTCGTAAGTAATAGATCAGTAGTTCGGGACAATGGACCAACTTCTAGAGTAACTGGCTTTGATATCTCGTTTACAATTGGCTTTCCTGAAAATCCAAGGGAAACATTTCTAGAGCCTGAGAGCGGAGCCCCTGGAACCTCGTCATGACTAATAGTCGTCCTACTTGCCCCTGTATCAATCAAAAACTTTCTGTCCTTCCCTAATACTTGACTATGAACATAGGGACCTTCTTGATCTACAGGAATCTCGATGAGAGGCAAGCCTACCTCCCTCTCTAGTCTGTTTCATGAATACGCTTGATACTCTGGATACTCTGTCTGTGCATACTGGTACATCTGCTGTGTAACATGCTGTGTCGCAGCGATAGGCTGCGGTGCCGTAACTGTCTGTTGTGCATTCTGTGGTGACTGAGAAGTCTGTGAAACTTGTTCTTGTCTAGGCGGACGTGGTCTTTCTTTAGTTTTACCAGTGGCTATATTGTGTTTCAGAACTGCACACTCGTTTATAAAATGACCTGGCTGTTTACAATAATTGCATGTCCCTTTAACGGGAGCTGCAGGATGACTGGCTTGATTCGGACCCCTCTTCTGACTGTCTTGTGGAACAGATTGTGCAACTAGTACTTTCATTTTCGTGTCTTTCATACGTCTTCTCTCGTGTTCTTGCTCTTCTCTGATTCTATTCTGGTGATACTGGAGCATCTGTAACATCTGTGACGGGGTATTAGCTTGCCATGTACTTTCGACTTTCAAAACTCGATTCTTAACTTGTGGACTTGAATTCTCGACTAGTTTAGTAACAAAAAGATGAGGGTATGACTCGCTACTCGTCTTTAAACCACTGTTTATTATAAAACATTTCTCAAATCTGGAATAAAAATCACTAGTGTCTTCGTCTTGTTTCTGTTTACAGGCTGAGATCGCATCCCAGTCTTCCTTTTTAGTGGCTAATAATCTAGGTAAAACTTGTATTAATAATTCTGGTAATTCTTTACATTTGTCTCCAAGACCGGTACCTGGTACTCGTATCTTATCTTCAGCTTCTAGAGCTGTCCAATCGATCTTTTTCTCTCCCACCTCCCAATCCTTTTCCTTGAGTTTTTCGTATACCCCTGCGGGCAACAGGACTTTTAACATTTTAATGATATCTGGATACGTGTATTCTCCCATACGGAGCATGTCTTTTAATTCTCGGTGGAACCCTGCTGGATCTTTGTCGTGACAGGGAATTAATTTCTTCATTTCTAAGAGTTCCATTTTGGTAACTGGGGTGTAAACAAATACTCGTTGCATTTCACCACCCTCTGTCCTAACTGGGTGTACTTCTCGTAACGGATGCTGTCTATCTATATAAAACGGTTTACTTTCTGGAGGTGAGACATGAACAAAATGTGGGTTCAAAAACGTTCTATATTTATGGCGCTGTTCTAGAATGACACTAATTAAATCGGTACCTAAACCTTTCCATCTATACTGGAGTAACTCGTTCAGGACATCATGTAACGGGCCTGGATCAAAATGTTGATCCTCATACAGTGTAATGAGGTGTTGGATCATATACATACCCACCAGTCGCTGCTCGGCTGGGGGCAGTTTCAGGAACATGTGTGCCACTATTTCGTCTGGAAAAGTGGTAGAATCAGTAATCCATCGGACTGCTGATCGGGCTAGTTCTTGTTCATGCATGGTACTTAACTCACTATAACCGATTCGTGATTTCAGAATGTGATCGGTAGCTTGAAATACTTGTTCTAGAGAGCCTTGTTCTGGTGCTGGAAGATGAAAGACTTTCTTGTGTTCTAGGCGTGACTGTCGGTCTGGAAATCTAAATTTACCTACATACGCTATTCTGGCGGTATTCTCGTCGTCTACCTCTTCAGTAGGAGAGTCATTTTGTTTCTCGCTTACTGGTGCTGCTTTGCGTTGTTCGTGTAACCTTATTATTTCTTTACGTATTTTCTTGTACATACTCTCTATACTATTGAGTGTCTTGTGCTTACCCTCGGCTATATTATCACTCCACTTTGTCAGAATTTTCATTTCGGTCGGATCTTTAGTCGGGGAATCTTGTTCCCGTATTAAACAATTGATCAGAAACTTTAATAACATGAACTGGATCTCAGATTTTCTGTGAGACATGACTTCACCAATACTTTCTGGATCTTGTCATGTACGAATGAAACGATACATTCTGTCTAGATCTTCTTTCATATTCGGTAGGGTGACCAAATACTCGGACACCTGTCTTATACGTACGGAATATAGAACCATACTATCCTCGCCTGGGACTGGATCATAACAGCATTCAGTAAGAACTCGCCTGATTTCTGCAATGGACTGATATTTGGGCGTACGCTGTAACGCACGTTCATGTAACTCGACTGGCCCTAGACGTCTATTTGGCGGCGGTGTACCAGGAGGACCTCCTCCCGCGGCCCCTAAACTGGAATTGTCGATTGATACTCTTCGTGCTGGCAGAGTGACTGATGTAGCGGGGATTTGTACTACGGGCTGGACCGGGGGTACCGTAACAGGTACTGCAACAGGTGCCCCGGTGACTGGAGGACCATGAATTACATTATTTACAGGAGCTGGTGGAACAGGATTTGCATATTCTGGGACTGTGTCGTCCAAATAGGACGAGAGAAAAATATCAGCTGCGGTCGGTTTGTGACGTAGCTTGGTCGGAACTAAAGGTGGCGGGAAATTACTGGATGCCTCCGGGGTTGCTTTTGGCAAGCCCTCGGCAAGAAGAGGATACATACCCTTAATGAGGGCATTTCTCTGTCTGTCTGACTGTTCGGTTTTAACTCGTTCACCTATTTCGATTAATTCCCTTTCTTGGGCTTTTTCTAAGGATTCTCTACTTAATTCTGACTTTCTGATTTCTTTTTCGGTTCTTTTATGAGATTCTTTGCGCCATAAATCGATGGCATCTTTCTGTGACTGTCTGGCTTTCTTTTTCCATAATACTTCTTCTACTCGCATGATGCACTCGGCATCCCATGTACCCGATACGGGCCATCTATACTTTTCTTCTAACTGTTTGGTGTACTCCACCCATAAATCTAGATATAATATGGCACTTATGCCATGCTTTTGATACATAAAATGACCTGGACTGTCCCTAGGCGGGACAGGAACTGCTTCTTCTAACAGACCTTTTCTAGTTTTTAACTGACGTAATTTTGAGAACAGAGGCATGACTGAACTGTAGTCTAGACACAATACAATGCACAATGAACACGATACTTACTGAAGATACACCACTTTCATACCACGACATTGAAATACATGAATGACATTTAAAATAACAGTTCTGACAAAATACTACCTGGAATACTGAAAACAGAATACATGAATTTCTCGAGAACAGAACGGACTAGAACAGAAACTAGATGCACTGCTAAAACAGTACGAGACTTACCGGTCTCATAAAGAGACACGTCAGGACCCGCATCCACCTAAGTGGACACTTCGTGTTGGATCTGCGTACCCAAACCCACGGACCAGAGACAATGCAATTGACCCTGTCTAGATACTACCCCAGCAACGGTACTCACCGGGCAGCAAGAACGGAAGGCCTCGGACTGGACTGGACTGCTTCGACGCCGGACGGACGAACTTCGGACTTCAGTTACGGGTGGGCCTCCGGATACCTCGGACCTTGGACTCTCGGCTTGGGCTCTGGTCGGGACTCGCCGCGTTCCTCCACCGCCTCGTCTGGATGCTGGACCGCAACCTCCGTCTCCTCCGTGGGCCTGAGGGATACTTGAAGCAGAAATATCTGCACGTGCACGGTATGGTTCCGTCACGGCTGCAGAGGATCAGGGGGCTTGCGTGGCTTCACCGGCGCGTGGGGAAAGGGCAAGTCCCTATTCGGGCGCCATTATGTGGTAAATAAATAAATAATACCTCTATTTTTGACTAGATATACAATAACAGATAGCTCAATAAATAAGAGTCAAGATTCGAGGTAGCTGGAGTTTGCAGGTTTAATACAGCATAAAGGACAGGAACAGGACAACCTGCACGGGAATAGGATGGCAGCGCTGCACACGGGCAGGATCGGGACAACAGCTAACTTTTAATAACAGTGCACAAGTATATATAGTTAAACAAAATACATGATGTTCAATACAATAGGCGTAGCAGTGGGCAGGGCCTGTAGCAGTCGCGAAAGATAAGGCATAAAGTAGGTGTAACAGGAGGCATGAACAGGGCGTATACATAGACATGTGATGTAAACGTAACAGAATATGTCATAAACGGGGCGGAAACATGGAGGGGGCTACCTAAGGAGCCGGGACCTCTAACCTAGTGGTGCGCGCAAGCTGGCAATGACGTGTTACTAGGGAGAAGCTGGTGGCTATGACTTCTGCGCTAGAAGGAGAGACTGAAGTCTGGAGAGTCAGAGCGACATGTACCTAAACACTATCTAGTATCTGGTGTTTAGAGAACATGTTGATAGAATCCAAAAGTTATCAGGGTAAAGGCTAACAGATTCTAAGACTGGTGCATGCATTATTCTACATGTAGTGCGTGTTGAGGAATATTAAATGACCATTAATACAGTATTTCTCTTACATGGAGATGTAAAGGCTAGACCATGACGGAAACTATTGATGCGATTCAGTAGCTTAGGAATGCAGGGAAGGAGAGCTGGACTGATAACTAGAATCATAACATACTCTTGGCAGACCAGTAGGCAGAGCCAGGCCGAGCCGGGCACTGTGAGGCAGGAAGTAAGTGAAGGGTCAGGGATACAGGTGGGGGCTGTATCGCTCCTCGGAGAGGGTTCAGGAGACAGGAGCTAAATCTGAGTCCGGGCCCTTTTGAGGCCTAGAAACGGGGACTTTACAATGAAATAACGTGCACACTGTGAAACGTGGCAACATAACTTTACATAGGCCTAATACTCGTAGCTTTCACGAGAACTGGAACTGGCATACTAGAGTTGGACACAACTGTAATTGCGTCTTTAATCGATCATGGGGAATACATATGCATATTAATCATGCACACATAACATAAGATGGGGAACACGTAGGGACACAGAACATGGCAAAATTTACTTTTCCACATATCCCAAAAGAGACCCCTTATTTTCCTAGTTTTGTCCCCCTCTATACGCAATGTTATTTCGTATAATTTATGGGGTTTGCTAACTCTGGTGTCTGCAGTTTCCACTTGAATGTATTCATTCGTGTCCACTGTCTCCAGAAGATTCATCAGGATCTTGCGACCTATGGTCACTTCTGCTGCGCTGTCTAGCATTGTCTGGGCCCACTCTCTGTTTTTCAGTTGTGTCCTCAGTATCCTCTGCATGTTTTATTTTAATACTAGCTACCTTCTTTTTTGTAAATTGTAATTTACTTTGATGAGCAGGTTCCTTGTCTTTGGACTTGACGTGCTCTTCTTTGTTTTCTGACCGTCCTCTTCTTTCCGATTTCTGTGAGGAAGTCTGAAAAGATCGAGAGAGACGTGTATCAATATCTTGATATCTGTCAGGTTTTCTCAATTTATCCCTATCTCTAAGGTTGTATCTTTTCTCAGAGGGCTCGCTTTGGGGAGACTTGCCTCCTCGTTCTGGAGATCTATCCCTTTGTTGAGGAGACCTTCCCCTAGACTGAAACCGTTTTTCTCTGGGAGTGGATTGTTTATTACCCTCCCAACTCGTTTTTGGAGTGTTGAGATTATTTTTAATAAATGTTTTTTCAGGATTTTCAGTTAGTTGGGGTTTTAGGGGTTTCCCACCCAAACTATCTCTACCTAGTTCTTCATAGGATTTTTCTATGATTCTGGCAAGTTCAAATGGTTGTTCTGCTATATCTGTTTCTTTCAATTTCTGGAGGCAGGTTATACCGTCAATTGTCAATTGAACTAATTCTCTATAAGCTTTTGTTAATTCTTTTAGTTTAACTAAAAGTTCTTGGTCTGACATTTTTTCAATGTCGGGATGGGGTGTGTAGCTGGCTAGAACCGGCCACGTGGCTCCTGGTCTACCTAGTGGACCGAGCCTGGTAATGTGATTTTGATGTTTTAGGGCGCCATTCAACCAGAGCAGGTGCTCATGGTATGTTAGTAGAATGTCAACGTCCTCGAAAGGGGCGTATTCATCTGGAGGTTCCTCTATTTTGTAATAGTGGAAATCTTGTGTCACAGCGTGTGCTGCTGGAAAATTTATCCATGAATAGAATACCTCTGTCTGCCGATATTCATGGGCCTCTACCACAAATATGACTGTACCACCTCTTGATGATAGTCCATTTTCTATAAGTTTAAGAGTTATAGTTCTTCTTCCATTTACCGGAATGATTATAGCATTCGGGTCTTCATCTCGGAGACTTGTGTCATCCGTTAGAAGTTGAGCTGCTATTTTAGCTCTCTCCCTTTCGTCGTCACTTTCCGTCATTTTTCTGACAGAAAGTTTTTTTGTTGCAGAGCAAGTTTCAAGGAAACAAAGATTAGGTGCACAATATTTTGGAACACTGTATCCTTCAACGTTGACTGAACCAAAAACTAATACTTAGGAATCTCTTCCTACTAAGTTCCGGCGGATATTAACCTTTTACCCACTCCAGACGTCTATTGGAGTTTTTACGGGAAAAGGGGTCTGTGTGAAAAGCACAATTGAGTTACTCTAGTATCTTACGTTAGATTATCGCCTTACCAAATGTTGGGCGCCATGTAGTGTAGTTCCTATATTCCCAATAGGCTCTGTGCATTGGAATAACATAAACTGCAGTTTAGACGTAGGACTGAGTTCATCTAGGTCTCTACTGAATATGTTAGACTTAATTATGAATGCCAGCTAGCTCAGAGGTCACTAGAAACTTTCTCGAATGAACAGGAAGGAGTTAACTTTACTGATTAGACAAGAAGGGATTAGTTTCTGACAATCGCATAAACATGACAACTTTTCTCCCCCCAGAATAAGGAGCATATATCCAGAGTCGTGTGAAGACAATAGATAGCTATTTCACTCAGTCAATCGTGCATGCTTAATTTCACCAGGAGTGCAGAGAAATAGAGAGACGGGTGTTTTCAATAAAAGTTGTTATTTATTGAGCAGTCTTCTTTCTCATGCAAGAGAAGTGAGTTTCCACAATACTTATCATGAAGTAAAGTGCGTACAGTAAAAGGAGTATTATGAATTAATACTGTAAAAGAATTGATATGGTTTCTGAGCCATATGATACTTTAAAACGGATAAAATATATACATACATAAAATCATTGACAAAACGTACTCAAATGGTGCTTCTAAGATACGCCTACCCCGGTGTACCTGACCTAAGCCTAATACGTGGGAAGGAGTAAGTAAATTGCAGTTTAAGTTAAGTTCGTTTTTGCCAAGAATCTGAATCAAGAATTCTCCATGGTTCTAATCAGCTCCGTACCTTGGACATAGAATGAAGGAGGTCTTGTATCTCTCTCTCAGGACTCGATCTCCCAGCAACCCGCATGGGTGACTGGAAACACTGGAGCTGGAATTCCTCAGCAGGAGAAAAGACAGCGTCTCTCTCAGTGCGTCAAATGGGAGGGTCGGCTTCCTTCGGTACTCGCATCAGCTGGGCTTCGGGCAAGTAGATAGCCGCTCTGCTCCAAACCACCGTGTGTTTGCTTAAGGCAACGTTGGTATATTTATACCTGGAAGGTGCCGGGTTTGACGTAAGGTTGGACATAAGACGTCACTAAGAACTTACAGTTCTTTCTGGACTCCAGGAGTTCTTGTGCAAATCAAAACAAAAGCAGGGGGAATTCACGGGCTGCTGGAGGCTTGGCTTGTTTAAAGAACGCGTTGTACTTTCTAGGAGTCTATGGGAATAGCCTTGCCATATTTGGACTGCATTGGCTATGACTAAATATGGATATGATTCTTATGCCTTTATAAGGATATGATTTGTTATAACCACATAAGGGCATAAATCGGGAATATCTAACTAGGGTCCTAGATACATACACATCAGCTTGTGACAAAGCTATTAGCTCTGCTGCTTGTTCTGACTTCTGTGGTATACGAGCTGTCTCCACTACTGTCTGAAGTGTCATATGCAGCTGAGGTCGTGTCATCTGGTAACTTCATACAAGACCCATCAACCTATAGTTCCCCATCTACATCTGAAGGGGACGTATGTTGCAAATCGATGCAACCCTTTGTCTGTTCCTCAGTAAGGAATATAGAATCAGGAGACTCCTTTGATTGAGTCTGAGTCGCTGGATACGGCAACAAAGTAGCTGGGTTCAGAGTCGCACATCTCTTTAGGGTAATGTGAGGGGCCAACAGTGTCAACTCGTATCCTGTCAAACAAGCACTAGTCAAGTGCAAAAATTGCTATTCTGCACAAGAAATCCAAGGCAGGCAGCATAAACCTTCTGAAAATGATGATTTTGATCAGAATAACTCATCGGATTGACATTTGGCTACACTTTTTTGTGCAAGGAGTCTATTTTTGGGGGTGGGGGGTGGGAGGAAGGAAGTGCCCAGAGTCTCCAACTTCCTGTTGCTGTCCAGCAGGCTCCTCCCAGTGTTTTGTCCATGTCCTGGTCACTTTTGATTTGGATCTGGAGCTGGAAGGATTACTTTTTGTGGCTGCTGCTGGATATTTGTATTTGAGGACTTTTGGGACTTTGGAGTTTGGATCACTTTTGGATTTAAGATTTTACAAGTAAGTTGGTGTTATTTGTTTGGGGCATTGCAGTTGCTGCAACTACAACTTTAAAACGTTTTCACAACTTAAAAAAAATATATATTGTGGGTAGCCACAGTATCCAGTAGGCCCAGGGTTAGTCATGGGTGCATGATACAACTGTTTCTGTGAGTTTTTGAACTTAAATCTCATTTATGTAATGGAATTTTAGCTCACTGTTATATGTGGATTTTTTATTTTTTTAATTTTGGGGTGCCTGTAAAGCCTCACTAGCCTGGAGGCCCAGGGGTAGTGAGTGGTGCATGTACCAAGTCTTTCTGTGGGGTGTCTAGAATTTAAAGATCCTGCCTGGTGTGCAGCCTGGGCCTCTCCTGTTAATAAGGGGCCAAAAAGAAAGGCCATTTATGTTCTGCCCACCCTGACGCTCGAGCGGCCTGTTCAAAATTTAGTAAAAAAGCATCTGGGTCCTCTCCTGCACTATACTTCTGTAAGGGTATGGCCGGAAAAGCAGTTTGGGCTCCTGGTTTGTTGGGAACAAGTTTGTTGACATCGTCCTCTTTGTCAGATACCCTATATAAATTTTCAAGGTGTGATTAATGGTTCTGCTGAATAGTTCCCTATCATATTGGGCTGATGACATGTGTCTTTCTTCAGCCCATTCTAATTGTTCCTGACCTTGTATGAGTTTCTGGATGAGGTTCTCCATTACAGCAGTGTAATGGAATTATCCCACTTCTGACACCACGTGTGGATAATTATGAATAAACTCGTACTATTAAGTGGTCAGAAAAAGGGTTTTATTTAAGGGTATTCTCTAAATCCACACATATAATATTTGATATCAATATGATGTGTAGGACATCTAACCTGGGCTTCTATTGGAATTCTATAGCGCATATTAGCAAGCCCATTATCGCCGTTTTAGCGGCAGTTTCCTGCAGCTAAAACAGCGATAATATTAACGAAGTTCTTGCTCATATGCCCCATAGTTCTCTCAGAAATATCACCAAGTCCGAGAACACTTTTACCATGCACTTATTTGGTCTACCCCTCAGCTACCACTTACACCGCTTCGTTTGGACTTGGGGGTTAAGCCAATTGCAGACGAAATTGCCCTTAGACCCCTGATATATTGGCGCCACGTATGGGTAAACCCGGAACTGGCTATGTATAGGGATGAGTTAAAGGAGATACTGGGCCTGCAGGGCGCAGGGAAACTACAGTAAAAAAAAAGTAAAGTCCACATTTGTAAAGCGCACAATCACCCGTAAGGGTCTCTAGGCGCTGGGGGCCGTCGGGGAGATTAAGCGAGCTATTGCCCAGAGTCACATGGTGCTGGGGATCGAACCGTGGTCCCCAGATTCCAGCGTCAGTCGCCCTGGCCGCGGCGCCACACCTCTCCCTAGCATATGCCAGGAACTCATTTTTGGAGCTGGGCAGAGCGAGGTTATGGCATAACTCTGAGGAAGCTTGTACTACAATCGCTAGAAAGGAACTGGTTTGGAGCTACAGGGAGGTCAAACTTGCCTGTTTACGGGGGCATGGCTTAGCAAGCCATCATGGCGGACGTGTGCTGAGCGAGCTCCATCTAGCCCGCTTTTCATCCTGCAATTATCCTGGTTCCTCTGACCCCCGAGTGATCCTGGAGGAGTCTCCGCAGTGCTGACTCACCCCTGAAGGATGCCCGGTGTGATTTTGAAGTGCCCACGCACGCTACTGGCGGAGAGATCACGCCGTATGAGGGACACGGCCTGGTTGCCAGCAGAGGAGCCGGAGCGTTGCGTGTTGATCTCCAGGGGGCGCTGAGTGCCTTGTGACTATCTGGGTCCCACCCGCAGGCGGAGTCGACTATCATGCGGGCCTAAAGACATCGGGGGCGGCAGGGTGGCAGGAAGATTGCCTGCCGTACTGTGGCCTTGAAGTGAGGCCGGCGGCAAGACTACAGGGAGATGGACGGCGGCCGGGTCGGGCCGCGCTGGTGAGGAGAGCTGTAGCGAGGCCGGACCAGTGGCTGTGGCCTGGACCCCTGATTATTGGAGCGCTTTTCAATGGATGGCACCATGGTGGGTAGAGGCCTGCGATGCGGGTGCTGGGGGCAGCCTGCAAGGATTCCCCCCCCCAGGGGCCACAGTGCGGGATCGGCAGCACAGGCTGCATGGGGATGGACTGAGTTCTTACTTTTGGTCCCCCCCTCCTCTTGAGTGCTCCCAGGCCGGGAGCGCACATGGCGGTGGCCTGTAGGATCTTGGCCCCTACCCGCACATGTGGCAGATCACCCGGGAGGCCCTGGAGACATCGCGGCCTCTGGGATTGACTGCCACATCTCGGCATTGTAGTACGGCCTGAGTAGGACCGGAGAGAGAGGCACGGAGGTTAAGCTGGGCCGCGCAATTGAGGAGAGCGGGGAAGAAACAAGCGCTGTGGCCTGTCGTGGAGTCTTCTGGTGTGGGTGAAGAGACGGCTCATCGCAGCAGTTCCCCCCATACGTAGGGCTGCAGGAGGGGATCGGCGGCGTAGCCTCCCAGCGGGGGATTGGCGGCACAGCCAGGCCGCATGGGGTGAAACTGGGTGCTCCGCAATCACGTCCGCAAACCACAAGGGCCCCCCCGGGACACCTACATCAGCGGCTAATCAGACCACAGGGCCCTGGAAATTGGTGGTTGATGTGATCAGTGGAGGCACACGGCTGGGATGTACTTGGGCCCCCTCCATCACCTCATAAGGGTGTACAACCTTTACAACGCAACTTTTACCACGCAGTGCATTTACGACGCAACTTTTACAACGCAAACCATTACAACGCATTGCGCTGGGGGGCGCTCTAGGATAGGGAATATATTTAATTTAGTATCCAACACCTTCCCTACTATCCACGGGGACTGGAGTTGGAATAGTAAATTAAATAAATCACTAGCCAGCGCCTAAAAGCACTATGCGTTGTAATGGTATTCGTTGTAAATACCGTGTTGTAAAGGCATGCGATGTAAAAGTATGCGTTGTAACGTCATACATCCCCTCATAAGCGTACTAACATTGGTGGTTGGTCGGACCGCGCACACATTGCGGGGGGCCCCTAGCGGACTCGAGCCCCGGGGGTGACTCAGCGGCCCTGGTTCCGTGGCGACCCTCATAGGCGCCGAACGGAGATTCAGATCGGACTGTGTGGCCTGCCCTGAAGAAGATCTTTGTGTTTGTGCCTGGCACAGCTTCTCCCAGGTCTGCAACAGGACCCATGGGGCAGCTATGACAAGGGACAAGGGTGGCAGCGGCTCGACCAAGCATGGGCCCATTGACAAATTCAACGGGCCTGGAGCGGCGGCTGGTGCTGCTGGGGGGTCAACCGGAGGCTGTTCCGGACAACGCAGCCATCATGGCAGCTATCACCCAATCCAGGGAAATGCTGAATGCTAAAATCGGGGCAATAGGGTTGGATGTTATGCTACTGTGACAGGACTTGTGTAATGCAGTGTCCCGTATCACCGAAACTGAGACTCGCATGTCGGAAGTGGAAGACGACGTCACGATTCTAAAGCAGAAAATGGCGAATATGGAGACAGCTCAGAAGGGTCTAGCGCTCCGCGTTGAGGATGGAGGCCCGGCATAATAACCTGAGATTTTGGGGATTTTCCTGAGGGATCCGAAGACGGCAATATGGAATGCTTCCTCATGCAGTGGTTGGAAAGTTGGCTCCCCCCAGAAGCTATGTCACGGTGTTTTGTCATGGAGCAGGCCCACAGAGCACTCATGCAGAGAACTCCGCCGGGGGCTCGCCCAAGTCAGTGATAGCAAAGCTCCTGAACTATCTTGACTGGGATGCCATACTGCAGCAGGCCAGGGCCAAGGAACCTCTGCTCTATGACAATGTAACAACAGCACCAATGGTTCATGTCTGCGAAGGCACGCCTGAGAGACCTTAAGCTCCCATAAGCCCTCTTGTTTCCTGCTCGCCTGCGGGTGGTATACCGTTCCCGCACCCACTTCTTTGACACCCCGGAGGAGGTCTTCAAATGGACGGACAAAACAGTACGAGTGAGGGCGCACATGCCGCCCAGGAGAGAGTTGGATTCCTACTCCAGTGAAGTGGCCCGGAGGGACAGAAGCAGAGGGGCATTAGACGGTCGCGATCCCGTAGGCGCTCCTTGTCCTACGGGGCCTCCTCTAGGGGGGCCCTACTCCTGGGTGCCAGACATTGGAACCCTGACATCCGGGGCTGATGTAGTGCTGTGGAGTTCTCTTTGGTTCAGCGTGTATTCTGATATATAATTGTCAGGGGAATCGTAATGTGGGCTGGATCTATGCCAGTCTCGTGCTTGTCGGGGTCATGCCAGAAGAACATGGGCTGTAAGTTGGGGATCCATTGGCTGGCGCGGTACTCGTTCCCCCATTGGGAATCAGGATCTAGCCCTGCCACAACAGACACTTCAGTGTTTTTGAGGTATTGGGTGGGGGGTTTGTTGAGGGGGAGTTGTTTGAGGTTACGCGTCGCACTTCCGCTATGGGTCCGTTATTCTACACACACACGTTGCCACGGTCTTCTATCAGTGCTGCAGGAAGATTCCCTCCCCTATGGCTAACGCACGTCATAGGGATTGGGTAACCCCGGGTACTCTCCGCATTATAAGCAGGAACGTGCGAGGGGCTCTGGACAGAATCAAACGTGGGGCTATGCTTCATCAGGCAAAGAGGGCTAGGGCCGACATCCTTATGTTGCAGGAAATGCACCTCATGGGCACGAAGGCACTCTGCTTGCAGCGTTAGGGGTTTCAGCAAGTCTTTCATGCTGGGTTCACGAGGGGCTAATGGGGAGTAGCGATTCTGGTACACCACAGGGTCCAATACATACACGCGCAACAGTAGACTGACACACGGGGACGGTACCTGTTTATCCGGGGCAAGATTGGGGAGAACCCCCTGGTTCTAGGCTGTGTATATGCCCCCTCCTTACAGTGGACTCTCGTGGAGAGGTTACTTGCCCTATGGGCTGATATACCCGATGTGTTCTCCGTGGTGGGCTGGGACTAGAATGAGGTTATGGACTTGGCCAGGGACAGATGTGGGGCTGGTGGGGGCATAGGGAGTGGACATCCCATGAAATTACACTGGCTGGTGACAGGCCTTGACTGGGTTGATGTGTGGCGGCGTGTCCACGGTGACAGGCGGGAGTACACATACCTCTCAGTGGTTCATAGGTCCTTCTCCAGGCTCGACTAACTCTTTATTCCCCGGGCGATGGTTAGTAGAGGGGCATTGGCTGAGATTCTACCCCACGGCCTCTCGGACCACTCCCCGGAGTCCCTTGAGCTCCATATGGGCAGGGGGCGACAACCCTTTAGATGGCACCTCTCGGTGTGGCAACTACAGAATGCCGAGTATGAGACGCATATGACGGAGGCTATTGCTCAATACCTAACCTCAAATGAGGGGTCGGTGTCCAGCACCGAGATTTTATGGGAGGCTCTGAAGCCCACTCTGCGGGGTGTAGACATATCATGGTGTCCGCAGGAATCGAAAGGAAGAGTTGACTTGGGTGGAGGCCGACATAGAGGCACTTGAGCGCCGGACTCAGGAGGAAGGAGGAGGATGGTATGTGAAACAACTGCTCCTAGCTCAACAGTCCTGTTCCGCTCTCCTGATGGATGAGGCCCGCCAAGTTTGGCTAGCGACGCGCAGCAGGATATACCAATGCGGGTGACAAGTCTGGCAAGATGCTACATCGACTTTGTCAGGGCAATTTTCACTCCCAGGCCCTTACGGGCATTCTAGACGAGGTGGGAACACCGATTACTGACCCTACCGCTATAGCAGAGAGCTTCGCTACGTACTATGTGGATCTATATGCTCCCCGAGAATGTTTGCCAGAGTCCACCGTTGATAAATTCTTAGCCGATCTACTGCCCAAATCGGTGTCGGATGAGGTGCGTGACCAATTGGAGCTACCCCTGACTGACGAGGAGCTGGGCACGGCCCTGGGGGAGCTCAATTCCAGAAAGGCGCCTGGACCCAATGGGTTCCCGAGTGAATTCTTCAGACGCTATAATACGCAGCTGGCCCCCTATTATCGGGCAGTGGTAGAGGAGGCCTGGGAAAAGAGCCTGCTCCCCCTGGATTGGAGGCACGCGGAGGTGGTGGTGTTTCTTAAGACCAGTCGGCCCCCGGAACAACAGGCCTCATATCGCCCCATCTCCCTCCTAAACGTAGAGACTAAAATCTTGGCCAAGATGTTGGCCAATCGCCTCCTGCCTCACATCTTGACGCTTATACACCCGGATCAGACTAGGTTCATGTCCCAGAGGGCGACCAGGCATAATATAAGGCGGGCACATGTGGCAGTAGCGGTGTTTGACAGACGGGGGAATCAGCAGCACTCCTTTTGGACGACATGTACAGGGCATTTGATTCCCTAAGTTGGGTATATTTATTTGCATTACTGCGCAGACAACCTTGGCCCACGTTTCCTTTCTTACCTAATGCTTCTAAATACAGATCTGACGGCAGCGGTACGGGTGGCATGTGCGGTCTCTTCCAACTTCTCCATTCGGAGGAGCACACAGCAGAGATGCCCCCTGTCTCCATATTTATTCGCCCTAGCCATGGAGCCTTTGGCGGCATGGGTGCGCATTGATGCGCAGTTCGGGGTTTAGAGTGGACTCCAGGTCTGTCCGACAGGATCGCACTATATGCAGATGATGTCCTGTTTTTCCTTACAGCTCTGGACAAGAAGGGGCCGCGACTCCTGCGGGTCATGCAGATCTTTGGAGAGAAGTCGGGATTATATATGAACCCTCACAAATCTACACTGTGGGTTCTGGTCGACTGGGCGACCACGATCCAGTTGGCTGTTAAGGGTCTGAGTTCCTCTCAGACATGAAAGCCAATTCCTGGGAGTGGAAATTGGCCCCGGTATGGGAGCGAGTCCGTGCTGATCTTATGTCCTGGGCACGTATGCCCTTGACATTATACAGCAGATCAGCAATTTTCAAGATGGTGGTGCTTCCTTGGCTGCTTTACCAGCTACAGAATCACCCATACCCGATCCCGCTCAGATGTTTCCGGCTGGTGAATTATGTGCTTGGGCACTTTCAATGGGAGGGGAGCCAAGTGTGTGTGGCTCTACGAACATGCTTTCTATCCACCTATTGTGGAGGTCTCGCATCCTCAGACATTCGCTTGTATTACCAGGCTTCACACCTCCTTATCCTCAATGAATGGTGGTACGGCGACAGGAGGTACCCGGCATATGCGCTGGAACGACGACTCATTGGGTCCAATACACTGCATACTATCTTGTACTCGGCGCCACTGCGAGGCGGGATGCCATCAGCCACGCGTGTGGTATTCCGGATCTGGAGGCAGGCGCGGCGCCGCATGGGTTGGTGGGATACCCTGACTAGGGAGACCCCCCCTTTGGACAATGGGTGCCTGCCCGAACTGGCGGCCTTGCAGGGCTTCCGGGGATGTGAGGATATTGGTATTTCAACTCTGGGGGATGTTATGAGGGGCACGACGCTCAAGTCTTTCCGAGACCTACAGAGGGAATTTCTTATACCCCAGTCACAATTCTACTGATACCTCCAGTTTCGCCATGCTCTATCCCCTAGTCTGGAAGGTTTGGAATCTCTCCCTGAATTCAGCCCACTGGAGGCGAAAGTCTTTATGGGGCATATGGAAACCAAAAAGATCTCCCGGATCTATCAATCTCTAGTTACGCATTGTTCCACACACTTCAGAAGCTGCGGGGGGACTGGGAGAAAGAAAAATATAGCAACTGGCCAACATACAAATTCATTTAATAATATTTTTGGGAACGAAAAAAGAGTACATTGTGTCTCTCTTTTTTTCCCCTACCTCCCTTTTGTATCTCTGTCTATATATATATAGGTTTAGATCCGTGGTAGGACTGTCGCCACTCGAATTTTGTCCAAGTGAACGAGGCGGCATATTTGGCGTTTATCACTTTGAAGATATAAAAATGAATCCTCTATTTATATAGGTAAGAAGAGTGGCTTTAGACGGTAATTGCAGTCCAAACCCATTGAAACAGCACAGTGTTACCGTTGTATGACGTAGTTGTTTTTCCCTCGTTATTGTTGATTTGGTCTCCATTTAAAGGAATAAATGGTTTCTTTCTCTTTTTTATTTTTATTTTCCCACTGTCCTATATAAATTACGTTTTAGAAGAAAAGTGGACAGGTGTATATCCAGAAAATATATATACCCTACAAGTCACGACTCCCGAAATCCAAGTTGAAAGTTTTTTGCCAAGTAATGGTATGTGCATTTTCAATACACGTTATAGTGGTCTTAGCACACACCATAATATACACTCTGGTGGTTTATGTGCAGGTTAAGTGACACCTCTTAGATAACTCGTTGCACGCACAGGTGTTATATACAATAATTGCACTGGTGGACACAATAGTTGGAGTCTTGCTTGCTGCCACTCCAGGATATGTTTTGCAGTTGGTGCATATACTTGGAAATGTGTAGATATGTATTTAAGGTACTTTTAGGTATAGATTGGTCCTGTTTGTATGTTTTTTCTAAATGTCTTTTTACAATTGTACAGTATGTAGATATGTAATAAGGTTATTTTGATTGAATAGGTGCAACATAATTTTGAATGTATGCCCAAGCCCAAGTCCTGATGAGGCCCAGAATTTAAAGGGGGCTGAAACGCGTCGACAACTTCGGAAACGGACACCCAATGAATTTAAATTTGGTGATAATTAAGAAAAGAGCAGTTTAAAATAGAAGGGACAAAATAATCTATTTGAAGGAAACTGCGAAAGTAGGGTGTACCAGTAAAATTACGGAATACACTTTAGATAACAAGGTATAGAGTATCCGTCTAAAGAATAGGGGCTATTTTTGAAATGTTATGTAAATAATGTAGTACATTCTTCACTGATTCATTTTGAGATTTATATATATTGTGTGATAATTTTGTATATATTGCTTTTTTAGATTTTGAGAACCCAAAAGAATTGTTTTTCTGTTTATAAAAAAAGAAATGTGGAAAGTAAAAGAATAAATATACAAAAAAAGATATGAGTGAATAAAACGCATTATACAAAGAATATATATTATCTTTGGATTGGTTTCTTTAGGTTTCAGGATATAAATGAAATATATAACTGAGTTGATTTATTTTTTGAAAAATTATGTAAGTCCAAATGGGTAATTGATAGACCTATTTGTGAAAAGTGCTTATACATATTGGTCCCATAGCATCATTTTGTTATTGAAGTATATTGTTCCCAGATGCATTTTGGGTTATAGAGGGAATACCCCTTATTGTATTGGGAGAAAGATGTGGGCACACTGGAGGAGGAGGATTGGAGGGAGGCCCTGGCAGCCCCATGGAGAGCAGCCATAGCGATACGCCTTCGCCTCATCCAGATTAAATATTTGCACATGGTCTATTTGACCCGGCTCGACTGTGCTGAGCGGGTCTGTTTGCCTCCCCGGAGTGTCTTAGATGTGGTCGGGAGGAGGGCACATCATACATACTATCTGGTAGTGCCTTTCGCTGGATCGTTTCTGGAGGGGGGTGTTCTGCCTGCTGGAGGTCCTGGGGTGGGAAATCCCACGTACGCCGTGACTAGATCTGCTCCATGTAATGGAAGGAATAGGGGGTTAAATTTACAAATGACATCTCACGAAACTAGGCGTCACATTGGCAAAGCCAAACATTACAAAATTTGGAAAAGATGGGCAGATTATCGGGGTCTGTGGCTGGAGCCGCCAACTGTTGTAGAGGCTCATCCATTGGGATCATTTCTGATGTACACGGGGATGTGGTGGTGCAGGGCAGGGGAGGATCCGGGGAGGTGTGTGCTATCGTGCTAAGACTCTGTTGTTCTGTATAAAGGCTGTGGCCAGGACTATGCAGACTCTGTGCGGCTTCAGGGAAAGGGAGAGGGAGGGGGAAGTTGGGGGGGCTTTGTTGTATTACTTTGTTTATTTTCATTATGTATCTTGATGTCACTCACAAAAGTCGGTTGCTCCTGTGGTGATGTATGCTTTGATTCTGCAGATGTCTCTGGAGTGCAGAGCCCTGCGACGTATGTGCAATTGACAACTAAAATATGTTAACAGGGGTGCGCAGCAACAGGTACAATAACAGTTGTGTTTCTGAGAATAAAAGACCAGTACATCTTAGAGTCTGCCCTGGATGAGATACAACCTGCGGTAGCGAGGAAACTGTGTATTCAGTTTAGACATGAGGTTCTCCCGCTGCGCGCTTTCTCTACAAATGGCCATATACACTCTCTCCAGGTTGTCCGGCCTGTAACAATGCAGTGGAGTCAGAGCTGCATGTATTCTTTTTCTGCCATGGCTAAAGAAAATCCAGAAGCCATTGGCTGATCCAAATATGTAGAAACCTCGGGACCAAACACTATGTAGAGGCTTTTAGATTGCTGAAATACAAAACTCTATCCCCAATTGTATTTGCGGTATCACGGTTCCTACTATCTATGTGGTGTATGCACAAGTCACTTCTGAAAATTAATGCACAGGATTAAGCGGACAAGACTCTTTTTCTATTTTTAATTGGGCTCCCTCTATCCTTCTTAAAGTAATTTTTATTTGTGATTTTAAAGAGTGGTTTTTAATGTTGTATTATTCTGAGATGTATCAGATCTATTTATGTGTATTAACTGTATATTTTATTAATAATGCACTACACCCCCCCGCCCCATACTGGCCAGACTCCTGAACTATAGAGACAGAGACCTAATTTTGCAAAAGGCAAGGGTGACACCTCCAATACTGCTTGAAAACTCAGAGGTCAGGTTCTTTCCGGACTTTACCCAAGTGGTACAAAGACAGCGTAGATCATTTCTTGAGATCAAGAAGCGCCTGAGGGACAGAGGCCTAAAGTATGCCATGTTGTTCCCGGCGCGGCTTCAAGTGGAGCCCGAGGGAAAGACCAGGTTTTTTTGGCACTCCGGAGGATGCTGCTGGACGGATGGAGGTATCCGGCGGAACAGGGCTCCCAACGTGATTAGGAGGTACAGAGGCTCTGCAGATTGACTTTGGGATCATTGGGTTCCGTCCGGGGTGTCTCCCAGTTGTACTCCATATGTAGAACGGGACAAACAGGGAAAAAAATGTAACCGAATGGTACGGGGTATCCATTTCATAATCACCATGGGAGGGGGGGAGAGATGAAACAGAGTGTACCCCCGATTTTGTTCAGTTAGTCTACGTTAAAGGGCGACAGGCACTCTGCATAGTTGGTAACATGGGCAGTTTGGACCCTTGGGTGCAGGGGAGCAGGGAGGGGGCAGTTGGGCGGGGTTCATGTTTAGTAATTTTTTGTTTTTAAGTAATCATCCAGGCACCGCAACCCGGCGACTTAAACACATAGGAGATACATGAATGTCAGGAATGGCGCAATGGGATAAAGGGTTCAGAATGATGAGCTGGAATGTCAACGGCTTTGGGGACAAAGTCAAGAGAACGGTGGTGCTACAACACATCAAAAGGCAAAATGGATAAACACGTTCCTTCTGTTTACCATAGAAATTTAATTTTCAATCCATTCATTATTTCATTTTTTTTAAAGTATATTCATACGTGAAAAAAGATAGAACATTGTCATTTCAACATAAACCACAATAACATAATTCTGTGATCAATTGTGCAAATAATGAAAAAAATTATATCAACAAAGACCATAAATTATAATAATAAACAATTCATATACAAAAGTGAATTGGTATTTGTCAAAAAACACCTAATCGTTAATCAGAAATTAATTCAAAGACATGAAATGAAGAATCATCATCAACATCGTTTGTTCTATGAATACAACCATAAAGTTTTTCCCAAACAAAAGAACAGTTTGTCGGTTTTCACTTGAATATTAATCACCGCGCCTTGGTATACTACGAGGCTTGTGCCGACGCGTTTCGAGTCCAGGTATTGGATCACCGGACTCTCTTCAGGGCTTTGCTATTCTGATCTGAATGACTGTGTTGTCATGACTTGTCTTTTTTAATGTTCTGCTGAATTTTCAAATGCAGGAGCCTGCCACTCGTTTCCTTAGGAAGATAAAATGAGTCTTGCCAGACTTCACTTCTTATTATGTATTTGAGCGCACGGGATCGTGTATTTTCAGGATACTCTCTCTTAGTGGGCTGTTGGTCACTCGTTAAATCCAATCAGCTTGTCGGTACAGTGCAGTTTGAACGCACAATGTATCCGTAATTCGATTCAAAGCTTGAAAAATGGGTCTCCCACACTTGCTCACATGCAGCGAACGCCAGAGCAAAAATTACATCACATCAAAAGGCACGCCCCTGACATAGTACTCCTACAGGAGACACACTTGGTGGGTAATTCCTGCAAGGCCCTCAACAGGTGGGGGTATAACATGGCAGCACAACGCGGGCTTCACCTCAGGATCGAGAGGCACGGGCATACTATTGAGAAACTCCTTTCCCCTCATGATCAAATCAACATGGGTGGACACGGGGGGAGATACGCGGGCATCACGGGCCAATGGGAGGGGAAAGTACTCACTCTCATGTCGGTCTACGTACCGCCAGCCCTCCAGGAACTAGCATTCAAGGACCTAGGATCTATCCTGATGACGATCCCGGAGGGACTGTTGATAGTGGGAGGACACCCGCCCAGAAGACTTCGCCCATCTAACAGCTGGTTGCCTAACATTTTGGGGGCGCTGGGGCTACAGGATGCATGGCGCTCACTTCACCCAAGCACCACCCAGTACACTTTTCATTCAGGTGCCCACAATTCACAATCCAGATTGGACTACATGTTGGTCCTCCCTGACCAGATAAAATATGTCCAAGAGGTCAAACACATGGCGAGAGGCATATCGGACCATTCCCCGTTGTGGATGCAACTAGTGGTGGGCCAACAGAAAGTGGGTAGAGTGGCACCCATCAAACCCTGGCAGCTCCGTACCCCAGTGGTTCATAAAGCGGTCCATGCCTCCATCAAACACTACTTCCTAGAGAATGAGGGATTGGTAAGTTCACACCTGACACTGTGGGAGGCTTTTAAGACTGTGGTCAGGGCTTAGGCCCTCTCCCAAATAGCCGGGGTGAGGAAGGAAAAGGTCAAGGAGGTGGAAGCACTAGAGACGGAAATCTGTAGACTAGAGGAAGAACAGGCGGATCGACCTAACCCAGACACCTTACACACCTTGCAATTCAAACAGGATAGCTACAGGGCCCTGGTAACTAATAAGGCCAAAGAGCTGGGGAGAGACTCGTTGGGCAGAATCTACAATCAAGGAGAAAAAGCCAGGAAACTGCTTGCTTGGCTCGACAAACAAAAACTGGCAAATAGACTGGTTCCAGAGATAATAGATAAAGACAAACACATAATTACAGACCCCCAAGACATAGCAAACACATTTGCCCTACACTTCCAGGAAATATATGCTTCCCACAACCCATACTCAACGCCGGACTCTATTGCCCTTCTACGAGACGTAACAATTCCTAAGCTCTCGTCAGAGCTTGAGTATCTGGAGGGGGCACTCGCACCAGATGGTCGCATTAGCAATCAGAGGTCTCAACTCAGGGAAAGCGTTGGGGCCCAACGGGCTACCGATTGTACTCTATAAACTTGGGACAGATATTGTTGCCCCTCACCTCTGCAATATGTTCAAGGAGAGTAGGGAAATAGGGGAACTGTCAAGGGACCAAAGACTAGCCACTCTGGTGATGATCCACAAAGAAGGTAAACGCCGGACAGATTGCTCCTCCTATAGGCCGATCTCCCTATTGAACGCCGAACCAAAGATCCTAGCAAAACTCCTTGCTAATAGGTTAATTAAGGTCATCAATAACCTTGTACACCCAGATCAATCGGGCTATATGCTTCAGCGCAACACGGTGCTGAATTTGCACAGGGTACACAGAGCAATGGGGAGGGCGACTACAATCCAAGAAGGGGCGGTCCTGGTCTAGCTGGACGCCTCTATGGCATACCGCATACAACATGCTTGAATGGAAATGCCTATTTGCAGGACTAGAGAAAATTGGTTTTAGACCCCAATTCATCTAGTGGGTATGACTCCTTTACACGAAACCACTAACCCAGATAGTGGTAAACATTTAAAAATCTGACGTGTTTGAACTAGGCAGAGGCACGAGGAAGGGTTGCCCTCTCTCCCCCCTCCTGTTCACCTTAGCCCGGGAGCCCCTGGCGTCCTGGATACGGAGGGATCCGATGATCCGCGGATTCAGATGGGCAGAATCCTGGGAGGACCGCATCCCCCTCTATGCGTACGACATACTGCTGTTCCTAACTTCTCCGAAGGTCTCGCTCACGGCAGCACTTGACATCTTTGCCACCTTTGGCAGATACTCAGGGTACACCATAAACTGGCTCAAGTCAGTTCTATATATCCTCAAGGGACCCCTCACAGGCTTACCCAGGGGCTGCCCGATACAAATCACCACTCAAGGCTTCAAATATCTTGACATCTATATCACCGCCAACCCTGTGGAAAGATTCACGAGGAATCTGCTCCCACCTCTGCTGAGACTTAAAAGAGACTCTCACTCTCACTGCTAGGTAGAGCCTCCCTGTTCAAAATGAGGTCCCTGCCCCGATTCCTATATGTCCTACAAAACTCGCTAGATTTGGTTCCCACCAGCTATTTTAAGGAGATCGAAACCCTACAACGCTGTCTGCTCTGGAAAGGGAAACCGCTCATTGCGATATCCAAACTCAACCTCACCTGATACGACGGAAGGATCGCTCTCCCTGATCTCAACAAGTACTATTGGGCTGCCCATCTGGCAGCTATCATCCATGGCACATATAGGCAAGCCGGCGACCCGGGCTATTCAATGGATCGCTGGATACTACCTGGAGGGAACTATAACCGGGCACTTAATTCAAAGACCGGGGGGCACCTTTCTACCGGGCCGACTAAACAATCAGTATAGGTGTGGAGGGAAGCCTCCAGGAGCATGGGATGGGACAATAAAGTAACCCTTGCAACGCCACTGTGGTACTCCGAAAGACTGGGGAACCTATGGTCCACTAAAGGCTTTGACAAATGGGACCTCATAGGCATATCAAAAGTAGGCGACCTATGGGTGAAAGGGGAGGTCAAGTCATTTTCCATGGTACCAGGTACATGCAAGTCCGCCATGCCCTGTACTCATGTCTTCAGAGGGGAGATGCCCCTCCTGACGCGGCACCCCTCGAAGATAGGCTCCTTGATGGATACTTACTGACAAAGGCAATCTCGCTCACATACAAAAAGCTTGTGAATCACACAGGAGACCCCTTAGTGAAATTGCAAGAGAAATGGGAAGGGAACGGCATAATTCTAGATGATGAGGACTGGGTGGCGGCAGTGTCTTTGCTACGAGAGATAGCCATCGTAGCAAAGTTGAGGCTAGTACTACTTAAAATATTGCACCACATCTATATCACGGGACCTGGGCTGGTGCTCATGGGTAGGGCAGCTGATGGTAAATGCAGAAGGGGTTGTGGAGGCGAAGGTACATTCCTTCATATACTATGGGACTGCCTGTACGTCCAGAGGTACTGGAAGTCAATAAAGGAGACTCTGAGTGAAGTGTTAGATCAGACACTGGAGGCCAAGAGATGTCTCCTGAACGTGTGGGATCCGACAGACTTGAACAACTCTCGTGTCACCTGGGTTACATTGGGGCTTAGGATCGCTAAACATAACATAGCCCAGAAGTGGGGGGCAGCGCGGACACCGGCTGTGGGTGATTGGAAAAAGGATATGGACTGGTGCATGTTTCGTGAGAAATATGAGAAATATGTCTATGATGTCAGGGGATGTCCCAGGAAGTGGTCCAGAATCTGGGAGGGCTGGAATGAATATAGGGGGAATCTCTGTACCCCGCCGCTGGTGCCAGCTCAAGATGAACCGTTGTAGATATGAAATGTGTCACCAATAACTACATTGGGTATTTGTAAACGTCAGAAGACCTTCATTCAGATAAGCAAAGCCATTGTACTTGTGATTGATTCCTATGGTTAATAAAAAGAATTTAAAAAATGATGTAGCTTGCTTATTTATCGGGGTGCGGGATAATAACTTGCAATAGTAATATAGGACCCTGGGGCCTTGAGTTTAGGCCCTGGTGGATGCTTGTATGTATTATCATTTTTATGCACTTGCGTTTTTATGGTCTAATGACCGCAATAAAGTATTTGAATGGAATTGAATATTAAGTTTCTACTAATTCGCCAAATGTTTCACCAACATTCTGTTTTTTTTGCCTGAAAATATATTGCTCATAATAAAAAATGTGGCATTGGATTGAATTTTATATTCAGCCCCTCTTTGATTTGATGGTAAGAAGCCTCTTTAGTTTGTAGAATTTTCTTTATCAGTTGCTTCACTCCTTCACCTGCAAGGTTCTTGAGGTATTGGATTATCTTTTTGTTATCTACTTCTTCCAGTGCATTAATGAAATCATCAAACGTTTCAATGCAGGCAGTCCACAATGCGCCAATATTTTGTTTCTTGGCTGTATGAAATGGAAGAGGTGGTTTTATGAATGCATATGCTGTTCAGTGTAACCTGGGACTGCCGGATAAACTTATAATAAACATTGATGTTGGAGGTAGACGGATATGGAACCAAGATGATCAAAACCACACAAGTACCAGTCAAAATGACAATGTATTGTTGTGGTTACCAAACAACTTAAATGGGCACACACATGAAAAGGCTGCCAAGCTTCCTTTTTAGCAACAGCTCCACTATCGTCTCGTGGAACATAGCGAGTTTAAACCTTGATAAAATATCTCAGTTCCTAGGTATCCAACCTTCAATAGTATGCCTACAGGAAACTTAGTTAGTCGATCATTTTGACCAAAAAATTACTTTGTCATCAAAACTCCAGCCACAAGGACCAGACAAGGACATCCAAAGGGAGGCCTGGCTATCCTGTTATCAGAAGAATTAAGCTGGGACCAAGAAATAATTCACCTAACTAGCCCTAATGTACAATGTCTTAACCTGAAGCACTTAGATAAAAATGCTCGTACTATGTCAATATTTCTGTGTAACATTTTTGTTCCTCCTGGGTTTGAACATGATACAATACTCAAACATATTAAACCAAATAAATATTAAGTATGGGCGAAATTTGCGAATTCGCGTTCCGCGAATTTGTGCGAAATCGAATTCGCAATCCGCAAAATCCTTGAATTCGTGCAAATTTGCGGATTTTTGTTTTTTGCATGTTCGCGAGGTTTTTTGCATGTTCGCTGGGGCTTTTTGCATGTTCGCGGGCCTCTTGCATGGCGAAGTTACCCATGCAGTCGTGTATGGGCACAGCACCCTCTGGTTCACCACTGCCACCCTCTGGTTCATCACTGCCACCCTCTGGTTCACCACTGCCACCCTCTGGTTCACCCCTGCCACCCTCTGGTTCACCACTGTCACCCTCTGGTTCAGCACTGCCACTCTCTGGTTCACCACTGCCACCCTCTGGTTCAGCACTGTCACCCTCTGGTTCACCACTGCCACCCTCTGGTTCACAACTGCCACCTCTTGTTCATGATAGCACCTCTGGTTCACCACTGCCACCCTCTGGTTAACCACTGTCACCCTCTGGTTCAGCACTGCCACCCTCTGGTTCAGCACTGTCACCCTCTGGTTCAGCACTGTCACCCTCTGGTTCACCACTGCCTCCCTCGGGTTCACGACTGCCACCTCTGGTTCATCACAGCACCTCTGGTTCACCACTGCCACCCTCTGGTTAACCACTGTCACCCTCTGGTTCACCACTGCCACCCTCTGGTTCACCACTGCCACCCTCTGGGTCACGCCTGCCACCCTCTGGTTCACCACTGCCACCCTCTGGCTCATCACAGCACCCTCTGGTTCACCCCTGCCACCCTCTGGTTCAGCACTGTCACCCTCTGGTTCACCACTGCCACCCTCTGGTTCACGACTGCCACCCTCTGGTTCATCACAGCACCTCTGGTTCACCACTGCCACCCTCTGGTTAACCACTGTCACCCTCTGGTTCAGCACTGCCACCCTCTGGTTCACCACTGCCACTCTCTGGTTCACCTATGCCACCCTCTGGCTCACCACTGCCACCCTCTGGTTCACCCCTGCCACCATCTGGTTCATCACTGCCACCCTCTGGTTCACCCCTGCCACCCTCTGGTTCAGCACTGCCACCCTCTGGTTCAGCACTATCACACTCTGGTTCCCCCCTGCCACCCTCTGGCTCATCACTGTCACCCTCTGGTTCATCACTGCCACCCTCTGGTTCACCCCTGCCACCCTCTGGTTCAGCACTGCCACCCTCTGGTTCAGCACTATCACACTCTGGTTCACCCCTGCCACCCTCTGGCTCATCACCGTTACCCTCTGGTTCATCACTGCTACCCTCTGGTTCACCACTACCACCCTCTACCGAGACCTTTTGTGACGCAGCGGCAGCACAAAAGATGCGCCATGGTGCTGGGTATTAACAACGTGACGCATCGAGAGATGCATCACGTTGTAAAGCTCTGCGCCATCAGGAGGCGTTCCAGCGCAGGGGAGGGCGTTCCTGCGCAGGAACGCCTCCTAAAAGTGGCTGAGTGAAATCTACAAGATTTCACTCAGTCACTTTTAGGCCAATGCTGCGTCAAAACTCTCCGCCTGCTTGAAGCAGGCGCAAGGCTTGGTGCAGCATAGGGGAGATAGGGCCCCTCAGAGCATTGCTGGAGCGGCGTCGAAAGCGCGACGCAGCTCCAGCAATGCGCTGCTGTGCCGTTTTTGCCACATGTGCGCACCATGGGTGGCGGAGCTGCGGCGCACAATAACTGGCGCATCCCTGGGGATGCGCCAGTTATTGTAAATCTGCCCCTATACATTTAGCCAACGAGGGAGCACTTACTGATTAGACAGTAGAAAGTACTCCAATTGAGTAGAGGTATTGCACAAAAAGGTGGCATCTTCGTGGACAAACACGCAGGGCGGGATTCATTCTGCCCCCTGTTAGACTCGTTTTTTGTGCCCTTCTGCCCTCTGTTAGAATCATTTTTCCCTTCTTTTTCTGCCCTTCTGCCCTCTGTTAGACTCGTTTTTTGTGCCCTTCTGCCCTCTGTTATTCCCTCGTTTTTGTGCCCTTCTGCCCTCTGTTAGACTCGTTTTTTGGGCCCTTCTGCCCTCTGTTAGACTCGTTTTTGTGCCTTTCTGCCCCGTTAGACTTGTTTTTTGTGCCCTTCTGCCCTCTGTTAGACTAGTTTTTCCCTTGTTTTTCTGCCCTTCTGTTCTCTGTTAGACTCGTTTTTTGTGACCCTTTGCCCTCTGTTAGACTCGTTTTTCCCTTGTTTTTCTGCCCTTTCTTAGACTGCTTTTTGTGCCTTTCTGCCCTCTGCATCACCACATCATCACTCAGCGCTACCCCAGCATCACTCAGCACCACCACATTATCACTCAGCACCACCACATTATCACTCAGCACCACCACAGCACCACTCAGCACCACCACAGCATCACTCAGCACCACCACAGCATCACTCAGCACCACCACAGCACCACTCAGCACCACCACAGCATCACTCAGCACCACCACAGCACCACTCAGCACCACCACAGCACCACTCAGTGGCACCACAGCATCATTCAGCACCACCACATTATCACTCAGCACCACAACAGCACCACAACAGCATCACCACAGCATCACTCAGCACCACCACAGCACCACTCAGCACCACCACAGCACCACTCAGCGCCACCACAGCATCACTCAGCGCCACCACATTATCACTAAGCACCACCACAGCACCACTCAGCACCACCATAGCATCACTTAGCACCACCCCAGCATCACTCAGTACCACCACAGCACCAATCAGCACCACCACAGCACCACTCAGCGCCACCACATTACCACTAAGCACCACCACAGCACCACTCAGTACCACCATAGCATCACTTAGCACCACCCCAGCATCACTCAGCACCACCACAGCACCACTCAGCACCACCACAGCACCACTCAGTGGCACCACAGCATCATTCAGCACCACCACATTATCACTCAGCACCACAACAGCACCACCACAGCATCACTCAGCACCACCACAGCACCACTCAGCACCACCACAGCACCACTCAGCGCCACCACAGCATCACTCAACGCCACCACATTATCACTAAGCACCACCACAGCACCACTCAGCACCATCATAGCATCACTTAGCACCACCCCAGCATCACTCAGCACCACCACAGCATCACTCAGTACCACCACATTATCACTGAGCACCACCACAGCATAACTCAGCACCACTGCAGCACCACTCAGCACCACCCCAGCATCACTCAGCACCATCCCAGTATCACTCAGCACCACCACAGCACCACTCAGCACCACCACAGCACCACTCAGCGCCACCCCAGCATCAATCTGCGCAACCATTCAACAACAATTGGTTTAAATATGTTCTCTAAATGTTTCAAACTTTATTACAAATTTCACAAAAAGATGTTAATATTTCACTTCTGTTCTTGGATTTTCGTCACAATAAAATGCACTGAACATAATCTTCACAAAGGTTATTTACAAAAGTTTAAGCTATTGCCATTATAAATTAAAATCACTTTTATTTAAGTATTCATTATTTTAAAAAAATGTAAAAGCCATTGTAATTTGTAATATCAATACAGCTAAGTCACGTAAATACAAAACATGTTGCATTACAAATGCTATAGGTGTCACATTTGCGAAAGTTATAACTATTGGCATTGTAAATGAAAAAGCTATTAATTTAGCTATTTTCAAAACCAACACATAAATAAAAAAAATTGTCATTTACAAGACCAATAGCTCAAACTTTCCTAATGCAAGACCTATTGCATTGCAAATGCTTGTTTTTATATCTCTCAGTGCTTCCTGTTGAGGTTTAATTTTCGTGACAGGCGCCTCATTGCCTACTTGTAACTATTCTCTGACCCTGCTTCAAAGGTCAGAGCAGGGTCAGAGAATAGTTGCAAGAAGGCAACGAGGATCCAGGAAGCACTTGCAGGCTTACAGCAGCAGGTGCCCAAGTTGAAGTTAATTTCTTTGTAACCCTTTTGCAAAAGGTTACAAAAAATTAGCTTCAACTTTTGCACCTGCTGCTGTAACCCTGTAAGTGCTTGGCGGAAAATTTGTCCCCGATGATTTGCGGATTTTACAGCGATTTTGCGAGATTCGCGGATTGCGAAATCACGGAAAATCCGCAAATTCCACGAGCGGAACGAATTTTCAGCCCATGCTTAATTAATATCACCCTATGTTCAAATGAGAATGCACAGATACTCCTAACAGGTGATTTTAATGCAAACATTTCTAATTCTTTACTGCATGCATTTCGGAATTCCATCCTGCTCTATCCCAGCGGCAGTTTTCCCAGACCATATCAAAACTAATAAAAGAAGGAAAATCATATTGGAACGAATCAATGAAATCAACAGGATAATTTTAAACGGAAGAACGAGAGGAGATGTGCTAGGTTCATATACGCAGAAGGGTCCATCAGGGCTATCTAGATTGAACTATATTATCAGCGGTTACGACTAATTCAATACATTTTGCAGTTTATCAACACAATTTGTCCAAATCAGTGACCACGCAATACTTCGTCTGGAAATATACCTCCGTCTTCAGCCAGTTTCTACATGGTCTCTATCGCATGGTAGGGGAGAGGTATTAGATAAAGCCAGCCCGAATATTTTGGAGCAGCGAGAATTTGAACCAAATTAACAAAGAAATGAATAGGATAATTGAGTTCCTGTCGCTTGAGCAAACCAACGAGAGAGGCAATCCAATCTCCTAGTTTGAAAGTACTAAAATCTTGATATCGAGTACTATGCGGAGGAAGTCTCTTACCATTAAAAATAGTCCCTTAAAAAAGAAAGACTTGATAATTAACCTCCTTTCTAGGAAAGTAAGTAAGCTAACCAAGCTGCAATTTACAAATTTATCTCCGGCTAGGAAGGCCAAAATTTCCACCCTGAAGGAAAGACGAAAAAGGCTCTGCATGAAAGAAAATAGAAGAAGAATGGACAGATACTGGGTAGACCTGTAAGAAGCCATTTAACGTAACATAACATACGCCTCCCTCTCCGAGTAGGGGTGGTAGTGGAGGTGACTCGGCCATTTGAGGGCAGGTTCACGGCTCTTAGTCTGAGAGGGCTTTCTTCGGTCAGCCAGGTCCAAGCCAATTCCAGGGTGTCAAAGAAATATGTATTATCCTGAAAGACAATGCGTAGCCGAGCCGGGATGAGCCGTCTATATTGTAGGTTAAGAGTGCACAACTTTTGCTTGACTTCCATGTACGAACGTCTTTGGGTCTGGACCTCCCTTTTGTAGTCTGGGAATATCATAATAGTATGGTTTTGGTAGGATAGGGTTTTCTGAATGCGGGCCTGTCGTAAGATCGAGTCACTGTCTCTGAAATTGAGGATCCTGGCAATGATGGGCCAGTGCAGGGCACCAAGGGGGTTTGATGCCAGGGAGCGGTGGGCCCATTCTACTGGAAACTAAGATGATAAAGCATCTTTGGGCATCCATGAGGTGATCCATTGCTGAACAAAGAACTCCACAGGGCCTTGTTCTTAGCCCTCTGGAAATCCCACCAGGCGCTGATTGTTGCATCCAGATCTATTCTCAGCCCGTTTATGTAGTTCCTTGGCTTCGGTTTGTAGTTGGGTCATCTGTTCTTTCAGTCTCTGGGTGTAGTCTTCAACCGAGGAGATGCGGGATTCAGTTTCAGTAATGCGGGCTGTAGCATTGCGGTGATCCTGTTGTGCTGTCGGAGCAGGACCTTATCCACCTGAACCTCCCCAATCTTATTGCCAACCGAGGGCTGGGAGGCGCTAATGGCTTGCAGGATCGTATTAAAGTCGCATCCTGCCGGAGCGGGCCTCTCGACGGTCCCGGACATGGGCCTAGCATCGTTGCCAGTGTGTTGGTCAATTTTGGTCTGCGGTGCAGGAGGTTTTGGATAGCAGTCTTTCCCCATGGATCGCGGAAAAGAAGGGCAGGCAATGGATATTGTTGAGGCTACTTAGAGTCGGGTGGTCTTTACAGTGATTCCCGTGGTTGGTTTAGTCCAGGCTTCTTGTGGGTTCACGTGAGTCCTTCCTGGACTTTCGGGCGGTGGGGGGGATCCCGGTATCGCCCATGTGGGGCCACGTGGTGGTGCTGAGGTAGGTCCCAAAGTCAGGCAGAGCGGGTCCCCACCGTCGATGCCTCAGAGCCACAATAAGGATGGGGGTAGGCGAGTCCTTGGGATATGGCCACTTCAGCCCGAAGTTTCACTAGATTCTCCGATACTTGAAGTGCAGGGCTGATTGGGTTTGCTGGGGAAAGACAAGGTCCTGGAAGAGCTCGTGCAAGGGTTTGCCGCCATCATCGTTGTGTGCGTTTCTCTTCAGGGCTGAGCCTCCAGTGGCCGGGCCCGATGGGCATCGCCAGGGGTGGTGGTGGGGGGAATTGAACTAATTTCACTCAATGTCGGGCCTTTCCCACTCCACTTTGCCTCCCCCCCGCCAGCAGTCAGGGCGGTCCAGATCAGTCTGGTGACAGCTGCACACCTGGCACAGGATGCGGTTTCTGGAAAGCAGGTGCTCCCAGGGCCAAGTCAGGGCTTCGCCCCCCAGTCTGCTTTGCTTGGTGACTGCTGCCTGTAGGATGCGGGAGTAAGGGTTAAGGTCCACAGCCTGTAGGGCGCAGAAGGGATGTACTCTGTTCCCCCGGGCATCCAGAGTTGGGTTGGGGTTTTCTGGTTGGATAAATGGAGGCGATAGTGACCATTAGCCAGGTGAGGACGCCAGAATGCGGATCTTGGGATTTTGGGGGGGGCTCCGGCCCTGTTGCTCAATGGGGAAGGGAGGGGGGACAGAGGTCCACCGCTACATGAGCTAGCAGCCGATCTCCCTTACCTGGAGGCAGTCAGGTGTCATCCTGCATCGCTGCACAGTAGGATGACGAGGCCGGCTCTTCTCCTCTGGCGGTGTCGAAGCGCTGGCTCTCCAACCTAGGGCTCACCAGCCCCTCAGGCCCAGGGCCAGTGCCCCCTCCCGGGAGGCCCCCCAGTCAAGGAAGAGGGGCTCCCATCAGGATCCGAGCTTCCCAGAGCAGGAGGCGGCAGCAGCTGAGGAGTCCCAAGGAGATTCGACGGTCAAGAGAGATAGAGGGGGGGTATCTCCACCTGAGGCCCCACTGCGCTACCACCGCAGCCGATCCTTGGCCTTCAATAGGTGCGGGTGGGTAAGTCTTCAGTCCCAATCTCCCTCAGGGTCAGCTCCGGCGCACGATCTGGCACCAAGGGCTTGGAGGCCGGCGGTCTATACGGATCCTCAGATGTGATTGCTCCAGTCATGGCATGCTCCGGCCAGGAGGGCCCCTGCTCTGGAATGCGTGTAGGGCCCAATCACTCACAGGTCCATAAGAAAGGTGGCGCCGGGTGAGGGGCTCCTGCATCACACCAGGCCGGGACCAGGACACGGGAATTCCCGCGGGGCAGAGCGCGCTTCTGGGCCCACCTCGCGGGTCGGATGACTCAATCATTGGGTAGTTTTGTCCCAGGTACTCCCGGGGCCTCCGATTGCTGCTTATGTTTGATGCGGGGGCCTCAGGAATGTGTTGGGCCACATCTACGTCGCTATGAGGTGGGAGGGTGATCTCTGGCCTTTATGATTTGCTGTGGTGATAGCCAGCCGCCATTTTGTCAGGGGTGCAGTCGGGAGGCCGGGGCAGATCCGACTGCTGCACTTCACGTTTCTTGGGTCTGCTCCATGCCAACATCCACTCCTGGCTGCGGTTAGATGGGTATCTTCGCTGGAAGAGGAGGACAGCAGCCGATGGTGGCGGATACTCGGAGCGGATGACATAGGGGTCCGGAGCACTCTCAGAATGCGACCGCCATCTTGATGCTCCAAGCCACACACTCCGAGAAATTTTGATCAAGAATAAATATCTAAAAAAAGATTATAGTACCGTTTAATCTACTTACATTTATTTAGGGAGAGTTTTCTCCCAGTCTATTGGAACTGCCTTGCATTTTCAATGGACTGAATTCAAAATATCCATGCAAGTGCTATAAAAAATATTTATTCATCTACTGGGAGGCAACATTTTTCAGCCCACTTAGAAATTTATCCAACAAAGATTACCCCTATTTTAAAGTATGGTTTAGAATATATTTCTATAAAATCGCTTTTTTTTAATCTCAAGAAGGGAAAACTTTTATGTATGCTTACTACTACAAGTCAAGCCACTCCTGTTCATGTACTCCGACTGGAATTATGGGTAGTGAGTGCATATACAAGAGCCTTGGCAAACCTTGTCATGTGGTCTTATAACAAATTACATGCACCTGGAGGTACGTTGAAAGCAATTATATGTCAAGAAACTTTAAGGCTGGGCCAGGAATAAATATGTTTAAAGGAAATTTAGAGATTGCTTTGGAGCACTCCCAGTGCTCCAAGAATCTTTTACAAAGTTGTTCTCCAGTACTTCTAAAGTTTTTCCAGAAAAAATCTACTCAGAGCTTGAGATATGAAATGAATAAACTTTATTGTCAACAGTTATCACATTATAAGCGATCACTAGCCAGGGTGAGTATAAAGAGATCCCAAAATATTTGAGTTTACACTGGTCCATAAGGGTAGGCATTGCATTCTGATGCTTAGACTGAGGACATTACCGCTAAAAGATATAACAAAAAAATGGGGCAGTAATTTTGAAAAAACAGCCAATGTGATTTGTGTGGAGGAGGAATCCAAGATTTGGTACATGTCCTATTTATCTGTCCAAATAGCAGCTTGGCCGATGCCCGCAATCAATTCTTAAAACCGATTTGCACAAATTATAATATTTTTAGAACAATGGATCTGCCTGAGCTTATAAGACCCCCGCCAGATGAATTTGTATGTCACAAAGTTTAATTTTTTTAAAGCGTTTCTCCCACTATTTTAGAGATGTTTAAATTAAGAATAATAATCTCTTTTGTATATAATGTATTTCGTGATATATCGTGGTACTATGGAATTGGAAATATGTATAAACTATTTTAACATATTCTGGTTCTCAGGAGAGGTCTATACCAATTAAATTAAATTTAATTTCACTAGTACTCCATCAACTCTCCTGATATTGTCACACCTCTTATACGATCCCACTCCATTCCCCTTCATCATTACCGCTGGCCGCTCTCATACCACTGCTGGCCTGGACAACCCCATGAGCCTCTGCAGTCTCTTTACACATTTGACCCACTTGGGCTTTAAAACTTCATGTTTATGCTCTTAACTTCATTTCTCAGAGATGACATAAAAACCCTAACGTCCCCCAGGTCAGCAGAGCAGTCCCCATTCACATTTCACATGCTTTCATCCATCTTGCATTTCCTAAGAGAAAATCGTTTTTTCAGATGATGTGTTTTCTGTGTCTTTATTGTCATACAACATATGACTCTAATGTATTTCAAATAGTGAAGCCGTCCCCCTCAGGTCTGGGTGAGCTCCGACTGTGGCTGCCAATGGCGCATTCAGAGTGAATGCAAAGTTTGGGAATGTATAGCGTGGGTGGGATCCATAACGGGGTTGGTATTGTCTAATTTGTTTTGTTAGGTAGAAGTGTGTATGTTGACAATTTGGCTACTCGTAACTGCCCAGCACACAAAGCACTGAGATCATGGAAGATACAAGAAAAGGAATGATTGATCCACACACAAAGCCGCAGATTAGACTCCTCACATGGAATGTTAGAGGGTGGAATGACCGTAGGAGAATACGGAAGGTGATAGAATATCTCAAATGCCACAGTGTAGATGAAGCGATATTACAGGAGACGCACCGGACCCCCAATCGTGATGAATTGACGCAACGTGGATTGCCAGGTCAATCAATCAATCAAAATATTTTATTCAGTTTTTGTATAAAAAACATAAAAGTCCAAGTTAGATTGTAGCGAACGGATCCCATCTATGAATATCATTGAATAAATAGTTTTAATTCATTATAAAGTACATAAAGAAATGGACATAAAAATGTATCTACATCATATATAAAAATCAAGAATGCTCACACTTTCAGGACTAATTCATATATGAAATTTAGTCGCAGCTAGATCTAAGCCTAACTGTAACCTTTAAAAAGCTAAGAACGTGCCATAAAGTGGACCCCGAAAGCATGGCTAAAAAGGTAAAAGCAGGGCACACTTGGGTAAAGTTTGCTAGTTTTAAAACGGGGATTACAAACATCTCCCTTGGCACCTTATAATAACTACTAAACGTTAAAAAATGACTCATATCCTGAGGGGATTTGCCATCGCAACCACATGGCAACATTCTCGCCTTTTCTACTCCCCCGCGGGTGGACGAGGAGAAGGTGAAATAAATCAAAACGTAATCTTGTTAACCCCTTTGCTGCTGGCGTCGTCCAACGGCCGTCGAGCGCACTATCTTCATAGTGCTGCCCATGTCCGTTGGTCGACGTGGCACCGCCCACTGCGCTATACCGCCGCACCGCGGCTGAATTACCGCAGTGGTTAATAAAAAACAGTCATGCATTTTGAGAAGCCCTAGGAGGTACGGTTCTATTGTGGGTACGTCTTAAGAATAATATATTTACGAACACTGGACTTCATTAACTCACGCTCTTCCCTGTTCACCAGCCGCTGTCTAAAAAAAGTCTCCTTGGCCCAAAGAAGATCTTTTCTTTCTATAGAATTCGGATTACTATAGAGAGCCGCCCTACCAAGAGTCCTATATCCATCCCGGATGTATTTTAACCAAGGAATGTAATGGGCATGGTCCATAGCCATACAATCCCTTAGGATCTCTCTATTTAGGGCGGTACCCTTGTTCAACCAGACTTTGAGCCAATGAGAAAGGGGGCGAAACGACAACCTGTCAATTTATTGCGTCTGGATTTACCTCACATCTTAGAGGGGTCCTTATCTGGGCCGACAATAAGGCAGGTGTGAGGATAAAAAATTTACACATTGACCCAAGCGGTAGATTTGTGGTGTACCGCTGTTATAAGGAAGACGTAGCCGTCCTGTTGGTTGGACTCTACGGTCCTAACTATGATGACCTACCTACCTGCACCAGGACGATGGCCTGCTCAGATTTGGAGGGGCGACTTTAATTGCTTCCTGGACCCTGCTAAGGATAGATCAATGGACCCAATCCGCAGACCGGCAGCGGCTGCCAAAACTATCACAGATATAATGGACTGTTTGGGAATGGTGGATATTTGGAGACATTGCTTAAATACGGGTCAGGTATATGCACTATTCCACCGTACATGACATACCCACTAGGATGGATTATTGGTTAATCTTTAAGAGGCTAGTGCCTAGGGTTACCCAACGTGAACCTCTCCCCGTACATATTCAAATCACTAGCCAGTGATATTCACCATGGAGCTCTGACAATGCCAGACCTCTGCCTTTACTTGGCGATCCCCACCATTCTCTCTCCTAGACTCTGCCTTTAAAGTAGAATTGAGCCAGCTAATAAGTGAGATATTCTCAGACAATGTAGGCTCAGTGGATACATTTGCTGCGGTCTGGGAAACATTCAAAGTTTATATCGGGGGGTGGTTATATCAAAGCACTCAGGGGTACTGAAATCCCCCGGAGTAGGTGAACACTCCTAGAAAAAGAAATATCAGCGCTAGAAACGAAACAACAAAGGTTGGGAGATAAACAAACATTAAGGTACATCCAGGTTAGACTAGAAGAGGACAATGAAATAGCAGCCTAGGAGTTTCAGCATATGGGACAGTATGCAGTAGCCAGAGGATACGGAGAAGTTGAACACCCAAGGACAACGCTAGGGGCATTGGTGCACCCTAGGAGAGAGGTCGAGACTCTGTTGTAAGAGTTAGATGAAGATGACAAACCTCTACATGAGCCGCACCATATAGCCGAGAGATTTAGCAAATACTATGCTGAGTTAAATAGGTCTTAAATAATCCCAGATGAGGCAGCCATGAATGACCATTTGGAGCACATTAAAATGACGTGGGAGCATCTGATGGCTTCGCTGGACGCGGAGGAGATCCATGCAGCACTGGCGGGTATGCAACCTGGGAAAGCCCCGGGGATGGATGGCCTAACTGTGGCTTTTTATAAAGCATATCAAGATGTCCTGATACCACACTTAGTCACGCTCTATGAAGAAATGGTACAGACCGGAATAATGCCCCTATGATGCGCGAGGCCCTCAAAGTTGCAATACCTAAACCTGGCAAACCTCCCAATGCCTGCTCCTCCTGTGGGCCTTTATCGTTATTAAATGTTGACGTGAAAATATACGCTAAAGTACTTGCCAATAGACTGGCGTTGATATTACCAAGGGTGGTGGGGCCAGAGCAGTCGGGATTTGTCCTGGGTCGGAGTCTGAATACCAATCTTAGGATGCTGCTGGAAGCAGTACAGATCCTGGACCCAGAAACAGGAGCGGCCGCAGTCTTTTTGGACGCCGAAAAGGCGTTTGACTCAGTCGAGTGGGTATTCATGAGAGCAAACTTGAGACGAATTGGAGTGGGAGAAGTATTTCAACAATTGGTTAGGACACTGCACAAAAAACTGGTAACACATATTCGTATTGGTGCAATAACCTCGTCCCAAAGTCCGATTACAAGAGGCACCCGTTAGGGCTGCCCACTATTGCCCCTTCTTTATGCTCTCATAGTGGAGCTACTGCCGTGCGCACTCCGAAAATATCATGATCACAGATGGGCTGCGATCCCCGAGCTACAGACTAGTCATATCAGCATACACTGACAACATGTTGCTGTATGTTCGGGAACCAGGGAAGAATCTTACGCCTATGTTAAGAGAAGTGGTGTGATTTGGGGGTCTTCAGGGCGAAAGGTTAACTGGGATAAGTCCATCATTTTTCCACTTACCCCATCCACAACGCCACCAGTAATGGAATTCCCCTTACGATAGACCACAGAAGCAGAACGATATTTGGGAATACAGATTCATACAGACCCAGCAATAGTCATACTTTAGAACTACGGTAAGGCAATACAAATGTTAGAAGAAGATGTGAACCGCTGGGTCAAACTACCACTCTCTCTCATTGGGCGCATAGCTCTTATGGAAATGGTAGTCCTCCCTAGATTTCTGTTTCTGAACATACCTATTCTCCTACCTAAAGCAATTTTAGCGACATTATGCAGTTTTCTGACAAAATTAGCATGGACGGGAAAGCAGCCAAAGGTTCGGTGGGAGGTCCTCACTCTACCTTATGACATGGGGGGGGTCTTAATGCGCCAGACCTAGAATTGTACTATAAAGTGGTGCAAAGCTCATTCACCTACTACTGGATTCATGGCCCACACGATCTGCCTAATCAGTGCTTGGAGTGAGACGCCGTACACCCCCACACACTCCCACAGAAACTTTGAAGGCTCCAACCCGCCAAATTGGAGTCTTTGATCTACTGAACACTACATCACATGCACGGTGGAGCTTGTGAGATAAACAAGGGGCACACTCTTGTATTCCCACATGTTAAACTGGAGCTGTGCACCTGGCTCTCGTTAGTACTGGAAACAAATACGAGAACTGCCCTGCAAACGCAAGGGGTAACAAAGATGGGAGATCTTTTTGACAAAGTAAAGTTTGGGAATTGGAGGAATATCCCTGAGCAAGGCACCCGCCATCAGCCCTGACTCGATATCACTGCCATGAATTGAGAGAACTATTAGGACAAGACTTGCAAGAGCCACCAGACATGCCGGCACGTTCTGCTGTGATACAGAAGAAGCCCCTGACAAGTTAGTAAGAGTGCTCTATGCTTACGCACAGGCAGGCGCAGACCCAGTGCGATTGAAGCAAGATCGGAATAGCCGAAAGACTTGGGTAGGCCTGTAGAAGAAAAGATATGGCAGTCCTGCTGCGCTAGAACGAAGGAGGGATCTGTAAATGGGAACACCAGTGGATACACTTTAAGTACATAAACCATGTGTATTATACGCTGGAAAGATTGTACCGATATGGCCTATGGGAATCTGCAAACTGCCTGCGATGCAGTGAGCAGGAAGAAGGGTTTATACATGCTGCTTGGTACTGTCCAGCGATACTTCAATTCTGGGAGGGAGTTTTCCAGGCATTGACGGCTAGAACAGCCTCACTATACAGATGGAACCAATGCTTTTTTGGGATACGATAAGGACCTAGGAAAATTGGTCAGGAAGCTAGTAGTTATTGGACTACTATTAGCTAAGCGCAGAGTAGCGATGCGCTGGGCAAGGGGCCCTGCCCCAGAATTGGGGGATCGGCACTCGGACATGGCATACTGTAATGAGTAGTTGGACACTTCTAATGAGCTTCAGTCTGTGCAAAACCGCCCTAGGGACTACTGGTCCATTTATAAGGCATACTTAGTGGACAAAGGTGAAAATGCAGAGGAGGAAGGGTACGCAGAGGGGCGATGCTGGACACAGGATACTAAAAGAGGATTGCAGGCTGCAGCGTGGTGGGCTATGGAATGGGGCTGCGGTAACATCAGACCCCTGCAAAGGACAAACGAATGTATGCAGTTGAAGAATGTACGGGCGACAGGTCCTGTGGGGCAGATTTGTGGGGAGAGGTCTATCGAATGATTGTCAGCAGTAGAAAGGTATACTGAAGAGCGCCACTTACCACTGAATGCTTTGTGCTACTTTCTGTATCATACAAGAACTATGTTGTGCAGTGGGACTACGAGGTGGTCAAATGTGCACGTGTGATCTTTAAAATGTTAATAAAAAAGAATAAATAAAAAAAAACAGCAGAGAGGAGTTGGACACGAAAAGAAAGGAATCCCCTGAGAGTGTGAAACATTTTTCTGGACTATACAGCTATTTCTGATATTTCAGGAATTGTCTTAAATGAATGGAAGATCCAAACTACCTGCTTGTGGAACGGTGGAGGATGAGTGGAGCCTGCAACCTGCAACCAATTCTCAATTGCATTTTGTTTTCGGTGGACTGGTAATGGTGAGCCGCAGCACAGTGAACATGAAATGCAAAGTGCCACAGAAAGAAAGTGCTTGTAGCTACGAAACAAAAAGGTTTAGGTGATCCTCTAAACCAAAATGTTTGTTGATCCTCAGTTACAATTGACATACATACACTGTTATTCCTGTGTCTTAGTAAGCATGTAAGGTAGCGCAGATGGTTAACGCATCCACTGCGGACATCTGCAGCACGCAGAGCACAGGCTTGAAGCCTTTTAAGATGCAACACATCCTCGACCCTTCTTTTGTGAAGGCGTCCCCTCCCTATGATGGGGAATGCTATACAACACGTGAATTGGAGTATAATGGACATAAGGTGTGGATATTCTTAAAAGGGTTGATGCGTGTGTGTGTCTGTTTTGTATTTCAAAACGCTTGCAGGTATAATTCTATGTGCTGTTCATCCCACTAAAATCTAACTTTGCCGTTGCTTTTAGGAACCAAACTGTGTTGTTAAATGAAACACACGGGAACCTTATTTTAGGCAGAATGAAGTCCCGCATGAACCAAGCAGAGGTAGAGGAAGGGTTCCTGCTGCTCAGGTGTCGGCAGTGCAGTGACTCGTAATAATGATCATTTTATCTGAGCATGGTCCTGAGAGATCGACTATCCTTCCAAAACGTACAGCCCTCCATCAGTGCTATCAGTAACGTCCTGCTCGGGTTTATGCATATTTGTGGAAAGACCGGGATGCCATGAGCTCAGGTGCAAGCAAAGGAAATCACCAATTTGACTGTTGTTGGGCTGCTAATATACAGTAATTTACAGGGTCAATGAGCCCCTCACAGTCCTGGGCCCCGTGCCACTGCACCTGCTGCACCAATGGTAAAGTGACCAGAAGCATGAAGAGTCAGCAAGCACCAGCAGGAGTGTGTGATGAATGGACCAAGAACAGCAGGAGCATCTGCCGTCCGCTGGTAAAACGCGAACATGGACTTCAAACAAAATATTATCTCCAAGCCTAAGACTGAAAGAGATATCTTCAATCATGAGGAGCACAAATAAACGAATGCTTGCAGTGATTAACTTTTTGTAATTTTAAAAACCTAAGTGCCTGTGCTCATGCCACCGCTGTTGCTGCACACGTGCAAAGCTGATGCTGCACCATTAGTTTAGTGCCCTATTGGGCCTCTCTCCTGTGTGAGTTCTTTGATGCAGTACAAGGTAAGACTTACGAGAAAAGCCCTTTGAACACTCAGTGCAGTGATAACGCTTCTCTCCTGTGTGTACAATTTGATGCCGTACAAGGGTACTCCTATCAGCAAAGCGCTTGGAACACAGAGTGCAGTGATAAGGCCGCTCTCCTGTGTGAGCTCTTTGATGCAATACAAGGTTTCTCTTCTGAGAAAAGGTTTTGGAACACACAGTGCAATGACGAGGCCTCTCTCCTGTGTGTACGCTTTGAGGCTTTACAAGGGTCGCCTTACAAGAAAAGCGCTTTGAACACACAGTGCAATCAATGATAAGGTTTCTCCCCTGTGTGTTTTCTTAGGTGCTGTAGTAGATTTGCCTTTTGACTGAAGGTCTTCTCACACATGGTGCAGTGATAAGGCTTTTCTCCTGTGTGTATGTGTTGATGCTGAAGAAGATTTTCCTTTCGAGTGAAGCTCTTGGCACATACAGTACAGTGATGAGGCCTCTCTCCTGTGTGAGTTCTTTGATGCAGTACAAGGTGTGCCTTCTGAGAAAAGGTTTTGGAACACACAGTACAATGATGAAGTCTCTCTCCTGTGTGTACGCTTTGATGCTGTACAAGGGTTGCCTTCACAGAAAAGCGCTTTGAACACACAGTGCAGTGATAAGGTTTCTCCCCTGTGTGTTTTCTTTGGTGCTGTAGTAGATTTGCCTTTTGAATGAAGCTCTTCTCACACATGGTGCAGCGATAAGGCCGCTCTCCTGTGTGAGTTCTTTGATGCAGTACAAGGTTTCTCTTCTGAGAAAAGGTTTTGGAACACACAGTGCAGCGATAAGGCTTTTCTCCTGTGTGTATGCGTTGATGCCGGTGAAGAATTTTCTTTTGAGCGAAGCTCTTTGCACATACAGTACAGTGATAAGGCCTCTCTTCTGTGTGTACGCTTTGATGAGGCCTCTCTCCTGTGTGTACGCTTTGATGAGGCTTCTCTCCTGTGTGTACACTTTGATGTCGTACAAGGCCTTTCTTATGAGCAAAGCGCTTGGAACACTCTGTGCAGTGATACGGCCGCTCTCCAGTGTGTGTTCTTTGATGCTGTAAAAAAGTTGCCTTTTGAGTGAAACACTTTTTACACGTTTCGCAGGGATATGGCCTGAGGCTGGTGTGTCCTTTTTTGAGCCTCACAAGAAGTGTCTCATTGATAAATCCTTTGTCACACACATTACAAGCAAAGCGTCTCTCCCTCATGTGCATTCTGCGCTGTTTTTTTAAGTTGATATTTTGAGTAAAATTCATCTTGCTTCTGGAACTTTTATGGATTTCTTTCCCATTCATATTTTCTAGATGTGATTGTTGTTCTGCAAAATAGAAAAAACATTGAAAATTACATGAAGAAAATATTTCTTGAAAAAGCTGCATTGATATAATATGGAAAAGTGAACAGTTACAATTCAGGGGAAAACATGTATGTTCTAGGAAAAAGAGTCACACTTTCCTTTGAGACACAAATGGAGGCTAGTCCTCCTACACAAAGTGCGGTGACCTGGTTCTGCAGCAGGAGCATGCTGGGAAATCGAGTGATTCACAAGAACCACTGTTGGACATGGGGTTTCTGGTTGGCTAGGGTAGGCAACTAAGCCAGGCAGAATCCACCACTCTAGTCAGGGTACGCCAGATACACACCTGAGAAAACCTGCGCTCACCCTCTGGTAGCTTGGCACAGAGCAGTCAGGCTTGTTTAAAGAGGCAGTGTGCAAAGCATTTGTGCAAAACACTCGCGCAGCAACACAGTGAGTAAACCACAAAAGGGAATCCACGCAGGATTATGTAAAAAAAAAAATCTATATTGTAAATCAAACAAGACCAAACTGACTTAAATCACACCGTTAGTGCAAATAATGCAGGTTTGACAGAGACAAACATAAAATTACTATGAAAACATAGGTCACAGCGCACCTGCGCTCCTATTACACTTCATATGGTAACTGTAGTGAACGTGGTTGAAGTGACTGCATTTAGAAACTAAACGTATGGCGCAGGAGCACCTACTAAACGCTAAACAGTAATTGAGCTCGAGTCTTCCAGCAGTTCTCCTCTATGGACGGCCCTGCACCATTCTTGCGGTCATCTCTAGAGCAGAGACAATGCTGAACAATAAATGCCCCTCACGCTCTTGTGAATTTGGAGCCTGCTGGGGCCGCTTGACTTGCATTTCTTTGCCCAAGGGAAACCAAGCCACCCGTGAAGGAGAGCAGGGCGGATTTACCACTCTTCTGGACCCAACCCGTCTCACAGTCCCTTTGTGGGTGCAGGGTCACTGTCCTCAGGGCATCTGTAACTTGCTAACAATGTTGTCATGTCTCGGGAGTGGGACCCGATGTTGTGAGCTTCTTGCAGTATATGCGTTAAACCCAGAGGGCAAGGCTGGCTGGAATGAGCCTCAGAATGCTGGCCCGCCACATGTTACAGAACAACGTGTTGTCGAAAGGCCTGCCTTGAAGGCTTTGTGCAGCTCCTGTAGCTCTCCAGCCTTAGACTCTGCACAGTACCACCTCAGAGCAGTACAAGTCTTCAGGGGGCTGTTCCTCGAGGCTTACGACCAGAGGGGACACACTAGTTTGTTCTTGGTGGCATCTGACGGTGGAGCTATCTTGCCAGACTCCGGGGGTGAGGTTCACAATACAATTCAGCTGCAGTGAGCACGCTGGCTCAAGGACGTGTTTGTTTCTCTGGTAATGCCTCCAGGGGAAACAACGCTGTTCACGCTAGAGAAAAAACGCTCACCACATGCTGGTTTGTAAAACATGGAGCACTTCCCTAGAATGCACAAAGGCACTCCCCTGGTCAGAGCGCTGCACTGTAGGCCCATGCTGCACTGTCCTGTAATGCACAAAGTTTTACCGTAGCAATATATACTATTCAGTTTGTGTCTATCCTTACCTTGATCCCCCAAACTACTAGGGTCCACTGTTTTTTGTAATAAGTTAACGCCCAAGGTCCCTAGTGTATTACCTTTGGGTTTCCTTGTTTCTCATAACTATATGTAGCGCAATCGCACGATTGCAAGGGATTGTGAATCCTCATCCCTGTCTCAAGGGGGTTTTCCCAGCACCAGCCTTTTGTTCCCTCCTTCCGCCCTTCACACACACTCTTGGGTTTCTTGTTGCTTAGGCTAGGCATGTCTGACCACCCACCTCTTTACACTCTTGACTATATTAACAAAATCCTAGAGGGCCCCTCCCTTCTGACAGACTCAGTAGATACCCCAAATGAACCCAGTACCTCAGTGGTAGAAGAACTGGAAAAAATAAGAAAAAAAGAAATAAGACTAACTCTGATGATAAAACTCTTGACAGATTACCTAAAGGCTAATACCATCCCAGTTGGCCTGCAAGTTCGCAATATTCCGGGTGTCTTCACAGATAACCCGAAATAACTTAACCGCTTCAGCTATATCAGCACAACATACTCCCGGCACTGGACGGTGCTGCGGATTCATATTGCCACAGAAGAGCTACAAAAAGGAATTACTGAAATACTCGAACTTGAGAAACAACTCAAGGATAAAAACACTAACACTGAGGCCAAAAAAATTCTTGAACAAATACAGAAAACTATTGAGGACTTCCATAAATTTGAACTCAATAAAAAAACTATAAAAGTTAAAAAGGATATTAAAAGCGTCTCCCAAGAGAGAACATATCCATACCTCAGTAAAGACTACTACATCAACCGCTCCTACAGTGGACCTCAGAACCAAAGACCCTGGGGTCGGTTCAATCGATGCCAAAACTTTGTGGGATTCTCCGATAGCTCGGTAGATTCATCTGAACACTCTGACCAGAGCGATACCCCAGGCCCTTCCCACAGGAATTTTTTAGGCCGAGGCAGAGGCCAGCACGAAACTTTGGGAGTCGGGAGAGGAAAACAACCACAGAGATGGCCAAACCCTCCCAATCCCCCGGGCGAACGCTTTACCCGTCGGCAACACTACTGATGGTAACCAATGAACCTGTCAGTCTCAGTAATATAACTGAACAAGATAATGCACTTCTCCCTATTTTCAATCTTACCCAGCAGACACTGTCCAGTGGTGAAATGTCACTGCTCAACAAAGGACTCTCATTCGTTCCTACCATTCGCCCGAACCACCTTGATACCCAAACCGAGCTACTTAGATTTTTCAGAAAAATCAGGCTTGACAGCTTTTTTCTTCTGAACCCATCACCCTTGAAGCATGCCAACACACCCTTCAAACCACCCTTGAAATTTTCTCCCACTGGAGGAATGGTTCCACCTGAAATTCCCACCTTCGAGAAACTGGTTCTGAATGACCTCACCACCCTGGAAAAACAGAAATCATTCATTCCATATAACATTTCCATCAATGAAAAAAACGCCTTTGCATCTCTTAAAAATAACCCATCCCTTGTCATTAAACCAGCTGACAAGGAGGTGGAATTGTGATTCAAGAACTAGACAACTACTGGAATGAAATCTTCCGTCAGCTCAAGAACACCGAACATCACTGTAAACTTCCACGCAACCCGACAGAGGAAATACAAAAGATGATTCATGATGTCACTAACGAGGCACTCGAATCAGGATATCTATCCAAAAAGGAACATGAATTCCTTAACACAAGGGCCCCCAGAATAGCGGTGATTTACTGCCTCCCCAAAATTCCTAAAAATTCCGACAGTACACCTGGTCGACCGATTGTCTCGGGGTGTGGCTCCGTGTTAGATCCCCACGGACATTACATTGACTTCTTCATTAAACAGTTTGTCCCGGATACCAAATGCTACATAAAAGATAGCATGTCCATGATAAATATGATTGAGGACCATCCATTTGAAACCACATCCAGCACCATGTGCACGCTGGATGTGGAGTCATTAGATACCAACATCCCTCAATTTGAGTCTCTTCGGGTAATTGAAAAAGTTCTGAATACACGACCGCGCCCACATAATGTCCCCTCACTATTCATTTTGCAACTACTAGAAATTTGTCTAACTAAGAATTTCTTTCTTTTTGAGGGCCAATTCTATGGCCAGGTACGTGGAACTTCTATGGGAGCTATTTTTGCTCCCAACCTGGCCATTCTGTACATGGACCACATTGAAACATCATGTATCCTGAACCCCTCGAATTCTTTCCACAGTGACATAGCCCTGTGGAAACGGTACATAGACGATATCTTTCTACTATGGACTGATTCTACAGACTCTCTCACCCACCTACTACACTGGCTCAACAACAGTGGTGGGCTAAAATACATGCTCTCCATGAGTAAAGACTCCATACAATTCCTTGATCTTGAAATTAAACACACAGATGGCCGCCTGACCACTACTCTCCATCGTAAACCCACTGAGCGTAATACTCTGTTAACCTTCCACAGCCATCATCCCCGTGCCTTGAGAGACTCCCTCCCTTACTCACAGTTCCTGCGTATCCGAAGGAATTGTTACTTTAAGGAAGATTATTTTAAGGAGGCTAAAATTCTCAGCGATAAACTCGGGAACAGAGGGTACCCGAAAAAATTGGTACGCCGCTCTCTAAAAAGAGCTTGGTACTGCCCCGTGAGGTCTTGCTAGAACCTAAGCCCAAGCAGATCCAAGACAGACTCATTAGCGTAACTACTTTCTCACCAGCCTCAAACTCTATAAGGAAAAGCATACTGAAGCACTGGCCAGTACTGAATGCAGGGCAACTACAATTAGAACGCCCCATGTTCACTTTCAAACAGGCCAAAAATATCAAAGACCACCTGGTACGAGCGTCCCTCCTACAACCCACACCCAAAGTTACATTAAATGATGTATGGGGACTACCCGCACTAACTGGCCACACGAAATGTGGCAACTGTGTAGCCTGTGACTCCACTATTGAAGGCAAAACATTTTCATTTGACTCAATCAAGTTTGAAAGAAAACAATTTACTAATTGTAATTCATCAAATGTTGTGTATGAAATCTTTTGCCCATGTATGAAAATATATATAGGTCAAACCACCCAGAAAATAAAGCTTCACATTGGGCAGCACCGGAGCAGAATAAGATGCAACACGGAAAACGCCCCCTAGGTGGAACACTTTTTGGAAAAGACACACAATGAAAGAGACTTGACTTGGACAATTATCACACAGATCAAACCACCACCATGTGGTGCGGATGTGTCACAACTTCTAAACAAGGAGGAGCTCCATTGGTTACTAAGGACTAACAGTATCCGCATGGGACTCAACCGCCTTGAGGATTGGACAACACTCCTCTAACTGAATGTGCAAACATCTCCACGATATGTCTGGTTAGAAATCACTGTGTCAAAGAAATGTTCTGTCTCCATCTATGGATAGAAAATACTCTCTCAATGCGATCATCTGTCTCCATTTCCTAATAGTTGAATTGCCAATTTGAATGTACATTGTTAATACATTTTTGAATTTTTCACTGTAACTCACGTCACCACCACTACCACTTCACAACCTCTTATTTCTCCACTCCAAGATGGCCACCGTGTCCTAGGTACCCAATTCCCAATCCAAAATGGCCACCACACAGTTATCGTGAGTCCCTCCTCTATTTTCCCAGACCACATGCCCAGTGCTAGCTTTTTTAACCGGCTCTCCCAGTACAGTTTAACAGCGATCCCCGCCAGAGATGCCGTGCCCTGCAATCCTGCAACCGGTACAACTGTAAGTACACCAACCCTACCTCGCATAGCCTTGCTCCGGCCCCACTGTTACATAAATCTGAATTGTGCCCGTGCTTCCTTTCCCTAGCGAGCCGTGATTTGGATGGTTTCTTGACAAATACGCGGGATATCCTGACATTAACGCACTACCATTGGTAAATATACTCTGCCCATTTTTCTCACGCCCAATCTGCCCTAACTGCACTATACTTATGCTTGCTACCTTCCCCATAGGTCTTAAATCAAACCACTTCTCTCGACATGAGCCACCTTCCCCGCCTTAAGGATCAGCCTTGGTAAAAACTTTTTTCCTCAAATGTCACCGTGCCGCTTTCACTAAATTGCTCATTGTATAGACACAAATGTCACTGCGGCGTTTTTATAAAATTGCTCATTGCATAGACAATTCTACTGCCAATGATCAGCCACTTTAATACCTTCTCCTCATATGTCACCGCGCCGTTCACACTAAATTGTTCACTGAAGAGACCACTGTGTACTCAGGAATGTGAAGTCTCCGCTAATGCACAGACCAATTTTGATCCTTTCACTACTACTCTAAATATTGCCTCACACCGCGCCATTTATATAACGATCTGTTTTTTAATTCGCCTTTATCCGAAATTTTCCCGTATTGTTCCAAACCTGAACTCTGGTTTTTAACTCAAACATCATTTCACACTGCGTCGAGCACCGATCAAAGTTCCCAGGCAAACGTCACTGCACCGTTGTTTAGTGCACAGCATGACATCCTTGTTCTAGCACTAAGTATGCCAGAAAAGAACGGTCCTTGAGGTGCGAACAGTTAACTGTACCACTATGTGTATTCATGTCGCTTCTGTTCTAATTTAACATGCCTGGCCACGTATTTACAGTCTCTTTCCCTTCTCTCCCTCATTTTTTTCCCACAACTGTCGTTTGTATGTAGCATGAAAGGCAACTGTTTATAATTCCAAGACAAACATGATTTATATATTTGTCCTGAAGATGATGCCATGTATCTTGTTTTTCGGCATCGAAACGTCGTCGACACAATAGGATCATATGTACTGAATATGCTTGTGAATACTATGTACAATGGTCACTCAAACTATAATCAAGTCTGTTCACTGATTATAAGTATACAGACCGATTTACTCGCTCTTGCCTATATTTGTTGTTCTGTCTTGTTCACTGTAGGTCACGGGCTGTGCCCCCTTCACATCACTTTCAGATTTTGTGCATCGCCAAATAAATTCCTGTCCGGCTGGACAAAGGACATAAATACTATTCAGTTTGTGTCTATCCTTACCTTGATCCCCCAAACTACTAGGGTCCACTGTTTTTTGTAAGAAGGGAGCAATGGCAACATGCTAGCCCTTGTAAAATGGGCTCACCCAGCAGAAGTCTTGGAGAAAAGAGGCAACAAGGTCTTTGATGGCGCTGAGATCTCAAAAGAACAGGGGGCAAGCAAACAAGCCCTTGGAGAGCACTTCGGGGCACAAAATGAGGTGGCAGGCAGCAGATAGCACATACAGTTAGGTTGAAAATTGGCAGCCCCTTCTGCAGCCCAGCAGCAGCAGGTCAACACAACAAGGCAGTTAGTCGTAATGGTGGTTGCTCCTGGCAGCACAGCAGTCCTCATGGCAATGAGCAGTTTATAAAGCCCACAGTGTCTGTCTACAAGTCCCAAGCAGCGTCTAAAAACATGGGATGAGAGCTCCAGTACATATACTCAAAAATGTCTTTGATGAACAGGTGTTTTCAAATGAACCTTCAGAAGTGTGCAACAGTCCCTTGCAGCCCATTCCTGGCTCCAGACGATCAGTAGGGGGTAAATCAGCCCTTTGAGTGAGGGCAGGACACAACCTATTCAAATGAAAGTGTGAATCACCTCTCCCCCAGCCCAAGAAGACTATCAGCATGCAGATGAATGCAGATATATCCCCTGTCACACCCAGCCCCTCCGATTTGGAAAGCTTGGTTGTCATGTCTCTTCCAAACATGATAGTTTCAGGGGTTTCCTTGTGGTTGAGCACTTTATACTCTTTTTCATCTATTGCATCTATGAACTCTTCAAAAGTCTCTATCCATCCATCTATCGCCAATATTCTGTTTTTTTGCAATTTCAAACGCAGTTGGCGGTTTTAAGAATGCAGTAGCCGTGTATACATTAGAGGACAGTAGTGGTCTCTCAGGCACTTCCTGTGGAACTTGATCAGACAGAGTTTCTCTAGCGCCTCATGATGTGCTGGCTTCGGGGTCAGCCTCAATGACTTTTGGAGCTTGGATCTCGTCCTGGCTCTCCATCGGAGCTCTGTATGTTATGGCTTTCTAAGGAGTTGTTCTGGGCACCTTATGCAGCAGCTTTGGTGGTGGGCCGCTTCGTCTGGGGAAACTCGGCAAACCCAACCCGGCCCTCTTTCTGGGACTGCTCTCCAGCATGTTGCGAGACGATGATTTGTTGATGGTTTCGGGAAGGAGATAAATCTTTGTACACTACAAGTACATGAAAGCAGATAACGTTGGTAGATTGTGTGCTTAAATGTTTTTTCTCAAACAACTGGTTAATCTCTGCTTCATAGCATGTGAATTTCAGTGTAATGTGTACTGAACTATTTCTGTGTGCTTTCCTTGTCCACCTTTAGTTTTCTTACTCCGCATAGCATAATAGTATTAATTTGCGTAATGTCGCCATATATTCTATTAGAAGCTGTTTCATTCAGTTCCTGTCCAGCGACATGTAGACTTTCAGTATCGCTGTCTTTATCTTTAAGCATTTTAAGCAGGCTGGCACTGTGCTGAGACTCCACCAGTGCCAGCATCGATTCGGCACTTAAACTGAGGCACACGTGGCACGCACGAGCAGTGTCACGGCCCACAAGCAAATTCTCTGGAAGAGCGCTTTCAGTGTACGTGCTTTGTCTCCCTTATCTTGTCACCAGTTATAGCTTCCTTCCAGCCCAAGTACTCGCCAATAACCAAGCCACACATGGAGAGTAGTTGAACACGTCTTGATTACACTGCGTGTACGTCAGAACTCTACATTCTACGCCGGCATTTATCTCATCTCTCCAGCGCTTACGTGTTTACCGATGATATACCTTGGAAGTCATTCATGAAGGATCGAATTTGTTTCAGTTAGCCTTAGGACACCAACCTGTTCTACGCCACTGTGAACCCATGTGGTACCCTTTGTAAAAGCTTTCACGACCAACTAGGCTACCCCACTGGTACTCCATAGCTGTCTAACTAGGCTACCCCACTGGTACTCCACAGCTATCCGCGGCCAGAACCAGGCCCTAGACCACCCAGAAGCCACTGGTCCTTGCCCATCCAGAGAGTGGGGGTAGTTACCCCTGGCACATAGTAGCCATTCTCCACTCTTCCCCTCATCAGGGCAGTTCTGGACAGCCACTGATCCTCCAGCCTAGGGTCCGCACCCTCAGACTGACCAGAAGTCACGGGCGAGGCTCTTCCCCCCATACCTCTCCTACTAGGGTTCCACACTCTGCTCCTTTGAGAGGTACCCTTAAAACACAACTCTCCCCCCAGTTCAGGAACTCTCTCCAGCAACTGGTCTCCCAACCTAGTGTCTAAACCCTCAGGTTGCACCGGGGTCAGAGGCAAGGGCTCCCTCTCTCTGCACCCCCCTTCCAGAGTTCTGCACCCTCCCAACTGGAGTGGTACCCCTGGAAGCCAAACTGGTCAAGACACTTGTTACAGATGTCCCTCCCTCCAGGTCAGGCAGATCCTGAACCTGTTCTCCCAACCCAGGCACCAACCCCTGCGGTTGAACACTTGTCGTGTACGTAAGGACTTCTGGGGGTGCACACAGCCTGAAACCCATGAGGGTAACACATGACTCATGTGTCATGTGAAAGTCTGCCTGGCGCAGATCTCCCGACCCCTGTTCATCTGACAGCACGTGAAGATCCCCCAGGACAGTAGTGGTGTCACCATTGCCATTCATCAGTTACTCAGCCCTTTTGACTGGCCCCTGACCCACTGGTTCTTCCACTGGAGAACACATCCCCTTCTCAACCCTCAATCCAGACTTCTGCACCCTCCCAACTGGAGCGGGACTGCCAGACACGAGAACCACTGGAGCTCCATTTACAGACGCTCCAGGGTCTCCTGACACTAGGAGATCCCCCTCAAATGGCTTCCTAGTACAGCCTAGGCCCTCAACCTGGTGTTCCCTTAGGGATCCCTCCGGGCCCTGAGACTGGGTTTCGGGCACCTGGGGACACACAGTCCCACACTCACTCCTACTCCACTGCGACAGGACGTGACCACCTACACCCCTCCCACTACACTGGGACCTAGCTGGGCTACACTGAACCTCTTCCCCCACACAGGACGGGAAGATACTCAAGCCACTACTTTTGGAATCACTCTCTAAGGCCTTGGCAGAACTTCGGGCACTTACCCAGAAGTGTGCCTCCTGAGCAAGTTCCCAAGGATTAAAGGACTACACTCCAATTGGTGTTGGCACAACCCCAGCAAACAACGACTGAGCATGTGCTCTTTGATAATCATATTGATCAGTCCCTCAAAATCATGTTCCGGGTTAACCATCACCCAATCAACCAATGCATCATAACATTCATCCGCAAACTCACCCCAAGACTGGTGAGACAGTTTCTTACTGCCACTGAACTTCAACCTGTACTCCTCTTCTTGGGAACCAGGTACCATACTTTGGGAACTAGGAATGGGACTTCCTGCACTGGACTCCACATTGCTGCCACCACTGGACCCCACCCTCACTGGTGTATCCAGAAAACCACAACTGCACTCAGGGGATAATCTACCCTCCAGAGCTAATTTCTCCCTGGCGAAGGCCCTCTCAGCATCTGCCATCTTCTCCTGCACTAAGACCCTTTAGTTCTCTAGCTTTTTCTCCTCCACCCTCAGCTGCGCTATCTCCTTGGTATGCTCTAACCTGAGCTTCTCCAAAGCCAGCTGATGCTCCCGTTCTTCCCTCTTATCTACCCACTCCTCTGGGGATAGGGAAAGGGATGGGGCACTGCCCCCGACACTGGACGCAGCTAGAGACTCCCTATCTATGGGGTCCTCACTATCTACTAGCGTCCCGGTCCTGTCATTTTCTTCCTCCCCTTCAAACTCCACAGGGCCCCCTCAGACCCACCACCCTCTTGGCTTGCAACCAGGGCCCTCATCTCCTCATTGCGCTCACGTTCCCATTCGTCCTTTTGCCATTGGATCAGGTTTTCCAAAAGTTTTGACGTGGTGTCTGACCCACTCACTGCTATGTCTCTCTCCTCACAGAATCCCACCAACTCCCACATACTGTATCTAAACAGACCATAGAAATTAAAGGTAGACTCCAATTTGGCAGGATGCTCAGACACGTGCAACACAGGAGACCTAGGTGCAATAGCTGCAACAGGAGTACATAATTCAAAAATGACACTTTTAAAAGAAAAAAATAAAATACAACTCGGAAACAATAATCCCCAAACACGTGATTATCTAAATGCAGGGTTTGTAGTGCAACCAGTTGTCGCTCTGGTACTGCGCAAGCGCACGTCCTATCCTCACCGCTGACCACCAATGTTAGAAACATTATCTCTGGTTGGCTAAGGCTTGCGCCAATGCCAGGCAGAGACCACCACTCTAGTCGGGGCAAGGGAGTTACACGCCAAAGATAACCCCTGCTCACCCCCTTGGTAGCTTGGCACGAGCAGTAAGGCTGATCCCGGAGGCAATGTGTAAAGCGTTTGCACAACACACACACAGCAGCAACACCCTAGGCACAACACAAAAGAAACTCCACACAAGGTTATATAAAAATTAGCCTTTGTATTGTCAGAAACACATTAGAAACATAAACACATAATATACACTGTGCCAACTGGCACTAGGCAATATTCACAGGGAATTATATACAGGACCAGGCCAATCGGGCCCTGGTCATAACCATCAGAACATGTAAGTAAAACACAAATAATGAAACAATCAGTAACTACTTGTACCATAATGACCTCAGCATTATCACCTGTAATAAACACATTATGTCTGCATCACTTTGGGCATATACACATTACACTATCTCCTTAGGCAAAAACACATTAGGATAGACCTCATACTCATAAATCACCTTAGGTCCTCCGCCCTCAAACCTATTGGTCCCCCTGGCCAACTGGCCTTCTCAGGGGCTCAAATGCCTTATGTCCCAAATGTCAGGGCTCCTGCCAATGCAGTGGAATTCGCAGTGCGCAATTGCGCTGGGCAGAGGAGTGCATCTCACTCCTACCTCACTCAGAAATGCCCCCAAAGGAATTGCTGGGCTAAATGTGGCAGCTGCCCACTACTTGCTGGGCAGCTGTGAAATCCAAAAAGATGGGCACTGGCACGCTCTGTCCCCCACTGGGACTCTAACAAAATAAATGGGCCAAACGTTGCAGCTGCCTTCGCTTCGCAGGGCAGCTGTGGGAATGCACTGGCAGTCCTGCCACTCACTGTGCCTCTGTCGCCCAAAACAATGCCCGACAAGCAATGAGGACGGGCACAGTGCACATGGGAGTCTCGCCCTAGGACTCTGAAAATAAACCCTGCCCCAAATTTTGCAGTTGTCCACTGTCACGCGGGGCAACTGTACCAAAATGTTGCCAACACGGGGAAGAGCACGGGCCTCTCGTTGGAGATTAGACTGGAGAAGGGCCCAAAACGTTGCAGCTGCCCGCTTCTGTGGCGCAGCTGAGAAAATGCCAAAAGCACCGACAATGTGCCTCAAGCGGCACCAACACTGAGGTGTATTCAGCCCCCACTCACTCACTGGGGGCGCACTGGCATATTTCTCTGGGTCCCGGTGGGTGGGGGCAGGCACCGACAACGTGCCTCGTCTCTCTCCCACCCCTGGGCCTCTCCTCACCTGGTCGGGCGTCTCTCTCTTCTTTTGGTCCAAGTAGGCTTCCGTCTCCTTCCTATCTCCTTTTTCCACAGAAGCGCGAGGTAGGCTTCAGTCTGCTTCCGGCGTCTTGAGGAGCACCCCGCCCACAACCAGGCCGCTCTTCCTGGCTTCCGGGTCGCCGTGGGCAGCACTGCGACCCCTCTTGTAGCTCCTCTGTGTTCTCGGCGGCGGCCTCACGAGGGGGCCCAGAACCAGCGGGGTGGGCTCCGCATAGTTTTTTTTAAAAAGTACTAATACGTGGAAACAGCGGCAATGCGTGGTGGGCACCCACTCTTTCAATAAAGATGATTGTGGGGTGGGCACCCGCCAGTAGCACACATATATGCAAGGTGGGCTCCTGCTTCAATAAGGATCTCAGGGGGAATCCCACATGCCAGGATTCCCTAGCAGACGCGCGCTGTAGCAGGGCCTGCTCCTCTCCCTTTAGGCGACCCAAATTCAGCGCTCACGAGGCGCTAGGCCACAAAAGTCCTCAAAAAGGCAGAAATAAGAGAGTCCTTGGTGCTGGGGAGACCCCAGCAAAGTCAGGCAGGCCAGCACGCAGGGATCCCCAGGAAACAGCAGCTGGGTCCCACGGCGGTTCCTCCTGGCAGAGTGTCCTCCCAAAGTAAGAACAAGCACAACACTTTCATGGGGTCACAGCCCCTACATTTATAGGACAATTTCATTTGTGTTACAGCATTGGGCTTGGGAAACCAGATGCAATTGGTTTTGGAGCACTCTGTTTACCAGGCTCCTCTTCCCTATTGTTAAGTGGGGGCTCAGTGATCAGACGCACCACAGGGGGCAGAGCCAGCATTGTGGAGGGAAGGCACAGTCCTATTCAGGTCCCAGGTGCAACTCCCCCCTCCTCTCTGCATGCAGCTCTCTCTATTCATCACTGGGCTGACTCACCCTGTCTCCTGGAACCACCCACACCACCCAGCCCCTTCACTCACAAGCCAGACATGCAATTCACATCAGGCAGGCAGACACACAGCAATGCCAACTTCTAAAAGTGGCATTTCTCCCCCAGTCACCATAAATATGTGCACACCATTGCGCAGCATTAATTCTCACGAGTTCATTCATACTAAACTCAACCCTGCACTCCTCTCATACCAGGAATTACCATGGACACACATATTCCCCATGCATTCCTATGGGAGGGCAGGCCAATCTCACCACTCGCACTCAGAGAGCGCACACACTCTACACTGGGGCACAGAGCTAAAGTGCCCAGAGGTCTAAAATCACTACAACCATGTCGGAGCTTAAGGCAAAAAGTTCAGGGGTGAACCTGCCGAAAGGGCCAAGTCCAACACAGATGAAAATTGGGTGGAGTCTAGGGAAGAGCGAGCGCCGCACTCAGCTTTAAAGTTACAAAATAAACCTTAAACGGCATGGGTGAAGTGGCGAAAGGAGAGGGCGTTGTTTGTAGTGTAGCTTCTGGTGTATGCGCACAAGGGTGGTAGGGTTGATGAAGCAATAAGAAAAAAATGTGAGTAGACTGACAACAACATACTGGTTACCTTGGACTTCTGTGTATTATATACTAGTATCCCCAAATCTGGGGGGATTGCCACCATACAGCATTTTTTGGAAATCGGAGACGCCACTCTACTTGAGCATTCTGAAATGCTAATAGATTTGATTACTGTTGTTTTGGCTAACAATGACTTTATCCAGGGAATAGTATGATTTTACAGCAAGTTGCAATAACTTAGCATGGCCAGATTATTAGGCACAATCTGTTTTAGGACTTCACCCGATGCACTTAACTCTTCACAGGGTATCCTTCAGGGTCACAATGGTGTTCTTCTTTTTCTATCTGGTGGTGGTGACTTAACTGCTGCATTTCGTATCCCTATGTCATTGTTACAATTGTGTAAGATACTTTCTATATCCTCTTGCAGCCTTGAAAAAGTCGCTATGAGGAAACACGTGACGGCTGCCTGTCTGTAATGGAGTTTACATCTCTGACGCAAGAAAGGTGAATAATTGTGGAAACAATAAATCACAAAAAACTTCTCTGATCTTGCAGTACTTTACTGGCCACAAGGCATGGCCATTGGACTTCGCTGAGTGCTTCAGTATTCCTCTGCTCATTTGGAAGCGAAGTGCTGGCAGGATAGGCCTCTTTGACTTAACGAGGGGGAGCAGCTGTCACTTATCACAGTTGCACATCACAAAGGCTCTGCTTGAGCACTCTCACAAAGGAGTTATCACTAGTCTTATGTGACTCCAGGCAAGCTGGATCCAGGGCAAGGAGGAAGCGGATGCCTGACACGTCATGGCGGTGGAAGCCTCTAGAAACTAATACTAGTGGGTGCCAGGTATAAATTATGAACTCCAGACCACAAAAGAATAAATGAGGTCCCAGTGCCACCTACTGTCCCTTCTAATACTTCATGCCAGTAAAAACAACTCTCAACAAATTCCCACAAAATTATAGTGTCAGACAATTTACATCAATGACACCTAGAGACCCCTCCTTTCATATCTACCCGTTAAAACTCTCAACGAAGTTCCACAATGCTAAAGTGCAAGATTTTATCTTGCGAGTATACTGCGTCTTTATATCTACGCTGTTTTTCTAAGCCTACATGGGGATTGTTTTGCCCATCTTATTCCAATATTATCTCGTGCATATACTGTTATCAAGTTGATGCTGCTTCCTATCCTACCATGTGCCTATAGCAGTGACCCATCCTTTGTGATGTCTACTAGTCTATGCTGATATTGGTATACTACCTATGATGTGGGAGTATAACTTATATATATGCCCTCGAATATAAAGGACGTTTCTGCAGACTGACCAATAAACTCCATCACAACCACCAGCTCCTAGATACCATGGCCACTAAGAACCCAGTGACATGAACAGGCCCACTGGCGCTTTTCGGCTTTCAAGGCCCACTTTTCCTCTAAGGGATCCTACCAGATCGCCTTGGTGACCTTTTTCACACGCCTCTGACACTCGCATCCCAATCTTCCAAAGAAGTGCCCACCAACCGTCCATTGAAAGGGCCCAATGTTACAATCAGGCGGCCATCTTAGCTGTCGGAGGCCGCCTCTTGACCACTACGCACACCTCTGAATGCTTCTCCTGAAGTCTGACTTTGGTTATCCCCAGAAACAACTTCTGAGTATCACTTCAACTTCGGGAGCATGGAAAGATACGCCCGCAACTCGTTTCTGCAAAACCTCTCTAAACATGCTGCTAAAAAGTACAAACAGAAAATCCTGAAAGAACACCCAGAGACACTAATACCAGACATCTTCTACAATCCAACACACGCAAGTCTTAAAATGGATTCATCTTCTACACTACGAAACCCGCCAAAAGGAGAGAAAACGTCATTCAACACTTTCATGTAACTAATGCTACCAATGTCCCTTATGGATCTAAACAAAATATATCCCTATCCCAGAAATTTAGCGGAGATCTGTCCATAACTATATACAGAAATTGGAACATCCTAATCCAAGCCACTGAATAAAATTATCTATTTTCCACTTTTCGGCTCTCTGCGCCACCATGCCATTCGCTCCCACCACCACCCCTCCACTCTCTCCCATGCATGCCCTCATCTACTAGCCGAACCTTCTACTCCCAAACCCCCTCGCACTGCCCCCACCTCTACCTCCCCTACAGACTCTCTGATCACCCGAAGAAGCACTTAAGCTTCTGTTTCAATACCAAAACTACTTGCCCCCTCGGCATGGCTCACCTCCACTGCCCAGCTTGACTTATCTATTCCACAGGAATCCTCTCAGTCCTCCAACCACAGCAGGCTGGATACTACATAAGCCGAGGAGCAGCCTGTGCAGGTAAGAGCGGTGGGGGGCCGGGGGAATGCGACAGACGATGACAAGGGAAAAGTAAATAAATAATTTACCCCTCGTTGTCGTCTATTGAATCCCCCCCACCTGGCCCCACCGCTTTTACCTTCACAAGCCGCTCCTGCATTAGCCTCCGCCCCAAACTCAGCGGAGCTCCATCACACTCCACTTCCTACCACTGACCCAACCGCCACTCAACTGATCACTAGAACAGCCCAGCTTGAACTCACAATCAACACTATTCTGGATGAAATCTCGTCACACACTATGTAAGAACGCAGAGATTACTTAATTCCGGCCCCAGCTTCACGCATCTATAGCGAACACTGATCCTGCCACAAGCATACACTCTAATCCTCTATCCTTTACCCCTAGACAAACTATCTTTAATATCCATCACCAACTCAATCATAGATGCACCACGACTGAAATCACGCAACAGGAAGCTGAAATTCTGAGCAACACGTATGACAATGCCCCGAGCAAGCCTTGCCGCCGCAAGATCCCGGTCATCCTTGGCACGAGTAGAACCCTGAACACCACTCGCCCTCCCAGGCGGCCTACCCAAATAACAACCATCCAACCCTGTCAGCCTGGTCCAAGATCACTACCTACGCGTTGCTGCATGCTACTAAACTGTCAGTCAGCAGTCAAGCATGCCACTCAAATAGCCGGAACCATCCTAGGACACAAAATTGACTTCAGCTTTCCAACTGTAGCCCGGCTGAACGACCACTCATCCTCTTTTATCAATTTCCTCAACCCACAGGGCTTCTCAATCATCCGTACGACCGCTAGGATAGTATTGGCCGTGGATTAACCATCATACACAAAAACTATCTGTGCTTAACTCCATTCCTCAACACGAAATACCCAACCTTTGAATATGTAGGAGTTCAACTCTCGTCCAAAGGCCCCAACTCTATCAAAATTCATGTCATCTATCACCCTCCTGGTGAAAAATGACAAATCTTTGAGGACTAAACAAACTTATTAACGCAAAACTACCTTAAAGGCAGCGCAGACGTTCTACTAGAAGACCTGAATCTGCACTTGAACAATGCCGATGATCCAACAGTACAAGCCCCATCCACACTTCTGGAAGTGAATGATCTCACCCAACACTGCAATAAACAAACTCATACCAAGGGCTCTATCCTTGTGTTGTAAATGACTCTAGGACCCTAGTTTAATTTTCCCGATTCATACTCATATATAGGTATAAATTACCCTATCCTTATATAGGCATAGAAATCATAACCATATTTAGACTTAGCCTATGCAGCCGAAATATGGCATGGCTACTTCCACTAGTTTCGAGAATCCACAACGATTTCTTGGGAAAACCTGCCTTCAGCAGCTAGGGACTTGCCCTTGCTTGAATACTAATTTATCTAAGAAATCATGGAGTTTTCAAACAACTGGGTATTTGATGACTTTATTATGTCCAATCGTACGTCAAACTCGGCACCTTCAAGGTATAAATAGGCCCATATTTGCCCATACAAACACACAGTGGTTTGGTGCAGTTCGACTATCTACTTGCCCGACGCATCACGCCGCAGCAAGTGCCGAAGGAAGCCGACCCTCCAGCAGACGCACTGAGAGACGCTGTCTTTTCTCTGGCCGAGAAATCCAGCTCCAGTGTTTCCAGGCCACCCTTGCGGGTTGCTGGGAAATCGAGTCCTGAGAGAGAGATACAAGACCTCCTTCATTCTAAACCAAGGTACGGAGCTGATTAGACCCTTGGAGAATTCTTGGGATAGATTCTTGGCAAAAAGAATACTGAAACTAAGCTACACCTCACTTACATCTTCCCTTGTACTAGACCTAGGCTGGGTACACCGGGGTAACCGTATTTTAGAAGCACCAGTTGAGTACTTTTAGTCACTATTTATTAATGTATGTATTTTATGTTATTTTATATGGCTTAGAAACCATACCATGCTTTTACAGTACTACTTTATAATACTCTTCGTATTATATGCAGTGTACTTTATAACCAGTATTACGATTGTAGCAGTTCATTTATAGTGCTTGAGAAAGAAGACTGTTCAATAATTACTTTTATTGAAAACGCCCGTCTCTCTATTTTCTCTGCACCTCTGGTGAAACGAAGCATGCACGATTGACTGAGTGAAATAATTATCTATTGTTTCCGCGACTCTAGAGACTGCTTTCTTATTCTTGGGAAACAAAGTTATCATGTTTATGCGGTTGTCAGAAACAAATCCCTTCTTGTTTATTCGAGAATGTTTCTAGTGACCTCTGAGCCAGCTGGCACTCACAATTAAGTCTAATATATTCGATAGAGACCTAGTCGACCTCATTCCTACGTCTAAACTATAGTATATGTTATTCCAATGCGCAGAGCCTATTGGGAATATAGGAACTACACTACATGGCGCCCAACGTTTGGTAAGGTGATAATTTAACGCTAGATATTAGAGTAACTCAGTCGTGCTTTTCACACAGACCCTTTTTCCCCGTAAAATACTCCAATACGTCTGGAGTGGGTGAAAGGATATAATATCTGCCAAAACTGAGTATGACGAAAATCCTATGTATTAGTTTTTGGTGTGTTCAACGCTGAAGGATACAGTGTTCCAAAATATTGTGTCCCTAATCTTTGTTTCATTGAAACTTGCTCTGCAAACTTTTGGTTGACAAAAATGTCGGATAGTGACGAGGATTTGGATAGAGCAGCTCAGGTCTCCAACAAAATAACCTGGATGCTATATTGATCCCGGTAAATGTAAGAAAAACCATAACTTACAAACTAATAAATAATGGAGTATCATCGAGAGGTGGTAAAGTAATATTTGTCATAGAGGCACATGAATATCGGAAGACAGAGGTATTCTATTTATGGATTCAGTTTCCTGCAGCAAATGCAGTAACAGATGAGTTCCACTACTACAAAGTAGAGGAACCTCCAGCGGAATACGTTCCTTACGAGGACGTTGAAATGCCATTAACTTACAAAGAGCATCAGCTCTGGTTTAAAGGCACCCTACAAATTCAAAATCACATTACCAGGCTCGGTCCACTAGGTAGACCAGGAGTAACATGGCCGTTACTAGCCAGCTATACACCACATCCTGACATTGAAAAAAATGACAAGTCCAGAACTGTTAGCTCAGCTGAAAGAGTTAATCAAAATACATAGACAATTGGTTCAATATGTCATGAGGACTTTAACAGTCCAGCCTGCTGTAAGGATTCCACAGCACACCCTTCACCAGGGGAACACAAACAAAATTACACCACAGACTATACAATCAGTCATTGGTAAATTGCCCGCAAAGAGGGAACAAATTCCGTTCTGGTTAGATCAGAAAATTACTCAAATTGAGGCCGTATTCCCTGATAGTGCACCTCATGAGAAACACAGAATTCTGACAATCTGCTTACCAATGGGGATAGCACCACATGTGGACGACTGTGACACTTGGGGTACAGTCTTTGCTTCAATCTACACAAAAAAACATGGTGTTCCGTCTATGGCGGTAATACCAGACGTCCTAAGACAGCTTCAAAATGAATAGGGGCCTGAACCTGCTTTAAATCTTGGTATGAAACTGCTAAAAGATTTCAAACAGGTCTCGGCTATTCTATTAGCCAACATTAGAGGTGAAGCAGCATCAGTGGCAATCCGCCAAAAGCTAAAAGAAACAGATAGACATCATCTCCTACGCCGACGACACCCAGCTGATCCTCTCCCTCACCAGGGACTGTGGTTCTCAAAATCCGGACCCTGTTGTTCTCCCGATATCGAGGTCCAATACCCGTGTCACAAAACCTCAACGTACCGAGACGATTTTTGTGTCTACGAACCGATAATGATTAGGACATCATTCCTATGTATTTGCGTTACAATCGAGGGTTGCCAACACCCCTAAATCACAGTTTCCGTCCCATCCCTTAAACTCCATTTTGTGAACGGCATCCATCTTGCATCTTGCCCTCATGATAAGTCAATTAAAGGTCGAGCTTGATCCAAATAGACACGTCCACCTTTCGTGACTTTCCCCTGACCTGTCCCAACTGACTCCACTGTCTTCGGCCAAACCTGTTTAGGCAGCTCCTCGCCCAGTGGCCGAATGCGATAGCATCTACGCATAACATTCCACGAACCATTCACTACATACAGACCATGCTTTCTGCAAACATGCACCTGTCCACGTTCCTTGTTTATGGCCAGGTTTATGACTGGGTTACACCTTTCTTTATTGAGGTTTCATCGATATCTGATGGGAGTTCCAGGCCTAACTGGGTAATCTATCAACGAACTGGACATCTAAAATATGGGCTTGCTTACATGACTTCGCTCTTTGTATTATTGTAGAAATATGTATATTGCCATACCATAAACTCAAGAATTCTTGCTTGAAGCCATGTATCTTGTATATAAGGAGAAGGCTGGTTCTGTAAAAACGAACAGTCTCCCAAGAACCTACCCTCCGTGTTGTGTACTTCTGGGACACGTGTTACTTGGTAGCTACCAATAAAACTTGATCTTTGACTGCGACTAGAAGACTCCGTGTTTCTGTGGTCCGGAACAAGGGAGAACTCAGAGGTCTTCGGGTGTTATCCCCTGACACCAGCGGGTTCCTAAAAACCCGTTACCTCAGTTGGCGCCCAACTCGGGGCGATATCAAGCGGTGACGGTCCAAGCCACATGTTCGTGAGGAGCTTCGTGTGAAAATTCCGGAGGACGGCCAGCCACTTCAGCGACCCCTGTATGTCGACGTGGTTCCGAAGGTCTTTGCTGCGAGGTTCCCCGTGTCCCGACGGCTACGAAGGACTGCTGCCCTGACTATCGCCTTGTTTTGGACCCAGTGATCCTTGGTAGAGCGAAACGATAGACGAGTGTTCTAGCGACGTCACAGATCTTCAAACACTTCAGTTAAGTATAAGTGGAGCGTCTCCCAGTCCTTAGTTTGTCCTTAGTTTTTGGTATCCTTGAGATACGACTTGATTTGGTACTTGCAAGCCCCAAAGCCGAAGGACTCGTGTATTCACGAGAAATATCGTAACAGATAATCCTTTGAAGTTTGAAGCTAGACTAGTGAGCGAAGATGCCTGGTTTTAGCAGACTTGGAAACTTGTTTTGTCTTGGTTGTAGTAAGGACTCCCAATTGGAAGATTCTTGTCCGGTTCCTCCAATTGGAACTCCAACGTATGAACTCTATGTGAAGCACGGCGTAGGTCCTATAACATATAACGAGGTATGGATAAAATACACCCGCAAGGATGGTGTTTTAAAATGGCCCCAATATGGTAGTTTCGACCAAGAAATATTAGATAACTTAGAGGTCAAATTGTTCAAGAAGAAAGCCCGGCCGGCGATGTTTGACTCTTTCCGCTTATGGCGCAAAGAAGCCAAACAGAAAGAAATAAGATTAGCAAAAAAGAATAAAAGAGGTATGTCAATGGTGCAAGCTGCCGTTGCATACAGAGATAACGAGGAAGAGCAGGAGAGCGAACAGATGCTTAGGAGCAAGAAACTAGCGATAGATACATGTTACCCGATGCTGCCAAATAGAGGAAAAGGTCAAAAGGAAGGATCCGAGAAAGACCCATTAATGTCCCACCTATTAAATTCTCCGCCACCCTATGCACAAAATGCCACAGCACCTCCGCAACCTTTAGTTGCACCTTTGGTAGCTGTAATACAGGCTCCTTTACCGCACCCACCGGCTACTCTTCAGCTGGCTCCTGTTTCTTTGGCACAGCCTCCTCAAGGCTCACCGATCACGTCTACTTCTCCTACCGTTCCTTCTAAAATTTCACCTAGCGCACCTTCTAGTCTCTCTGATACTCGTTCTACGAACATTTCTGTTTCTGCTTTGCGTGACTCTGTTCTACTACCAGTTATTCCTCCACTTTCACCTTCCGTCTGGCATAAAATGGCCAGCATTGTTACTAACTTTCCTTCACCACTTTTTCGGTCGCCTAAAACGACCCCTAACACGGAACGAAGACAATTACGAAGCCAAATGCCTGATTATCAGGAAAGGGAGTCATTGAATAAGTTAGCACGAAATTGGGCTATGGATACAGCGAGATATGATGTAGAGTCTGTCATGAACGTCTTCCGTCAATGGGATGAACCAACGCAAAGATACGTCTTTGAGCAGATGTGTGTTTTCCTGTGTGAGGATTTGGAAGATAATGGTCAGAAGAGCAACCAGCAAGAGTTGTGTAGTGTGCGATTTAAATTTGGGGAGGGTATGATAGTTGGTCCCGATGTTGAAAAAGCAGTTGAGATATTATTATCACATCGAAGTACGGGTGGTAATTCTGGGTCATCCTCTGACAGTGGTACGTCTAGTAGGAAAAGAGCGAGACAGTACCCCATGAGAGAGGTTCCTCCGGTTTGGAGGGAAGGTGATGCAAACGCAGTTCCACCGGTTCTGCCTCATTTCCAGCGTGTATGGGTACATGTCCCCTGGAAAAGATCCGAAGTTTTAGCACTCAAACAGACACTACCCGATCCCCGTAAAAACCCGACTGGGTATTATAAGGAGTTGTCCCAAACTGCAAGCTCATGTATAATGAATTTAGCGGATATAGACATGTTGTTTGGGAACGTTGTTCCACATCCTTTATGGAGTAAGATACGTCATACGGATCATGACCAAGAATTAGGTGACTCATGGGCGAACATTGCGACTACAGATGCTAGACAAATCGGTGGTTTCAAGCCTGAGCCGTTAATAGCTGAACTTCCTGGTAGAATTATTGCGTACATGAAGACAATTATGCCTGAAGTACGTGTAAACTGGGACAAGCTATCCGCGTGCAAGCAAAAGAAAGACGAGAATGTGTCTGACTTCTTCACGAGATTTGAGGAAACTTTCACTGACCATAGTGGTCAGGATATGGCTACCGAAGGTGGCCAAAGACTGTTTGTAGACAAGTTTGTACACAATTTGCTTCCTGAATTGTGTGCTAAACTAAAAGACTCAGAAAGTGCTTGGGCTGTCTCTACGTCAGCGCAGATTCTAGCAACAGCCCAGTACTATGAAAATAGGCGTAAAGACGAGTTAGACAAGGCAGACAAAAAGACGAAAGATTTGAAAACTAAAGTTCTTCTCCAACAGGCCTATCCGCCTCGTATGGCTAGCCAGCCCAATTATCAACAGAATCAGCAGTACTCTAGAGACGCGCAAGGAAACGAGCTTTCCCATCAGCGTCCTACGTATGGCCCGAATCAATGTGCGTATTGCAAAGAAGAGGGTCATTTTAAAGGTAATTTTCCGGCTCTTGCACGACGTTTAAACGGTGCCCAAGGTGTAAGGGGAAGAGGTGTTCAGCATGCCTCTAGAGGTAGAGGCCGTGGAAATTTCACTCAGAATATAACTTCTTTTCCGCCTCAGAAATCCATGAATAGCTTTGATCAACAGAGTAATTCATCGTCCAAGTCAGCTCAGTACTATGCTGACGACTATTACACCGAACACGACAATGAGGGTAACGATCGCTAGGACAGCCATGGACAAAGAGAGGGAGTTGTTTCAGTTCCAGTAGATCAGGATGGACCTTATGTCGAGGTAATTACCTCAGGAGTGTCAGAGCCATTTCTGCTGGATTCTGGTGCTACAAAAAGTTCTATTATGCACTCAAAACTTCCTAGCGCACCTTTGTCTGGCGAAATGAATGTCTCAGTAGGCTTCTCTGGCGCCCCTGTTAGAAACCCGATCTCTAGTCCTGTTTCCCTTTCTGTTGGCCCCTGTGAATTAGAAGCACCCCTCATTCTTACAACAGGTTGCGGTGAAAATTTGTTAGGATTGGATTTACTAAAGAGGTTGTACGCGACTTTGTACTGTTCTCCCTCGGGAGTACAGCTTACTTTAGGGAAAAAAGTCATTTCTCCAATGTACTTGTCAAAAGAAGGTATCCCAACCGAATTGTCATCACTTCCGGATATACTGTGGGCTAATGGTTCCAATGACGTAGGTCGTTTAGAGATAGCACCGTATGTCATAACTTTGAAAGCCAACATCAGATTGCCACGTATTCCCCAATACAAAATATCTAACGAATGCGAGAAGGCATTATTAACGATCATTTATGATTTGATCGATAAAGATGTTATCGAAGAAACAACAGGAAACGTTTGTAACAGTCCAGTTTTACCGGTCTTAAAACGTACTGATCCTTCACAGCCCCCTGTGTATAGGTTTGTGATTGACCTCCGAGAAGTAAATAAGGTAGTTATACCGCAGTTTCCAGTTGTCCCCGACATTACTGCTTTATTGACAATGGTTCCAGCTTCAGCAGCTTGGTCGTCGGTGATTGACCTGAAGAACGCCTTCTTCAGCGTCCCGATCGCCGAAGAGAGTAGAGACCTTTTCGGCTTCAATTTAGGAGGATGAAGCTTCCGCTTCAAATGCGCTCCTCAAGGCTACTGCGAAAGCCCATCAATATTCAGTCAGGCTCTGAAAACACAACTAGACACAATTGTACTGCCAGATGGGTCAACATTGATTCAGTACGTAGACGATCTACTGATCGCTGCAGACGCTGAAGAGATTTGCAAGGAAGCTACGTTGTCGCTATTACGTCACCTATGTGACATGAAGCACAAAGTCTCCCTTTCAAAACTGCAATTTTGTCGACAAGAAGTAACCTACCTAGGTCACATCTTATCGAAGGAGGGAAGGAGACTGACACCAGAAAGAATACAGGCAATCACAGAACTAAGTGCCCCAAGGACACAGAGAGGGGTTCGAGCTTTTTTGGGCATTACATCGTACTGTAGACAATGGATACCGAATTTCTCACTACTAGCCAAACCCTTACTGTCACTACTCCGCAAAGACACGCCTAATCCTATGCCTTGGTCTGAAGATTGTCAGACGAGTTTCCACGAGTTGCGCGATGCATTGTGTTCGGCTCCTGTGTTGGGAAACCCCAACTACAGTAAGCCTTTTACATTGTATGTCCACGAAAAAGAAGGTTGTGCATTATCAGTCTTAATGCAACTCTTTGGGGACAAACAGCGCCCATGCGCGTATTTTTCGGCAACTCTGGATCCAGTGGCTAAGGCACTGCCAAGTTGTCTAAGAGCAACAGCCGCAGCAGCTGTCTGCATTCGACAGTCTGCTGGATTAGTCATGAATAACACTTTGATCGTTATGGTTCCGCATGCAGTAGACATTTTGCTAAATAGGACAAAGACACAACACCTTACTAGCGCTCGACTATCCAGTTACGAACTTACCCTGCTAGCAAGTCACATCCATATAAAGAGGTGTGATACACTCAACCCCGCTACGTTATTACCCATCCCGACAGAGATAGACAAGATTGACAAACATGACTGCTGTTTCAGGACCGAGGAAGAGACAAAAGGGAGAGTAGACTTACAAGACACTCCCCTTCCCGAATGCAATGATACTCTATGGGTTGATGGTTCATGTTTCAAGTTGCCGAATGGTGATACGACTAGAGCATATGCCGTAACGACGTTACACACCATTGTAGAGACTGCACGCATTTCCCACAGTTCTGCACAAGCTGCAGAGTTGATAGCGCTTACTAGAGCATGTGTGCTGGCGAAAGGAAAGCAAGTGAATGTGTACACTGACAGCCAATATGCCTTTGGTGTGGCTCACAGTTTTGGGAGATTATGGCGTGAACGTGGGTTCCTTACGTCCCTTGGTGCAAAGATACAACATGGCCAGCTAGTCAATGAGCTCCTTGAGTCACTCACCTTGCCCCTACAAGTCGCCATTATAAAATGCAGTGCACACAAAAAGATTCAGGATGATGTTGGCCGGGGGAATGCATTGGCAGATGAGGTTGCGAAAGAAACTGCAAGGAACACAATGAGTCGGATGTATGTCATGGGTCCCGCTAGATGGATTGCTGATGTGGGAATGTGTGAGGACACCATTGAAAGCGTAAAATCGATACAAGCCGAGGCCACTGAGAACGAGATGAATGAATGGAGAGGAAGCACAGGTAGATTGGATGTGAATGGTTGTTGGGTCGAATTATCGGAACACCAGCGATGGTTATTACCTAATGCATACGTACTTGCAGTAGTAACGATGGCTCACGGAATGGCACACATCAGTTCGAGAGGAATATGTAAACTATTGGCCCCAGTATGGCAGAATAGCAATATCCCAAAATGTGCAAAGAATGTGGTCGAAAAGTGTATGGTATGTTTGAAGTACAATCCCGGTAGGGGAACCCCAACTCCAGCTGGTCATTTTGCGCCTCCAACGTATCCGTTCGAGGTTTTGCAGCTCGATTTCATCCACATGGAGAGGTGCAACAATTTGAAATACGTTCTCGTTGTTGTTTGCGCCTTTTCAAGGTGGGTGGATGCTTACCCCCTTAAGGACAACACCGCCTTATCAACTGCCAAAGCCCTTGTCAAAGAGTTCTTCCCTAGGTTCGGTATGCCTAGAATCGTCTGGAGTGATAACGGAAGTGAATTCGTAGGATGCGTGATGAAGAGAGTGTGTGAGTGTTTAGGCATCCACCAGAAATTCCACTCTGCAAATCACCCCCAATCAGCTGGACTAGTAGAGTGCTACAATGGCACTCTAAAACTCAAACTAGCCAAGATCCAAGCCAGTACAGGTCTTAAATGGCCTGACGCCCTGCCTCTAGCACTTTTGTCAACCAGGACGACTGTCCACTCCAGGTTAGGACATGAGATTGTGTTTGGCCGCCCAGCCAACGTCTGGGGCGTGCCAAGACCCAAGAAACTAAGCGAGATAGAACACCCCGTACTGCTTGACTATTTGTGCGAATTGACAACTAAATTGCGTGTTTTACACCAACAGGTTCACAGTTCTTCTCCACCAGCCTCTGACGATCCAGGTCACCTCATCGAACCCGGTTCGTGGGTTTTGGTGCGGAATTTCCAGCGCACCAACAACGGACAGCCGAGGTGGACCGGACCATACCTGGTGTTGCTTTCAACGAGATCTGCTGTTCGGGTTGAAGGCAAGAAGAACTGGGTACATGGGACCCACTGCAAACGGGTCCCTCTACCCCTTCCATACGACCGGTGGGTCAACAAAGGACTTGCCGACTCTGAGACAGAATCCGTACCTCGCTTCATCCCTTTCAGCGATGCCCGTTTGAAAGAAACTAGTACCGAAAAGGAGAGTGATCATATTTTGCAAGGACTTGTGTCACCATCTATGCAATTGGACACTACTGAACCTGAAGATCACACCGTACCTGGGAAACGACGATACAACCTGCGGTCTAGACAAAAGAACTAATAAAAGTTTGATCTAATGTAATTTCCTTTTTCCCCTAAGAACTATTTTTGGATTTTCAGCTCTCTCGTCCCAAGGGAACTAGCTCATTTTTGATTTTTCGAACCGCCATCCGGTTCTGCTGCTAGGGTCGCGGTTGAAGTCTGGGGAGTGCAACTGGGAAGTTCTAGGTCCACGGTTCTGATTGGTCCACGGGAGTTACCCCGGACTGAGCAGAGCGCGCTCCCTGGGAGAATCAATCAACCACCGCGGGCAGCAACTAGAGGATGGAGTTTCCAAGGGTAGAGAGACCTGTCAGGCTCACGAACTTCAGAAAACAGTTATGCACGATACTGTCCAGAAGAAGATTCCTGATACTATGTGTTTTAATGTTATGTAGCATACTTGTGTTTTTTACTAGTTATACACTATTCGTTTTTAAAGTTACCTTTTCGAATGACACCCAGTCACCACCTCCTCCCACTATTTCTCCACACTACTTTCACCCTTTACCTGAACACGAGTCTGCCCGAAGACTCGAATTTGTAAACAACTCTCTCATCCAGCTTCTACACCAACACCAGTCCATAATGAACACGTCAAACTGTTGGATATGCGGACTTATGCCACACACAACCGATAAGGGGATCCCATACTTCATTTTGCCATTCAGCTACTATGGTTCTCTGTGGGCTTTCCAGACCATGTTCTTATTCGCCCTAGAACCATACCCGACCCGTTCCGCTGCGAGCGATTCCAGTAACAAGGCACTAATTGCAGGGATAAGGAACATGAGTAGGGATATCGACACATATCTGACAATGCCCAAAGATGAACTGAGTCCCTACACCCGTCGGAACGTGACTAAACATGGGGTTTACCTGGTCAAGAGCCAGGCAGCACAGAAATCTCGCCCAGTTTGGATAGTGCCCCACCGAGGTCACTTATGCTTACAGGGTATTGGTAGGAACCCCACAGCACAGTTGGGATAGAGCGTTTGCACGGAAACATATGTATTTGCTTCCCGAACATCCCCTATACTTTTGGCAGCCAAAGGCACGTATTTCGTTTGCCACGACCAAGCCTACACGTGGTTACCCTCTGATTTCTCAGGTACATGTTTTATTTCATTTCTGCTGCCTCCCACCTATACGGCCCGAGCAGATTACCATCGGACAAGGACAGCTAGAGGTGTCGTGAGTAAATACGACACCGCGGGTCAGGAATTCGCTGACTTCGCAAAGGGTTTTCTGCCATTTTGGGGGCCTATGGTGAACAGCAGGAATATTCGCCAGTTATCGAGGATAGTTGAATCCGCCGTGACTACTACGGCCGGAGCCCTTGGCAATTTGACAACAGAGCTTCAGTCGGATCGACTTATGACCCTTCAGAACCGAATTGCCTTAGACATCATACTCGCCGATCGTGGTGGTGTGTGTAGAGTCATCCAATCCAGTTGCTGCATATTCATCCCTGATAACGCACCGACAGTATACCAGGCCATCTCCAAACTGCACGAAATATCTGGTTCCCTTCACATTGAGAAAGGGGATTGGTCCCTGCTGGGGTGGTTCTGGGAACTGATCACTGCCTGGGGATGGAAAACTTTGATTTTCATTGGGATGATCTTGGCACTTCTGTTCATGTTTTGCTTGTGTATACAGTGTGCTCCTGCACTATGTGGCCTCTGTGCTACCTCGTGTGTACGGAAGCCTGTGTCGCAGGACGAGCTGAGTAACAGAATGATGCTACAGCAACATCTCCACGAATTTCTTCATACCGATTTGGACTCAGATTAGCATGAGTTATTGCCTTATATGAGGGCAAAAGGAGGGTCTGTGGTTCTCAAAATCCGGACCCTGTTGTTCTCCCGATATCGAGGTCCAATACCCGTGTCACAAAACCTCAACGTACCGAGACGATTTTTGTGTCTACGAACCGATAATGATTAGGACATCATTCCTATGTATTTGCGTTACAATCGAGGGTTGCCAACACCCCTAAATCACAGTTTCCGTCCCATCCCTTAAACTCCATTTTGTGAACGGCATCCATCTTGCATCTTGCCCTCATGATAAGTCAATTAAAGGTCGAGCTTGATCCAAATAGACACGTCCACCTTTCGTGACTTTCCCCTGACCTGTCCCAACTGACTCCACTGTCTTCGGCCAAACCTGTTTAGGCAGCTCCTCGCCCAGTGGCCGAATGCGATAGCATCTACGCATAACATTCCACGAACCATTCACTACATACAGACCATGCTTTCTGCAAACATGCACCTGTCCACGTTCCTTGTTTATGGCCAGGTTTATGACTGGGTTACACCTTTCTTTATTGAGGTTTCATCGATATCTGATGGGAGTTCCAGGCCTAACTGGGTAATCTATCAACGAACTGGACATCTAAAATATGGGCTTGCTTACATGACTTCGCTCTTTGTATTATTGTAGAAATATGTATATTGCCATACCATAAACTCAAGAATTCTTGCTTGAAGCCATGTATCTTGTATATAAGGAGAAGGCTGGTTCTGTAAAAACGAACAGTCTCCCAAGAACCTACCCTCCGTGTGGTGTACTTCTGGGACACGTGTTACTTGGTAGCTACCAATAAAACTTGATCTTTGACTGCGACTAGAAGACTCCGTGTTTCTGTGGTCCGGAACAAGGGAGAACTCAGAGGTCTTCGGGTGTTATCCCCTGACACCAGCGGGTTCCTAAAAACCCGTTACCTCAGGACCCCGACACCGCCAGAACCTGCCTACACGAAGGGATGAAAGACGTCGCCGAGTGGATGAAGGACAGCCGCCTGAAACTGAACTCGGACAAGACGGAAGTCCTCATCCTGGGATCTTCGCCCTCTGCCTGGGATGACTCCTGGTGGCCCCCAGCCCTGGGCACCGCACACAAGCCAACCGACCACACACGCAACCTGGGCTTCATCCTGGACTCCTCCCTCTCGATGACCAGACAAGTCAACGCCGTCTCCTCATCGTGCTTCAACACCCTGCGCATGCTTCGCAAGATCTTCCGCTGGATCCCGACCGAGACCAGGAAGACAGTCACCCAGGCACTCGTCACCAGCCGACTGGACTACGGAAACGCCCTCTACGCCGGAACCACAGCCAAGCTACAGAAAAGACTCCAGCGCATCCAGAACGCCTCCGCCCGACTCATCCTGGATGTCCCCCGACGCAGCCACATCTCCAGCCACCTGAGGAACCTGCACTGGCTCCCCGTCGACAAGAGGATCACATTCCAGCTCCTCACCCACGCACACAAGTCTCTCCACGACCTGGGCCCCAAGTACCTCAACGACCGCATGACCTTCTACACGCCCACCCGCCAGCTACGGCCCACCAGCCTCGCCCTCGCAGCCGTACCACGCATCCGAAGAGCCACCGCCGGAGGAAGATCCTTCTCTTACCTGGCTGCCAAGACATGGAACTCCCTCCCCATCCACCTCCGGCTGACCCAGGACCATCTCGCCTTCAGGAGACAACTCAAGACCAGGCTGTTCGAGCAGTAGCATACCCCTTCCCCTAAGCGCCTTGAGACCCTCCCGGGTGAGTAGTGCGCTATACAAATGGTATGATTGATTGATTGGGATATCAAATCAAATCAATATCTTTATTTAGATATAACACAGATATCTTTAAAAGAAGAATACAATGTTCACGTTATGTACCAAATATTAAAAAAGGAAAAAAAGGCAATCAATTATTGACAGTCGTAATAAAAGTTGAGATCGTCCACATCTTGAGCCTCCTTGTTCCATAACATTTAAAAATAAGATTTAAAAACACAAATATATAGTGAACCAAAGGGAAAGTTGGTTAACTCGTAGTGTACAAAACTCTTCACCGCTTTTATATTACTCTCGCAGTCAATAGCATCCTGCATTTAGAAACAACCCAATATTTTTAGGGATACTGCGCACGCTCTTTTCGTATTGTTCTCCTTGGAGTAGGTTGTAAGGTGGGTTAGGTGGTTAAAAAGAGTAAGGGGGAAGCTTAATGGGACCTCATTTGCTTAAAATTACGGTATGCTTGCTGAATGAAATTTGCTAGTCTTATATTTAGGGCTGTATTTTCAGGATCTAAAGCCACAATAATGGCTTGCCTACAGGTCAGGGCACCTAGCCTGTTTCATTCAGCTTTTAGTTTGCACCTGCGTTGGAAATTAAAAAGTGGGCAAAGGCAGACCACATGCAGCAGGGTTTCAGCCGTTTTACCACACCCTCTACATGTTGGATCTTCCACCGTGCGTCTCCAGGAAGGCAGATCTTGCAAAAAAAGCCAGTCACCCATCCTAATAGCAATAAGGCTATGTTTTAGGTACAGTGAATACGTACAAGACAGATAAATGGCGGGGGCTAGCCATCTATACGAGTTTATGAGAGCCCAGGCATGACTACGTTTCGCAAAAAGTGCTTTATCTGTGGTGAGTGATCTCATTCTCACACATTTTTTGATGGCCTTTTTAAATGCTGTCTGACTGGGGTTAAGTGCCCATAGGTCACTCGCTGACATTTGATGAAATTTGAAAAGGCGACCAAACGTTCCACCTGGGTTTTTCTGGGTGATTTCTAGCCATACTAAAGATTCTAATGTGCCTGGGTCCGCTTGTCTCAGTTTATGACAAAGGTTTAGGTAAGAGCCGACGTTGGAAGCCTCATAGTTTGATAACCCCATCTCTAATCTTATCTGTGCTGCGGATGCAGAGTTTGGCAGCTGGAGGACTCTTTTATATATTCTGGTCGTATGTTGGTTTAAAGCGATGTTCAATTTGCCTCTGTATATCTCTATGCCGTATGATAGAGTGGGGCCAATTTTCGCTCTCATAACTTCCAAAAGAGGAGTTAGTGTTGGGCCTGAGAGATTTTTGGAGAGCTTCCCTAACGAAACAGCAAGGGTCGTAGCTTTAATCACAATCTCATTCCGCTGTTTTATTAGATTACATCTGGAGTCCAGGTGGACACCTAGGTATTTATACTACTGACCTATAGCGAGACTTGTATTGTTGAATGACCACCCGCCACCGGCGTGTCGTTTTTTACCAAAGAGGACAACTTGCGTTTTCTTAAGGTTGACCTCTAGTTGATTCGTGATTGTATAACTAAACAGTTTGTCAAGGAGCCTTTGCAGCCCGACCCTGGTGAGGCTAAAGAGAACCAGGTCATCGGCATACAGAAGGTTACTTAAAGCAGTGCCTCCCACCTTTGGGGGGTGACTGTTTGTATCGTCCACAGTGCCCGACAGATCTGATATGAACAGGATGAAGAGAAGTAGGGCCAGCACACACCCCTGCTTCACACCTCTGGTTGTCATGATTTTCCACGAGAGATGTGGGCCAGACCCCAACTTCACCCAAACCCAAGTACGGGAGTGTAGTTAAATGATTGCCTCCAGTAGTTTATTGGGGATCCCCAATTCCTTAGTTTTTCCCATGGAGCCACTCTGGGGACCCTGTCAAATGCTGCTTTGAAATCGACAAAGCAGCAAAGCACTGACCTAGATGTTAAAAGTGCTTTGTCGGCAATGGTTGACACTGCTAATAGGTTGGTCATGGTCCATGAGTTGGCAACAAACCCTGTCTGGTTCATCGGTATCAGGTTGTTTTCCTTTGCCCATAGCCTCAGGTCCTCCAAGAGGAGGCCTGCGTAATGCTTAGCCTCTATGTCCAGAAGGGCAATGAGTCTGTAGATGTTCGGCGAGGCACGGGATCCTGATTTATGGATTGGGTGGATTATGGCTCCCTGCCATGAGTCAGGGATTGTAGCACTTTTCAAAGCATAATTAAAAAGGTTTGTTAATATTCCTGACCAGAAGACTATGTCGGATTTAAACAGACTCTGTGGAAGGCCATTTGGGCCCGGTGCTCCATCTGATCTTACTTTTGTCACTGGTGTAGCAACCCTTTCTTGAGTCACCTCAAGGTCCTCGTTGACAGAATAAAAGCGTGCGGACTCTCTTGGGGGGCTGTGTCCTGTTGGTCCTGGATGTTCTGGAGACTTGAAGTGGTCAGTGAGGAATGTTGCCCAATCCGATTCTTGGATATTTGCTGATCCAAAACTCGATGTACTCGGGTTTGTCCGGTTGATTAAGGCCCAAAATGTTCTTGAGTTTTTATTCTTACTCTCCCACACCAGTTTGCACCAGAATTGGTTTTTGTGCGACTGTTAATCATCGCCAGCCTGAAGGACTTTTGGGCGGTTTGGTAATGGTTTAAGCATTCACTGTTCCCCGGGCATTTTGCAAGTAGCCGCAAGGCGTTGTTTCTGGCTTTCTTAAGTAACTTTGTCTGTATTGACAGTGTAAACTTGCGACGCTGGGTTGGCCTTTGGGCCTGCTGTTTTGCTGGGAAAAGGTTGGTCAGGTGGGAGCAGAGCGTCGACCAGGTCGCAATCATTGAGGCATCTTGGTCGATTCCGCCTCTTATGACGTCCATACTTTCTTGTAGGATGTTCGGGCTGATGTCTTCACTCCACTTGAGACGCTTTAGGTTCTCCGTGTGTATTCCCCGGCAGGTTAAAGGAGCAGGTTTATGGTTCACTTGTTTTATGTTGAAGGATATGACCTTGGGCCTGTGGTCACTTTCGATTCGTGGATGAATACGGAAGCTAGCCAGGCAGTGAAGCAAGGCAGAATTGCAGATGGTATAGTCCAAGTAAGATTGCTTTCTGCCATTTGTCCAGGACCAGTTTGGAGGGGTGTCACCCGCCGACCTGCCGTTGATTACCAAGTAACCAGCACTGTAAAATCGCATCACACTGAGTTCGCCCAGTCCACAGTGTGCTTGATTCGAAGGTTTAGTTTGTGTCACGGCCTCTGTGATCGGAAATAAAAAAGGCCCTTCAGTGTCTAATAATTTGCCCTGAAATAGGTTAGTGTTAAAATCTCCCGTGACTATACAGTCTGCGCTGGGGTATTCCGCGGCTATGTCGCTCATAATTTCCGTTAGATGAGCCAGGTGGTCTTTTTTTGTAGGTGTACTTGGGTTAATGTACACGTTTAGAAGGAAAAGTGAGCGCTGATTCCTCCATGAGCTAATTTTGACCCCAAGTAGCCAGTCTTCGTCTATGGATAGTCGTAAAATTGGGCCTTTTTAGTTGTTTGATATGTATATTGACAGGCCCCCTTTAGAGTGACCATAGCGGCTGTCCCTGAGTGCTGGTTTCCATAGCTCAGTAAAGCCAATGACGGGACATCCTTGTAAGGCCCAGGTTTCCTGCATGGCTATTATTGCGTGCTCGAATAGAAAGGAGAGGGTTTCAGGGTGCATGAGCTTCTGCTGGAGTCCGCTTATGTTCCAGGAACACATTAAAAAGGTGGAATCTACTTGTGGGTTAAGCACAGTTGTTGGTGAGGCCACTTGGGAGATTGACTTTACCTGGGTTTTGTGATTGGGGCCCCTGCGCTCCACTTTGAGCGGTCATTCTAGGCTTTTGGTTGACAGGATGGCTGGGAGCCACTCCCATCCTTGCTTTGTGTCGACGTAAGAGACCACTGTTGGAGGGGTTTTATACTGTTCTTCGGGTCCTGACGCGTTTTTTAAAATTGGTCTGGAGTGTTTCTCTGGTCTAGTGATTCCGGCTTTACAGGGTGGGGTTGGCTGGGGTGGAATATGGGTACACTCGAATGCCCCAGTCCCGCAGAGTGGCCTTATGGTCCAAAAAAGCTCCTGCCCAGCTGGCCGACTTGAGACACACCAGGGTAACCTCAGATGGTTGAGTGCCTCTTGGTGGAAAAAATTCGATGGATTCTATGTCGTCCGAAACCAGGCCTGCGAGCCCCGGGATGCCGTCCACTAGTTTTATTATGTTCGACCTGTTAAGGATGTCTTGCTGGCCCTTTGATTTGTATTACGGTGCCAGTAGAATATAAAAATGTGGTGGATTGTTTTTGTTCTCGTTATTTTTTACACTTGGGGTCGTCTTATTAAATTTATTAGGTAACAGGCCTGCGTCTTGTTCCTGCTCCTGTTGCATCGGGCGATGTGAGGCATTCCACAAAGGCTGCCTGTTTTCAAGGAGAGTTATTTTTTGATTATGAATTGTTTTTGTAAGGTTCATTCTTGATATTATGGAATCCGCCTGTGTCGGAATTGAGGCTAACACTGGTTTAGGTTTTGCTTGGGTCACTATAGACCCAGGTAGGCTTAGTTCGTCGATTTTCATCCTTGGCTTTTCTATGACAGTGCTGGGCTCATCTACTGCTATTCGCACCGCACGTTCAGTTGGATCATGGGAACTCCCCGCGGTTAGTTGGGTGGTGGATGCAGGTGGATCCCCTTTAGGGTTGTTGACGCTGTTTTTTGGGGGGGGGGTAGTGCAACTGTCTCACTTGGAGCTTTTTTACTAGCCGCCATTTCAAAGAGGGGAAACAATTCTGAGTGGACAGCAGTTGCTTTTACCCTTGTTTTGTTTCTCTGTTTGCGCAGGCGTTTGCGCTCTCTCTTACTACAGGGTGGTTGATGGGCTGGTAGCCCTTCCGAATTAGAGGGGGCCGAGGTCACTAAACTGGCCGCTCGCAAGCCGCAACGCGATAAGGGAACACTGACTTCCTGATTTTTACAGCCCACGGACGCCCTTGGACCATTTTGGCAGTAGCTTTGGGGCATTAGGACGGGCGCGGGACTGCGAGGTCCAGCACCCTCAGCGGTTTCACACTCGCCGCAGCTGGAGCATCTTCCCGCCCCCTTCTACTTAGCTCCACCCCCACACGCGAATCGCGGGCCGCGCGCGGGAGTAGCGCGGGCGCAGCCCGGGCCAAGGGCGGGCCCGTTGTAGCCCGTTAGAGACCGCGTAAGGCCGGGCCGGGCCTCCCCTCTAACTTCTGAGCCCGAGTTGGACTGAACGTACGTGCACGTATCATATATTATTGTTTAATTGTCATTTGGGTTTCACTTTTAATATTTTTGTTCGATATTTGATAATTATGTGCACGCGAGGGAGCAGAAGTAAAACGGCAGCGGGGGGGGGGGGCACTACAAACAGGCACTCTAGATAACTTCATAATAAGGGCAAACACCTTCATAGAGCAAGAAATTTCATCAATGGAGCGCAGAGTATCCCAAGACCTTGCCCTGGCAAAAAGATCATCTATGGGCCACTTTGCAACAGCTAAAACTCCCGACCAACCAAAGGGCATGGTCCCTTTGGAAACCCCCGTAGTAACCCATGCCGATATACATGTTCACAGACAGAGTTTGCCTGGCACAGTAGATCTATCAGTATCTCGTCTATCACTTGAATCTCAATTAAGTATAGACTTAGAAAAAACTCTTGACATAGCTGCTATTACTTCACCTGATGATCTGAGTGCTAGCCAGCTGAAGGGTAAGAAGGAGGGAGCTATCCCTAAAAAACTCAAGCCAAAAAAAGTAAGGGATAGGGGTAAACAATTGAAAAAGACTCGTGGGGATTCTGTTTTAATCCTGGATATAGAGCACGATGCCTCTCGTAATGTCTCCTCCAAAGAGGCCTTCAGTAGAGCGAATGCAGAGGCCCCGGAAAATCTGGACAGGATTAGTGTCAGGGATGACGAGGTCAATATTTCACTCCTACCTAGGATAGCTGAACTCTTCAAACTATATCTTACGCCCATTGAGATAAGACTAGCCCACATTGAAAAACAGCTAGGCGACCTGTGCGCTGTGCCCAAAAAACAAAATCCACAGGGGGCTCAAAAAATAGGGGGAAACAAATCCAACACCAATAAACCTGCCGACCAGGCTACCAAAAAACCCCCAACATTAGTGATCAACCCAAAACCTAAGTTGGTATTGGCCCCCGAGAAGTCAGCTGCAGCAAAAACTAAAACCTGTGCCACTCCCCCCTCGAGATTGGGCAGACTTCACCCAGGGTATATACCATGCAAGTAAATAAGAATAAGAACGATGGAGGTTCACTTAGGAGAAGAGCGGTGAACCTGCCCCCCGAGGCAAGTCCCTACGTTGTGGTTATGACGGGGGTCCCTGAATTGGGTGAAGCCAACGAGGAAGCTGACTGGTCATTAAAAAACAAGGTCCAACATTTGCTTAACTCAAATCGACCCTTACCCCCTAACCAGACAAGCAGGATCTTGACGGTGCGCAGGGTAACATGGGTGGGACATGAGAGGAAATCGGTTCAAGGTGATTGTGTCCTGATTAATTTTGCGGATCCTCACACGGCTGACCATGTTTGCGCATGGAACACTCAGGATAGATATGAGGGAATTGCAACTAGACGAATTTCCTTCTTTTATCCCCCTAGGAGTGGACCAACACGTGATTGGGACATTGACAGAAATTGGCATATAGTAGGGCATCGTGAGCGGAGCGGAGATTGGGGGATGTGGGGGGCGCAGCGCCCTAGGGAGCCAGCTTACAGGGAAAATTGGTGTGGTTTCCAAACTGCAAATAGATTCAGTTGCCTGGAGATGGTTGACTGACAGCTAAATCCTACTAGTTTATTAGAGGGTGAGAGGATTGATCCTGTAGTTTTAAGGGGGGGCGGAAGTGGGCTTGGTGGGTCTATAAATGGTGGTTCTGTAGTATTAGATGTCCAGGAGGTTGGGGGAGAAAGTGTGGTCCATATCACTCGTGGTCCGGCATCCATAGGAACAGACAGCACCGCTGAATTAGGGTCAATTCCCATAAATAATGATAGTGAAGTAAACATTTTGAATATGACTTGTCATACTTGCCCAGTTGTAGTAAAGGAGGTTGTGGGAGAACCTGTAGGGGGTGGCTTAGTAACGTCATCCCAGCTGGATGGTATCCGAGACGTAATCCGTCCAGTATCAACAATTGTAGCCCCATTGAACGACCATGGGGACAGACTGGCCTTGTTATCATGGAATATAGCGGGTCTGGCTAGTAAAGTGAAGGATCCTGACTTCCTGGCATTCATAGACAATTTCGATGTAATTTGCCTACAGGAATGACGGAACTATCCGAGATACATCTCAATGGTTTTCGCACATTTTTTACGCCAGCGCGGCATTCTAGCAGGGGTAGGCCCTCAGGCGGATTATGTACTTTTATATCTAACACTGCAAATGTGTCAGTTAAATGTCCACCTGATAAGGGCAATCATCACTTTTATCAGACATTAACACTCATGACGGGAGGAAACCAGTATATCAATCTGATCAACCTTTATAATAACATTCCAGGGGAAGATCGGATTAGGATAATGGACGACCTAAAAGCAGACCTGAGTAGGGGAACTGGCCCAGAACAAGAGGGTAGGTGCACTTTAGTGACAGGAGATTTCAATTGTCACCTTTGTCCTCTTAGTAATCATGACATATGGTTAACTTGAAGGGAGATCCCTGTACTCACTTTGAAAACTCCCCGTTTGGGAATCTATTGAATAGCTTGCTATTTGATTATGATTTAGGTTTTGTAAATGAGCTCTGTAACCCCCAGGTTGAGTTTTTACCAACTTTTATCGGGAGGGGCTCGAACTCGGTGATTGATTTCATGTGATCACTACACGTCATCATTGTAATGTCCGATCATTTAATACAGAGAATATTGCTCTTAGCGATCATTTTCCAATCTCCGCAACTTTCAGCAGGGTAGTGGGACGAGCCAAAAGATCCAATTTTATAGAAAATCTACATAGTCATGGGATATACCTAAGTCGAACAAATGGCTATGCAATAAAATGGAGCAAGGTTGACCCTTTAGGTTTTCTACAAAATTTGGTAGCAGAGCATTTACAAGATTTTATGATCTGCCTTGCGGAAAATCTAAATTTCGTAGAGGTCGCGGCAGCTTTCCAAAACATAGCGCACAAGTCCTTAGCAAATTAACAGGGATTGCTCGGGGGGGGGGGACAGTCGCAAAGCGAAGGGTTGGTTTAATTCTGCTTGTAGTATGGCGCACGCCCTTCTTAAAAGAACTTTAAAAGCAGTGCCAAAAATCCCCCTAGAAATAATGTCTGCTAGAGCAATTTATAAACTTGCCCTCGAAAAGCGCAAAAAAGAACTGAAAGAGGCGGCATGGGGAGATCTACTTAAGGCGTGTACACTAAGAGACAATACTACATTTTGGAGAGCAGTAAACGCTCCTTTCTTTGTGGACTGAAGTTGTGATGTGATGGAGATCGCCATAGAGGAGACGATCTGGGTTAGCCATTTTACTGAACTCTACAAAATAGACAACACTGTCAGAATAGGCAGGACAAATACAAATGAGCACGTAACATTAGAGTCTACTTCCCATGAATTATTTCCCCTAGAAATAGTTTTCTCCCTAGCAGAGGTGGAACTGGCTATTGTACAAAGTTCTAATAGCAAGGCCCCAGGACCAGATGGGATTCCCATTGATATTTAAAAGGAAAACACCTCTTTATGGGCACCGCTCCTGACAAATGTGTTAAACAGCTATAATAAAGTTGGATTTCCGTCCACTTGGCAGGATGCGATAGTAGTGCCAATATTCAAAAAGGGCGATCGTAATGATCCCAAATGATACAGGCCCATTTTACTGCTTGACTCCCTTATGAAGGTGGCAGGTCGAGTTATATTAAACAGACTACAGGGATGGGCTAAGGATAAAGGCATTTTATCTAAATTTCAATATGGGTTTAAGTCCGGTCTTGGTACTGTTGAACAAGGACTCAACTTGGCATTGTTGATAGGGAAATATAAGACCGCAAAAAAGGGACTTATTTATGACATTTGTTGATCTTAGTTCAGCATTTGACTGTCTAAATCACGATGTTTTGTGGGATACCCTGTCACGGCTTGGAGTGGATCCAAACATTCGATATTTTATCATGGAACTATACAGAGGGGCAGGGGCGAAGGTGCGTTACGGTAAGAAAGGCGAATGCTCAGATAAGTTCCCAATAATGAAGGATCCTGGCGCCCTTTCTTTTTAACCTTTATATTAACAGTGTAGCAGATCACTTAACACATCTGGCCGTGGACTTTCCTCAAATCGATGGCACGGCGGCACCTATTTTACTTTACGCAGATGATGCGGTTATTATGTCAAGAACTCAAGTAGGTCTCCAGAAGGCGCTAACTGGATTCTCAGCATACATGGGTTCTAGGAGCCTACAAATAAACATAGGGAAAACCTACACTATGTGCTGCTCATCAAAAAATAAGGTTTCTTGCTACACATTTTTAGAGCAGTCAAAGATAGAAATGACAAACACTTTTTAATATTTGGGGGTTGTTTTTAATAGTAATTGCTCATGGACTACAGCCATTACTACCAGGTGTTTAGCTTTTTCGCGAGCCATTGGGGCATTAATGCAGTTTGCAAACAAGCTGGGCGGCAGGCCAGTACGCATTTTGCTTGACATTTATAAAGCTAAGTGCGTATCGACCGCCATATATGGAGCTGGGATCTGGGGTATCTCAGATTGCCAGGAAATACAGGTGAAGGAAAATGGATTTCTTAAATATTTGTTAGCTGTTACTAGGTCTACCCCAACCTATGCCTGCCATAAGGAACTTGATTTGATTTATATTACTGATTTAATTAGGATCAGTCCAGTACTGCTCTGGTATAAAATATGGACCTCCACAGAAACTGATCTTAACAAGGCAATCATCACAGATTACATGAGGCTTGTGGGGTCAAAAAATATAGAGTGGCTTTCCTACGTGCAGGATTTTTTAACAAATATAGGGCACCCAGAATTTTATCACACGCCCTTATTAATAACTTCCATTTCCAAAAAGACTCTCTAAGAAAAATGTACCTCCTTCTTGGCCGATCAACGCTGGTATGTTGAGGGTAAGAAGGCTTCAGTGCTTCATCACCTTTAATTATTGCAGGAATCTGGTCTAAGTAATTGCCCATGCGATGATCGTTCTGCACAGTCTACTATTCATTGTGTTCTTTTTTGCAAATTTTATGGGTGGGAGAGGAGAAGATACCTAACTCCATTATTAAAGCACTGGGGTTTAAGGCAGTGCAGACCAGCGCTCTTTAAGATTCTCCTACTCCAGGATGAAAAACACATCATTACTGTAACAAAGTTCTTAAAATTCATCATTAGATGTAGAACTTCAATGAGCCAATGAATTGTGAACTGTACTATGCACTTTTTGTAAATAGTCTGAAAATGAATTGATGTAGTGGAACTGAAATTGTTTATCTTAAATCAAAATGTTAACCTTAAACATCCTAATGTTTTTTACATGTGCTTTTATGGTTTTTATGGAATCGAATAAAGCTATCTTTGACTTTGACTTGACACTAAACTGGCCGTTGGGCCTATCACTTGACGGTCCATGCAGATTGTGCACCCACTTGGGGCCCCGGCGTTTTCAGTCATCGCTTTGATCGAGTCAAGGCCCGTTGATGCTGATTGAGGTTGGCCTGATTTTGACTGCTCGCTCGGCTGGTTTGGACAAAGAACTGTTCCCCCGCTTGACTTGGTACCTTTGTTTATAATAGACCACGGATTAGCACGATCTTGGATCGTGTCTGGCATTTTTTGCAATTGCGAACAGGGGGTTATGGGTGAGTTGCTTCCCTTCAGCTGTTTGACTTCTTTTATTACACTAGTTAGGAAGTCTGGAAGCGAGGAAAGTGAATCAATGATTGGGGAGCAGCAACAGACCGACTGTATGAGCTTTGTCGAGGCTTGCGCTCCTAGTATTAAATTGTTCAGTTTATCGAGTTTATTATCAATCCCTGCCGTAAACAGCGCTAGGGTATTCAAAAGCTCGACCTGTGCATCCAATTTATCTGAATGGTAATTTAATGCGTTAACTGTTTGTTGGAAGGTTTGAAGAAGTTGAGGCCAGACCCCGGTTACTGTGGGTTCTTCTTAGTTAGGCTTTTTGTTTGGCGTGTGATTGGCGGGGTGTTGATTGTCTTTGAAAAAGAATGACAGGTCCGCTAAAAGCTGGTCATTAGGATCGGATTGTTTGGGCGATTTTTGTGGAGATGTCATTATTGCTGCTGGCGGTGAATATGCAATGTGCTGGGGACTTGACGCATCCAGGGGTTCCTTGGGTGTGCTTTTGATTTGAAGTAAGTTGGACAGTTGAGGAATGATATTATGCACCTGCGTATTTTGTGCATGGATTTGTGCAAGTGTTAGTTGACGATGGGAAACCATTGTGGGTTCCTTTGGCACGACTGGATCTTGTCGGGGGGATGATATTGGTATTTCCGGTTTCTGAATTTGATCTGTAGAAAAGCTTGGATTATGCTGTCAACTCACCGGAGAGGGTTGCAGCGGGCAAACTCCTTGCATATCCTCTGCAGTAGGTGAGAGTTGCTGGCCGAGTTGCGGCTCTAAGTGGTGACTAAAAAGGTTTTGTTTGAAGCTTGCACCCCCCAGTCGGGCCAGAGCCAAGTCGTTAAGTGCTGATCCAAAGATGTAAACTCCCGGAGGTTGAGTTGACTCCTTGGTTTTCGTTGGCCGCCGTAGTGGGGATGGCAGTTGTAGGGGGGGCGTACTTATTTCAGCTTGCTGGTCCGAGGCTACAAAATTGGTTGACTCCTGGGGCTGGAACTTTGGAGGAGCGTTGGTCGTGGTTGGGATTTTTTTTAAGTAGTTCAACAAGTTCGAAGGTTTTAAGGCATTTGACGTGGCAATACTCTTGCCTTTGAGACTGGGGTTGCAGCATCCATCTGGCGAAGATTTTGCTGCAACCGCTGCTTCCTGACAGGCCATGGGGGGGTTGTGATTATCCGGATGGAGCTCTTCATTGGTTGCCAGCTGTTTTGATTTCCACCGTTTTAGTGCCGCTATGGTCTTTCTTACTTTCCCTGATCTCATGGGGTTGGTTGACTTGTTGAGGCCAATGCTGTGCTGAGGTGGCTGTGGTGACTAAGTTGAATGAAGTGGCACTACCGAAGCTATTACAAGTCTGAGAGGGGTTGCGGTGCCTTAGGGCTCTGATGAGTCTGGTGGCTCTGATGGCTCTGATGGGTCTGGGAATGCTGCCAGCTCTGACGTCGCTGACTGGCTGAGTGGTATTGTGCTATTGATTAAAACTCTAGGCTGTCGGAGGGCTTTCAGTTGTCCTGTTTACAAAGGGCTGCCGGTTGGTTGATGGTTGGCAAGGTGCACTTTTTAGCACTGTTTGCCCTTTTGTGGGCGCATGTCTCGTTGTTAACTAAGTCGAGGCACCCCCCGCACTTTTGACTTTTACCGACCCCAGTGCCTGTCAGCGGTGACCCACACACGCTGCACCACTCGGACCTGGACCGGACTGGGCCGGACTGGCTGAACAGGGAGTCCAGACCTCGCCTCTGTGTTAACCCCCCACCAGATGGGGTCGCACAGATAGTAAAAGGTCAGTCGACTCGACCGGTCAGCTAATCTGCCAGCCAGGCGACTACCCGAGCAGGCAGTGAGGCCGGCCGTCACTCGGCAAACTCGGGGGGGGGGAGCGGCCCCAGAGCTGGAAAAAGCAGACGGCTGCACAAACAGCTGGCTGGCTAAGCGGGTGGGTGAAAGCGGTGCAGAAGCGGGCACGGCAGGCCAGGGCAAACGCGGGACGTAGCCAACAGGGGGAAAGATTAGTATGCGACAACGTGCGGATCAGAACGGAGGGGGGGCTGAGCAAGGGCATACGTTTACCGTTTACCGTTTGAACTAACCAGCCAAGCACCCCTCCCACTACCGGCATCGGCAGCGGCGGGGGTGGTGGAGACGGTTGCACGCCTCACCTCTCCTCACCCTCACCTCCTCCCCGCACTTTCCTCGTCAGCTTACCGGTGTTCCATCACTGCCACTGCCGGTCCTGACTATGCCGGCAAATCCCCCGGAGGGAAACCGAGTCAGCTTCCCGACCGCAGCGACGTTTCGCCTCGCCTCAACCTCGCTGCGATCACCATCCAGCTCCGCCCACCTCACCTCACCACGCCTTGCCTGACGACACGTCCGGACAGCAGCTACAGTTCCGTTAGTGGGACGCGGCCAATAGCTCATCCAGTCAAGAAACAGATATAGCAGAGCAACCATATGAACTTGCAAGAATTATTGAAAAATCATATGAAGAACTAGATAGAGATAGTTTGGGTGGGAAACCATTAAAACCCCAACTAACAGAAAATCCTGAAAACGTTTTTATTAAAAACAATCTCACTACTCCTAAGTGGGAGAATAGTAAACAAACACTTCATAAAGAGAAGCGTTCTCAGTCCAGAGGAAGATCTCCCCAACGGGGAGGAAGGTCTCCCCAACGGGAGCCCTCTGAAAAGAGGTATAACCTCAGAAATAGGCATAATTTGAGAAAACCTGATAGCTATCAAGATACTGATACACGTTCCTCTCCTACCTTTCAGACTTCCTCACAGAAATCCGAAAGAAGAGGACGATCTGAACATAAAGAAGAACGTGTGAAGTCCAAAGACAAACAGCACGTTCCAAAAAAAAAGAAAACTCAATTCACCAAAAAGAAGGTGGCAAGCGTAAAGACCAGACATGCCGAGGATCTTGAGGACACAACTCAAGAACGGGGAATGGGCCCAGATAATGCTAGACAGCGCAGCAGAAGTAACCATAGCTCGCAAGATCCTGAAGGATCATCTGGAGACATTGGACTTGAATAAATGCATTCAAGTTGTAACTGCCGACACCAGGGTTAGTGTACCCCATAAGTTATATGAAGTAACGCTCTGGATGGAGGGGGACATACCTAGAACAATAAAAGCACTCTTTTGGGCGAAGCTTTCTAATAGTTATGACATTCTTCTAGCTGAACAAGACTGGCCACCTGAATTTGTCAGGGACGGCCACATGGCAAAGAGATAATGATGCCAGCCTTCTCAAATCGCATTCCAATACACACAAAATACACATATGCCAGAAAATGGGCAGTAGCCCATGCTCCAGCATTATATAAAAATCATGTAGGATGGGATGAGGACTCTCCTCACCATCAAATACAGTTAACAAGCATTGGAAATGCAATAGGTCTCGGATTTATTTGAGTTAGAGCTAATGGCATTGTAAATGGCAATGTCTTTTAGCCATGTGTTATGGAGTGTATGCATGTGGTGTGTAGTGGAATTATGTGGGTTGGATTGGACTTGTAGCAATGGTGGCATGCTGTGCTTTAGATGAATATGTTTAAAAGTAAAGTGCACCACTCTGCTCTCACTCATGCGGTCACTCTCACTCTGCTGTCACTCATGCAGTCACTCTCACTCTGCTGTCACTCATGCATGCAGTCAATCTCACTCTGCAGTCACTCATGCTGTCACTATCACTCTGCTGTCATTCATGCAGTCACCCTCACTCTGCAGTCACTCATGCAGTCTCACTCACTCTGCAGTCACTCATGCTGTCACTCTCACTCTGCAGTCATTCTCACTCTGCAGTCACTCATGCTGTCACTCTCACTCTGCAGTCATTCTCACTCTGCAGTCTCGCATCCAGTCACTCTCACTCTGCAGTCACTCATGCAGGCACTCTCACTCTGCAGTCACTCATGCAGTCACTCTCACTCTGCAGTCACTCATGCAGTCACTCTCACTCTGCTGTCACTCATGCAGTCAATCTCACTCTGCAGTCACTCATGCTGTCACTATCACTCTGCTGTCACTCATGCAGTCACCCTCACTCTGCAGTCACTCATGCAGTCACTCTCACTCTGCAGTCCCTCATGCTGTCACTCTCACTCTGCAGTCATTCTCACTCTGCAGTCACTCATGCTGTCACTCTCACTCTGCAGTCATTCTCACTCTGCAGTCTCGCATCCAGTCACTCTCACTCTGCAGTCACTCATGAGGTCACTCCCACTCTGCAGTCACTCATGCAGTCACTCTCACTCTGCAGTCACTCATGCAGTCACTCTCACTCTGCTGTCACTCGTGCAGTCACTCTCACTCTGCAGTCACTCATGCAGTCACTCTCACTCTGCAGTCACTCTCACTCTGCAGTCACTCATGCTGTCACTCTCACTCTGCAGTCATTCTCACTCTGCAGTCACTCATGCTGTCACTCTCACTCTGCAGTCATTCTCACTCTGCAGTCTCGCATCCAGTCACTCTCACTCTGCAGTCCCTCATGCAGTCACTCTCACTCTGCAGTCACTCATGCAGCCACTCTCACTCTGCAGTCACTCTCACTCTGCTATCACTCATGCAGTCACTCTCACTCTGCAGTCACCCTTGCTGTCACCCTCACTCTGCTGTCACTCATGCTGTCACTCCCACTCTGCTGTCACTCTCACTCTGCTATCACTCTCACTCTGCTGTCACTCTCACTCTGCTGTCACTCGTGCAGTCACTCTCACTCTGCAGTCACTCATGCAGTCACTCTCAGTCTGCAGTCACTCATGCAGTCACTCTCCCTCTGCAGTCACTCATGCTGTCACTCTCACTCTGCAGTCATTCTCACTCTGCAGTCACTCATGCTGTCACTCTCACTCTGCAGTCATTCTCACTCTGCAGTCTCGCATCCAGTCACTCTCACTCTGCAGTCACTCATGCAGTCACTCTCACTCTGCAGTCACTCATGCAGTCACTCTCACTCTGCAGTCACTCTCAATCTGCTATCACTCATGCAGTCACTCTCACTCTGCAGTCACCCTTGCTGTCACCCTCACTCTGCTGTCACTCATGCTGTCACTCCCACTCTGCTGTCACTCTCACTCTGCTATCACTCTCACTCTGCTGTCACTCTCACTCTGCTGTCACTCATGCTGTCACTCTCACTCTGCTGTCACTCATGCAGTCACTCTCACTCTGCGGTCACTCATGCAGTCACTCTCAATCTGCAGTCACTCATGCAGTCACTCTCACTCTGCAGTCACTCATGTTGTCACTCTCACTCTGCAGTCACTCATGCAGTCACTCACTCTGCAGTCACTCATGCAGTCACTCTCACTCTGCAGTCACTCATGCAGTCACTCTCACTCTGCAGTCACTCATGAAGTCACTCTCACTCTGCAGTCACTCTCACTTTGAAGTCACTCATGTTGTCACTCTCACTCGCTGTCACTCATGCTGTCACTCTCACTCATGCTGTCACTCTCACTCATGCTGTCACTCTCACTCTGCAGTCACTCTCACTCTGCAGTCACTCTCACTCTGCAGTCACTCTCACTCTGCAGTCACTCTCACTCTGCAGTCACTCTCACTCTGCAGTCACTCTCACTCTGCAGTCACTCTCACTCTGCAGTTACTCTCACTCTGCTGTCACTCATGCAGTCACTCTCACGCTAGGGTCACTCATGCAGTCACTCTCAATCTGCAGTCACTCATGTTGTCACTCTCACTCTGCAGTCACTCATGCAGTCACTCACTCTGCAGTCACTCATGCAGTCACTCTCACTCTGCAGTCACTCATGCAGTCACTGACACTCTGCAGTCACTCATGAAGTCACTCTCACTCTGCAGTCACTCTCACTTTGCAGTCACTCATGTTTTCACTCTCACTCGCTGTCACTCATGCTGTCACTCTCACTCTGCAGTCACTCTCACTCTGCAGTCACTCTCACTCTGCAGTCACTCTCACTCTGCAGTCACTCTCACTCTGCAGTCACTCTCACTCTGCTGTCACTCTCACTCTGCTGTCACTCACTCTGCTGTCACTCACTCTGCTGTCACTCTTACTCTGCAGTCACTCTCACACTGCAGTCACTCATGCTGTCACTCTCACTCAATTCAATTCAATTTATGAAGCTTTATTCGGTACAAATGAATGACCATAAAAGCACAAGCATAAAATATACAGTAATTCATAAGAAGTATTAAAAGTAAGAAATATTTACAGATAAAATTAACAATCAAGGTTCATTGAAGCACATACTTTTCCTGGAATTAATGCACTTATTTAAAAACGTTGCAATATAAAAGCTGATATCCGCAGATTGTAGGTTAAAAATTAAGTCCATAGCCTGTTTAACTGTACGTACACCATACTTGACAAACATGGGTTTCAGGAAGGTAGTACGAAAGTTCATGTACAGTTTGCAAAACAGCAGAAAGTGCAAAGTGCTCTGGGTAGACACGCCATCACACATGCATAGCCCCGTCGGATGTTTCCTGATGTTCGGGTGGGCCACTAAATAATGTGCCATACCAAGTCTAAGTCTAGTGAGCACAAATTTATGTGACTGCCTAGTCACCATGGTTAAGTAAAAAGGAAATCCTTCCCCCAAGCTGTATCTGTTGTAAAACTTAACAGTGGACAGCAATCCAGAGGCAAATGCTCGCTTCTTCCCTACAAATGCCAAGAATTTGCTTTTCATCTCAGCTTTTGGGATCTTCGATGCTGCACTAGGATCAGTTAAAATATTCAACTCGAATATGTTCGAGAAACAGACAACAACATATTTAACCCAAGGAATCTCAAGATATTTGTCCAATAATAAACAATCCTCGATTATAGATCTGTTAAATGATTTCTCCTCCTTAAGCCAGATAGAGCGCCAAACCATCAATGGTCTAAGGGATAACAGATCGGTTAAGTGGTTGATGACTAATTCTCTGTGGATTAATTCGGTTGGGGCAGATGTTGGCAAACACAGGAGCTTTTTTAAGAAGTGGTTTTCTTCCAGCTGCAAACTATAATTGCAGCTGTGGCCCCATACTCCGCCCCATATAATGCTAAGGACACACATCTAGCCTGGTAAATCTTAAGCATATCCAGTGTACGCCTTTCCCCAACTTTCGCATCGAATCTGAAGACACCATGGGCATTCTTAGCCATTTTATTCCGTATATTGATCAATTTGCTAGTCCATTTCCTATCCTTGGAGAAGGTAATACCTAAACAACAACATTTTTCAACCTGTTGCACCTTTTCACCGTCAATAAAAAAGGCGTTTAAAAATTCGCTTTTGGCCCCACAGGTCATTGTATGTGTTTTCCCTTTAATTGATTACTAATTTTCTGTCTTTGATAAAGGAAGAAAAACTATCCATTAGTCGCTGTAATCCCACAGGGGTTCTTGATAACAGTACAGCGTCATCGGCAAACAATAACACTGGTACTGGGGCACCTTTAATCTGAGGGGCATCTGCATTAACTTTTTTTTAAATAGCATCAATTCCATTAATAAATAATATAAAAAGGAGTGGGGCCAGGACACAGCCTTGCCTAATTCCTCTTTTAACATTAAATTTCGGAGTGCATTCTCCTCTGGTTCCAAAGCGTACACTTGTTTACAGTTTCTCATACAGACTTGTCAGGAAGAAAATTATGCCATCAGGAGCTCCTAGCATCAACAGGGTTGACCAGAACATGGAATGGTCTACCATGTCGAAAGCACTATTCAGGTCAGCAAAGCAGAGGTAGAGTGAGCCGGGTTTCGTTTCGGTGTATTTCCCGATCAGTAGATCAAGATTGATGCACTGATCAAGTGTACCCCGGCCCTTCCTAAATCCATACTGGCTGTCAGCCAGAATGCCCTCCTGTGCGGCCCAATCCTCTAATCTGACAAGCATGACTCGACTCATAATCTTGACCGACGAGTCAAGAAGAGAGATGGGACAGTAATTCTTTGCATCAGACCTACTTCCTTTTTTATAGATTGGCACAATGATAGATTCACCCCAGGTTACAAGTGCCTTAGAGCACACGGCTGCATTAAAGACGGAGGCCAAAAGAGGCCCCCAGATCTCTGGTGCTGTTTTATACACATCAATGGGCACCCCATCTGGGCCCTGAGCCCTCCCTCCCTTGCTGATACGTAAGCCTTGTTCAACCTCGCTAGGTGTAATGTTCAATGGCAAAACATCCCATCCGTTGGGATCAGTGTCCACCGATCTATTAGAATCAAAGATATTAGAAAAGTGGGCTATCCAGCCATCACTCAAGACATTAGAGGTTAACTCAGGTGTCTTTTCATCCTTAAGGAAAGAAGAGTTATTCGTGGCCCAAAACAAAGTACTATTTGATAGCTCTGCTGCTTGATTGAGGGAATCCCATGCCTGTTGCTGCAATTCCCTCTTCCTCTGTTTAAGTGCACATTTATATTGCAGTCTTGATTTAATAATTAGATCATTGTCCCTGGGCTTTTTAACTAAAGCCTGCTTCAGGTCGTTTAAAGTGGCAGTACAGTGATGATTGAACCAGCCCGGTTCCTTCCTTTGGTGGGCATTACTACGTCCAGTGAACTTAGCGTTTATAACTTTATTGATTCCATTAAAAGAGAACAAAACCTTCTCATGGTCATTTCTATTTTCTAAAATGGATACAATATCCACTAAATTCTCCTTTACGATGGAACTAGTCAATTCATGGGCCCTTTCTCCTGCCCACCTTAGCCTGACACCATTGGTCCTGTGGGGTTCTACATTAGTGATCGTCAAACCTACATTAACTGTGGTTCCAGCCCAAAAAGTAGTATCCAAAATAATGCAATTATGGTCACTTAATGTAGTTACAATAATTCTGGGGGGAGCATAGCGAGAGATAATATTAGAGAACACAATCACAAGATCAATTATAGAACTGGTATGCCGGTTTTTAAAAGTAGGGATGGGTAGACCATTTACGTCTTTACTATACTCCAGAATTTCCAGGTCATAGCAGCCCATAAGCTTGCGCAATTCTTCCCCAGAGCTGTTATGCCCGAAATGCAAGACGTTCCATCCGGCATTATTAGTGACCCCACAGACCTTTAGCGATGACAGTTCACATAGATTAATATTAAAATCCCCTATCCATATAAAATCAAATACAACATTCCTGTCTGGACATAGATTTTCGATAGCACCAGCTAAATCTATAACTACTTTAGCCCTGGTGTTGTCAAAGATATTATTATAATAATTAATCAATAGGATGTTACGATCTTTGTCCTCAAAAAGCCAAAGAATCTGCTCGTGTTCGCCCACGGGCAGGTACTTTCTAACCACAATTGGGCGTGAAATAGAAACTAGAGTTAATAGGCCCCCTTTCGCTCTGCCTGGTCCCACACCCTCAGCCGGTAAATTATAGGAGACAAATCCCTCATAACTAATTTCGTCCCTGCACCATGTTTCTTGGAAACATAAAATGTCGTAAGTATTAATAAAGTTTGACCAACCTGGATCCCTCTCCTTGGATTTTAATCCTGGCACATTCCAGCTGACAAACGTGGTGCCTTTATCAATTATGCCAACACTATCAGACATTAAACTCTGTTTTTGACCCAATCCATTTTTCTAAGAGCTAATACTTGTGTCCCGATACTCTATAATCACACTTGGATCAGCCACTGGTTCGGGCCCAAGTGTGGCATTTAACTTCGATACCACAGTATTAACTTTGATATTGTCCACACTGGTACAGGTAGTAACCTGGGGTTGCGGCTGACCATTCAGTTTAAGTCAATCATTTACGTCCAAAGCGCTTAATGCCTGAAAACGATTTGGCATAGTAATATCAAAAAGTGGCCTGTGAATAGGTGAATAAGGTCTACTTCTTTTAGTATCTTGAGGTGTAGTATTAAGGTGTTTTTAACAAAGGAAGGAGAGAGAGAGTATATGGATTCGTTCTCCCTGGGTAACGTTAACAAAACAAGAGGAATCCATAAAGTTATGGGTTGACGATGTCCCTACTGTGGTTGGGAGCACGTCTGGTGTTTTTGGGTACCCCTCACACACCAACAGGCCCCTTGGTGTCATGCTTCATCATCGGGGTCATCGTATCCCTCTACGGGATACGGCGTGCTGCGACCAGCGAGTACGCGGGAGCACTTTTATGGCTACGTGTGGTGTATAGTGAGGGTTGTTTTATCATATAGTGAGTGAGTGTGGTGGTGGGGTCGGGATAGTGAGTGGAGATTAAAAAGGACCTGACTCGTGGGTGGGCTCAAAAATTTTTTAATGGTTCCCCGAGTTGGTACTATTAAAAGGTATAAGAGGAAGGGCGTTTATGTGCGCTGCCTCTGGGTGTGTGTCAACATGTTTCGATGTAAGAACATCTTCTTCAGGACAGGGTTACACAAAATCCCCACCTTACTCACGTTTTTCTAATTTGTGTATATACAAAAAAGTGATATTTATTAGTGAAGGTCTATTATTGTACCTCAACTTTAGCCGCTATTTTGCAGACCTGTAGAGAGAAAGGATAAAAAAAAATTCTGGTAGTCCTTACTTTCAAAAAAGACCATGGGTTAAATACATCCGTGGTATTGGTCATGCAGAAAAAGTGCGGTCTTTAAAATTTTTAAAAAATAATCATGGCACGAAGTGTTTACTCTATACAACTATTTTTAACGTGCCTATTGTGAAAAAATACTATTTCCAAAGTATTCGAAAAATATTCGAAAAAAGAGGACACATACAAAACAAACACACATACAACATAAAGCACACACTCTAGATTCGGGCCATGTTTGGTGCCACCTTTACTTTTCAATGGTGGTAAGGTGACTGTGCTGTAAACAGTGAAACCGCTAAAACATACTGTAAAAATGGGAGTTCAATGCTCCATGAGACCGTGTCTAACGTAGGGGTTACCCGGGCTTCCTTGCTGCCTGTGAATAGGAAAAAATGCACAAGATATATACATTCTGCTGTTGGTTTTGTTTGGTACTTACAATGCCGTCTGGAAATGTCCGTTTCATTCAATTACTCACGGGTCTATGAGGAGAATCCCTCTTCGCTGCCCCTTACGCCGGCTCCGCTGTGTCTAAGAGTGTGTCTTAGACGAGCCCTTTTATATGCTGGGTACACGCCCAGGTCTTTTCTTAATTAGCGGCCGGTGTGCACGTATTTTGTCAATTAGCCGCCGGGGAGCCCATATTTGGTCTACCGGTGATCAGTCTTTTAATTGGTTTGAGGCCGCGCGGTTGTCTTACGCGCATGCGCATAGAAGTGGCCTTCCCCGCGTGTAACGTGAGGGTGCGTCTCTATTCATGCGCATGCGCAATGCATCAAAATGGGATGCGTTGTTGTTTATGACGATCAGAGAAAATCCGTCTCTGTTTTGCGCATGCGCCTCGCAAAAACCCGGGATGAATTGTTTTTTGAAACAATATCATGATTTCCAACCATTCGTTTCACTGATGTTTATTAATGGGGCAGCGTCCCGGCCCCTGTTATTCATGCTGCTCTGTGTATGCTCGTTTCGTCGAGCTCACGTTCCTTCTTATCTATGTGTTTAGGCGAGCAAGGTGTCGGCAACCTTTTACAGCACAGTCCCAAGGTGGATATAACACTGTGTGTGTATATACAGAAGTGTCTTAATGTCAACTCAGTTTCTTAACTGCCCCCATGGTATGTCATCGTTGAGGCCTGATATATGGGTCCCCAAACGGAACACCCAACGTTGCTCCTTCTCAAAAAGGCCATGTTCTGAAGGCAACTGTTCAATGATGGTCCAGTGGATGTCATTGACACAGTGTCCCATCTCCAGGAAGTGGTTGGCCATTTTAGTGGTGCTTTTCTTGCACCGTATATTGCTCTTATGTTCATTGAGTCTTGTTTTTATTGCTCTTGTTGTCATGCCAATGTATTCCAGACGGCAGGGGCACGTAATCATGTAGACAACGTTTTTGCTGTTGCAGTTTGTCAACCTTCTCTGGTCCCATTTTGTACCATTGGCGAAGGTAAGTTGTTTACTCCTTTTTGTCAGGTGACAGCTGGCACAGTTGCCACATGGGAAATGACCCTGTGTCCCATGTACAGAAGGTTGGTGTTGTGGAGAAGATCTGGGGCGTGTATGTACAAGGATGTCCTTAAGGTTCTTCCCGCGTCTGTGGGAGAACATTGGTTTTTCGATCTCCAAATCACCGCAATTCAGGATGCGCCAATGCTTGTTCACTATTTTTGACACCTCATTTGAATGGGTGTTATATGTGGTGATACATATTGGCCTGGTTTGTTTCTCACTGGTTACCACCTTGTTTTCAAGGAGAGCCTCTCTGTTGTTGTTCTTAGCTCTCTTCATTGCTGTGTTGATTACTCTGTCCGGGTACTTCCTAGCTTGCAGTTTCATTTTTAGGTCTTTGGCCTGTGATTTGTAGCTGTCCATCTGTGTGCAATTCCTCCTAAGCCTCAGGAACTGGCCATAGGGGAGGTTCATCCGGAGGTGTCGCGGATGAAAACTGTCATACTGTAGTAGACAATTCCTGGCCGTGGGTTTAAAATGTGTAGTAGTTTCCAAACCTCCATTCCGATGGTAAATATTGAGGTCAAGAAAAACCAGTTCCTCTTTAGAAACTGAATGGGTGAATTTCAGGAAGCGATCTTGGGTGTTTAGCCATTCCATGAACCTGGTCACTGTCTCTATGTCGCCTTCCCAGATGATGAAAATGTCATCGATGTATCGCTTCCAGGTGAGTATATTGTCCCTGTAAGGGTTCCGTTGGGTCAGGATTTTGTTGGTTTCCATATGGTGCACATACAGCCCCGCCAGACTCGGCGCAAATGTGCTCCCCATGCTCGTGCCATGGCTTTGGAGGTATATGGTGCCATTAAACTCGAAAAAGTTTTTAGTCAGAGCTAGTGCAATGCATTCCATTACCACTCCTCTTGGGGTGTGGTACCGCCAGCTTGCACTGTACAGAACTTCCTCAATTATGGCCAGGGTTTCGTCATGGGGGAGGCTGGTGTACAAGCTCTCTACATCCAGGCTGAGTAGTAGTTGGTGGTTTGGATCAAATGGTAGGTCTTGGAGTAATTGTAAGACAGCTTTTGTATCTTTCAGATAGGTGTCTGTGGCCTGAATTAGAGGTCGTAAGAATGCGTCTGAGAATTTCGAGAGTGGTTCGAGGATTGAACCGATACCCGAGACAATGGGTCTCCCGGGTGGGTTGTCTATGTTTTTGTGGATTTTGGGTATGCAGTAAAACTGGGGTGTCCGAGGATGACTCTGTATTAAGAATTCAGATTCTTTTTTGGACAGCCAGTCATGTGTCACAGCCTCTTCGATCATACCACCTATGGTTCTCCTGAGGGATTCGGTAGGGTCTTGGGCAAGTACAGTATAATTGCGTCTGTCCGATAGGAGTCTCAGGCATTCCTGGTTGTATGCCACTGTTGTTTGCATGACAATTGCTCCGCCCTTATCAGCGGGTTTCATGGTTATGGCCTGGTTTTCGGTCAGTTCACGTATTGCCAATTGTTCCTCTTTGCTGGTGTTATGGAAAACTGGTCGTACTGTGGAATGCAAATTCTTCAGGTCGTTCATTACCGCCTTCTCGAAGGTTAAAACTTCGATGGGTAGCAGGGCATCTGGTGGTGTAAAGGATGATAAGGGTCTCAAACCCGTGTCTGTCTCTGGGATACTTTCTTTGTCCTTAAAGAAGACCTGCAACTTAATTTTTCGCAGAAAATCTTGTAATTCCGCGTGTAGTTTGAAAGAATCCAATTTGTTGGTGGGGACGAAACTCAGTCCTTTGTTCAGTACTGCCCTTTGTGTTGTTGTCAGTTCCCAAGGTGTAATGTTTACTACTAGGTCCCTCTGGAACTGGTTAGGGGGTTCGATAGTGCCCCTGTCATGCTCCTCGTGTTCACTCTCGGGTCCTCTTGGTTGGGGTCTTGCCACATCACTGTGTTGCCTTTTCTGTTTCGCCCTCTGTTGGTGCCCCGGCGGGTGCCTAAAAAAGGCTGATTACTGTAAAAATTTGGGTCATACTCAGGCATCCATGGTTGGTACATTGGGCCGAACGGGCCTTGACCATAGTTGAATGGCGGGAAAGGTGTCGGCGCTGAGAAAGGAGGCTGGAACGGTTGTGCCTGATAACCCCGCCACCCTCTCTGTCTCGGATAAGTTTGGCCTTGACGTCTTTGGTAACCTCTTTGCCGCTGGTTGTTGCGGGTGCTTGAGCTAGAGGAACTGCTGTCTGAGCCATCGCTATCCTGGTCATTGTTGGCGTTGCTTTTGTTGTAGTCATCTCTCGTGTATGGGTAGGCCGTCTCCCGAGTGAAGCGATCCTTGTCTTTACCCAGTTTCTTGAATTTACTTTGTTTTAGTGTGGCCTCGAAATCTGCCATTTGTTGGTTCAGTTCTTCCAGCCTTTTTTTGAGTTCTGCGGGTTTAATATATGCCTTCAGCTGGACCTCAATTTTTTGTATGTCCACTTTAAGCTCTTGTGTTATTCTCGTTTCAGTTTTCACTATGAGGACCAGCCAGTCCCGAGTGCAGTGCCACGAGATCAATGACCACTCTTTTTTGAAAATTTTATCATTTTGAAAGATGAATGGTTCATTTTTGACTAGTAGGCCCTGTGGTGCTATCTTGTTTCTTAGATACTGAGTCATCAAGAGGCCATGTAATGCTGCCCTTATCTGTGATTTTCTTAAGTTGACCAATTCATCCCAGTCAGCAGTGCTGGGCCCAGGGTCTGTGTTGCTCAATCCTTCGAAAGGGTTGAGGGCTGCCAGAATCGCGTCCACATCTTCCTCGCCAAATGTGAGACCGTGTTCTGAATCCATGGTTGTCTAATCTGAGGTGTGCTAAGTGTGTACGATGTGATGTATGGATGTGCCTCTTGGGAATAGGGGAACTCCCGCAGCTGTGCGCTGCCTATAACAGAATTTTTAACAAAGGAAGGAGAGAGAGAGTATATGGATTCGTTCTCCCTGGGTAACGTTAACAAAACAAGAGGAATCCATAAAGTTATGGGTTGACGATGTCCCTACTGTGGTTGGGAGCACGTCTGGTGTTTTTGGGTACCCCTCACACACCAACAGGCCCCTTGGTGTCATGCTTCATCATCGGGGTCATCGTATCCCTCTACGGGATACGGCGTGCTGCGACCAGCGAGTACGCGGGAGCACTTTTATGGCTACGTGTGGTGTATAGTGAGGGTTGTTTTATCATATAGTGAGTGAGTGTGGTGGTGGGGTCGGGATATTGAGTGGAGATTAAAAAGGACCTGACTCGTGGGTGGGCTCAAAAATTTTTTAATGGTTCCCCGAGTTGGTACTATTAAAAGGTATAAGAGGAAGGGCGTTTATGTGCGCTGCCTCTGGGTGTGTGTCAACATGTTTCGATGTAAGAACATCTTCTTCAGGACAGGGTTACACAAAATCCCCACCTTACTCACGTTTTTCTAATTTGTGTATATACAAAAAAGTGATATTTATTAGTGAAGGTCTATTATTGTACCTCAACTTTAGCCGCTATTTTGCAGACCTGTAGAGAGAAAGGATAAAAAAAAATTCTGGTAGTCCTTACTTTCAAAAAAGACCATGGGTTAAATACATCCGTGGTATTGGTCATGCAGAAAAAGTGCGATCTTTAAAATTTTTAAAAAATAATCATGCACGAAGTGTTTACTCTATACAACTATTTTTAACGTGCCTATTGTGAAAAAATACTATTTCCAAAGTATTCGAAAAATATTCGAAAAAAGAGGACACATACAAAACAAACACACATACAACATAAAGCACACACTCTAGATTCGGGCCATGTTTGGTGCCACCTTTACTTTTCAATGGTGGTAAGGTGACTGTGCTGTAAACAGTGAAACCGCTAAAACATACTGTAAAAATGGGAGTTCAATGCTCCATGAGACCGTGTCTAACGTAGGGGTTACCCGGGCTTCCTTGCTGCCTGTGAATAGGAAAAAATGCACAAGATATATACATTCTGCTGTTGGTTTTGTTTGGTACTTACAATGCCGTCTGGAAATGTCCGTTTCATTCAATTACTCACGGGTCTATGAGGAGAATCCCTCTTCGCTGCCCCTTACGCCGGCTCCGCTGTGTCTAAGAGTGTGTCTTAGACGAGCCCTTTCATATGCTGGGTACACGCCCAGGTCTTTTCTTAATTAGCGGCCGGTGTGCACGTATTTTGTCAATTAGCCGCCGGGGAGCCCATATTTGGTCTACCGGTGATCAGTCTTTTAATTGGTTTGAGGCCGCGCGGTTGTCTTACGCGCATGCGCATAGAAGTGGCCTTCCCCGCGTGTAACGTGAGGGTGCGTCTCTATTCATGCGCATGCGCAATGCATCAAAATGGGATGCGTTGTTGTTTATGACGATCAGAGAAAATCCGTCTCTGTTTTGCGCATGCGCCTCGCAAAAACCCGGGATGAATTGTTTTTTGAAACAATATCATGATTTCCAACCATTCGTTTCACTGATGTTTATTAATGGGGCAGCGTCCCGGCCCCTGTTATTCATGCTGCTCTGTGTATGCTCGTTTCGTCGAGCTCACGTTCCTTCTTATCTATGTGTTTAGGCGAGCAAGGTGTCGGCAACCTTTTACAGCACAGTCCCAAGGTGGATATAACACTGTGTGTGTATATACAGAAGTGTCTTAATGTCAACTCAGTTTCTTAACTGCCCCCATGGTATGTCATCGTTGAGGCCTGATATATGGGTCCCCAAACGGAACACCCAACGTTGCTCCTTCTCAAAAAGGCCATGTTCTGAAGGCAACTGTTCAAGGATCGCTTCACTCCGGAGACGGCCTACCCATACACGAGAGATGACTACAACAAAAGCAACGCCAACAATGACCAGGATAGCGATGGCTCAGACAGCAGTTCCTCTAGCTCAAGCACCCGCAACAACCAGCGGCAAAGAGGTTACCAAAGACGTCAAGGCCAAACTTATCCGAGACAGAGAGGGTGGCGGGGTTATCAGGCACAACCGTTCCAGCCTCCTTTCTCAGCGCCGACACCTTTCCTGCCATTCAACTATGGTCAAGGCCTGTTCGGCCCAATGTACCAACCATGGATGCCTGAGTATGACCCAAATTTTTACAGTAATCAGCCAGGCACCCGCCGGGGCACCAACAGAGGGCGAAACAGAAAAGGCAACACAGTGATGTGGCAAGACCCCAACCAAGAGCATGACAGGGGCACTATCGAACCCCCTAACCAGTTCCAGAGGGACCTAGTAGTAAACATTACACCTTGGGAACTGACAACAACACAAAGGGCAGTACTGAACAAAGGACTGAGTTTCGTCCCCACCAACAAATTGGATTCTTTCAAACTACACGCGGAATTACAAGATTTTCTGCGAAAAATTAAGTTGCAGGTCTTCTTTAAGGACAAAGAAAGTATCCCAGAGACAGACACGGGTTTGAGACCCTTATCATCCTTTACACCACCAGATGCCCTGCTACCCATCGAAGTTTTAACCTTCGAGAAGGCGGTAATGAACGACCTGAAGAATTTGCATTCCACAGTACGACCAGTTTTCCATAACACCAGCAAAGAGGAACAATTGGCAATACGTGAACTGACCGAAAACCAGGCCATAACCATAAAACCCGCTGATAAGGGCGGAGCAATTGTCATGCAAACAACAGTGGCATACAACCAGGAATGCCTGAGACTCCTATCGGACAGACGCAATTATACTGTACTTGCCCAAGACCCTACCGAATCCCTCAGGAGAACCATAGGTGGTATGATCGAAGAGGCTGTGACACATGACTGCTGTCCAAAAAAGAATCTGAATTCTTAATACAGAGTCATCCTCGGACACCCCAGTTTTACTGCATACCCAAAATCCACAAAAACATAGACAACCCACCCGGGAGACCCATTGTCTCGGGTATCGGTGCAATCCTCGAACCACTCTCGAAATTCTCAGACGCATTCTTACGACCTCTAATTCAGGCCACAGACACCTATCTGAAAGATACAAAAGCTGTCTTACAATTACTCCAAGACCTACCATTTGATCCAAACCACCAACTACTACTCAGCCTGGATGTAGAGAGCTTGTACACCAGCCTCCCCCATGACGAAACCCTGGCCATAATTGAGGAAGTTCTGTACAGTGCAAGCTGGCGGTACCACACCCCAAGAGGAGTGGTAATGGAATGCATTGCACTAGCTCTGACTAAAAACTTTTTCGAGTTTAATGGCACCATATACCTCCAAAGCCATGGCACGAGCATGGGGAGCACATTTGCGCCGAGTCTGGCGGGGCTGTATGTGCACCATATGGAAACCAACAAAATCCTGACCCAACGGAACCCTTACAGGGACAATATACTCACCTGGAAGCGATACATCGATGACATTTTCATCATCTGGGAAGGCGACATAGAGACAGTGACCAGGTTCATGGAATGGCTAAACACCCAAGATCGCTTCCTGAAATTCACCCATTCAGTTTCTAAAGAGGAACTGGTTTTTCTTGACCTCAATATTTACCATCGGAATGGAGGTTTGGAAACTACTACACATTTTAAACCCACGGCCAGGAATTGTCTACTACAGTATGACAGTTTTCATCCGCGACACCTCCGGATGAACCTCCCCTATGGCCAGTTCCTGAGGCTTAGGAGGAATTGCACACAGATGGACAGCTACAAATCACAGGCCAAAGACCTAAAAATGAAACTGCAAGCTAGGAAGTACCCGGACAGAGTAATCAACACAGCAATGAAGAGAGCTAAGAACAACAACAGAGAGGCTCTCCTTGAAAACAAGGTGGTAACCAGTGAGAAACAAACCAGGCCAATATGTATCACCACATATAACACCCATTCAAATGAGGTGTCAAAAATAGTGAACAAGCATTGGCGCATCCTGAATTGCGGTGATTTGGAGATCGAAAAACCAATGTTCTCCCACAGACGCGGGAAGAACCTTAAGGACATCCTTGTACATACACGCCCCAGATCTTCTCCACAACACCAACCTTCTGTACATGGGACACAGGGTCATTTCCCATGTGGCAACTGTGCCAGCTGTCACCTGACAAAAAGGAGTAAACAACTTACCTTCGCCAATGGTACAAAATGGGACCAGAGAAGGTTGACAAACTGCAACAGCAAAAACGTTGTCTACATGATTACGTGCCCCTGCCGTCTGGAATACATTGGCATGACAACAAGAGCAATAAAAACAAGACTCAATGAACATAAGAGCAATATACGGTGCAAGAAAAGCACCACTAAAATGGCCAACCACTTCCTGGAGATGGGACACTGTGTCAATGACATCCACTGGACCATCATTGAACAGTTGCCTTCAGAACATGGCCTTTTTGAGAAGGAGCAACGTTGGGTGTTCCGTTTGGGGACCCATATATCAGGCCTCAACGATGACATACCATGGGGGCAGTTAAGAAACTGAGTTGACATTAAGACACTTCTGTATATACACACACAGTGTTATATCCACCTTGGGACTGTGCTGTAAAAGGTTGCCGACACCTTGCTCGCCTAAACACATAGATAAGAAGGAACGTGAGCTCGACGAAACGAGCATACACAGAGCAGCATGAATAACAGGGGCCGGGACGCTGCCCCATTAATAAACATCAGTGAAACGAATGGTTGGAAATCATGATATTGTTTCAAAAAACAATTCATCCCGGGTTTTTGCGAGGCGCATGCGCAAAACAGAGACGGATTTTCTCTGATCGTCATAAACAACAACGCATCCCATTTTGATGCATTGCGCATGCGCATGAATAGAGACGCACCCTCACGTTACACGCGGGGAAGGCCACTTCTATGCGCATGCGCGTAAGACAACCGCGCGGCCTCAAACCAATTAAAAGACTGATCACCGGTAGACCAAATATGGGCTCCCCGGCGGCTAATTGACAAAATACGTGCACACCGGCCGCTAATTAAGAAAAGACCTGGGCGTGTACCCAGCATATAAAAGGGCTCGTCTAAGACACACTCTTAGACACAGCGGAGCCGGCGTAAGGGGCAGCGAAGAGGGATTCTCCTCATAGACCCGTGAGTAATTGAATGAAACGGACATTTCCAGACGGCATTGTAAGTACCAAACAAAACCAACAGCAGAATGTATATATCTTGTGCATTTTTTCCTATTCACAGGCAGCAAGGAAGCCCGGGTAACCCCTACGTTAGACACGGTCTCATGGAGCATTGAACTCCCATTTTTACAGTATGTTTTAGCGGTTTCACTGTTTACAGCACAGTCACCTTACCACCATTGAAAAGTAAAGGTGGCACCAAACATGGCCCGAATCTAGAGTGTGTGCTTTATGTTGTATGTGTGTTTGTTTTGTATGTGTCCTCTTTTTTCGAATATTTTTCGAATACTTTGGAAATAGTATTTTTTCACAATAGGCACGTTAAAAATAGTTGTATAGAGTAAACACTTCGTGCCATGATTATTTTTTTAAAATTTTAAAGCCCGCACTTTTTCTGCATGACCAATACCATGGATGTATTTAACCCATGGTCTTTTTTGAAAGTAAGGACTACCAGAATTTTTTTTTATCCTTTCTCTCTACAGGTCTGCAAAATAGCGGCTAAAGTTGAGGTACAATAATAGACCTTCACTAATAAATATCACTTTTTTGTATATACACAAATTAGAAAAACGTGAGTAAGGTGGGGATTTTGTGTAACCCTGTCCTGAAGAAGATGTTCTTACATCGAAACATGTTGACACACACCCAGAGGCAGCGCACATAAACGCCCTTCCTCTTATACCTTTTAATAGTACCAACTCGGGGAACCATTAAAAAAATTTTGAGCCCACCCACGAGTCAGGTCCTTTTTAATCTCCACTCACTATGTTATGTTATGTTATGTTATGTTAATTGTTTATTTCTATAGCGCGCGGCTACTCAAAGAGAGTGTCCCGGCGCTTTATTGGAGAAAGAGATCCCACCACCACACTCACTCACTATATGATAAAACAACCCTCACTATACACCACACATAGCCATAAAAGTGCTCCCGCGTACTCGCTGGTCGCAGCACGCCGTATCCCGTAGAGGGATACGATGACCCCGATGATGAAGCATGACACCAAGGGGCCTGTTGGTGTGTGAGGGGTACCCAAAAACACCAGACGTGCTCCCAACCACAGTAGGGACATCGTCAACCCATAACTTTATGGATTCCTCTTGTTTTGTTAACGTAGTATTAAGGTGGCCATAGAAAAAACCTAGCGATCGGGCACACACATTGTAGTCAGTGATCGGTAAGGAGGCTGCTCTAAGAAGAACTGTGGCTGTGTGTTGTGGATGTTTGAAATTTACAATAACACAGTCTCCCCTGCAGCTCTTCCTCACACTCCCTATCCAGCCAGCCCTTCTGGTAGTTAGAATTTGATCAGAGAATGCAGTGGGGAAGCCACATTGTCTGTTTAACCAAGATACCGTTTTATTTTTTAACCTCTACCACGCTACCGCGTTTTCCCGCTGTGTGCTGAAATTTAAAAAATGCGCGGTTTGTGACAAAGCAGGCTCGTCATCCGCGTAGCGCAGGTAACGCCCATGACGAGCTCGCTTTGTCATCCGCATCGAAGGGGTTAAGGAATCATGGGTTTCCTGGTGGCTCTCATTCCCAATTTCAGGTACATTAGTTAAGACTACGACGTATGGTGCACACTCAGGGGGGAGGTTAATAGAGCGCCTTCGCCTTACTTCAGTCCATCCCTCCTCCTTCCTTACTACTGTTGATACAGCCTGAGTACCTTGGCATACTGGAGGGGCTGGATTCTGAACAACAGTCTCCCTAACACATGCCCCTCTCTCAGGGTGAGCGTCTTGGTTAATGTTACCACTCTGTGCAGGGGTTATTAAACTGCCTGCATCATCCATATACTTGTTCGGAAGTCCTCCTAATCTATTTACCTCCGCAGACATCTGGTCAAGTTTGTCCATTAGAGGTTTAATAATACCCTTTATCTTTCGGTCAATGATGCTGACTAAAAGTTTAAGTTGTTCAGCATCCAATTTTACACTGACATCATTAGTCATAGCATCGCTATCCTTGACATATTCTATAGAGGGGGTAACTGCTCTTCTTCTAATTGTACGAGTACCCCCTGGTTTAGGCAGGACTTTTCTACACGCTCTAACCGCTCTAGTGGCAGGGGTCGGGGAACACTGTACTGATGTGCATATAGAATCATCCATTTCGGTTTGGGTGGGAACTGGCTGCTCAGACATTATCTCGACAGACACGTCCAGGTTATTGGGGTTACAAGTATCACCCATTACTAGTGGGGCAGGGGAAATGCACAATGCAGAGGGTAAAGGAGAGCTATTTAATCCTAGCGACGATCGCCTCTCACTATTAATTTTATGGACAACCTTGACTAGGTAGTTGTCCAATGTGGCTGATGCTGGTGCTATCTTATTTTTAGACATATTTATGAGAATAAAATATTCAGGTAGAGATTAAAAAGACAGTGTAAGCTATCATGAATTGTCCAGAATTGTATAATCCACCAAATAGTGGCACGAAAACTATTATTATATGAACACACAAAAGTAATATGCTAAAGCAAAATTAAAGACAAAATCTCACTGTAAAATGTGGGAGTCCAAAATCCAAATTCCATGGCCCTGCCCTGCCTCGGTCTGCCCCGGACGGCCACAGACGGCCCACCCTTTGCCCGGGCTTAGCCCGGCGCACGCCCGCGCGCGGTCCCGCGGCGCGGGGGCTCCGTCCCTTTTTAATGCGCCTCCTGGTGCGACGAGTGCGTGTTGCGGCTTCCACTGCCGCTGGGGCGTCTGGGAGCAGTAGTCCGGAATAGATCCCCCTCCGCACTGCGGCCGCTGGTGGCTGTGGGCTGCGGCGGTGGGAGGGAGGGAAGCTGGTGACAAGTGTGGGAGAATCCGGGGCAGCAGGTAGGACACTCGGCTTGCCCCCAAAAGTGTAGCGTAGGCCCCCGCTCCACCGAGGCTGCATCCCATTTTAATGCGCCTCCTGGCGCGAAGAGTGCGTGTTGCGGCTTCCGCTGCCGCTAGGGCGTCTGGGAGCAGTAGTCCGGAAGAGATCCCCCCTCCGCACTGCGGCCGCTGGTGGCTGTGGGCTGCGGCGGCGGGAGGGAGGGAAGCTGGTGACAACTGTGGGAGAATCCGGGCCAGCAGGTTGGACACTAGGCTTGCCCCCAAAAGTGTAGCGTAGGCCCCCGCTCCACCGAGGCTGCGTCCCTTTTTAATGCGCCTCCTGGCGCGAAGAGTGCGTGTTACGGCTTCCGCTGCCGCTGGGGCGTCTGGGAGCAATAGTCCGGAAGAGATCCCCCCTCCGCACTGCGGCCGCTGGTGGCTGTGGGCTGCGGCGGCGGGAGGGAAGCTGGTGACAAGTGTGGGAGAATCCGGGCCAGCAGGTAGGACACTCGGCTTGCCCCCAAAAGTGTAGCGTAGGCCCCCGCTCCACCGAGGCTGCGTCCCTTTTTAATGCGCCTCCTGGCACGAAGAGTGCGTGTTGCGGCTTCATCTGCCGCTGGGGCATCTGGGAGCAGTAGTCCGGAAGAGAACCCCCCTCCGCACTGCGGCCGCTGGTGGCTGTGGGCTGCGGCGGCGGGAGGGAGGGAAGCTGGTGACAAGTGTGGGAGAATCCGGGCCAGCAGGTAGGACACTCGGCTTGCCCCCAAAAGTGTAGCGTAGGCCCCCCTCTCACTCATGCTGGAACTCATGCTGTCACTCTCACTCATGCTGTCACTCTCACTCATGCTCTCACTCTCACTCATGCTGTCACTCATGCAGTCACTCTCACTCTGCAGTCACTCATGCAGTTACTCTCACTCTGCAGTCACTCATGAAGTTACTCTCACTCTGCTGTCACTCATGCTGTCACTCTCACTCTGCTGTCACTCATGCTGTCACTCTCACTCTGCTGTCACTCTCTCTGCTGTCACTCATGCAGTCACTCTCACTCTGCTGTCACTCATGCAGTCACTCTCACTCTGCTGTCACTCATGCAGTTACTCTCACTCTGCTGTCACTCATGCAGTCACTCTCACTCTGCAGTCACTCATGCAGTTACTCTCACTCTGCAGTCACTCTCACTCTGCAGTCACTCATGCAGTCACTCTCACTCTGAAGTCAATCATGCTGTAACTCTCACTCTGCTGTCACTCATGCTGTCACTCTCACTCTGCTTTCACTCATGCTGTCACTCTCACTCTGCTGTCACTCATGCAGTCACTCTCACTCTGCTGTCACTCGTGCTGTCACTCTCACTGCAATAACAAAATAAGGGGACCCCCTCTAATAATACTTGAGGCCAGGGAAAAGAGGGGAATTACAAACTATACAGTGCTAAATATTTCCCTCAAGGCCTATATACAATTTGATTCAGACATTGTTCAATTACATTTGAATATATACCAAGGTACAACAGTGACACATATGATCATCTCATTATTATTTTTTTATTTTTATCAAAACTTGTTTCTCTTTTTCTTAAAAAACACATCTTTTTTTCTTTTCTTTTTAGATAGTTCTTTTCGAAAACATTTTGCACATCAATATTTCTTTAATTTTGAATGGTTATAAACCCATCTATGTTGATAAGAATTTCAATCAGAAAGAAGTCTTTTTCATAAATACACAAAGCAGTATAACAAAAAATATACTTTTATAGAGAAAACATATGCAATCTCCCTGTTTAGAATTTAATAAATACAAACATACTACCAAGCATTCATGCAACCACTTTCACACCAACCACAAACATCCAATATCTGTACATGGTTGAGTCTAATGTGTGGCTAGGAAAATCCCTGCCACAACTGGAACCACAGTGCCAAGTGCAGTCCCTCTCACTCATGCTGTCACTCTCACTCTGCTGTCACTCTCACTCTGCTGTCACTCATGCGGTCGCTGTCACTCTCACTCTGCTGCCACTCATGCTGTCACTCTCACTCTGCTGTCACTCATGCTGTCACGCTCACTCTACAATCACTCGCACCCTGCTGTCACTCTCACTCTGCTGTCACTCATGCTGTCACTCTCACTCTGCTGTCACTCATGCTGTCACTCTCACTCTGCTGTCACTCTGCTGTCACTCATGCTGTCACTTTCACTCTGCTGTCACTCTCACTGCAGTCACTCTCACTCTGCAGTCACTCATGCTGTCACTCTCACTCATGCTGTCATTCATGCTGTCACTCTCACTCATGCTGTCACTCATGCTGTCACTCTCACTCTGCTGTCACTCTCACTCTACTGTCACTCTCACTCTGCTGTCACTCATGCTGTCACTCTCACTCTGCTGTCCACTCATGCTGTCACTCTCACTCTGCAGTAACTCTCACTCTGCAGTCACTCTCACTCCGCAGTCACTCTCATGCTGTCACTCTTACTCTGCTGTCACTCATGCTGTCACTATCACTGCAGTCACTCTCACTTTGGAGTCACTCTCACTGCAGTCACTCTCACTCTGCTGTCACTCTCACTCTGTCACTCATGCTGTCACTCTCACTCTGTCACTCATGCTGTCACTCTCACTCTGTCACTCATGCTGTCACTCTCACTCTGTCCCTCATGCTGTCACTCTCACTCTGCTGTCACTCTCACTCTGCAGTCACTCTCACTCTGCAGTCACTCATGCAGTCACTCTCACTCTGCTGTCACTCTCACTCTGCTGTCACTCATGCTGTCACTCTCACTCTGCTGTCACTCATGCTGTCACTCTCACTGCAGTCACTCTCACTCTGCAGTCACTCTCACTGCAGTCACTCTCACTCTGCTGTCACTCATGCTGTCACTCTCACTATGCTGTCACTCTCTCTGCTGTCACTCATGCAGTCACTCTCACTCTGCTGTCACTCTCACTCTGCAGTCATTCATGCTGTCACTCTCACTCTGCTGTCACTCATGCTGTCACTCTCACTCTGCTGCCACTCATGCTGTCACTCATTCTGTCACTCATGCTGTCACTCATTCTGTCACTCATGCTGTCACTCTCACTCTGCTGTCACTCATGCTGTCACTTTCACTCCGCTGTCACTCATGCTGTCACTCACTGTCACTCATGCTGTCACTCTCACTCTCACTCTGTCACTCATGCTGTCACTCTCACTCTGCAGTCACTCATACAGTCACTCTCACTCTGCTGTCACTCATGCTGTCACTCTCACTCTGCTGTCACTCTCACTCTGCTGTCGCTCATGCTGTCACTCTCACTCTGCTGTCACTCTCACTCTGCTGTCACTCATGCTGTCACTCTTGCTCATGCTGTCACTCTCTCTCTGCTGCCACTCTGACTCTGCTGCCACTCATGCTGTCACTGGGTTACAACATTGTTCTAATAATAAAATAATATTAAATGGAGGCCTAAACCGAACAGATAACGAAAACAGATGTTTTGCCTTGTGTTATCTTTAGACACAGGCCTCAGCACGCCAAAAGACGCAGATTTTCCTGACTGCTGAACTCCAGAGATTGATAAAGGGTAAACTGACAACCTGTTGACTGCACAGCCTGTGTTGAAACCTTTCAAGTATGAAAGGCATCAGCCTGTCAGGGACATTAGCTAAACCTACATCTGCAACGTGGTTCGACATATAGAGATAAAAATAGCACAGCCTCACACACACACACACACACACACACACAATCACATTAGAACCATTTACCCAAATAATGGTACTGCTAGGAAACAAAGGCTGGCATGGGCTGGGCTATGGACATTGACCATAGAGATCAATGAAAAATGTTGAACTCTTTTGTCGCACCTAAACACATGCGTAAAACACAATAAAATGCTTGCGTAGGAAGGACCAAACACATTTTACTTTCATATTAAACAGCAAAAACATTATATCACTAAATAAAACGATTACCAAATCTAACCATACTCAACCAAAACAGGTCGATGGAAATGCCAGAAACATACACAAAGGGCACCCAGACTAAGAAAGGACTATGAAACCATCGTAGCAATATTTAATGATAAAGATATTTTTAAAGTGATAAAACGCCACAACGACGTCTCCTCGCAGCGCCACGGTCACAGGAAGCCGGGGCCAGGGGTGAAATGTGGCCTGCTGTGGGATAACGGTTAGCCTAATGCCTGCTTTGGGATTACAGTCTTGCAAAATAAATGGAGCTTTCGACAGCACACACACAACTTTTTCCATCGTAACCAGGCCGCATCCCGCTGCTTAGGTAAACAGAATAACCAGCCATTTCCTATTTGCTCACAAGGAAAGTACGAGAGAGAATACCAGTCAGTGCTTTATAAAAACTGGAGATGAAGATATATTTTAGTTTCTGTTCAGAAAATCGGGTTTGGGTACATTTTAGAGAACTAAATGCATTTAAGTATATTGAAGTTGTGAAAATTGCGCTCGCTTTGGTAGACGGGCAACATCCCTCTATATCAGATGAAAAAAGGATGTGTATGAAATAAGAAAATAACCTGTGCCCACATCCAAGCTGGATCGCGGCAGAAAGTGAATTTCTGCCCCACACACTGAATCTCTCGCGACATCCGTGCCAACGAGCCCCTGACTGGAAGCTGGTTATGTTGGCGCTCATTTTTATGTAGCATAACATGAGACCGATGAAGGGGAGTTCCTAAACACCATCGTTTTGGAATGTAACCAGCGCCGAAATGGTTAAAGTGGGTCAAGCTGTAGCGGCATTCTCCTCAGAGCAGGCTGTCGCTGCCGCACGTGATTAATCCGGCGGCACATTAGTGAGCGCGCAGGAGGCAGGGGGCTGCAGGAAAAGGTTAACAGGCTGCTTAATAAACTTCTTAACTCATTTGCGCTGCGAGCAGAGAGGGAACCGTGGAGCCATCAAGGCGACTTAACCCGGGCCCTGGGTGCACGCGTGGCGGGCTGTCCGTCAAACGTTCCATGGCCGGGCGCCCACGTGGGGTAACTTCGGCTAAGCAAGCACAAGCAACGAAGAACGGCAACCTTTGCCGCGAGGTAAGTCTCGCGAAATTTCAATGGAGGGAGTTCAATGCGGCTTCGAACGGGTCCAGTTGCGGAATGTGTGTGTGTGTGCATTGCCTACGGTATGTCAAACGGGAAACAAGGCATTGCTGAATGATAAAGCGGAACGCACTGTGATGACGGAAAAAAAAGTGCCGGTCCTCAACCCACAGCTCAAATGAAGCACCGAGTCACAGACGTCAGGATTCTGGATTCCAGCCTCAGAGAGGGGGGTGCAGCCTCAGCTGATGCCCGGCCCCATGGGACTGAGTCACCGTCCCCTCCCGCCTCTGCACACAGTGCAGGTTTCTCTTTCCCAAGAAACGAAATTCAAAACGCTGTAGTTTTGTTTTCAGAGCCGGGCCCTCCTGGTTAGTTGCGGTCACTGTGCAAGCAGAAACAAAAAAAAATTCTTGTGAGTGGTGCGCGCGCCACTGCGAGCATATGTCTTCAATTACTGCGGCCCTGACGGCCGCGATAATTAAAGATATATGGTCTCTTGTGCGCATAACAGACACCAATAGGCCATGGGCGGAGCTACGCGACCGCCCATGGCCTATTGCGTGTTCTGTTTTAAAAACACACGCACGCGAAGGCCAATGAAAATGGACCTAGGAAACAACACGCACGAGCTGCTTGGAATTCCTAGGTCCATTTTCAAAACGCCGAAAAAAGGACTCTCGCTGCGCGACACTGCTGCGCAGTGTACGCTAGGCCAGAGACCTAAAAACTCAACCTACAATGCAAAGGCAATATCCTATTAAGCAGGAAGCTAAAAATCAGGTCAGGGAGATTCTAAATATATTGGAATATAAAGGGGTGATTGAAACATGCACCTCATCTATGAACAATCCTTTGTTTTCTGTCTCCAAACCAGACATTTCATATCATCTAGTTTTGGACTACAGACACTTAAACTCTTGTTGCAAAACATTTGCAGTACAAAATGCACACAGTGCAGCACTGATGAATGACATCGTGCGGAAAAAATATAAAACGACATTAGATATTTCAAATGGTTTCTTCTGTCAAAATATTGCACCTAAAAGCAGGCATTTGACTGTTTTCTCAATAATGGGGACACAGCGTCAATTTTGCCATCTCCTCCAGGGATTCAAGAATAGTCCAGGGTTCATTTCAGCCAGAGTAACATAGTTACTACAAACGTACGATGATGAAGCATTATCGTATGTCGATGATATCTATCTTACAGACGATGACTTGGACGTACACTTGAAAAGAGTGAACACGATAATACTTGGGTTCGCTTCTGAAGGGAACAGATTCAATTTTAAGAAATCACGAATTGCCCACCACAACGTCCTATTCTTAGGATATGAACTTTCAAGTGAAGGCAAAAGCCTGCCAGCAAACTTTCTAGAGAAATGTGTGCTGCTCCAACCTCCGAAAACACTGAAAAACTTACAGTCAATTTGAGGTTTCCTGAATTTTGGAAGAACGTATGTTCTAAATTACGCAGAAAGGGTTAAACCTCTCTACAAACTGATAAAACCTGATTTCAAACCAACTAATTGGACTCAAAAACACACAGAAATTTTGCGCTCAGTACAAACAGATATGTTAGCAAAAACACAATCACAGACACGCGAAAACGTGCGCAACCTTGTGATCCGGATCATTCCAGGGAGATGCGGATTCACATAACTAACCTTTAAAGAAGGTGAAAAGGTACCAATAGCTTATAAATCACACGTGTACACACAAGCTGAAGTGAAATTCACTCCTACAGAAAAAATTCTGACAGCGGTTCAAACTGCAGTAGCAAAGGAGAGAGCCCTAGCACAGGGTAAACGCATAATGATCGTTACAACTGTACCTGCTTTAGAAGCAGTGGCGAAAGCGAGCATTCCAAATGCAAAACCTTTAAATCCGAGATGGATACAACGGGTTAATTCTCTTGCTGCAACAGACGGTGAATACGTTTTTGACCCCTACTTGAAAACACAAGAATTCCTACAATACGAACACGAATGTCCTCTGCCAACTGAAATTCTGCCTCTAGAACATTACGGATGTATAATCTATAAAGACGGTTCAACACAACCCGCAATTGGGGGTAAACAAGCCTAAAGTGCTGCGTGCGCGATTGTTAAGGTTCTAAAACAATGATAGACGCTGAAACAATGCTAGCAGTTAATGCCTCAATGAAAGGCAACTATGTGGCGTTACCACTAAATTATCCACTCGGACATACATACATAATTGATGCAAACTCCGTTCCTTTTGCTCGAATCCCTGGAGTGGGGGACAGAGTAATTCCAAACAGGAACCGGAGAGCTGCTTTGGTTCACAAAGCACATATGGGAGAGGGTCTGCCACATCATGGGATCTTAAAATCTCTAATAGAGTTAGAAGAGGTGTACTGGTGGCCAGGAATGAGCGTCGAAATGTATGAATTTGGAATTAATTGCGATGTCTGTTACAGAGATGATAGCATTGAAAAACACCAAGTACCTGACTACAGTGTAGCCAGCCCAGCACAAACACCACTGTTAGACAGCATTAGACTTTCTACACGCAGACGTCACCATGGACGAATGTGGTCCCACAATTATTAGGACAAGATTCATTTGGATGTGACCTCAGCGCTCGCACTGTTATAAAAGATTTGCGAGTCTTTATCGGCACATAAGCAATCGGCATGCTACATTCTGCCCAGGGTCCTGCGTTTAGCTCTCGGGCTTACAAGGAGGCCATGGTCAGCTTAGGCGTTGCATTGCGGTACTCAAGTCCATTCTATCCTGAGGGAAATGCGGTAGTGGAAAAAAAAAACGTGACATAAAGCAATCTATAACAGCTAGGGTATTAGGCTCGGGTGACGGGTGGGCCAAACATCTAATAAGTGTCCAACGTAGTGTTAACAATCTGCCAAGAAATTCTCTGGGTGGAATCACTCCATATGAATTACTGTTTGGTACTAGAATGATAATCGAAGACCTCGATTGTCAAACTTCAGTGGTGGAACAAAAAACCCTTTGATGTAAAAGATCGTTTGGCTGTTTTACAGGACTTAAATGAAACAAAAATAAGTCTGAGTAACACAACACAAAAGCCAACAACCACTGAAGAAAAACCACCTGTCCCAGCAAGGCCTGTCTGGATTCCAAAGATTGGGGATCTAGGGCCCGGTGTAGGTAAATCTAATCTACCACTTCTAAAATACCGAATCATACCGAATCGGTATTTTAGAAGTGGTAAATTAGAGGGGGGGGAGATGTAGGTATTTCATAATCTGTAAATACCGAATCTGTAAGATTCGGTATTTACCGATTCTGTAAATACCGAATCGGTATCCCCCATTGATTCCTATGGGCCTTGAAGCCCATAGGAATCAATGGGGAATACCGAATCGGTATTTACCGGTTCGGTAATTACCGATTCCTGCAAGGGTGCAGGGAGTGTCACTTTGACACCCTCTAGCACTCCAAATACAGGCATGTGTGCCCTGTGGCACACATACATGCCCTAAGGGCATGTCTGTGTGTCACATGGCACAGGTGTGCATGCACACATGTGCATGCACACCTGGATTCGGTATTTTACCACCCAATTGGATTGGGTGGTAAAATACCGACTCCTAAGGGCCTGTGGGACTCAGAAGAGCCCCACCTACATCTGGAAGGTACCGAATCGGTAAAAATACCGATTCGGTATTTTACAGATTCTGTAAATTTACCGATTCGGTAAATTTACAGAATCTGTAAAATCTGGCCCCCTACATCTCAAGATGCCAAATACCGGCCGAATTCGGCCGTTTCCGACCGGTATTTGCCACCTACATCGGGCCCCTAGTCAGGGAAAAGATCGCGGTGAAGAAGGAATTTGGGCCTTCTTACAGAAAAGCAGTACCTGTCTTAGCAATCCACGGAACAAGATCAGTGTCACTACCGCCGCATGCTGGTAAAAGAGAGAACAGAGTTGTATCAATTGACCTAGTCAAACCACATCATGTGGCCGATAATAAGTAGTAGGCCCAGTGGACTCCCAAGAAGTAGCAGACAACCAAATCTTGCTACAATCCAAGAGGTTCAAACTGAAAGACTAATCACCTTTGATAAACCTGCAGTAAGAAAAGAAGGACTATGCAACAAATCCATGGAACTTGTGCCTCTTGAGGCCCAAATAACAGTTCATCAAGACACTCCTGTCTACAATGATGTAGCATCTGACTATATAAATTTGACAAAGGAAGAAGCAGCTCCAACGATTCCAAACTATCCTGATGCTATTCCAACAATTGACAGAACTGCCTCTGGCTATTTCATCAACTTTGATACCTTTTCTGAGGATCCCAGTGAACCTGAAACAACACCAGCAAACAAATCGTTCAAAGAAAAAAATAACAGAACTCTTTCATCAACAGGAAAAAAATATCTGGTTTCACCTTGGGTTGAATTTTGGATTGTATTAGGTGTACTTTTTCTCCTACTTTGGCTCATTCTTGTTTTAATGCCTTAGATATGTTCAGTACTTATACATTTAGTTTTATTGAACTTAATACAGTGGAGTGGGTGTTGTATATGAATCTAGGACCCTAGTGTAATTTTCCCGATTCATGCCCATATATAGGTATAAATTACCCTATCATTATATAGGCAGAGAAATCATAACCATATTTAGACTTAGCCTATGCAGTCCAAATACGGCATGGCTACTTCCACTAGTTCCGAGAATCCACAACGATTTCTTGGAAAAACACGCCTTCAGCAGCTAGGGACTTCCCCTTGCTTGAATACTAATTTATGTAAGAAATCATGGATTTTCAAAGAAATGAGTCTTTGATGACGTTATTATGTCCAACCGTACGTCAAACTCTGCACCTTCAAGGTATAAATATGCCCACATTTGCCCAGACAAACACACAGTGGTTTGGAGCAAGTCGACTATCTACTTGCCCGACGCATCACGCCACAGCAAGTGCCGAAGGAAGCCGACCCTCCAGCAGACGCACTGAGAGACGCTTTTTTCTCTGGCCGAGAAATCCAGCTCCAGTGTTTCCAGAATACCCTTGCGGGTTGCTGGGAAATCGAGTCCTGAGAGAGAGATACAAGACCTCCTTCATTCTAAACCAAGGTACGGAGCAGATTAGACCCTTAGAGAATTCTTGGAATAGATTCTTGCCAAAAAGTATACTGAAACTAAGCTACACCTCACTTACTTCTTCCCCTGTACTAGACCTAGGTTAGGTCCACAGGGGTAGGCGTATTTTAGAAGCACCAGTTGAGTACTTTTAGTCATTATTTATTAATGTATGTATTTTATGTTATTTTATATGGCTTAGAAACCATACCATGCTTTTGCAGTACTACTTTATAATACTCTTCGTATTATATGCCGTGTACTTTATAACCAGTATCCCGATTGTAGCAGTTCATTTCTTGTGCTTGAGAAAGAAGACTGTTCAATAAATACTTTTATTGAAAACGCCCGTCTCTCTATTTTCTCTGAACCTCTGGTGAAACGAAGCATGCACGATTGACTGAGTGAAATAACTATCTATTGTTTCCGCGACTCTAGAGATTGATTTCTTATTCTTGCGAAACAAAGTTGTCATGTTTATGCGGTTGTCAGAAACGAATCCCTTCTTGTCTATTCGAGAAAGTTTCTAGTGACCTCTGAGCTAGATGGCACTCACAATTAAATTTAAAATATTCGTTAGAGACCTAGTCGACCTCAGTCCTACGTCTAAACTAGAGTATACGTTATTCCAATGCGCAGAGCCTATTGGGAATATAGGAACTACATAACACTTGATGCAATCATCTCTAAGCACAACACCTTATCCCTCCGCTCTATCCTAACCACTGACTGGACTCACCACCACCTAATTCTTTTCAATCTCAATGCCATCGAACCAAAGGCCCACCCCCAAAATACCCGGCACAAGTACTGAGCGAGGAACATACACTGAATCTCCCAGGCAGAGTTAGAAGCGTTAGCCAGTTCCCAAATTCCAAGGTGATGATCTCACTGCCCACTACAACAGAAAAATGGGAGAACTACTTGACATAGACGCCCCTTTGAAACTCAAGAAATCAAGAAGTATCCTTTCCAGATCTTGGTTTAACAAAGACCTTAACAAAGAGTCATCAACTCCGATTGGCTGAAAGAAACTAGAGACAACAAACCTTGTTAACACATCTTGCGATATCGGGGGCTAAACGCATAAAATACAAAACACACATCTTCAGAGAAAAATCCCCCTTCTTCTGAGCCCAACTTGACCCTTCTAGGAACAGACCTAAAGACCTTCTCTACGTCATCAAACAGCAAACCTCCTCTTTCCCTCAACACTCAATAAATGACTCTACCATGCGCTGCAAAGAGTTTGCAACATTCTTCTCTGAAAAAATATCTAACATTGAAATCTCTCTTGACCCACCCATCTCTCCGTCCTACACCAAAGATGTCCCCCTAACAAAGAGGGTCTACCCAAGGCCCTACCTCCAACTAATGGTCATCTCGCCAAACTCACCCTATGCCAGTGGGACTGAATTAGACAATGTCCCTTAAGAAGAAGTGCTCCAATAACTCGCTTGCATGAAACCAACATTGCACATTTCTGATCCCCACCCTCCTGAGCGTGTCAATAATCACAGTCACATCATATCTCGCCTGCATGGACCAAAATCATCAACTCCTCCTTTTCGAGAAGCTCCATGCCAACCTCCCTCAAACTCGGCCAAGTCACCCCCCTCATCAAACAACACAGACGCCGACTAGAACAACCATAACAATTACAGACCTATATTTATTCTCATTTACCTTCAAAAGCATGTCTCATCAAAGCACAAGAGTGCCTGACGAACTTAGAAGTCCATACGCTGGTACTTTTTAGACTGGATTAATGGACCTCTTTCCTGTCTGGCCTTCCTAGAGAAAATTAGCATCACTGAGAGAAATGCTTCATACAGTTATCCACTTTGTGACAGGTCACAAAGTTTTTAAATCACATTTTTTCTATACTTCGCATCCTACAATGGCTTCCAATTGAAGCAACAGACCAATGTAACACTGAATGCATCACCCACAAAGCCCTCCACAACTCCACACCCTCCTACTTGGTAAAAAAACGGAAAATCCCTGGTTCTAAATAAGGATCGCAAATTCGTAAAGTCCTCCTGCTGGAACAAGTGACATTCAGGCAAGAACGCTTTATAAAGCTCGCCTTCTCTGCCAGCGCTACAAGGATCTGGAACTCCCTCCCACAACCACCTTGAACAACCACAAGTCTTGCCACAATTATAAACTCTAAATCCTCCTATTTGAGAGACGCTCTGAATAATAAATCTGTGGTCACTTTTCTGCATCCACTTTTCCAATGTATCCAGATATTAACTGTTTGAACTTTCTCCCCTGACGTGAAATGTGGGATTAGTCTATTGCTTCTCTGTTATTTTATGGCACATCTAATCTGCATTTTGGTCTTTCTTCTTTAGAAAAGTGCTTCAATGCCCTTCAGCAAAGATTGTATCATATAAAACCATAACAATAAACACATTTGGTACCCATGTAGGGATCCAGCCTTATTTATTACTAGAAACACGTTGTTATTCCCGTATGTTGTTGACTAGATTTCGCACTGACTCATTTTACAGACTGGTAACTTTTCCACAATGTAATGACTGGTCTAAAGACCTGGTAAAGTGCCCATGTGACGATACCTTCCATCAATCTAACATTCATTGCATTTTGTTTTGTAAATTCTATCAGATCCCCAGGAAAAGGTTTTTAAAACCTATACTTACAAAGTGGGGCATAAGGGGTTGCAGAGTGGCGTTCTGTAAAATTAAAACAATTAGAATCTGAATATGTTATAAAGGCAGTATCTTCTTTTCTAAAGATACTTATCAGATTCCGGAACACCATATGATGTATGTATTCGTTCATTCTGTTTTTAACAGGAATATCATCTGAACATATGTACACAATGTATATCTAGATTATAATATTCTGAATTGACCGTGTATGTATATGAGTGCTCCCCCCTAACCTTGAGACTGGTAAAAAAAAAAAAAAAACAATTTGGAGATTGGTAAAAAAAAGAAATAATCCATTTGGAGCGATGATTATGGTGATTGACGGGCTTGCATAAATTGTACATCAGTTTTTAAAATATTTTTATGTCTTTTTAAATCATATAGACTTTTTAAAAATTGCTTTTAATATGTGCTTTTATGATTTTGTAAAAAAATATCGAATAAAGCTTATTTGACTTGACTTGACTTGACTTGAACACATTTGGTATAATAAAGAGGAACCAGAAAAAAAAATATTTTTGAAAAGTTTGTGCAAATTTGTCAAAAGATTCCAAAATGATTAGCAAAGAAATAATTGCTTTTCAAAAGAAACTCTTATAACCACAAACTATGTGGGAGGGAAAGAAGGAAGAGCAGAAGAGAGAGAGTGAGAGAGAAAGAGAAATAGAAAGGAAGAAAGATTGAAAGAAAGAGAAAGAGAAACAGAGAAACAAAGAAAGAGTGACAGAGAGACAGAAGGAGAGAGAAAGAGAGACAAAGATAGAGAGAAAGAGAGAAGGATAGAAAAAGAGAAACAGAGAGAGACAGAGAGAGAGAGAGAGAGAGAGAGAGAGAGAGAGACACTATGGTTTAAGTGAGTTTCGAATAATTTTTAAAAAGAAATTAAGATGTTAAAAGCAATCCCAATATTAACTTCATTGTGACCTTTGTGTTTTAGATCCAAGACTACCAGACAGCGCTAAAGACATCTTGGGGATATTCAGAAAGCATCCCTGGGAATACATTCCACCCATTCCTTACCATTGGATTTGAGGTTTGTAACTCACATCCGTCCCTCCCGCTGCCCAAACCTTGTTTACTATATTCTTCCACAAACACACTTTCTATAAAAAGGCCTTTAAATCTTGTTTTTATCTGGTCACATTTGCATTGCATTCAAAGACAGAGGTCAAATGTCAAGCTCTCTCTTTGAGAAAGCTTGGTGTTTACTTTTATTCCTATGACTTCAAAATGAGAGAATGTATGTGACAATTCTGCTGAGTATCCATACAAGAGGAGAAGGTGTAAGATTTTTTCCTAGCACACAACAAAAAACAAGCACTGGCAAAAGCCAATTGGTCTTGCCTTGCAAACCTACTGACTTTGCAAATGACTTTTAGCAGTGTCCCACACCATCAGTCGAAAAAGAAATATCCTACTGTATTTTGCCGGGTTGCAAAGATTAACACGTAGTTACTGAGGCCTACCCTTTGAATTTCAATCAAATGTGGTGGATATGATTAATGAAAATAGAATGCCGGGAATGGAGAGTTATTATTGTGCCATCAATAAGCTCCTTAGGTGCTGCACCTAAAAATGCTGATATTAAATTTTTTTCTGAATGCCGGGAAAGGGGACTATTAGTCTGATAAGAAGCCTGAGATGTCCTGATGATTTTCTGCTTCAACATGGCCACCACGCAGGCAGCGTCAAGGGTGCTGGCATTGCTGCGCATGAAGGTAATTTTTCAGCCCTCACACACCTTCTTCATAGCAGGCACCAGGTGTGTGTAGAGGGGATCTCCCCGCACTCAGGTGTGTTATTTATTTAATAATTCAGTGTTTTATATAGCGCAAACATGACCCAACTGGGTATCAGAGGGCTTCACAATTCTATAGTACTGTACTTCTAACATTTGGTTTGATTAGTCCTTTAAACAAACTACCAAGTATATATATTCAATTTTAAGTGGAAAGCATGTCTACTTTACAAATAATACATGTCCTAAACATTACTGGAGATCAACTTGCATTACAAAAGTATGTGTCCTAAATATTACAACAATTGACATTTTAGAAATACATGTACTAAGAATACCTCATATCATTTAGTACAGTGGATTGTACGTAGCAAACAGACTGGTTACAGAATTTATAGCTATTATCCTATACTGCTTTCGGCCGGGAAACTTTGTACAGATGTGGCAGGGTCGCGTCATGATGCTGCTGGCGAGAGCTGCCAGAAGATGCTTCAATGGCACGGCCCTCTGTACATGCCAATGTCCCCTCCACCCCAAGCCGTCCTTCCAGTACCTTAGGTGCCAACTTTACAGTCGACAGTGAAGTTTCTGGTCGGCAGCAGTAGACATGAGCACTTTAGTTGAAACGGCTGCTACCATTATGCGAAGGGGAGGTGGTGAAGGCAAGAAAATGAAGTCATTTGCTTTTATAAATAACAAGCAAGGAGAGGCAAGCAGCGATGAGTGAGACGGTGAGGAACTGGCTCTCTTACTTTGAAGTCAGAGAAAGAACAGGTTTTGTAGTGTAGTTCCTATCTTCCCAATAGGCTCTGCGCATTGGAATAATACCTACAGCAGTAAAGGCCTAGGCCAGACGTTAACTAGGTCTACTACTGTCGATACTAGACTTAAGTTTTGGGTTTGCCAGCGTAGCTCAGAGTTCGCTAGAAACTTTCTCGAATGTTCAGGAAAGAATTAACTCCCCTGATTAGACAAGAAGGGATTTAGTTTCTGACAACCATAGAACATGACAACTTTGCTCTCCCCTAATCAAGAGTGTATCTCCAGAGTCGTGTGAGCACAAGGCAATTATTTTACTCAGTCAGTACGTGCATTCTTAGTCTCATCAGATTGTAGAGAAAAGGAAGAGACGGGCGTGTTCAATAAAAAGGTGTTATATATTGATCAGTCTCTTTTCTCGTACAAGAGAAATGGATCGATATTATTGCAATACTTATAGTTAAGTAAAGTGCATACATTAAAAGCAATAGTATAAAATAATACTGTAAAAACATTGATATGGTTTCTGAGCCATATGATGTTTAAAATGATTAAAATATATTACATACACATATACATTTGACTAAACGTACTCAACTGGTGTTTCTAAATACGCCTACCCCGTGTACCTGACCTAAGTCTAATGCGTGGGCGGGAATAGAAAGTTACAGTTTAAGTTAAGTTTGTTTTTGCCAAGTGAATAACTAAAGAATTCTCTGTGAGGGGTTATTCAGTTCTGTACCTGGAAGTTAGGATGAAATGAGGAATGGTATCTCTTTCTCTGCTCTCGATATTCCAGGCCGCCTGCGAGGGCTGCCCGAAAGCGCCGGTGCTGGGTCTCTCGGCAGGAGATAGCAGCGCGTCTCTCAGCGCGTCAGGAAGGCGGGGCTGCTGCCAGCGGGGTCTGCTCTGCTCTTGGCTTCGGCAAGTATGGCTGCTCCGTCTCGTCACCACGCGTGTGTTTGCATAGGGCAAGATCGGCAATATTTATACCTTAAAGGTGCCGAGATTGACGTAAGGATGGACATAGATACGTCAATAAAGATGTCATACGACTTGCTCGTTAGCACATTCTTTTACTGAAGTTCTCTGTGAAATCAAAACAATGGCCGCACGGATTTTCCAGGTTGTCATAGGTTTGATTTGTTATGAGAACGTCGTATGCCTTATCAGGGGCTGGAGGAATGTCGCTTGTCTAATTAGATCTAAAGCGTTATGACCTAATCAGATAACACGTTCCTGTGCCGTAGTGTGACTGCGTCAGATAACGGTATCTGCATCATGGGGGCTTTTCTTGCCTCGTGGGCTGACTGTTAGTTAACTTGATAGTTAGTTTAACCAGAATAGGGTCAGGAATAGGGGGATCGATTCAGAACCTATAAGAATACATGACACCCACTCCACGCTAACTATGGTCATATTTACTAATCTATGCATAGTATAACATAGTACAACATACTATAGAGTATAGTGTATACCTTACCACCCCAAAATACATAAATGCTTTTTGAAACGTTCAAATATACTGAAAAATTGCAGTCATATGTATCGTATGCACTCAAGCTATGAATTAAATGCCAAAGTAAACACGCATTTGTATACATTATTGCTTATATGGTATATGAGAAATACACATGAAATGGCTCTTAATATGGCTATACAGAAAGAAAGTTCGAGACCATTTCATCACATAATAAAATATTTGTGAACATACCAGCGGACAACTAAAGTTTATAAAGTAGCTAAAAATAGAAATCTTAGTTCTCTAGGAATAGTTTCTTACTTTAAGCAGAAGATAAGTGTCCCGAAATGTTTTGTAAAAATTAATTTGGGGCTGCTAAAAAAATTGCTGTCCGTGAACTGGTGGGAAAAATTGTTCATCTGACTTTATTTTCAAAGTTGAAGGCCGAATTCAGGGAACGCCGTGTGCGAGCTTGCTCAAAAGTCTCTATTTCTGTTCTGGAGAGAACATCATATCATTAAGGCTTTCGAAAAAACTGTCAACAGCTTCATGGGAAAGTTCCACTAAGTTGGAAATAGGTGTAACCATGCATTCGTGCGCATGATTGTCTCCATTGACATTCTGATTCGCATTGCGGACAGAAGGTCGTACCTGATCGATGCTGCTTTCATCTTGAACTTCACTACTCTTCAATCGTAGTGGTGAAGATTCCACGAATGCCGTCATCAGGATTGGCAGCCTTTGAGGGCAGCACAAAGCGTGAACCTTGGTAGGAACTAACAATGTATCTGCATCCACTGGCGCATCCGATTGTAGCGTCAGACAGGTGTCTAACACGCATTCTTCTCCGCATAGCAGACACCTTAATACAGGTAAAACACACCTTTGCCACATTGGTCGAAATGATAGAAACCAAGTCATGTTCAGGTCTCTAAGCCGGGAGAGTCCCAGGATTTTTGATATCCGGTCCCGGTATCCAATGGCTAGGATTGTATCTTCCATTGTCGCGAGAGTTTGATCTGTGACATGGGTTGCCATAACGAAAAATAAGGACTAAAAATAGGATTCCTGCAATTAGTCCCAGGATCAGGGGAAGTCCGCCAAAAATCGAATGGACGAAATCTGGAAAAATACCCAGTATGGCTTTGAATGGTGTTAATGCCATCGAAAATACTGTCTTAAATACCTTTGAGACCCCAGTGGTATCAGAAATATTTAAGATTTCGCTCAGGATTTCCGCGAAATGTACGGGTGAATTAGTTGATAATAATGTATGTATCTCTGCAGTCGTCCTTGCGACTTGTAGATCATACGTTTCTTTTGATGACGTGAGCCTTGTAGGCGTCTGAAGAAGCACTGTTTTCATTCTGCTTAAAGTATCTATTCGAATAGAAGTAATTTTCAAATTGGGCCATGCCCTTGCCTCCCTGTCTGGAAAGGAGCTGGGGAACAAAGAACGTCCACAGCACTTGACCTTCGCAGTCGTAGTTACTAGATAAGGAGTCCCGGGCGTAAGACTACAACATCTGCGGTCTACAATAAGAATGTAACTCCCATTATAGAGTCTTTGAAAGAATGGTTCTATTTCAGTTGCAGGTGCGCCTTGCTGGTGACATGAAAGGTTGTATGAATTCCCTTCACAGGCTCCATGCAAACTAATTCCGTTACACAGAAGCGTGCCGCTTAGTGACATAGCACAATTGTTGCCACTAAGAAACACTTTCTGTCCTTTATTACTGACACATGCATGTGAATAGGGCAGGTTCCAAGTTGTTTTAAGGTACCCCTTTCCCAATTTCTCGTACATGCCAGCCTGTATATATTTTTGGCAGTATTGAAACCTGAAGGTTGAGATTGGAATATTTATGATTCCGTGTATTATCCATTCACTGACAGGTCGTTCTGACATTGTCATTGGTAATCTTTCTAGTTTTTCAATGCTCAAGATTGTATAATCAGCACCCTTTTGCGCCATACCGATTTGTCTATCAGTAAGGTTAAAGATTTGGAATAGTGACGTTGTGTTGATTAAACGCCAAGGCACATAGCCTGAACGAAGATTTTGTAACGTCCAGCCAAGCTGTACAATAGAACGCAATTGTGACTGACCATGTTGTAATAACAGTAAGTCTTGCGATAATATATCGATTGCTGAAGACACAATGCTGTCCAATGAAAAAATTCTGGAGGACAGAGTCATTAACCCATTGTCCACTACAGAAAGTGATTTTTCCAAATTAATACGGTCAATTTCCCGTATTCTCTCTGCTGTTTCAATTTGATTAACCTTCCAGGCCTCATTGTATGCTGCATATACAGAGGCTGCTATGAAACGCTTCTGACGCTGTTTGCGTGGTCCCAAAATGAAATCACGCAAGTCAACACCATCAGTAAGTAAAGTTAGGTGTTGCTTAATTTCAGGCAGTGTGGAAGTTTGTAGCCATTGAAGGCATAATTTGCCACACTGTAGGTTGTTATTATCCCTGCGTGATGTCTTTGGGGATATCTAGGGTCTGGCCTGGTCATTTTGAACCCCTGTGTTTTATTCAGGAATCTGTCTTGACAGTTATTTGTATCTGTGGGCCAGATCAACCATTGTTTCCAATCAGGATGTGTTCTGTTTTGGTTTAATATATGGTTTACGTCTATCTCTTCATCCGTATCAGAGCTATTGCTAAACATTGTTGGCTTTGGAATAGACGGTTTATTTAAATCTTTGATTTTGGCTAGGCCAAGACAGGTGGTTTGTTGAACAGTGTCATTTAAAAATATAATTTGTTCTGGGATCATGCAAGCTCTAAACAAAGCTTCTAAACCCTGTACTTGCCATTCTTTTGTACCCCAAACACTTTTCAAATCAACATTTTTGTCCCAATAATCAAATCCAAAAGTATTCATTTGTTCAAAAAATGAGTCTGAATATAACAATTTTGTGTTGGTTATCATGGTTTTCATCCCTGTCTTGTTTGATAATTTAAAATAAAATGTTTCAGCATTACTTGTGTTAAAACCTGAAAAATATGAATATTTGTCGTAAACGGTTCTTGAGCTCCCTTTTGGAGGTGTTGCACAATGTTCCCATTGATTATAATTTAACACATTTCTAGGTTGTGCAGATCTATGTAAAAAGTGATTACCATAGTGGTTATAGCAATACATACTGTCATAATTTGTAGAACCCTGCAAATAATCATGTTTGGTAAATTTAGCAGACATTACTAAATCAGACATCATGTTATTAATGCTTTCGAAGTCCCAATCATCAGCAAATGAGTTTGGTTTTACAAAGTCACTCAAGGAGATCTTAATTTGGTGTGGATATTTCAGGATCTCGACCGGACCATAAATTTCATAGTCAGTGTTGTCCCAGGCTACCCCACCAGGTATTGGATTGGCTGTGAAGTTGGCTGAAGAAAGTTCTCTTTTCTCGACGTGTGAAGATGTGTGTGGTTTGAGGATCAAGTTGATGTTCTGACTTGCTGTGTCCATTTTAGCATATTTTCCCTCAATGAAGCGTCCCAAAGTTAATACCATGATGAGCCAAAGTATGAGGATAAATGCACCAAAACCCACCCAAAATTCAAACCATGGAGAAATCAGATATGTTTCTTTCAGTTGGTTCAAAAGTTCATTAGCTTTTTCTTTAAAGGTTTTTGATGATGGCTGTGTCTTTGATTCACTGAGGCTTTCAGAGGAATCATCGAAGTTTATGAAGTAGCCGGATGCAGTTCTGTCAATTGTTCCATTTGCTTCAGGATTTTTGTTTCTTGCATTTTCACTTGGTACTTCATTATAGATTGGTGTGTCTCTGCTAAATGTTTTTATTTGGGTTTTCAGAGGTCTTAGTTCTATTGCATTATTGCATAGTCCTTGTTGTTCTTCTGTAGGCGTTTCGAATGTGATGACCCTCTTCGTTAGGACCTCTGTACTGGTAGCAAACCTTGGTGTTCTGCTACTTATTGGGAGTCCACTTGGCCTACTGTTTGTTATCGGCCACATGTTGTGGTTTTACCAGGTCGATGGATACAACTCGGTTCTCCTTTTAACCAGCAAGTGGCGGTAGTACAACTGATCTTGTCCCGTTGACAGACAAGACAGGAACTGCTTTTCTGTAAGAAGGCCCAAATTCCTTCTTTACCGCGATCTTCTCCCTGACTAGATCCCCGACTTTTGGAATCCAGACAGGTCTTGCTGGGACAGGTGGTGATTCTTCAGTGGTTGTTGGCTGTTGTTTCAACTGTATGTTGCTCAGGTCTTTTCTTGTTTTGTTTAAGTCCTGCAAAATAGCCAAACGGTCTTTGACATCAAAGCTTTTTTCTTTAACCACTGAAGTCTGACTGTCGAGGTCAGAGATAATCATTCTAGTTCCAAATAATAATTCGTAGGGACTGAATCCCTTCAGAGAATTTCTTGGCAAGTTATTTAGACTACGTTGGACACTTATTAGATGTTTGACCCACCAAGCTCCCGAACCTAATACCTTTGCCGTTATAGATTGCTTTATGTCACGGTTTTTTCTTTCAACAATTCCGTTCCCCTCAGGGTGAAATGGACAAGAGTACCGCAATTGCACGCCCATGCTGACCATGGCCTCCTTATAAGCCCGAGAGCTAAAAGCAGGACCATTGTCCGAATGCAGCATGCCAATTGCGTATGTGCCGATAAAGACTCGCAAATCTTTTATAACAGTTCTGGCGTCAGCCGTTCGCTGGGGCCACATCCATATGAATCTCGTGCATGAATCCACTGCGACCAAGATATATTTATAGTTACCATCCCTTTGTAAGGGACCGCAGTGGTCTAGATAAACACAGGCTAATGGTTTATCCGAGATTAGAAGGGGCGTCTGCGCTGGACGTCTCACCGTTGATACTTTCATTTTTTTACATATTTCACATTCTAGAACATAGTTCCTTGTTTGTCTTCTCATTTGTGGCCACCAGTATCTCTGTTTTAATAATGATACTGTGGCTGAGACGCCAGCATGGATAGAAGCAAGCCCTTCGTGTGCCGCTATTATTAGTCCTAACCTATGTTCCATGTTTGGAATTGCCCTATCCCCCACTCCAGGTATTCGAGCAAAAGGAACATTGTTTGCATCAGTTATGTATGAGTATTTTACTGGAAAGCCTTTAGGGAGTGGTTCTATTGAATCCTTTTCTGAAGCGCTGACAGCTTGTAATATTTCGCTGTCTATTTTTGTTTTTGACCGGGTGACGGCAGCTACGGAAGCCGTTTGCACAGCTGCCTTCGCGGCCTCATCAGCCAATGAATTCCCTGCAACGTGAACGCCATCACGTTGATGACTCAGCGTATGTATCACGTGAGTCTTTGGTAGTTCTTTTTGTAAAAGAGCTACTTGTTCCCAGAGCATTTTATGCTTGATTGTGCCACCTTTCGCATCCTTGAAACCGTTCTGAAGCCAGATCTGCAAGTATTCATTATAAGACTGAACGCAATAATACGAATCGCACACAATGAGTGTGGGGAATTCTCGATCGGTATTTTCAAGCGCCATCTTGAATGCTAGTAGTTCAGCTCGCTGAGCTGTACAATCTCCTAGGGATTGTGTTTTAGTGAGGGTTGGTTTAAATTTCCCTTCGTGCCAACGACCTTTAACAATCGCGCACGCAGCACTGTAAGCTTGTTTACCCCCTACTGCGGGTTGTGCTGATCCGTCTGTATATATTATACAGCCGTAGTGATCTAGAGGCAGAATTTCGGTTGGCGGAGGACATTCAAATTCATATTGGAGAAATTCTTGTGTTTTTAAGTAAGGATCAAATTCGTACACCACGTCTGTTGCAGCAAGAGAGTTAGCCCATTGTATCCATCTCGGATGGAGTGCTTTAGCATTTGGAATGCTTGCCTTTGTTACCGCCTCTAAGGCTGGTATTGGTGTCACGATTACTATTCGTTTACCTTGTGCCAGGGCTCGTTCTTTTGCTATAGCTGTCTGTGTTGCTGTAAGAATTTTTTCCGTTGGGCTAAATTTCATTTCAGCCTTAGTGTACAAGTGCGATTTGAATGCAATTGGTACCTTTTCTCCCTCATTAGAGGTCAGGTATGTGAATCCGCATCTCCCTGGGATGACTCGAATCACAAGATTGCGTGTGTTATCACGTGTTTCTAATTTTGTTTTAATTAGCATGTCTGTTTGTAAGGATCTCAAAATTTCTGTGTGTGTTTGAGTCCAATTGGATCTTTTAAAGTCTGATTTAATTAGATCATAAAGGGGTTTGACCCTTTCTGCGTAATTTGCAATGTATGTTCTTCCGAAATTTAGGAAGCCTAGAATTGACTGTAGGTTTTTTAGTGTTCTAGGTGCTTGGAGTACGGCACATTTCTCTAGGAAATTGTCAGCCAGGCTTTTGCCTTCACTTGATAATTCATATCCTAAGAATAGGACTGTCAGATGGGCAATTCTGGATTTTTTAAAGTTGAATTTGTAACCCTCTGCTGCGAACCCAAGTATTATGGTGTTTTTGAAGTCCGCATTACATACTGGACTAATTGTCTATGAATTTTTAGTAATTGTTTTAGCTGTATTAACAGCTCTCCTGTAGACATCCCTTCGATGTCTGGGTGTGGTGTGTATCCGGCTAAGACCGGCCACGTTGCTCCTGGTCTACCTAAAGGACCGAGCCTTGTAATGTGATTGTTATGTATTAGGGCGCCATCAAATAAGAGCAAATGCTCTTGGAATTTGAGTGGTACTTCCACCTCCTCGAAAGGAGTGTAAATGTCAGGTGGTACCTCTATTTTGTAATAGTGGAAGTACTTTGTTACAGCATTTGCTGCTGGAAAATGTATCCATGTATAGTATACCTCTGTCTGCCGATATTCGTGTGCCTCAATTACGAATATGACTGTGCCACCTCTAGGTGTCAGTCCATTTTCTATACGTTTTAAGGTTATAGATCTCCTTTTGCTGACCGGAATGAGTATTATATCCGCGTCTGCATCCTGTAGTGCAGTATCTGCTGCTGCTATTTCAGCTGCTAATCTAACTGCCTCTCTTTCTTCATCACTGTCTCCCATTTTACCGACAGGATGGTATTATGTTTGTTTGCAGATCAGGTTTCTTATGGAAACAGAGATTAGATGCACAATATTTTGGAACTGTTTATCCTTCAACGTTGACAAAACCAAGAACCATACATAAGAGTTCCCTCCTGCGAGGTTTTGGAGGATATTACCTTTCACCCACTCCAGACGTCTTTGGAGTATTTGGGAAAAGGGGTCTGAGTGAGAAAGCACGACTGAGTTACTCTAAATGTCTTACGTTAGTTTTATCGCCCTTTCCAAACGCGTTGGGCGCCATGTAGTGTAGTTCCTATCTTCCCAATAGGCTCTGCGCATTGGAATAATACCTACAGCAGTAAAGGCCTAGGCCAGACGTTAACTAGGTCTACTACTGTCGATACTAGACTTAAGTTTTGGGTTTGACAGCGTAGCTCAGAGTTCGCTAGAAACTTTCTCGAATGTTCAGGAAAAAATTAACTCCCCTGATTAGACAAGAAGGGATTTAGTTTCTGACAACCATAGAACATGACAACTTTGCTCTCCCCTAATCAAGAGTGTATCTCCAGAGTCGTGTGAGCACAAGGCAATTATTTTACTCAGTCAGTACGTGCATTCTTAGTCTCATCAGATTGTAGAGAAAAGGAAGAGACGGGCGTGTTCAATAAAAAGGTGTTATTTATTGATCAGTCTCTTTTCTCGTACAAGAGAAATGGATCGATATTATTGCAATACTTATAGTTAAGTAAAGTGCATACATTAAAAGCAATAGTATAAAATAATACTGTAAAAACATTGATATGGTTTCTGAGCCATATGATGTTTAAAATGATTAAAATATATTACATACACATATACATTTGACTAAACGTACTCAACTGGTGTTTCTAAATACGCCTACCCCGTGTACCTGACCTAAGTCTAATGCGTGGGCGGGAATAGAAAGTTACAGTTTAAGTTAAGTTTGTTTTTGCCAAGTGAATAACTAAAGAATTCTCTGTGAGGGGTTATTCAGTTCTGTACCTGGAAGTTAGGATGAAATGAGGAATGGTATCTCTTTCTCTGCTCTCGATATTCCAGGCCGCCTGCGAGGGCTGCCCGAAAGCGCCGGTGCTGGGTCTCTCGGCAGGAGATAGTAGCGCGTCTCTCAGCGCGTCAGGAAGGCGGGGCTGCTGCCAGCGGGGTCTGCTCTGCTCTTGGCTTCGGCAAGTATGGCTGCTCCGTCTCGTCACCACGCGTGTGTTTGCATAGGGCAAGATCGGCAATATTTATACCTTAAAGGTGCCGAGATTGACGTAAGGATGGACATAGATACGTCAATAAAGATGTCATACGACTTGCTCGTTAGCACATTCTTTTACTGAAGTTCTCTGTGAAATCAAAACAATGGCCGCACGGATTTTCCAGGTTGTCATAGGTTTGATTTGTTATGAGAACGTCGTATGCCTTATCAGGGGCTGGAGGAATGTCGCTTGTCTAATTAGATCTCAAGCGTTATGACCTAATCAGATAACACGTTCCTGTGCCGTAGTGTGACTGCGTCAGATAACGGTATCTGCATCATGGGGGCTTTTCTTGCCTCGTGGGCTGACTGTTAGTTAACTTGATAGTTAGTTTAACCAGAATAGGGTCAGGAATAGGGGGATCGATTCAGAACCTATAGGAATACATGACAGTTTTTTAGGGGAAACATCATCTGACATTTGATCTCGGTCTGTGAATGAACAGCAAATGTGACGAGATATGAACAAGAATTACAGCAATTTACAAAAAATCTTGGACTGAGTGACAAAAGTGCGCATATGAAGTGCTCTTAGACAAAGAAAAAAGAAAAAGTGCCTAAAGCAGTTGATAATATGGGACTATTGCAAGGATACAAGTAACGGGACGGTGCTCCGTGGGAGGGAACAATCTACGAAAAGGAGGGACAAGTTTGAAAGACTAGCCATTTTGAAGCAAGGCTGTTTAAAGGAGATTCAAAGAAACAAATAAAAAGCAATGGATGGGCAGTAAGCCCACAAAGTTAAGCGCTGTTGCGGCAATACCTAAAAAAAAGAACTGTGCTGATGTTTCAGAATATATCAGAATTAGTACAAATGAAGCACATTTGTTTTGTATTACTGAAGTGTGGAGAAAAATATTTGAATAAGATTGAAACACATTAATACACTAGGGGCTGACATTTGCGAACATTATCATTTATGTGCAGTAAACCCATATTTCGGTGTAAATGTAATGATCATTTCAATTGAAAATGTGTTGTCTGTAATGGCAGTGCGCTACCACACCAAGTATACTCCACACTACGCCACTCAACTCCACACCACTCCACTCCAATCGATGCCACTCCACTCCAATTCAATCCACCCCACTCCACTCAAAAGTACCCCAAACCATCCCACTCCAATTCACCCCATTCTAATCAATCCATTCCCAATTTACCTACTGCAATCTACCCCACTCTAACTCAGTCTACCCCATTCCACTCCAATCTACCGTAATACACTCAATCTAACCCAATCTACCCGACTCCACCCCAATCTACCGCACTCCACTCAGATTTACCCCACTCTGCTCCAATATACCCCAGTCTACCCCACTCCACTTCAATCTACCCCAACTCTAATCTACTCCAATCTAACTGACTTCACCCCAATATACCTCACTCTACTTCAGTCCAATTTACCCAACTCCATTTCAATTTATCCAACTGCAATCTATTCAACTCATCTACACTCCTACCACAATCTACCCAACTCCAATCTACCATAATCTACTGTACTCCACTGTAATCTACCCCACTCCACCCAATCTATCCCTCTCCATCCAAACCACCCTACTACAATCCACCCAATCTACCCCATTCCACTACACCCTAATCTACCCCACAACACTCCACTCCAATCTATCCAATTCGACTCCACCCCACTCTACCCAAACCTACCTCATTCCAGTCTAATCTAATCCACTCCACCCTACTCCAATCTACCTTACCCCACTCCATCTCAAACTTACCTATCCCAATCTACCCCATCCAATCTACCCCACTCAAATCTACTCCAATCAATTCCACCACACTCTACCCCACCCCAACCCAATCTACCCTACACCACTCAATATAACTCTACTCGAGTCCAATGTACCGCAATCCAAACTACCCCAATATACTGCACTCTAATCTACTCCAATCTATCCCCCTTCTATCTAACCCACCCGACCATGTGCCACTAACCTTTAGCCATGCCAAACAGCAGTCACACTGGTGTACATAATGGCTAAAACTCGGTGCCAAAGTCAATAGCTTTCAGATAGGAGACACCTATTTGTTTTGCCAATGCTTGTTTTCAATGTTTTCCCCCCCATCATATACACACGCAGCAGTTCCCTGCAGCCAACACCAAGCAGGCACAGCTGTTCAACGGGGCCCGGGCACAGCAGGGGATTCCCTAAAGGGCCTGGCTTATGTTTTTTTATTTTTTATTTTTAAGGGTTCCCGGACACTTTCTTGGGGTTCTCAGACCCTTGCAAACTTGTGTATCCTTATTCGACATCGACAGGGTTTCAGACCGAGCAGCAGGTCTCCGAACATCACAAATGTCCACCAGGGTACAAGGCCAATTACTGTGCCTGCTCAGACACCTGCCTAAGGTTTGCGGACCTCAAGGGTCATGATGTGGAATCCAACCTCTGTTCAAAATCAGCAATTTCTTTCTACATTTTAACATTAGGCAGCCCCTGTGCCAGGGAGAGACAGGAAGGCACCACGGCTCTTTATGGCTTCTTTAGTATTTTTACAGGATGCGGGGAACAAGTCTCTTCATCATGTAATGGTTCAAGATATAGCCAGCCAATCAGGGAGCTTCAGGTCCGCAGGCCCAACTTTGGGTTTACGTATCCGAAATGGATGGACGAAAAAGCTCCCTCATCCAATCAGATCCAATATATTTTTACATTTGTGTCCGCGAGTCCAGATGCACGGACCATTCATGGGCTAAAGGTCCCGCTAGCTCTATCTTAAATGACTAGCGGCTTAATTTGAGGACCACAAAAAAACACTGCATGAAACTAGCCATGCCAATCACAAATAGTTTTGTGAAGATTCATTGAACTGTGCCAAAGTTATTATATGTGTATATATATAATTATATTACATGGGATTCTGTAATCCCTGTATAAATGGCAGTCTCTAATTTCTTTATAATCAGGAATTTGTGATGCACGAAAGTCAGTGATTATGAATAAAAGACGTCAGAACTCAGCTTTTATATATTTTTACAGTCGAGTCCTTAGGGCACAATGCCTGCTGCCAGCGCCAGCAGCTGATGTGAAAAGAAGGTCAAGTCACGAAGCATAATTGAAGCAGCTGTTTACAGCAACAAACATAACTTTGCTTTTATTACTTCTGCTGTATGTTACTAGTTTACTATGAGAAGCAGAGGGAATATGTTTATTAGTTTCCTTAGATGAAGGAAGGGTGGAACCTTTCTGCATGTTTCTACACGTCTCGAGCTACTGCAGCTTTTTGTTTTAAATGGACTTTTATTGAACTGTTTCTAACATCTTTTTGCAACAAATATCTAACAGTTTTTATTTTTACTTTTGCACAAGAGGTTTAAGGTTCATTCTTCATGTTTGCAAACATGTTAGCTGCTGCATATGTAGGAGCTACACACCAAGCTTTGTGGGAAAGGCGATGGTGTGACCATGTATTATACGGGATAAAGTACCACCTGGTGCATATAATAAGATTATTGCAAGTGACCTCAGAGTTCCATAACATTTGTGTATCTGTCTATCATGAGGTGGTGTGCACTCCAGGAGAACCCTGCAGTGACAACAACATCCCTGGTCGGCCCTGCTGTTGAGGCCGAATACAGACTAGTATTTTCATATCAGGAACTGGAGACGACTGCGTCTTACCCAATGTAACTGTGCAACTGGAAACACAGTTCCCTCTCCAGACTGCGCATGCCTGCTATTCTCAATGAACGCCACATCACTTGTATCCAACTATTACGTGTGATTCTGGCCAGTAATTCCTCCCATGAATTGCGCTATTTCCAGTTGCTCAACCTGGAATGGGGACGAACAAGGAACGAGAAGAGCTACTGGCCTGTTTGTCTCATGCAGAGTCCCATTACCAGGCCTGTTTCTACACAGGGAGGATGCAGTACTTTGTGGAACCAGAGGAGGAGAATGCAGGGAAACATCTGCACCCTGTGTACTCGTACTCTGGGGGTCTTTATCGCTCAGTGGGTTCCATCCAAACCCTAATCCTCCCCCTCAGAGACTTCTAAAATCTGCCCATACGCATTTTGAAGAGGTTACATGTGTTAGTATGCACTCAGAGAGACCATTTATAGTAAAACACATACCTTGGGTAGCTTCGAACAGCACTAAATGTGATTTTTTATTTCCTCTCGCAATTGAATCTTCATCTGCAGTATCCAGTCCTAGGAATGATGGAGGCACCCACTGACCCCGCTCATCAGGACAGAGCAGTTCTGCCTTGCAGTTCTGATGTTGATGCTGCGATTCAGGGTGCAGTGGTTCGAGTATGTAGTTCTGATCTGAACCCTCTGCATCAGTACAGGGAGGTTCTAGCTTGTACTTTTGATCTGAACCATGTGCATCTGCACAGGTCTGTTCAAGCTCGTCGTTCTGATCTGGTTTCTGTGCTTCAGGAAGCACTGACTCTAGCTCTCGGTTCTGTGCCACAGTGTGCAGTGGTTCTAGCTTGTACTTCTGATCTGAACGGTGTGCATCTGTACAGGCCGGTTCTAGATTGTCATTCGTATCTGGTTCCTGTGCTTCAGGACGCATAGATTCTAGCTCATAGTTCACGTTTGGATCCTGCGCATAAGGAAGTTCCTGCTTCAAGCATAGGTGTTGCTGTAGGCACTGGGTTTGTTGTGACCCCAACTCATCAAAGGACAATAGCCCAGACTCTAAGTGTTCGTCTGATGACTTCCCATCAGGTGACATGGATTGTAGGCACTGGTTCTCCTGGCGATCTTGAAAATCAGAACACATCAATTCTTCCTCCAAGGGATCATCAGGTCCATTCCCATCTGGCAGGGCGGGTTCTATACAGTGGTTTTGCTGTGGTTCGTGTCCATCAGGAATTAGTGGGTGTGGGCAGAGGTTCTGTTGTTGGTCCCAGCTATTATCAGACAATGGAGATGGTTCTTGCTTCAGGGGCTCATCTGGCTCCCACTCTTCTGGGAACGCTAATTGTACGCTCTGGTCTTGCTGTGGTCTCTGCCCATCAACAAATTCTGAGTGAAGACACAGCTTTGCCTCCTGTGATCTGCATGAAGGATCTGTCTGAGGGCACCGGGATAGAGGACAATCCAGCTGTACTCCATTTCTATCTGGAAACCCAGGTTGCAAGCACTGCTCCTGCTGTGGGTGACGTCGATCATGCAACAGCGGCTGTAGACAAAGGCTTGGCTCCTCTGGACGCCCTTTAACATCAGTTGGCGAGGAGAGCGTACACTCCTGCTTTGGTGCATGCCCATCAGAGAACACCGGCTGAAGACACAAGCTCGGTTCCTCTGACCTGTCCAGTTGAGGTGTCACAGGAGACTGGGTAACAGCACAATCTCTAATGCTCGACGGACAGACCATCTCCAAAGACACTGCACCATTATCTAGATAACCTTGATCCTTTTCTATCCAGATTTTCTTAATCAGCCCAGCGACTCTAGAAGGTACGCTCTCCACAGTATTCATCAAGTTATCCAGTTTGGCTTCCAACTCCTCCAGCATGGATAGAAGAATAATGTGGGACACGTTCTCCGAAAGCGGTTCCAGGTCCTGGTCCCTCTGAGCATCATTTCGGATTCTTGAAGTTGAGATGTAATGAAGAGGTAAAGATGGGACTGTGGCTCTTACGGATTCACGTGAACACTGCACTGTCACTTTCTTTTCTGGAGCCCGTCTTCTGCCCATTCTGGTTAATTGATGTGCAAGTCTCAAGTGTCTGCAGAGGAGAGGAAAAAAGAAAAGACAACACGTTATCACACGACAGTTAGGTCAAAATTCTCCTGATCAGAGAAAATTGCGAATTTCTAAAACCTGAAAAAAAATGTATCATCAAAGTTTCACAATACCCGCAACATAGTTCATATATTATGAAAGGCACGGATTTAAAATGTGTTTCCAACATTACGTCTGTTCCTTGGTCTGCTCAAATAGTACACTGTGCAACCAGAAAAAGAGAATACTGTAACAGCCTTGCAGCAATGAAAGTTTTATAATACCCTGGCAGACAAGACTGCGCTATCATCCTCACTTGCACTGTACACTTCTCTTTTGCAGTATTCAGGTCAGTGACGGAAGCACACGCCAACATACCAAACCTCTACAGGATCTACAAAATGGGTGTTATGTCATTGCATATATAGAGAGCATGTTCAACTGGGGGTTTCTTGGAACTGAATAAGAAATACATAAAAGAGGAGAAAACGAACCATAACGGGGAAGAATCTAGTCTGAATAGGCTTGTGGGCTGTCAGATTTCTGGATGAAAGGAACTTGTACCAAAGCTGCGTCCACCTGATCTGATGCTCTATAATTTTGCAATAGCAAGTAAATTCAAGTGAGGAGATCTCTGCTTTTCTACGGGTGTATGCATTTCCACCTGGTTTGCAATGACGTGAGGGGCTAGACATCACAACCCTTTAGGGCTGAGGCAGTGGGATTGATAGTGGATTTGATATTTCAATATAGGTGTGGCGCGTGCCCACCTCTGAAGATGATGTAGTACACAAGCTGCGTCACTGTGAATTACTTGTAGTCTATGAATGGTGATATGGGGTATTCTTACATATACTCTGTTGGCATAATGAGATCTAGATAGGACTGCGGCCACCGCTATTGATTGTGGGAGGAGTGGGGTTAGTTTCGGAAGCAGTTTCAGCACAAATCTGTAGCCTGCTGGTTCTTGCTAAGATTGCTATTGATTATCACTCAGAGGCTTTTAGCTGTGGGTTAGGCTCCGGTAGCAATCTCATTTTTGTTGGAGAGTAAAGTTGGCTCCAAACGTTGGTCTTATTCTTTCAAATTACAATCTCAGTTTGGTCAATATTCAGTTTTAGCTGATTCAACCTCATCAAGTAATCATCAAATTGAATCATATTTTGAGACTGGAATGGTGAGGCTGACATTCAATTGATAATAATTATCTGAGAGCTGGTGTAGTTATAAAGCCTGGAACCTCTTGAACACAGTTCTCTGGCCAATAGTTTTTGCAGGTTAAGGGAGCAGAGGTATTGCCCTGAAATTCTTGGTTATATCCGCGACTTCTCCCTGGTTTTTCAGTATCAAGAGCTCTACAGCATTTTGAAACGCGCTTGGAGCGATAGCTTGAGCTGCTGAATTGATGAAAACGCTCTGCAGGGGATTGCTCAAGACATGGCTTTTAGATGGAGACGCAGCACCCGCAGCGCCCAGATACCCTTGGGTTGTGCCTTATAAATGCTGATTGATTGATTGATGAGGTCAGAGATTCCATGACTGCTGGAGGGCAAGGGTCAGTGGTGACCCAGATTTGACCTTGATCATTAAATTCATGAAGCCTGTTTATTTCTTCAAACATGGATAAGGTGGTTGAGTTTTTTCATACTCAACTTCAGAATTACTGCTGCTGTATTTGTTTATACTATCTTTAAAGAATGTTTTTGTTAAGTATTTAGATTGTCACAGAATGCCTCAATAGGAGTCAGGGAAGTTCTCATTTCATCTGGGATCGACTAATCATTCAGGATTTCAAAAAACAATTTTCATTTGCTTCTAAGATTTGTTTTGCCTATTAAGAGGACTTTGCATGGAACGGGGTTGCCTTTATATTCCTCAAGCTCAATTTAAAAATGTGATTTTGCTCTCTTTAGCATCACTTTCCCGCGGTTGTATGACTCGATATCGCGGACATAGATATCGCGCGCATTTACATCGCGGCTTTTAAATCGCAACAGCAATGACATCGGCAATTGAAACATCGCGCGTTGTTGCGCCGCTAATGCGGCCTTTTAATTGGATCGCGTGTTACATCGCCATCATTACATCGCGTGACATAACGATGCGATGTTTGTGCCCTACAGCCAATTTCTATTGGTTCTAGTTATTTAACACTACGTTGCTAAGGGGCTATGCCTGCTTCACTCCAATATGCCCTGTAACCGGTACACTGTGAACTGAGTTCGGAGCACTGCACTGCCCTCTGGAATCTGTACACAGTAAACTATGTTCGCTCCACTGCACTGAGCGCTGGCCTGTACACTGTGAAGAGAGGTCGGGGCACCGCACTGCGCCCTGGAACCTGTACACCTTGAACTGTGCACCATGAGCTCCTGACAAGGCTTGCTGTGCTCTTAGATCTGCATACTGCGCCCGCCCTGTGCTCAGTGATCCATGCACTGCTCTCAGTTGTTGAAAACTAGTACGGTTTGGTGAACATTATCTGCGCCATCTTGCCTCTTCCCCTGATGCCACACTTTTGTCGTGCGCACCCGCCATTTTAAGATGCCCTGATCAGAACAAACCCTCTTGCATGCCGCTGGCCCCTGACATAGCCCTTCACCCTCACCAAGCCCGCACGCTGACCAACCCCCCTGCTTGCACCTGCCTTGAATCATAAACCCCTCTTCAGGGCTGCTCTGCCCCAGGCCCTCATCCTGTTCCCAGCGCGACACCTCCCTTCTTCCCTTTCATGATCCCCGGCCCTTAGATGCAAACCCCTTTTTTCCCCGTGTGCCCGTTTGTCTTCCTCGTTACCAGGCCGACACCCAGCTCTGCCGATACTGTTCCTTGCCCCTCCCCGTACAATAGAAAGCTTCCCCCATCAAGGGATCCCCTGGTTGATCAAAGCCCCCACCCCATGAGATCCGATCGAACCCCGCATTCCATGAATTGACGGAATATCCAGCTGCGCGATACTCATCACCTGTTGTGACCAGGATGGGGACCTCTACTGTAAATATGTGTGGGAACGGGCCCGGAGGGGGGTTTCCGGGAATGTCTTTCCGTACATCAAAGCTTTATCATGAGTGTGTAAACTGTAATAAAAACCGCAAACACTGTATATAAGGGGCCAGGCCTCAAACATAAGTTAGAGCACCTCAGAACGATACCTGCTGTCCGTTTTGCTGTGTTCTCCTCCGGAGAGAATAAAAAAACCTTGTTTCCTGCTTTCCAGTCTCCAGCGCCTGCCTCTTCATTTATTAAATAATTCGAGGGTCACAGAGGCAATACCGCCGGGCAAATATCGATTGTCCCCGACTCAAACCTTTATTTTAACACAGTGATCCGTGCACTGCGCACACTGATCCATGCACTGCTCTCTGTGATCCGTGCACTGCGCTCACTGGTCCATGCACTGCTCTCTGTGATCCGTGCACTGCGCTCACTGATCCGTGCACAGCGCTCTACGCTAGTGATTGCCAGTGAACTGCGGCTCTCGGCTGCCATGTGCACTGTTGCTGCATCGTGCAGTGGGGGTGACACTGATAGATGCGCCGCTGCTTAGATGGACAGATCTTAGGGCGGATCCGGCATGTACTTACAGAGCATCCCTGGGAGGGAGGGAGGAGAAAGGGAGGCAGAAAGAGAGAGGCAGGGAGACAGCGCTAGAAGAGAGGACGGGGAGAAAAGAGTGAAAAGCAATAAAAAGAAGCAAACAACGGGGTAAGGCAGAAAGGGAGGGAAGAGGAGAGGGAGACAGGCCCAAGGCAAAAGTGAGACAGTTCAATCAAGAAATCAAGGAAGTGGACACGAATGAAGATGGCTTGAATCCTAAGGGGATAAGTGACCGTAAACGTAAACACACGCTGGTGTGGAACTATATAAATATGGAATGAGCAATGATAAGGGCAATGTATAAGAGAAATGTTAGTAAGAACAAATACAGTCTCAGAGGCCCTATCCTTCATGCAATGGAGCGTTGTGTGAAAAATTGGAGTTTCGCCTTGTGAGAAGGCCGAAAACATGGTGATCCTCAGACTAAAAATGATTGATAATATGCGTGTTGCTCACCTTGAACTGTGTCGCTAAAGCAATCGAAATGGTTCCAAAAACAGAACGTGTGTTTTTGTACGTGGCTTATTTTTTTCATTTGTCAAAGGTATTTCTCACAATGCATGTTGTATGGCCATGCGTGCACGCTCTCACCCCATATGCCTGCTCCTCCTCCCCGTCCCCATCTGCGAGGCTGAGCATTCATTCATCCATCCATCCATTCATCCATCCATTCATCCCCCCCACCCACCCATGCATCCATCCACCATATGGTCCGCCATGCGAGACTGAGCATTCATTCATCCATCCATCCATCCATTCAGCCATCCAGCCATTCATCCATCCCCCCACCCACCCATGCATCCATCCCCCCCACCCACCCATGCATCCATCCACCATACGGTCCGCCATCATCCATCCATCCATTCATCCATCCATCCATTCATCCGCCCATTCATCCATCCCCCTCCATGTGTCAGGCGTCCATGCATCCACCCACCATACGGTCCGCCATCATCCATCCATTCATCCCCCCCACCCATCCATGCATCCATCCACCATACGGTCTGCCATCATCCATTCATCCATCCACCCACCCAGCACCCATCCATGCATCCATCCACCATCCATCCCCACCGCCATGCGTCAGGTGTGCTTCTGTGCTCGTGTCAGGTGTGCTTCTGTGCTGAATTTCTCCTACAATGCTGGGACTAGACTACAGTGATATAATGAACACAAACAGCTACACCTTCGAAAAAGAACAATTAAACAACATCTGATGGACCACAATTCCGCGCCAGGACTAAAATCTACTTAACCAGATGTAACCCATAGACTGCAGTGGACCACCAGACATTTACTTGGCACCGCCATCGACAGTCTATTCTTTGCCAAGTACGCTCAACGTCCAGACCAGAGGCTAAGCAGTGCGTCTACTATGATCTGGTTCGTGCATGAAAGCGTTAAAGAGATGTGCATCAGACAAGATTCTCTTCCGCAAAAGTTCTAGGTGTCGCAAGTAGATTGATACCACATAGATTGTCTTGTGTAAACCGTATGTTTTTCTACGCACTGACAGGGACTTTGAAGTTATTATTTTTGTGTTCCTGAGGTTAGTCTTTATTTGTTTTGGAGTCTGCCCTGTCGAGAACAGTATAGAATCCAGTAAGGCTTCAGAAAAGATTGGTCCAGCATTACACGATCCAGTATTACGTCATCGCAGCTTGCGACATGTCTTAGTGGGTACCTTTTACATTGAGCATGTAAGGAAAATTAAGTGCATATAGACTGAGTTCAGTTGGGTTGTGAAATGTCATATTTTAGCACATGTCGTAGAATGACTGAGTACAATGTGATAGAACAGGTATCATTGTATATAGCATTCATTGGAACTGCATAATACACGCTGCATGTTTGCATCTGATGGAAAAGCCAGTTTCTGCTTTTTTTTGCATTTGTTTAACATAGCATTTTAATTTAATCCGATACATTTCTTTTGGAAAAGCCCGTTTCTGCGTTTCTTTTGCATTTGTTTGGCGCCCTTTTAAAAGTCAACTGTTTGCATCCCTTGAATTTTCTTTCGGAAAAGCCCGTTTCTGTAGCCACCTTAACATCGCATGCGTAGTAATAGCATGCGATGTGAACGACCATGCGATGTCAAAGTCGCGGTGCGACAGCACCGCGATGTTTTGACCCCGATGTGTTGGGTGTTTCCCCTTTCCCGCCAGTGTCGATGCAATGCAGGTTTTGCCTCCTTTAACTCTGGCTTGTACCAGGGCACTGGTCTGGTGAGGTTTATAACACGCTGTTGGATTTGAGGGGTGTGGGTCACTAGCATGTCTGAGCCACAGAGTGGATTATTAAGAGGGGGGAGGGGTTTGAAAGTGTTGATAACACTGGCTCTGTATTAATGTATCACCATGTGTGTATGGTTTCATTTCCTGCTTGTGGATCAAGTTAGAAAAATCTACCGGAATACAAACGCTGATCAAATACTGATTGGACCATATGCAAGGAGGGATGATTATATTCAGTAAATTCGAATTATACGCCCAGATCAGATCTAAGGGATTTTGTTTTATGTGATCTGAGCATGTAATGTGTTGGTGTAAATTCAACATCATTAAATCAGCTAATTCATTATCTTTAGGGACCAAGTTTTCGTCATGAACTCGAAACTTGAGAACGGAAAGCAGATCTACTCCTTCAGTTGGAGTAATTTGGGAGCAATGATGGTTCCGGAGTGAAGAGCGGTCGAGCAGCCATCCGCCTCACGCCAGTTGCGTACGCTTGGCTAGGCGGCCTGCGATGCGCGAGCAGAGGCGCTGGCAGGCAGCGAGGAGAGATGCGCAGCTAAGAAGAAGCAGAGCGGTAGATTTGGAAAGAATAAGTCCTTGGGGCTTCTACTCTCTGCCTCGAGACCCACGCAATCCTCGGGAGCGGGAGCGGACTCAGAGGACCCACTACATACAGACGCTGACCTGGCTGTTGGCAGATTTCTCCCTGGCCGCCCTTATAATTCTGGGAAACTTGGCGACCGGTTGCAGCTCGTGGTGTGGAGCAGGGGAGTCCCGGAGGGGCCTGAAAAACTGTATTAATATGAGCGGCAGGGGGATCAAGAGAGGGAGCAAAGCCAAGAACGCCACGGAGCCTCGAGACAATGCTTCAATGGAGGGCGGCACCTGCAACAGCCGCACCCCAGCAAGAGGTTAGTGACACTAAAAAACAGCTTGGAAAACCCGGTGGGGCCGGGGCAGACGCAGGCGCAGGCAAAGACTGTACTAATACAATCGGCGCGCCCACACTAGCTAAAATCTTCCAAGGGGCCAAAGGGCAGATTAAAGGACAGAGTAAAGGATTAAGTCATAACATTAGTGCAAACAATAACCCTCTGCTGATAGTCTCCGCAGACCTGGACATAACCCCGTCAAAAACTCTTGTACCCACATTAGCCCAGGACCCTGAGATTGATGTAGTACATGGGCTGGAGGTATCGTCTCAAAATAACCCTGTGGCTGCATCAGAATGAGAAGGTGGAGTGGAAGACTTTCCTCCCTCATCTGTCCCAGCGGACACCGACACTGACCAGGCAAGCCAACTGGGTCTAAACGGAACACACAAGGGAGATCTGCTTGCACAGAGGTCTGAGAAGCCTCGAGCCCCACTAAGTACACCCGAGACCGGGATAATCAACTATATCCAGGCCCTGGAAGCAGCGGCTGGCTCTCAAGCACCCTGGACCCCGGACGTAGGGCCCGAACATTTTTATTCTGTCTCTGATGGTACCGGGACATCTTCAGACTAAGGGGGCCTTGGCTCAAGCGAAGGGGATGGCGACAGTGAGGAACAGGCTAAAGACACAGGGACAGTGCGTGCCAAAAAGGGAAGAAGCAAAGGAAAAAGAAGGAGCCAACTGAAGTGGGACTACTCAGACTCGCAAATGTCCTACTCCCTGGATGAAGACGAGAAGGCGCAGCAGACTGACTGGGAAAAGGTAAAGAGACTGCCAGCCGCCATTGATTCATCCGAACCCTCTTTAGCTTCAATACTAGCGTCTATCAAAGAATTCCAAGAGGAGGTGCGGGCGGACAGCCAGGCAGCAAAGAGTGCAGCTAAGAAAGTGCAAGGTGGCCTCAGACGTCTAAATAAAACATGCACAGACATAAGTGATCGTGTTACTATGATAGAGGGGCGCACAGAATATCTGAAGACCGAGGTTACGGCAGTCAAAAAGCAAAGCGAAGCAAACACCGCTTGCCTGGGAGATATAATGACAAAGATGGAGGAGCAGGAAAAACGCCCAGCGAAGGAACAACCTACGCCTGCTGGGCATTCCAGAAGGTAAAGAGGGGGAGGACCCCAGAAGGTTTATTGTGAAGCTCCTACGAGACTCTTTTCCTGATCATCCTACCTGGGACTGGGACCGAGAGGTGCAGAGGGCCCACCGCTTCCCCTTCAACCTAAGGAGTCAGCGCGGCGGCGGCAACAGCGGCACGGAAAGTGGGTACCCAAGGGTGTTTCTAGTTTATTTTGGAAACTTTTTACTAAGACAACTCATCTACGATCAAGCCCCTCCTAACTCCAAAAAAGGGGCAAATGGGATCAGCTTTTTTGCTAAACCAGACTCCTGTCACCAGGCAGTGGAGCGAAGGTGGCGCCTAAGGCAACTGATTTCTCCATTTCAGCAGGCAGGAGCAGAAGCCTATCTCATGAACCCTGCCAGGCTCAAAGTCATCTTTAGCGGGAACTCTCAGGTCTTCTTGTCCGAAATTAAAGCCGGCGAATACCTTGACGAGATTAAATCTAAAAAAAGAAGTACCTAGATTAAAAGCATCAAGAGGAATGCTAAAGGAACTTGTCAAATATAGACATTAACAGATATTAACATGAAATGTCTTTCTTTTTTCTCTAAAAATGTCGTACTAATCTTAGGAATAATTCAGATCACGGTTTTTGCATTTGCTTTTTCACCTTTCCACGTGCGAGATATATTTTATAAGGGGTACTTCTTCAGCTTAGCTGAAAATACTGGCCTCAGTCACACAGGGTGGCACTTAGCTGTTAATTGACCCTATGATTAAAGAGGTGTGGCGGTGGGTGTACTTCACTCACGGCAACCATCACTCAGGTTATACCTGATTGCTCGGGTCTCAAGGAGGGAGGGGGGGCGAGCAGGGGGGGAACACAAAGAAGATCAGCATGTTTCAGGGAAATCCTATGTTTCACAGTTATTCACCTATTTAGATACTTGTAACGAAGACTTCGTCCAGATTCGCTTTAGAGAGGAGGGGGTGAAAGGACACTGGGGGGGGGGGAATTGGAAAGGAAAGGAGGGAGGAGAACAATACAATTGCAGAGATTTTCCGACACGCCATCTCTTTAAAATAAACCATTAATGGCTAGCAAAGGAATTCTTAGGTTTATTTCTGTTAACGTTTGTGGGTTGAATGATAACGGGAAAAGACAGAAATTGGGGCATGGATTAAGGTCTTTAGGAGGGGATGTTACATGTCTCCAGGAAACCCATCTGGAGGGATCACAAAAACAGCTGTTGGACACACTAGGCTAGAAAAATCACAGGAGCTACCACACAAGGAGCAAAAATTAAAGGGGTGGGAATATTGGCTGAAAGAAAACTATTTATTAAGAGCTCAAAGGTGAAATCGGACGCACTAGGTAGATGGGTGATAGCGGAATGTCATCTTCCTACAGGCACTCCCTTCACACTATGCTCAATCTACGGCAGCAATACTGACGACCCAAGCATTATTAATCAGATATCCGGGGAGCTAGCCCGTTGGCCCACTCCAATAATTCTATGTGGCGATCTTAACATCAACTTGCTGCACGATCTAGAACTAGGGAGTGAAAGGAATTACAAAGGCAGGAAGCCTCTAGTCTATAAAGCATTAATTAACCTGGCGCAAACACACATGCTTAGGGATGTTTGGTCTAAACTTAACCCTTCACAACCTGGATACACATATTTCTCATTTCCACATCAAACATTCGCCAGGTTACATTATTTCCTGATCTCGTCTTCTCTGCTAGACAAATGCACAATAGGCCTAGCCCCACGGTTTATGTCAGACCACAACCCACTCATTCTGACGGTTAGGGGGTTCGAGATTGGGAAGGACACCCCCAGGTGGAGCTTTGAGAAAGCACTTCTACAGGATACTAGCTATCGGACCCATATGCAAGCCTGGATTCAGGAGTTTCTTGAAATAAATGTGGGGTCAGCGTCCAACACAGTAGTTTGGGACACGGTAAAAGCTGGTATCCGGGGGGAGACGCTAAGATTCTCAATTAGGAAGAATGAAACAGAAAAGCAGTTAATAACCGACCTACAAATAAAGCTAACTGCAGTAGAAACCGCATTAATCCAAAGGGTCCAGAACGGAGCTGAAACAGAGAATATACAAACAGTAGCAACACTGATTAAGGCTAAAATAGGAGCAATATTCTCGGAAAGAGCTGCATCTAAGTGGACAGCCGCCCGTGAGACACTATATGAGTGTGGCGACAGTATTGGCCATCACCTCGTCGTCAAAACAAGACAAAAAACGGTAAACTGCGAAATATGTACAATCCGTCTATCTTCAGGGATAGAAACCAGTGATTTTAATAAGATACAAGAGGGTTTTCAAGATTTCTATGGAACTCTTTACTCAGAAGGAAACACCCAGCCTGACGACTTAGCAGAGCAAGAAATTACTAACTACTTGCAGGACATCGAACTAAGGCAACTTAATACAGGCGACTCTGCCCAGTTAGAGAATGTGCCGGAATGGGACGATATTACAGCTGCCCTATTCAGTTTACCGGATGGTAAAGCGGCGGGTATAGATGGTATCCCCGTAGAATTTTATAAGGTCTTTGTGACCCAAATAAAGCATTTTTCTTGACATAATCACCACTATTTTGAACGGAGGGCCACCCCCCGCGTCTTGGTCTAATGCAAAAAATTCTATCTTCCTAAAAAAGGATAAATCACCCTTAGAAATGGGTTCTTATAGACCCATTACCTTGATAAACTGCGACTCTAAGATCTACTCCAAGTTGCTCGCAATCATGTAGTACTGAAAAATTCTGGACTTGTGTAATACGTCTGCACTCGAGAATAAAACTTCGTCGTAAATTGACGAAGTTGGTATCAAAAGACCGAGAATGACGAGTACATCATACACAAGTATTTTCAGCATATTCGAGTGACGATTTCACCTCGAAATCATCATTTCTCGTTCAGAACCCTCGGCTTCCATTTTTATGTATGGCAGCCATTTTTGTGAGTTGCCCTTTACATAGGCTTATAAACCAGCTGAATTTGATCCCAGAAGGACACGTACACCTTAATCGACTTTTCCATGACCTATGCAAGCTGGAACCATTGCCCCAGGCCCGACCTGTTAGGTCAGTTCCTCTCCAGTGGCCGAGCAAGATAGCATCAGGGCTCAACAGGCCATAAAACCTTCTCATTGCGCACACACCTGCCGTATCTTGTTCACATCTATCTTTATTTTTTTGCTTCGCTTGCTTTATGATGGGGAGGTGCCCGTTTTTATTGAGGGTCCCCCGATATCTGATGAAGGGTTGGGCCTTGCCGGGTGATTTGTTATGGGCTGGACGAAGTGAAATATGGACATGTCATCATGACTTTGCTTTTTCTTTGTAACCTAAGAATGTGAATAGTATACTGTAAATTCGAAGAATGTTTGCCTAAAGCACAATATTTCGTATAAAAGAATAAGCTGGGTTTTGTGAATTGCGGCAGTCTCCTGAGAACATACTCCCTGTGTGTTGTACTTCTAGGACGCTTGTTACCTTGGTTGCAGCCAATAAAATCGATCCTTGACTTCACCTAGAATACTCTGAGTTTCTGTGGTCTGAATCAGGAAAAGGACTCGAGGTCTTTGGGTGTGTTTCCCTGACACCGCTGGGTTACCGGTTAAGTACCGGTTCTGAAAAACCCAGTACCTCAGTTGGCGCCCAACGTTTGGGGCAATTCCAACGGCACCGGTCCAGCCAGAGGTTCGTGAGGAGCTTCGTGTGAAAATTCTGGAGGAAGGCCAACCACCATCGATCCCTGCATGTCGACGTGGTCCGAAAGTCTTTGCTGCGAGGTTCCCCGCTTCCCGACGGCTACGAAGGTCTGCTGCCCTGGCTATCGTCCTGATTTGGACCCTTGAAGTTTGGTAGAGTGAAACGCTAAGACGAGTCTTCTGGTGACGTCATCGATATCTCAGTTAAGTATAAGTGGAGAGTCTCCCAGTCCTTAGTTGGTCTTAGTCTTGGGTAATCCTTTGGGAACGTTTTGTTGGTACTTGCAAGCACCAAAACCAAGGGACTCGTGTATTCACGAGAAATATCGTAAACGATAATCCTTTGAAGTTTGGAACTAGACTAGAGAGCGAAGATGCCTGGTCTTAGACTTGGAAACTTATTTTATCTTGGTTGTAATAATAGGGACTCCCGATTGGAGGACTCATGTCCGGTTCCTCCGGTTGGAACTCCAACTTACGAATTATATGTGAAGCATGGAGTAGGCCCCATCACATATAACGAAGTGTGGATTAAATACACTAGAAAAGATGGTGTTTTAAAATGGCCCCAATATGGTAGCTTTGACACGGTAATTCTGGATAACCTCGAAGTTAAACTTTTCGAGAAGAAAGCCCGGCCGGCAATGTTTGACTCTTTCCGCCTATGGCGTAAGGAGGCTAGACAAAAGGAAATTAAATTAGAGAAGAAAAATAAGAGAGAAGGGATTATTTCAGTAATGCAAGCTGCTATGCAGTTTAAAGACAACGAAGAAGAACAGATGAGTGAGCAGTTGCACAGGCAACATAAAATGGCGATAGATAAATGCTATCCAGTTTTGCCGCGTCTCAAGAAGGATGCAGCAAAAGACCTTGAGAAAGACCCGTTAATGGGCCATTTGTTAAGTTCGCCACCCCCCTATGCACAAACCGCCACGGCGCCTCCGCAACACTTAGTTGCGCTGCCCATGATTGTTATGCCTGCTCCTCTACAGCACCCACCAGCTACTCTTCAGCAGGCTCCTGCTCTTCTGGTGCAGCCTCCTCAAGGCCCACCGACTACATCTACTCCACTTATGCCTTCTGCGACTTTGCCTAGTGCACCTTCTATTTCTCCTAATGCTCCCTCTGCTATTGCCTCTACTTCTGCCTTATCTCATCCCGTTTTTCCACCTGTTCTCCCTTCAGTTTCTCCTTCCGTTCGACAGAGAATGGCCAGCACTGTAACTAATATTTTCTCACCTCTTTTCGGGTCGCCTACTACGACCCCTAACACAGGACGGAGACAGTTGCGAAGTCAACTGCCTGACTATCAAGAGAGAGATGTATTGAATCGTTTAGCTCGTAAATGGATTATGGATACTGTAAAATATGATGTGGAGTCTGTCACGGAAGTTTTCCTTCAGTGGGAAGCACCAACACACAGATATGTTTTTGAACCAATGTGTGTTTTCCTGTGCGAGGTTTTGGAAGACAATGATTTAGAATGCAACCCGCAGGAGTTGTGTCGTGTACGGTTTAAGTTTGGAGAGGGCATGATCGTAGGTCCTGATGTCAAACAAGTAATTGAGATATTGTTGTCGTATCGGAGTAAAGGGAACACTTCTGGATCGCAATCTGAGCGTGATACATCTGGTAGGAAAAAGGCGCAACAGTACCCCATGAGAGAGGTTCCCCCACAATGGAGAGAGGGTGACGCAAATGCTAACCCACCTATTCTGCCACACTTTCAGCGTGTGTGGGTACATGTCCCATGGAAGCGATCTGAAGTTTTAGCACTTAAACAGACATTGCCTGATCCGCGTAAAAACCCTGCAGGATATTACAAAGAGTTGTCACAGACTGCTGGGTCATGTATAATGAATTTAGCCGATATCGATATGTTATTTGGGAACGTTGTTCCACAGCCTTTATGGGGAAAAATTCGCCATACAGATCATGATCAGGAATTAGGTGACTCATGGGCTAATATTACTGCGGCAGATGCCCTACAAATTGGTGGTGCTAAGCCTGAACCTTTAATAGCAGAACTACCTGGTAAAATACTTGATTACATGAAAACTATAATGCCTGCAATGCGTGTGAATTGGGATAAACTGTCTGCATGTAAGCAGAAGAAAGATGAAACGGTGTCAGATTTCTTCACCAGGTTTGAAGAAACTTTTGTCGACCACAGTGGTCAAGATATGAGCACCGAAGGTGGTCAGAGATTGTTCGTCGATAAATCTGTGCACAATTTGCTTCCTGAGTTGTGTAAAAAGTTAAAGGATTCGGAAAGTTGTTGGGCAGTTTCGTCTTCAGCACAGATATTAGCTACAGCACAATATTACGAAAATAGAGACAAAGACGAAAAAGATAGAGCAGAAAAGAAGACTAAGGAGTTGAAAACTAAGGTTTTACTACTGTGAGAAGTTGGCCTGATAGGTGATGTTTCCAATTCTGGAACCACCTATTATCAGACCAAACAATCCCTTATGGTGTCAGGTTGTAAGTCAACCTTGTTAGACAAGCTATCCTAGGGGTAGCATGGACTAAGCAGCCTAAAGGCTTAACTTAAGAGGTCGTGTTAAGCGAGCTGTTTTACCACATACAATCCTGTAATATCAAATGAAAGGACACCACACAAGTATATATTATGAAAATATATGTATTTATTACTAAAAACAATCCCCAGTATTCTTTATGAATAAAGGGGCACAAGCGTTAAATCAAAAGCACAGTTTAAACATACAAGTGGCACAATTATGGATGAGGGCGGGTGGCCACTCAAACCATATACTAAACAAGTGGTATAAGAGATACCAATCGAACAGTGGTTAGGCCTAGGGCCTAGGGAATCGCTGGGAGCAGTCAGGACAAGCAGTGCTGAAGTCGGGAGAGGCCCGCGGGATTCGGGAGCAGTGCGGAAAGCGCACGCATGCACCAATGTTAACCAATGGTGCGTAAAAGTTGCAAAGTAAAAGTTTAAGGACACTTCCGCTGAACCTAGAGGAACAAAACTTAAGACACAGACCCTAGAGATGTGTACCAGTGTGGGAACACCGGCGGAGCAAAGTTACCTCACCCACAGGAAGCGGGTGCACAGGGTCGAAGTTGAGTCGGGTTTCGTCACGCAGGCTCTTGGTGCTTGGAGCTGAAAGGGCTGCAGGCGGGGTGAAAGAGAAGTGTCCGGTGGAGTCCAAGGGTGGACTCGAGTCAAAAAGTACCTGAAAGCAGAGGGGACAGAGTCTGGGTCACTCAGCAGTGACCAGGGTGGAACCAGGACGGAACCAGGCAATGTCGGGCGCAATCAGGTCGCTGTTGAGGTGCTTCTCTCCGCTGTCACGTGGGCTCTGGGGCATCTACGACGTCCAGGAGCAGGTCACGATCTGTCCCACGCAGGCTCTCGCCGTCGGCGCTGTCGGCTTCAAGATTGGAGCAAACAACACTTGGCAAAAGCAATCCACGCAGAACCGGGAGATTGCTTCTCACTCGAACCAGGAGGGTCAGAGTGGGGGCTCCTTTTCAGGGGAGCTGGTGCAAATCTGGAGCAACCAGATTCACAAGTTGGTTTCAAGTTTTCGTCGGCACAGGGACCACTAGCCGGCTGGCAAGTGACCGGGCCAACGCGTTGAGCCAAAAGTAGCAGAAGGGCCCCACGCAGCACTCGATGAGTGTAGAGGGGTGAGCTTCGGTGCAAGAGTGGCTCAGGGTTGGGGCTTCTCAAACCCCAGTGTACAGCTTCGAGGGTCACTCGTGGGCTGCACAGTCAGCGTCTCGTGGTCAATTCAAGATGGCGTGCCCCACGCTTCCGGTCGCCTCCACGGGTCTCAGCTCTGCAGGGACTGTGGATCGGGCTGTTGGAAAGCAGGCAGGCTTGATCTCGTCGATCTCTGTCGCTCGAGTTCCGGCGGGAACTGCAACAAAGTAGACGTCGATAGCTGGATGGTGCCTGTTTGCACAGGGTGGTCACTCTTTGACCACAAGGGAGATTCTTCGGGCTTCTACGTTGAGTAGGATGTCGAAGGGTCCAGAATTTCGTTTCTTATGTTTCTTCCAGGAAATCTGAAGTGCATTGGCACTGCTCCCACTCTTATTCGAATCTGGGGGGCGTGATTACCTGCTAGGTCCCCCCCTATGGGTGGGACCCAGGAAGGGGGTGGATACACCCCTTTCCTTTGATCCAGGCTGCCCTGGCACGAGGGCTGGAGTGCCCCAGAACCGGTTTGGCCGGATTATGCAAGGGGCAGCCTTGTGCGCCCCAGGCAGTGTCTGGTTTCTTTCAGACCTCCCTGCTACAATCCACTATCTCCTGTCTGGAGGGTGGTGACACCCTCCTGTGGCAGGAAACCCTTTGTCCAGGCCCCATTTGCTGAGTTTCGGTCAGCTGCAGGGGTCCAGACTCTTGTCTGTGGCAGAGGCATCCATTTTGTGGATCTAAGGCCCTTTTAGAAATTAACTGCATGAAAGTAAAGGAACATGTCTTACCCCTCTAGAGGGGTGGAATGCTATCCCCGTCGCCAGAACTGGCGAGGGGATAGTATTCCAAATCGTATGACACCTTACACGACATGTTTTGATAAAGCCAAACCAGAGTTGCTATATAACCGCGAGGATTATAAGGCACTTAAGAGTATATGGTATGGCATTATCCTGAAACAGCTTAGGGAGTTGTTCCCGACAGCTGCAGACAGGCTCAGCTCATGCTAGAGCTCCATCTCACATTAAACCACGCACTCTGCCTCCAGGATTGATGAGGCCTTCCATAGGAGTGGCTCACAGGTTTATATGTGTCCAGATATAGGTTTAGATATAGGTATACTATATCTAAGTAAGGGGTGATTACACCACCTTACCCCAGCTGAGTGATCAGCCAGTTGTGTCAATTTAAGAACCAGCCAGGGGTGGCAAAAGATATGCTGCAGCCCCTGGTAGGCCTTGGTGGCCCCTATGCCCTGGGCACCTATAGTGCATTATACAGGGGCTGACAAGGAGTCCATTTCCAATTGTGGTATGTGCCTATAGCACATGTATCATTAATTTAGGGAGAGAACAGCAGGCTGGGGGTCTGATCAGCAGGCCCACAGCCTCAGTAGTCGAAAACCAGTGAAGCAAAAAGCAAAAATTTGGGGTGACCATAGGATAGCAGACCCTACTCTCCTACAACTACAGCTAGCATATCCACCACGTACTGGTGGTGGTCAGAATAATGGTGGTCAGAATAACTACCAGAGTAATTTTCAGCAGCCTCAAAAGTATCAGAGGAACTCGCAAAGGGTCGAGTATTCTCAACCACGTGTTCCTGTAGGCCCCAATCAGTGTTCATATTGCAAGGAGGAAGGTCATTTTAAATATAGTTGCCCTATCTTGCTACAGCGCGCAAATGGCGTTTCTGGTGTAAGAGGTCGAGGTGCTCAGCAAGCGCCTAGAGGAAGAGGACGTGGAAACGCCCCCCAGAATGCGCGTCCCCTTCCACCTCAAGATTCTATGAATAAGTTCGATCAGCAGAATAACACATCTGGCAGGAGAGCTCAGTACTATACCGATGATTACTATACAGAAAATGAGAATTGGGAAGGCAATGATTGCTAGGACAGCCATAGACAAAGAGAGGGAGTTGTTTCAGTTCCAGTAGATCAGAGTGGACCATACATTGAGGTGATTACATCAGGTGTGTCAGACAAAGAGTTCTATTATGCACTCCAAACTCCCTGGCGCACCTTTGTCTGGCAAAACGAACGTATCAGTAGGTTTTTCTGGCGCCCCGGTTAGAAACCCGATTTCTGACCCTTTGACTCTTTCTGTTGGTCCTCGTGAATTAGAAGCACCCCTTATTCTGACAACAGGTTGTGGTGAAAATTTGTTGGGATTGGATCTGTTAAAAAGATTGTATGCGACTCTGTACTGTTCTCCTTCAGGAGTGCAACTTACTCTAGGTAAGAAAGTGGTTTCTCCAATGTATTTGTCGAGAGACAAACTTCCAGCAGAATTGTCGTTTCTTCCAGATATTCTTTGGGCTACTGGTCCTAATGATGTCGGTCTTTTAGAAATTCCACCATATGTTGTAACATTGAAAGCCAATGTTCAAATGCCACGAATTCCCCAATATAGAATTTCTAGTGAAGGCGAGAAAGCGTTGCTAGCGATCGTTTATGAATTAATTGAAAAAAATGTCATTGAAGAGACGAGAGGCAACATTTGCAATAGTCCCGTTCTACCTGTTTTAAAACGTACTGACCCATCTCAGCCACCTGTGTACAGATTTGTGATCGATCTCAGAGAAGTGAATAAAATAGTTGTGCCACAATTTCCAGTTGTCCCCGACATTACCACCTTATTGATCACAGGACCGAATCCAGCATCGCGGTTACCAAGAAGGGCGGACAGCCATAATATGATAAGGATTATGGGGGAAAGATTGCATATATACACGTTCCCTTTAGCCACTAAAAGATGGCCGCCATCACTACACATACCCTTATGTTGTCACTGCGTATTACCGAATTCCGGCGCAAAGGCGCCGGCGCAGCTATCCCAGGTGTGGACCCTTTACCTAATTGCTGCTAGTATATAACAGTGAAGATGGGCTCACTACATTTGAACACAACGTCGCAGGGGGTGTTTCGCTGTAACGAGGGATGTGGATGGACGCCGGTCGTTTTATCAGGAACGGTGAGTTTGTCGCGCTACTGGGTAACTTGGCTACCCTCCCTGTCAGTATTGGCTTGTAGGATTGGTAACTAGTTTAGGTCGTTGCTCACATTACCTGCTCAGCAAGACCTGTTGTCATTGAAGTTCAAGTGTTTCATTGCTTAGTTTTGGCCTTTGGCTTAGGGGACATGCTTGTTTATAGTCAAAAGTTTTTCTCCTTTCAAATTAGAATTAGCATATCATTATGCTTAGCACCCCTATTTGACATACCTAAATAGCCAGTTCACCAGGTATCTTATTAATATTAGTCACAGTACTGGACCATTATCCAGGTGTGATTATAACGGACTATGTCTAAAGGGTGAGACACTAATTTGTAAATCTATACAGAAATGTATGCCAATAGACTTTTAGTGTTCTAGTCACACCCCACCATAATACAACATCATATTTACTCTTTTATTTGCCAGACCTGCTGTAATACAGTGCCCACACCCTACTCCCATGGACTAATAGGACTTCCAGTCCTCCACTAGATCTATAGATCACTCAGGTAATATTTATTTTCTACCAACCTTGGTTTCTGTGGCTTTCTCATTTTAATTACCGGTTATAGAGTGTGACCATACTTTCCTCTTTAATGTTTTTCAGTAGTTGACCAAAGAAAGGTATATAATTAAGGTGGCAAGACTGTGCTCACCACTCAGGAAGAGTTGATAAACATTGCCATCTTCGCCTATTGGCATGTTTTCAGTAAGTAGACTGTAGAAAAGTAATATTAGATCTAAATGACCGAGGTTCACTGTCCCCCCCTTGTCTGTTACTAACTCATTGAGCATTGAAAATTTAAATACATAGACTCTAAGATTGTGATTTTTGCTTTTTCGTGTCTCCGCCTAAGGTTCAAATATCTTAAATTCGACATTGCTAACACACATCAGGAGTAAAGTTGCTGGGAAGGCAATCCTTGGACTCCAGTTCCCTTTACATTATCCTGCCTTCAAAAGCGACGTATTATAAAACTTAAAGGTAAATGACCTTTGCGTTCGGTTTAACAAGGGTATTTGTTGCTGGACGCAGTTGGTTCCCCCTCTCACTGGGCTCCTTATTATATGGAACTAGTCCACTTTCGATATGGGGTTTCCTCTTGTTTACTCTGTTTTCTTCTTCAATTTTCTCATTCCCTTTCTTAGTCTGGTCCCTCTCAGTGCTTCAAGTATATACTGCAGGCCCACTGTATTTATCTATCCCCCGTCAGATAGAATATGTTGGGTTGATATGCAATTACTACAAAATGATCCTCTGCAAATGTAAATAATGTTTATATATCCGTTTTTTAACATAATAAATTGTTCACACATATGTACATATTCTGATGTTTGGCTGTAACCCTAAGATTATAGACCATCTGTGGGCTAAGGCCTATGGATCAATGTAAATAGCTCCATGTCTATCGTAGGAAGGTTTTAAATTTGTTTGTTGTTATTTTGATTGTCAGATTGTAAGTCATTTGTTGTACACAAAATTGATTGTATGTATATGTTTTTTACCGACAGCCCTGAAGAAGTCCCGGCTTGGGACGAAACGCGTCGGCTGTTTTTGTTTCACCACAAATTGAAAATTAAAGATTAAAAGAAGACTAACAACATTCCTTCATGATATATTTCTTTATTGTGCTTAAATACTTTTTGCACTTATTATTTTATTTGTTGTGGTGCACCTTTGCGGTTGTTTTTCTATTGTATTAAAATTCCCCAGGGGAATAGGCACAGTGATGATGGGTGCCATTCGGTGTGTACACAATCCCCTTCACTAATTTAAGGGATATCGATTATCTTTGGCCGTAAGTTAGTCAGGTGCTGACTCTAGGAAGGGTCCATCATTGCAGTTTGTTGCTTACCACCTTATTGACTATGATTCCAGCTTCTGCCACATGGTTCTCGGTGATTGACTTGAAGAATGCTTTCTTCAGCATCCCGATTGCAGAGGAGAGCAGGGATATTTTTTCCTTCAGTTTAGGAGGACGCAGCTTCCGCTTTAAACGCGCTCCCCAGGGCTACTGTGAAAGTCTATCAATATACAGTCAAGCTCTGAAAACACAGCTTGATACGATTGTTTTACCTAAAAGTACTACTCTTGTACAGTACGTTGATGATTTGCTCATTGCTGCAAATACTGAGGAGATATGTAAGAAAGCCACATTGTCATTGTTGCGGCATTTGTGTGACCTGCATCACAAGGTGTCACTTTCTAAATTACAGTACTGCCGACAAGAAGTGACCTACCTAGGTCACCTCTTATCGAAGGAGGGAAGGAAACTGACCCCAGAGAGAATACAGGCAATAGCGAAATTGAGTGTGCCAAGAACACACAGAGAAGTGCGTGCTTTCTTAGGCATTACATCGTACTGTAGACCGTGGATTCCAAATTTTTCGTTATTAGCCAAACATTTGGTGGCGTTAACGTGTAAAGATACACCCAATCCCGTCCTTTGGTCTGAAGAGTGTCAGAAAAGTTTTTCTGAATTGCGCACAGCATTATGTTCGGCTCCTGTGTTAGGTAACCCCAAATACAGTAAGCCTTTTACATTGTATGTCCACGAGAAGGAAGGTTGTGCATTGTCAGTACTGACTCAGTTATTTGGGGACAAACAACGTCCATGCGCGTATTTTTCGTCGACTTTGGATCCAGTAGCTAGAGCGTTTCCAAGTTGTCTAAGAGCCACAGCGGCAGCAGCTGTTTCTATTCGACAGTCTGCTGGCCTAGTCATGAATCATACACTAGTCGTGATGGTCCCACATGCAGTAGACACATTGTTAAACAGAACCAAGACACAGCACTTAACCAGTGCTCGATTGTCAGGGTACGAATTGACACTGCTAGCAAGTCATGTGCACATACAAAGGTGCAATACACTTAACCCAGCTACGTTATTGCCAATTGTAGAAGAATCAGATGCTTCAGAACAGCATGATTGTCTTTTTAGAACAGAAGAAGAGACGAAAGGAAGAGTAGACCTCTTTGACACTCCTCTTGCTGGATGTGATGGTACATTGTGGGTGGATGGTTCATGTTTCAGCTTCCGAATGGTGACACGACTGCAGCATATGCTGTCACGACTTTGCACACAGTTGTTGAAACTGCACGTATCCCACATAATTCAGCTCAAGCAGCAGAATTGATTGCACTCACAAGAGCATGTGTGTTGTCGAAAGGAATGAAAGTGACTGTCTACACCGACAGCCATTATGCTTTTGGTGTGGCTCACAGTTTTGGACGATTGTGGAAAGAACGTGGGTTCCTGACTTCGCATGGAACTAAGATTCAGCATGGTCAGTTGGTGAATGAGCTTCTAGAATCACTGACTTTGCCTTTGCAAGTGGCGATTGTGAAATGTAGTGCTCACAAGAAGGTGACTGATGATGTTGGTCGTGGAAATGCATTTGCTGATGAAATCGCGAAAGAAACCGCAAGGAATGTGATGAGCCGAATGTATGTTGCAGGCCCTGCAAGATGGGTTGGTGATGTGGGAATGTGTGAAGACACGATAGAGAGTGTGAAGTCCATTCAAGCTGAAGCTACAGAGAAAGAGTTGAGCACGTGGAGAGAAAGTGCGGGTAGAATGGATGCGAATGGTTGTTGGATTGAATTGTCAGAGCATCAGAGATGGTTGCTACCCGATGCATACGTGCTTGCAGTAGTTACGATGGCTCATGGAATGGCTCACATCAGCGTGAAAGGAATTTGCAAGTTGTTGGCTCCAGTATGGCAAAATTCAGGAATTCCCAAGTGTGCAGAGAATGTCGTCAAGAATTGCATGGTGTGTCTGCAACACAACCCTGGTAGGGGAACCCCAACTCCAGCTGGTCATTTTGCACCTCCTACGTATCCGTTTGAGGTTTTGCAGCTAGATTTCATACACAAGGAGAGGTGCAACAACTTAAAATACGTGCTCGTTGTTGTTTGTGCTTTCTCAAGATGGGTAGAAGCATATCCCCTAAAAGACAATACTGCCTTATCCACAGCAAAAGCCCTTGTGAAAGAGTTCTTCCCGAGATTTGGAATGCCTAGAATGGTCTGGTCTGATAACGGGAGTGAATTTGAGGGTCGTGTGGCCATTACCACCCCTGATCCTGAAAATGCTATGATGGCACTAGAAGCAGAGGCCTATAGGTTTGGAAAAATCTCAGGATACGCGCTAAACAGCTCCAAAACTCAGATAATAACTAATTGTGAAATTCACTGGAATAACAGCAGGGTAGTAACAAAAGCAAAGTACCTGGGAGTGAATATAACTGCAAATTTGGACAACCTGGTAGCAGAGAACTTAGTCCCTTTGGTCACTGATACGAAAAAGTCCCTTAAGGCAATTGACAATCTGCACCGTACAATAGTGGGAAGATGCAATGTAATTAAGATGACATATTTTCCAAAATTACTTTATTATTTTCGCTCTATTCTGCTAGAATTCACCAAGATACAGCTAGCAATGTTTCAGCAAATTTTTACACAATTTATTTGAGCGTACTCACAGCCTAGACGGGCCCTGAAACAACTGACACTTCCTAAAGAACGGGGGTGGGCATTGCCAAACATAGTACTCTATTATTGGGCATCAGTCTTACAATATAGTACCGAATTAATCACAACACTTCCTTGCACCTCTTCTACTGAATTGCCATCTCCTTTCGGGATGTTAATAGGAGAGGAAGCTCGCGGCTGCCTTTTCGGACAGCTATCCTACGGATATTACAAGCGAGTTTGGTTTAAGACACTGATGAACTCTTTTAAGGTATTTTCTAGTATACGCAGGATTTATGGTCTTTTTTTTTTTTTAAATGGAGTAATTTATAAAAGGGATGTGTGGATCCACTGGTGAATAATTGCTGCTATCCCACCTCCTTTCTCTGAGCTCATTCTCTTTTGGTCATCTCGGGCATGGCTTCTGGAGATCTGGAGTAGATTCCTCTGACAACCAGGTTTCAGTTAAGAACAGGATATCCAGCTTAGAAGATTCTAATAATTTGAGTATTTCCACCTTATCTTTGCCTAGGGAGGGTGGGTTTAGTAAAGCCGCTTTTAACGACTCCTGAATCTGAGGATGTAGAAGAGTCTTATTGTTTGTTGGTCCGCAGTGAGAGCTGTTGAGTACCAGTATGTGTGGCTGGCATAAACACCATTTGCCTCTAAAAACAAGACAAACATTGGGGAGATACAAAAATCTGTGTACCTGAAAGACTTTAGATCTTATGCAGAATATGAGAAATATTGAGTATCCTACCTGACTTCTGGTCCCAGCAGTGGCGGCCAGATGTGCCTGTGAGTAGACAGGCTTGTCTTCGGCAAAATGCTTGCAAAGCACATGCCAAATGTTTGTATCAAACACGCACACACAAAAAATTGCTTTTTAAAAAGTCCATTCAATTGTGTACTCACAGATGTGACACAAACTCCAACTCTCACTTGTACAGCTTCACACCTCACACCTCATTTATAAATGGATTAATGTAACAAACCAGATATCTCTTAACCACATTTTCAATGCTGCACAATTACACAGGCATTGTGCTCTGCTGTGCACAAACACGTGAAACACAATTCATCCCCAGGCACAAAGACCTACACACTGGAAATAAGTAATGAGATGGATCAGTCGCTTACACGCTCATATATAATGTTCCACCCAAGACAACCAATCACAAACAAACACATACACACTGTCTCGCACACACAAATCACTTCCATACATTTTGTAGTGAAAGGTTAGGCTTTGTCCAAGCCATTCACGGGCATCAACTCCTCCAAGAGACCTACACAGAGGGTGGGCACAGATCTGCACAATCACATGTAACACCCCAAACAATCACGGCTCACTCTTCTCACAAAGGTGTTGCAGTCTCTTCAACAGAGCTGTGTCATCCCAGAGTCTCTGAGGCAACACCCAATGTGAAATGCTGCTGAGGGAGTTGGAAGGTGTCAGTATCGGAGGAGGAAGCAGTTCTGTGGGTGGAGCATTCTGTAATATATAAATTCCTCCTTTCTATCACCACCATGGACATGCGATACTTCATATATTAGCGACACACGGAAATATGGAAAAATGTACAACGCTTCAATTCCAAATAGGGAGCCGTAAATATGTGTTGCCTGGCCCCCACAAATCATTAGTATATCAACGAACTAGAAGTCAGCTTCATATGCTAGTTATGAATAAAACAACCACCTTACTTTAGGGAACAAAGTGCAGATATCAAAGGATTCAATGTACAGAACTGTGGACAAAGGTGCTTAATAAAGACATGTATTCTGAGAGAAGAAACTAATATTGTTCTGTAAAAATATGCTTTTGATTCCTCCTAGCATACCTCTTAATCCATTGCAGAGACAACCTCCCACTGAATACAAACATCAAAGAACAAGGGGCCTTATTTATGAAGACCTTGCGCCGCCGATGCGCCACTTTTAAAATGGGAAAAAGTGACGCACCGGCGGCGCAAAGCCTTCATAAATAAGGCCCCAGGTCTGAGCAGGTATTGGTGAAAATCAGTAACAACTCCAAACGGACCCATTATGGACGAATGTATGACGTTACAACGCATACATTTACAACACATGCACTTACAACGCAGTTTTTATATTGCAACATCCACTACAACGCATTCCATTGGATCGCATTTTAAAAAACTACCTTTACAACGCATTTCATTACATCGCATACTACCTTTACAACGCAAACCATTACATTGCATTTAAGGTACGTATTGGATAGTATGGGGATACAAATTACTACTCCAACTCCAGGGGGTGCAACAGTAGGGTAAGTGTTGGATAGTGGAGGGATAAAAATTACTATTCTAACTCCAATGGTATGCATTGTAATGGTATGCGTTGTAATGCCTGCGTAGTAGTGAATTGCGATGTAGTATCATGCGTTGTAATGCCTGCGTTGTTGTGTCATGCCTTGTAAAGGATGTTGCGATGCAATGCCTGCGTTGTAAGTGTAGTGCGATGCAATGGTTTCGTTGTATAGGTTGTTTCCATTTTTCCAGATATAAAGGTGTTAAGACCACACACTGAGGCCACACTAAATCTTTGATGTATTATAACAAGGTCACAAAGTGACCCCCTTGCACAGTACACCTCAAGTCCTGAATTTCAGCAAGGATACATAGCATTCTGGGACATATAGCTTGGATCTAAACACTGTTAATATGGGTGCTTAAATATCATAATACAATGTTCTTTAAAGAGCCATGGCTAAATGAAGGGATTCATATACAACAGTGGGCCATGTAGTCTCACAATTATTAAACATCACACACACACCTGCAGGCTGCATTCACAGCCCCCACCTCCCCCTCTAACGCCTCACTGACCTGCTGAAAGTGAAGGGACCTGCAGACAGGCTCCTCCTTGCGCTGGACAGACGGACAGAGCACCAGGGCTTCTCCCCCTCTGCTACAGGCTGGGCCCCACTGCTGCTGCTGACCCGGAAGCAGAGACGTGTGAGAGGGCGGGGCTTCATGCCGCCTCCGCTGCTGGTGCTGATGCTGCCCCCGGTGACCCGGACACTGTTCTTCTCTCAGGCCTGAGGAGAGCTCCATCGGCTCTGCTGCTTCTGCCGACTCTGCCTCGGGTGACCCGGAAGTGAAACTGTTCATGAGTTTCCAACAGTGAAGGAGAAGAAACCCAGGAGCGAGGGTGAGACTGAGGAGGAGAGGAGGTGGAGGGTGACCCTTGAAAGAGGAGAGAGGGTGAGACTGAGGAGGAGAGGAGGAGGGTGAGAGACTGAGGGGAGAGGGGGAGGAGGGGGGACACAGATGGGGCAGAGGAGGAGGAGGGAGGAGGAGGAGGGGGGAGGGGGGCAGAGGAGGGAGGGAGGGGGGGAGGTGGGGGTGGGGTGGGGTGGGAGTAGGAGGAGGGGGTGGGGTGCGGTGGGGGGTGGGGGGAGGAGGGGGTGAGGGGGAGCAGAGGAGGAGGAGGAGGGAAGGATGGAGGAGGAGGAGGAGGGAAGGGTGGCAGTGGCGGGTAGGGGGATGAGGTGGGGAGGGGGCGAGAGAGGGAGAGGGGGGCACAGAGGGGGCAGAGGAGGGGAGTGAGGGGCAGAGGAGGGGGGAGAGGAAGGGGGGCAGAGGGGGCAGAGGAAGGGGGGGCGAGGGGCAGAGGAAGAGGGGGCAGAGGAAGGGGGGGCAGAGGAAGGGGGCGAGGAGCATAGGAAGGGGCGGCAGAGGAAGGGGGGCAGAGGAAGGGGGGCAGAGGAAGGGGGGACGAGGGGGGGCAGAGGAGGGATGAGGAGGAGTGGGTGAGGGGGATCTTAGGAGCATCCGAGGCAGAGGAGGGGGGCAGAGGGGGGGGGGGGGGAAGTCTTAGTGGACCCGGTGGGCTTTAAGGTGGGAGTGAAATAAAAAAGCCAAGACCTGGCCTTCTATAGATATTTTTAAATATCATATCCAAATATTCTTGTACCATATTTTAGAATGTTATTAGTACTCTGATGATTCGCTCAGCAGTAAATATCTGTTATAGAAGATACCCTTCGAGGTGAACATGCGCTATCCAAGAAACACGTTATATCTCAGTGATATCAGACCTTTTACTGCAACTCTTCTAACTCGGCCGTGAGTCGGTTTGACAGTAAAAGGTCTCTTTCCCCCGTCTTACACCCTCTAGTGCAGGTTACAGTAAAAGGCCTCTTTCCCTGTCTTACACCCATTAGTGCAGGTTACGGTAAAAGCCTCTTTCCCCGTCCTACACCCACTAGTGCATGTTACAGTGAAAGGCCTGTTTCCCCGTCTTACACCCACTAGTGCAGGTTACAGTAAAAGGCCTCTTTCCCTGTCTTACACCTACTAGTGCAGGTTACAGTAAAAGGCCTCTTTCCCTGTCTTACACTCTCTAGTGCAGGTTACAGTGAAAGGCCTCTTTCCCCGTCTTACACCCACTAGTGCAGGTTACAGTAAAAGGCCTCTTTCCCCGTCTTACACCCACTAGTGCATGTTACAGTAAAAGGCCTCTTTCCCCGTCTTACACCCACTAGTGCATGTTACAGTAAAAGGCCTCTTTCCCCGTCTTACACGCACTAGTGCAGGATACAGTAAAAGGCCTCTTTCCCCCATCTTACACCCACTAGTGCAGGTTACAGTAAAAGGTCACTTTCCCCCGTCTTACACCCACCAGTGCAGGATACAGTAAAAGGCCTCTTTCCCCCGTCTTACACCCAGTAGTGCAGGTTGCAGTAAAAGGCCTCTTTCTTGTCTTACACCCACCAGTGCAGGATACAGTAAAAGGCCTCTTTCCCTGTCTTACACCCAGTAGTGCAGGTTGCAGTAAAAGGCCTCTTTCTTGTCTTACACCCACCAGTGCAGGATACAGTAAAAGGCCTCTTTCCCCCGTCTTACACCCAGTAGTGCAGGTTGCAGTAAAAGGCCTCTTTCTTGTCTTACACCCACCAGTGCAGGATACAGTAAAAGGCCTCTTTCCCTGTCTTACACCCACTAGTGCAGGTTACGGTAAAAGCCTCTTTCCCCGTCCTACACCCACTAGTGCATGTTACAGTGAAAGGCCTGTTTCCCCGTCTTACACCCACTAGTGCAGGTTACAGTAAAAGGCCTCTTTCCCTGTCTTACACCCAGTAGTGCAGGTTGCAGTAAAAGGCCTCTTTCTTGTCTTACACCCACCAGTGCAGGATACAGTAAAAGGCCTCTTTCCCCCGTCTTACACCCAGTAGTGCAGGTTGCAGTAAAAGGCCTCTTTCTTGTCTTACACCCACCAGTGCAGGATACAGTAAAAGGCCTCTTTCCCTGTCTTACACTCTCTAGTGCAGGTTACAGTGAAAGGCCTCTTTCCCCGTCTTACACCCACTAGTGCAGGTTACAGTAAAAGGCCTCTTTCCCCGTCTTACACCCACTAGTGCATGTTACAGTAAAAGGCATCTTTCCCCGTCTTACACCCACTAGTGCAGGTTACCGTAAAAGGCCTCTTTCCCCGTCTTACACGCACTAGTGCAGGATACAGTAAAAGGCCTCTTTCCCCCGGCTTACACCCACTAGTGCAGGTTACAGTAAAAGGCCTCTTTCTCTGTCTTACACCCACCAGTGCAGGATACAGTAAAAGGCCTCTTTCCCCCATCTTACACCCACTAGTGCAGGTTACAGTAAAAGGTCACTTTCCCCCGTCTTACACCCACCAGTGCAGGATACAGTAAAAGGCCTCTTTCCCCCGTCTTACACCCAGTAGTGCAGGTTGCAGTAAAAGGCCTCTTTCTTGTCTTACACCCACCAGTGCAGGATACAGTAAAAGGCCTCTTTCCCCCGTCTTACACCCAGTAGTGCAGGTTGCAGTAAAAGGCCTCTTTCTTGTCTTACACCCACTAGTGCAGGATACAGTAAAAGGCCTCTTTCCCTGTCTTACACCCACTAGTGCAGGTTACAGTAAAATACCTCTTTCCCCCGTCTTATACCCACTAGTGCAGGTTACAGTAAAATACCTCTTTCCCCCGTCTTACACCTACTAGTGCAGGTTAAAGTAAAATACCTCTTTCCCCGTGCTGTCAGTGTTGGGCGCAGTGCTGGGGTCTCCCACTCCTGATGGGCTATTTCACAAAGCTGCTTTAAGAGATGCGTGGAATTGCGTCAGTATGTGGACGACGAGGGTGGCGTTCTCATAATGCTTTGTTCCGTTTACCACAGTGTTGGAAATGGGATCTCCGGCTGGCCAGGGCTTTCGCCAAAGTCAGTCAGAGACCACCACCCCCAAGTCAGGGCAAGGGAGTTACACACCAAGATAACCCCTACTCACCCTCTAGGTAACGTGGCGCGAGCAGCAAGGCTAAACTTGGAGGCGATGTAGGCTAAGTATTTGCGCACGCACCCCAGCAACAACAACCAAAGGCCCACCACAAAGGAAACTCCACACAAGGTTATATAAAAATAGCCTTTGTATTACACCAAAACACATTAGATAAAACACACACTTTACAATGTGCCAGAGGCACGGGCAGAATTTACAGGGGATTATTTACAAGACAGGGCCACCTGGACCACTGTCAGGAATCAGAAGTAGCACTTTCAGAAATAGCACTTTTGCATGTAAAATCTTTAGCACAAAATAGCACACAACCAGTATCTACTGGTAACCAGGACCTCACTAGCACCACCTGTACTAGGGAGAAAACAACCACCTATGTATTACAATACCTGTAGGGGTGTAAGAGGAAAACCCATGATGCAATGCATAACATTCATTCAGAGGTGTAAAGAGGAAAACACATGATGCATCACAATACATTCAGAGGTGTAAAAACAATAATAATTGCGCCAATCTCACAAGTCACCACCTGTGACTGTCCATGTGTCCCAATGTCAGGGTCCTAAACGTGGCAGCTGCCCACGAAGTGCTGGGCAGCTGGAGATGAGGATGGGGCCAACGTGGGAACCTCTCTAGGCTCTGCCCAACTGACTGTCTCCTGAGCCTCTCTGGGCTCGTGAAACAAATGGCCCCTGAGCCTCTCTGGGCTCCTGCAACAATGGGGGCGCCTGAGCCCCTCGTGGGCTCTCAAAAATGCCCCCTTGAGCCTTTTAGGCTCAACACAAGTGCGCTGTCTCTAGAGCCTCTCCGGGCTCAACAACACAGGTCAGGCCCCCACGAGCCTTTCACTAGGGCTCTCGGGGCAGAGGGGTCCCTCACGGGGACCCGCGAACACGTGGGGAGCCTTTGGTGGGAGTCCCCCCCTCTGGGGGACTCGAGATTCCGCAAGTGCCCCCCTTGAACCCCTCGGGGCTCTGCACAAGTGCCGCCTGGAGCCTCACGGGCTCACAAACACTCGGGGCCTCGTACTGGAGGGGAGGGGCGGGCACCGTCAATGTGCCCCGACTGCCCCCTCCCCTTTTGCAGACACTCACCGGGCTCGCGCTGCCTCCTCTGCCCGGCGGCTCTTCACGGGAGCTCCCGCTCCTCGGGGGCTCCCTTCCCACACTTCTCCTCTTGCGGGCGGCGGGGCTCTCCTCTCCGCCACGGGGCCCCGCCTGCACCTTTCCGCCGCCTCTCCTCGCTGCTGGGCTCTCCTCTCCCGGCGGCGAGGCGGGACTTCCGGTTTCTTCTCCCGGGGCCGCGCTGTGATTGGCCGGCACGCCGAACACTTCCGGGTCGTCGCGGGCAGCGCGGCGGCCCGTGTCCAGCACTTCTAGGCGGGGGGTGAGTTTATCGAGGAGTGGGCTCCCTCGAGATAAACTCCAAATACAGCGGCAAGGACCCTGGCAGGGTGGGCTCCTGCCAGGGGCAAATTAATCAAAAATAAGCGAGGTGGCACTCGCTTGGGACGGACAATGCCGGGTGGGCACCGGCCTCTGCAGACAAAGCGCTCTCAGCGCTAGAGGGGTGACCACAGCGCTCCCAAGCGCTACAGGGTAAAAAGTGCAGCGCTCCCTGCGCTAAATGCAAATAAAGCGCTATTAAGCGCTCGGGGCCGAAATCAAGCGCTCCCAAGCGCTAGAGGAAAGTTCAGACCCCCACAGTCCTTCAGCAAGGCAGGGGGGGCAAGGCTGGGCCCAGAGCCAGCACACTGGGTCTCCAGGCAGGGAGACACCCCAAGTGGCGGTCCTCTGGCCCAGCAGCAGCAGCAGCCCCCTCAGGATCCTGGAAGAGAACAACAACTGTGGGGACACAGCCCCATTTTTATACAGCATTTCCCTTTGTCTGAAGGTGCAGAGTGGGGGCGGAACCAGTCGCAGCTGGTTCTTGAGTACTCTGTTTACCTCAACCACCCTCTCTATTCACTGGCAGGGCTTGGGTCATTAGACACACCACAGGGGGGCGGAGCCAGCATTGTGTGGGGAAAACCCAGCCCATCCAGGACACAGGTACACTCCTCCCACACATCACTCATGCTAATCTCCCACTCACCACCGGGCAGACCCATCCAGACTTCCTGGAGCCTGGCATGCCAGCCAGCTCCAGCCAATCACACGCCAGCACCCTCACAGCACACGTACAGCCATGTCTAGAAATGGCGCTTCCCTACTAGACACATACATGCTGCATACACCGTTGCGCAGCATTCACTCACACGAGTTCACACATACCAGACTCAAGCCTGTACACCCCACGCATCAGGAACTACCAGGGACACCTACATTCCCCATGCATTCCTATGGGCGGGCAGGCCTAGCTCAGCACATGCACTCAGAGTGCGCACGCACTTTCCACTGGGACACAGTGAAAGTGCGCAGAATCCCAAAAATCACCATTGCCAGGTCACCATTTCACGCAAAAAGTCTAGGGGTGAACCTGCCCTAAGGGCCAAAGTCCAACATAACCCCCTTCCAGCCAAAACGCAGGGGAGACCAATCACCACCGTGATGGACTTCCCTGCTTGGGGCGATAGAACACGGACGCCGGCCCACAACTGCAGGGACACCCTCCTGTTCTACGCCACGGTGAACCCATGGGATTCCTTCTAAACACACTGTCTGGACCAACTGGGCTACCCCACTGGTACTCCCAAGTTGTCCGCGGCCAGGACCAGGCCCTGGGCCACCCAGGTGCCACTGGTCCATGCCAATTCGCAGAGCGGGGGGTAGTAACCCCTGGCACATAGGAGCCATTTTCCACTCTTCCTGTCTGCAAGACAGGGCTAGACTGCCACTGGTACTCCAGCCTAGGGCCTACAACCTCAGGCGGACCAGGAGTCTCGGGGAAGGCTCTCCTCCCCCTACCTCTTCTCCTAGGGTTCCTCCTCCCTCTGCGAGGGGTACCCCTAGAACGCCATTCCAACCCAGGACTTATCCACTCAGGTTGCACCGGGGTCAGAGGTGGCCTCTCCCACCCTCTGCACCCCCTTCCAGAGGTCTGCCCTCTCCCACCTGGAGAAGTTCCTCTGGAAGAAGAACCGGTCAGGACACAGGTTACAGTCGTCCTACCCTTCAGGTCAGGCCGATCCTGAACCTGGCCTTCCAACCTCTGGTCTAAAACCTTCGGTGGAACAATTGCCTGGCACTCCAGGACTTCTGGGGATTCACACACAATCCCCCTGAGGCTAACAAATGACACATCTGTTGTGTGACTGTCTGTCTGGCGCAGATCTCCCGCCCTCTGTCCACCTGACAGTGCGTGACGATCCCCCAGACCAGAAGTGGTGTTACCATGGTCACTACACGGGAACCTAGCCCAACTGGGTAGTCCCTGACCCACTGGTCCTTCCACTGGGGAACTCCCCCAATCACTCCTCACTCTGGACTCCTGTACCCTCCCTACCGGAGCGGTACTGCCAGACTCTAGAACCATAGGAGCTCTGGTTACAGACGCTCCAGGTCCTCTACTCACTAGGAGATCTTCCTCAAGTGGACTAACAGGACAGCCTAGGTCCCCAACCTGGTGTTCCCTCAAGAAACCACCCAGGTTCTGAGACAGGGCTTCGGGCCTCTGGGGGCTCTCAGCCACCCACTGACTCCTGCTCCACTGAGCCAGGCAGTCAGCCCCTACACCCTTCTCACTAACCAGGGACCTAGCTGGGCTACACTGAGCCTCTTCCACCACGCTGGGCTGGAAGATCCCTGACCCACTACTTTTGGAGTCACTCACCAATGACTCTACAGAACCTCTGGTCCCTTCCCAGCGGTCTGCTTCCTCTGCCAGCTCACATGGTTCAGACAATCCACACCCTAACAGGTGTTGGCGCAACCCTGGTGAACAACAACTGAGCAACTGCTCTCTGAGAAACATATCGAACAATAGGTCCCAATCACATTTCGTGGGCTCCCGTACCCAATCACACAGGGCTTCACAACAGTCATCCTCAAAGTCTTCCCAAGACTGATGAGACGGTTTCCTAAGGTTCCTAAACCTCAACCTATTCTCCTCCTCTGGGGAAACAGGAACCATACTCTGGGAACTGGGACTTTCTAGACTGAGATTTAAATAGCTGCCACCACTGGACCCAACCCTCCCTGGGGGATCCAGAAACTCAACACTGCGCGCAGGGGATAGTCTACCCTCCAGAGCTACTTTGCCTCTGGTGGCGGCCCTCTCAGCCTCCTCTATCCTGTCCTGCGCTAAGACCCTCTCGGTCTCCAGCTGTTGCTTCTTAACCTCCAGCTGTTGCCTTCTAATGCCCAGCTGTGCCATAGCCTGGGCATGCTCCAACCTGAGCTTTTCTAAAGCCAGCTGGTGCTCCCTTTCTCTCCTCCTATCTTCCAGCTCCTCTGGGGACAGGGAAAGGGATGAGGCGCTGCCTCCTAAACTGGACCCAGCAAGGGACTCCCTATCTATGGGGTCCTCACTCTCTGCTGGCGTCCCTGTGCTGTCATCTTCTTCCTCCTCCTCAGACTCTTCAGGGCTCCCCTCTGACCCACCACCCTCATGGTGTGAGACCAGGGCCCTCTCCTCACTGTGCTCACGCTCCCAGTCATCCTTCTGCCATCGGATCAGGTTACCCCTAAGTTGGGACTGGGTGTCTGACTCATTCACTGCAATGTCTCTCTCTTCGCAAAACTCTCTCAATTCATGCAAAAACAGACCCCAGACATTAAAAGCAGACTCCAACTTGGCAAGATGATCACAGACACGTGCAACACAGGGGACTGAACAATCTGAAGTAAGAGTACACAATTCCAAAACTTCAACAATCTCCTTATCAAAGAGAACTCATACTCATGCGTCCAGGAAAACACACCATTCATCCACACACACCCTCCCCTCGGATCGGTAAGGCAGTTTCTACCACCCCTGACTTCTCAACCTGACCAAAAGCGACACAGGTACCAAACTCTGGAAGCAGGGCGGGGGACAAATGTACTGAACACAATCAAATGACACTCTTCAGGAGAAGAAAATAATGAAACTTCCAAAACAATACAATCCCCTAAAAATGTGGTCATCTAAATGCAGAGTTTTGTGGTATGGCCAGTTACTACTAAGGTACAACGCAAACACAAATCCTTATCCCACCGCTTGCCGCCAATGTTGGAAATGGGATCTCCGGCTGGCCAGGGCTTTCGCCAAAGTCAGTCAGAGACCACCACCCCCAAGTCAGGGCAAGGGAGTTACACACCAAGATAACCCCTACTCACCCTCTAGGTAACGTGGCGCGAGCAGCAAGGCTAAACTTGGAGGCGATGTAGGCTAAGTATTTGCGCACGCACCCCAGCAACAACAACCAAAGGCCCACCACAAAGGAAACTCCACACAAGGTTATATAAAAATAGCCTTTGTATTACACCAAAACACATTAGATAAAACACACACTTTACAATGTGCCAGAGGCACGGGCAGAATTTACAGGGGATTATTTACAAGACAGGGCCACCTGGACCACTGTCAGGAATCAGAAGTAGCACTTTCAGAAATAGCACTTTTGCATGTAAAATCTTTAGCACAAAATAGCACACAACCAGTATCTACTGGTAACCAGGACCTCACTAGCACCACCTGTACTAGGGAGAAAACAACCACCTATGTATTACAATACCTGTAGGGGTGTAAGAGGAAAACCCATGATGCAATGCATAACATTCATTCAGAGGTGTAAAGAGGAAAACACATGATGCATCACAATACATTCAGAGGTGTAAAAACAATAATAATTGCGCCAATCTCACAAGTCACCACCTGTGACTGTCCATGTGTCCCAATGTCAGGGTCCTAAACGTGGCAGCTGCCCACGAAGTGCTGGGCAGCTGGAGATGAGGATGGGGCCAACGTGGGAACCTCTCTAGGCTCTGCCCAACTGACTGTCTCCTGAGCCTCTCTGGGCTCGTGAAACAAATGGCCCCTGAGCCTCTCTGGGCTCCTGCAACAATGGGGGCGCCTGAGCCCCTCGTGGGCTCTCAAAAATGCCCCCTTGAGCCTTTTAGGCTCAACACAAGTGCGCTGTCTCTAGAGCCTCTCCGGGCTCAACAACACAGGTCAGGCCCCCACGAGCCTTTCACTAGGGCTCTCGGGGCAGAGGGGTCCCTCACGGGGACCCGCGAACACGTGGGGAGCCTTTGGTGGGAGTCCCCCCCTCTGGGGGACTCGAGATTCCGCAAGTGCCCCCCTTGAACCCCTCGGGGCTCTGCACAAGTGCCGCCTGGAGCCTCACGGGCTCACAAACACTCGGGGCCTCGTACTGGAGGGGAGGGGCGGGCACCGTCAATGTGCCCCGACTGCCCCCTCCCCTTTTGCAGACACTCACCGGGCTCGCGCTGCCTCCTCTGCCCGGCGGCTCTTCACGGGAGCTCCCGCTCCTCGGGGGCTCCCTTCCCACACTTCTCCTCTTGCGGGCGGCGGGGCTCTCCTCTCCGCCACGGGGCCCCGCCTGCACCTTTCCGCCGCCTCTCCTCGCTGCTGGGCTCTCCTCTCCCGGCGGCGAGGCGGGACTTCCGGTTTCTTCTCCCGGGGCCGCGCTGTGATTGGCCGGCACGCCGAACACTTCCGGGTCGTCGCGGGCAGCGCGGCGGCCCGTGTCCAGCACTTCTAGGCGGGGGGTGAGTTTACCGAGGAGTGGGCTCCCTCGAGATAAACTCCAAATACAGCGGCAAGGACCCTGGCAGGGTGGGCTCCTGCCAGGGGCAAATTAATCAAAAATAAGCGAGGTGGCACTCGCTTGGGACGGACAATGCCGGGTGGGCACCGGCCTCTGCAGACAAAGCGCTCTCAGCGCTAGAGGGGTGACCACAGCGCTCCCAAGCGCTACAGGGTAAAAAGTGCAGCGCTCCCTGCGCTAAATGCAAATAAAGCGCTATTAAGCGCTCGGGGCCGAAATCAAGCGCTCCCAAGCGCTAGAGGAAAGTTCAGACCCCCACAGTCCTTCAGCAAGGCAGGGGGGGCAAGGCTGGGCCCAGAGCCAGCACACTGGGTCTCCAGGCAGGGAGACACCCCAAGTGGCGGTCCTCTGGCCCAGCAGCAGCAGCCCCCTCAGGATCCTGGAAGAGAACAACAACTGTGGGGACACAGCCCCATTTTTATACAGCATTTCCCTTTGTCTGAAGGTGCAGAGTGGGGGCGGAACCAGTCGCAGCTGGTTCTTGAGTACTCTGTTTACCTCAACCACCCTCTCTATTCACTGGCAGGGCTTGGGTCATTAGACACACCACAGGGGGGCGGAGCCAGCATTGTGTGGGGAAAACCCAGCCCATCCAGGACACAGGTACACTCCTCCCATACATCACTCATGCTAATCTCCCACTCACCACCGGGCAGACCCATCCAGACTTCCTGGAGCCTGGCATGCCAGCCAGCTCCAGCCAATCACACGCCAGCACCCTCACAGCACACGTACAGCCATGTCTAGAAATGGCGCTTCCCTACTAGACACATACATGCTGCATACACCGTTGCGCAGCATTCACTCACACGAGTTCACACATACCAGACTCAAGCCTGTACACCCCACGCATCAGGAACTACCAGGGACACATACATTCCCCATGCATTCCTATGGGCGGGCAGGCCTAGCTCAGCACATGCACTCAGAGTGCGCACGCACTTTCCACTGGGACACAGTGAAAGTGCGCAGAATCCCAAAAATCACCATTGCCAGGTCACCATTTCACGCAAAAAGTCTAGGGGTGAACCTGCCCTAAGGGCCAAAGTCCAACACACAGAAAAAATACAAACTTGTAATAACAAGCATTGGCATAGCCAATAGGTCTCGTATTTGGTACCTTATAAGTATTTAGCTATGCAGCACAATATCCTTGGTGCAACAACATCAACTGTTCCATGGCTAAACACTTATAAGGTCCCAAAGGCGAGACCTATTGGCTATGCCAATGCTTGTCCTATTTGCAAGGGGATGGTGTTTGGGGGGGAACCTTTGTATGCAGGAGCTTGTTGTGGGGAGCTTAGTTTTTGGAGGGGCTGTTTGGAGGGGTCTTGTTGCATGAGTGGGCTTGTGGGTGAGAGTACGTGAAGCTACTTGGGGTCGTCTTGTTTGAATGTGGGAGCAGGTGGGGAAAGCTTGTTTTGGTGTGGGGATGGTTGGTGAAGAACCTTCTAGTATCCTCTGGCTTGTTGAAAGTGCTTGACGAGACGTGTGTGTGTGTATGGGGGGTCCCTGCTTGGAAGTTGTGGCTCAATAGGGTATTGCTCGGACACAAACCTATTGGGTGTCTTCATCGAATGGCTGTTGAGCGTTGTTATTTTCATTGTGTGTGTGGGGGGGCTCGTTGGGAAATAGTTTGCTTGGAAGTGGAGACTGGTTGTGAAGAGCTTGATGGGTTGTTGGGGCTGGCTTTCTTTGGGTGTGGGGCTCTCTGGGGTATTGTGTAGGCATGTGGGTTGCTGGGGGCAGTCTCCAATGGATGTGGGTCGTGGCAGATGGCTATATGGTTGAATATGGGGAATGAATGGGGTGTTCTCCTTATGATGTGGGTGTTCACAGGGCTAATTTTGCTTGGCTTTTGGAACTGGTTGGGGAAGTGCTATTTTGTTTTTATGGAATGTAGAGCTTGGGAAGAGCTTGCCACGGTGTCAGTCCATTTGGTGGTTTGCTCTTGATTGAACGTGGAAACACTATGGGATATTGCGTGGGCGCTATTGCGGAGGGTTGTTCAGGACGTTGGGCTTGGTGTACCTTCAAATTGAGTTTTGATTGGTATTGTTTTGGTTGCATGTGGTGCATGGCTGTGCTGATAGTAAGGTTTGTTTGGAAGAGGGTGGGTAGATGTGAGGGTTGTGTTACTCAGACACACGGGATGTTAGAAAGTAGCTGTTAATTGGTCTTATTTTGGCTGGGTGTGGGGACTGCTTAAATCGACTTTGACTAGAGAGTGGGGCTGGTTCGAGGGAGCATACATGGGCACGGGGGCTCGTTGGGAGTTGACCTTACTGGCGTCTACATCGTCCTTCATCTGATGGTGATGTTGATGGCACTTACTTTGTTTATCTGCTGCCAGCACATGTTGGTGGTCATGCTCAAAGGAGGGTGCACAGAAGTGGTTTACCAGGGTTTGCGTTTTGCGCACATGTGGATGATAGTTTGGGTGCTTTACCTTTCGGTGGGATGTGAGGGCTCGTTTGATGTCGTGCCCTGGGGTTTATTGGTAGGGAGTCTCGCGGGAGTCTTTTCACAGCGGCTAGAGCAGTTTTATCAAGAGGTCGGAGTGCTGAAATCATGGAGCGCTGAAATCCTGAAACTACGCACCAGCATGAACTACTCCGCTCGGTATCATCTGTGTAGGTCACAGCTTTCCAAACTTTTCAGATGGGTCGGCTGTAGGTTTCTTTAGTAAAGGTGTGACTTGTCCAACTTTGAGGGAGTCAGGGATGGTTCCTTGTTGAAGTGAGCTGTTGATAATTTTAGTCCAGAGTGGAAGGAGCAGAGGGGTGAAGTCTTTGACAGCGTTAGCAGGGAGGGGGTCCGTGAGGTGATTGGATGGTTTCAAGGTGCTGAGCAGTTTGCCAATTTCTTCTTCAGAGTAGGTGTCAAAGGATGACCATGTAGCATTGTTTTTTGGTTCGGTGGGTGCTATGCAGTAGGGTTTGGAGTATAGGCTTGCGTCAATGAGGAGATCACTCTTTATGTTGTCAGTTTTTTGGATAAAGAAAGCAATGTAGCAAAAAATCCAAACATACATTTTTTTTTAATTTTTTTTTTGTAACCTGCACACATTTCACTTTTCTTCACTTGTAAGGCATCGATCGCTACCTCATATATTTTTGGCTGCTCACTAGTGTCATTTTTGACTCGTGTAGCTTTTTGGTTGCACCTGTATGTTGTTCCAGTATATCATCAGTATTATATTTCTACTTGCTGACTGTACATTTTTGTAAGCTGCACCTATTTCACTTTTATTCCTGGAATGCACCGATTGCTACCTCATATATTTTTGTATATTTCTGTATTTTTTTGTACACTTTGTAAGCTGCACCGATTGCTACCTCTTATGTTTTTGTATATATTTGTACATTTTGTAAGCCGCACCCATTTCATACTTTTTATTTCTGGATTGCACTGATTGCTACCTCTATATTTTGGTTATTTTTTGTTATCCACTAGTGTCACTTTTGTTCCATGTAACTTAATGTTTGCGTTTGTTGTTTGCACATGTGTATCACTATCGTTCACCCTCCCATACCCACCTATACCGCCATCCCAACATGGTGCCCATCGGCAAGCACACATATAAAATCAACTACCCATCCACACTCACCAAAAAAGCCGCTAAACGCTTTAAACACAACTTCCTGAGGTCCCACCCTGAAACCCCCTTTGTCGACACCTACTTCTCACCGGTCAATGGATCCCTGAACATCGATATCATCTTCCACACCACACACAGAGCTCAATGGAGAAAAACGTTCCACACCTTACTCACAGTCTCCACCACCAGGAAATCCGCTCATGGCCTAACTCTCTCCATCACACCATCCCAACTCTTCCTAGGCAGAACAACCATTACTATCTACAATAACGGGATTGTCCTAATTCAATCCACAGACAGGAACCTGGAATTACTAGACAACCTGTTCCCCACTTTCAAAGAGCACCTCTCCAATCCTCGGACCTCCACTCACATCCCCTCCAGTAATATCACCCCTGACTTCACAGCCCTCACCCACAACCCTTCTAACCTAGCTCAGCACCAGAACGACACGCACCTCACCTCTACCCCAACACACTAGTCAATCACCCACCTGCTGTAACCACCCCACACTCCTCAAGCACAGACACCCGGTTTTTCCCGCCGCCGCTGCCTGCAGACCCGCCCCCCCGCCAGCCGATTGGCTAAGACGCTCCCGCCTCCCAGCTGACCCGCCCTCACTGCTCCCTTCTTATGACGCCCCCTCAGCGACCGCGCAGCGAACGCACGCAGCGGGAGCACCAAATGAGCGCCGAAGGTGCGCCAAAGGTAAGCCCGTCTGCGCCCGTCCGCGCCTGGACCTCGCCCATTGCCAGGACCCCTGGCCCCCACCGTCGGAAGCCGACCAGACGAACCTACGACTCCACCAAACTCAACGCTCTCAACACCGGCCGAACCCCGGGCTGCTACCGAGCCACACCGAGACGCACCCACGGACCCTTCAGCTGCCACTCCTGCAAGTTCACCTGCGACCGGACCCACGCTACACCAGCACCCACCAAGCCGAACTCCAGCAGCACCCACCTGAAGTGCATCCTGCTCAACACCCGCTCCGTCCACAGACACGCCGTCGAGCTCTGGAACCTGCTCGACACCACAGACCCAGACGTCGCCTTCCTCACGGAAACCTGGATGAACGCCTCCTCAGCGCCCGACATCGCCATCGCCATCCCGGACGGCTACAAGATCATCCGGAGGGACCGCGTCAACCAGACAGGAGGAGGCATCGCCATCATCCACAGGAACACCATCCGCATCACGACCAACACCGACGACAACCTCGCACCCGCCGAACACCTGCACTTCCAGATCCACGTCAACCCCAAGACCACCCTCAGAGGCACCCTCATCTACAGACCCCCGGGACCACGCACACAATTCAGCGAGGACATCGCCGACTTCGTCAGCCCGCTCGCCCTCCCCTCAGCCGACTACATCCTCCTCGGGGACCTCAACTTCCACCTGGAGAACAACAACGACCGCAACACCACCACCCTGCTGGACAACCTCGCCAACCTCGGACTCAAGCAACTGGTGACCACCCCCACCCACTACGCCGGACACACACTCGACCCGATCTTCTCTTCCAGCAAGGACATCACCTTCAGCCACGCCACGGGACTCCAATGGACGGACCACAGCTGCGTCCACTTCAGCTACAGAAGGACCACGCTCCACCATCACCAGCAACAGGCTCCCCGCAGAAGCTGGAACAAGATCACTACAGACCAGCTCACTACGTCCTTGAGCAAGAACCCTCCCACCAGCACAACGAACCCCAGTCAAGCAGCCACCAACCTCGCGAAATGGATCAGCGACTGCGCAGACGACCTCGCCCCGCTGAAGACCCCGCCTAGCAGACCCGGCAGCAAGAAAGCCCCATGGTTTAACGACGAACTCAAGAGCTCCAAGAAGAACTGCAGAGCACTCGAGAAAACCTGGCGCACAGACCCAACACCGGACAACATGACTGCCCTCAAGCTCGCCACCCGACAACACCACCAGCTGATCCGCGCCACCAAGAAAACCGCATTCAAGGAACGACTGGACAACAACGCACACAACAGCAAGGAACTCTTCAACATCGTGAAAGAGCTCTCCAACCCCAACGCCGGAAACAACGACATCACCCCTTCGCAAGACCTCTGCAACTCCCTCGCCTCCTACTTCCACAACAAGATCGCGGACATACACAACAGCTTCAGCACTCAACCGACGCACGCCGCGACCGAACCACCGCCCCCCACCACCACCCTCCGCTCCTGGACCCCGATCAGCACCGAAGACACCATCCGCACGATGAACTCCATCCACTCCGGATCTCCGACAGACCCCTGCCCTCACCACGTCTTCAACAAGGCCGACGCCGTCATCGCACCCCACCTGCGGGACATCATCAACACCTCCTTCGACATCGCCACCTTCCCGGAGAGCTGGAAGCACGCCGAACTCAGCGCTCTACTCAAGAAACCATCAGCAGACCCTACCGACCTCAAGAATTACCGCCCCATCTCGCTGCTCCCGTTTCCGGCCAAAGTCATCGAGAAGACCGTCAACAAGCAACTTGCCGCCTTCCTCGAGATAAACGGCTCCCTCGACCTCTCGCAGTCTGGCTTCCGGGCCAACCACAGCACCGAGACCGCCCTGATCGCAGCTACAGATGACATCCGAGCCCTGCTCGACAACGGAGAAACAGCGGCCCTCATCCTCCTGGACCTCTCCGCGGCCTTCGACACTGTCTGCCACCGCACCCTAGTACAGCGCCTCAGCAAAGTCGGAATCCAGGAGAAGGCACTGGAGTGGATCACCTCCTTCCTCACCGGAAGGACACAGAGAGTCCGCCTCCCCCCGTTCAGATCGGAGGCCACCGAAGTCATCTGCGGCGTTCCTCAAGGCTCCTCGCTCAGCCCAACTCTCTTCAACGTCTACATGAGCCCCCTCGCAGCCATCGCACGCCAGCACAACCTGAACATCATCTCCTACGCCGACGACACCCAGCTGATCCTCTCCCTCACTAACGACCCCGCCACCGCCAGAGCCAACCTGCACGAAGGGATGACAGACGTAGCCAAATGGATGTCGAACAGCCGCCTGAAACTGAACTCAGACAAGACGGAAGTCCTCATCCTGGGATCCTCACCCTCCGCCTGGGACGACTCCTGGTGGCCCCCCGCCCTGGCCAGCGCACCCAAAGCAACTGACCACGCACGCAACCTGGGCTTCATCCTGGACTCCTCCCTCTCCATGACCAGACAAGTCAACGCCGTCTCCGCGTCATGCTTCAACATCCTGCGCATGCTACGAAAGATCTTCCGTTGGATCCCCACCGAGACCAGGAAGACGGTCACCCAGGCCCTCGTCACCAGCCGTCTGGACGAGGGCAACTCTCTCTACGCCGGAACCACCGCCAAACTCCAGAAGAGACTCCAGCGGATCCAGAACACCTCAGCACGACTCATCCTGGACATCCCCCGCCGCAGCCACATCTCCGGACACCTGAGAGACCTGCACTGGCTCCCGGTCAACAAGAGAATCACCTTCCGGCTCCTCACCCACGCACACAAAGCCCTACACAACCAAGGACCAGGATACCTCAACAGCCGCCTCAACTTCTACGCTCCCACGCGCCAGCTTCGATCGACCAGCCACGCCCTCGCCGCCGTCCCCCGCATCCGAAGAGCCACCACTGGAGGAAGGTCCTTCTCCTACCTGGCCGCCAAGACTTGGAACTCCCTTCCGACCCACCTCCGCCTGACCCAGGACCACCTCGCCTTCAGGAAGCAGCTCAAGACCTGGCTGTTCGAGCAGTAGCGGACCCCCCCCCCCCCAGCGCCTTGAGACCCTCTGGGTGAGTAGTGCGCTATACAAATGCTCTGATTGATTGATTGATTGATTGATTGATTGATTGAGACACAAACCTCTCCCCCTCATACACCAGCCGCCCCCCCACCACCAACCCTTGGACCCCCACTCATACCACTTCCACTCCTCTCTCCCCTGACATCACAGCTCCCACCCACAACGCCTCTAACCTAGTTCAGCACCAGAACGACACGCATAACGACAAATCCCACCCTTTATCCCCTCCCATTCCCAGTCCTCACTACCACCCTCTAACTAACCACGCAGAGCACACCATATCTATTAATTTAACTCCCCCTCCCCACAACAGGACCATCACCAATCCCATTCCCCCCACACCCTCAGCCCCCTCTACCCTACTTGCTCCCCCATCACCACTAACATACACTCAACCTCCACCCAGCTCTCTCCGCCTGCCACCAATGCCCTCATCCACACCACCAACCTCCTCCCTACTTCATCCACACCCATCCCTCCCAAACCCTCTCTCCTCTCTAACACCAACCCGTACACCGACGCCACGGAGCCCTGCACAAACACCAATACACCCCCCACCCGTACGCTCACTCTCAGGTCAGTCACTAACCCTTGATGCCCATCCCCAACACCAACACTTATCCCACGCTGGACAAGATTATGTCCACCCTCCTCCAGCTCAAAGAAGACATTCACACCATCAAGGAAGACATGCACACCATCAAAGAACTACTCTTCACACACCCCAGACACTCCTCACTCACCACCACCCCCCCTCCCAACTTGCCCCCCACCCTTCCGGAAAACTCTCCCACTCTACACCCCTCACACTGGACCGCGATCCCTGTCCACAATCGCAACAACTGCCCCCGTCGCCCACGCAACCCTCTTTCAGACCTTGACACCCTCACCCTCCTTCGCTCCTACGACCCAGCTCCCCTAAACTACACAAACGCCACACACCTCTCCATTCCCACGATACACTCAAATCCCCGTAGACCCCCCACACTAAATAACAGAATCTCCGTCCCTAATAACCTTAGAAAAGTCCCCCTCTCTCTAGAACCCTCTACTTCCCCTGATACACCCCGTCTCAAATGCACTCTCCTCAACTGCAGATCGGCCTCTAGACACTCCTCCGCTATCGCTGATCTCATCTTAACATTGGACCTTGACCTAATCATCTTAACTGAAACCTGGCTAACCGAATCTTCTACACCTATAATGGACATTCTGGTTCCCCCCAACTACCACATTATCAGACTTGACAGGTCTGGCAAGATAGGTGGTGGAATCGCATGCATATACAGGAACAACCTTTCTGTTCTGAAAGTCACCGCACCTTCCCTACCCTCTCCAACTTCCTGTGAATACATCTGCCTCGATATTATCAGTGAGGGCAAACCGATATGCTCTCTTCACGGCATTTACCACCCACCCAGGGACAACCTCACCTTCGCCCAACAAATCATGGATATGAACTCTACCAATTCCGGACGACAGCTCACCCAAATATACCTTGGTGACTTCAACCTCCACTGGAATGATCACAATGATGCAGTGGTAAATAGTTTTTAAAATTTCCTCAACGCCCTTGACCTCACACAATTATGCAACAACCCGACCCACGAGAAAGGCTCTACCCTCGACCTTATCATCTCCAAAGAGGACGCTATCCAACTTGAGTCTATCCAACCCTGTGACTGGTCAGATCATCATATTGTCACTTTCTTCATCAATGAAAAGGTCAAATTCAACACGGTGCAATCCTCCAAGCCTAAAGTCTGGAAAAGAGACCTGAAAAAACTTAACCCAAACTCCCTACCCCCTAACAGCTGCGACCTCCTACGCCCGCCTACCGGCGCTACGGACGTCCAATCCTTGACTGACCATTATCTCAACGCCATGACCTCAATAATTAATGAGGCTGCACCCATGCAGCTAAAAAGCGTCCCCGCTAAAATCTCCAATCCATGGTACGACGGGAGTCTCAATGAGGATAGACGAGCCATGCGAATGGCAGAGCGCACCTGGAGATCAGCTCCCTCTGCACTGCACCTAAAAACCTTGAAGGTAAAGAGAAACGCCTACTTCAGGAAAATAAAGCGCTCAAAATCAGACTTCTTCAGCCTCCAGCTCGACCAAGCAAAAAACCGCCCGAGAAAATTGTTTGAGCTAATCAGAACACAATCCAAGGACCAACCCCAACCACTCAGCACTACGCGCGAAGCACCCTCCTGTGAAGACTTCGCTGCTTTCTTTATCCAAAAAACATAAAAAGGAATGTAAATGACACTAGTGTAATGTGGGTAATGTCGCACTATGCTTTTTCAAAATTGCATCATTATGCAACATCATGCAAGGGCTCACAGTTTACAGTAAATTTACAGCACCTTAAAATAACCCCACACTGAAATTCATCCGTACGGCAGAAAATGGCGCAAGGGTGCATTTTGAGCTCAAATATGGTGCTAAAAGTCAGTGTTGCTTTCGCTTTTGTGCAGATTTCTGAAATTGTGCATAATTGCACAAAAACAAATTGCGTGGATTTTACACGTCCCTATGGAGAATTCTGTTCCTTGGGTGAGTTAGTGTTCAGTAACTGAGGGGAAAGCAGCCTGCTACACTGCAGGAGAATCCTCAACTTGCAACTCTAGTTCCCAGCCTGCGGAGACCTGTGCTCTTTTATAACCTGCAGTTGTCTATGGAGTTGTCTTCCAGATCTTAGTTGAGCAAAAGAACACGCATGGCTTCTTGCGATGGGCCATGTCCAGTGCCTTTTGTTGCTGCCTATACGTAGGCCTGCGGCAGGACCCTTGCAGTGCACCACAATACCACAGGGATCTCTGGAGAAGAGTTGCTCTGACTGTTCCGTGCCATCCCCAATGCACGCATTGGGCTCCCAGACCCCCTCACAAAATCCCATCGTAAGTCTACTTGCAGAAGAGTATGTGGTTCCATAATGCATTCCCCACTCCTGAGAAGAGCTTCTGAGCCACTGGGGTTCTCAGCCTGGAGTGAGTACTTTCTTAATCTTCGTGTACTCTAGAATCCACAACCGTGCCAGGATTCTACTATTATCACTTCTGATGCCACCTCTGGCAAGATAAGGGGGGCTTCTCTCAGCTGGTGCAGCCCTGCAGGTACTCCATTTTAATGGACATAGATCTAAATACAGTAAGTTAGCTATACATTGAAACTGGTGCATCAGAGTTGGATATCCCCAGGATGTTTAGAACTGACTACATCTGCAAGATGGGATTTAGTTCAGTGCATAGATCAGCATCTCACTTTTGTTGTTGTCCTTGACAAATGATGCATGCTTTCAATGTCGCCCCACTCTATGGTCCTTGTGGTTTTTTTTGGGCATTTGAAATTCCAGGTACTTTGATGCCATGTATTTAATTTTTAGTATTTTTCCACCCCAATCGGGGCATGTTAATTAAAGTAAAGTTGTATTTTATCATCCAACCAGAATAAGTTTCCATTTGAACATTCGCTTTACTAAACATTTTATAAACCTTTAAAGTCCAACTTTTATAACCCTTACACCAGGCATCATTTTCATACAGTCCTGGTTACTGCATAGATGGCTTCAAGAACTGGCTGAGGTTTGTAGTTCAGCTATTAATGGTTGACCTGATCCAAGTCAAGCCAGTCCCAGAAGATCCACTAGTTGGCTCACTTTGAGTGGAAAAAAAGCCTAACACAACATACAAGTTCAGTAACAACCCCCACCCCATTTGATCAACTAAACCTTTTGGAAAATTACATTTCATGCAGCTATATAGATCAGAAACTGGCCTGTCAATTGTTTGTGGTGCACTGTGTGTAAACTTGCCTCGGTGGGAAGTGACTTTGCACCAATAGGTCTTTTTAGGTCTCGCTGAGCCAGCGCATGCGCTGCTCGGAGATACATTTAGTAGGTGAGTTTTCAAAGTGCTACTGGCTGGCCTTGCGCTTGCGTTCATGCGCGCAGGCCAGCCATCTGTCTTTTATTAGTACCACTCGGCCGCACGTCTTTCGCTTTGATCGCGATCACTTTTGCTTTCACGGCCGCGCAGCCGTTACATTTACGGCCGCGCGGCGGCTCTCTTCTTGTTTACATGACCTCCAGAGGCAGTTATCTATCGTCTCTCACACTGCTTGTGTGGTGTTCTCTTTACAATTCTTTAAAAAATATCAAGTTTCACATGATGGCTAGAAGGCTTCCAGTCTCTTACACACACTTTCTCGAATCGCGTCATTCTTAAGACCGAGCCCAAAACTAAGTGCTTTGATCTCTCAGGCAGACTCATAAGTGACTTGGTGTCAGGAGCAGTGCCTACAGGTCGACTCGACTAATCTCCCAGACGTGCATTGGTTCCTGACACAGAGCTTAGAAATAATTGTCCCCTATGCCTCGGTCTCCCCTATAGCAAGCACCTTTATGTACTTTGCTCGTGCTCCTCTGTATTCTTTTTTTCCTCTTTATTTTACTGGGTTTCCCTAGAGGCCTGGAGCCTGTGCATAGTTTTAACATAGCGCAAACTTGGCCCAAGGGCATTAGGGAGCTTTACACGAGCATCGGATTGTAATACAGTTTTAAGCGCGCAGCTTTAAAGGGACATAGTCAGCCCATTGAGGGTAATTGCCAGCTTGCTCCTGGATGCAGAGTCGTTTGTGTTGCAGTGCTAGCCTTCTCTGCATGCTAATGAGGCCGTGATGTCAGACCGTCATTCTACCTGCGCCGGGACAGTAGGGGTTTGCCATGGCCAGAGCTTGCGTGTTTCATTTCGATGCAAATCAGCGCCCCTTGCTTGCAAATCAATAATCCCCGGGGTTGTTTAGCGAAACGCAAATCCCCCTTTTAAGCGGGTGCGCATGTGGCTGTTTGAAATTGTTGGCAACGCAGCAACAATCAAAACAGATTGCTTTAAGGGCGCTAATTATTCAAGAACGCTGATGCTCTTGGTAGTTGACCAAAAAGTTAGCATACTTTCCATCACGGGTTACTGCTTTATATTAAACGTGTGTTTCCTGTATTGCCGATCCATCTGCACAGCTGAGTTACGCAAGCAAAATGACTCCAGCCCTACAGAGGGATTTTAGCGGTGTGTAAAACATCTGCAGCCCGTCAATGTTGCACTGCCATGCTCGCCTCTGGCAGGCCGTAACGATGGAGCGTATGTCTGCCATTCTTACAGACACTAAGAAGAGTTTTGACTTTATTTGGGCTCCTCTGGTTCAATTCCTCTCTTCGGGACTTCCACTTTTCTCCTGCCCCACCCACACAAGGGCACTCCATCTCTTTCAAATTTGTTGTCTCCAGACCTCATTGTCACCTCACAAACCCCTGCGACATAACATAGGCCCTCTCCATCGATTTGCTTATCCTGAGCCTTCCTTCCGATGATGTAAACTATTAGTATTCCTCTCACGCATGTTAATTGTTTTCATTTATCTCTTGTTTAGGATGTTTTGGTGCTATTGTTTTAATGGGCAACTGACATGTTTGAATGTTCTCTACCCGGCAGATGATGTTGCATTTATTTACTGCTATGCAATTGTTCCCTATATTACTAGGTACTGAGAGCGACTCACTATGAATCTGAACCTTTCATTAGCTCCATGTAGGTACAGAGGGTCCTCATCCATTGTAACATTGTCATACTGCTTACTTGTCCTTTAACCGCATGCGTGCGGCCGTATTTCCCGCGGTATGCGGCAATTTGCAAATTACCGCATTACATGACGAGCTCAGCTCATCATCAGCACACGGTAGGTAATGCTGATGACGAACTGAGCTAGTCATCAGCATGGAAGGGGTTAAAAACTCAATAAAGAAAGTTTGAGGAAAAGTAATTTCACACAGAATGAAAGGAAATTGAGAAAATCTACTTATAGCCCAAGGCCTTCAGCATCCCAAAAAACAAATAAGCATTGCCCCTTAAAAAAAAACGTAATCCTACAAGGGCCTCTACTCCTAACTTCAGGCCACCCAACAACAAACAAACAAAAAGAAACAAGCATTGGCATAGCCAATAGCTCTCGCCTTTGGGACCTTATAAGTGTTTAGTTATGCAGCTCAATATCCTTGGTGCAACAACAACATCAACTGTTGCTGGCTGAACACTTATAAGGTCCCAAAGGCGAGACCTAGTGGCTATGCCAATGCTTGTTTGTTGTTGTCCTTCTCCCTATTTTTGTCTCTTCTGCTAAGGACGAAAACTTGCTGTTTACCCAATTCACTAACATCTAAATGTTGCCATATCTATTTTTCCATTTGCCTGTTTCCGACTCTTTTGCCTATCTCCGGATCACTCACTTTTGCCCTCTCCCCCCGCCCGTCTTTCTTCACTGGTTGGCAGTTACTTGTCCTTTCTCGACAATCCAGTGGTTTAGTTTTCTGCCACTTAACTGCATATTTAATTTGCCTAATATTGTACCTTTTTATTCTCATTGCCTCTTTTCCACTTCGCTTCCTGTTCTCTGCCTCCATAACCCTGCCCCTTTCACCCTTTCATATGATAATTTTTCAACGCATTGTCACCTATCTCCCTTTATCTCCTCTGCTTTCTCCATTACTATGTTTCCATCTCTTCAGTTTTCTCCATCTCTTTTTCTCTTACTAACCTCCTCCCTTCCCAGTCTTCCTACTTGACACATTTGTGGCATGCACATCATGCACACACTTGACACATTCTGTAGCGTGCATATCATGCACACACTTGACACGTTCTGTAGTGTGCACACCATGCACACACTTGACACGTTCTGTAGCGTGCACACCATGCACACACTGGGCACATGCACATACTGGGCCCGCTCTGTAGTGTGCACACCATGCACACACTTGACACGTTCTGTAGCGTGCACACCATGCACACACTTGACACGCTCTGTAGCGTGCACACCAATGTGCACACCATGCACACACTTGACAAGTTCTGTAGCGTGCACGACTCGTTCTGTAGCGTGCACACCATGCACACATTTGACACGTTCTGTAGCGTGCACATCAATTTAGTGCACCGCGATCAGTCGGGCTTTATGCCCCACAGGAACACGGCTCTGAATTTACGTAGACTACACAGTGTTCTGGCCAGGGCCCGGACATTGCAGGGACCAGCTATAATCGGGTCACTTGACGCAACAATGGCATTTGATACGATTAAATGGACTTATTTATGGGCGGTTTTGGCTAAGTTTGGGTTTGGACCAGGGTTCATTGCCTGGATACGTTTGCGTTACTCACTTACGAAAATCACTTATGGTGGTTTTTGATGTCTTGGCATCCTTTGGGATCAAGTCGGAGCTATCAATCAACTGGAAGAACTCGGTCCTGTTTGTATTAAGGGGGGACCCCCCAGTACCTCCTAGAAACTGTCCCATTCGGGTTAATGCAGAGGGGTTTAAGTACCTTGGGATCTTCGTGTCCTTGGAACCCTCCATTAGATATTCCCGAAATCTTCTTCTCCCTCTTCATCGGCTTTGGAGTGATGTTTCCAACTGGAAGAAGCTTCCTCTCTCACTGCTGGGTAGGGCTGCCCTCTTTAAAATTATGGCTCTCCCACATTTTATTTACGCTCTGCAAAATACCTTAGATGTAGTCCCCTCGAGTTATTTCCATAAAATTGAAAGCTTACAGCGGAACTTGTTGTGGGAGGGCAGACCTCGTATTGCCTTAGATAAGCTGACTCTTTCTTGGTATGACGGAGGCATTTCCCTCCCGGATATCAAGAGATATTATTGGGCGGCCCACCTTGCAGCAATTAATCACTGCACCTATGGCCGAGTCGATGACCCAGGCTACGCCATGGATAAGTGGCTTTTTCCAGGCGGTAATTACAATAGGGCCCTATACTCTCGTCCCAACAGGTTGCTGTTAACAGGTCCCACTAAACATTCTACACATATCTGGCATGTGGCCACGGGATCCATGGGTTGGAGAAATAAAGTGACCATGGCAACCCCACTATGGGATTCCGAACAACTTGGTAAGCTGTGGAAGTCGAAAGGCTTTGACAGGTGGGAACTCATTGGCATCTCCACGGTTGGAGATATCTGGGGGAAGGGGAAGATCAACTCATTTGAAGAATTGCAAAGGGAATATATACTCGCACAATCAGAGTACTTTCGATATGGACAGGTTCGACATTCCCTCCGCTTGGCGTTGCCCGGTGAGACGGAACCTTCGGAGGCTTCCCCTTTGGAATATAGAATATTAGATGGGCACCTTCCTGACAAGACAATTTCTTTAAACATATAGAAAGCTGATTAATCATAGGACTGACTCCCTTAAGGCATTAAGAGATACGTGGGTGCAGGACGGCATTGAGCTGGATGAGGAAGACTGGCAGATAGCTGTGTCCTCACCTAGGGAGGTGGCAATCCCAGCTCGCCTCCGGCTGGTGCAACTCAAAATCTTGCATAGAATTTACCTTACAGGACCCAGATTGGTACGCATGGGGCTTTCAGAATCGGGACTGTGTAAAAGGAAATGTGGTCAAGTCCGTACTTTTATGCATATCATCTGGGAGTGCAAGCATGTTGCCACCTATTGGAGTAGCATTCATAACGTCATACATGGAGTACTTGGACTGTTCCTATCTCCAGAGTCCAGGAGATGTTTGCTTAATGTATGGGAGCCCACTGATTTAAACGCTTCACAGACGCATGGGTCACTCTATGTCATATGATCGACAAGCGAAATATTGTCCAGCTGTGGGGAGCGGAGCAGCCACCTTCCCTGGAGGGGTGGGAGAGAGATTTAGATTGGTCTATGTTTGGAGAAAAAACTATGTACCTAGCTAAGGGACGCCCCCGGAAGTGGACATTGGTGTCGGGGCCTTGGAACAGCTATAGGGGAGAAATATGTACACCACCAAGGGCCGCTGTCCTGGAAGAATCCCCCTCCCCGTGAAGTTCCAATGTAATTGCGAGTATTGTTATACCTGTATCCCACGATGTATGCTCAGCTGTCATAATTGACCCTCTGTAATGTATATTTTTGCTGATGTTTGTTTCAATAAAAAAATATTTAAAAAATGCTCAACCAAAACACCGTAAAACACAAAAAAAAAACGGACGCCTAAAATTCCCTAATTCAAAATTAAAAGTATAGTAGCAGCACTTGTCCGTGATATTAGCAGTTCAGGAGAGATGCTGGCAACTGGAGACAGTTGCAAAACTGAATTATGCCTTCAGTTTTGGGCCAGACCAAGCTTCAACAACTAGACCGCAATTTAAAATGGCCGACTTCTAAGTAACCTCTGGTTATGATAGAAGGGTTTATCCTTGCTGTCACTCAGCCGTCCTGGCAGTAACCTCTTGTCATATTAGATGGGTTTAGCCTATCTGTCACTCAGCTGTCCTGGCAGTAACCTCGGGTTATGATGGATTGGTTTATCCTTTCTGTCACTCAGCCATCCTGTCAGTAACCTCTGGTCATGTTTGATGGGTTTTCCGCGCTGTCACTCTGCTGTCCTTTTAGTAACTCCTGGTCATGTCAGATGGAATAATCCTTGCTGTCATTCAGCCATCCTTTTAAGTTACCTTGGGTCATGTTTGATAGGTTTGTTCTTGCTTTCACTCAGCCATTCTGTCCGTAACCTCTGGTAATGTTAGATGAGTTTATCCCTGCTGCCACTTATCTGTCCTTTCAGAAAACTCTGGTCATGTTAGATGGGTTTATCCTCGCTGTCACTCTGCCGTCCTTTAAGTAACCACTGGTCATGTTAGATTGGTTTATCCTTTCTGTCACTCAGCCGTCCTTTAAGTAACCTCTGGTCATGTTAGATGGGTTTATCCTCGATGTCACTCAGCCGTCCTTTAAGTAACCTCTGGTCATAATAGATGGATTTCTCCTTGCTGTCACTCAGTCGTCCTTTAAGTAACCTCTGGTCATGATAGATGGATTTCTCCTTGCTGTGCTTAGTCGGCCTTTCAATAAACTCTGGAAATGTTAGATGAGTTACTTTTCTGTCACATCCACGGTGAATACTATTCTGTCTTTTGGAGGATCTTCATTAACTCACGTCTACTTTCTGAAGTTTCTGTAAATCTTCATTAATATTTTCGATTATTTAAACTTATAAAAGTGATCATAATTTCTAAAAAATCTCTTAGGCTTAGTCTTAATGCTCTAGTACTATTCCATAGGTAGCTTCCTTTGACGTTATGTGATTGGGCGGACAAGGCTAATAGGGGTTTCAGAGACCTTCTGCGGGTAAGATCTCCAAGTTTATTACAAGGGCAAATATGTACGCTGGAGAATCCATTCCTGGGCAGAGCACTGGTTATAGTGGGGAAAGAGGTTGTCGGACCTCGAGATCTCTGACCTTGAGGACAAGGTCTCCGTTCAGCATCAGCCCAGCTCTTTGATCTGGTTGTGCCCTTAAGGGGACTGAGGAAGGTGTCACAGTCCACAATCACTAGAGACATCTTCTTTAAAAAAAAAAGGAAAAATAGTTTTACTTACTGTGGTCTTGTAGAAGGTCATTGATAGTGGGATGCACAAGCACTTTGGTGTCTTGTATAAAGGCATTGATAGTGGGATGCAAGAGTGCTTTGGTGTCTTGTGTAAGGTCATTGATTGCGGGATGCAAGAGCGATTATGTGTCTTGTAACAAAGGGTCAGTGTTGGGAGGTATATGGACCCTGCCCAAGCATTTCTGCAAAGTTGTTAGGCTCACATAGAAACAATGCTGTCTTTCATCATGAACATATTTCTTAAGTTGCCTTCCCTTTCACACAATAACCTTTTACACACATGTGCATGTGTGACAATGTTGGATTCGTTTCTTTGAAACCTCTTCGCTTACAGCGTCCACTTTGCTTAACCACTTGCATGCTCATGACAAGGTCAACTCGTCATGTAAAATGGGATTTTCAAATATGCAGCACAGCACGGGAAAACCCCTTACCAGCCAAGTGGTTAAGATTATCACGACTCCTTGAACACCAAGGCCCGACATACATTGTGCAAATGTTCTATTTTTCATTCACGGGTGACATAGCTATCTGTAGACCATAACAACGCTGTCTTGCACAGGACTCGCAAGGATGCTTTACATTATAAATAAACATCCGTTTCCTGGTGTTGTAAGAAGAGCGATTTGCCGTCATTGGCGAGGTCTCTACATGATGATGCTTCGGCCCAGCAGCCTGCTGATATCTCTGCAAGGGGTGTCCTGCTCGTGACCACGAGGGAGACCTCCATTCTTTCCCTTCAGGTAACAAGGGTTGGATCATCCAGTACGTGGATTCTTGGCAGAACACACACACGCCCTTGCCACTTAGGTTAGGGACGCATACTTGGAGTACGCCAGATTTATATATTGTTTTATATGCTTGCATGTATAAATTGTTTTAGCACTATGGTGGAACTTTTCATTCTGTTTACTGTCCTAATACTTCTAATAACTTTCATTTGCTTCTGTCTATTGCTCATTGCAGCACATATATTCTACACAAGAATCACGTTGGTTCAATAAACATTGAAAACATCCCACTGTGTATTCCTAATACATTTCTCTGAGAGGACGAGAGCACAAGTGACTGGGCAAAAGGATTCTTAATCTGTGCTTGGTCATGGTAAAGCCTCATTGCCAAGCATGTGTTATGCAGCATCTGAAGAGCTTTTAAGAGCTGACAAAACCAGATCATAGAGGGAATGTTATTTTCCAAAATCAGCTTCCAAAGCCACACGATGTCACTCAATACCAATTTAAGGATCTAGGTGACACAAGATTATCCCAGCAAAGACCTTCCCAATAGTGCCTAGATGTATGGTTTGCCTGTCTTGGCCATGGATCTGACCACTCTTTGCAGACTGAAACAATGGAAGTCCCAGGTCAACTAATGGAAGTGCGTCTGAGAGGCAGGAAATGTCCTAAACAAAAAAAGAAACCTACCAGCTGGAAGGAAACTTTATGTCCTTAATAGAAATCCATTCCGAGCAGGGCATTTTCACCTCTAAGAAAGATGATAAAGTTCTTGATTTGTAACTGGTCCTTTAAAGAGCCACCACAAGCCTGCATGGTAATGTTCATTTAGGGGGAACAACAGGCTCTTACCTTACTCCAACCATGACTTTGCCGTATAGTTTCCACTCTACGGTAGGAACTGCACGTTTGTGGATGGCATAACTGTTGGGATGGTGCCAGACTGATTCCAAGCACCCCCTCAGGATGTGTTGTCCTTTAGGCCAGCTAGTTCACAGTGCCACCACAAGCCCCTCTAAACCTAGACGAGTAGCTATGCTAATGATGCCTGCCCATCACCAGTTCTTCCAGTTACCTGTTTTGATTCCCTCCCTACCTGTCAGCGCTCTCGTCTGTCCAGACTCCTCTTTAAAGTAGGTCGACACGTTTGGCCCCAACATTTTGAATTCTGCCAATGGTATCTCTGAGAGGTGGTTGTTCGAGAGCTGGTGGTTCAACTCTTAAACTGTTCTATGTTTGAACCACGGTTCACGCTTTAGCTGTATGAATACGGAAAGTGATCAGTCTTTATTTTTATAAAACACTTTAGTGTAGAACTTAGGGAGTTGCATTAGACTGGATGCAACATTTTGCCTTGACTTTACCAACTGTAGGTTGCACCAGCTTACATAAGAAGTTCATAAAGAAGTAAATATACAAATGTCCGTCCAATGTTGAGAAAAATCAGAGTTCTTTATTCTTCTTTACAATATTGACAATTGTACACCAAACAGCCAACACGTTTCGTTCTATACGAAGAACTTCATCAGGGCTTTAAAACAATATGTAAAACACATATGTAATACAATATAATGAAATGCATATTTTTATGCATATGATTTATTGTATACAAACAATTAATAGCATAGCCTAAAAAACAGGAGAGCCTGACTTATCTCCAAGAGATTGACAATACTCTAATTTTTAACCTAAAAACCTCACAGATGATTATATTTGTTAGTTAACATCACTCACTTTTATTGCCTTCTTGTCTTTTACCAATAACCTAATTCCTACTTGTTGACGTTTCTCACAAGTGTTCCTTGTTAAGACCTTTAAAAAGTATACATTATTGCCCATTGGTTGGACATAATTTCTCTCCAGAGTGAAAAGAATTGTACATTAAATCTGCATTTTTTTTTTTAGAAGAAGAGTCAGCATCAGAGCATTTTAGAAAGCATTCCCCAGTTTCAGAACTCAGGTATACCGAGTAATCAAACTCAATTTCATCAAATATGACCCTCATATTAGACAGCCAAACCCATTATTCATAACGACAGAATTGAACCTACCAAATCAACGTACGTTTCTGGTTTGGCCTGGTGGGATTGCTCTGAGATAGATTTCAACTGGAAGGCTAATATCTTGCTACTTGCGCTACCTTTGAGGACGATTTGGCATACGGGACAGTGATAATTACAGATGGTTGAGAACAGGAGTCGTTTGTAGAGCAATAGTTATCTAATGCAGTGGGGGAACCTAAATGTCTCTCCATATGGGTATGTGTATGTCGTAAACTATCCAAATATGTATAGCTACGAAATAGGAATGGTCGCCTTTACTGATGAGAGAATATATATTACATATGAGACGAATTGAGGCCGGCCGCTTAATGGTGTATAATTATGCTGTGGGGTTTTAGGTTTAAACCTATAATAACTGATAAAACCCCACTGAAAGAAAAATAGCCCTCACCGGTGAAAACATATAAACACTGAAAAAACACCTGCACAACCACAAACTAAATGCCATTCAAAGAATGGAAAAAGAAAGTGAAAGAGTCATTTTGTTCTTACTGAAGGGGTCAATAAAATGTAACTATGTTAAACAAGCTAGCAGTAAGAAAGACTGGCTAACATTATTCTGCTTGAGTTTTGTTCTTTAGGGATGCCACTAAAATATGGTTTCTTCTTCCTTTTATTTTTTTTCATTTTTATGGCCTTTGGTCTAAAGATGCAGGGTTTAGTTTAATTATTTTATAAACCGTAGAGAATCGGGACATATCAAACTCACATTTTATATTTTGGCTGCATTTGATTCTTTCACTGATAGGTAAAATGGCTAGTTTCATAAAAATCTTTCCTAATATTTGTCATCACATTTACCCACAGAGAATGGGTAAAAACCCTTAATACATCAGACCATAGTTTCTAGTGGGTCAGTATTGATAGTAGGTGAATTGCCAACACCTTAGGCTTTAATTATTAAATACAAGGTATAGTAACAAGTATATATATCACCAAGCATCTGGGATAGTGGTGAAAACGTGACACCAGACTTTTGGAAAACATGGAACGCATTGTCACTTATTATGCTCTGCAAAAAAGGTTCTTTCCAAGTTCAACAAAGATTGGAGTGATATTGTTTGTATTTGTAGTGATTCAGCTACGTATATAAAAAATTTGTGTGATGACCTGTCAAAATTGATACCCGAGCTGAAGTGATTCCCTGTAGGAGATCCTTGCCACTTGTTAGATTGTATGCTGAAAGCATCTTTACAATCTTCAGAGTTAATGAGGGATGCTATTGACTTTTTAGTCCATTCTGGTGCACTGTTTTCTTATGCGCAGGAACTAAAATGCTAATATTTATCATTTTGTGCTTTATGTGTCATCAAACAAAGAGTCATCCCAACTGTGCCCCTTAGCTGACAGTTCTCAGCCCACGGGGCTGTGAATGCTGAGAGGACCTTTTCACAGAAGTTTACATGGGAAGGAAAGCGCCTAGCGCACATGACCAAAGACTCACTGAAGAAGTATTGTATGGTGTACTACAATAAGATTAATTTGCAAAAATCTCTTTGGACCTCAAATACACTATACGTACACTGTCTATATACCATGTTCTTTCAGTGCAGAAATCAAGCAATGATAAAAGCAAAACGTTTCATAAACACCGGAAAAACACTTTTTCTGTTGTTTTTAGTGGCGTGAAAATGTGTAACCACTGATAACAACTGTTTTTTAAGATATTGAAAACACTGAAAAAACCCCACCAGAATTTACCAAAAATAGAAACTGAAAACAGGACAGCCTATGTATAATTTTATTACAGGCACATCAGCCGTTCATATTTTTTCCGAATCGGATACTGGCCTGAAGCAGTTCTTTTATTAGGTAAGCGGGTGCTCATTATTTTGGGCATCAGAATAGATTGGGAGGGCTGAGATTGCTAAATGGGGTTGAATTACCATAAATATACATTTGGAGACTGGAGTTCCGACGGGTTCTATGAACGATGCGTTTTTTTGTTATTCCCTTTTCAAGGGTGCTAGAACCAGCACATTATAGTATGCCAAAGGCCTTGAGAACATGACTATCGTTTTATATTTTCTCTCTTTGATATTTTGCAGGCATAATTAGACTTAATTAGTCTCTGCCTGCAGACACTGTAAACAAAACCGGTAGGCCACGGTGATTGACCAGTGGAATACATTAGAAAACTACGCATGCACATTTTGAGTCGGAATTTGGAAACATCTAATTGATTTGGTAGGTGCAATTCTGTCGTTATGAACAATGGGTTTGGCTGTCTAATATGAGGGTTATATTTGATGAAATTGAGTTTGATTACTCGGTATACCTGAGTTCAGAAACTGGGGAATGCTTTCTAAAATGCTCTGATGCTGACTCTTCTTCTAAAAAAAAATGCAGATTTAATGTACAATTCTTTTCACTCTGGAGAGAAATTATGTCCAACCAATGAGCAATAATGTATACTTTTTAAAGGTCTTAGCAAGGAACACTTGTGAAAAACGTCAACAAGTAGGAATTAGGTTATTGGTAGAAGACACGAAGGCAATAAAAGTGAGTGATGTTAACTGACAAATATAATCATCCGTGAGGTTTTTAGGTTAAGAATGAGAGTATTGTCAATCTCTTGGAGATAAGTCAGGATCTCCTGTTTTTTAGGCTATGCTATTAATTGTTTGTATACAATGAATTATTTGTATAAAAATATGCATTTCATTATATTGTATTACATATGTGTTTTTAAATATTGTTTTACAGCCCTGATGGAATTCTTCGTATAGAACGAAACGTGTTGGCTGTTTAGTGTACAATTGTCAATATTGTAAAGAAGAACAAAGAACTCTGATTTTTCTCAACATTGGACGGACATTTGTATATTTACTTCTTTATGGACTTCTTATGTTAGGAGGTGCAACCTACAGTTGGTAAAGTGTATTTGGGTTGTTCTAACCGCCCCAGAGGAACGGCATGGGCAGGGGAGTTGCACTGCACACATTGTGAGCATAAGGTTCAGTTTTCAGTTCAAACTATTGAGGAGATTGTATAAGGAGTGAGGTGCATCACAAAACCAAGGGATATTTTATATAGGTTGGCCGTTCTCTTGTTACTTTGAACATTTTGCCTTGATTTTCTCGTTTTAAAATGTTTCTGTTCTTTTTTTTTTTTTGCAGACACTGGATCGCAGAACATCAACATTCAGAATGTGGAGAGCACAGGCTTCAGAAAGGGATGGAAAAGTCCCAAATTCACCTGAAGGTCTAAGAGCAACACTTGCAGCCTTTCCAAGTCATAACTTCTCTGCTGCAAGACCACGACCTGAAGATCTCCACAGACCTGGAGGCGCCAACAACCTGGGCTCCCAGATCTGTGGATGGACCGCCCAGGAAGAGTTTGGAAAGCTACCAATGCCAGACACTCTGCTTTTTGGGTCCTGCCAAGAAAGCATCCTCATAAATGCTTTGGAGAAGGATGTGAACAACTACAGCACAACTGTAAGCAGGACTCGCACCCCCCCTAACATGACCTCCGATGCACACAGTGGTCCTAATCCAGAGTCCCATGTGGGGCACGCTTCCACTCTGGTAGTGTTTGCCATGCTAGAGCGGCTGGAAACCAAACTCGATAACTTGCACAATTCAGTGGGAGAGGTCCCTTCTCGAGTTGCACATCTTATGGAAAAGATCTGGGTAGAAAAGGGTCGAGATTTCCTAGAAGTCGGTGCAGTGTCTTTAGAGGCAGTGAGTCCAGCAGGCATCAAAGATTGTAGCTTCCCCAGGTCCATTCCAACTGCTCGTCCAGCGCGCCCAGGGGTGCCTAGCCCAAGTCTACAAGTCTTTCCTGATAGTCATGACCCAATGCGGATCCCCGGCTTACCACCAGTGTTTTCAAGTGAGCCGGAGTTAGATGAACCCTTGAAGCAAGAGCCATTGTCTGTTGATAGTTGGGACCCACAAGACAGCCATTTCACGAAGCCACCATCCCCAAGGGTGCATGACTCGCAGAAGGACCAACATACAGGGCCCATGCTTCAGACTCGGCTGGACCAGCAGAAGGAACTGTACCTACAACCAGGACTGCTGGGGGGGCAAGACCTCCGCATGCATCTAGTTCTTCCAGCTGGACAGGGACTGCAGCGGGACCCATGCAAGGAACCAGGGCATGAGCCACAGCAGCACCACAGCTTGGAACGAGTGCTTCCATCTGGACAGGGACTACAGCGGGGCCCATGCAAGGAACCAGGGCATGAGCCACAGCAGCACCACAGCTTGGAACTAATGCTTCCAGATGGGAAGGAACCAGGTGAACACCTAAAGCCAGACCCATTGCCCGTTGGTGGGCATGGCTCAGAGTGGAACCAGCGCACACAGCCGGTGCGTCCTGATGTATATGAGGCAGACGTGGATTACAAGGTAGTGTCACCATGTACTGATGCCCACAGTACAACCGCGCCCACATCATGCCTCGGACGGGACACTCTCCGTGCAGGTGGGACGGCTCTCACAAGCTCATTGGCGAGAAGAAGTCTGGAATCGGTTCTACTACCAGCCATTCCAGGTATTTGTTTCACAGTCTGTGTTTACGCAGAAGGGTACTTGGCTGTGTGGTGGTGGTTTGTTGGTTAATGTGCACACTTCAAGATCTGTAGGTGTAAGGCATGGGCTGCGGGTGCTGGGACGGGCAATGCGCACCCTACAAGAACCTCCGCGTACAAGACGGAGCCTGTGTAATGTGGTGTGTGGGACAATATGTCCAGTGCAAGGGCCCTGGAAACTAAGAAGGGGCTGTGGTTGTGGACTGGTTTCGGGCATTGTGCACTGTACAAGAGGGTCTGAAATCAGAAAATGTCTCTGTTCTCGGTTTGAGGAGAGTTGAATATCAGAAGTGGTCTGCCCTCTCCTAACATCCTGCAGACCACCCCTGATATTCAACTCTCCTCGTACTCTGCACATTGCCCTGGACACCCCAATGCACCGACAGTCCCATAGGGCCTTGTACTCTGCACGGTGCAGTCACATATACTGCTGCTAAGGGTGAGAGTGTTCTATACTATCTCATGGACCCATACCCATACTGTCTGCTTGGGGCAAGAGAGTTCAGTACTGTCTCATGAAGTCACCTATACTGCCTGCTAGGGGCACGAGCATTCTATACAGTCACATGGAGTCACCTATACTGTCTGCTAGGGGCGAGAGCGTTCTACACTGTCTCATGGAGTCACCTATACTGTCTGCTAGGGGCGAGACCGGAGTCACCTCTACTGCCTGCTAGGGGCAAGAGAGTTCCGTACCGTCTCATGGAGTCACCTATACTGCCTGCTATGGGCGGGAGAGTTCTGTACCGTCTCATGGAGTCACCTATACTGCCTGCTAGGGGCAAGAACGTTCCATACCGTCTCATGGAGTCACCTATACTGTCTGCTAGGGGCGAGAGAGTTCCGTACCGTCTCATGGAGTCACCTATACTGCCTGCTAGGGGCGAGAGCAGAGTCACCTAGACTGTTTGCTAGGGGCGAGAGCATTCCGTACCGTCTCATGGACTCACCTATACTGCCTGCTAGAGGCTAGAGCGGAGTCACATATACTGTCTGCTAGGGGCGACAGCGTTCTATACAGTCTCCTGGAGTCACCTATACTGCCTGTTAGGGGCAAGAGCATTCTGTACTATCTCATGGAGTCACCTAAACTGCCTGCTAGGGGCGAAAGCGTTCTGTACGATCTCATGGAGTCACCTATACTGTCTGCTGGGGCAAAAGCGTTCTGTACTGTCTCATGGAGTCACCTATACTGTCTGCTAGGGGAGAGAGCGTTCCGTACTGTCTCATGGAGTCACCTATACTGTCTGCCAGGGGTGAGAGAGTTCTATACAGTCTCTTCCCTGAGGCAGTCCAACATAGCACCTTCCCTGAGGCAGTCCAGCATAGCACCTTCTTTGAGGCAGTCCAGCCTAGCACACGCCAAGGCAGTCCAGCCTAGCACACGCCGATGCAGTCCAGCATAGCACACGCCGATGCAGTCCAGCATAGCACATGCTGAGGCAGTTCATCATAGCACCTTCCACGAGGCAGTCCAACACAGCACACACTGAGGCAGCCCAGCATAGCAAGCTTTAGGTCTGGCGGTACCATTCCAGTAGATGTCCCTTTCATAGTTTGTCATACACCGCTGCCCTCTGGAACCAGTCCACCCCCACGGGGCATCAAATATGTAGAGTGAGTGCGCAACTGACTTTATTGTTAACCGGTGCAACATGACAATGTGACCTACTGATCGTTTCTGTAGCTGCGAATAAGGTCTACGCGCTTACACTTGGACACTGAGAACCCCCTTCTTTTGGTGTGGACCGGTTTAGTGACCGCAGACCAGCCCTGGTGTCGTGTAGATTAGAAAAGAGCCGTGCAGGGGTGTGGCAGCGACATTAAAAGGCCATTAGCATTAGTGAAAACACTTACTTTACACTCTTCTGCACAAAACCTAGTTAGTGGCCAAGTCACGAAGCTGCAATTACTTGTGTAGACTTACTCCTGCACCCAGGTGTAAATCTGCACTTGTTTGAGGATCACCATTCCTGAGTGCACATTTACATCTACTTGTTCACTTACATGTCTACACCCCCTCAAATTAAGGGGGTGAAGCTTTCTTTAAAACGAATTACAAGGGTATTGGTACTAATAGTAACTTTTCACACATAGGTGGGGGTCTTTGGCAATGTGGTGGAAATCTCCCTATAGGAAAGTGCAAGGAAAATTATTAAAATGTATTGTTCTTCAAAAAGTAATGAGCAATATGTATTTTTATTCACCTAGAACGAATAAAAAGAAATGTTCTTACAGAACAACTCATTAGATTAAATGTTTTTTTAATAACCAATTTAAATATATTAGTTTAATTTATAAATAACGATTTAATAATTGTATTTAGAAAATCCTACCCTCACTGACATTTTTAGTTTTAAATAATACTTACTAAATGTAATTAGAAGCCATGTGGTTAGTTTAATTTATTTAGTAAATGTTTTTATTTTTTAAATTAGGTTTATTTTTTTACTTTTATGATCATATTAATGCTGTGCTCCTTTGAAACAGACTCTATGACCGCCTGCTGTGTGTCTTCATTAAAAGAGACAGAAGATCTGAGACCTGTGGATGATGACACCGAGAGGAAACATGGCAGTGACTGTCCCTCGGGTGAGTGACACGTGGTGGAAGTCTCAGAGCACAAACACACAAATGGTCTCACATGACACACACCAAGGAAGCTTACCACCTGCTCTCCCCTGGGGAGGCTCTCTGAGGGTCCTGTATGGGTGTCAGGGGTGCCCTAATTGGGCCAGAGTGTTAAGTTGTATTTCTTCTAACCCGCAGGCCCTGCCCTTTAAAAACGCTCTCCCTGTGGTGCTTCCAGACTGAACACAATACGGTCTGTGGTGGGTGGGACTTCTCCCTGTAACTGTTCTTTACTGGACAGCATGTCTGGATTCACAGAGGAGGTCTGTGTTTCAAAAGTCCCGCCTACCGGCCACACCACATTACTGTGGACCCCCATATATATAGACAAGCATTTGCAATGCAGTAGGTCTCTGTAGGAACTGGGGTCACCAGTTCCCCGGGGGTAGCCTGGCACGAGCAGGTAGGCACCCGAAAGCTCAGGTGTTAAGATCTAACTCAATGTGCTCTATCTTTGTTGCGTTCATACTAAAAATATTGGAACAAACGGGCATGCCTCTACTTTTAAAATGTGAATGGTGAAACTAAACTTTGGTCAAAATGAATTTTTATTGTTTCCTATTATAAACGTAGTTTAAATAGTGCAAACTCAGTTTGCTTCAGATTTTTTAATATAGCTGTTCCAAAGATCAGGTTTGATTTTGAGATTGAAAATCAGTTTATTATAATAACATCTTTATGTGGCACTTTGTACAGTACTTCTACTGGTTCAAAGTGCTATAAATAAGGTTTGTTTCTGAAACTTAAATTAATGGCACTCAGTTTGCCTCCCTCGAAAGGATGAAAGCGCGAGTTGGCCTTACTCGTGACCTGCAGATTACGGTATTTGTCAGCACTGAGAGTTTAACACCTGTAGCCCTCTGGTATGTGATGGGGACTGGAGTTAAGATCTGTTCAAACCTCTCATGTCGACAGGTTCACTGGCTCTTTCATGGCGGCTTGAGACTGGGCGTGGGAGGTGACAGTGGTGGAGTTTCCATTCGTGATGTATGTTCAAGGGTAAAGCTGGCACCCGTGTGCAGTCTATGTGAGAAAGAATGAAAATGAAGAGCATGTGTGACCGCCCTGACTTCGTCAGACGCGGTCGCTCCCTACTGCCCTTGCCCTCTCCTGCCTACTCTACCTGGGTATCGTTAGCGCTGCTCTGTTGATATTTTTAGCGCTAGACCGTGCCTGCATTATTTTATTATTTCTAAGTGCCTGTATTGTTTGCCTTGCACTGTTTCATTGATTTTGAGTGCCTGTGCTTGCTCGCATTGCCGGATCGTTTGTTTACTTGCTGCTGTGACCCATTGCTTGTGTGCTCCGCTCCTCAGGCGCCTCGCTGACCACCGCGTAAATATTTAATCAATTTCCCCCAACCCGGCCTGCGCTTCCGTTTTCGCCGCCATTATTGTTGTTGTTGTGCCCGGAGCCCGCCCCCTCCACCACGCAGCCGCCTCCCAGCTGCTCCTCCCTCGCTCCTCCCTCCCTCACCACCCATTCATGACAGATGCGTCTTCGCGCAGCGTTCACGCGCAGCGGTCGCGCCCCATGCGCGCCGAAGGTGCGCCAAAGGTAAGCCCGTCTACGCCCGTCCGTGCCTGGATCGCGCCCAGCGCCAGACCCCCTGGTCCCCGCCGCACCCAACCCACTAGAGTCACATATGATGCCGCAACTCTCCTCGCCCTCAACCCCGGACGCACACCACAATGCTGCGATGCCATCCCAGGACGTACCCACGGCCCATTCTCCTGCCTCTCCTGCAAGTTCAACTGCTTCAGGACCCTCACCAAATCCACTTCCTCCAAACATAGCTCCGAATCTAACCACCTGAAGTGCATCCTGCTTAACACCCGCTCGGTCTCCTGGTACCCGCACTCAATTCAGCGATGACATCAGCCCACATGCCCTCACCTCCGAGAACTACATTCTACTGGGAGACCTCAACTACCACCTTGAAAACAAACACGACAGCAACACCTCCACCCTTTTGAACAACCTAGCCAACCTCGGACTCAAACAACTTGTTGACACCCCCACCCACATAGCCGGACACACGCTCGACCCTATCTTCACCTCCAGCAAACACATCTCCTTCGACCGCACCACAGCTCTCCACTGGATGGACCACAGCTGTGTTCACTTCAGCCACAAAACCACCCTGACCCACCACCGCCCACAACCTATTCCTCGAAGAAACTGGAACAAAATCACCTCCGACCAACTCCTCACATCACTCAACCAAAACCCTCCCCCCCTCTCACTGGACCCAAACCAAGCGGCCACCAATCTCAAGCAATGGATCACCTACAGTGCTGACGAATTAGCACCCCTGAAAAAGCACCAGATCAAATCAGCCAGCAAAAAGGCTCCTTGGTTCAATGATGACCTTAAAAAATCCAAGAAGCTATGCCGCACCCTGGAGAACACATGGAGAAAAAACCCAACCACCGACAACATGGCCACCCTTAAGGCAGCCACCCGCAAACACCACCAACTGATTCGATCCGCCAAGAAATCAGCATTCAAGGATCGTCTCGACAACAACACTCACAACAGCAAGGAACTTTTCAACATCGTCAAAGAATTCACCAACCCCACCGCAGCATCTAATGACATCTCTCCCTCCCAAGACCTCTGCGATGCGTTATCCTCCTTCTTCTACAACAAAATTGCCGACATCCACAACAGCTTCGAGAATACTCCCAGCGATCAACCCTCCCCACCCCCCTCAGATCCTACTCCGCCAACCAACAACATTAGCGCCTGGAACCCAATCACCACTGAAGACACCATCCGCCTAATGAACTCCATCCATTCTGGCTCGCCAACCGACCCCTGCCCCCACCACATCTTCAACAAAGCTGACTCCATCATCGCACCCCATCTCCGTGATGTCATCAACTGCTCGTTCAACTCTGCCACCTTCCCAGAAAGCTGGAAACACGCCGAACTCAGCGCCCTTTTGAAGAAACCCACAGCAGACCCCTCTGAACTTAAAAACTACCGACCCATATCCCTCCTCCCATTCCCGGCCAAAGTCATCGAGAAAGCCGTCAACAGCCAGCTCGCCGCCTTCCTTGAATCCAACAACTCCCTCGACCCCTCTCAGTCCGGATTTCGAGCCAAACACAGCACCGAAACCGCCCTCATTGCAGCAACAGACGACATCCGAACACTACTGGATAACGGAGAAACAGCGGCCCTCATCCTACTCGACCTCTCGGCCGCCTTCGACACAGTCTGCCACAGCACCCTCATACAACGCCTCAGCAACATCGGCATACAAGGAAAAGCCCTGAACTGGATCACCTCGTTCCTAGCCGGGAGAACTCAGAGAGTACGACTTCCCCCATTCAACTCAGAGGCCACTGAAGTCATCTGTGGAGTTCCACAAGGATCATCACTCAGTCCCACCCTCTTCAACGTTTACATGAGCCCACTCGCATCCATTGCGCGCCAACACAACCTCAACATCATCTCTTATGCCGACATCACCCAATTAATCCTTTCCCTCACCAAAGACCCCAACACCGCCAAAACCAATCTTCACGAAGGCATGAAAGAAGTAGCCGAATGGATGAAACTCAGCCGCCTAAAACTCAACTCAGACAAAACGGAGGTGCTCATCCTAGGATCCTCCCCTTCTGCCTGGGACGACTCTTGGTGGCCTTCCGCTCTGGGCACTGCACCCACACCCACAGACCATGAACGTAACCTTGGCTTCATCCTAGACTCCTCTCTCTCGATGTCCAGACAAGTCAACGCAGTATCATCCTCCTGCTTCAACGTACTTCGAATTCTCAAAAAGATCTTCCGCTGGATCCCCCTCGAGACAAGAAAGACTGTCACCCACGCACTGGTCACAAGTCGACTGGATTATGGCAACACTCTATACGCCGGGATCTCAGCAAAATTACAGAAAAAACTCCAACGCATCCAAAATGCATCAGCAAGACTCATATTGGACATCCCTCGCCAAGAGCACATCACCGGACACCTAAAAGACCTCCACTGGCTTCCCGTCAACAAAAGAATTACATTCCGTCTTCTCACCCACGCACACAAGGCCCTCTACAATCTAGGACCCGAATGCCTCAACACTCGACTATCCTTCTACAAACCCACCCGCCAACTAAGATCGTGTAATCAAGCCCTCGCCGCAGTCCCGCGCATCCGAAAATCCACCATGGGAGGAAGATCCATTTCCTTCCTGGCGGCCAAGACCTGGAACTCACTCCCCACTCGCCTCCGCCTTACTCAAAACCACATCTCCTTCAGAAAAGAACTTAAAACCTGGCTTTTCGACATATAATGAACCCCTTCCCAAGCGCCTTGAGACCCTCTGGGTGAGCAGTGCGCTATATAAATGCCCGAACTTGAACTTGAACTTGAACTTGGTCTAATTTGGAAGGGTCTTTCCAGACTACACAGCACACACATCCACTGAGACAATAAATGCACGCAAAGACTGAGTCCACACCAGTGAGTCTTGATTTAAAACAATATGCTTTTATATAAGATCAAGGTTCAGGGTAATAAAAAATTACAGTATTTCTATTTCAGCAAAGTATTTCATCAGAGGGGAGTAAAGGGAGCAGTTCAATAATCAATGTAGCGTCTTGCAATAACCATTTCATTAAGGGATTAGCATTCCATTTCTTCACAATAAACATTTCCTTGCATCAGAAATCAGCATCTCATTAAACCAGGGGAAAACATTTCATTTGTTAGAAGTAAACCTCTCAGTAATTACTTTGCGCTGAGATAGACACTCCCTTACGCCAGGGTGAACATCTCCTTAACCAGGAAGAACATTTCATTAGGCATTAAATGACCAGGCACCCAGCGAAGGTGAGCATCTCATTAGGCATGAACAACCAGCTCGTCAGGCAAGGATGAGCATATCATGTAGCAAGAGTACACATTTCATCAGGTAAGTAACCTGTTCAGTAGGCAAATCAATTCACTTCTCACCGAGCAAGGGTGAACATTTCATTAAACTCTTTAGCAGGAATAAACTGGTCATAAGACAGGAAGAACCAGTTCATTTCTCAGCAATAAGCCTTTCATATGAACTCAGGCATAAACCTGTCCTCAGGCAGGGGAAGAACATTTCATTAGATAGGAATTAAAACTTTTCATCTGGTAAGAATAAAAACATTTCCTTAGGCAGGAACAACCATTTCCTTTTTTTTTTTTAAATGATTTTTATTGATTTTATGGCAGTGGAAAGTTGCACAGTACATACAGATCCAAAAAAATAAAATAAAATAGATCATCAAGAAGAATAAACACTAATATTTACTAAAAAAAATGCAATATATTCAGCTGTCAGATTATAACACAAAAGAAACAAATTAAATCCGGTTACTAATGGGTGAGCCAAAGTTTTTGGCCGAATGCCCTCTTATTTCGCCCCATTCAACTTGTACAGCGTGTTTTCTCTTTTTGAGAGATTAACATAGTGTTAAGTCAGAAAAAAAAATGGAGTTTTGATCCATTTTTCAATCGGTGACCATAATTTTTGGCCAAATAACTTTCTTTTCCGGCCTTTAAGTTTATACACAGCCTTTTCTAAACGATAAGTACTAAGCAGTTTCAATTGCCATTGATGAAACAACGGTGGATCAACGTCCAGCCACTGCGAGGTTATACAGAATCGATATACAGACATAACCAGAAATAGAAAACCTTCTTCTTCTAAAGTTCTATTCCCAATCTGATCAGTTTGAATTCCGAGAATGACTAATTCTGGTGATAAAACAACAGTTGATTCCACGATCAAATTTAGAAAATCTTGTATTTTAGATACAAATTGAGTTAGTCTTGGACACTGAAAAAACATGTGAATCGAATCCGCAGCTAAGAGACCACAGCGGCTACAGTTGGTACCCTTCTGAGCATTCCATTTTGACAATTTAGAAGGTGTATAGTATAAATCAAAGGTAGACATGAAATGTTGACTCTTGAATGATCCATTAAATATGACCTTACTGCCCACTTCTAACGACCTAACAATATCCACATTCTCTATACCCAGATTTCCTTGCCATTTGTCTATATAAACATCTAGATTATCTTGTATTCTGCTTAGCATCATTTGATATATTATACCGATGCGGTCTTTTTACCGACAGCTTTCGATCAAATCTATTTTATTCATACATTCGGTACTTAGTAAATTCTTTGACTCTAGAAAACTACGAATCTGCAAAAATTTAAAGAAGTCCCCTCTATTAAGACCATATTTTTTCTGAAGCTCGGTAAATGATGCTAATCGCTTATCTTGATACATGGAACCTAGAAGACAGATGTTAGGAACATTCCATCTATGCATGACCGAATCACTAAAAATCCCGGGCAGTAAAGGATTCTTTAGGAGGGGCGTATAGTAATTCAGATTAGACAGAAGATGAAATCTTTTGTTAATTTGTTTCCATATCTGTATCGCCGAGACCATTATTTTAAATTTCGTTTTTTTATAATAACTCGGTTCTAAGATCCTAAAAAAACATTGTCGAGCTTCTGCCCCACGCAACATTTCATAGATTGATGGCTGTGTCGCTTCATCTATACTCAAATCTTGGAACATTAAGATACCCATTAGTCTCAATGTAGCTGCCCAGTAATATAATCGAAAACTCGGAATTCCCAAGCCTCCCCTTAGTCTTGGTAAAATACACCACTTCAGAGATCGTTTTGCTCTCCGATAGCCCCATATAAATCTAGAAATAATTCGTTCCAGTTTACTAAAAAAAAGCGAAGAAAACAAGAGAGGAATAGAGCGAAATAAGTAAAGAAATTTTGGAAAAATAATCATTTTAATTACATTGGTACGGCCATAGAGAGATAGATGCAAATTATTCAATCTCTCAAGTGTCCTATTAGTGGAAAGTAATAGGGGATCAGAATTAAGGCTGACAATGTCTTCAACTTTAGCGGAAATTGTAACCCCAAGATATGAGGCGGTAGGGGCATATAAACCTCCTTCTGGTCTTCCTTCGGACGAGTGAATAACCTGGGTCTTTGAAATATTCAATTTATATCCCGATAACTCGCCGAATTCCTGAGCAAGTTCGACAATCTTGGGTAATGATAAGGTTACATCAGAAGTGACAATCGCGACATCGTCAGCGTATGCAAGAATTTTGTGTTCTAACTGATGTAATATGACAGGAGGAATTCCATCTTCATTTATAAGTCTATTCAAGTATGGTTCAATGTATAGCGCGAACAAAAGGGGGGAACAGGGCCAACCCTGTCTTGTCCCCCTAGTGATCGGAAAAGGACTAGAGGCTTCGGTTCCCACACGAATTACAGCCTTAGGATAAGAATATAGCGCTTGAGTGGCCGTAATATATTCTGCAGGGAACCCCTTCTAAGCCAAAACAGACCACAAGAATCCCCAGTCGACCCTGTCGCAGGCTTTTTCGGCGTCCAACAGGACGCCGCCGACCGGGGATCCCGTGGCCTGTCCCCAGTCCAGCAAGGTAATAATACGTCTCATATGATCAGTGGTATCCCTATTCTTATAAATTTATTTATTTATTTAGTTCATTTATATAGCGCAACAGCTACCCAACAAAGGGTTTCCCGGCGCTAAGGATCCAGTAGTTTGATTTGAAGCAGGTCTTTTTAGATGTTAAACAGCCAGGTTTTTAAGGCTTTCCTGAATTTCATGTAACTTGTCTCATTCCGTAGTGTCTGTGGTAGAGTGTTCCAGAGTGAGGGTCCAAGAAACTAAAAGGATTTGCCACCCATGCGTGACAGCCTAATTTTAGGAATTACAAAATGGTTAGCCGTGGCTGATCAAAGGGTTCGAGATGGACGATAGGGACGTACAAGATTTTGTAGATACTTTGGGGCATTATTAGTGAAGATCTTATGCATAAAGCATAGGGATTTAAATTTTATCCGATTCTCAATTTTCAGCCAGTGCAACTCCCGGATGTACTTGGAGGTTGATGTGGAGATGGGAATTTTCCACAGTAGTCTCGCTGCTGCATTTTGGACTGTCTGCAGTCTGCGGATTGTAGCCTTTTTTGCCCCTAAGTATAACACGTTACCATAATCAAGCCTAGAGGTTATTAGGGCATTGATAACTGTTTTCTTAGTATGTTCGGGAAGCCATGCTGAATCTTTGAGACCAGGATAGGCATTATAGCATTTAGTCTAATGGCTAGTATTTTAGAGAAAATCTTACAATCTCATGTAATAAGTGAAATCGGTCGGTATGACCCTAGTTCATTAGCATCTTTCCCTTTCTTTTTGAATACCACAATAGTAGCCAGAGACCTTGAGGCGGGTGGATGACCTAAAAAAGCTTGGTGGAATATCTTGAGTAATTCAGGTTTAAGGATGTTTCTAAAGCTACGATAAAATTCTAGCGGGATTTGATCCGTCCCCATTGCTTTCCTAGGAGCTAGACTGAGGATTGCTAATTCGATCTCTTCCCAAGTTATAGGTGCTGCTAAGATAGTTATATCTCCTTCCGTCAATGACGTATTATCGATATTCCTCAAATATTCTGATGGATCTTTGGCGCTATGGATTTCGTTACTTGACTTATTGTATAATAACTTATAGTTGCTAGGGGCACATTCAGCAAGATGGCTCATCTTTTTTTTGGGCTTCTTTGGTTCTTTTGTACAATTTTAAGAAAACGGAAGGTACGACTTGTTAAGTTTAGATCTGAATGTTCGCTAAAATGGTTAGAAAGATTAAGTTATGCACACTGAATGCCAATGGCCTTAATGACCAAAGAAAATAGGGGTTTTACGTAGATTTATTCAGCTACTATGTGTAGATATTTTGTGCATTCAAGAAACCCATATCTCATGGGACAAAAGGAACACACTGAAGAATTTGGGTCTTGAGGTCCTAGTAACTTCTAAGCAAACTGATGTTAAAAGAGGAATAGCAATATGTATGAAGCAAGGGACCGGGAAATGTCTCAGATCATTAGCGGATAAATGGGGAAGGTGGGGGTTGGCAGAAGTAGTTGTTGATGTTAACAAATTTACTGTTTGTTGTGTATATGGTCCTAACTTGGATGACAATGAGGTTTTTAACACAGTCAATTTAGAGTTTGCATCCTGTTGCCAACCGGTAATTTTTTGTGGTGACTTAAATATTCATGTTGATTCTAATTGTGACATCAGAACCACTGGGAATTATAGAGGTCATAAGAGCAGGACCTATAGAGCCTTAAGAGATCTGGTATTAACTAACGGATTGTATGATGTTTGGAACAAATTACAACCCAGTGATCCCGGTTATACTTTTTTTCCCGATCCCTCACAATAAGTTTGTTCGATTGGATTATTTTTTTATCTCCTTTTCGCTTCTGGAAAACGTTGAAATTGAAGTATTACCTCAGCTGGTCTCAGATCATAATCCTGTCATATTGCAATTACTGCTACCCTCTTATCGCTGTTATACCCGTAATCAATGGTCATTTCAAAGAAGCCTTTTGTCTGATGAAAATTATCTCCGTCATATGGCCGAAATTATTAAAGATTTTTTTGAACGAAATAACAATACAGCTTCAATTCAAGTCGTGTGGGACGCTTTCAAATCTATAGTCCGGGGGGAAACTATTAGTTACTCTAACTTTCAGCGGAGGAAGACACTGGTAGACTTCAAGAATAAACTTGAAAGAATAATGATTCTAGAAATAAATTTGGCTGCCAGTATCCAAACAGGTCAGAATGCTGAAGAGGCTCAAAGACTCCTAACTATTGAAAGAACTGTGTTATACTCTCATATAGCAGATCAGGTTCCTGCTAAATATAAACAATATAAAACGGAGTGTTATGAATTCAACGAGCAAACGGGGAGAATTTTAGCTACAAAATTAAGGCAAAATGCCACTGCTAACGAGATAACAAAAATTACAGATATGACAGGAGGAATTCAAGATTCTAAAGCGGGGATATTGAAGGCATTTAGTGACTTCTATAAGGAACAACCATTTCCTTAGGGTAAAACCAACACATTACCTGAGGCAGGACTGGACATTAGACTATCCCCATTAATCAGGGATGGACATTTCCTCAACCCGGCATTCTGCAGGAGTTAACATGTCATTAGGGTAAAACCAAACACTTCATTAGGGGAGAGTAAAGCATTCCATTAGCAGTAACTCATTAAGGTAGTTCTCCAGGAGAGTACAGGAAGCAATTCAATCATCAATCGACATGTTTCAATAACCATTTCATAAGGCACTTAAACGTTTCGTGACTCAGCATTACTCATTTCATTGGAGTGGTAAACGCCCCAATGGAGTATCTAGAGGCATTCAGGAGCCACTTCATTAGGCGGGGGTAACACATTCCCTGAAGCAGGAGTAAAACATTTCATTGGGAATAACCATTTCATTATGTAAGCAACCTTTCCATTATAGAACTGTAGGCGTGTCAATCCTCAGGTCCGTGAGTCAGAATAACCGTTCCAGTACTTCACTAGGCAGGCAGAATCTCATAAGCATGGGGAAGACATTTCATTAACTGGGCCATCTTAGCCAGGCATCTCCCAACAGCCCCTAATCAGGGGTTACCTCTCTCTTAGCCCACAACTACTAAATGTTTACTGGGGGCACTTGCCCGGTCCAGAGCGCGTTGTGGGTGCAATAGGGGCCAACGGGGCCCAACAACAGTCTTTCCGGGGGGAGGGGCGCACTCGGGGCCTCCCGCGTGCCTCCCCAGGGATTACCTGCCTCTTCGGTCCTCCAGGGCCCTTTCGGCGATTTCAGCAGGCCTCGGGAAGAAGGGGGCCTATCCAGGGAGGCCCGCTCGGCTCCGCTGCTCCTCCTGAGGCTGGTTGGGGCTCTCGCTCCTTTCGAGCGCTGGTGCTGGCTTCTCCTTCGGTCCCGGGCCTCCCAAGCCTCACCGAGCCCAGGACCAATCAGTGAGCTCCAGGGGAGGGGCGCGCCCGCGGCCGCCAATGGCAGCGCGGCCTGCGGGGCGTCCCGGCCTTCTTCCAATCGCCAGCAATGAAGGCGGGGACGCGGCCGGTGACGTGGCAGGCGTCCCCCACACCACGTGACGGGGGTGATACAGGCTTCACCCCAGTGAGGCCTACCGCGGCCTGACTGACACGATGCGGCAGCCCTCTCCTGGCTCCGAGGGCCGCCAGGGCGATGCGGGCAGAAGTGGGGGCCTGGACAGCCCAGTGCTGGGCAGCAGCGGGGAAGGCGGACCCTCAGTGAGCTTTCGGGCGGCGGCAGGAATGCAGGCGGCGCTCAGATGGCAGGACAGCGGACCGCAGCGCTAGCAGGGTCACAGGTAGGCGGCACTTCCTTTAATACAGCGCTTCCAGGGGCAAAGGTGCGCTTGGGGCATAACAGTGGTCTCTCGCTTCACAGCGCTTTCCTTAGGGACACATCGGTCTCCAGAGCCCCAGCAGGTCGGAGGGATACAGCGCTTCGAGGATCACAGCACTCCTCGCCGGCAGCGCTTCACGGGGCACAGCGCTGGGGTAGGTAGGCAGACAGCTCTTCAGTGGAGCGCTGAGGAGCAGCCCAGTTCAGTTCAGTCAAGGCAGGACAGCAGAGGGGATGATGCAGGACAGTGCAGGGGCACAGGTTGAGGTAAAGGGACGCAGAGTGGACACGGCCCTGTACCTGGTTGATCCCCAGTAGTCCTGGTTAGCGCAGTTAGGCTTCTTCTTGTCGCTTAATGGTTCTGGCGCCCTTTTGTGGAAGCAGGTTCCTTGTTTCTTGAAGGGGGAGGGTTGAGTTGAAGGCTGCTGACAGGATTCCTCAGCAGGTCGCTGCAGGTGGTCCCTGGGTTCCCCTCCCGCCGGGCCAGATCAGTGGGCTAGTTCAGTGTTCCTTATACAGCTTGGTGGGCAGCGCCTAAACCCTGTCACCCCCAGTGGTATAGGTTTCTGACTAGGCCCTACCGCCTAAGTCTCCTGCGTAGGGTCCCCCAGGTCAGTGATGCCCCAACTGACTGAAAACTTTCCCTCTTTTTCCTTATATAGGCCAAGGTCAGGTGACCGCCCTCTAAGGTGGCAAAAACAGGCTCCGCCCCTATTCTAGAATGTTCCAGGAGCTTCCCTACTCCAGCTACGGGCAGGCAAGGCAGGCTGGAATGGTAACAATGTTTAGGGGTTCCAGCCAGCTCCTGGCAACTAGAGTGCGACTAAAAAGAACACGCCGCAGTAGCAGGGGTTAGTGGCAGCCATGATGGAAGTAGAGAGCACCTGCACCTTAGCATTGATTTTAATATTACACAGGGCATCCCAACCTCACAGGGCCTATACAACTTCGTTACAATGGGGGGACATCCTGAATTAGGGGAGCGAAAAGCGAAACATTTTACGGAAAAGGGCCAAGTCCAAAAGTCTTGCATTAGTGAGCTATTGCCGTTGCAAGTGATAACGTCTGTTAAATTATTTTTGTTTGTCAAAAAATATCCCAGCAGTAGCATAAGGAATAAAAGAAAATCCACAAAGCAAGGAAATGGTGCAGTACCACAGGCTGCTAAGAGGTGTCCCTGTGACATTGTAAAGGGACCTCTATTGATCACATAAGGTACTGCATCCGTACTGCAATTATAAAGAGAAACCTTGTAGCTGAGCACAAGTTTCTATTTTGTTTTATTGGACGTGAGATTTTTGTTGCCTTGCGTTTTAAAAATGCACTATTGTTGTTTATTTAGCATCTCATTTCCAATAATAACAAATGGAAACGTTTGCTCAGTTGCAATCTTTCTCTTTATAATTGCATTAAGGTGCAGGACCTTATATGGATTTACAACTCCACAGGACACCTAGTAACAGCCTGTGGTACTGCACCCTTTTCTTGCTTCGTGGATTTTATTTTATTACTTAAGCTACTGCTGGGAACCGATACAGAAGCAGGGGATAGCAGACAGTGCCTAAAACAGACAACAAAGTGTAAACGTGCTGGGATCGGGAAGCACATGGACAATGGAAGGTAAGTAGCCATGGGGAAACGCACGTGCAACGGAGCTAGGGTGCGTGTTGATGTGAAGTAAAAGGACAAAGGAATGATAGGGACGCACACAGACATCAGAGGGTGGTGGCATGCAAGAACGGCAAGAAGGTGGGTGGGAATTAATGAAGCAAGAGGGGCAACTGAAGGAGAGTGAAGGGGAAATCCAAAGGCAAGAAAGAGGATGAGGAACTCGAAGTGCATGAGGGAGACAGCTGGAAAACACATGCACTCTCCTAGAATGCTCAACCAAAAAGATAAAAAATAGAAGCCTGAAAAGGGAGCAGTGGAGAGATGCAAGTAATCAGTCTGTGCTCCAGGAGAGGAACACATACCAGAAGAGGAAGGAAAGCCACAAAAGCTGACTAATAAGAGTCAAGCAAATGTGGGTAAAGACAACCAATGGTAAGCAATGGGCGGGCCTGAAGGCCACTGTAAGTTTAAAATAATAGATCTAACTCAATGTGCTCTATATTTGTTGCGTTCATACTAAAAATATTGGAAGAAACGGGCATGCCTCTACTTTTAAAATGTGAATGGTGAAAGTAAACTTTGGTCAAAATGAATTTTTATTGTTTGCTATTATAAACGTAGCTTAAATAGTGCAAACTCAGTTTGCTTCAGTTTTTTTAATATAGCTGTTCCAAAGATCATGTTTGTTTTTGAGATTGAAAATACGTTTATTATAATAACATCTTTATGTGGCACTTTGTACAGTACTTCTACTGGTTCTAAGTGCTATAAAGAAGGTGTGTTTCTAAAACTTAAATTAATGGCACTCAGTTTGCCTCCCTCGAAAGGATGAAAGCGCGAGTTGGCCTTACTCGTGACCTGCAGATCACGGTATTTGTCAGCAGTGAGCGTAGAACGCCTGTAGCCCTCTGGTATGTGATGGGGACTGGAGTTAAGATCTGTTCCCACCTCTCCTGTCGACAGGTTCACTGGCTCTTTCATGGCGGCTGGAGACTGGGCGTGGGAGGTGGCAGTGGTGGAGTTCCCATTCGTGATGTAAGCTCAAGGGTAAGGCTGGCACCCGTGTGCAGTCTATGTGAGAAAGAATGAAAATGAAGAGCATGTGTGGTCTAATTTGGAAGGGTCTTTCCAGAGTACATGCTGTTTTTATTCACCAGAAAATATAAAGTCATTTATTTTACCACCTTTAGGCAAAGTGTGGGCGCGTTATTTCACACTGCTCATGGGCACTGTGCCAGATTTTAATATTTTGTACATGTATCGTTGGGGCCTTTTTATCAAATTCTATTTTCACCGAACATATTTAGAAAATTTTGCTGCAGAATAAAAAGTTGGCCCCGTTTATTTATAAAAAATATCTTGGTGGTGTGGGCATGACAATAATGAAACTGTTCTGGTTTCCATTAAAGTTGATTTACCACCTTTGTGATCGGGGCACTGGGTTGGGACGGCGCATGCATGGCCGTTTATTGCACTAGCGGCCCCACAGCAAAAAGGCGCAGAGGAGAGATATTGTAGCCTCAGCCGCCCGGTGTAAAACAGCCAAAGACCACAAAGGAGTCACTCAGTCCATTTAGACTCCCAAAGCAAGAAATAAATTTCCAAAAGAAATCAAAGATAATTAACTTCATCAGCCTTTCAGAAGAAACACAGGGATAAAAATGTTTCTAGCTGACGCGTCAAGAATTTTCAATTCTATTAAGGAATCGGAGGCGAGGATTTTGGTTCTCTTTCTTTACTGAAAAACACAGCAGCCAATAAAACTTTAAATAGCATAACCCGAAAGGACTGCCAGGCCACGCCATGGTATGCACCAATCATGTAACCCCCAAAGGTATAAATGTCCTGAACACTAATCTTCTTCCTCTTTCTTTACAAAACATCAAAATGTTCATATTGAAAATTGTAATTTCATGCAATGTTATGTATAATGATGTTGGGTTTCTTCCCGCCCGTAATAATGTTTGAAGTATATCCAGTGAGTGGTATATTACGGCTTATATTCTCTTATATTTTCAGGAGATCAGAGAAAGCCGTAACATACCACTCACTGGATATACTTCAAACATTATTACGGGCGGGAAGAAACCCAACATCCTTATACAGAACAATGCATGAAATCACAATTTCCAATATGAACAATCCATATCACATATTGAATATTAATGTTTCTAGGGTGGGTTAATCCTCGCCTCCGTGTCCTTAATAGAATTGAAAATTCTTGACGCATTAGCTAGAATTCTTTTTATTCTATGGCAGTCCACGGACGCTTCGGATTATGCTAGTACAAAGTTACTCCCCCACTGTAGATGCCACATCAAAAAATGGCTTATGATAACATGTCTTAAAAGTAGAATTGGAAGACCAATCTGCCGCAGTCATAATGTACTCTAATCCTGAACCTGTAGCAAAAGCTTTAGAAGCCATAGCTCCTCTCACCGAATGGGCTCCCAAAGCCAAAGTGTCAATAACTGCCAGACCTAAAAAACCTAGTGACCCACCCGGCTAAGTTTGCTGCAGTGACTGGGCGAAAAGGTCTCTATAAGGAAATCAACAACTGTCCTGCAACGTCATTTCTAAACTCTCAATTACAATCCAAATAGCATTTTAATCATTGTACAATACACAGTTTACTATGGAGAGGAAACACAGGATAAGAAATACACTTAGAGTTTGTTTTTTGAGATTGTAACTAAGACCCCCGAAGGAGTGAAAACCCTACCTGCTAAGTCCAGTGCTCGCACGTCAGATACTCCTCTGCATGAAACTAAACATAACAAAAGTGTCAGTTTCGCCGACAGTTGCTTACGCGACAAACCATCATTTGAAGGCCAATTCCTGAGGAAACACAGAACTACGTCTACATCCCACAGTTGTGAATATCGTGGTTTTGGAGGATTCACCAATCTGATGCCTCTCACTATCTTGCATACCAAAGGATGCTACCCCACCAGCCTATCGTCCACATGAAGATGACCGGCTGAGGTGGTGGACCTTAAATTATTAACTGTCCGATAGGCCAAAACTTTAGTCGCCATCTCCGACAGGAAATTAACGATCATATGAATTCCGGAACCCACGGGATCCCCCTGTCGTTCAGAACACAAACCAACCCACTTACGCCAAGCTAATTCATATCGTTTATGCGTAGAGGGAGCCCAAGATTGAGACAGGAAAAACATTACTTCCTGCGAAACTCCCGGCATTTACCAACGTCTCCTGAAAGTTTCCATGCCATGATGGACAATTGTTCCTGAACCACTAATGAAAACGGTTGACCCTGAGGGTTCGTCAATATCTCTGCATATATAGCAGACTTTTTGGAGGAGTACAACACAAGGTCAGCGCTGCTGGGAACCAAGCTTGTGCTCTCCAACACTTAGATTTCAACAACACCTCACCTTCCAGCCCACAGATCTGCACAAATACTCTCTGGATACTGACAAACGGAGGAAATGCATACAGCATATCCGTCATCCACGTTTGAAGAAATTCATCTGAGTTGATCGCCAGAGGATCTGGTCGCCAACTATAAAACTGAGGCAATTGCGTCTTCAGTCTGGACGCAAACAGATCAATCGAACAAGGGCCCCACTTGTTGTTTAGCTATTGGAATACCCTGGGATGAAGTTTCCAATCACTGGAGTGTCGAAGGAAACGTGAGTTCCAATCCGCCACCACATTTCAGGTGCCCAGAATGTACTCCGCTCTCACCGAGGTGTGACGTAGGAGGCAGTAGTGCCAAAATTCTATGGCCATTTCTAATAAAAAGACAGGACCTCGTGCCAACTAGACGATTGATGTATCTCACTGCTGAGAAATGTCCATCCGCAGGAGAATACAGCAACTCGCCTTCTGTGGAGAAACATGCCCGCCAAAAACTCTAGACAATTTATATGGAGTTTCAATTCCTCCGCGGACCATCTGCCCCCCATCTCCACTGAGCCGCAGCGGGCTCTGCAGCCCCATCTGATTCTATCACTACTTCTGGCACTGACGCAAATATGGCCTTGCCATTCCATGTGTCCATGTGCTCCAACCACCAAGAGACTTCTGTCTTAGCCTCCTCGGAAAGCAGAATCTGTTCCGCATACTCAGGTAAGCTACTGTAGCTCTTGAGCTAACTCTGAGTAGCTCACCTGTGTGCAGCCCAGCTTATTAAATTAGAAAGATTTTGCTTAGTTGAATGAATATACATATAAAGAAATTGAAATTATACTGCACTAATAATATTAGTAGCTGTTAATGTGTTTTATTGAACATAAGTAGCTCTCAGTACAGAAAAGGTTGGAGACCCCTGCGCCCAGGCCTTTGTGTAAATACATAATTTTCAACCTCTGGAGAGCCGTGTAGTGAAGGGGACCCGGGAAGATAGCTTGAATCGATGAGGCTAACAGGCCTACTAACCGGGCTAACGTCCTCAAGGATATAGTCGGAGAAGCAAGTGCTCTCCTCAACTCCTTCTTGATCGCTATTCTTTACTTCAATGGGAGCAATAACTGTGCCACTATTGAGTTCACCTGGAACCCCAAAAACTCAGTTGATTGTGCCGGAGTCAGAATAGAGTTGTCTGAATTGATGACGAACCCCAAATCTTGTAAGAGTTGAGTCGTCCATGCTAGATGTCAAAGAACTGTATTCCCATTCTGTGCCATAATAAGGATGTGATCTAAACAAATGATGAGTTTCACACCTCTCTCCCTCAAGAATTGAACCACTGGTTTGAGGACTTTGGTGAAACATCAAGGAGCGGATGAAAGTCCGAACGGCATGCCAGAAAACTAGTACTATTTGGTTCACCATTGGAATTGAAGAAACCTCTGATGTGGAGGGAAAATAGGCACCGCTAGATACGCGTCTTTTAAATCGAGACACACCATCCAGTCTTTTTCTAAGAGCAGATCTCAAAGTAAATGTATGCCCTCCATCTTGAAGTAGCGATACACTACTGAAGAGTTGAACTCCTTGAGGTTTAAAACTAATCTGAACCCCTGATCCGTCTTTGGAACTAAGAATACGGTGCTGATGTAACTGTGATTGTGAGGGGCTGTCTCTACAATTGCCCCTTTTTTCATCAGGTACGCCACTTCGTTGTCTATGAAAGACATTTCTGCACTGGAAAAACTTAGAAGTTGGTCTGTTGTGGGGCCGCATAAAACATTCAATCTGTAAATCCTGTACTGTCTGAAGTACCCACGGGTCGCTCGTCAAACTCTCCCACCTGTGTAGAAACAAGGCAATCTGGTCTCCCACTGTGACCTCCACACTGAACCAGGTTTACCTGAGCAGGAGGCGTCTCTGCTGTTATTCTGTCCTCAATACCCTCCCTTGTGCTGCCTGCCTCTGCCACCACGGTTTCGAGTGGGGTAGAGGCTGGATTGCTGGGCTCAACCACGTCCTCTTTGATCAAAGCTTCTGGATGTCTGATTGAATCCACGGCCGGTCACTCGACCCCTGAAGCGTCCGACCCTGGTAAAAACCTTCTTGATGTTACTTTGGGCTTTGTCTAGTGCCGAGAATGTCGCCACATATTTCCCCAACTCTTTTACAAATTTGTCACCAAATTGTAGCTCATTCGCCAGGGTACCAGCTTCCGTCGTAGCCATGTCCGCAAATTGAGGGTCAATTCGCATTAGGAATGACCGTCTCCTATCAGTTGATAAAGCGCAATTTGGATTGCGAAGAAAACAGAGTGCTCTCTGCCCCCTTTCTAGCATCTCTGTTGCATCTATTGGGGTGTTGGAATCTTTAGCCTGAACGGCTGAATCAAGGATCTTAGTGAGCGGTCCAGGTATATCCAGTGGTTTATCCTGGCACCCTCTCCATGCCGTCTAGCCTTTTTTTTTGTTCTTTAGCAACTTTTTCATAAATGTAGCCATATTAGGATCCAATTCTAGCGTGTCCGCCACTTTGCCCAATAAGGATGGTCTAGGGTATTCTGACCTCAATGTAGCACGCACCTCGCCCTCAGATCCCTGTCTGAGGTTTGACTGTACATGGTGTGCTACCTCAACACCCGGTACCCATTAGGTAGACCTTGGGTGGTAATGTTTCGGGGGTCGAATAGCAGGTTTTTATTAGGTGAGCCACTACTCACATTGTGAGTTTTGGGCTTTCTTTGTTCGCTTTTTAGGCTCTTCTCTGTCCTGTCCTGCTCAGAGTCAGAGATGTCCGGGGCAGCAGGAGGAGACTCCTCCGCCTCCCCTGGGTTCAGTAGAGCTGAAATTCCAGAAGGGAGGGACCCGCCATAGCCATGGTCTTTAATGACATTAGGCGCCACCAGGGAAAGGACTTCAGCTGAAGAGTGAAATGATGGCTCGCCCAGAGATGCCTTAAATTTACGCTTTCCATAGTTCTCCAGGGGCTTAGTAAATGGTTGTAAAGCTTCGACCAGCGCCCTGTTCACAGACCCCTGGACGTGGGTATCCAGGGCTTCCACCAACTGCTCCTCCATCTGGTGCTCATAGGGCACCTCCTCAAATTCCACGTAGTCATTATTATCTGCCCACTGGTCAACCGCCTCGGGGTAGTACGCCATCGTGCTATTGGCGGTGTGGAGAAGGTTCCAGAGGGGGGGACCCAGTGGTGAAAAAGGCCCTACAATCCCTCCCTAACCTAAGTATAAGTTATTCCAGGCCCAAAGCCTATCTCTTTTATATCCAATATATTTGCCAAAACTCTGTATCCCAACTAACTAGGAGACTAACTAACAAGGAAAAACTATTTTCTTTAAGTGTGGAGGGAGCCACCCCTTTCTTCTAGGGCAGTGCCCTGCAACGCTTATCCGCCCCCTTGGGCGTTCACTGAGGACGGGGATTGAGCTGCCCTCAGACGCGTATGTGCGCTCAGCCGATAGGTAATAAAAACCTGATACGGCTGTTTGCGCATGCACAAATCCAGTGGCAATGAAAAGGGGACTGCTCCCCGAGCGGCCAGAACGCGTCTGTCCTGCTCCACTCAAGCCACCAGTAAATACATATCGGCAACAATACACCAATTTACTTGTAACGCGGATTGATCGTGACCATTAAAACACAGTATACATTTGAAATAATTCGCATAGTAACCACATATCACTCTAGATATAGTAAAATAAATGCACTTAACTCGCTGCTGCAGCAGCAAAGAAAGAGAAAGAAGATTAGTGTTCAGGACATTTATACCTTTGGGGGGACCTGATTGGTGCATACTATGGAGGGGCAGTCCTTCCGGGTTATGCTATTTAAAGTTTGATTGGCTGCTGTGTTCTTTCAGTAAAGAAAGAGAAGCATAATCTGAAGCCGCCGTGGACTGCCATAGAATTAGGTTAAACAGAACAGTAACTTTTATTCATTTATAGTAGTGGGTATTTGTTTTTTGTTTTTTACGCCTGCTGCACGCTCTGCTTTCCCAGAACCCCCTTTGAAATCAGATGCATTAATCCCGGCAGGGAGTCTGACAAAATATGTCAGGAAAAGTAAATAAAATCACTTCATTATTCTAGTCAAAGCCAACGCTTGGCTAATGGAACTGGATGAAGGTGGACAACACACCAACCACAAAGTGGCGGCAAGAGAGCAGTGCCCCCCTTACCCCATGCCCAACCACTTCCCTCCCTCGGACACAATCTCAGAAGGGGCTCATGTGCCACCACTAAACCAACTGGGCTCTCTGCACGACCTCCAGGCGCTGCAAGCATAGTGCATTGCATAACAAGCAACAACAATGGCCGAACAGCAACAACAACGCTACGCAGCAACAATAATAAAACAAGCAGTGGCAAAGGCCATCATTTTGGCTTTTGCAAACACAGATCAAACACTGCACACGTTTCTCACGCATAGGACACGTGTGGCATGGGCAGTAGCATAGGTATGTGTGGCACGGGCAGTAACATAGGCATGGGTGGCATGGGCAGTAACATAGACATGGGTGGCATGTGGCAGTAGCATAGGCATGGGTGGCATGGGTAGTAGCATAGGCATGGGGGCATGGGCAGTAGCATGGGTATGTTTGGGATGGGCAGAAGCATAGGCACAGGTGGCATGGGAAGTAGCATAAGTTTTTTTGGGGGATGGGCAGTAACATAGGCACAGGTGGCATGGCAGTAGCATAGGTATGTGTGGGATGGGCAGTAGCATAGGTATACGTGCCATGGGCAGTAGCATAGGCACGGGTGGCACAGGCAGTAGCATAGGTATGTGTGTGATGGGCAGCAGCATATGCAAGGGTGGCATGGGCAGTAGCAGAGGCACGTGCCATGGGCAGTAGCATAGGCACTGGTGGCACGGGCAGTAGCAAAGGCACGGGTGGCATGGGCAGGAGCATAGGCACGGGTGGCATGGGCAGGAGCATAGGTATGTGTGGGATGGGCAGGAGCATAGGTATGTGTGGGATGGGCAGTAGCATAGGCAAGGGTGGCATGGGCAGTAGCATAGGCACGTGCCATGGGCAGTAGCATAGGCACGGGTGGCATGGGCAGGAGCATAGGCATGGGTGGTTTCCAAGCTCCCCTCGCACGCAGATTAGTTACAGTGTAGGCAGAAGAACAATGAGTCATTAAAACAGAACAGGTGCAGCCTGGGCACTAGCTGTGCAAGCTTCTTTATAACCGAACAGGAAGAACTCCCCTTACTCAAACATACGACATGCACAAGCAGAGGCACACAGGTGCTTCTGGCACTCACAAAGAACACTTATTTTTTGGTTGTTCCCTGCAAGAATGTAGCTTGTCTTTATGCGGGCCAAACATTTGCAATGCAAGAAGCCTCACATCAGCAAAAAACAGGCAGTGTTGTGAGGGTGCAGTACCACAGACTGTCACTAGGTGTCCTGAGGGATCTTTTTGACCGCATATAGTACCTCACCTGCAACCTGGCCGAGGAAAGGATATGGCGCAGCGATGGAAGCTGCCAACTGGGAAGCTGGGGATCCCGAATCGAGTCTGCCGTCTGCTGGATTCTTTAATTACCCCCCATGAGCAAGTGCGCTATATAAATAAAAGCAACATTTTTTTAAATATCATAAAAGCAGTGTTGTAAGGAAAACATCAACGGCCTCAGAGGGGTGCCGGGGTCTGGAGTAGTGCTGTGGGAGGAGTCAGGGGGAGGCTCTGGGACCCCACCACAAGCAAATTAAGCAAAAGGAAGTTTAATTGCACAAGTAAACAGAACACTTAAGGAGCAAAGACACAGCCCAATCAAAAAAAAGAGTTCTGTCTAAGTATAAATAAACTGAGCAGTAAGAGCATGTGTAAGAGTGCCAGTCCTCATGGGAGGATACAAAATTCTAAAAGCAGGGACTATTAAGTGTATTCTCCAATGAAAAGACAGCATTTCTAAAGGACAGCAATAGGAACCAGTGAAAAAGATGGGCGTTTTTTCAATCCCTTACCCTAGATACTGCATGTCTCGAAGAGACAGCGAAAGCGCGGTCTAGGCGAGACCTAAAAACAGGATGAAGTATCCTCTGCTGTAATTATAAACATATTACAAGTCACCAAGGACTTCCCTTGTGCAACAGATGAATGAGGCTGAAGGGCAAGTGGTTTTGCAAGATCACAGAACTCAGAGGTCACTTGAGTTATGAGACATGGATAGTACATGTCTTTATTTTCACAAAACATATTACATTAATACAAGTTTGAAATTTCTTGCAAACACATTTAATCAGTTTAATGTACTTCGGTGTCAGTTGGTTTTGGCTCCCCTGCTTTGAACTCTACCGGTGCAATATATACAGATTATCAGGTAGAAAGGGGTGTGACAAGCTATCTTCCATTTAAATATTTAAACAAATTGTAAGTGTTTTGCTTTCCACCCTGTTGTCTGCTGTTACTGCTGGGTAGGGGCGTAATTCAGATGAGACAGGTGTTTGTCAGGCCTCCAACTATGATTCAAACTTCTGCTCAAAACAACCCCAGAAAGAGTATAATTTTCACCCCAGCGACTGATGTGTTTGTGTTTCTGGGACTTTTCACAATCTGGGTACCTCTGTCTTACTAGAGAGGGTGAGGGATGTGGCGGCCGCTGGTTTAAAGACGAGCGGGTGAATCCGCATCGGAAAAACATATCCAATCCCTACAATCTAACTCCTCAGCTGACACCCGTACAACAAATCAAATAAACTAAAGATACAAACCAAGATCAGGCTGCAATTAACAATAGCGTCAATCTGATTGAACACTGGATGCATCACAACATTGCGGTAGACACTTATTGACTGTAACTCATGCCACGCTTAGGAGGTGAGAAATGAGTGTGTCAATCCATCGTTCTGGAGGAAGAGAAGGGTGGACATTGTAGGTACACTTGGGAGAGAGATGAGTGTGTCAGTCCATCGTTCAGGGGGAAGAGAAGGTTGGACTTTGTAGGTACACTTGGGAGAGAGATGAGTGTGTCAATCCATCGTTCAGGAGGAAGAGAAGGTTGGACTTTGTAGGTACACTTGGGAGAGAGATGAGTGTGTCAATCCATCGTTAAGGAGGAAGAGAAGCTTGTACTTTTAGGAGTCTGCTTCATAGCCAAGATGCCCATGAAGACCTGGGGACGCTTTTTTAAATTTGGTGCATTTTCTCTGTTAGTGCCGGGCGCAGCTTTTAAAAGTTGTGCCAGGTGCAACCCGGGAAAGTGCGCCGTCTTATGTTCAATGCGCTGCACGCCCCCACCCCCCCTCCGGGGTAGCTGCAAACTCTGCCCTGGGCGCTGCACATTCAAGTGAAATACAGCGCAGCTTTGAAGCAGCCCCCGTGTTTCACTGGACAGGCAGCAACCCGCCTACACTTTTAGAGACCACCGTGCAGGTGGGTGCAGTGAGTGACTGCATCTGCCTGCAAGGGGATGTCTTGGGGGTCCATAAAACCCCCTTTTCCACCCGCCAGAGGGCTACTATCTGGGGGTGCACTGACAGTGCACCACCTTTTGGGTGTCTTTAGCTGCCATAGCACCTTCCTGACACCTTCTTTGCCTCCGCGCCAATGTATATAATCATACGCGGGCTCAGAGCCAAAGAGATTCCCTCATTTGCAAGAAGCCACGCCCCCATGCAAATGAGGGAACGTCCTCTGGTGATTGCACTGGCGCTATAGGTGCGTCAACGCTATCTGTATTACAGAAAGGGCCGCACAAACTTCTGCGGCCATTCCTGTGATGCCAAAGTGCCACAGGAGCGTGCAAAGCTGGTGCGCAAGCCCGTTGAGCCCCCAAGGCACTTTTCATAATACGGCACCTGCACAGATACACTTATGGGGGTTGTGTAAAGAGTTCCTTTTGCCTTCATTCTTTGCTCATCAAGTTAGAGTTGTATGTTCCAGTTGTGCAGAGTATTGGGGCTTTATGCAGTCAGTCAGCAGATTTCACATTCATGCAGACAGTACATTGAAATGTAAATGTTGTAATTATTTTTTGGTTTGAATTCATTTTAGGCTATGGGACGATGACCAATATAATTTCGGTCGTCATTAAAGAGGAGGAGGAGGAGGAGGAGGAGGAGAGCCATCCCACTACCTATCCGAGGCCAGAGGAAACACAAAACGTCAGTTGTGCTCCAGGTAAGAAATTATGCTTTCCTACATAGAATCACGCGAAGGCTGACCGCTCCAGCTGGGATTACAGTGACACATGCCTCCAGTAAGAGTCTGCCTATCCTCACTTCTGGTATTAGGGGAAGACGTGCATCAACCGAGCACCTGGCCATCTACACTTACAGGGTCGTATTATGGAAAGTGTCCCAGGGGCACAATGAACATGGTTGCCCACTTTACGTGCCCTGGGGCACTTTGGTATTACTGAAGGGGCCACAGACGTTTGTGCTGCCCTTTTTGTAATACAGATAGTGCTTGCGCCAATATAGTGCCAATGCTATCACCAGAGTGTGTTCTCTCGTTTGCATGGGACGCAGGCGCACAGGCAAAGAAGCTGTCAGGAGGTGTGCTGACAGTGCGCCTCCTGAGAGCAGGCCTCTGGAGGGGGAAATGGGCGCCATGGACTCCTAGGGGTCCCCTTGTTGGCCGGTGCAATCACTCACTGCACCTACCTTTAAGGGGATCTCTGTCTACTTTTAAAAGTGCAGACTTGGGTCTGTCACTTGCCCAACATGGGTCTAACTCAGAACTGACATGGGCCTGTCTCATATCTGACATTCTGTTGCAAATCTGACATGGGTCTCTCACATGACTGTCATGGATCTGTCACATGTCTTTCTCACTGTCCAACATGAGTGTCATACCACTGCCCAATGTTGTACATCTGTCACCTCCTGCACTGACACTCCCGCCTTCACCCCAAACACAGCAGCACAGCAAGATCCAGACCCCAGGACACTTGGTACACGAACACTCAGACGGATGAATCACCACTGCAAACAACTGGAGAGCAAATGAAGAACGAGCCAGGACAATGTAGACAGGAGCACCTTTCAAATCCACCTTGAGACAAGTCCACCAAAGGAACTAGACCACCAAACGTGCCGCTCCGGTGGATCGCATCAATACCAGCACCAACAGAAGCAAAGAAATGTTCACCGTTGTGAAGGATTTGACCTCACAGGCGGCTGCCTCCAACTCAATCACCCCTTCGCAGGACCTCTGCAACACTCGTTCAGTTCTTCAGCAACAAAATCACCACTATCTACAGCAACTTTAACCCTCAAATGTACCAGACAGATCTCTCCAAAGGCCTCCCGATCTCATCCAAATAACTTCTGCTCGCCATCACCCCATAAGAACTGCTCCCAGCGTGAAGTCAATCAACTCGGGAGCCCCATCAGAACCCTGCCCCCACCACAACATCTCCAGAGTACTGCATTCCATCAGCACCATGCTCACACTCATTCTGAAGGCTTCCTCCTCTTCCACGACCTTCCCAGATGCTTGGAAATAGGCACTGGTCCTCCCACTGCTGATGGAACCCCGCACTGCCCCGTCAATGCTTACCAACTGAAGACCAATCTCCCTGCTACTGTTCCCGCCCAAGATCTTTGAGAAAATCATCAACAAACTCCTCACTGAATACCTCAACGACCACAAACTTCTCAACATCACTCAGTCTAATTTCAGACCCAACAACAGCACAGAAGCTGCCATCATCGCTGCCACAGATGACATCCGCATGACTCTGGATGGAGGAAACATGGCGGCCTCATTCTCCTGGAACACTCTGCAGCATTTGGCACAGTCTCCTACCCCTTCCTCATCCAAAGCCTGCACAACATTGAAATCTAAGGACACACAATCTGATGGATCTGCTCTTTCCTGATTGGATGGACGCAGGCAATTAGCCTGATACCTCGGATGCAGGTGACCTCATCTGCAAAGTTCTGCGAGGATCCTCCCTGAGCCTGACCCTCTGCAACGCAGAAATGATCTCTTTAGCCAGCATCATCCACTCTCCCAACATCCTCTCCTATGCCAACAACACACATCTCAAGCCCTCCCTCACAGACCAGAATGACTGAAATCACCCACTGGATGAAGTCCGGTTGTCTAAAGCTGACAAGACTGAAATCATGATCTTCGTGAAGAGCACTTCACCAGGGGGCTTTCCGTGGTGGGCAATAGTTTTTGGACTGACACTCACCCCCACCATCCACACCAAGAACCTCTGGCTTGTCATCGACAGCAAACTCAACATGACAGCTCAAGTCAATGCCGTCACAACCTCATGCTTCCATACCCTGAAGATGCTGAAGATGATTTTTGAACGGCTCTCAATCAGCAGCAGCAAAACCGTCATGCACACCCTGGTGACAAGCAAGCTGAACTACGAGAACATCCTCTATGCCAGGATCAACAAAAAACTCACAGAGGCCTGCAGACTATTCAGAACTCTAAGGCCAGTTACGCTCAAGCTCCCATGCCGAACTCACATCATTCCTCACCTGAAGGACCCCCTCTCGTTTTCCATACACAAACGAACACAATTCAAACTCCTCACCCACACTTTCAAAGCATTACATCGCACTGGCCCAGCATGCCTCAACAATTACATCTGCTCAAAGAAACCTTCCAGACACCTCTGCTCGTCCGCACTCCTTGCTCAAATCCCACAGACACGAAAAACCATATCTGTCAGTCACACCTTCTCCTACTTCACTCGTAAAGTGTGGAAGGACCTGTCACTACACATAAGAACCTCCCCTCACTTCTTGAATGCAACAATAAGATGAAGACCTGACTTTTCGAGTACTCCCACTAGTCCATAGGTTTGGTTAGACTCGAACCTTCTCAGGGCCAGAACAGTGCCGTCTACAAATCTGCATAACATGGCATACCACATGGATGTCCAACATGCGTCCTTCATTTGACTAATGTGGGTCTGTCACATGACTGACATAAGTATGTCTCATGAGCGACAAGAGTCTGTTATCTATCTGACATTACCTGAGTGTCCAATATTTGTGTATCAAAGGAATCCTTGGTACTGTCTCTCATTGTAACATGCAAAACATTCCTGTAGCAGTACTGCCAACCACTGAGATGTAATATCACACATCGGTGCTCGTTTATGTAAACTATTTCCCTGTTTTTTTACATTTCTTTTCATTCAGCAGCCTTCCAGTCAGAAGAAAGAAGTGTGAACAGGGGAGAGACCAGTACATCCACGGAGTGTAAGACGTTTACTGACAATTTCATCCTAAATCAACAACACGATCTCCAGACAACAGAAAGACGCTTGACCAGCAGTGAGTGGGAGAAGGCATATAGGACTAAGATCTTTTTTGCGGCACATCAGAGACCCGACAAAGGGCTGAGACCCTTTCCCTGCACAGACTGTGAAAAACGCTTTACTCTAAAGTCTGATCTCGTAATTCACAGAAGAATACACACAGGAGAGAGGCCGTTTCAGTGCACTGACTGTGGGAAAAGCTTTACTAAAAAAGCAAATCTCCTAAATCATCAGAGAACACACACCGGAGTGAGGCCATTTCCCTGCACAGAATGTGGGAAGAGGTTTACTGCAAAGGGAGATCTTCTAAGACACCAACAGATACACACTGGAGTGAAGCCCTTCAAGTGCACGGAGTGTGAAAAGAGTTTTAGGTTGAGAACAGCTCTTACACAACACCAAAGAATACACACAGGAGTGCGGCCCTTTAGCTGCACCGAGTGTGCAAAATGTTTCACTGATAAATCTCCTCTATTACGGCATCTAAAAATTCACAAAGGGATTAGGCCCTTTCACTGCACAAACTGTGAGAAATGTTTTATTGATAAGACAGCTCTGTTACAACACCAAAGAATTCACACAGGAGTGAGACCTTTTAACTGCACTGAGTGTGATAAGAGTTTTACTTTGAAACCATCCCTCATACAACACCTACGAATACACAGAGGTGTAAGACCCTTCAAGTGCACGGTCTGTGAAAAGAGTTTCACTCTGAGCACAACTCTAATACAACACCAGAGAACACACACAGGAGAGAGGCCTTTTAATTGTACTGAGTGTGAGAAGAGTTTCACTGCAAAACAATCTCTTTCACGACATCGGAGACTACATGCGGAGAAGAAAGATGGAGTTGGTGTAAAGGAGAGTGCAGCTCCTTAAGGGCACAGATACTTTAATTGTGCTGGCAACATCCCGTTTTCTGCTGACATTCATTGATCTTATGTAATGCACTGACGTACAGCATCGTTGTTGGCCCTTAATTCATTCGGAGACCGATCTTCTGACGTTTGACTTCTCCTTATGTGGTAAATAAATAAATAATACCCTATTTTTGACTAGGCATATAGCATAACAGATAGCTCAATAAATAAGAGTCAAGATTCGAGGTAGTAGGAGTTTCTGCAGGTTTAATACAGCATAAGGACAGGATCAGGACGACCTGCATAGGATGACCCAGCAGCTGCTGGGACCGGGTCTGGGATGAGCGCGCTAACTTTTAATAACAATACATGAGCATTTATACATAGCGCGAACACATAGCATTACATTGCAGTAGGCGTAGCAGTGGGTGGAGCAGAAGGCGTGACGCGTAGCAGTCGCGAAAGATAACAGTAAAAGTAGGTGTAACTGGGCGTATACATAGACATGTGGTGCAAACGTAACAGAATATGTCATGAATGGGCGGAAACATAGGAGGGGGCTACCTAAGGAGCCGGGACCTCTAACCTGGTGGTGCACGCAAACTGGCAATGACGTATTACTAGGAGAAGCTGGGGGCTATGAACTCTGTGCTAGGAGCAGAGACTAAAGTCTGGAGGGTCGGAGCGACATGTACCTAAACCCTATCTAGTATCTGATGTTTAGGGAACATGTTGATATAAACTAGAAGTCATGAGGGGAAAGGCTAACTTGATTCTAAGACTGGACCATGCATTATTCTACATGTAGTGCGTGATGAAGAATACTAAATGACCATTTAAATACAGTATTTCTCTAACGTGGAGCCGTATAGGCTAGACAATGACGGAAACTATTGATGCAGTTCAGTAGCTTAGGAATGCAGAGAAGGAGGACTGAACTGATAACTGGAACTATAACACACTCTTGGCAGACTCAGAGGCAGAGCCGAGCTGCACCGGGCACTGCGAGGCAGGAAGTAAGTGAAGGGTCGAGGATACAGGTGGGGGCTGTATCGCTCCTTAGCGAGGCTTCAGGAGACAGGAGCTGAATCTAGGGTCCGGGCCCTTTTGAGGCCTAGGAACGGGGACTTTATAATGAAATAACGTGCACACTGAGAAACGTGGCAACGTAACTTTACATAGGCCTGATATTCGTAGTATTCACGAGGACTGGAAACTGGCATACTAGAGGTGGACACAACTGTAATTGCGTCATTAATCGGACATGGGGAATAACATATGCATATTGGTCATGCACACATAACATATGATGGATGACACGTAGGGACACAGAACATGGCAAAATTTACTTTTCCACATTCCCTCCTTGTCACTACGTTTCCATCAGGAAACATCAATATTCATGATACCATCTATCATTTCATACAGTATCATTTGCTCGTCTCGAATTGTCTTGGAACGGGATTTAGAACGGGGCTTGGGACTAGGAATACAAGAGGTAGCACAAATGCCGCAAATCGCAGGGCCACATTGTATACAGAGGCAGCAGCTAAATATGATCGCTACTGCAATACCTAGAAAGGACAGGACTTTCCATCCCCATGCGGAAATTATATTCCAGAACCAACCGGACCATGTCCAGGTGCCTGGATTTTGATGTAACAGATGGGCAATTTTATGGAGTCTGGTTATAGCTGAATAAACAGACGGCGCGTTATTTGGAATGAAAATGCAACAACTAGATCCGAGGACTCTACAGGCCCCGCCCCTATCGGCCAGTATGACGTCAAGGACGAGACGATTCTGTAAAACGACAATTCTCATAAAGGATTGCTCTTCGGTTAAGTTACCTAGAGCGGAGGCAGTCTCATCTACTACTGCTTCAAGGGTTCTTGTTAACCTACGGATTAGCTTACTATTTACAACTGTACCTAAATAAGGGAACACACCTTTATCAATATCAATAAATTGCTCTGCGGCGGTTTCAGTATAATCGACAATCGGGAGATTTCTCTTGTGTCTAGTATGTACTAGGAAGGAATTCCTATGGTAGTCAGGTGGGGCTAGAAAAACGGGTGGCAGTAGGAAGGCAATGTAACAGGTTCCCTCCCAATCGAGGGGCAGACGAACATATGCAGTTTGACCACAAAGAAAATAAGAATGACGTGAGGCTTTAAAAATAGATTTCCCACTGTCACTATACTGGATAACAGTAGTACATTCACTATGGCCTACTTGTACAGAACCCTTATTTCGGACACATAATTCGCCTTTGACTGGTAGTACTGAAATAGCAGGTGAGTCTGGAGTAGTATCAGACTGAACATTCAGGACCATGAAATTCGACGAATAATTACCTAAATTATAAACTTCATTTTCTAGATCTAAACCTGTTCTGTGGGGGAAACCTTGCTTGTCTGGGAAACATGTACTGTTAAGAAAAGACATATCTGTTGAGGATGACGTTAACGTGGACCATGCTCCACACGAACCATTATGTGAGAATGGATAAGGAAAGAGTGGCAGAACTCCCTTCGGGGTCTGGAAAGGGGGGAGTCGACCACACACCCAACAATTAGTGGCATTGCTGGTCTGGTGTGAATAATGTAACATACGGATAAATGAATTATTACGCATAGCGAGGCGGTATGAATATTCGTGAGGAGGCAGATCACTAAACGTGTGCTCTACTGTAGCATTAGCAGACTTATTTACATGAGGAACTGAGAAACACAGGAAAAGTGCGTAGCTAGTGCAGGAAATCATTATGCTGATGAATAATATGAAACTTAGAAAAACGATACATTGAATTGAGTTTTGACTGACTCTCTCACTATGGGGGTCTATTTTATACATGTCAGAAACAGTCTAACCGTTTCACCTAGGGGAGGACTTATACAATCAAACTGGCTGACTTATTTTACTAGACCGGAGCTTTAACTTATACTCCTGCTGCGGAGTTTTCTCTATCAGGGAAGGGGTTGTAACAATGTCTTTTGCGGGACAGTCCTTAAGAGCAATGTCTTGGCAGTCTTTAAAATCCTGGGACTCCTTGGAAATGTTTTTAGAAACGGGTTTCAATCCATTGAAAAGTTTTACATGAGAAAGGTGGACCCACCCCTTCCTGCCTTCCAGCTTGACGGCAGTACGGGTGGTCAAGAGGACCTGACGTGGCTCCTTCCAACGAGGTTCCAGCGGACTTGATCTGTCAAAATTCCGGACCATCACAAGGGAACCTGGAACGATTTCATGCGGTGCCACCTCGGTATTGTCTGGAAATGCGGCAGCAACCTGTGAACGACATGAGTTGAGGGCAGACATCAAGGAAGCTAGGTAATCTGTCAACATATTACATGAAACATCGGTAATACTTCGGGGTCTAGGAGTACCCCACATGTTAGGGGGGCGGCCGAATACGACCTCATACGGGGACAGACCTGATCTAGAATGTGCGACCATACGCATATAAAATAAAGCGACTGGCAGAGCTACTAGCCAGTCCACACCTTTTTCTTTACAGACTTTTGCAATACGGATTTTTAGGGTCTGATTATGTCTCTCGACTAGACCGGCTGCTTCGGGATGGCGTACACAATGGAACTTCCACTGGTACCCTAACAAAAGGGAAACGTGCTTCATGAGTTCAGATGAGAATGGCTGACCGTTATCAGAATATACGACTCTAGGAAGTCCATACCTAGGGAAAAACTCACGAACCAACTGCTTGGCAGTGGTCGCGGCTGTGTAATCTGGGACTGGATATGCTTCTGTCCACCTGGACAAAGCGCATACAACTACAAGGACATACTTGAAACCTCGACATCGCTCCATCTGAATATAATCCATCTGGAGGACCTCAAAAGGGTGGTCAGGGGGCTGGAAACCACCTTGTTCCACCGGGACACTTTTACCTGGATTAAACTGACAACATATCATACAGGTACGGACTTTCTGCTTGGCTGCAGCTCGTAAATGCTTGTTGAACCAAATGTTCTGGATACTGTCTAACATAGCTTTTTCTCCTAAATGTGCGGGACTATGTGCGGTATTAATAATGACTTGAACCATAGAGTCGGGGAGAAACCATGTGGCTCTACCCTTCGTTAACCATCCTTGATCTGTCTGGACCCCTCCTTGTTCAGACCATTTCTTGATTTCTTCGGGAGTAGCATGTAACTGGATATCTATGACATCTTGTGTAGGGTCCTTAATTGTCATACATGTAGTCGGATCTGGAGTATGTGTCTGTGTCGGATTAGCTTGAATGTCTGGAGTCTGTGCTGTAAGCTTGGCTGTGCGATCTGCTAGATCATTACCTTGGGAAATAATGTCAGTAACTTTCGTATGTGCTTTACATTTCATGATAGCAACGGATGTCGGTAAATGTATGGCATCTAACAGGGCTTGAATAAGGAGACCATGCTGAATCTTGGTTCCATGAGAAGTCATAAAACCTCTCTCCTGCCAGAGCACTCCGAAGTCGTGTACAACTCCGAATGCGTAACGTGAATCTGTGTAAACATTAACTTTCAGGTTCTTGGCGTGTATACAGGCTTGTGTCAGAGCAACTAGCTCTGCTGCTTGAGCGGACAGGGTGTCAATACGGTGTGTTTCAATAACTTCGGTGTCGGTAGTCACTGCATACGCGGCGACTAGTTCTCCTGTACTAGTTCTCATACATGAACCATCCACATAGAGTGTCAGATCGGGATCTGGTAACGGAATGTCTGTCAGGTCTTGTCTTGGCTTTGTCGTAATGTTAACTACTTCCACACAGTCATGTGGGTCAGGGTTCAAACTGACTGATGGTAACAGTGTAGCAGGATTCAGAACGTTGCAGCGTCTAATTTCTATGTGTGGCTGGAACAGTGTCAATTCATAACCTGTTAAACGTGCAATTGTCAAGTGCTGAGTTTGTGTTCGGTTTAAAAGAACTTCCACGGAATGTGGAACTTGTACTGTCAGGGAGTGTCCTAAAACTATGGAATCACTTTGTCTGATAGCTAGTGCTGTGGCTGCAACTGACTTGAGGCATGCAGGCAACGCCTGGGCGACTGGATCTAGTGTGCTCGAAAAATAAGCACAGGGCTTGTATTGTCCTGCTTGATCTTGTGTAAGAACAGATAATGCTGTACCTTCACGTTCAGTAACGAAAAGTGTAAAAGGCTTACTGTAGTTCGGTGTAGCTAGAACTGGAGCTTGGCATAGGGCTTTCTTTAACTCGTTGAAACTAAGTGTGTGTTCAGATGTCCAAGGGAGGACAGTCGATACGGCTGCCTCCTGTGTCGTTAACTGTATCAGTGGCTTGGCTAGAAATGCATACTGGGGAATCCATTGTCTACAATAAGAAGTAAGGCCGATAAAGGCACGTACCTCCTTCTGGGTTCTGGGCTGGGGAAGACTCGCTATTAACTGGATACGGTCGGGTGTCAACTGCCTACCCCTCTTGGACAGCAAGTGTCCTAAGTATACCACTTGCTGGACACAGAATTGAAGCTTCGAAGGGGACACCTTGTGCCCCATCTCGGCTAGGAAATACAGAACTGTAAGGGATGCTCGCTCGCATGCACGTTCAGAACGGGCTGTGATCAGTAGATCATCGACATACTGGAGCAGGGCAGTGTCAGTTGGCATGTGAATATTGTCTAGTTGTCTCTTAAGTGCTTGACTGTAAATACTAGGACTTTCTGTAAAACCTTGAGGAGCGCGTGTGAACATATAGCTCCTTCCATTTAAACAAAATCCGAAAAGAAACTGGCTGTCTGGATGAATTGGAACACTAAAAAATGCATTCTTGAGGTCTATGACAGTGAAGAACGTGGCTTCGGAATCAATAGCAGTTAACAGGGAAGAGATATCTGGGACAACTGGGTACTGAGGAATAATACATTTATTAAGCTCTCGTAAATCAATCACTAATCGATATACTGGGGGTGCATTTGGATCCGTACGTTTCATGACTGGAATGATCGGAGAATTACATATGTTGGAGTCAGTTTCTACAACTACTCCTTGAACAATGAGCTCGTCAATAATTTTGGATAAGGCTGCTACAGCCTCAGGTGGCAATCTGTACTGTCTGATTCGTGGTAACACTACACCTGGCTTGAGAGTCACACGATAGGGTGTGATTTGCATATAACCTACATCTGTTGGACCTTGTGCCCATAGATGCTGTGGAACATTAGACAGTCTGGAATCAAAATCTCGTAATACATAGTGACCCTTAAAGTCACGTAGGAACAGACGTATTCCCTCTGGGGAACAGCAAATAACTGCACCTAATTCTTTCAGTGTCTTAATGCCTAATAGATTTTCTGGACATGACTTAGTAAGTAACAGATCAGTAGTACGGGACAATGGACCTACTTCTAGAGTAACTGGCTTTGAAATCTCATTAACTATTGGTTTTCCTGAAAATCCAAGGGAAACATTTCTTGAGCCTGAGAGCGGAGCCCCTGGAACTTCGGCATGACTAATTGTGGTCCTACTTGCCCCTGTATCGATCAAAAACTTTCTGTCTTTCCCTAATACTTGACTGTGAACATAGGGACCTTCTTGATCTACAGGTATCTCGATGAGAGGCAAGCCTACCTCCCTCTCTAGGCTGTTTCATGAATATGGCTGGTACTCTGGATACTCGGACTGAGCATACTGGTACATCTGCGATGTGACATGCTGTGTTGCAGCAATAGGCTGCGGTACTGTAACTGTCTGTGGTGCATTCTGTGACTGAGGAATCTGTGAAACTTGTTCTTGTCTAGGCGGACGTGGTCTTTCTTTAGTCTTACCAGTAGCTATGTTGTGTTTCAGAACTGCACACTCGTTTATAAAATGACCTGGCTGTTTACAATAATTGCAAGTCCCTTTAACGGGAGCTGCAGGATGACTGGCTTGATTCGGACCCCTCTTCTGACTGTCTTGAGGAACAGATTGTGCAACTAGCACCTTCATTTTCGTGTCTTTCATACGTTTTCTTTCGTGTTCTTGCTCTTCCCTGATTCTATTCTGGTGATACTGGAGCATCTGGAGCATCTGGGACGGAGTATTTGCTTGCCAGGTGCTTTCGACTTTCAAAACTCGATTTTTAATTTGTGGGCTTGAATTCTCGACTAATTTAGTAACGAAAAGGTGAGGGTATGACTCACTACTTGTCTTGAGACCACTGTTGATACTGAAACATTTTTCAAACCTAGAAAAAAAATCACTAATATCTTCGTCTTGTTTCTGTTTACAGGCTGAGATTGCATCCCAGTCTTCCTTTCTCGTTGTCAATAATCTGGGTAAAACTTGAATCAATAATTCTGGTAATTCTTTACATTTATCTCCAAGACCGGTACCTGGTACTCGTGCCTTGTCTTCAGCTTCTAGAGCTGCCCAATCGATCTTTTTCTCTCCCACCTCCCATTCTTTTTCCTTTAACTTTTCATACACCCCTGCGGGTAACAGGACCTTTAACATTTTAATGATATCTGGGTAAGTATATTCTCCCATACGGAGCATGTCTTTTAATTCTCTATGGAACCCCGCTGGATCTTTGTCATGACAGGGAATTAATTTCTTCATTTCAAGAAGTTCCATCTTTGATATTGGAGTGTATACAAACACTCGTTGCATTTCGCCACCCGTCCCTCTGACTGGGTGGACTTCTCGTAACGGATTCTGTCTGTCTATGTAAAACGGTTTACTTTCTGGGGGTGAGACATGAACAAAATGCAGGTTCAGAAACGTTCTATATTTGTGGCGCTGTTCTAGAATGACACTAATTAAATCGGTACCTAGACCTCTCCATTTGTACTGGAGTAACTCGTTCAGAACATCATGTAACGGACCTGGATCAGAGTGTTGACCCTCATACAGAGTAATGAGGTGCTGAATCATATACATACCCACCAGTCGCTGCTCGGCTGGGGGCAGTTTCAGAAACATTTGTGCCACTATTTCGTCTGGAAAAGTGGTAGAATCAGTAATCCATCGGACTGCTGATCGGGCTATTTCTTGTTCATGCATAGTACTTAACTCACTATAACCGATTCGTGATTTCAGAATGTGATCGGTAGCTTGGAACACTTGTTCTAGAGAACCTTGTTCTGGTACTGAATGATGAAAAATAGACTTGTGTTCTAGGCGTAAATGGCGATCTGGAAATCTAGATTTTCCTACATACGCTATTCTGGCGGGATTCTCGTCCTCTTCTTCTTCGGGATCAGAGATACTTTCTTTCTCGCTTACTTGTGCTGCTTTACGCTGTTCGTGTATCTTTATTATCTCTTTACGGATTTTCTTGTACATACTCTCCATAGCACCGACGGTCTTGTGCTTACCCTCGGCTATATTATCACTCCACCTTGTCAGGATTCTCATTTCGGCGGAATCTTTAGACGGGTAGTCTTGTTCTCTTATTAGACAATTGATCAGGAACTTTAATATCATGAGCTGGATCTCGGCTTTCCTTTGAGACATAGTCTCGCTAATACTTTCTGGATCATCCCCTGTACGGATGAAACGATATATTCTGTCTAGATCTTCTTTCATATTCGGTAAGGTGACTAGATACTCGGCCACCTTTCTTACGCGGAATGAATATAAAACCATATTATCCTCGCCTGGGACTGGATCATAACAACATTCGGCAAGGGATTTTCTTATTTCTGCAACAGACTGATATCTAGGCGTACGCTGTGATGCTTGTGCATGTAATTCGGCTAACGTTAAACGCTTGTGTGGCGGCGGGGTTTGAGGAGGACCTCCTCCTGCGGTCCCTAAACTAGAATCATCGACGGACATTCTTCGTGGCGGAGCGGGAAGTTGAAATGCTGGCTGGACCGGGGGTACCGTAACAGGTACTCCGGTGTCTGGAAGAGCGGGAAGTGCCTGATTTACAGGGACTGGCGGAGCGCGAACAGGATTTGTATATTCTGGGACTGTGTCGTCCAAATAGGACGAAATAAAAATATCAGCTGCGGTCTGTTTGTGACGTAGCTTGGTCGGAACTAATGGTGGCGGGAAATTACTGGATGCCTCTGGGGTCGCTTTTGGCAAGCCCTCGGCAAGAAGAGGATACATACCCTTAATAAGGGCATGCCTCTGTCTGTCTGACTGTTCGGCTTTGACTTGTTCACCTATCTCGATTAATTCTCTTTCTTGGGCTCGTTCTTGGGATCCTCTACTTAACTCTGACTTTCTGACTTCCTTTTCGGTTCTTCTATGCTCTTCTTTACGCCATAACTCGATGGCATCTTTCTGTGACTGTCTGGCTTTCTTTTTCCATAATGCTTCTTCTACTCGCATGATACATTCGGCATCCCATGTACCCGATACGGGCCATCTATACTTTTCTTCTAACCGTTTGGTATACTCTACCCATAAATCTAGATACAATATGGCGCTTATGCCATGTTTCTGATACATAAAATGACCTGGACTGTCCCTAGGCGGAACAGGAACTGCTGCTTCCAGCAGACCCTTTCTAGTTTTTAACTGACGTAACTTGGAAAATATAGGCATGACTGAACTGTAATCTGGACACAATACAATACACAATAAACACGAAATCACGTCACACTCATACCACAACATTACAATACATGAAGAACATTATAAATAACAGTTTGAACAGAATATTACCTGGAATACTGAGAGCAGAAATACAAGAATTTTCTCGAGAACGGAACAGACTAGAATTACTGGATGCACTGCTGTAACAGTACGGAACATACCGGTCCCATAAAGGAACGCATCAAGACCCGTATCCACCTAGGTGAACACTTCGTTTGTGAGTCTGGGCACCACCAACCCACGGACCAGGAGTCAATTTAGATTGGTCCTGTCTAGATACTACCCCAGCAATGGTACTCACCGGGCAGCACGGAACGGAAGGCCTTGGACTGGACTGGACTGCTACGACGACGGACGGACTTCGGACTTCAGTTACGGGTGGGCCTCCGGATACCTCGGACCTTGGACTCTCGGCTTGGGCTCTGGTCGGGACTCGCCGCGTTCCTCCACCGTCTCGTTTGGATGCTGGACCGCCTCCTCCGTCTCCTCCGTGGGCCTGAGGGATACTTGGAGCAGAAATATCTGCCAGTGCACGGTATGGTTCCGTCACGACTGCAGAGGGTCAGGGGGTCGGCGTGGCTTCACCGACGCGTGGGGAAAGGGCAAGTCCCTATTCGGGCGCCATTATGTGGTAAATAAATAAATAATACCCTATTTTTGACTAGGCATATAGCATAACAGATAGCTCAATAAATAAGAGTCAAGATTCGAGGTAGTAGGAGTTTCTGCAGGTTTAATACAGCATAAGGACAGGATCAGGACGACCTGCATAGGATGACCCAGCAGCTGCTGGGACCGGGTCTGGGATGAGCGCGCTAACTTTTAATAACAATACATGAGCATTTATACATAGCGCGAACACATAGCATTACATTGCAGTAGGCGTAGCAGTGGGTGGAGCAGAAGGCGTGACGCGTAGCAGTCGCGAAAGATAACAGTAAAAGTAGGTGTAACTGGGCGTATACATAGACATGTGGTGCAAACGTAACAGAATATGTCATGAATGGGCGGAAACATAGGAGGGGGCTACCTAAGGAGCCGGGACCTCTAACCTGGTGGTGCACGCAAACTGGCAATGACGTATTACTAGGAGAAGCTGGGGGCTATGAACTCTGTGCTAGGAGCAGAGACTAAAGTCTGGAGGGTCGGAGCGACATGTACCTAAACCCTATCTAGTATCTGATGTTTAGGGAACATGTTGATATAAACTAGAAGTCATGAGGGGAAAGGCTAACTTGATTCTAAGACTGGACCATGCATTATTCTACATGTAGTGCGTGATGAAGAATACTAAATGACCATTTAAATACAGTATTTCTCTAACGTGGAGCCGTATAGGCTAGACAATGACGGAAACTATTGATGCAGTTCAGTAGCTTAGGAATGCAGAGAAGGAGGACTGAACTGATAACTGGAACTATAACACACTCTTGGCAGACTCAGAGGCAGAGCCGAGCTGCACCGGGCACTGCGAGGCAGGAAGTAAGTGAAGGGTCGAGGATACAGGTGGGGGCTGTATCGCTCCTTAGCGAGGCTTCAGGAGACAGGAGCTGAATCTAGGGTCCGGGCCCTTTTGAGGCCTAGGAACGGGGACTTTATAATGAAATAACGTGCACACTGAGAAACGTGGCAACGTAACTTTACATAGGCCTGATATTCGTAGTATTCACGAGGACTGGAAACTGGCATACTAGAGGTGGACACAACTGTAATTGCGTCATTAATCGGACATGGGGAATAACATATGCATATTGGTCATGCACACATAACATATGATGGATGACACGTAGGGACACAGAACATGGCAAAATTTACTTTTCCACACTTCAACAGAGTGAACTATAATTTTGCAAGCATTACATTTAATTTTGTACTACCCTAGGTGGTCTTTGAACTAACTGGCTCATTAGACATATTTTTTTATCTGCTGTGTCTTACTAGGGAATAATTGCATTTAAACCAGTATTTCCCTGCCTCTTGCAGTGCAGGTAAAAAACATTTCTTTGTTCAGAATTCTTTTAAAGAATTACAAAATGGGAACTTTGGCAGTTCCTGATAATCTTGTAATGGAAACAATCACACCTTGATTTAAATTTATATAATTAGTTAAGAAATTAATCAGTTTATAAAGTACATTTCAACCATGTATGTATAATGTATTGCAAATATAAAATGCACTGAAAATACTCTCTTCTTTTTTTATTTGTAATAGGACTTCCCTAGTATAATATATTTGTTAACATTACCAGTAAACATTGACAATTTTCCACTGGCCCAAATCCACAGTAAATGGATATACATTAGATTTCACTTTTGCCTTGAACCTGACATGCTGTAGAATATGTCATATAAGTATCACAAGTACATTACTAATATCACACGTACATTATAAGTATCACACGCACATTACAAGTATACAAGTATTTCACATACATTACAAGTATTCAAGTATTTCACATACATTATAAGTATACAAGTATTACATGTACATTACAAGTATTACACGTACATTACAAGTATTACACGTACATATCAAGTATACAAATATTTCACCTACATTACAAGTATATAAGTACTTCAGCTACATTACAAGTATTACACGTATATTAAAGGTATACAGGTACTACATGTATATTTGAAGTATACAAATATTACACGTACATTACAAGTATACAAGTATTTCACGTACGTTACAAGTATTTAAGTATTACACGTACATTACAAGTATAAAAGTATACTGTGTGCAGAAATCTATCTTATTGATGTGGGAGTCGCCGAGTGATCTTTCACCTAGCAACATCCATGGCTACTGGTCTGCCTAAGGCACAAGCCACACTGTGCACGTAATCCACATTTTCCGGTCATCGGACACGGTTCCTATTAAAATATAGTGGTTGGATGAATCCCCATCACTTCGGAAGAAGAAACTGATAATGGAGGTCATTCAAGGGTATTATTCAAACAGCTGATTTACTGAAGGGAGCGGAGTTCTTGTCCTTCAGTTTGCTCAAAACGTGTGGAATGCACATGTCAGAATGTTGGCAGTGCAAAATATGGACTCCTGTGTTGCAAGAAATTCTTCTGGCATTAGTGAGTGGACCTTAGTGAGAGTAAAATATGTTTCTATATTTGTAAAGATCTTCACAAATGCCTGTATAAGGTGAGTAATAGCTAACCTGTTGCATTTCTAGAGGCAAATTGGTGGGATTTTGTATGTGTAGTCATTATTTATCTGATCATCTTCATTGTCTGTTTCTGTAGTACACAGGGATAATATACCAAGGAGATTCTTACAGCAGAACCCATTTTTCAGGAAGATTTGGATGCCGGCACTGATAAAAACAGTAAAATTATGTTTTTTCGGTCTTGTTCCAGAGAGGCCTCACTGTGATGTTATAAACACGTACTTATGTCGACGCACACAAATAATATGAGAGGGACCAAAATATATCTTTGTGAACGATAATAGATAATATTCCAGAATTATTCCTCTTGATTCAGTCGTAATCAGTGCCTGCAAGTCTTTCATTGTGCAGCTGTTTTTCAGGGCAGCAGTTAATTTTTGAAACAACTGTTCTCTATTGCTGAAATGATCTCAATCGAACCTGTCATATAATGTGTCTGGCTAAACAGAAACATCCTGGAGATATACTCTTCGTTAACTACAACTATATCGTCTGAAGGACAAACCAAGATGAATCGGTTAAAGGCAGTAATTCTATGTGAGTGCAGGACGAATGTCATTACACTTTAACACTCTCAAGAATGCCTTCTTACATTATAATAGTGAAGATGTGTCCTTTCCTACATGTTCTCCATGTGCATATGGACAGATGCTCACTTAATTTCCCACAGAGAGCAGGGCACTGATTCGACTGTGACACATATGGGGCTTACAGGTCATGTGCACTCTTTTGAGTCAAACAAGTTGGCTACTGTGGTGATTGATAGCTGGGTCTGGTGGCTTAATAGACAAATGCATCCTCTGTAGGGGCCTGTGTTTGACCTCATGGTCATAGGTTCAAATCCCGGTGGGTCCACCCAGCCTTTACTCTTTCTGAGTTTGATCAAATGAGTACCATTGAGTTGGGTAACAATAAACCTCCATTATTCAGTGCCAAGAGGCCCTTCTGGGTGAACGCACACTTTACAAATACACACTCTGTTATTGACATTGCGGACCAGGAGAGTGACTGGGATGATTCACAAAATCTGCTTGTGGAGTAGCAGGCTAGTGATTTGATCGCAAGCTGAGCACAATAGTTTTGCTTCCCAGGTGACGTGACTCAAACTGCGGCTCCAGGAGATGCGCAGGGAAATAATCCTGTTTCAGCAATGAAGGTGTTGAATGCCTCTTTACCAGCCATAGAAGTGGAACTGCGGACAAACTTCAGGAAATCCGAAGGTTAACCTAAGAATCAGAACAATACCGAGCACAGGGAGAACCTTGGCCCTTGTCCCTTCTTTAGCACCTTAGACACAACCAGGGCCCTACATTGACTCTGTCTCTTTTGAAACAGGTCATCCACCTCAAGTGTTTCTGAGCCCTTGACTACAGCTCCTCATCCCAATCAAGTCACTGCCATAACCTGTGGCTTTAACTCTGCTCCCCCCGAGGGGATGGTCATTAATAGACATAAGCACTGAACTGACCCACCCACGCGTGGAATCCACTGGGAAACATCATTAACAACGCGGACAGTACACCGCGATGCTGTAACATCGCGGTCGTTACAATGACCACGATGTTACCACGCTATGCCATTACAACGCAAGTCTTTACATCGACTTGCGCTAGATGGCGTGCTAACATTAAAAATAGTGTAGTTTACTAACCCAACACCTTCCCTACTGATAAGTGGACTAGAGTTGGAATAGTAAACTTTTATTATGTTAGCACGCCACCTAGCGCAAGTCGATGTGAAGACTTCCGTTGTAAAGGCATAGCGTGGTAACATCGCAGTCGTTGTAACGACCGCGATGTAACAGCACCCGTTGTAACAACACGCGTTGTAACATCATACATCTGATCCACAAGCAATTCTTACAAAACACAAATGAGAAATCAATTTACGCTTTTATTTTGGAAAACACCAAAGAAGAAGAAAAGTTTTAGAACAACCTTTGAAGTGCTATATTGGCCAATTTTCAGCTATTTACCGAAAAACAATTTTAGGTATACAAACCGTTTTTAAAGGAAGGATGGAAAAAACAGGTACAATGTTGACTAATAGTCTCAAGACTGAGAAGCTGATAAAACTCTGCTGCTCCTTGAAGGCATAGGATACCTCCAGTATCCCATCATGCCCTGTAGATTGCAGGTGGACCACTAGTTTGTTTTTCAGCTCCTGCTGCAAGAAATCGGGAGCACTGAGCTTCACCTATTAGATGTTTTATTATTTTTTAACCGTGCAAATCTTTGAAAAATGTGTTCTCTCATTTTCTTTCAATACAGGCAGCACATTTTGTTCTGTTTGTTGCCGGTAAAAATATTTTTTCTTCAAAAAATGTTTTTTTAACTGGGATAAATGAGGCTCAAACACACCCTTGTGCAGTTTGTATTGTTCGCCTTCCTTCTTCTCAAAGAATTCTGTAAGATTTCAACGAGGCCTTTTAAAGACCCAGAGAAGATACAACTGAAGGGACTTCCTGGATGATCCACAGAGGCGCGAAGAGGCAGAATCATAAAGATCTGATGGGCATGGACAGGGCGCTTCTTCTACCTCCACTCCTTCCTCTGTTGCCGCGGTTTGCCTATGGGGGATATCCAATGAAAGGTCCCTGTTAGAAATGGGATTTCTGGTCGGCTAGGCTATGTACCTAAGCCAGGAAAACCCCCCCACTCTAGTCAGCTTAAGCCAGATACACAATGAAGATAACCTGTGTTCACCCTCTGGTGACTTGGCGCAGGGCAGGCAGGCTTGTCATCCAAAGCAATTAGTAAAGTATTTGTGCAACACACACACACACAACCACACACACACCCAACCACACACTCACAAGCACCCACACAACCACACACACAACCACACAACCAACCACACACACAACCAACCACACACACAACCACACACACAACCACCACACACACACACCACACACAACCACACACACAACCACACACACACACATCCACACACACACACACAACCACACACACAACCACACACACACACAACCACAAACAACCACAAAAACAACCACACACACAACCACACACACAACCACACAACCACACAGACAACCACACACACACAACCACACACACAACCACACCGTCAGTGCACACTTTCACCAGGCACAGACACCATCAGTCATCAGTGCACGCTTTCACCGGGCACAAACACCACCAGCCGCCAGTGCACGCTTTCACCAGGCACACACACACCACCAGCCGGCAGTGCCAGCTTTCAGCAGACACACACACCACCAGCCGGCAGTGCACACTTCCACCAGGCACACACACACCACCAGCCGTCAGTGCACGCTTTCACCGGTTCCACACACCACTAGCTGTCAGTGCATGCTTTCACCAGGCGCACACCACCAGCCGGCAGTGCACGCTTCCACCAGACACACACAACACCAGCCGGCAGTGCACACTTCCACCAGGCACACACCACCAGCCGGCAGTGCACGCTTCCACCACGCACACACACACCTCCAGCGGTCAGTTCATGCTTTCACCAGGCACACACACACCACCAGCTGTCAGTGCACGCTTTAACCAGGCACACACACCACCAGCCGGCAGTGCACGCTTCCACCAGGTACACACCACCAGTCAACAGTGCACACTTCCACCAGGCACACACACCACCAGCCGTTAGTGCATGCTTTCACCAGGCGCACACACACCACCAGCTGTCAGTGCACACTTTCACCAGGCACATACACCACCAGCCGGCAGTGCACGCTTCCACCATGCACACACACCACCAGCCGTCAGTGCATACTTCCACCAGGCACACACCACCAGTCGACAGTGCACACTTACACCAGGCACACACACCACCAGCCATCAGTGCATGCTTTCACCAGGCACACACACACCACCAGCCGTCAGTGCACGCTTTCACCAGGCACACAACACCAGCCGTCAGTGTACGCTTCCACCAGGCACACACATCACCAGCCGGCAGTGCACACTTCCACCAGGCACACACGCCACCAGCCATCAGTTCACACATCAATTGTTAACGCATCCACAATTAACTATTGTAGCAATCGCAGTATGGCGCACTTTACTTTTAAACATATTCATCTAAAGCGCAGCATGCCACCATTGCTACACAAATAAATACACATTGGAGGAGAGTAGGGTCTGCTTCCTATGGTCACCCCCACTTTTTGCTTTTGCTTTACTGGTTTTCGACTTAGATGTGGCTGTGGGCCTGCTAATCAGACCCACAGCCCAGATGCACTCTCTCTAAATTCACACCATGTACCCTAGGTACATCCACAATTGGGAATTGATTCACCTTGTCAGCCCCTGTAGAAGTGTACCCTAGGTACTCAGGGCATAGGTGTAACCAAGGCCTACCAGGGGCTGCAGCATGTATTATGGCCACTCAAACTGAAACAAATGGCTGATCACTCAGCTGGGGCAAGGTCGTGTAATCACCCTTTGCTCAGGTATAGTATTGCTATATCTACCCTTATATATAGACACACAGTAACCTACAAGTCACTCCTATGGCAGACCTTAACAATCCTGGAGGCAGAGTGCTTGGTTATGTGTGAAATGGTGCTCTAGCATGAGCTGAGCCTGCCTGCAGCTTGCGGAACCATGTCCTTATAGCTGTTCTATGATATGGCCATACCATATACTCTTAAGTGCATTATGAAACTCACGGTTAAATGCTAACTTTGATTTGGCTTTATCCAAACATGTCGTGTAAGGTGTCATACGCTTTGGAATACTACCCTCTTGCCAATTCTGGAGATGGGGGTAGCATTCCACCCTTCTAGAGGGAGAAGACATGTTGCTGACTATCCCGGTTAAAGTTAACCAGAGCCCCAGCGTCACAAAATGGACGCTGCTGCCACAGACACAAGTCTGACCTCCTGCTGCTGGGAGTCCTTCCAGTCACGGAGGTTTGGACAATAGGTTTCCTGCCTGGAGAGGTGCGAGCACCACCCCAGACAGGACTTTGTGTATTGGGACAGTGAGGGCTGAATAGAATGAGACACTGCTTGGGGCACACTAGGTGCTCCATGCATACCCCAGTTCAAACCAGTTGCTGGGGCACTCCAACCCCAGCTCTGGTGCGAAACTGGACAAAGGAAAGGGGGTGTAACCACCCCCCCTTCCTGGTCCCTCCCATAGGAGGGACCTAGAAAGTAATCCAGCCCCTTCTAGTTGTATAAAGGTAGGAGCTGAGTCCTGAGACTTTAGATTAATCCTGGAATCGAAAATTGACACGAAACTCTGGACCTTCGACGTTCTGCTGAAGCTGAAGACTGAAGAATCTCCCTTGTGGCCAAGGAGTGACCACACTGGGCAACCAGGCACCATCCAGCAAATCAACGGCTTGCTTTGTCGACGCTTCCGCCGGAATCCGAGCACAGAGCCTGACAAGACCCAGACTTCCAGACCTCTCTGACCCTCTCTTCACGTCTGCAGCATAGCTGAGATCCGTGGAGGCGACGAGACATGCGGGACCGGACATCTTGAAAAGCCTGCAACTTGCTAACTGCAGCTCCTGAGGTATCCTCGAAGCTGTGCACTGGGGATTGAGAAGCCCCAAATCCGAGCTCAAACTGCACCGAAGATCAGCCCTCCACACTACACGAGTTCTGCGTAGGGCCCTTCTGCTTGTGTTCTGCTCAACGCGGTGTCCGGTTGCTGGCCCGTTAGCTAGTAGCCTCTGTGACGACAAACCTTTTGAACCAACTCACTGGTCTGGTTGCTCCAGATTGGCCCGTTCCTCCCTGCAAAGGTGAGGCACCTCAGACCTTGCTGGTCTGCACCAGAACCCTTCTTTGAATCCTGCGTGGGTTGCCTTTGCCAAGGCTTGTTGACTCCAATCCGGCAGTTGACCCCTCCATCTGCAAGAACCTTCGTGGGACAGCTCGCCTCCAGCACCTGGTCGTCCTCGACGTCTCCTGGTCCGTGTGGCTGAAGAGACAAGCTTCAAGACAGCACCTGATTGCTCCTCGAAGTCGTCTGGTTCCATCCTGGTTCCATCCTGGTTCCACCCGGTCACTGGCTAGTGACCCAGACTCTGTCCCCTCTGATTTCAGGTCCTCTTTATCCTCAATCCACCCTTGGATACACCCGGGCATCTTCCGCCTGGTCGCCTGCAGCATCTTTCTTCACAGGCTCCATAGACTTCTACGACGAAACAGGACACCTTCACACCTATGCACCCGCCGTCCGTGGGTGAGGTAACGCGAGTACTTCGGTGCTCCCAAAGGTCTATGTTTTTAGTTGTTTCCTCCTAGCTAAACCGGAAGTGTCCTAAATCCTTCTTTATCTAACTTCTAAGTTCCCATTGACTTTACATTGACTCCCGCATGTGTGTAAAGACACTGCACGCGCCGCCTGTGGGCCTCCTACTTCTAAACTAAGGGTTCAGATAGTGTAGCCCCAGCGATTTACTAAGCCCTAGGCCTCTCCTTTTCTCGTGACGGAGGACTTATACCACTTTCTTAATATATGGTTTGCTTCGCCCCTAGGGCCTAACTGTAAATTGTGCAACTTAACGTATCCTGATTAAGTAACTTGATATATGTGCAGCGACACTTCTGAGCATGTTAGTGATAAATGGAGCCCAAAGAGCGATATTGTTAGTAAATAAGTCCATTGGTACCCCATCCCGTCTCTGAGCCTTATTCCTTGTACTCTGCTGAATTGCAGTTCTGACCTCCTCTCCGATAAAGGGTGGCAAGCCCGAACAGACGGCTTGAAAATCAACTCTTGCAAAGCCCTGATCACTATTAGGATCAGCAGGGTCGTCATACAACTTGGAGAAGTGCTCAACCCATTTATTGGGAGATATACTTGAGTCCAGGGGAGTGTTCTGACTGTCACTGAAATAAGGGGCATTGACCGTCTTTCAAAATTGACAGTATCTTTTCTATACTGGCCACATACAAGTTCTCCCAGGCTTCTTGTCTAATTGTCATCTTCCTTTTCAGAATGGCTTGCCTATAGTCCGTCTGCCTACCCTTACCTTCTCTCTGTCTCTAGGTACCTCCTTCAAGGTGGTAATAAGTGATGTGTGAGCAGAGGAACATGCATTGTCAAACCCTTTGATGGTACGGCAAATCCCATTGAAAGCTCCCAAGATTTGGCAGGGATCCAGCTTCTCATCAAAACAGCAGTTTCCATTTTTTTCAACAAGCTCTTCTAGCAAGCACTGTGTATGCACTGTGACCCGTTACAAAGGAATCTTCTGTTTTTAGTTAAAACAATTGGACCGATAACAGCTCAACAGTGGTGGGCTACCTTTCCAGTTCCAAAGAAATGACCATAGGATTACTGAGACCATTCTTTAATATCCAAAAGTTATTGACTTATGACTCTGACACATTGGAAGAGCAATGCAATCAATACTACTACCTTGTCCTCTGCCCGAATAGGTAATATGGCCATATGATGGTATAGAGATGAGCAATGACAGGGACAAGCGAATGCTTTGTCAAGATAGCCACTTCTTCGTAGATATTGAGCAGTTCGGCTCTCTCAAGTTCAGGTGAGCAACTTTGCTTGCTGCAGTGCGTTGAGCAAACTCTATGTAAATCTGGATTTAACAATTTTCCGAAGCACAAGCAAATGACATATACATTTGAGAATACACAAAGATATACAGATTGATCTACAAGTTATTATGCTTGTCTTGTGTCTTTATTTCGTTTCACTTGGTCCACTCCCTTATGCCAACGCGTTTCATCATCTTTGGGTGTGTACCCACTACTTCCTCAGGGCTTATGTATCCTGTACACTCCAGATTACTGCCCTTTGCAATTGCAGGCGGTAAGTTGATATTCCAGTGTGAAAGTCCCTTTCCTATTAAAAAGCTTCTCTCTATATCCAATATTTGACCATTTCAATCCGCCAACTAACTCAACCATCCGCTTAAAATAGTAATCCAGGCGGTCTTCCCAAATTTCAATCGTTCATCTTGCACATTGACTTCACTCTTATTCAATCCAAAAATCCGAACAATGATGAGAGATGCGGAACCAATTCTTCCGTCTCAAACTACAGGTCCCTGCAGTACGGGCGGCCTGCGAGTATCCTTGGTCGGCGTCTCGTAGATTCCAAAGACATGTAATCTAGGCCTATGGGCCAGCATCTCCTACGAGTGAAACTTGGACGTGAAACTTAGCGGAGATGCACAATGTGTTTGACACTGTGCAACCCAGAGTGTGTGGAAGTAATATTAAGACAAGTCAATGCATTTTTCCTAGTCACGCAATGCCTTCCTCCACCCACATGCGTAGAGCAGATTTGCTTTTCTTTTTGAAGAGCTCTCTCGATTTACATATAAAACAAAAAATTATTCCTTAGTTTTTTTGGTAAAAGATTAATGATCTTATGTGCTTGATATTGCCATGTTGTATAGCAATACCAACCTTGTACTTCTTGGTGTCAGTTTCGAACAACCTCAAAGCTCCAACTTGATGCACTATTGATAAAAGTTTGTCGTGATAGTTTTTTACTGCAGTATTTTTATAGTGGTTTATGATAAACTTCATGTCGACCAGAAAATAGAGTAATATTGCTTTCGGTGCAGTGCTCTTTGACACAATGACTTTCAAAATTAACTTCTCTTTGTTGTGTAAAGAAATAACGTGGTACGACACTGAACAAATGTACGCATACTCCAGTGCTGTTTTATCTACAAGCCTGTGAGTATCAGCAGCCCAGGGATAATTGAAGTATATGGCATGCTACACAATTCATTGTTATATTTCCCCGGCAGGTGTCAACCAAAGCCATGAAATGTGACAATAGTTTATTCTGCTTTTGAGTGAGGGCAGGAAGGGTGTGTTTAGTACTTCCTGCTAAGCATTTTATAACAGCTCTGGAAAATTAAATATAAATGTGCTTGGGATGCTGAGCAAATGTTCCAGTGACATTTTAAGGGTGCCTTGGACCCCAAATTAACAGCAGAATGTGTCCACTTATCTGTTGATTGGGGAGTAATATGCAGCTATAATGGTTGTGCATTCTGTGCAACTGCATCGGCTGCACTAGTAAATCACTATCCTGCAAGACCGGTTCTTCCTGTCTTTGTATGAATGTGACGTAGAGTCTTTCAAAGTGTGTTGATAGTGTGCAATATGTGACTTCAGTATCAGCAGACATCTTTTCTGAAAGTCGTCAGATCGCTGCGGGCAGACTCCAAGACCTGCATAGGGCAAAGGTAAAGGCAATCATTTAGGTGACTGCTGCCAACAGAGGCCAATAACCCGTTCCCCACACCAGTACCACCAGCGCTGCTACAGGCTGTTTATCATATGTTTACAAGGGCATCAGTTCTCTAACTTGAATCCATGTGCATTCCCTGAACAAACACGCTTTCAGGGGAGGGACAGAACTTACGCCCAATCAACTCTTGTAAACATGGTTACTAACATATGGGAGGAGGACAAGACCTTCTATGTGGTTCTGCTGAAATCTCTTTTTTAGGTTGCTCACATAACCTCAGACGACAACTGCAGTATCAAGCCCAAGCTAATAAAAGAGAGAATGAGTGCCTGCCATTGCTTAACTTGATGCCTCTCAGATTAGAATTTGAATCAAGAATAGCAAATATGAATCTGTATTCAGAAATTGGACCTTTTTTTTAAGTTTATTTATTGATTTTCAAAAAAATACAGAATAACACAAAATTAGATACCCAAAGGAAGAAGACATAGAAACAGAAAAAACAAACAAAAAAAACAGCATTTTCCACATCACCAACGATACAAAAAAAGAAACAGAACACACGCAGGAGCCAACGATGATCCCACCAAAGCAGCAGCTTAAATAACTGTGAAAATAAAATACATGTATTGGCAGATAGAAGCAAGGCCCACGCCCCAAGGGACCTACAGCAGATAACAGCTATCACAGAGCACTTACTAAATATCAGTACATGGCACAATATCATTTACATTAAATCCCGCACATGTGGCATTTTCAGTTTGAGCCAGCATCACTAACAGCATCAGTGGCCCCCTCAGAATCCCTAGACTGCTCCCGAGCCCAATCATCGTAGGGGCCCCATATTTCTTTAGGCCTGGAAGCAGGCAGCATGAGTTCCCAGAAAGTAGCCAATTGAGTCGGGCCATATGTGACCTCTTGTATCCAAATCGCAATCGTGGGCCTCCTCTTCCTGCCCCATTTGGCGCTTGGCAAAGAGTAGCAGTAGCGAGTGCAATTTGCGTCTCTTGACTTGTGTGTCTTTCACATGCCCCAGCAGAGCTAATAGTGGTGATAGGGACAGTGCAATCTTCAGTATCTGGTTTATAGCCTCAAATATCGCAGACCAGTAGTCAAAAATGGGCGGACAGAACTACGCCATATATAAAAAGGTGGCGGCGGTTGCACCATAGCGCCAGCAGCAGTCATCCTCCCTCAATCCCATCCTATGTAATCCAATAGGCGTCCTGTAGTAACGATGTAGAAATTTGAAATGAATTAATCTGAGTTTATAGTTGGGCGACAGGTCGGACATCTGACCACAGCAGTACGACCACTGGTCGTCAGACAGAGGGGAGGGCAACTCTGCAGGCCATCTGCGGCAAGCACGAGAGGTAGTCACAGGGGTCTCTTTTTGCATTGAAGTATACAATCTGGTAATGAGCCGGCACGAGGACGAAGTACGCAAGAGATTTTCCAAGGCGCTTGGCGGAGTTGGCTGGGAGGGGAAATCACTATGTAGTGCCTTACATGCAGCCCGAAGCTTGCGATATAAAAAAACTTCACCAAAAGGCACTGTTTGACCGTCTTCTGCAATCAGCAAAGGTGTGCAAAGACAGTTTCTGTGCCATCTTATCACCAAGTTCATCTTTAACATTGTGCAACATAGGATTACGTGCAAGAGGAATAGAGGGGGCAAACAGCACCCTCCCTCCAGACCTTCTCCGCAATCCCTCCCATGCCCACCGCAGGGTCTCAGTTGTGTCAATGTCTTTCCCAGGCTTCTAATAGGATTGATATAGCGCAACCCGGAGAGGAACAGGCGTCCGTTTCGACCACCACATAAGGCTGGAATGGCGTTGGGTGCACCCAATAATGCAGGAATTGTGCCTGTGCACACAATGCGTCCAGTTTCATATCTGACGCGCCCAGCCCACCTTGAGCAGTCGGTAGCGACAACAGGGCCCAAGACACCCGAGCTTGGCCATTCGCCCAGACCAGAGAGACTAATTGGGATTGCAGTGATTTAAAAAAGGGGCCAGTGAGTATCAGTGGCAAGTTCACAAAAAGATACAAAAATGTAGGCAAGACGATCATTTTAACAAGTGCAACACACACACACACAACCACACACACATAACCACACACACACAACCACACACACAACCACAACCACACACAACCACACACACATCACACACACACAACCACAACCACATACACAACCACACACACAACCACAAAACCACAACCACACATACAGCCACACACACACAACCACAAAACCACAACCACACAACCACACACACAACCACACACACAACCACACAGTCAGTGCATACTTTCACCATGCACAGACACCATCAGTCGTCAGTGCACGCGTTCAGCGGGCACAAACACCACCAGCCGTCAGTGCATGCTTCCACCAGGCACACACCACCAGCCGTCACTGCACGCTTTCACCAGGCACACACTCACCACCAGCCGTCAGTGCACACTTCCACCAGGCACACACACACCACCAGTCGTCAGTGCACGCTTTCACCAGGCACACACCACCAGCCATCAGTGCATTCTTCCACCAGGCACACACACCACCAGCCGGCAGTGCACACTTCCACCAGGCACACACACCACCAGCCATCACTGCACACATCAATTGTTAACGCATCCACAATTAACTATTGTAGCAATTGCAGTACGGCGCACTTTACTTTTAAACATATTCATCTAAAAGCAGCATGCCACCATTGCTAAAAAAATAAATACACATTTTTTTGGCCTACCATTAATAGACTTTTGTTACAATTGGTGTTGCAATATTTAGCAATGCCAATAGCTCAAACTTAATTAATGCGAGACCTATTGCATTGCAAATGCTTGTTAAATGCAGAGGGCGGCTTCGGCTGAGTTCCCTTGAACTCTGGGGAGCTAATTGCCTTAAAGCTGGCTTTTAAACGAAGCAATTAAAACAAATAGTAAGAGAAAAGGGCAGCAATTTAAGAAAAATACACACATTCCCGCCTTTGGAAGGCGAAGATCTGCGATTGGAAAGGAGAAGGGATTATTTCATTCGAGGGGAAGGGAGAAATTAAAGGTCATTAATATTAAAATAGTTTGGACAAAAAGAGATGGTACCAGTTAATATGAATGGTTGGTGCAGAAGTTAAACATTCCAGTGCATTCATCCTGCGTTAACTACATTTCGCAAATAAGGCATTAACATTCCGTGCCCCGTGAATTCCGCTTCCACCCCATTGGTTTCGCAAACTAATCGCCATTGGTTTCTACTCGATGTAAGGAAGTGTCTTCATGACACTGGGGGCATCTAATAATTTACTGATTCCCTCCACCCCAGTGGTCGAAGTGGGGGAAAAAAAGTAGGGGGAACTGTGGGCGGAGACTCAGGGGGCGGTAATAAGAGGATTGGATTAGTGGGCGGAGTTGGAGATGTGGCTAGAAATAGCAAAACATACCAATTGTTAGTATTTTTAGAGAGCTCGATATTCACATATACTGAACACATTGGTGGCACTGTGAATGGAAATGCGGGGCTTGAACGGCACATCTTGTTAGCATTTAAAAGGGGTGATTGGAGCGAAAGGCAAGAACAAAATCTAGCCGAGAGGGAAAACACTGAAAGCAAAAATTATGCTTCTCGTTTAGCATCTCAGTTTGAATGTAATTGCTAAGTCAAAAATAACTCATCTTTGCAGTTCTATGAAAGCAGCAGAAATATACATTGGATGCGCGTGTAGGCCTAAATCTCTATTTGCAATCTCCAGTTTTTCCAAATGCCATCCCACCTACCTTTAAGTACACGTTTCAGCACACCCATCAAATCACTTAAAGCTACCTACTGTGGCCCTGTTGCAAGAGACACACCTAGTGGGGGGGGCTACGAAGGCCTTGGATAGGCGTGGCTATAAGATGTGGGCCCATTCTGCCTTCACGTCCGGCTCCAGGGGGTCCGGCGTTCTGGTACAGAAGAACTCCCGTTTCATGCCCCTATCAATTAAAACGGATGATCAGGGCTGCTTCGCGGCTGTGCAGGGACAGTGGGAGGGGAAACTCTTTAATTTGGTATCAGTGTATGTGCCACCGGCTTTACATTCGGTCCACCTCCCGAGACTAGGGGACTTCCTTTTAACTCTTCCAGAGGGTGAGACCATACTAGGGGGGGACTTTAATGCGGTCGTAGACCCACACCTAGACAGGTACCCCTCCCCCAACCGGACAGGGGGGGAAACATACTTCCGAAGATTCACCTCAGCCATGGGCATGACAGACATCTGGAGACACTTACACCCGAGCACGAAACAATACACATTTCACTCCGCAGTGCATGGCAGCCTGTCTCGCATCGATTACTTCCTGTCATTGGGGGAGGCCTTTTGTCTTGTAGACGCCCTGGAGATTCACCCTCGGGGCATTTCGGACCACTCGCCACTCACACTGACGCTCTCTCTACAGACGAGGGCACGTAAGCGCCTTTACCCCATGCACGCAACATATTTCAAAATCCCACAGGTTCGCAAAGCACTCAAGCAGGCCACAAACCACTACTTTCTCGAAAATACCCATTCGGTGCGTTCCCCGGCAACACTATGGGAGGCCTATAAAACGGTTTTACGGGGTCAGGCCATTAACACTATCTCCGGACACAAGAAACAACAATCTCAGGAGCTGGCCGACCTGGAGATTACGTTGAGAGAGCGGACAGCGACGCACGAGTCCCACCCTTCTCCCACTGCCCTGCACGCACTCACACTCCAGCAGCAGCTATACAATGATCACCTGCGGAGGATGGTCAAGGGTCTCTTAACCGACACTCAGAATAGGATCTATGAAGTGGGGGACAAAGCAGGGAAAATGCTGGCGTGGCTCGATAAACGTGAGGGTAGCTCCAGGGGGGTCCGATGTCTAAAAGATGAACAAGGGGAGACGCACACGGATCCAAGGCGCATAGCGGACCTATTCGCGTCCCATTTTGAGCGAGTGTACACCCCGACTAGCACGATTACACCTGAGAGTGCCAGGGCGCTCCTGGCACCAATTGAGGTTCGGACCCTCTCACCGGAGGTGTCGAGCGAGCTAGAGGCAGACATCACCGCCGACGAGATCCAACTGGCCATTAAGGCGCTAAACCCGGGCAAGGCATTGGGACCGAATGGGATACCCATAGAATGGTATCAAGTGATGCCGGACACCCTCAGCACGCATCTGCTGGGGATGTTCCAGGACTGCCTGGAGAGGGGTTCCCTTCCACCGGACCAGCGGGTGGCTACCATAATACCTATCCCCAAGCCGGGTAAACCCCCGGAGGACTGCTCCTCCTATCGGCCAATTTCATTATTAAACGCGGAGGTGAAAATCTTGGCCAAGCTTCTGGCGCAGCGGATCCTGCCCCATCTGTCCTCAATTATACACCCGGATCAGTCCGGGTTTATGCCGCATAGGAACACAGCGCTAAATTTGCGGCGACTGCATGGTATCCTGTCCAGAGCTGACACCATCACCACGCCGGCGGTAGTCCTGGCTCTTGATGCCAAAATGGCGTTTGACCTGGTGGAGTGGGAGTACCTTTTCGAAACACTGACACATATGGGGTTCGGGCCTCGCTTTCTAGCGTGGGTAAGACTGCTGTACGCGGCCCCGATGGCCCATGTGGTGGCGAACGGCCACATTTCCCGCACTTTCCCGCTGGGTCGAGGCACGCGGCAGGGGTGCCCTTTGTCGCCCCTGTTGTTTGCCATCTCCTTGGAACCACTCGCGACTCTCATACGTGCCTCCCCCCTCCTCAAGGGTATACCGGGGAGCGGGGGCTGGGAGGACCGCCTGTCCCTCTACGCGGACGACATGCTGTTGTATCTAACAGACCCTGGGGAGGGAATACCGGCCTTGCTACGCATTTGCGATACATACGGCAGGATCTCGGGCTACACGTTAAATTGGTCCAAATCAGAGCTTTATGTCCTACGGGGTCCGGCTCCTGACCTCGGCGATACTTGCCCGCTGCGATTGGCAGGAACGTCCTTTAAATATCTAGGCATACACGTCACTAGGGACCCGGCTGAATTCATGGACAAGAATCTGAAGCCGCCCCTGGATAGACTCAAGCGGGATGTGGAATTCTGGTCCGGCCTGCCATTAACACTTCTCGGCAGAGCGGCGCTTTACAAGATGATGGCGTTGCCGCGCTTCCTCTACGTCCTTGACAATACACCCTACCCGGTGCCACCCAAGTTCTTCCAGAAGGTAGCGGCTCTGGTTTCCAACTTGCTGTGGGGCAACCTCCCGGCACGAGTGGCACAATCCAAGCTGCACAGGGACTGGTATGACGGGGGCATTGCGCTACCGAATCTGAAACTGTATTACTGGGCCGCGCAATTGAGGCCCATTAATCATTGGATACACGCACCACATACCGAGCCGGCATTTCACTCGGACAGGGAACAGTTGGGCGCTGACAGTCTGCTGGGTCCGCTATATAATCACTGCAAGGTGCGTACTCTGGTCGGCCCCACCAAGTTAACGGTGCAGATATGGCATGCAGCTACGGCGGCTCTGGGCTGGAAGGGGAAAATCACAAGGATGACCCCGCTGTGGGACTCTCGCGCATTAGGTAACCTGAGGAACACCAAGGGGTTCGCGCAATGGGACATGATAGGCATCTCCGTGGTGGGTGACCTGTGGGAGAGGAATGAGGTGGTCCCCTTCGCCCGACTAAAAGAACTCTACGAGCTCAACGACAGGGAACTATACAGGTACATCCAGGTCCGTCATGCACTACTCGCAGCCATTCCCGCAGACACCCAACTCCCAGAGTCCTCGCCCTTGGAGGATCGCCTACTCACGGAGTTCATGCTAGAACGGGCTACGTCCCTCATTTACCGTAAGCTCCTCAATAATGGCCCTGACCCCACGTTACATCTGAAAGAGAAGTGGGAGGGGGAGGTTGGCGACGTGGAGGACCATGACTGGAACGCAGCTCTTGGGTCACCTAAAGAAATAGGCATCTCGGCACGCATGCGGCTGGTGCAATTTAAGATCCTGCACAGGGTTTATTATACGAGGACAATGTTGCATCGCATACATAGAGCGCCCCATCCCTACTGTTTGCGTGGGTGTGGGGAGGAAGGCACGTTCTTTCATACTATATGGGATTGCCCCAAGATCCAGGAATACTGGAGACAAGTACTCCGCACACTTTCACAGGCGCTAGATCACTCCATATTGCCAGACCCGAGGAGGTGCCTGCTAAATATTTGGGAACCTACCGACTTGACCCGGTACGAGCAACTTTGGGTCACGGCGGGGCTAATGGTTGCCAAACGCGACATAGCACAACGATGGGGGGCAGCTGAACTCCCAACCAAGTCCCAGTGGTGCGTGAACATGGATCGAGTGATGTTGACCGAGCGAGCGGTGTACGTCAACCGCGCCTGCCCCGGGAAATGGAATAAGATATGGCTAAAATGGAATGAGTACAGGGGGGACATCTGTGAACCCTTGCGAGAGGATGTGATGGATGAATCTGACGATGAGGGCGGGGAGGGCTGAACACGGGCGGGGGGATGGGGTGTGGAGGGGGAGTGGGCGGCTGCGGGGGGTTGCCTCTCAGAACCTAGACGAATGAGTCCGAGGGGGTGGAGGCGGGAGGGGTGAGTTGAGACATGTGCGCACTGGGTGGGCTGTCGCGATCCCAAACTTCCAAGAGACACTAACGACTTGTAGCGCACTGATTCGTGTCTGACCTTACCGTCCTTCCTAACGGTTGTTGTTCTGTGTTTGTTGTTTTCCAAAACAGAAAAACGAAAAATTTCCACCAAAACCTCAAACTACTGCATTGAATAATTTGCTCAATTGGCACTTTATTGTTTCAGCTCTCTACATCAAGACTTCTATTGACAATGTGGTTTGGTTATCCTTTTTGCTGAAAATCTCTGTATACAATGATCCTAAGATAGCGGCCGGCCCTATGGGTTGTAGGCATCCCGCTGTGTGCTATGCAAAGTGAAATAAAGGTTTTGGAAAAAAAAAAAAAAAAAAATCACTTAAAGCTGTGCCACCGAGGTCCCAGAGCACGCCCAAAATATACATGAAAAGCTCTAACTCTCTTTCAAACCACCCTGCAAGCCAGGTCTTTTGATGCGGCCTCCTTTGACTGAGCGGGGTGTTGAGGAGTACGCCGCACCTATTAACAAAACCTCTATGTTCATCAGACTCTAAGTGGGCCGAGGATATCTCATGTTACCCAGCCCATTAGCCACAGATCTACGCGCGCTTGTTTTGGTAATGTTGTGAGTGTGGCTGCATGCAGTGGGATGAGGTATCACACAAAAGATGTTGTGGGGTGCCTGCACCTTCCCGCTCACGCGCACCCCATGCATGTTTTCCCCCTGGTGGGTATGTCAGGTAGTTGACCATGTGCTGCTCCTGCGCCGGTGGCTTTCACCCCCTCGCCCACCACATCCTGGACATTTGTTTGAGGCCACCCATAAGTAAAGATCCGAGAGCTGCACAAAGCACGGATGGAGCATGGAAGCACACACTGTTCTCTTGGCGCTGCTCGTAGCCTGAGCCATTTCGGGCAAGGCAGAGGCTACCAACGTCAGGCATTGCCTGTACACAGTGAGTACTGACAGAGAAGTGGAGGTATGTCTGCTCACCCTTCCTTACTGTGACCGTTTGGGCTTCAGAAAAGGAGGCGGTGTTTAGCAAGCACAGTAAATACTGATTCCACAAGGCGAGGTGTTTACTGGGTGTAGTACATTCTTCTGATTCTGTGTTTTGTAGGGTAAAATGAGGCAGAACCAGTGGATTCGTTATTTGTCACGCTGAAAAATTCATATTTTGCCTTTGTACGTCACATTTTATCTTCATACATTCTGGCAGTTTGACCTGCCAAGATCTGGCGCGAAAAAAATAGCGCAGTTCGATAATTATCACTCGACTCTGAATTCTTCTCCACACTCGGAATAAGGGCCCTAAACAGAAATGTTATATTATAGGTGTAGAGAGGTAAAGATCTCGAGACTGAGAGCTTGTTTAAGGCGAGAAAGACAGGCAGCTCACTTTCAACCCTTTTGTATGTGAGATTTGTGTTACTATGTACTCAGTGGCGCAGGAGTTGCCCATATGAAATAACAGTTCGAGCCAAAGCACCCTTCTACCCCCAGGCATGACTTATAGGGACAGCCAGGCAAGTGTCGTCACTAGACTGCAGCTACGAAGATGAAGCGTGGTCCTTCTAAAAGGGAGGGCCTTGTAATTAAATAGTGCATGAATGGGTAAGTGGAGCTGTTAAGATTAACCCCACTCCCATGTAAGAGAGTAGATTCAGGGGAAGAGGATTGCAAGTTTCTGAGAAGCAATCAACCCTCATTTTGTTTTCTTTTAATAAAGGTACAAGATGCTCTCCAAAACGTGGGCTTGTTGAATTTATTGTCATAAGAACATTCAGGGGCCTGGCTGCAGAGTGTGGTGAAGAGGCCCTGAGGCACCCGTATGCCCCAGATATTCATGGGTGTGGAGCTGCACGGGACGGCCTGAGTGGATGGAACAGCATGGACTGAAGCAGGAAACTAGCCGGCAAGCAACCACACCCTTCCTTGTGTGACACAAAGCATGTGGAAAGATTCTTTTGTACATACAAGAAAGCTACCAGTGCTCTCCTGCTAAGTGTGCAGGTGGCATGTGGGCCACAGAGGGGAGGAAGGCTGATCTCTTGGCTCATGTCAAGCATGAAAAGCATTTTGGGGAAAAAGAGGAGGCATGGCTTGAGGACCATGGCTTCCTAATAAAAGAGTATTGTGATATTGAAAGTGCTGAGACTTCACTTGTAAGACCATTCCTGATTTTTCAGATAAGGTTTGAAAAAGGAATATTTTACTCACTATGTTTCGGGGTTAGGAGTACAGTTTTTTCATAAGTATTTAAAAAGTAATTCTGTTTCCAGAAAGGGTTTAATTTTAGGGAGGTATAAAAAATTAAATATGCTTTTATGTTTACACCTCATTTATTTTATGCTACCCATGCTTTAGTTGTAGATGGGTAATTACATAGGTTACATGATGCATCTGAAAGTCATTCTTCAGATCAGGCAACAACAGCAGAACGTCGCCGTGGGGAACGCCACTGACCTAGGCAGGAGGACAGTGTGGGTTGGAAGATTGGGTTTAGTTTTATGCATCTGTTACTGTCCATCGCAGTTCTCTTCTACAGATCTCTCTCTATTAGCTGTCTGTAGCTGCCAACTCCTGCAGACTGTCCTCTTCTTGTGTTTGCCCTCTCCTGGTGCATAGCGTCTTTACCATCCTTTTGATTCGATGGCTTGTTTACTTCCGTAGAAGACATTGTGAACCAATTTATTTTTATTTTTCGATCAACACTTTGGGAGTAGATGTGCTTTCTTGCTCTCTAACATATATTTGCTAACCCCTACAGCCCCGCCCTCGACTCTTTCCATGTTGCTTCCTCCTGAGTGTGTCTGTTGCTTGTCTCACGTCTCCTCTTCTGGTTGCTTTTTAGGGCTCGCCTATTCCATTCCGCAAGGAATGAATAGGACGAGACTATTGGGGCTAAACTAAGATCTAAACTAAGCTCTGAGAAATGCGGATTTCCAGAAGTGCATGTGGTCTTGTGAACCCGCTTCTATCCGCCTGCCTCGCATCACCACATGAAACCCATTTGTTGCTTGTTCACACTTCTTTCACGGCCGCAAGGCCGTGCGTGCTTCAAAGGGATTCTCCTCCACTAATTATTCACTGCCCACGGCCAGCGGTACTTTCACTTTCACGGCCGAGAGGCCGTGTCTCGCATTTCTCCTCCCCACATTTACAGTTCTCTCCCTCGTGTGCTTCCCCCAACATACCCCTCTTAGTGCCAATAAGCTTTGTTTGATCTTATGATGGTAAGTTGCTTCCAGAAGGGGGGATTCTCTTAGGGTAGCCTTAGATTTCAGGGCCAGCCACCCATGTGACCGCTTTGACATTTTTTTTCTTTATCAGCCACTATAATTATGTGAGACTGCAACCTCAGCGTTTATTCTTACTTCTTCTCGCTGTGTTCTGGGAAAAGAGGTTAAATAGGAAGCTGGTGGGCTCCGCTGATGCGTTTTGGCAGATGGCAGTTTAATGTCGCGGCCGCCGAGCGGCTGAACATTCTGCTACTCTCCACTTCATTCCACGCAATTATAAATAAGACGGGTTTCCTCGCGCAGCATAATCAGTTGTGCACACGGTGCTCACACCATGCTTGCTAAGTGCTTCTGGGAAGATAAAATCTGCCAGCAAGCGGGAGCATGTATTTAACCCTGAATTCTCCGTATGCCTCTGCTTGGAAATTGCATGCCACATTAGTCAGGCGTTTTAGCTCATAAGCCTTCCGTAAGCAGAGCTAAATTTCAGCCTCTGTAAACAATGGCTTTCCAGGCAGTTTATTGTCCCGGCCGCCGAGCAGCCTTTATCTCTGCGTGGTTATTGCCCATTCCCCATTCACCACTCTGCCGTACACAGGAGCGGTCCTCTCTCGCTCCTCTTTCATCTCTACAATGACCCTGCCCACTTTTGCTCTTGTGTCTCATTTGCAGGGTCAACAGCCAGGGCTCTTTCACATGGCCCATCTCATCTCTACATCTTGTCCCTCGTTTAGCCCCACGCTATAAATAGGCTCTGCCCCCTTATTTGCACGTTGTACCCTGTAGTAGCGTCTCCCTCCATTCCTGCGCACTTGTGGGAACACATGAAGGAAGTGTAATGTTCGATAGGGCACAGGGCAGTGGGGTTCGTGTCTGAGCCGTTTTAGTCGAAACAATAACAGGGGGTTGAACTGTACCTAACCCCACTTAAGGGGAATTTAGCGTTGGGCCCCTTTAGCCCCCCCCGCCCCCCATTTGGTGCACACTGTGGTGACGTCACCAGGAAGAAGTGATTCGTCTGAAAAATAATAAGTGAAAGGTCCACCTGGTTCCTCCAAGTGAGCTAAAACTACAGCTCCCAGAATGCATAGTTTCGGGTGTCAAATGACAGTTCAGCATTGAAGAAGACATAAGAGTCTTCCGACATAGAGTGGACAGGATTTTAACCAGGTCAATTAACCAGATAGGAGGATGGGGGAAAACCTATATGTAGCCTTTAACATGGTAAACAAATCAGGAAGAGTTTAGAGCTGTAATAGCATTATGGGCCCTACTTATGGCCTGGTATAGTGTGAGTCTTGAACCAAGGTCTATGCCAGAGCCACTGGAATTATGTGGCAATGGAAGACCGAAGTATGCAGCTAGATTGATAGAATTATAGGACAAGAAAAATGCAAATTAAGAGGCATAACAGCACACTCTGAAGCAGTTTTATATTGTTTTTTTTATCATTTCAACAGCTCTGGGTCCTGTTTGGGCAGAGTTTAACACACTAGCTCCAGTTTATCACGTGCAATTAGTGATCCACAACTGAAAGGGATCCTGTTAACCTTTGCACGGCATTTATCGGCCACTGTGTGGAGCTAAGCGTTCTCTTCAGTGACTTTTGATATGCTTGAGCTAGAAACGTTGTGATTTTTTTGTGAACTCTGCAGTTTATGCATCAGATGCAGCAGGAAAAACGTGGCATCCACAGAGGCACTTAGGGGCATATTACCAAGCAATAGCGATAATTATCGCTATCGCTTGGTAAGAGACAAAAATGTATCGCCGATCTGCGGCGATTTTTATCGCAGATAAACCTTGGTATTACCAAGGTTTATCGCAAATGCGATAAAAATCGGCCGCAATGCATGAATATTGCTGAAAAGTCCGCGATATTCAGGCATTACCGAGCTAATGATCTTAGCCATGTTATCCACCTCCCATTGGATAACATAGCTAAGAACTGCTCAGGGGCAGGTGTTAGCTTTTGGAGATATTCGCGCTTAGCGCGAATATCTCCAAAAGTTGGTAATAGGAGATAGCGATGTTAGCGACTGTTTCCAGTCGCTAACATCTTGGCACGCCCACTTTGCATGTCATTAGTGATAAATTACTCTGACATGCAAAGCGGGGCCCAAGATGGTCGCTATCTCCTACTAGCTGTCGCTAACTGGTGTTAGCGACAGCTAAGTAATAGGGAGATAATTTTATCTCCGGTTTCTTGGCTTTTAAAGCCAAAAAAGCAGAGATAAACCCCCTTGATAATATGCCCCTTAATTCCTCTTTTTTGGCGTCCACGACTTGTAGTTATGATCTTGCTTTTAAAAAAACAACAACAATGTAACTAATAATAACTTCTTTTTATTTGGTGGAGCCACATGAGCCTTTTCCAAATACCTGTCGATACCATGTGTTATTGCTACCCAGTTTAAGAGAGCCTAGTTACTCTCACATCACCGCACGTTTCAGCAACGAACGATCAACTCACTGAACCAACTTTCCGGCTTAAAAAATAAATAAAAAGATTACCAGAATACAGTGAACACAACAACTGGGCGTACCGCTGACACGTGTGAGGGGCAACTTGAGAGCTATGAAAAGCTAAAACGGTATTATTGTTTCCACATTCACTGTGGGTGGTGTGGTATACTTCTCCCTAACTCAGGACTGTATCTCAGCAGGCTCCGCTCTTCAGCAGTTAAAACTCAGAAGCTTCCAGCAGCAGCCACTGAACCCTTTGAGCTATCCTCTAGTTTAGATCCACCCCAAGTACAGGAGCTTCGCTGTGAGGTGTTTCTGACTACAGTTCTGTTGGACAGGCCCCATGAAGGGCTCGCTCCCTCCCCGCATGACAGGGCCCTGGTACCGGCCTTCCAGGTACTACCCGCAGAAGCAACCCCCAACCCGTCCCCCATGGGACGTCTGCTCCTGGGAATCCCTGTGTCCCTGGCCTGGGCCACCGTCAGCACCCTTGCCCGGGCCAGCCGCCATCTTAGACACTGCGCCACGAGGCCGCGTGGCCTCAGCTCGACCCCAACCCCGGGCCTGGCCAGGTCCCGACATCCCGGCACCACCCTCCACCCAGGAGGTGAACGGACCACTTGGCAGGTCAATGGGAGTAAGAGGTGTCGATGGCTCTCTCCCGCCAGGTGCCGATCACCCCCAGCCTCCCCGGGCGCTGGCTCCACCCCCCTGCTGGGTGTCTGGACTCCCTCATCCCGGACCTCCCGACCTCCAAGAGCGAGGGTCCGGACATCAAAGAGTGCCAGACCTATAACTGAGGCAGCCCCAGAACAGGAAGGGAGTTGTATCCTGGAGTCGAGAGACACCGCGACGAACTCATCCTTGACGGACTGCTGGCGCTGCCGCAGCCCTGCCTTGTGAACTATTGTCCTGCCTGCTGGCGCTGCCGCGGCCTTCTGCAACCTTCATCCTCGTGGGACCTGCTGGCGCTGCCGCGGCCCGTTGTAACCTTCATCCTCGTGGGACCTGCTGGCGCTGCCGCGGCCCGTTGCAACCTTCATCCTCGTGGGACCTGCTGGCGCTGCCGCGGCCCGTTGTAACCTTCATCCTCGTTGGGACCTGCTGGCGCTGCCGCGGCCCGTTGCCACCTACGACCTCTTCGGGACCTGCTGGCGCTGCCGCGGTCTGACCCGTCCGAACACCAAGCTCGAGGATTGTGAGCTAACACCGTTCCACCGCCGTACCTACGGGTACCAAGACTGTCCCGCTACCCCCTTCCCTACTAGAGACTAGAATTGAGAGGATCATCGTGTCCTGATCTCATTGTATCGTACTACCTTACTTCAAGAACTGCCTATAAAAGGTGTTAATCTGATCTTCGTGTGGTGTCCATCTGTGGGGGGGATGTTACTTGTCTGTACGATCGCTGGGGACGGCCCTCACCGGAGGCCTCTCCCCTTGTGCTCGGCCGACCCTCCAGGTCCCCGTCTAACATTGGTGGCCAGCGGCGCGATCCGAACCAACGCGTACCGTACAGATAGTAACTCACCCTACGACTAAACCACAATGACGACCAAAGAGAGCGGATCGGCAGAGAAGTTCCAGATGGAAAAGCTGGAGGAATACAGCCACCGAGAGCTAAAACAATTTTGCATGGACTTAGGCATTGCTACCACCGGGCTAAGCACAAAAGAAGACTTCAAAAACGCCCTAGAGGCCTGGACAGAGACGAATACCGCCACACCCCGGGACCTCGAAGCCCCGGAAGTCAACACCACCCTGACGGAAGAACGGAGAACAGGTCCCTCCCGAGAAGAGATCCAGGAGCGGGAAAAAAATAGACTACACGAGCTGGACTTGGCACGGCTCAAATTAGACGGAGAATTGAAGCTGGCGGAACAGAAAATAAACTTAGAACACTTACTGCTCAGAGAAGAGCGAGAGGAAAAACAGAGACAGAGGGATCTCGAAGAAAAAAGACTGGCATACGAACACAAGTGCAAACTAGCAGAGATAGAAATACGCAAACTGAACACAAACCTAGGGGTGCCCGAGCCACCGCGCTCCCCGGGTACTACCGAACAGAAGGTCCACATCCCCAAGGATGTGGTCCGAGAATACCACCGGAACGACGACATACAGCAGTGGTTCAAGGCCTACGAGATCGCCATGACGGCCCACCGGATCGCTCGAAGTGACTGGGGAGCTGGGCTATGGGGAAGATTCGTCAATGAGGGCCGTGATGCCCTGCTGCAGCTTCCGGACCATCAAATGACGTCCTATGACCACATGAAGGCCGCCCTCCTCAGCCGATATGGGCTTACGCCCGAAATGTACCGCCAGAGGTTCCGCAACTGCACCCGGATCCCAGGTACAACTTGGTTGGAGTACGTAAACTATTTCAGCCGAGCCTTCGAGGGGTGGATCAAGGGTAACAACGTAACCACCTACGAACAACTCTTCAATCTCATTGTGTGGGAGCACCTCTCCAACAACTGTTTCGTCGAGCTCAGGCAGCACCTCCTCGACAGTAAATTGACTGAACCACGGCAGCTCGCCACCGAGGCGGACCGGTGGGAGAGCACCCGAGTGGCCCGGAGTGGGCCGAATGAGCAGAACAGATCCAACCAAGGGCATCATCGTCCCCGAGGAGGAGGAGGAGGAGGACCGGGCCGGGGCAGAGACGCTGTCCCGGTCACTCCCGCTAACACCACCCCGGCCCCAGCCGGCCAGGGAAACCCCCCGATGCGCCCGGGGTTCCGAGCCAACGTTACGTGTCACCGATGCCAGCGAGTCGGCCACTACGCCAGTGACCCGACCTGCCCGAAGAACCCGGCTCCCGGGCCCCGCCAGGTGGCGGCCGCCGTCCTAGGAGAAGAACAAGTCTCCGAAGACACTGAAGCATACGAGTCGGAGCAGTTCGAGTGGGAACCTGCCGCCATGACCCTGGCCTGCCTAGGAGGAAGAGACATGGTCCCGCAGACTCCCCTGCCAGCCAACACTCGGAAGTACAGCCAATGGGTGAGCATAAATGGGCGCAAGGCCGAAGCCCTGCGTGACACCGGGGCCAGTGTGACGGCCGTCCGCTGTCACCTGGTGACCCCAGAACAAATCCTGCCAAACGTTCTTTGCCCCGTCCGATCGGCAGACAATTCGGAGAGCCTGTGTCGGATGGCCTGCGTCCCCTTCGAATGGGGAGGAGTGTCCGGCATGCTAAAAGTAACTGTCCGCGACGATGCCCCCGTGGACTGCCTCCTGGGGAACGATCTCGAGAGCTCCCCGTGGGCAGCTGTTGAAAGAAGAGAGCATCTGGGGATGTTGGGTCTCCCGGACTGGGCGTGCGTGACCACCCGGTCCATGGCCACCCGCACCATCCCTAGACCGGAAGAACCCGAATGGTCAGCACCTCCTCCCCCGATCGCTCCCGAAGACGACTCCATCCATACCGACCACCCGGAACCAACCCCAGAGGGGTCCGCACAGCCCCCCGAGCTTCCCGACCTGGCTCAGTGGCGTCAAGAAGGGGGGCCCACCCAAGAACAATTCCGGCAGGAGCCAAAGACCTGTCCCTCCCTCGAGGGACTGCGACAGCAAGCGCTCGCCCAGGGCCAAGGAGACACCACCGGGGCCCACTTGGTTTATTGGGACAATGATCTCTTGTACAGCGAGCAGAGAATCGCAGAGCTGGGGGCCGGTCGAGTGCTGGTGGTGCCCCTCCACTTCAGAGACTTCCTGTTGAACTTGGCCCATGATGTTCCCCTGGCTGGGCACCTGGGGCAAGACAAAACCTACCACCGCCTGGTGACTCACTTTTTTTGGCCCAAAATGAGAAATGACGTCTCCAACCACTGCCGGTCCTGCCCGACCTGCCAGGCCAGCGGGAAGAGCGGCCGCAAACTCAAGGCACCCCTACAACCATTCCCCGTGGTGACCACCCCGTTCGAAAGGGTGGGAATAGACATTGTGGGGCCCCTGGACCCCCGAACAGCACCGCTTCATCCTGGTCCTGGTGGATCACGCCACCCGCTATCCTGAAGCGGTCCCCCTTCGTGCTATAACAGCCCCAGTAGTGGGTCGAGCCTTAATGGGGATCTTTTCTCGAGTAGGCTTCCCCCGGGAAGTCGTCAGTGACAGGGGCACGAACTTTATTTCAAAGTATATGAAATCCCTCTGGCAGCAGTGCGGGGTCACTTACCGATTCACAACCCCCTATCACCCCCAGGGAAACGGACTGGTCGAGCGGTTCAACCGCACTCTCAAGGGGATGATCATGGGGCTAGAAGAACCCCTACGCCGCCAGTGGGACGTGCTACTACCTTGCCTCCTCTTCGCCTACCGAGAAGTCCCCCAGAAGTCCCTCGGCTTCAGCCCCTTCGAACTCCTGTACGGACACCCCGTTCGCGGGCCTCTCAGCCTAGTGAAGGAGGAATGGGAAATGGCCCCCCTAAAATCCCCTCCAGACGTCTACAAGTACCTCCTGACCCTCCGCAATCAGACCCGGAAATTCAGGGAGATCGCCAAAGCCAATCTGGAGGCCAGTCAAGAGGACATGAAGAAGTGGTACGATCAACATGCCTCCTCCATCGAGTTTGAACCGGGTCAGCAGGTATGGGTGATGTCCCCCATCGAACCGTGTGCCTTGCAGGACAAATGGACAGGGCCCTTCAAGGTGATCGAGCGCAAGAGTCCCGTCACCTATCTCATCGACCTGGAGTCCCCCCGGAACCCCCTCCGGGTTCTCCACGCCAACAGACTCAAACCCCACTTCGTGCGCTCAGAGCTCAGCCTGCTGATGGCTACCGACAGTGGCGCAGAAGGAGACTCCGAGCCCCTCCCTGACCTACTGAGGAACCGTGAAAGAGATGGTTCGGTGGACGGGGTCCGACTCTCCGAGGCCCTGACCCCAGAGCAGCGTCAAGATTGAAGGGGCCTCCTGCTGCCGTTCGCAAACCTGTTCTCCCTCGCACCCGGAGTCACCTCCTGGTGCCTGCACGACGTGGACACTGGGGACAGTCCTCCTGTCCGACACCGGGCGTACCGAGTACCGGATCGGGTACGTACATGCATCCAAGAAGAAGTCTCCAAGATGCTCGCCTCGGGGTCATCGAACCTTCGGACAGTCCCTGGGCCAGCCCGGTCATCCTGGTCCCCAAGGCCGCGGCCCCGGGCCCACACCTGAGCTCCGATTCTGCATCGACTATCGGGGTCTGAACGCGGTCACCCGAACCGACGCTCACCCTATCCCCCGAGCAGATGAACTAGTCGACCGCATGGGGGCAGCCCGCTACCTAAGCATCTTCGACCTGACAGCGGGCTACTGGCAGATCGGCCTCACCCCCAGGGCCCAAGAACGTTCCGCTTTCTCCACCCCGGATGGGCACTACCATTTCAGAGTGATGCCATTCGGCATGAAGAACGCTCCAGCCACTTTTCAAAGACTGGTGAACCAGGTATTGGCGGGCCTCGAGGAATTCAGCGCCGCCTACCTGGACGACATCGCGGTATACAGCCGCCACTGGACAGACCACCTCCACCACCTCCGAGAGGTCCTGCAGGCCCTCCAACAGGCCGGCCTCACCATAAAGGCCAGCAAGTGCCAAATCGGCCAGGGGTCCGTGACCTACCTCGGACACCAAGTGGGGAGCGGTCTGGGGGCCCCCCTCCAACTCAAGGTAGCTGCCATTCAGTCCTGGCAACCCCCCGAAACACAGACCGAGGTCCGAGCCTTCCTGGGGCTCACCGGATACTACCGGCGGTTCGTGAAGGACTATGGCAGCATTGTGGGGCCCCTCACGGAACTCACGTCTAAGAACCACCCACAAAGAGTCAACTGGACTCCCGACTGTCAAGCGGCCTTCGAGAAGCTGAAGGCCGCCATGTGCACCGCTCCTGTGCTCCAGGCCCCCGACTACAGCCGCGAGTTCATCGTTCAGACCGATGCCTCCAACCATGGTATTGGGGCCGTCCTCTCCCAACTGAACCCCGAAGGAGTCGACCACCCAGTGGCCTTCATCAGCAGACGCCTACTGCCCCGAGAACAGCGCTAGAGCACCATTGAGCGAGAGGCCTTCGCAGTAGTATGGGCCCTCAAGAAGCTCCGGCCTTACCTCTTCGGAACCCACTTCCGGGTACAAACAGATCATCGGCCCCTGCAATGGCTCATGCAAATGCGGGGGGAGAACCCCAAACTATTGCGATGGTCCATCTCCCTGCAGGGGATGGACTTCACTGTAGAGCATCGCCCTGGTCAAGACCACGCCAACGCGGGCGGCCTGTCCCGCTTTTTCCGCCTCGACGAGGAAAGTCCCCAAGAGGATGGGTGACTCTCCCCGCCTTCAGCTGGGGGGGACGCATGTTGGACAGGCCCCATGAAGGGCTCGCTCCCTCCCCGCATGACAGGGCCCTGGTACCGGCCTTCCAGGTACTACCCGCAGAAGCAACCCCCAACCCGTCCCCCATGGGACGTCTGCTCCTGGGAATCCCTGTGTCCCTGGCCTGGGCCACCGTCAGCACCCTTGCCCGGGCCAGCCGCCATCTTAGACACTGCGCCACGAGGCCGCGTGGCCTCAGCTCGACCCCAACCCCGGGCCTGGCCAGGTCCCGACATCCCGGCACCACCCTCCACCCAGGAGGTGAACGGACCACTTGGCAGGTCAATGGGAGTAAGAGGTGTCGATGGCTCTCTCCCGCCAGGTGCCGATCACCCCCAGCCTCCCCGGGCGCTGGCTCCACCCCCCTGCTGGGTGTCTGGACTCCCTCATCCCGGACCTCCCGACCTCCAAGAGCGAGGGTCCGGACATCAAAGAGTGCCAGACCTATAACTGAGGCAGCCCCAGAACAGGAAGGGAGTTGTATCCTGGAGTCGAGAGACACCGCGACGAACTCATCCTTGACGGACTGCTGGCGCTGCCGCAGCCCTGCCTTGTGAACTATTGTCCTGCCTGCTGGCGCTGCCGCGGCCTTCTGCAACCTTCATCCTCGTGGGACCTGCTGGCGCTGCCGCGGCCCGTTGTAACCTTCATCCTCGTGGGACCTGCTGGCGCTGCCGCGGCCCGTTGCAACCTTCATCCTCGTGGGACCTGCTGGCGCTGCCGCGGCCCGTTGTAACCTTCATCCTCGTTGGGACCTGCTGGCGCTGCCACGGCCCGTTGCCACCTACGACCTCTTCGGGACCTGCTGGCGCTGCCGCGGTCTGACCCGTCCGAACACCAAGCTCGAGGATTGTGAGCTAACACCGTTCCACCGCCGTACCTACGGGTACCAAGACTGTCCCGCTACCCCCTTCCCTACTAGAGACTAGAATTGAGAGGATCATCGTGTCCTGATCTCATTGTATCGTACTACCTTACTTCAAGAACTGCCTATAAAAGGTGTTAATCTGATCTTCGTGTGGTGTCCATCTGTGGGGGGGAAGTTACTTGTCTGTACGATCGCTGGGGACGGCCCTCACCGGAGGCCTCTCCCCTTGTGCTCGGCCGACCCTCCAGGTCCCCGTCTAACAAGTTCCTTTTGACCTTCTACAAGAGTCCAAACCCCCACCCCACCGGGGAACTCCTCGTCCTGGTCTTGTGTAAACTTCTGCCATTGGCCGATTTATATCGGGTTGACCTGGTGTGTTGCAACCAGCTGATGTGAAGTACCACAGGGGACTGAAAAGAACGTGTTTTATCAAATGTTTTCTGCCACGGCCTTCGGCTTCACAGTGCAGTGACTCGTAGGCGCTATTGAACTACACCACAGCCATGCACATTTGATCGACTTCGGAAGGATGAGTGTCTTTGTTGCCCCGCTCCGGTTTCACACCTGCGGACTGCACACGGATAGCAGCAGCAGATGGGCTATTTCACTGCTTTAAAGTTCACTTTCTAAGCCCAAAAGTCTGTTTTGTAGGGAATACCCGCCCTACTGTGGCTTTCTTCTTCCTTAATGACGCTTCCCGTTGAGGGGAGTGTGTGTGAGGCGAAGGGTGGAGTCAAGAGTCTCGAAGTCGAGTCAGGCCTGGGGCTGAAGGGGAGTGTGTGTGAGGCGACGGGTGGAGTCAGGAGTCTCGAAGTCAAGTCAGGCTGGGGCTGAAGGGGAGTGTGTGTGAGGCGAAGGGTGGAGTCAGGAGTCTCGAAGTCGAGTCAGGCCTGGGGCTGAAGGGGAGTGTGTGTGAGGCGAAGGGTGGAGTCAGGAGTCTCGAAGTCGAGTCAGGCTGGGGCTGAAGGGGAGTGTGTGTGAGGCGAAGGGTGGAGTCAAGAGTCTCGAAGTCAAGTCAGGCCTGGGGCTGAAGGGGAATGTGTGTGAGGCGAAGGGTGGAGTCAGGAGTCTTGAAGTCGAGTCAGGCTGGGGCTGAAGGGGAGTGTGTGTGAGGCAAAGGGTGGAGTCAGGAGTCTCGAAGTCGAGTCAGGCTGGGGCTGAAGGGGAGTGTGTGTGAGGCGAAGGGTGGAGTCAAGAGTCTCGAAGTCGAGTCAGGCCTGGGACTGAAGGGGAGTGTGTGTGAGGCGACGGGTGGAGTCAGGAGTCTCGAAGTCAAGTCAGGCTGGGGCTGAAGGGGAGTGTGTGTGAGGCGAAGAGTGGAGTCAAGAGTCTCGAAGTCGAGTCAGGCCTGGGGCTGAAGGGGAGTGTGTGTGAGGCGACGGGTGGTGTCAGGAGTCTCGAAGTCGAGTCAGGCTGGGGCTGAAGGAGAGTGTGTGTGAGGCGAAGAGTGGAGTCAAGAGTCTCGAAGTCGAGTTAGGCTGGGGCTGAAGGGGAGTGTGTGTGAGGCGAAGGGTGGAGTCAGGAGTCTCGAAGTCGAGTCAGGCTGGGGCTGAAGGGGAGTGTGTGTGAGGCGAAGGGTGGAGTCAAGAGTCTCGAAGTCGAGTCAGGCCTGGGGCTGAAGGGGAGTGTGTGTGAGGCGACGGGTGGAGTCAGGAGTCTCGAAGTCGAGTCAGGCTGGGGCTGAAGGGGAGTGTGTGTGAGGCGAAGAGTGGAGTCAAGAGTCTCGAAGTCGAGTCAGGCCTGGGGCTGAAGGGGAGTGTGTGTGAGGCAAAGGGTGGAGTCAGGAGTCTCGAAGTCGAGTCAGGCTGGGGCTGAAGGGGAGTGTGTGTGAGGTGAAGGGTGGCCCCCGCAGTTCCCAGCCCACCCGCCGGACGTACGACGCCGCCACCCTCAACGCACTCAACACCGGCCGATTCCCAGGATGCTACCGAGCCACCCAGAGACGCACCCACGGACCCTTCTGCTGTACCGCCTGCAAGTTCATCTGCATCCGGACCTGCCTCGCACCAGCACCCGCCAAGACGAACACCAGCAGCAACCACCTCAAGTGCATCCTGCTCAACACCCGCTCAGTCCACAGACACGCCATCGAACTCTGGAACCTCATCGACACCACTGCTCCTGACGTTGCCTTCCTCACGGAGACCTGGATGAACGCCTCCTCAGCGCCCGACATCGCCATCGCCATCCCAGAGGGCTACAAGATCACCCGGAGGGACCGCACCGCCAACCAGACAGGAGGAGGCATCGCCATCATCCACAGGGACACCATCCGCATCACGACCTTCACCGACGACATCCTGACTACCGCCGAACACCTACACTTCCAGATCCACACCGACCCGAAGACCACCCTCAGAGGCACCCTGATCTACCGACCCCTGGGACCACGCACCCAATTCAGCGAGGACATCGCCGACTTCGTCAGCCCGCATGCCCTCCCCTCCGCTGACTACATCCTCCTGGGGGACCTCAACTTCCACCTGGAGAACAACAACGACCGCAACACCACCACCCTGCTCGACAACCTCGCCAACCTCGGACTCAAGCAACTAGTGACCACCCCCACCCACCTCGCCGGACACACAATCGACGCCGTCTTCTCATCCAGCAAAGACATCGCCTTCAGCCACGCCACAGGACTCCACTGGACGGACCACAGCTGCGTCCACTTCACCTTCAGAAGAACGACGACCCACCACCACCAGCAACAGGTCGCCCGCAGAAGCTGGAGCAAGATCACAGCCGACCAGCTCGCCGCTTCCCTGAGCCAGCACCCTCCCGCCAGCTCAGCGAACCCCAGCCAGGCTGCCAACAACCTCACGAAGTGGATCAGCAACTGCGCGGACGAACTCGCCCCACTGAGGACCCCGCCCAGCAGACCCGGCAGCAAGAAGGCCCCGTGGTTCACCGACGAACTCAAGAGCTCCAAGAAGAACTGCCGAGCCCTCGAGAAAGCCTGGAGAAGGGAGCCAACACCGGACAACATGACCACCCTCAAGCTTGCCACCCGGAAGCATCACCAACTGATCCGCGACACCAAGAAAACCGCATTCAAGGACCGGCTGGATAACAACGCACACAACAGCAAGGAACTCTTCAACATCGTGAAAGAGCTCTCCAACCCCAACGCCGGAAACAACGACATCACCCCATCGCAAGAACTCTGCAACTCCCTCGCCTCCTACTTCCACAACAAGATCGCGGACATACACAACAGCTTCAACACCCAACCGACGAACGCCACGTCCAACTCGACCGAACCACCGCCCCCCACCACCACCCTCCGCGCCTGGACTCCGATCTGCACCGAAGAAACCGTCCGCATGATGAACTCCATCCACTCCGGATCTCCGACCGACCCCTGCCCTCACCACGTCTTCAACAAGGCCGACGCCGTCATCGCACCCCACCTGCGTGACATCATCAACACCTCCTTCACCACCGCCACCTTCCCTGAGAGCTGGAAGCATGCCGAACTCAGCGCTCTACTCAAGAAACCAACAGCGGACCCCACCGAGCTCAAGAATTACCGCCCCATCTCGCTGCTCCCGTTCCCAGCCAAAGTCATCGAGAAGACCGTCAACAAGCAGCTGCCCGCCCTCCTCGAGACGAACGGATCCCTCGACCCCTCACAGTCTGGCTTCCGAGCCAACCACAGCACCGAGACCGCCCTCATCGCTGCCACCGATGACATCCGAACCCTGATGGACAACGGAGAAACAGTGGCCCTCATCCTACTAGACCTCTCCGCGGCCTTCGACACCGTCTGCCACCGCACCCTAGTGCATCGCCTCAGCAACGTCGGAATCCAGGAGAAGGCGCTGGAATGGATCATCTCCTTCCTCGACGGAAGAACACAGAGAGTCCGTCTACCACCGTACAAGTCAGAGGCCACCGAAGTCATCTGCGGCGTCCCTCAAGGATCCTCGCTGAGCCCAACCCTCTTCAACGTCTACATGAGCCCCCTCGCGGCCATCGCACGCCAACACAACCTCAACATCATCTCCTACGCCGACGATACCCAGCTGATCCTCTCCCTGACCAACAACCCCGCCGCCGCCAGAGCCAACCTTCACGAAGGAATGAAAGAGGTAGCCGAGTGGATGTCGACCAGCCGCCTGAAGCTGAACTCGGACAAGACGGAAGTCCTCATCCTGGGATCCTCGCCCTCCGCCTGGGACGACTCCTGGTGGCCCCCCGCCCTGGGCACCGCACCCAAACCGACAGACCACGCACGCAACCTGGGCTTCATCCTGGACTCCTCCCTCTCCATGACCAAGCAAATCAACGCCGTCTCCTCGTCATGCTTCAACACCCTGCGCATGCTACGGAAGATCTTCCGGTGGATCCCCACCGAGACCAGGAAGACTGTCACCCAGGCACTCGTCACCAGCCGACTGGACTACGACAACGCCCTCTACGCCGGAACCACCGCCAAGCTCCAGAAGAGACTCCAACGGATCCAGAACGCCTCAGCCAGACTCATCCTCGACATCCCACGACACAGCCACATCTCCGGACACCTAAGAGACCTGCACTGGCTCCCTGTCAACAAGAGAATCACCTTCCGTCTCCTTACCCGCGCACACAAAGCTCTTCACGATCAAGGCCCGAGCTACCTCAACAACCGCATCAACTTCTACGCTCCCAAACGACACCTCTGATCAGCCAGTCACGCCCTCGCCGCCGTCCCCCGCATCCGAAGAACGACAACAGGAGGAAGGTCCTTCTCCTACCTGGCCGCCAAGACCTGGAACTCCCTCCCGACCCACCTGCGCCTGACCCAAGACCACCTCGCCTTCAGGAAGAAGCTCAAGACCTGGCTGTTCGGGCAGTAGCAGCACCCCCCCCCTAGCGCCTTGAGACCCTCCGGGTAAGTAGAGCGCTCTATAAATGCCTATGATTGATTGATTGATTGATTGGAGTCAGGAGTCTCGAAGTCGAGTCAGGCTGGGGCTGAAGGGGAGTGTGTGTGAGGCGAAGTGTGGAGTCAGGAGTCTCGAAGTCGAGTCAGGCCTGGGGCTGAAGGGGAGTGTGTGTGAGGCGAAGGGTTGAGTCAGGAGTCTCGAAGTCGAGTCAGGCCTGGGGCTGAAGGGGAGTGTGTGTGAGGCAAAGGGTGGAGTCAGGAGTCTCGAAGTCGAGTCAGGCTGGGGCTGAAGGGGAGTGTGTGTGAGGCGAAGGGTGGAGGCAGGAGTCTCGAAGTCGAGTCAGGCTGGGGCTGAGGGGAGTGTGTGTGAGGTGAAGGGTGGAGGCAGGAGTCTCGAAGTCGAGTCAGGCTGGGGCTGAAGGGGAGTGTGTGTGAGGCGAGGGGTGGAGTCAGGAGTCTCGAAGTCGAGTCAGGCTTGGGGCTGAAGGGGAGTGTGTGTGAGGCGAAGGGTGGAGTCCGGAGTCTCGAAGTCGAGTCAGGCTGGGGCTGAAGGGGAGTGTGTGTGAGGCGAAGGGGGGAGTCAGGGGTCTCGAAGTCGAGTCCGGCTGGGGCTGGATGTCTGCTTTATTTTTAAGATGCTTCTGCGGGGTTGAAATCCCGGTGAAAACTCTACGAGTCCGCGCTCAGACACATGCACTTCATGTCACCCTGTTTGTAAAAACAGGCTCCATGAGGAACCAGAGGATCACATCCTGGGGATACAAGCATGGAAAGAACAATCACTTGCAATGCAATAGGTCTCGCATTATTCAAGTTTGAGCTATTGGTGAGGCATTCTTTAGCTATGCCAATATCCCAAACTTTAATAATGCGAGACCTATTGCATTGCAAATGCTTGTTTTGTCTTTTTTTCTTCAATGCCCTCTCGTCCAACCCTCCTTGCGTTGTTGCTGGCAGAGGAACGGGCCAGCTAAATGGGCGCCGCCCGCTGTGCCTGTCGCCGGACTCATAAACCCCGCGCAGGGTGGCAATATCTTGAGAATGGAAACATGACTCGTGCTAAAACCACAGCAGGCTGAAGGTAGCAAGCCCACGAGGAGAAAGGCTCGAGCTGTCTTTTTCTATCAAACCGTACAATGGGCCTTATTTATGAAAGCCTTGCGCCACCGGTGCGTCACTTTTTCCCATGTTAAAAGTGACGCACCGGCGGCGCAAGGCCTTCATAAATAAGGCCCTATGTTTATAGCGCCTCCTTCCTACTCATTTATTTATTTATTTTATTTTATTTATTTATGCATTTTTATATAGCGCGGACTTTACCCGAAGGCGTCAGAGCGCTTCACATTAGGAACAGAAATGAAACATAATGAGAAACATTACAAAAGAACAGATTGCAAAAACATACGTTACTTACATAAGGTAATAGTGACAATTGTGAGCAAACAAAATACATGAGGTAGTAAAAACTGTGAGCAACCAAAAATACATGAGGTAGTAAAGGTAATAGTCAATATGTATGTGCGGGTGCTGCACTCAATGTAATAAACTTAAATCAATTCTTAGACCGATGTGTGTGCTGTGTTGGATTAGTGCCTGCACACTGTGACTATAAACTGAATATGGCCTGGTGCCTGAAGACCACCAGGACTCCAGCACGCACAACAAAATTAAATACTCCTTTTGTCCATATAATGCACTTTATATCGTATATCTCATCAGAAAAATTCATAACATTTCAATCATCATGTGCTGTTCATCAATAAATCACAAGAAAATCATTCAAAGTTTACATTTTCAGCAAGAACACAAATCATATCAGTTAATCACAAAATTATTAGAAACAAATCAATAACACCCAATGCATTTCGGGGCCGAGCCCCTTCGTCAGGGGTCTGTTAGAGAGAAAAGAAAAGAAAGAAAGAAAAGAGAAACCTTATTACTCTTGATGTCAAGGAGGGTAAGTGTATATATACTGAAAACTCTTATTTGCGTGTAGCTTACCTAGTTATTGCAATTTGTTTGCTGTCACTACTTAATATAGTGCTTATGTCTGGTATTGTCTTCTGCTTTCTATGTCTGTAAAAGATGATTTGAATTACTCACTGTGGATTCTCCGCAAGTTGTCGGATGAATCACGATAACCTAAATTAGTTTGAAAGGCTCACCTGTCTTTGTAGCCTTAATCCGTTCTTTCTAAAAAAAATTGCGAATAAGCGGATTTTAGTAACTCACATTCAATGTTTATAAAAAACAGTATTCGCAACCATGTAAAAAAGGGGGGGTTTCTTTACCTGTGAAGTTTAACGTTATTACAAGACTTTAGTCTTTCAGATGTTTACGAGGCGTCCTACAAAAAAATAAAATAAAAATGTGGACTTAGCTAGTTTGCCGGAAAATACTCAATGGATTACCGACTAGGTAAAGCGCATTCGCTTACCTGCGGGTTCAGTAGATGAATCAGTCCCGCTTGGCGTTTCAGGATTTAGGATAGTTCTGTATACAAAAAGACGGTGTTAGACACGCTCTCTATGCGAGTAGTAAGCCTCCTCATTCAATATTAAGAAACGGAGATACTGTCTCTTACCGTTTGCAAATTCAGTCATTCGAGCAGGGAAGAAAAGCTCACGCATCCGCGTTTCATTCGAGCTTTGTGATCGAATGAGTCCCTTATCACTGTTTACTTGTTAGGAAAACATAGAAGCCGAACTAGAGGGAAAATGTCGGCCATTTCTAAGTGATGTTTTATCCGCATTGAGAAATGTTCATTGTTAAATCGTTGTACCCATCTAAGATGGAGCAGTTTGAATGCTCTTTATCGAAAAAAGAAAGGTTGTAGGAAAATGAGGAGAAATGATGTATAAATGAAATAAATAAGCGAGTTACATTTCATAGTCCATACAAGACATTATCTACCAATTTTACAGACTAAACGTTTTTAGAGTTTTTCAATGAATACGAGACCTTCTCGGTATATTTTACCAGCTAAACATTGTTACATAAAAGATGTTTCTGTGAATATCGTTATGGTGACCACCTAAAAATATACCTAGCGTATTAATATGTATATCTGACAAAGTGTGCGAGTCTCCTAGGGGTTGCTATATATCAAGTGTCAGTGTATGTTATTTGGTCATGCTACAAAAAACATGCCATGTCCATTTTATCATTTAAACCTGTGGGGGTCAATGATTGTAATTTTCGAATCCAGAAGGCCTCTCTTTGTAATAGGATTTTGGAGTTATTCAGGCCCAGTCGTTGTGGAAGTAGTTCAATAACTTGAAATCTCAGTTGTGCGATGGTATGGCCAGCTTCCCACCAATGTTTTGCGAGTGGTGATGTTAAGTTCTTATTTCTGATGCGGCTCTTGTGCTCAGAAAGTCGCAGTTTCAGCTTACGTTCAGTCTTGCCGACATATATCAGGCCACACGGGCATTTGATAGAATAGATCACGAATTCCGAATTATGGGGTTGTGTTATGTCTCAATTGGATTTTTTCGCCTGTCCGTGGGTGTAGTAGGATGTTTCCTGGTATTACGTTGTTGCAATTCTTGCAATTATAGCAGCGAGAGGTACCTTTGTATTCTTCAGATTGTTGAATAGTGTCTGTATACTGTCTAGGTTTGTTCAATTGTTCTTTTAAGTTCTGACCTCTCTTGTATGCAAACATGGGTGTGTCACTGCATACAAGAGAGCTCAGAACTTAAAAGAACAATTGAACAAACCTAGACAGTATACAGACACTATTCAACAATCTGAAGAATACAAAGGTACCTCTCGCTGCTATAATTGCAAGAATTGCAACAACGTAATACCAGGAAACATCCTACTACACCCACGGACAGGCGAAAAAATCCAATTGAGACATAACACAACCTGTAATTCGGAATTCGTGATCTATTCTATCAAATGCCCGTGTGGCCTGATATATGTCGGCAAGACTGAACGTAAGCTGAAACTGCGACTTTCTGAGCACAAGAGCCGCATCAGAAATAAGAACTTAACATCACCACTCGCAAAACATTGGTGGGAAGCTGGCCATGCCATCGCACAACTGAGATTTCAAGTCATTGAACTACTTCCACAACGACTGGGCCTGAATAACTCCAAAATCCTATTACAAAGAGAGGCCTTCTGGATTCGAAAATTACAATCATTGACCCCCACAGGTTTAAATGATAAAATGGACATGGCATGTTTTTTGTAGCATGACCAAATAACATACACTGACACTTGATATATAGCAACCCCTAGGAGACTCGCACACTTTGTCAGATATACATATTAATACGCTAGGTATATTTTCAGGTGGTCACCATAACGATATTCACAGAAACATCTTTTATGTAACAATGTTTAGCTGGTAAAATATACCGAGAAGGTCTCGTATTCATTGAAAAACTCTAAAAACGTTTAGTCTGTAAAATTGGTAGATAATGTCTTGTATGGACTATGAAATGTAACTTGCTTATTTATTTCATTTATACATCATTTCTCCTCATTTTCCTACAACCTTTCTTTTTTCGATAAAGAGCATTCAAACTGCTCCATCTTAGATGGGTACAACGATTTAACAATGAACATTTCTCAATGCGGATAAAACATCACTTAGAAATGGCCGACATTTTCCCTCTAGTTCGGCTTCTATGTTTTCCTAACAAGTAAACAGTGATAAGGGACTCATTCGATCACAAAGCTCGAATGAAACGCGGATGCGTGAGCTTTTCTTCCCTGCTCGAATGACTGAATTTGCAAACGGTAAGAGACAGTATCTCCGTTTCTTAATATTGAATGAGGAGGCTTACTACTCGCATAGAGAGCGTGTCTAACACCGTCTTTTTGTATACAGAACTATCCTAAATCCTGAAACGCCAAGCGGGACTGATTCATCTACTGAACCCGCAGGTAAGCGAATGCGCTTTACCTAGTCGGTAATCCATTGAGTATTTTCCGGCAAACTAGCTAAGTCCACATTTTTATTTTATTTTTTTGTAGGACGCCTCGTAAACATCTGAAAGACTAAAGTCTTGTAATAACGTTAAACTTCACAGGTAAAGAAACCCCCCCTTTTTTACATGGTTGCGAATACTGTTTTTTATAAACATTGAATGTGAGTTACTAAAATCCGCTTATTCGCAATTTTTTTTAGAAAGAACGGATTAAGGCTACAAAGACAGGTGAGCCTTTCAAACTAATTTAGGTTATCGTGATTCATCCGACAACTTGCGGAGAATCCACAGTGAGTAATTCAAATCATCTTTTACAGACATAGAAAGCAGAAGACAATACCAGACATAAGCACTATATTAAGTAGTGACAGCAAACAAATTGCAATAACTAGGTAAGCTACACGCAAATAAGAGTTTTCAGTATATATACACTTACCCTCCTTGACATCAAGAGTAATAAGGTTTCTCTTTTCTTTCTTTCTTTTCTTTTCTCTCTAACAGACCCCTGACGAAGGGGCTCGGCCCCGAAATGCATTGGGTGTTATTGATTTGTTTCTAATAATTTTGTGATTAACTGATATGATTTGTGTTCTTGCTGAAAATGTAAACTTTGAATGATTTTCTTGTGATTTATTGATGAACAGCACATGATGATTGAAATGTTATGAATTTTTCTGATGAGATATACGATATAAAGTGCATTATATGGACAAAAGGAGTATTTAATTTTGTTGTGCGTGCTGGAGTCCTGGTGGTCTTCAGGCACCAGGCCATATTCAGTAAAGGTAATAGTGACAATCGTGAGCAAACAAAATACTTGAGTAAAAATTGTGAGCAACCAAAATACATGAGGTAGTAAAGGTAATAGTGACAATCGTGAGCAAACAAAATACTTGAGTAAAAATTGTGAGCAACCAAAATACATGAGGTAGTCAAAAGTGCACAAGAGGAAATGAAAGTGACAAGTGTGCAGTTATAAGAGAAAACAGAGTATAATTTGAGGTATAGTCCTGCAATAAGTGCTAGACACTCAGGCTCAGGAACAAGCGTTACGTGGGCAAGGTGGCACTTGTGCAAGTATCAAAGGTAAAGACATGTGAGAGGTAGCAGCCGTGTGTTGCAAGGGCAGAGTGGTGTGTGCATGTTACAAAAGGGCACCGAACACCAGTACATGGAAAATACTGCAAAAAGGCAGACCCTCCAATCACAGGCATACACTGGGAAGGCACTTCCATGGTCATGGAAAGTAGAAATTATCAGTAGTGGGAAGTCTTCCTCACAAATAGCAAGAGGACGTGAATTACTTTTGGAGGTGTCTCTGGAGGAGGAGAACTTTGAGGTCCCTTTTGAAGGCCTGGGAGGAGGCGGTGGTCCGGAGCTGAGGTGGAAAGGAGGTCCAGATTCTCACTGCGTTGCCTGAAAAGGATTGGGCCATTGTTCTTTCCTTCTTGAAAGTGGGAGGTTCAAGCAGTAGATTCTCCGCATTGCGTGAAAGTCTAGAGCCACCAGAACTCATTGAAAAGCGCCTCGCTGCTCTGGGTTGTGCGCAGCCTCGTGTTATCATCCTGTTCGCATGGGTGCCGCCATTCTGTTGACTCTTACTACGGGAATAGGACGCCACCTTCCGGATCTCAAAGGGACCGTTCTCCCTTCAAGGCCGAGCGCGGCTCCGCTGATGCAGATAGGTGTCCGCAGAAAGAGGCTTGGCAGGGGATACTTTGCCACTTAAAAGGTCCCAAAGGGGAGACCTATTGGCAATGCCAATGTTTGTTTTCTGCCCCAGGTGGCGTCCGTCAGTCTGGTGACATCAAAGTATCCTGATGTGGCCAATGGTCCCAGTGGGGGGGCAGAGTCGCACAAATGAGGTGTGAATCCCGGGCTCCCGGCGGCGGCAGGGCCATGCTGAACTGAGGGCCCTTTCACGGTCACTCTGCAGCCCCCTGAGACACCGAGCCCTTCATGCAGATGTTGGCACCTGGAGTGGCTGCGGGTGGGGCCCTTCCAGACCACCTGCCAGGGGCCAGCATTGAGCGGGCAGGTCCGCTGGGAGGTGGAGGAGGGGGCCTGGTCCTACCCAGTCTCCTCTCTTCCTTCTGTACAGGGGGGTGACATCGCCTCTCCCTCCCCCCCCCGCCCCCCCGACCTGCCCTCCGTTTTTTTGCAACATTTCCCCTTATTTAAACTCCCCACAAGCCACGGCTCACCCCAGTTCCTCTGAAGCGCCCAGAGGCACATTGAGGCACTTGTGCTGGTTTCAAGCTTTGTGTTGTGGTAAGTGCATCGAAGCACTTTAAATGTTCATAGTGCTGCAATGTTGCCTTGTTTGTATGACTTGCATTCATGCTTTGTACTTTTTTTTTAGATACGGAAATAACTTTGTTTGAAAACACTTTATCTCAGCCTGTTCCCGTGGAAACTCGTTAAAAGTGCACGAGCAACACTTTATTTTCTGGTTTAAGTAGATTAGCGTCATTTTTACCGGAATAATGTGAGTTGCAGCTCAGCTACTTCTGGGCGGCGTTGATTTATCGATTCTTACATTTCACATGTAAAAAAGAGTTTATCTGTTAAGGAAAACCGAGCGGAAAATGTACATTACATGCCAACCCTCCCGATTCAGGCGTGAGACTACCGATTTGAAGGCTAGTCTCCCGCCTCCCGATTCAAGCATCCAGAAACCCGATACTGAAAATCTCACCTTTGGTTTTTTTAAATGTCCCACGTCGAAAGTACGTTTACTTCCTGCATTTCTTCCCCATTTCAAATGGGGCTTTTGGATTGGCTAACTCCTGCTCAGCAGCCAATCAGCACTTAGCAACGTCATCACTGACAATGCACCAATGAAGAGGACAGCAATTCAGAAGGCAGGAAGTGCCGCGAAATCGTGAGCATAAAGCTCCTGAATTCCATTTACTTTTTGAGGTATGTGGCTTTCTTCACTGCTGCCGTTTGCTGTCCTGTCGAGGTTCTCCTGGCCCGAGATCTACATTTTTCTTCCTCTCTGTGAAGAATTCCTCTGCTGATTCAGACTGGTGTTCTCCTGCTGCTGTCGGAAGATTTAAACCACCAACAGGTAAGTTTAAAGTGCTTTCATTTCTTTCTATTTGCAGCGTTCGTGCAAATATTCTTTCCATGCTGCGTAGAAACTATTTTCCCTTGCTTGTTTGTTATTTGTTTAAAGCCTGTGCTAAGGCATTCAGAAACGTTCTGCTAATATTTTAAAATGTAGATTCTTAAACCCACCTCCACTCTGCCATGGAGCCAGCGACAGACACCGCCCCCACACCCCAAAAACCACCTCCACTCTGCCATGGACCCAGCGCCAGACACCGCTCGCCCAAACCCACCTCCACTCTGCCATGGAGCCCCCCCAAACCCACCTCCACTCTGCCATGGAGCCAGCAACAGACACCACCCCCCCACCCCCCCAAACCCACCTCCACTCTGCCATGGAGCCCCCCCAAACCCACCTCCACTCTGCCATGGAGCCAGCAACAGACACCACCCCTCACCCCCCCCAAACCCACCTCCACTCTGCCATGGAGCCAGCGCCAGACACCGCCCCCCCCAAACCCACCTCCACTCTGCCATGGAGCCCACCCCCAAACCCACCTCCACTCTGCCATGGAGCCAGCGCCAGACACCGCCCCCCCCCAAACCCACCTCCACTCTGCCATGGAGCCCCCCCCCCAACCCACCTCCACTCTGCCATGGACCCAGCGCCCGACACCGCCCCCCCAAACCCACCTCCACTCTGCCATGGAGCCCCCCCCAAACCCACCTCCACTCTGCCATGGAGCCAGCAACAGACACCGTCCCCCACCCCCCCCAAACCCACCTCCACTCTGCCATGGACCCAGCGCCAGACACCGCCCCCCCAAACCCACCTCCACTCTGCCATGGAGCCCCCCCCAAACCCACCTCCACTCTGCCATGGACCCAGCGCCAGACACCGCCCCCCCCTAAACCCACCTCCACTCTGCCATGGAGCCCCCCCCCAAACCCACCTCCACTCTGCCATGGAGCCAGCAACAGACACCGTCCCCCACCCCCCCCAAACCCACCTCCACTCTGCCATGGACCCAGCGCCAGACACCGCCCCCCCAAACCCACCTCCACTCTGCCATGGAGCCCCCCCCAAACCCACCTCCACTCTGCCATGGACCCAGCGCCAGACACCGCCCCCCCAAACCCACCTCCACTCTGCCATGGAGCCCCCCCAAACCCACCTCCACTCTGCCATGGAGCCAGCAACAGACACCGCCCCCCACCCTCAAACCCACATCCACTCTGCCATGGAGCCAGCAACAGACACCGCCCCCCACCCCCCCAAACTCACCTCCACTCTGCCATGGACCCAGCGCCAGACACCGCCCCCCCAAACCCACCTCCACTCTGCCATGGAGCCCCCCCAAACCCACCTCCACTCTGCCATGGAGCCAGCAACAGACACCGCCCCCCCTCCCCCAAACCCACCTCCACTCTGCCATGGAGCAACCAGCAGACACCGCCCCCCACCCTCCCCCAAACCCACCTCCACTCTGCCATGGAGCCAGCAACAGACACCGCCCCCCCCACCCCCCCAAACCCACCTCCACTCTGCCATGGAGCCAGCAACAGACACCGCCCCCCAAACCCACCGCCACTCTGCCATGGAGCCAGCGACAGACACCGCCTCCACTCTGCCATGGAGCCAGCAACAGACACCGCCCCCCACCCCCCCAAACCCACCTCCACTCTGCCATGGAGCCAGCAACAGACACCGCCCCCCAAACCCACCGCCACTCTGCCATGGAGCCAGCGACAGACACCGCCCCCACACCCCAAAAACCACCTCCACTCTGCCATGGAGCCAGCACCAGACACCGCCCCCCCTCCCCCAAACCCACCTCCACTCTGCCATGGAGCCCCCCCAAACCCACCTCCTCTCTGCCATGGAGCAACCAACAGACACCGCCCCCCACCCTCCCCCAAACCCACCTCCACTGTGCCATGGAGCCAGCGACAGACACCGCCCCCACACCCCAAAAACCACCTCCACTCTGCCATGGACCCAGCGCCAGACACCGCCCCCCCAAACCCACCTCCACTCTGCCATGGAGCCCCCCCCCCAAACCCACCTCCACTCTGCCATGGAGCCAGCAACAGACACCGTCCCCCACCCCCCCAAACCCACCTCCACTCTGCCATGGAGCCCCCCCCCAAACCCACCTCCACTCTGCCATGGAGCCAGCAACAGACACCGTCCCCCACCCCCCCCAAACCCACCTCCACTCTGCCATGGACCCAGCGCCAGACACCGCCCCCCCAAACCCACATCCACTCTGCCATGGAGCCCCCCCCAAACCCACATCCACTCTGCCATGGACCCAGCGCCAGACACCGCCCCCCCAAACCCACCTCCACTCTGCCATGGAGCCCCCCCAAACCCACCTCCACTCTGCCATGGAGCCAGCAACAGACACCGCCCCCCACCCTCAAACCCACATCCACTCTGCCATGGAGCCAGCAACAGACACCGCCCCCCACCCCCCCAAACCCACCTCCACTCTGCCATGGACCCAGCGCCAGACACCGCCCCCCCAAACCCACCTCCACTCTGCCATGGAGCCCCCCCAAACCCACCTCCACTCTGCCATGGAGCCAGCAACAGACACCGCCCCCCCTCCCCCAAACCCACCTCCACTCTGCCATGGAGCAACCAACAGACACCGCCCCCCACCCTCCCCCAAACCCACCTCCACTCTGCCATGGAGCCAGCAACAGACACCGCCCCCCACCCCCCCAAACCCACCTCCACTTTGCCATGGAGCCAGCAACAGACACCGCCCCCCAAACCCACCGCCACTCTGCCATGGAGCCAGCGACAGACACCGCCTCCACTCTGCCATGGAGCCAGCACCAGACACCGCACCCCCTCCCCCAAACCCACCTCCACTCTGCCATGGAGCCCCCCCAAACCCACCTCCTCTCTGCCATGGAGCAACCAACAGACACCGCCCCCCACCCTCCCCCAAACCCACCTCCACTCTGCCATGGAGCCAGCGACAGACACCGCCCCCACACCCCAAAAACCACCTCCACTCTGCCATGGACCCAGCGCCAGACACCGCCCCCCCAAACCCACCTCCACTCTGCCATGAAGCCCCCCCAAACCCACCTCCACTCTGCCATGGAGCCAGCAACAGACACTGCCCCCCGCCCCCCCAAACCCACCTCCACTCTGCCATGGAGCCAGCAATAGACACCGCCCCCCACCCCTCCAAACCCACCTCCACTCTGCCATGGAGCCAGCAACAGACACCGCCCCCCACCCCCCAAACCCACCTCCACTCTGCCATGGAGCAACCAACAGACACTGCCCCCCAAACCCACCTCCACTCTGCCATGGAGCCAGCACCAGACACCGCCCCCCCCTCCCCCAAACCCACCTCCACTCTGCCATGGAGCCAGCGACAGACACTGCCCCCCCCCAACTCACCTCCACTCTGCCATGGAGCAACCAACAGACACCGCCCCCCACCCTCCCCCAAACCCACCTCCACTCTGCCATGGAGCCAGCAACAGACACCCCCCCACCCCCCCAAACCCACCTCCACTCTGCCATGGAGCCAGCAACAGACACCGCCCCCCAAACCCACCGCCACTCTGCCATGGAGCCAGCGACAGACACCGCCCCCACACCCCAAAAACCACCTCCTCTCTGCCATGGAGCCAGCACCAGACACCGCCCCCCCTCCCCCAAACCCACCTCCACTCTGCCATGGAGCCCCCCCAAACCCACCTCCTCTCTGCCATGGAGCAACCAACAGACACCGCCCCCCACCCTCCCCCAAACCCACCTCCACTCTGCCATGGAGCCACCGACAGACACCGCCCCCACACCCCAAAAACCACCTCCACTCTGCCATGGACCCAGCGCCAGACACCGCCCCCCCAAACCCACCTCCACTCTGCCATGAAGCCCCCCCAAACCCACCTCCACTCTGCCATGGAGCCAGCAACAGACACTGCCCCCCACCCCCCTAAACCCACCTCCACTCTGCCATGGAGCCCCCACAAACCCACCTCCACTCTGCCATGGAGCCAGCAATAGACACCGCCCCCCACCCCCCCAAACCCACCTCCACTCTGCCATGGAGCCAGCAACAGACACCGCCCCCCCACCCCCCAAACCCACCTCCACTCTGCCATGGAGCAACCAACAGACACTGCCCCCCAAACCCACCTCCACTCTGCCATGGAGCCAGCACCAGACACCGCCCCCCTCCCCCAAACCCACCTCCACTCTGCCATGGAGCCAGCACCAGACACTGCCCCCCCCCCCAAACTCACCTCCACTCTGCCATGGAGCAACCAACAGACACCGCCCCCCACCCTCCCCCAAACCCACCTCCACTCTGCCATGGAGCCAGCAACAGACACCGCCCCCCACCCCCCCAAACCCACCTCCACTCTGCCATGGAGCCAGCAACAGACACCGCCCCCCACCCCCCAAACCCACCGCCACTCTGCCATGGAGCCAGCGACAGACACCGCCCCCACACCCCAAAAACCACCTCCACTCTGCCATGGAGCCAGCACCAGACACCGCCCCCCCTCCCCCAAACCCACCTCCACTCTGCCATGGAGCCCCCCCAAACCCACCTCTTCTCTGCCATGGAGCAACCAACAGACACCGCCCCCCACCCTCCCCCAAACCCACCTCCACTCTACCATGGACCCAGCGCCAGACACCGCCCCCCCAAACCCACCTCCACTCTGCCATGAAGCCCCCCCAAACCCACCTCCACTCTGCCATGGAGCCAGCAACAGACACCGCACCCCACCCCCCTAAACCCACCTCCACTCTGCCATGGAGCCCCCACAAACCCACCTCCACTCTGCCATGGAGCCAGCAACAGACACCGCCCCCACCCCCCCAAACCCACCTCCACTCTGCCATGGAGCCAGCAATAGACACCGCCCCCCACCCCACCAAACCCACCTCCACTCTGCCATGAAGCCCCCCCAAACCCACCTCCACTCTGCCATGGAGCCAGCAACAGACACCGCCCCCCACCCCCCTAAACCCACTTCCACTCTGCCATGGAGCCAGCAACAGACAACGCCCCCCACCCCCCCAAGCCCACCTCCACTCTGCCATGGAGCCAGCAACAGACACCTACCCCCCACCCCCCCAAATCCACCTCTACTCTGCCATGGAGCCAACACCAGACACCGCCCCCCCTCCCCCAAACCCACCTCCACTCTTCCATGGAGCCCCCCCAAACCCACCTCCACTCTGCCATGGAGCCAGCAACAGACACCGCCCCCCACCCCCCCAAACCCACCTCCACTCTGCCATGGAGCCAGCAATAGACACCGCCCCCCACCCCCCCAAACCCACCTCCACTCTGCCATGGAGCCAGCAACAGACATCGCCCCCCACCCCCAAACTCACCTCGACTCTGCCATGGAGCAACCAACAGACACCGCCCCCCACCCTCCCCCAAACCCACCTCCACTCTGCCATGGAGCCAGCAACAGACACCGCCCCCACCCCCCCAAACCCACCTCCACTCTGCCATGGAGCCAGCGACAGACACCGCCCCCACACCCCAAAAACCACCTCCACTCTGCCATGGAGCCAGCACCAGACACCGCCCCCCCTCCCCCAAACCCACCTCCACTCTGCCATGGAGCCCCCCCAAACCCACCTCCTCTCTGCCATGGAGCAACCAACAGACACCGCCCCCCACCCTCCCCCAAACCCACCTCCACTCTGCCATGGAGCCAGCGACAGTCCGCCCCCACACCCCAAAAACCACCTCCACTCTGCCATGGACCCAGCGCCAGACACCGCCCCCCCAAACCCACCTCCACTCTGCCATGAAGCCCCCCAAACCCACCTCCACTCTGCCATGGAGCCAGCAACAGACACCGCCCCCCACCCCCCTAAACCCACCTCCACTCTGCCATGGAGCCAGCAACAGACAACGCCCCCCAAACCCACCTCCACTCTGCCATGGAGCCAGCGACAGACACCGCCCCCACACCCCAAAAACCACCTCCACTCTGCCATGGACCCAGCGCCAGACACCGCCCCCCCAAACCCACCTCCACTCTGCCATGAAGCCCCCCCAAACCCACCTCCACTCTGCCATGGAGCCAGCAACAGACACCGCCCCCCACCCCCCTAAACCCACCTCCACTCTGCCATGGAGCCAGCAACAGACAACGCCCCCCACCCCCCCAAGCCCACCTCCACTCTGCCATGGAGCCAGCAACAGACACCTACCCCCCACCCCCCCAAACCCACCTCCACTCTGCCATGGAGCCAACACCAGACACCGCCCCCCCTCCCCCAAACCCACCTCCACTCTTCCATGGAGCCCCCCCAAACCCACCTCCACTCTGCCATGGAGCCAGCAACAGACACCGCCCCCCACACCCCCAAACCCACCTCCACTCTGCCACGGAGCCAGAAACAGACACCGCCCCCCACCCCCCCAAACCCACCTCCACTCTGCCATGGAGCCAGCAACAGACACCGCCCCCCACCCCCCCAAACCCACCTCCACTCTGCCATGGAGCCAGCAACAGACATCGCCCCACACCCCCCAAACCCACCTCCACTCTGCCATGGAGCCAGCAACAGACACCGCCCCCCACCCCTCCAAACCCACCTCCACTCTACCATGGTGCTGCAGATGCATTTCACATGTATTTCAAATATGAGCGAAAAAAGACAGAACAGTAAAATACACCATTTTTAACCCCGGCCGCCACGTCCTAAGATATTACTACATGTTATGTTATGTTATGTTAATAACTTTTATTCAGCGCACAGCTGCCCCAGCGAAGGGGCGTCCTGGCGCCTGATCCAGTATCACAACACAACAAAGCACCGCTGAAAAGAAGGAGGATCAGTCAGTAGAGGTGAACAGATAGGTTTTGATCGCACGTCTGAAGAGAGTCAGGCTATCAAGGGCACGGATATGGACAGGAAGGGAATTCCATAATCCGGCCGCCATAACTCGAAATGAACGGCCGCCCATTCTACTCAGTCTGAATCTAGGCGTGTTCGCTAAATGGAGAGATTCCGACCTGAGAGACCGCCTGGGGACATACGGGGAAACAAGACCCGTCAGGGCAGGAGGTGACGAGAATTTCAGGATCTTGAATGTCAGACAGAGCGCCTTGAATTTGATTCTCTGTCTGACCGGCAGCCAGTGAAGGGAGGTTAAAACTGCAGATACAGAGCACCGCCTCGGGAGGCCCACAATGGCCCGCGCAGCGGCATTCTGCACCCTCTGCAGTCTGGTGGCCTCGGTCTGATTAACACCAAGCAGCAGAGCACTCCCATAATCCAGCCGAGAAAGAATGGCGGCTTGGACCACCAGTTGCCGAGTAGGGGGGTCGAAAAATTTGAGGACTGGTCTCAGTCCTCGCAGAATACCATAGCAGGTAGCTGCGATCTTCTCAGTATGGCTGGTGAAGGAGAGGTTGGAATCCAGCCAGACCCCCAAGTTCTTCACTTCGGCCGCTGGGATGGGAGTCACCCCCAATTCAGGAGGCCACCATTGATCTCCCCACAGTTCCGCTTGCTTTCCTAAGATCAGGACTTCGGTTTTCTTAGCGTTTAACTGTAAACAGTTAATACGCATCCAATTCGCCACGGCTAAGAGCCCTGCGCGAAACCTGGGGGCAGTCACCTCAGGGTCCCCACTGAGTGTCACCGCCAGCTGCGTGTCGTCGGCGTACGATGTCATGGTTAAGCCACTTTGTCTGACGACAGCAGCCAGCGGTTTCACATACAGGTTAAACAAAGTGGGGCTCAGTGCAGAGCCCTGAGGTACTCCTAGTCCCAAAGGATGGAAAGAGGACTGACCAGGTGGAATGGCTACTTTAAAAAACCGGTCCGAGAGGAAAGAGCGGAACCAGTGAAGAGCTTTCCCCTCTAGTCCCACTTCCTCCAGCCTCCGCAACAAAATGTCATGAGACACCGTGTCGAACGCGGCGCTCAGGTCTAACAAGAGGAGCGCCGCTGTCTGCCCCGCATCCAGCACCGAACGCAGATGTTCGCTCATAAAGAGCAGCGCAGTTTCGGTGCTGTGTTGTGCGCGAAAACCATTCTGGCTCTCGTCAAGAATATTATTGCGAGAGAGATGGGCAGACAGGATGGAATTCACGTGTGCCTCAGTGACCTTGGCGGTCCAGGGCAGGAGGGAGATGGGGCGGTAGTTCTCAGGTAGCAGAGGGTCGAGACTAGGTTTCTTCAGAATGGGGCTGACCACTGCTTGCTTCCAAGAGGCCGGAACCACGCCCTCAGCTAGTGAGCGATTGATCAGGTCCAATATAGGCTCACGGCATAGGGGCGGGAGAAGAGTAATAAGCTCTGGCTTCAAAGGGTCTAGAGGAGAGCCAGATTTGATTTTAAGGCTCAGAGTATCAAACGCCTCAGCTGACAAAGCAGGTAAGGAGGACAAAGGTTCGCAGTCCGGGATTCTTACGGACCCGGGCTCGTCACCTTGCATAGATGGCATGAACCCTCGGTAGATTACCTGCACCTTCTCCACAAAAAAGGATGCCAAGCTTTCACAGTGGGAGTCCGTGCAGATAGCTAGCGAGGTGGCCCGTTTACCCATCAGATCTTTGAGCACCTTGAATATTAATTTTGATGGGTTGGGGCTGTTTGAAAACTCAGAGGCATAGTATGCCGCCCGGGCGTGACAGATAGCTCTGTGATAGATCTTAAGCTGGGTAAAGTACAATGATTTTAATGTGGGGTCGAAGGATTTCCTCCACAACCTCTCAGCTTGCCGGCAAGTTCTTTTAAGCTCGGCAAGGGTCTCATTATACCATGGACTGCGAGTTTTAGCATGACATTTCAACCATCGCATTGGTATAAGAGAATCAAGAGCAGTACGGACCCAGTTACAGAACTGTTCATATCCCTGTTCCACATTCGACAGGCCGCCCAGGGGCTGTGCCTCCAGGATTTTGACGAATTCCTCCATTTTAAGCTTACGCCAGTTTCTTTTAAGGGTCAGTCTGTCCATAGGTTTGAATCGTTGGTCATCCAAGGGACATGACACTTTAACCAACAGATGATCAGTCCAGCCCACCGCCACCGGGTCAAAAGCCCTAGCCCGAACCAAGGTGGTAAAGAACGGGTCAAGGATGTGACCTCCTATATGCGTGGGGGCAGTGACTAGTTGGTTCAGTTGCATGGCTTCAAGGTCCGCTATCAAAGAACTAATGGGTAAAGAAGACGTCTGATCAAGATGTATATTCAGATCGCCAACGATGTTAAAGTTAGCACATCTAGGAGCTAATGAATTAACCATGTCAACGAGAGCGGCCTTGAAAACCGTGTCATTCCCTGGAGGGCGATAGATAAGCAGTCCACTCAGTGTGAACTGATGGCTGACAGTGACCTTAAAAGAGGCGCTCTCGCACATCGGCAGATCAAGGACTTTCCACACCGCCGGAAAGCAAGATTTTATCGCCATGGCTATGCCTCCTCCCCTAGAAGTACGGTTCAAAGTAAATACCGTATAGGTGGAAGGAAAAGCCAGATTTATTATGGCAGAGTCAGCGTCCTGTAACCAGGTCTCGGTAAGAAAAATGAGGTCAGGTGAGTCCTTGTCAATCATGTCACGAAGGGACTGATGGTGCTTGACCAGTGATCTCACATTAAGGCTCCATATACTAAGTGCTCGCTCAGAGTAGTCAATACGCGTACCTAGAGTAGATCTTACAGTAGAGCGCACCCCAGTGGGGGAATCCAGAGAGAAACTGCCACAAGGACAGACATAAGGTCCCGAAAGAGGAGACACCAGATCATGTGTACAGGCCCTAAGACCATCCCTAACAGAGAAGAGATCGGCGCAGTTGTACCTGATCGGTGCGATGGAATCCATGGTGGGATGTGAGCAGGAAGCCAGAGTCCTGTGCCCGCACCCGCTGCCTCGACGCGGACGAGCGCAGACGGGCAGGACTCTGGCACGACTCCGGCACAGCGCAGGCGTCACCACTGCGCGTCCCGCTGCGTGGGGGGGACGACTTTAAATAGGCGCTCCCCTGACGAAGGACGAGCGTCAGGACGCTCCAAGATGGCGCCCGCCGATTGTACTTGGTGCCCAAAGCAAGATGGCACCCAAAAACGAAGCCCAAAGCCTCCCAGGGACCCAGGACCCACCGAAAACGGTGGTGAAGCTTCCGTTATGTGCAGAGAGTGGAGGGGGGAGATGAAGACCAGCGAGGTCAGTTTAAAACCAGGGGAAGTAAAATAAATAAAAATAAACAAAATACAAAATAGGGAGAATTAAAATATGCAAAGCGCCTGCAGTAGCGCGCTGTCAGCAGTGATACCTGTGAAGGAGAGCAGGCATCAGAAGGTCCGCCTTAAATAGGCACTCCCCTGACGAAGGACGAGCGTCAGGACGCTCCAAGATGGCGCCCGCCGATTGTACTTGGTGCCCAAAGCAAGATGGCACCCAAAAACGAAGCCCAAAGCCTCCCAGGGACCCAGGACCCACCGAAAACGGTGGTGAAGCTTCCGTTATGTGCAGAGAGTGGAGGGGGGAGATGAAGACCAGCGAGGTCAGTTTAAAACCAGGGGAAGTAAAATAAATAAAAATAAACAAAATACAAAATAGGGAGAATTAAAATATGCAAAGCGCCTGCAGTAGCGCGCTGTCAGCAGTGATACCTGTGAAGGAGAGCAGGCATCAGAAGGTCCGCCTTAAATAGGCACTCCCCTGACGAAGGACGAGCGTCAGGACGCTCCAAGATGGCGCCCGCCGATTGTACTTGGTGCCCAAAGCAAGATGGCACCCAAAAACGAAGCCCAAAGCCTCCCAGGGACCCAGGACCCACCGAAAACGGTGGTGAAGCTTCCGTTATGTGCAGAGAGTGGAGGGGGGAGATGAAGACCAGCGAGGTCAGTTTAAAACCAGGGGAAGTAAAATAAATAAAAATAAACAAAATACAAAATAGGGAGAATTAAAATATGCAAAGCGCCTGCAGTAGCGCGCTGTCAGCAGTGATACCTGTGAAACCAGCTTTGCCTAATAATATACACCTATTCCCACGTACTGTTTACAAAATGTAGCTTTTAATCTACTTTATGTCACACATTTTACTTTATTAACGTTGGACTGCCATTGCACCGCCCCCCACCCCCTAAACCCACCTCCACTCTGCCATGGAGCCAGCAACAGACACCTACGCCCACCCCCCCAAACCCACCTCCACTCTGCCATGAAGCCCCCCCAAACCCACCTCCACTCTGCCATGGAGCCAGCAACAGACACCTACCCCCACCCCCCCAAACCCACCTCCACTCTGCCATGAAGCCCCCCCAAACCCACCTCCACTCTGCTATGGAGCCAGCAACAGACACCGCCCCCCACCCCCCAAACCCACCTCCACTCTGCCATGGAGCCAGCGACAGACACCGCCCCCACACCCCAAAAATAGTTATAAAGAACAGACTGAGGAGGCAAATGATTTAGTGGAAAGATCAGTACAGAAATCCACATATGGTGGATCGTGGGAACGTAGCCAGTGAGAAAAATTACATGTTATCCCCAAACTTTGGGTTCGCCTTACCAGAAAAGAAAGTGAGTGTGTCCCCTCACTCACCCAGGGTTGCTCCTAGGTGACATGTTTCATCGTTGGGGCCATTCCGAGCATCTACTGCTTGGGACGTGCTGCGACTTGCGAAGGATATGTAGGAGCAATGGTTTTGTGAAACTATGTGTGGTGCAGTGTATGGTGGAGTGGTGATTAGTGCTATATAAAAATACCTAGCTAGTGATCTCAATTGGGAGAGGTGTGGCGCCGCGGCCAGGGCGACTGACGCTGGAATCTGGGGATCACGGTTCGATCCCCGGCTCCGGCGGCAGGTTAGCCCAGCACCATGCGACTCTGGGCAATAGCTCGCTTAATCTTCCCGACGGCCCCCAGCGCCTAGAGACCCTTACGGGTGATTGTGCGCTTTACAAATGTGGATTATTATTATTATTAATTATTTATTCCTGTTTCTAGTTGGTATGTTAAAAAAGGGGGTTAGACAAAGGAAGTATAACTGTTTTGTGGTCATAGTCCCTAATGTCCTGTTGACATGTTTCAAGGTGTCCCCTACACATGGCGGGATCGTCATACAGGATATTGAAAATTACCTGCAGGAATGCGTAAGATTACTATCTGGTGAGAAGAACTACAGACAACTCAAGGAGGATCCGACTGAAAGACTCAGGATAGGAATCACCAGAATGGTGGAACAAGTACTTGCCCACGGTTGGATAACGAAGAAAGAAGGGGATTTCCTGAACAGTAAAAAACCTAGGGTCCACTACTTTTATACTATCCCAAAGATACACAATCGTCTTCAGGACAACATGGGGCCAGCCCCATGTATGCCACTTCTGTAAATGAACCAAAAATGAGGTTAAATAAGTACAGAACACACCTAGTGTGTGTGTCTCTTAATTATACATACGGTTAACGGATAACGTTGTACCCGCAGTATCTATGATAGGGAGAGAAAAATAGTTTGTAGGTTAATACATATTGCCTGCCCTACAGACAATAGTGAGGTTAGTGCCTATATATTATAAACAAAGCAATAGTGTGTGTTCCTTCTTGCGCTCCTGAAATAAAGAAACATATAATCACAAACAGTGGATTGCATTCCGGCTGTGTCTGTTCCTGGTGTTCCTGTTCAAAGGATTCTGTTAAAAGCATATCTTCCATGCACTTGTTTTGACTGTACACTTACATTGACTGACATAAAATGCAACATATAACATTTATTTTTATTCCCGGATATTTTGGGAAAGAGACATACTTATTTGTTAGCAATGATATGCCCCATGGTCCGCCAGAGTGGAGGGGCCAGTAGACTCTGTTGGAAACGATGACAGAGTTTGAACTATCACTCAAAGATACAAAATATCAAAAATTAAAAAAAGATGGGAAAAACTTCAGTCACGAGAAGGCCTACCCATACACCAGCTCACAGGGAGGAACCCAGGATATAACACGGACACAGATGGTTTAGAAACCAGCTCCAACGATTCGGATAACAGCACAGGGGGACGGAAGAACCTAAGGGGTCGCCCAAACATCAGGGGTAGAATGCGGAATAGAGGCCATGGAGGATATGGCTGGCACGCCTACCAACCCCCTTTTCATAACCCACCCTTCTTCTATGGACCTCCACCGTATCCTCAACAACAATTGGCCAGAAAGGTATTTAAAGAGGTAACAGTTACCTCCTCTGTTACTCTCAGATTTTCTTGACTATTGTGAGCCTCCTCTGGGCTCCGACGGGCATGGATGGGTCTGCCCTTGGCCCATGCAGAGGTACCACGCTGCCGCCTTTAAGCAGCTGTAGTCCGTGCCCCGGCTCTGCTCCGATGCGGCCCCCACAGCGGGACCTCGCTGCTGCCTGTAAGCGCCTCCGGGCGCAGGACGAGAGATGCGGCATGTGGTGGAGCCTGGGGACTGTATTCAGAGCCACGGCCCTGCTCCAATGCGTCCCCAGGGAATCTCTAATAGAGTGCTCTGCCTTGCACTCACTTCAATTGTCCAACTTGAGCATATTTGGAGACTTGAATCTTCATCTTGATCTAATCAACAATAAAGAAATCCAGGACTTTACTAATGACCTGGCCACTTTCTATTTAGCTCAGTTAGTAAAACATTCAGCTATGAGGCCGGCCATCCGCTGGACCCTATTTTTTCCAACCTGGCCACCCTTCAAACTGCTCCCCCTATTCCAGTGACCTGTCCAACCATTATTTGGTGCCTATGACCATTGATACACCTAGCATTGAACAAAACATTACCGTTTACCCCACAATGAGAAAGTTGTGGCATAAACTTGACCCTTCTGCCTTTTCAAGGTTTATCGAAAGTTGTGTGCCTCTATTAGACTTCAATGTAGAACGAGCGGAGACTTCCAACAAAGCATGGAAATCCGCTCTATTGTGAACAACCTGATTAAACCCACCTCAGCTCACAGATTAGCGGAAGCTTCTAACAGCCACTGCAGCAAGCTTGGTCAATGATCTTTATCTTTACTTTAACAGGGGTGAGAAAACAGTCAAACCTTTCTCTCTTGACACAGGGGCCTTCCACTCGCAATGGACTCCTTTGGACCAATTGGCTCTACTTGACGCAGATTCTATTTCCACCTTAATGTGTCAAGTGAAATCTGGATCTCCAGATGACCCATTTAAACCTGATAATATTTTGAAATTTCAGGAGAGCGTCACACCCATATTTTTAGAATTAGCCAAACTCACGCGGAGCACTGAAGAAGTATCAATAAGGAATAAGGAATCACAATTAACAATTCCTCCATTCTGCTCCTTGGCGATTTTAATTTCTGGCCTTCCGACTCCGCGGAGTGCCCTTCCTCCAAAGAATTCTCCGAAACCCTTCACTCCCTCAACTTCATTCCCCACGTTTCTTCCCCCACCCACATCAAAGGTCATATACTCGATCAGATCTGGTCCCTGAACTGCCCTGTGGACTCACTCTCTGTCACCCCTTGCCCCTGGTCGGACCACCACCTAATCTCATTCCTCCTGCCCTTCCACCCTCCAGCCAAACCCCCCCGGCCCAAAAACACCTGGGTCCGATCATGGGGTCTTGTTAATCTGGAGAATCTCTCTTCCCTCCTTACCTCGTCCCTCCCCTCCCTACAGGGTCTTCCCACACTTTCCCAGGTCGACGCCATAGATCAGTGGCTCTCCAACGGACGTGACGCTCTTGCCCCGCTCAAGCGTATTACCTCCAAACGCGACAAGGACGCCAATCGGTGGTTCACCGAAGAGCTTAAGACCACCAAATTAACAGTCCGCCGCGCTGAGCGGGCATGGAGAAGAAATTACTGCCCCACCCTGAAACTGGACTACATTAACATCTTGAGCCAGTATAAAAGAGACATCTTGGAGGCAAAAACATCTTACTTCTCCTCCAAAATCTTAGCTGCGGAAAACCAATCCAAGGAGATATTCACCATCGTCCACACCCTAGCGTTCTCGGACAGAACTACTCTTAAGCCGGCCCCTTCCGAAGAACTCTGTTCTTCCCTCAACAACTATTTCATTCATAAAATCATCACCATTAAGGCCAACATCCCGCCACCCTCCTCCATTTTTGTTGACCCCCTATGCCCCCCCCCTAAGGGCGAGCTTACCTCATTTCCCCCTATCACTCGGGAGAGCCTGATTACCTTGGTTCCCCTGGTCAAATCCGGTTCTCCTCTCGACCCTTGTCCCGCTCACATTCTCCGCCATATCTTTGTTTCCTGCCCCGACCCTCCTCTTCACTTTCTTAACAGCTCTCTCGCTCAAGGCATCGTCCCTAAACCCTTGAAATCTGCGGTAATTGTACCCATTCTAAAAAAACCCGGGGCGGACCCCTCTGTCCCCGCCAATTTCCGTCCTATCTCCCTCCTACCATTTCTTGCCAAGGTGCTCGAGCGCCATGTCACCTGCACTCTGAGCTCCTTTGTGGAGAATCATGGTGCTCTTGCCTCCCGTCAAGCCGGTTTCCGCCCTGCACACTCTACGGAGTCCGTCGTCCTGTCGGTCCTGGACACCCTCAGGGAGGGTATGGACACTAATCAGCACCAGGCCCTTGTGCTCCTTGATCTCTCAGCCGCTTTCGATACGGTGGATCACACCATCCTCCTTTCCCGTATCGGAGCGGCGGGGATCGGGGGGACCGCCCTGGTCTGGCTGTCCTCCTTCCTGAGTGACCGCACCCAGGCCGTTCGCCTGGGTGACTTCACGGCGGACGTCCGGAAAGTTCAGTGCGGGGTTCCCCAAGGTTCCTCTCTTTCTCCTCTCTTGTTCAATCTGTACATTGCTCCCCTAATCTTCTCTCTTCAACAGATGGAGGTCGGCGTATTTAATTATGCGGACGACCTCCAGCTTGTCTTTAATCTATCGTCTCCTTCCTCTATTCTTAATTTTCAATCTGTTATGCTTCACATCAGGGACTGGATGAACCACAACCACCTTAAACTCAACCCCGACAAAACTGAGTTGGTATTGACGGGTGGTTCATCCAGCCCCTGGTCCCCTCTTTTCTGGCCCCCTTCTCTTGGCCCTCCTCCTACCCCCGCATCCTCAGTTAAAACACTTGGTATAAAACTTAATTCTCAACTCACCCTTCACTCCCAGGTTAGCTCTGTGGTATCTTCTTCCTTTCTTTCACTGCGTACTATACGCAGGGTGTCCCGTTTCTTCACTTTCTCTGCTCTAAAGCTCATCATCCTGGCCATGGTGGTATCCCGCCTGGACTATGGCAACGCCCTGTATGCCGGCATCCCCGCCTACAGTCTGCGTCGCCTACAACAGATCCAAAACCAGGCGGCCCGCCTGGTTTTCAAACTCCCCAGATTTCACCGCTCTACCCCGCTCCTGAAATCACTTCACTGGCTCCCTGTGCGAGCCAGAATTGAATTCAAGCTTGCTTCCATTACTTTTCGGGCCCGACACGGACTCGCACCTGAATTCATCTCCTCCGAGATTGTGTCCTATGTTCCCACCAGGGAACTTCGTTCGTCCTCCCAGTCCCTCCTCACCATCCCACGCTACCGGAGAAAGAAGTGGGGAGGCTCCAAATTTGCCACCCTTGCCCCTACCCTCTGGAACTCCCTCCCCCTCGAACTCCGCACCATCTCTCTCTACCCACAATTCCGCAAACAACTTAAGACCTACCTATTCACGAGATCCTTCGATTAATAACTCTCCTGTTCCCTCAGCTTTTTCAAACTAGGATCCTGTCAGTAATAGCGCCAAGAAACCGCAGGTATACGTGCGCTCTATAAGAAATTTTAAATTCAAATTCAAATTCAAGGAAACACGCACAGGTGATCCTTCACTAAATGCCACTCAGCCAGAAAACGAATGACCCATTTCTCTTCTGTCATTTCTGTCCAAGGACGTGGAGAATCATGTAAACAATCTCCTAACCAAAATGTTAGAACAATATCAAATATTAGATTGTTCCCAAATGGATTTGGATCATACAGCACCAAAACTGCTTTTTTAACAGTTACCAAATCCCTTTGCAGTACTACAGATGCTGGCAAATCCCAGGCTCTGATACTCCTAGATTTAAGTGTGGCTGTCTCACATGCAATAATATTAACTCGCCTCACTGACCTGTGGGTACAGGGCAAAGGTCTGACCTGGTTTACCTCCTTTTTAAAGGAGTGGTCCTTTCAAGTTATACCCCCCCTTTTGTCTCATCACAAAGAGGACTGGCTCCTGGCATCTCCCAGGGTTTGGAGCTCAGTCCTACCCTTTTTAATATTCACATCAGACCTCTGGTAAAGGTAGTTAATTCCTTTGGAATCTCACCAGTGTTGTATGCAGACGACACTCAGCTAATTATTTCCCTGTCAGCAGAGTTGACCAGCGATTGTTTCAAATATAGAAACTGTCTAACAGCGGTGGTGGCATGGATGCACAACAACTGTTTAAAACCTAACTCCTGCTGGGCAGGCATACCCGTCTTTGGAGTGATCAATGATGTCCAGAAATACTATGTACCCGTCGAACATAAAGTGGCGGTAGAAAACCTTGGGGTATGGATGGATAGCTCTTCATCCTTTGAAACCGAAGTCAAGATTCTAGCAGGTCACTGTTTTGGCACCCTAAGGATCTCAAACCAATTATAGGACACTTTTCCTGGCAATCCCGCCAACTGATTGTACAATCCCTTGTCATTTTGCTCCTGGACTTTTGCAAATATCTCTATTTGGGCTCAAAGAAATCTGTTCTGAATCGATTCAGCTCTTCTTCCCAACTTTTTAGCAAGTTCCATTTGCTACCCTTTGGAAAGCTTTCAAAGCTCAAAACCCTATCCATCTCCCACAAAATCCATGCAAGCAAGGAGAACCCAGCCTAGCTGCCTGGATGCAATTTTACACGCCCTCCAGAACACTACGCTCCGCCAATCTAAACAAGGCCCACATCCCTCGTCAGAGCCAGAACAGGAGGTTGCTCCTTCCATGTCTTAACTCCGACCCAATGGAATTCTATGCCTCCTAACCTTAGAAAGAGTGAATATCACTTACTGATCCGGAAACAGTGGATTCTCCATCCATCCAACAGCTCTTCTCCATCTGGGCTGACGATTTCGCCTCTCTGCCGCTGTGTTTCTTAGGATCCTTTTTTGTCCCTTGCTGATATTGTCTCACACCCGGACCCTCACCTTCCCCTCAAGGCAGGCAGTCTCCAGGTGTTGTGCTATCTAAGGCTCTGCTCTCTTCTTGTAAAGGGTCAAAGTGGTAACACCCCTGCAGCAAGTGCCTCTATCAGCCGCAGGAATAAGATATAGTGCACACAAATATCCAGCCCAGTAAAGGTCTGAAACAGACTGAAAAAGGAGCATGTACCTACATGTTCACCTCCTCTGTTTGTACCTCATTAGTAGCTACCTGTGCACTTCCTCCGTTTGTATGTCCCGGGGAAGCCTCTTTAATGACGCTTGTGATCCTGGTACTGCAAGCATGGCCGTTTGTCTATCAGATCATTACCTGATGTCTGCTGTGTGCATCGAGTCACTCCTCTGCTTTAGCTGTGAGTGAATCCTGTTGAGCGAGTACACAGACATAAGGGAGTATGGAAGGCGATGAACAGGGAGTAAGGTGAAGCTGATTTCAAGAAATGCCCAAAGGTGTAAATGCTGCACACACCTGCAACTGACATCTTGTCCCACTCTGCCAACGCTCCATCCACCCACAGAGGAGCATGCTGGCACCAAACGGAAAACATTAAGTCAGATGCCATGGTAAGATAGAAAGAGACAAAAAGCAGACGTATTGACAGGAGAGATATCGCAGGTATATTACAGGTTGTGATGGAATCTCTATAATCAATGCTTCAATCTTCTCACATATGCTTGAACAATCCCTAGGAATGTGGCTAAGATAACTTAACAAACAGAAAAGTAAAGACAGGAATTGGAGCTTCAGCTGCTCCAATGTGAACTGGAAAGTATTGTCAAGAAGAGTGTGAATGGAGCTTCATTTCTTATATACTTCCTGGAGCATTACCTTTATTATATACTTCCAGAAGAGTTTTCTTTGTCGAGGACGCTATTTCTGACCTGTTGGGATCCGTGGTTCCTGTTGCTATTGGTGCACTCCAGTTCTAAACTCCACACCTCGCGGAACCCGCTCCGCGGGTCCCGCAGCGCCATGTGCATCCTTCCTGGACCTCTGAAAGCTGCTGTGGGTGCGTGTCCGTGTGCAGGGCTGCGAGCGTCGGGACCGGGACTCCATATCCCAGGAGTCCTGGTAAACCCGAGCCTGTGTCACCTGGCCGCTCTCCCTGCTCGCCCCGCCCCACCAACAACCTTAAAAGCCCTTGCTTGCCGAATGGATTTGGGATGCTATTTCTGACCTGTTGGGATCCGTGGTTCCTGTTGCTATTGGTGCACTCCAGTTCTAAACTACACACCTCGCGGAACCTGCTCCGCGGGTCCCGCAGCGCCGTGTGCATCCTTCCTGGACCTCAGAAAGCTGCTGTGGGTGCGTGTCCGTGTGCAGGGCTGCGAGCGTCGGGACCGGGACTCCATATCCCAGGAGTCCTGGTAAACCCGAGCCTGTGTCACCTGGCCGCTCTCACTGCTCGCCCCGCCAACAACCTTAAAAGCCCTTGCTTGCCAAATGGATTTGGGACGCTATACCTGACCTGTTGGGATCCGTGGTTCCTGTTGCTATTGGTGCACTCCAGTTCTAAACTCCACACCTCGCGGAACCCGCTCCGCGGGTCCCGCAGCGCCGTGTGCATCCTTCCTGGACCTCTGAAAGCTGCTGTGGGTGCGTGTCTGTTTGCAGGGCTGCGAGCGTCGGGACCGGGACTCCATATCCCAAGAGTCCTGTTAAACCCGAGCCTGTGTCACCTGGCTGCTCTCCCTGCTCGCCCCGCCCCACCAACAACCTTAAAAGCCCTTGCTTGCTGAATGGATTTGGGATGCTATTTCTGACCTGTTGGGATCCGTGGTTCCTGTTGCTATTGGTGCATTCCAGTTCTAAACTCCACACCTCGCGGAACCCGCTCCGCGGGTCCCGCAGCGCCATGTGCATCCTTCCTGGACCTCTGAAAGCTGCTGTGGGTGCGTGTCCGTGTGCAGGGCTGCGAGCGTCGGGACCGGGACTCCATATCCCAGGAGTCCTGGTAAACCCGAGCCTGTGTCACCTGGCCACTCTCCCTGCTCGCCCCGCCCCACCAACAACCTTAAAAGCCCTTGCTTGCCGAATGGATTTGGGACGCTATTTCTGACCTGTTGGGATCCGTGGTTCCTGTTGCTTTTGGTGCACTCCAGTTCTAAACTCCATACCTCGCGGAACCCGCTCCGCGGGTCCCGCGGGTCCCGCAGCGCCGTGTGCATCCTTCCTGGACCTCTGAAAGCTGCTGTGGGTGCGTGTCCGTGTGCAGGGCTGCGAGCGTCGGGACCGGGACTCCATATCCCAGGAGTCCTGGTAAACCCGAGCCTGTGTCACCTGGCCACTCTCCCTGCTCGCCCCGCCCCACCAACCAATTGCCTATATTTGCAATCAACTTTTCCCGCAGCGCGGGAGCGTCCCGGGAGAAGCCCGGGACAAGGGCGGGCCGTCTGTGGCCGAAGGAGGCTGGGCTGGGCCTAGTCTCTAACATTCATACCATTCATACCCTGCTTACTGCTGTTTCAGGTCAGCCGGTCTCCGGGGAGCTTTACATGATAAGGACACCTTTAGTCATTTCTAATTCTTTACCTTCTTTTTTTTTTTTTTTTTTTTGCAGAGTTTTATATAGCGCGAACTAGACCCGAACTGAATCAGGTATCAGAGCGCTTTACATAGCACCAGTTACGTTACATGAGGACACGCATTCATTTTAGGCACGGGGAGATTAAGTGATTTGCCCAGAATCACAGGAGGTTTTTGGCGTCGTTACCGAGACTAGAACCCAGATCCCCGGGTCCGAGGTCGGGCGCCCTAGCCGTTAGGCCAACCCCTCTCTTGTGTTGGGGTTTCGATCCTCGGGCCTCTTGACAAATATTTTGTGAAGGCAAATAAGGAAATTGATAAAGAACTCTTATTAGCGAAGAAACGTGCAGAGCGTCGTCGCTCTATTGAAAAATTTAAAAAGAAACCAATGACTTCCCCACAAGATATAATTATTACCCAAGATTCGGGCAGTATTGGTAGGTCGGACTTGGATGTCGACTTATTTAGTACCGACCATATTCCTAATATTTTTCGTGACCATAATATAACTCCATCTCACTCTGCTATTAACAGTGATGACAATATAAATAGCCCTCCTATTGTCTCTAATAGTCTTATTGACCTAAATACTCCAGTTGCCCCGACTCTAGTTCCGCAACTCCATTCAACATTGACTAATCATCCAATTGATATAGTAGCATCCACTGAGACAATTCCAAAACATACTTTTAGCAAGACCAAAATTAAGTCTATGAATCCACAAAGGGCATTTCGTTCTCCGCCATGGAAAAAAAGGAGAAAAGGCGGGGTAAAAAGAAAAGGCCAAAATCCTTTGAGTTCTCCACCCCCTTTAGTAAGCCCTAAAACCAAATTAATCGATCCACTTGCGAGTGAGGTTTCACCAGGAACCCACTCCTTACCACCCCTCCCCGAAGAATTACCACCTATGTCCAAAAAAGAGACAATCGAACTCTTTGACCAACTCCTAAAATCGTATATGCTCCCACTTATGGAGAGAGTTAGGATTTTGGGGGGAAAAAATGGATTGCCTTTTGGCAGCTGCCGATTTGAACACAAACTCCGACCCTGTGAATTCCAAAGACCAGCCCCGTTCGAATTGCCAGCCCAGCACAAATACTTTGATCTCAAGCAGACCCTATAAAATCAATGGAAAGGCAACCTCTAATAACACAAGTGCCCCCCTAACTTCAATTAAGCCGACGACAGTACATAAGCCAGTCAAAGAGAAGACACTGTTGGCTCCGAATAAACCGCCTCCTCCTACGACCAAGCCAACTATGTTCTCAGGGGTAACCAAAACAAAAACTATAACCCAAAGAGCAACCCTTAATCGTAGGACCACAGTGGATTTACCTCCAGAGTCGGCAAACTTTGTGATCCTACTAACCGGTGTTCCCCCGATTTCAAATGGAAATCTCGAACACATTGCAAATCTGAAAAATAAAGTTATCTTTTGGTTGAGAACTAATAGACCCCTCCCTGCCCATTTAAACGGAGATATAATCTCGGTAAGAAGATGTAATTCGGTGGGCCTTCGCCCGAAAGATATTGATGGAGACATTGTGATCGTTAATTTTAAGGACCACAGAGTTGTTTCACATATAAGTGACTGGTATCCAGGAAACAACGAAGGAGGTGTCTCAACTCGAAATTTAAGTTATTTTTATCCAGAGGCTCTGCTTAGACCCCCTACCTATTCCAGATCTAGTAGAAACACTCACTCTCTGAATTTGGCCAATTGTACACCACTCTTTTCCCGCCCAGCCAATAATTTTAACATTCCTTTCCCCCTCCCTCTACGCCGTCATCCTCCTAGCCACCTCCCCACACCAAATAATCATACCAATTACACCAACTACAACGAGTACTGGAACATCCTGTTGCAAAACCTGTATGAACCTTATTCGGGGTTGGATTTCAATGATTGACTTGTTTTTCCGCTCCCCGATCTAGAGGCCAATCAAGATTGTACGGGTATTTTTGCTACCCCAGACAAAGTTCCCTCTTATGACGAAGTATTGAATGAAAAGTCATCTCATTGTGGGAATGGGAAGTTTGATCTTCCTGGCGGGGTTTGGGATGTGGGATTGGAAACAGATGAGGTTGAGGTTCAGGATGTATTGACTTTAGAGGTTGGAAATAAGGTGACTGGCCTTTATGGAGGGATTTCAATTGCTGCAGAAGTTTCATTAGGGGAATTAGAAGGAGGGCCCCCCCCCGGTATTAATCTGGTAGATGGCTGTGAAAATAACTTTTTACTAGAAGAGAGTAGCAGGGGGCACACCGCCTCTATTGCAAACGAATCAGCTGTTCAGGCACACTCTCTTAAGATAGCCTCCTGGAACATTGCGGGGTTGAAAGGGAAACTGGATGAGGCCGAATGGGGTGATTTCATAGAGCAATATGATATCCTAATATTCCAAGAAAGTTGGTCAACTGAGGCAGTTTTACATTTAGGATATCTAAACTTTTTCAAACCAGCCCTCAAGGGGACAAAGGGACGGCCGTCAGGTGGGCTAGTTGTTTGGATTAGACAATCGCTTTGCTATAGGCCCCTCATGTTGTTTACCCCAAATGCTGACATTATGGGGCTAAAACTTAGTAGAGCAAACTATGAGGACCTGTATATAATTAATATTTATGCAAGGGGACTACCAGGAGGAAAGAGCCCAGCAATAATAGAGGACCTAGAGATCCTAATGAATACGATTGGCAGAGACAAGTGTGTTACAGTGGCAGGGGATTTAAACTGTACGTTCGAACCACTGTCCTGTTTGGATGATGGTTGCTACGGAGAGGTAGATTAGTTATGGAATATCCCCAGCCTTGCCATATCACCAGTCAAAAAGGTTACTGAGGCCGTACTGCAGTGGCTCGGTTTGTGTTTGGAGTGGGGTCTAAGGGCAGCAAACGGAAGGTCAAAATCCGATTAAGCAGGAAATGCTACTTTCGATAATGGCTATAGTTCTAGTCGGATTCATTATTTTTTAATCAAAATGGAGTTTTGGACACTACTAGGGGATATGGAAAGCATTGGGAGACCAGAAAGTGATCATAACCCCTTGGCAATTAAACTGAAAATTGATGGTGATTTGTTTAGTAAAAATGCAACAAATTGTATTACAGCCGAGACTGTTCTTACTAACGATTGTCGTAGGGTTCGCTGGTGCAGGATCCTGGATGCCCCAGCCACCATTGACAAAATCTCTCATGAGGTGTCGGAGGCGGTTATAAAAGCAAGGTCTATATTTGACGAATTGGGTTCACTGGAGCAAATTAGTACAATCCATGAGTCCCTTTTTGTTAAACTAAAAACCTTTTTTACAAAAACTGGTGTTGTAGTGAAAAAAGGTGGAAAACCCTCAGGTGCCAATTGGTATGATAAAACCTGCCGTAATGCCCATAGCGCCCTGATCGCTGCTATTAAATCTAGAGTAACTGTGGATGTCCAAGAGGAAAGGCTGAATTACAAGAAAGCTTTAAAGTGTGCAAAGACCTCATGGGACGATCTACGCTGGCTGGATCTTTAGGAGGCCAGCATGTCCACAAACCAGATTAAATTTTGGCAGGTAGTGAAGTGGGGTGCGTCGAGAGACCTGCAAACCCCAGCAAACCATGTCCCTGCTGAAGACTGGGTTGAGTATTTCTCTTCCCAGTTCTGCGGCATGGCGATGGAAAGTAACAATGCAGGGGCGCATAACATGTTACTCTGTCCGGAAGCAATTAGTGGGCCCCTAGTTTTTAATGAAATCGAGGCGGCGAATGCACTAAGGTTGGTCCAAGCTGGCAAGGCACCCGGTATGGACTGCGTCCCAGCGGATCTCTTTAAACATGATCTGGATAACTGGGTGCCCTACATAACTACTCTGGCTAATGCCATCGCCAGAGGTGCTAGGGTACCCGACTCCTGGAAATGGGCCGAAATCCTTCCCCTATTTAAAAAAGGCGATAAGACCATTCCAGGGAACTATCGCCCAATAAGCCTCATAGATCCCCTGCAGAAAGTCATAGCTAGAATGCTGTTAGGTAGAATCCAGATTTGGATGAACGATGAAAACATCCTGTCCCCGTTGCAAGCTGGCTTCAGGGCATGTACAAGCACTGTCGACCAAGTGCTAAGATTTATTCTGATTTACTGGAAGACAGTGTATTTAGGTGAGGGCACCATATATGCAGCGTTCGTGGACCTCAAATCCGCGTTCGACTTGGTCCCAAGAGAGAAGATGTGGATGGCCCTAAGGTAAATGGGAATGCCACTGGAACTCCTCGAACTAACTATTAGACTGCATGACCAAAATTTCGCTAGAGTAAGATGGAGTAGCCAGGGCCAGGTGACTGAGTCCTTCCCAGTGTCACGTGGTGTAAGACAAGGGCGTGTCTTGGCACCTACTTTGTTTTTACTTTTTATAAATCAAGTAGTGCAGTTTCTAGCAGCTACCCCGACCGACGCGCCAGCTCTGGGTGGGACTAAGTTTCCCCTCCTAATTTTTGCCGATGACACTTTGATTCTGGCAAAAACACAGGTGGGACTCCAGACTGCAATAAACAAATTTGTGGAGTTTTGTAATATAAATGACCTCGAAATTAACGTTTCGAAAACCAAATTTATGGTCCTGACTAAGAACAAACCATTAAGGGGTCAAGTTACGATGAACGGTACTATATTGGAGCAAGTAGAGGTGATGACTTATTTAGGGGTAGTTATAGACTACAGGCTGCGCTGGAAGGAGCAGATTGAGGCACTTTGTTTAAAATTTGCCCGTTTATCGGGATGCTTAGTTAAGGAACAGCGATGCTCCCAAACCAAAAGGGTTTTGCCAGCACTTAAAATCTACAACGCTAAAATTAGCTCAGCCATCCTCTATGGCTCGGATTTATGGGGTAGTGTAGATCTTGCCCCTTTAGATAAAATCCAAAACAAGTTTCTCCGTAGCCTGGTAGGGCTCCCACAATCAACACCGTCACTTCCCCTTATGTTAGATATGGGCTGCCATTCGATTAAAAATCAGGCTCGATACAGGATGGTAGCCCTGTGGAGACGTATTTGGTCTACACCAGAACTCTCCTTGTTTGCCAATGAGATCCTGGACGTTAGATCGATAATGGGGTCAGGTAACCTACTTTGGTTTAAGACTGGGAAGGCCACACTTTATAAAATGAGTCTTCACCTACAGTGGTCAGATCCGGGAAATCAGGTATTCCCGTCGAAAAAGGAATTTAAACTACTCTTTTGGACAACTGTAACAGAGGACTTCGTTTTGCTCTTGCAGACATCCAGTTTGACTGGTCTCTTTCTGCTCCACAAACTGGTCCCTCATACCGAGACTTACTGGGACAATATTACCAAAAGTGCAGATAGGAAACTTTACCACCAATTTAGAGTTGGCACATTACCAGTAAGGGTATTTACAAACAAATTGCGTAACCAATCAACCATGTTCTGTCCCTGGTGTAGTGAGCTAAAAGAAACCGTTGGCCACCTCCTCTTCGCTTGTCCAGCCTACTCCGCACCCCGTCGCAAATGGCTTCAACCCATTTGCAGAAGGATCAATCTACGCGTGTGTGAGGAAGCTTTGGTAGTGTTAAGATCGAACAGTGCAGAGTGGGTATCCATAGGTATGGCGAAATTCCTTGAATGGGCTTGGATCATCAGAGCCAGACACTTACTTGGTGAAAAATGATAAACGAGTCAAATGTAGGAACCAAATGTATTAAGCCACCATGATGTATGACTGATATGTAAACTTTTTTTTATGACCCATGAAACGTCTTTCGATACCATTTAATTGTATTTTTACTGTGTAATGAATGAATTGTGTTTTTAACATCTATTATGCCGTACTCTGTATATATTTTATTGTTGTCTTTTATGAAGAAATTTTCGAAATAAAGACGTTTGAACTGAACTGTTTTCTTTGTCATATGGTTTTTGAAAGGGTTACTGTTCTTATACACTTCCTGAAACTGAAGTGACAGCAGCACATCCTGATCCATCTCTTTTTCCACAATCCCTTCTTGTTTAAATAAAATCTTGGCCATGTGCGTCTTCCTAAAGCTGGGCACTCCATGTGTGCTCTTTCTATACTAAGTTACTCTGTGAACACTGGAAAATCACCTCATTTTCTGAAGTAAGTAAGAGTGACATGTTCAATGAAAGATTTAGTTAAATTTCTGTGTATGGTGAAATATCTCTTGGTAACTTTCATAAATGGTAAAGAAGAGATGTCTTTTACTAGTTAAATATTGTGTATTCACATTCTCTTACATTTCCATTTAGTGATTTTAAATCTCTTTACATCCAATAGGAAACCAGCCTTGAATGCACAAATGATCGTGAATAATGACAGTAATCGTGCAAATCTGAAAAAAGTGGTTAGACAAAATGAGCTCCAATATTCAGGAAAAGATCTGCACAGTCAGAGACTGAGGACCCTGAACATAAACTGATAGATCCTGGAAGAAGCAGTCAAGAGCATATCAGTGGATGGAAGAGTCTGAGCTGTGCACCTCCACGCAACAGGACTAAGAAATGACCTCTAGAAAATTAAGGCAACAACACTGACAAACCACCTCCTGTATAAACAGACCTCCACCACCAGCTTTGATCATGTGTTTGGTATGAGGTGGATACAGCATTGCTCTGCTTCCTGTAATGATGGTAGACCACCATTCAGCGTGCTAGGTGTATTATAAACTCTTTCTGGCCAAACCACATGAGCACGAGAAAAACACAAGGGATTGGAGCCAGACAACTGAAGGGTAATAGAAAGAGAGGGTCTTTGATCATCAACAGACTGTCCCAATTTGCATCGACCAGAAGGAAGACTAATCTTTACCCACAACACACACAACTATTATGCAATCTAAAGACATACCCACCTACAAAGAAGCTTTACTTGCCAAAATAATAATATATGTAGCTGGCGAGTCTTGTATTTCATTGTGAAATCTGAAATCAACCATCCCAAAATACCACACACACACCGGGAATGTGAGAATAACACAAGTGCTTTATCAACCATGTTAGCTCCTCAGGAAACGCACTCATGGGATGAAGACAACTATAAACCCAACCCACAGACACTAACCAAGAAAGAAAAATCATACACATGCAGCAAGAGCTTTAGTTTGTCATCGCTACTAAAGAACCATAATCAAACACACACAGGAGAAGCAATGTGCAATTGCAATGAATGTATGAAGAACTTTAGTCAGTTAACACTCCTAAAAGATAATCAGCGAACACACACAGGGGAAACATCATACCATTGCAATGAATGTGTGAAGAACTTCAGTCAGTTATCACAACTCCAAAGACATCAGCAAACACACACTGGGGGAAAACCGTACCATTGCACTGAATGTGTGAAGAAATTCAGTCAGTTATTAGACCTCCAAGTACATAAACAAACACACACAGGGGAAAAACCATTCAAGTGCAGTGAATGTGGAAGTAGTTTTAGTGATTCCTCAAAACTCAAGATTCATCAGCGAACACACACAGGGGAAAAGCCATTCCAGTGCAGTGAATGTGGAAGTAGTTTTAGTCATTCCTCAGATCTCAGGAGACATCAGCGAACACACACAGGGGAAAAGCCATTCCAGTGCAGTGAATGTGTAAAGAGCTTCAGTCTGTTATCACATCTCCAATCACATCAGCGAACACACACAAGGGAAAAGCCATTCCAGTGCAGTGAATGTGGAAGTAGTTTTAGTCATTCCTCAGCTCTCAGGAGACATCAGCGAACACACACAGGGGAAAAGCCATTCCAGTGCAGTGAATGTGTAAAGAGCTTCAGTCTGTTATCACATCTCCAATCACATCAGCGAACACATACTGGGGAAAAACCATACCATTGCAATGAATGTGGAAGTAGTTTTAGTCATTCCTCAACACTCAGGAGTCATAAGCGAACACACACAGGGGAAAAGCCATTCCAGTGCAGTGAATGTGTAAAGCGCTTCAGTCGGTTATCACATCTCCAATCACATCAGCGAACACATACTGGGGAAAAACCATACCGTTGCAATGAATGTGAAAGTAGTTTTAGTCATTCCTCAGCTCTCAGGAGTCATAAGCGAACACACACAGGGGAAAAGCCATTCCAGTGCAGTGAATGTGTAAAGAGCTTCAGTCGGTTATCACATCTCCAATCACATCAGCGAACACATATTGGAGAAAGACCATACCATTGCAATGAATGTGAAAGTAGTTTTAGTCATTCCTCAGCTCTCAGGAGACATCAGCGAACACACACAGGGGAAAAGCCATTCCAGTGCAGTGAATGTGTAAAGAGCTTTAGTGGGTCATCAGAGCTACAAAAACATAATTGAGCACACACTGAGATAAAACCATTCCAGTGCTGTGAATGTGTAAAGATCTTCAGTCTGTTATCACATCTCCAATCACATCAGCGAACACACACTGGGCAAAAACCATACCATTGCAATGAATGTGGAAGTAGTTTTAGTCATTCCTCAACTCTCAGGAGACATCAGCGAACACACACAGGAGAAAAACCATCCCAGTGCAATGAATGTGTAAAAAGCTTTAGTAGGTCATCAGACCTACAAAAACATAATCGAACACACACTGGGGAAAAACCATACCAGTGTATTGAATGTATGAAAAGCTTTAGTCAGTTTTCAACTCTCCAATCACATCAGCGAACACATACTGGGGGAAAACCATACCATTGCAATGAATGTGGAAGTAGTTTTAGTCATTCCTCAACTCTCAGGAGTCATCAGCGAACACACACAGGGGGAAAAACTATTCCAGTGCAGTGAATGTATGAAGAAATTCAGTCAGTTATCAACCCTATGGAACCACCAGCGAACACACACGGGAAAAACCATACCATTGCACTGAATGTATGAAGAGCTTCAGTGGGTTGGCAACCCTCCGGAGCCACCAGAGAACACACACGGGGGAAAAACCCTCACCACCCAGCCAGTGAGGAACAGCAACAAGACTGCTCTTACGCACACCCATCCTTATACATAACACACTACAGGGGTTTGCTCCAGGGTCAAACTTACTTTACTTTCACGTTAACAGCAAAAAGTTCTGGAGAATCTATATTTATATCTATATTTAGGAACAAGGGGTTTATACATCCATTAGTGGCATAATACATTTGAAACCCAGTACTTTATAGATCTGTATTAATGATACATAACAAAACACCCGAAAACAACACCCATGTATGGACATCCGAGAGCCTTTAAAAACCTCACTACAGAGGTGTGTACCAGGATTTACTTTAACATTAACATGAACTTAATTATGATACAGCAAGAACAATCATGATGCTATGAAATGTACACAATGATGACTAGATGTTACATGTTAATAAGAAATGTATGTTTGTAGACGTAATAAAAAAACAAATTTATTTGAATTCATGGTATTTGACTGCTGAGGGTATATAAGGCGATCTTAGATGTGATTTATTCCCTAAACTTTAAAGATAATTTGTGATGTCAGCAAGAAGCCTTGTTTATTTGGTAATAGAGGGGTCAAATCTCGATAGCATGACTGCTTTCAGCTGGGAGTCTGTCGCAGGTGGTATCAGAGGGGACTATTCTCACCAGTGTGCCTTCTCTCAGAGTGAGAGGCGGTTCTTTGCTTGAGATGGTACTACCTCTCCTTCTGTGTTAATGAAGAGAGAAGTGCTACCAGTAATACTGAGTTCTGGCATTCACGGCTGTTTTGGGAATTTAATTCAGTCTTTTTTACCCATTCAATACGTGATTTATTTAGGAAAGCTAAAATATGTCTGTATCTTGGCAGTCCTCTTGTTAATAAACCATAAAAATACCACAGGGATTTAAACATGAATTTGGCAAATACAATTTTTTTTTTAAGGTTCTTATATAGCACTGCTTCATCTAATAATGTCTGATGGGTTTTCTTCGAGCCCTTTGAGAAGTTTTCCATCGACAGACTCAATGGGATTTCCGATGAAAGGCTGACAATCTGTCCAACTCTAAACAAGGATGGTGGGTGGGCCTTTGGTTTGGCTGGTGTAACGCTTTGTTGAATTTTTGATAGAGTGCCCTAAATCCAACCCGGATTTCTTTAGTGATTTTTCTATTTTGAGTTATATTTGAAGACTGTCCTGCTCATTTATAGTTTGACAGGGGTCCACGGTCTGCCAGAGGAACAGGCGTAACAACCTCCACTACCCCGTTAGACTACCGTCCACCATATTTAGCGATCTCCACCAACCTGGCTATCCCTATGTCTTCAAGGAGCAACAGGAGCTCCTCTAAAAGCATCTAAAGTTTGCTGACTGGCTGCCATTTTTCACACGGTTGCACAACAGACTTTTTGGTTTTACTCCTTAAGTGAGAGTTTGCTTTTTGTAAAACCAATAAATCATGTACTTGATAACCTGAGAGCTTTCTACAAGGGAGTCTAGGTCATTTTTCATAGATTTTTTCTGTTTGAGACAACCAGTCTTTTGTTATTGTGTTCCTGAAGAGAACCAAGTAGGTCAGAATGCCTACCATAAGTAGGGCAGACGGTCTGATGTACTTACACCAACTGCCCCAGGTATGTCGGTCATTGTTGTGAGGGTTCCTGAGGTTCTCACCTCTGTTCAAACAGAGGGGAACATTCATAGCTTCTTCTCACCAACCTCCAAAATTCTCCAATTTATTTTTATAATCCTTTTAATACAATTTGCTAATACATGAGAACCACGGCCACGCTTTCTTCTCTTACCCATGCATAAGGGTGCAGGAGGGTGTCTATGACTCTTGGCCTCTTCTTTCCCTGCTTTAGTCCTTCTGGGGTAACCTCTTCTACCAATTTATCCTTCAAGGATTCCTGTTGTTTCATTAAAGAGCGTTATTCGAAACAGCTTCTCCAAATTTGTAAAACTGTTGAAAGTTACTGACATACCAAGTGAAGTTTTTTTTTTTTTAGTGTGTCTTATATAGCGCACGGCTACCCCAACGGGGTGTCCCGGCGCTCGTTGTGTGGGGATATGCTGATTTAATGGCTCTTAATGGATATTACCAGAATTAGAATGATTTCAAGGCTTTTCTAAAAGGACGTTCTTCTTGAATCGATCGAATGGATTGAAGGAGTTTGTTCCAAAGGGTAGTGGCACCTACTTGAAACGTTCTATCTACTGAACGTACTTTTTTTAATTTTAGGGGTGACGAGAAGTTTTTTGGAACTGGAGCGGAGGAGTCTGGTGTTACTGTAGGGGCGGAGGGAGGAGGAGAGATATGCAGAACCCTTGCTCCTGACAGCACGATGGGTCAAAACTAAGGCCTTGAATTCTGCTCTTTGTTTGATCGGAAGCCAGTGGAGACGTCGTCTGTGAGGGGAAATATGCTCACGCAGGGAAATGCCGCAGACCAAGCGGACTGTGGCATTTTGAACCATCTGAAGTCGATGGCAGAGGCCGGAGGCGAGTCCAATATAGAGGCCGTTGGCATAATCCAAATGGGACGTAATCAGTGCTTGGATGATTGTTCTTCTAGTGTTGTTGGGTAGAAAATTAATGAATTTTTTGATCATTCTGATTTTCGAAAAACATGCCGCCGAGACCATTTGGATTTGTTTATGGAATGAAAGACTGGTGTCCCAGCTAACTTCAAGATTTTTCACGGATTCTTTAGGTAGGGGAGGTGTGTTTAATTCGTGAGGCCACCAAAGATTGGAGTCAAGGTGGGAAGATTGGTGGAAAAAGAGGACCTCGGTTTTTCCGGCGTTAAGCTGTAGGAAGTTGTCATCCATTCATTTATTTATTTATTAGTATTTTGTAAAGCGCCTGGTTACACTAGCAAGTGTGTCCCTGCGCTGTAAATGCTAATCCATCCAGCGGGCTATGTTGTTGAGGCAGTTCTTTAAAGGATCGAAGGTAGACTGATTAGGGTTATTGTAAGCAAACAATAGCTGAATGTCATCAGCATAGGAAGTAGATTTTATACCAGATTGGGCAATGATCTCAGCTAATGGAGAAAAGTAAACATTAAAAAGAAGGGGACTAAACGAGGAGCCCTGAGGGACTCCCCACTTCAACGGGCGGTTAGCCGAGGTGTAGGGGGGGTGAATACCGCTTGAGTCCGATTTTTTAAAAAGGAGGTAAGCCAATCCAGTGCCTTACCTTGAATGCCCTTAGATCGGAGTCGGTCAAGAAGGACTGTGTGGGAGACGGTGTCGAATGCTGCCGACAAGTCAAGCAGCACTAACACCGCCCTAGATCCTTCATCCAGTCTCCATCTTACAGAGTCGGCCATTTCTATTAATGCTGACTCGGTACTGTAACCGGTTCTGAACCCATGTCGTGAAAGGCGCCGTTGGATTCAAGAAAGTTAGCGAGTTGTTGCTGGGCTAATTTTTCGAGTACTTTTTCAGGTGCGGGTAATAGCGATATTGGCCTGTAATTAGAGGGTTCATTAGGGTCGGCATTGGGTTTTTTGAGAATAGGAACCAGTCATGCGTGCTTCCAGGAATCGGGGAAGATACCTGTCCGAAAAGAGTCGTTCCAAACATCGTTAAGAAATGGGTTAAGAAGAGGGGCCAGAGATTTGTAATGTTTGGCTGGCCAAGGGTCTGTGGGTGACCCTGATTTACATTTTGATAGTTCTGTCAGAGAACACTCAAGGGAGATTTCCTTGGAGTAAGTAATAACAGGGGTTGAGACTGAATTGACTAGGCTGGGTATACAACGTTTACAACGAAACTTTTACCATGCACTACCATTACAACGCAGGCATTACAACGCATACCATTATAACGCATTGCGCTAGGGGGCGCTCTAGGATAGGGAATAAGTTTAATTTTCTATCCAACACCTTCCCTAGTGTCCACGGGGACTGGAGTTGGAATAGAAAATTATACTTACCACTATCCAGCACCTCTAAGCGCTATGCGTTGTAAAGGTTTGCGATGTAATATATGTATATATTGTATATATATATAATGTAAATACCGTGTTGTAAAGGTATGCGTGGTAAAAGTATGCGTTGTAACGTCATACATCCACTAGGCTGTCATCTGTGGGCTCTAGGGATTTTTTGTCTGGGAAGGATTCATATATGGTAGCAATTTTGTCCTCGAAATAGTCCGAGAGGCGGTTGCAGAGAGATTGAGACACTGGGGATTGCCGTTTAAGGGCCATAGGATCGGTGAAGGATCTAACAGTGTTAAAAATTTCTCTAGAAGAGCCCTGGGCTCGGTTGATTTTCTCCTCCAGATATGCTCTCTTGTGATCAATTATCCTCTTCCTGTAATCTTTGAGAGCTGATTTGTAGAGTTGTTTACTGTCAGGAGTGTATGTTTGTCTCCAACATCTTTCCCATATTTTAAAAGCTGATTTACATTTACGTAGATCATCCGAATACTAGGGTGCAGAAGGGGCAGCTCAAAAGGTTTTTTTTATGGCAGAGGAGATTCTGTTGTTGAGATCAGTTAGCCTAGAATCAAGGTCTAAGAAGTTGTCTTTATTTCCTGCTGACAGGAGAAGCGCTCTTGATGACTTGCTAATGAATGTAGACTAAGGGTGATATTTTTCTTCCTGACTCCTGATTTGAACAACCTTGAAAAGGTGTGACTCGCTAGCCCCATTATCCCCATTCGCAGAAGAAAAAATAGTAGCAAACTGTTTTTGATACTTCGTTAGCAGAATCAAGATTTACACACCCTGCAAGTGTGAAAATAAGTAACATGTTTGTGCAGGTACCACAACTTTTATATTAAAAGCACAAGCTGTTTTGTTTACATGCTTGTATTTAAAAGATGTTGCTACTGCAAAAGCCCCGGCTTATAACAGTGAAATGTTCAACTTAATTTAATCAGGGAGGTAGAGAAATACCAAGCTGGAAAAAAATAAACACGGTTCAAAATGACTGCCATAAAATAATCTTCATCTCAGACATGCTGTTCTCCACCTTTAGGAGGGACATTTCCCTACTTACATTTTGAAGGAAAATTGAATAAACCAACTTTGTTGAAAAATTTAAGATATTACATTCTTCTTTGTGTGCACTTTTGAGAGCTGATCTCCTGTTCTTTGACACACATATGTGATTTCTCTAAATTGCTCTTAATAATTTCAGTTCCTATCTGGCAGGCATGCAGCAGTAGTTACTACCAGCACTTTGTAAACACCAATCACATAAACCGAATACTCAAAAGACAGTTAGCAAAACCAGGATTGCTGAATGGGAGCAGAAGTAAATCTAAGCTGTTATTAAAAATAAGACCCCTAAGGAAAATAAAGTGACCAGAGTATGTGTACCACTGAGTGGGGCACTGTACATTTGTAATACAGCGCCAAAAAACCATTGGATGAGTGTGTATTTCACAAATGCTTGTATGATTCCCGATCTGGTACACATTTTCTCCCAACATTGACATACAAACTGATATGCTTTGAATCTGCATTCTGCCCATTCCTTCTTCCTGCTCATTTCTTTGCTTCTCCCACTTAACGGAGGATACCATGCTTGATGCAGACAGCACCACATTATGCCCTAGGGCATCTGGGTTGCAAAGCTAAGTGGGTCTATGAATGGGATTCTGCACTGTACTAAAGTGACGATGTGCATAAGTCATGATGTAAGGGGATAGATTTCCAATTATATCAAAAGTCAAAAAATGAGAAGAGGATGGGCTAGCTTCAGCTAGGCAAATTCAGAGGGTTGCCAGAAAGGAGGTCTTAGAAGAAGGAGTCCTAAATTACTTTATACCAAAACAAATGATAGCCAAATCTGCAACACTACTCCAAGAAGCCACATTAGTAATTCAAAGCACCTATTTCTTTACAGTACAATTTAGATTAAAAAAAGAAAAGATAAGGAACACCAGTGTTAATAAAACGAGCAGGCAGTCCAGTTGATTGACTTACGTTTTATTGTTGTAAATATTTCAGTGCAAAGTGTAGTAAGGTGCTATGACCACAAAGAGGAACAGAGGCTCACTGCCTAGCCCGCTCTCTTCGAATTAATTCAAGCAATCTTTTAAGCAGTGCATGAATTGTATTCACAAAGGCATTACAACTGTTGTGGGGAAATTCTTAAACTGCTGAGCTGGGAAGATACTTTTATTTGTCTGTACAGCAGTCTCTCTCAATAAATACTGTTTCAATCCAGTTATTTTTCTGTCAACTGCTGTCTTCCCTGGTCACCAACTCTGAGCAGCGTTTACTTCTTTGCACAACTGTGTCCCATAGTTACAGCTATCTCAGCTCCTGTTTCCTCTGTTTCACTGCTACTTTCCTGTCACTTTTTCATCTGTTGCTGTCTCTTTGTGCAACAGCCTCCATTCTCCTAACACTGCAGTCTACTGACAGTTTTACACCCACGGCAGGCTCCTCTCTTCTTTGAATCAGAAAAATAAGGGGGAGGTAGAGGTATATGCTAGGTCCACCCTCCTAATGCAATGGTAAACCTGAAAACCCGAGACACCGGGTGAAGAACCTAGCCAAAGGTGGAAGAGCTTCTCACTCAATGTGAGTCAGAAAATCAGCAGGAAAGAAAACTTTCTTTTTTGAGTCTACTCGCTCACAAGGGTTTCTCCTTGGTGGCATGCCTCATCATAGGGGCCATCTCAGTCCTCTACGAACTGAAGCGTGTTTTTGTGAAATAAGTAGGAGCACTTTACTGAAGAATATGTATGGTGCAAAAGTGCAGTGGAGTGGACAGAGGCGAGTTAAAAATACCCAAGTATTTTATTCTTGCTCCTAGTTGGTATGTCTAAAAACAGGGTAAGATATTGGAAAAACTTAGCTATAATGGTTAGGAATCTCTAGTATACGTCAACATGTTTCGAGCATTACCCAGAGCTCTTCGTCAGGACTAAAGAGGGACCAGCCCTGTGTACGCCACTCCTAAATGACTTGACGTTCAGGAAATCAAAGGAAATGAAAAATGAAAGTGCGCTGCAACTAATAAGCATACGTTAATACATACGATCAAGCATTGTCAAGTAGTATTTATAAGGTAGCAAAATTGTGCCTGTTAGAAGGGGCGATCCCAGAGGGACAGGATATGCTCTCCCGACCACTCCGTGACCCACCTCTCCCACAAATAAGGCCGAGTCTTAACGTGAGGTCCTCGCCGTGGAGGACTTCGAGTCTAAGATCGTACACACTGAGCTCACATCACACTTATGAACGGACACCACACCGTGGATTTCAGTAAGCAAGTTCTTTATCACACAGTAAAGATGTGGGCGAAATGAACACGTATTTACAAGCGATTGAGGGATCCTAAAGTCTCAGTGGTAAGGAGGAGGGAAGCGGGACAGTCTCAGTGGTAGGCCAGTACGGGGCGTACCCTGCGCACAGCTCTCAATCCTCGAGCCGGGGGATACGGAAGATGGCGATCGTACTGGCTGCTCCACTCACTTCTTCTCGAACCAGGGCGTGTTGGTAGCGCCGATGGTCCAGCCAGACCAGGGTACTCCTTGAGCCACGACGAGGTCATCAGGGCTCGATCCGGAGTGAACGGAGTATCTGTCAGTTCTTGAGGAGCTGCGACCACGTCAGCAGGGCTCAGGGTGTTCAACGAATGTCCTTAGAGTTCAAGGATGAGCCGCGACGCGGTCAGTAGGGCTCCGAGGTTCCAGTTCCTTCTTCACGAGGGTGAGCCGCGACAGCGTTAGCAGGGCTCGATAAGTTCCAAGTTTCAGTCTTCTCCCCAAGGGTTGAGCCGCAATCAGATCAGCAGGGCTCTCTTGTCCAGGATACAACTGCCCGCTAGTTCTCGGGTGGGCCTTGATATAGCGCAGATGCCCTTTGATGTCCGGACCCTCGCAGGCGGAGATCTCATGCCTCGGGGCTGGTAGTTGGAGTGTTCCGTTGGTTGGCCCTTTGATCCTTTAGAAGATGCGTCCGGGAATTCCCAGAGGCCCAGCAGGGTCTGGAGCCAGCTCTCGGGGAGGCCAAAGGTGTGATCGAAACCGGCCCACAGGGGATGGCCAGAGGTGTGAGAGAAACCAGTCCCTCAGGGGAGGCCGGAGGTTCAATCGAAACTCCTGGCTCTTATCTCACTCAGGAAGTCCTCTACCCCCCAGCCGAGCATGGCGCGTCTGAAGCCTAAGTTTCGCTAGGGCCGGGGTCAGGCAAGGCCTAGGGAGTCAGGGTCCTCGGGAAGGGTAATGGCGGCCGGGGGCCCTGTGGAGTGATGCAGGTTCGGGGTGCCCGGTCCCGGGAAGAGGGATGGTGGAATACGGGGATGGTCATCTGTTGGTAGGGCCATGTAGGGAGTGGGGCGGACAGGGGACGGGACGACCCGGGGTTTCTGGGTGCAGGGCTACTCTAACGGGGTGCTGAGGAACGGGGGGAACCACGCCATGTGGCCAGGTCCAACAGTGCCCCATGGTCTTGGGGGGATGAGGGTTCTCGTATTCTTAAATTTGGCGAGAGTTCTCCTCACTGTATGTCACCTAGTTGGTTCCCCTCCGGTCTGGAGGGGAACCAATTAGGTGACATACCTGAGATCCTGTCTGTTTATTGCCGACTGCAGAGCCACCTTGGATCCTATCTATTATCTGCTGGCTGCTGTCACTATTGTAGCAAATATATTAAACTACCTAGTGTCTTCGTGTAAGGCTTACAGAATGGTGAACACACGTAGATTGACCATTGTATACACCACACTTTGTTGATGGGAAACCTGTGGGGAGTATCCCGTAATTTGACTATTAAAAATGGAAGAAGGATAAGTAAACCTCCTTTGCAGAAATATCAAATGTTATGATATGTTAACGTAGTCTTTATTGTGTTAACTACCTTGCCTGAGAATCCCGATCTCTCTCTGATAGGTCTATCAGCAAAATTGACCATAATTTTGCTTTCAGACAGAAATCCTATGGATGTTTTGGCTAGGCAGTGTTCTCCTGAAATTCTATTCTCCATTTCCAGCTCTACAAAACATTTTCAACACCAGTAGATTATCCTGCCTTTCCTGAGCGGCCAAATCTCTGTGTAGCTAGATGTCTTAAAGAGTAGGAAGCTTGAACATCAGGTATCAGAACGCCTGATTCTCAAATCCTTATGTACTTTAGGAAACTTCATTGTCCTGTATCCTCCGCTACTCTTTCCAAATGGATTACGTGGTCCATGAAACAATCTAGAATGGATAGAACCTTTTTCATGGGGTCATTCCTCTAGGCCTGCCATGGCTTCCTATACGTTTCTAATACCAGAACATTCTGAGAGCTGCTAATTGGTTTCAGTTTCCACTTTCAAAACTTTCGATTGCAAACCAATTGTTCACAGAATAGGAAGCTTGAACATCGGACTCAGAGCGCTTGATCCTCAAATCCTTATTTACTTTAGGAAACTTTTTATTGTCCTTTATCCTCTGCTACTCTTTCCAGATGGGTTAGTCGATCCATGTGTCGTGTCTTTTAGGGTAGTCCAATTGTGTATACCCCATGTTACAGACATGATCCCATCCACATGACTATAGCGATTCTAAACAGGTGACCTTATGCCTAATAGCTCGTTCTTGTGTCTTCACCAGGATCTTAGTCTTCTGTCAGAATACCTGTACCTGACGTACATAAACATGTCCCCAGGCAAGGCAGATTTATTCTGTATAAGGGTCACCACTTTCTTTTTCATCCTTGGCCAACAGCCAGCTGTGCATGAGTGCACTTTTTTAGAAAAGCATTGGTGATTGTTTTCAAAACATTTATGATTGTTTTACAAACCTATTGATTGTAGAAAAAAAACCTGGAGTGACCACTTTTGTATAAAAGACCCTCACTCCCCCCTACAAATCAGAGGAAAATGTATTTCAAGCTGACATGGGATCCTGCATGATAAATCTTCGACCCTCATCGGTCTGACAGCCCTTGCGAGACGGGGTCCTTCATTCACAACCATCAGGTGAGGGGGCAGATTCATCCCTAGAGGTTTCTTGGCTACAGATACATTTAGAGATATGCATATACATATACACCTACACATCCAGGCTAGGCTAGGTACACTTAGGCAAACTACTTAAGGTGCACATTTTAGGAATATGCGAGTGCTACTATTTTTATCTGAACTGCTTATGTTCATCTCATTAGCACTATGGTGGAAATGTATCTACGATTTACTGTATTGGTACTAGCAATCTCTTCCGTATGCTTCTGTCTCCTGATTGTTGCAGCTCATATGTTTTAAGCAAGGCTGACACTGGACCAATAAAATCTTATTGAAAAGCTGTAATCGCCATCCTGTGTATTTTCTGAGATAAAGCAAGCAAGAGTGTCTGGGCGTTGATGCATGTGCCATACTATTCCTTAGTCTAGAGCGCCCTCCAGTGCAAGTCGATGTAACGACTTGCGCTGTGAAAACCACGATGTAACCATAGCGTGTTGTAATGGTTGCGTGGTATAGGATGTTTCCCATCTAAGGGTGCAGGGGTGCACATGAGAACCTGATTTAGATTTGCCTAAGTAGAGTTTGATCAAAATCTGTGGTTAAAGGAGAAAAGGTTGTCAGATTTTGCTTCTAAGATTGTTACTTTATAGGCTGAAATGAAATGAAATACCATCAGTTGTAAAGCGCACAGCTACCTCCAGAGAGGTGTCCCGGCACTGGGGGCCGTTGGTAAGATTAAGCTGGGCCAGGGAGCCTGACTCCGGACCACTGGGTTCACGGTTCAATCCCCGGCGGCAGGTTAGCCCAGCTGGGTGCTGGGCTAAATTGCTGCCAGGGATCGAACCGTGAACCCAGTGGTCCGGAGTCAGGCTCCCTGGCCACTGCGCCACACCTCTTCCACTAAAATGGCCCGTCTGTAGAATTCTTTCTCTATGGGGTCTAGTTGATGCGCCATTTCCTATCTAGCCTTCGGCAGCTTTGTCCTTATATTCTATGTTTTCATTGAACCAAGGTTCTTAGGGCAAGGCTCTATGATTTGTATATACTTTAAGCGGGGCAAGACGGTTTACGGTTGGAGTCAATCCACGGATGGTAATTACTGGTAGCTGTGATTAGATCTGCATTAGTTTGAGGATTTGATTTGACTAAAGATGTCTTTAACAAATGAGAGTCGCTCTTATGCTAAGGTCAGTGGTATATCCAAGATAGCGGGAGGATGGAATTAAGACTATTAGCTGAAAGTTTCAAATGAAACATGACAGCGAGTTGATACGAAATATAAGACGAAGGGCCAGATGTACGAAGCTTGCATTTTCGACTCACAAATTGCATCACTTTGCGACTTGCAATTTGCAACTCGTAAAATGCAATGTACAACAGTGTCTCAGACTCCCAATAGGGTCGCAAATTGCATACCTCATTGATATTTATGAGGCGAGCGCGATTTGCGACCCCATTGGGAATGGCCGGCACTCCCAAGTATGGTGGCCCGCTGGGCTCAACAGACCTCCATGTCTGGGACTGCTTTTTACATAAAGCCGTTTTTTTCAATGCAGCCCGTTTTCCTTAAAAGAAAATGGAATGCATTTAAAAAAGAAAAAGCATTGGCATAGCTAATAAGTATCGCCTTTGGGACCTTATAAGTGTTAAGCCATGCAACAGTGGATGTTGTTGCACCAAGGATATTGCTCTGGATAAATAAACAGAAAAAAGTTCCCAAAGGCAAGACCTATTCGCTATGCCAATGCTCGTTAGGTTACCCTGCAACAAGTGTCAAGTACACTACTACTAATAGACATACAGACACCCATGCAAACACAACACACACTTGCAGACACATATACAGAGTGTACAGGGGCTACTTGCTCACACAGGAAGGCAGGTAATACATGAATGGGTGAATGACCAATGAGTGCATAAATGCACAGGTGGATAAATGGATGCTTAAATGAATGTACAGTGGGACACACGGATGAATAGAAGAATGTATGGGTAGATGAAAGGATGAGTGTAAGTGGATGATTAGATCAACTGGGTGATGAATGGTAGGTGTGGGTATATGGTTAACCCCTTCCCCCAGACCTCCTTGTACGCACTTGCTATTCAAGTATTCATGCACTCTCCCATTCAGCCATCAATGCATGGTCTACATGACTCATTCAACCATGCATCCACTCACCTCAGCACCCATGCACTTGCCCATCTATGCAATGACTCATACATCCATATGCACATGCAGTTATGCAGCCATTCATTACTCGTCTATCCTCTTACATGACTCATTCAACCATGCATGCACTCACCTAACCCCCATGCACTCGCTCATCTATTCAATGACTCATTCATCCATGCATCCACTCACCTCACCCCCCATGCACTCGCCCATCTATGCAATGACTCATTCATCCATGCATCCACTCACCCCCATTCACTCGCCCATCTATGCAACGACTCATTCAACCATGCATCCACTCACCTCAGCACCCATGCACTCGTCCCTCTATGCAATGACTCATTCAACCATGCATCCACTCACCTCACCACCCATGCACTCGCCCATCTATGACTCATTCAACCATGCATCCACTCACCTCAGCACCCATGCACTCGTCCCTCTATGCAATGACTCATTCAACCATGCATCCACTTACTTAACCACCCATGTACTCGCCCATCTATGCAATGACTCATTCAACCATGCATCCACTCACTTAACCACCTATGCACTCGCCCATCTATGCAATGACTCATTCAACCATGCATCCACTTACTTAACCACCCATGTACTCGCCCATCTATGCAATGACTCATTCAACCATGCATCCACTCACTTAACCACCTATGCACCCGCTCATCCATGCAATGACTCATTCATCGATGCATCCACTCACCTCACCACCTATGCACTCGTCCAACCATGCAATGACTCATTCATCCATGCATCCACTCACCTCACCACCTATGCACTCGCCCATCCATGCAATGACTCATTCATCCATGCATCCACTCACCTCAGCACCCATACACTCACCCATCCATGCAATGACTCATTCAACCATGCATCCACTCACCTCAGCACCCATGCACTCGCCCATCCATGCAATGACTTATTCAACCATGCATCCACTCACCTAACCACCCATGCACTCGCCCATCCATGCAACGACTCATTCAGCCATGCATCCACTCACCTCACCACCCATGCACTCGCCCATCTATGCAATTACTCATTCAACCATGCATCCACTCACCTCACCACCCATGCACTCGCCCATCCATGCAATGACTCATTCAACCATGCATCCACTCACCTCACCACCCATGCACTCGCCCATCCATGCAACGACTCATTCAGCCATGCATCCACTCACCTCACCACCCATGCACTCGCCCATCTATGCAATGACTCATTCAACCATGCATCCACTCACCACCCATGCACTCGCCCATCCATGCAATGACTCATTCAACCATGCATCCACTCACCTCAGCACCCATGCACTCGCCCCTCCATGCAATGTCTCATTCAACCATGCATCCACTCACCTAACCACCCATGCACTCGCCCATCTATGCAATGACTCATTCAACCATGCATCCACTCACCTCACCACCCATGCACTCGCCCATCTATGCAATGACTCATTCAACCATGCATCCACTCACCTCACCACCCATGCACTCGCCCATCTATGCAATTCAACCATTCAACCATGCATCCACTCACCGAACCACCCATGCACTCGCCCCTCTATGCAATGACTCATTCAAGCATGCATCCACTCACCTCAGCACCCATGCACTCGCCCCTCTATGCAATGACTCATTCAACCATGCATCCACTCACCTCACCACCCATGCACTCGCCCATCTATGCAATGACTCATTCAACCATGCATCCACTCACCTCACCACCCATGCACTCGCCCATCTATGCAATGACTCATTCAACCATGCATCCACTCACCGAACCACCCATGCCCTCGCCCATCTATGCAATGACTCATTCATCCATGCATCCACTCACCGAACCACCCATGCCCTCGCCCATCTATGCAATGACTCATTCATCCATGCATCCACTCACCGAACCACCCATGCCCTCGCCCATCTATGCAATGACTCATTCATCCATGCATCCACTCACCTCTCCCCCCATGCACTCGCCCATCTATGCAATGACTCATTCATCTATATGCACGGGCAGTTATGCACCCATTCATTCCTCGTCTATCCTCTCACTCACACATCTGTTCATCCAATCACTGACTCACCTGCACATTCAACTGCTCACAAGCCTTCACACCAACCAAAGGCGCCAATCTATAAAGAATCACAAAACTTTTTTTAAAGGTTTCCAAATCTACTTTACTGCTTGCTGCCACGGGGAGGTTAAGAAATGCTTTGAGGTTCAAGTTATTATCTATCATTCTGGGCATTCCCTTATTTTTTATGAAACACTTTAAGTGAGTCAGGCAGCTGCTCTTAATGTTTGAAGCAGAGGAAGAAAAGCAGAAGTGTCACTTCCCTTGGAGGGTGGGCGGAGAATCCGCTGCCATGACGTGGGTCTGCCGCCGGAAGTGGCGTTTAGAGAAGTCTCTGCCTTTCATCCTCAAGGAGGGGTGATGCTGATGGACCTCGAGGCGCTGCAGCGTGGAGGGAATGATGGGCAGAAGAGAGATCTGTTGTTAGAGCCACAACTTCAGCAGAGCTGAGGATATCACAGCCGCCTCTTGATGTGAGTAAAATGAAGAAAAACAAATGTTTGAGGATGAAGGGCCCGGGATGCGCTGGGTATATTGTACTGAGTGTGATGGTGCCAGGCGAGGCTCCCTCTGGCTCGGGATGCCCTGGGTATATTGTACTGAGTGTGATGGTGCCCGGCGAGGCTCCCTCGGGATGCCCTGGGTATATTGTACTGAGTGTGATGGTGCCAGGCGAGGCTCCCTCTGGCTCGGGATGCCCTGGGTATATTGTACTGAGTGTGATGGTGCCAGGCGAGGCTCCCTCTGGCTCGGGATGCCCTGGGTATATTGTACTGAGTGTGATGGTGCCAGGCGAGGCTCCCTCGGGCCTGGGTTGCCCTGAGTATATTGTACTGAGTGTGATGGTGCCAGGCAAGGCTCCCTCGGGCCCGGAAATGATGTGGGCATATTGTACTGAGTGTTATGGTGCCAGACGAGGCTCCCTCGGGCCTGGGATGCCCTGGGCATATTGTACTGATTGTGATGCTGCCAGGCGAGGTTCCCTCTGGCCTGGAATGCCCTGGGTATATTGTACTGAGTGTGATGGTGCCAGGCGAGGCTCCCTCTGGCCCGGGATGCCTTGGGTATATTGTACTCAGTGTGATGGTGCCAGACGAGGCTCCCTCTGGCCCGGGTTGCCATAGGTATATTGTTCTGAGTGTGATGGTGCCAGGCGAGGTTCCCTCGGGCCTGGGATGCCCTGGGTATATTGTACTGAGTGTGATGGTGCCAGGCGAGGCTCGCTCTGGCCCGGGATGCCCTGGGTATATTGTACTGAGTGTGATGGTGCCAGGCGAGGCTCCCTCTGGCTCGGGATGCCCTGGGTATATTGTACTGAATGTGATGGTGCCAGGCGAGGCTCCCTCGGGCCTGGGTTGCCCTGAGTATATTGTACTGAGTGTGATGGTGCCAGGAAAGGCTCCCTCGGGCCCGGAAATGATGTGGGCATATTGTACTGAGTGTGATGGTGCCAGACGAGGCTCCCTCGGGCCTGGGATGCCCTGGGTATATTGTAGTGAGTGTGATGGTGCCAGGCAAGGCTCCCTCTGGCCCGGGATGCCCTGGGTTTATTGTACTGAGTGTGATGGTGCCAGACGAGGCTCCCTCGGGCCTGGGATGCCCTGGGTATATTGTACTGAGTGTGATGGTGCCAGGCGAGGCTCCCTCGGGCAGGGATGCCCTGGGTATATTGTACTGAGTGTGATGGTGCCAGGCGAGGCTCCCTCGGGCAGGGATGCCCTGGGTATATTGTACTGAGTGTGATGGTACCAGGCAAGGCTCCCTCTGGCCTGGGATGCCCTGGGTATATTGTACGGAGTGTGATGGTGCCAGGTGAGGCTCCCTCTGGCCTGGGTTGCCCTGAGTATATTGTACTGAGTGTGATGGTGCCAGGCAAGGCTCCCTAAGGGCCCGGAAATTATGTGGGCATATTGTACTGAGTGTGATGGTGCCAGGCGAGGCTCCCTCTGGCCTGGGATACCCTGGGTATATTGTACTGAGTGTGATGGTGCCAGGTGTGGCTCCCTCAGGCCCGGGATGCCCTGGGTATATTGTACTAAGTGTGATGGTGCCAGGTGAGGCTCCCTCGGGATGCCCTGGGTATATTGTACTGAGTGTGATGGTGCCAGGCGCTCCCTCTGCCCAGGGATTCCCTGGGTATATTGTAGTGAGTGTGATGGTGCCAGGCGAGGCTCCCTCTGGCCTGGGATGCCCTGGGTATATTATACTGAGTGTGGTGGTGCCAGGCGAGGCTCCCTCTGGCCTGGGATGCCCTGGGTATATTGTACTGAGTGTGATGGTGCCAGGCAAGGCTCCCTCTGACCCGGGATGCGTTGGGTATATTGTACTGAGTGTGATGGTGCCAGGCAAGGCTCCCTCTCGCCCGGGATGCGCTAGGTATATTGTACTGAGTGTGGTGGTGCCAGGCGAGGCTCCCTCTGGCTCGGGATGCCCTGGGTATATTTTACTGAGTGTGATGGTGCCAGGCGCTCCCTCTGCCCAGGGATGCCCTGGGTATATTGTACTGAGTGTGATAGTGCCAGGTAAGGCTCCCTCTGGCTGGGATGCCCTGGGTATATTGTACTGAGTGTGATGGTGCCATGCGAGGCTCCCTCTGGCCTGGGATGCCCTGGGTATATTGTACTGAGTGTGATGGTGCCAGGCGAGGCTCCCTCTGGCTGGGATGCCCTTGGTATATTGTACTGAGTGTGATGGTGCCAGGCGAGGCTCCCTCTGGCCTGGGATGCCCTTGGTATATTGTACTGAGTGTGGTGGTACCTTGCGAGGCTCCCTCTGGCCTGGGATGCCCTGGGTATATTGTACTGAGTGTGATGGTGCCAGGCGAGGCTCCCTCTGGCCTGGGATGCCCTGGGTATATTGTACTGAGTGTGATGGTGCCAGGCGAGGCTCCCTCTGGCAGGGATGCCCTGTGTATATTGTACTGAGTGTGATGGTGCCAGGCAAGGCTCCCTCTGACCCGGGATGCGTTGGGTATATTGTACTGAGTGTGATGGTGCCAGGTGAGGCTCGCTCTGGCCCGGGATGCCCTGGGTATATTGTAGTGAGTGTGATGGTGCCAGGTGAGGCTCCCTCTGGCCCGGGATGCCCTGGGTATATTGTACTGAGTGTGATGGTGCCAGGCGAGGCTCCCTCGGACCTGGGATGCCCTGGGTATATTGTACTGAGTGTGATGGTGCCAGCCGAGGCTCCCTCTGGCCTGGGATGCCCTGGGTATATTGTACTGAGTGTGATGGTGCCAGGCGAGGCTCCCTCTGGCCTGGGATGCCCTGGGTATATTGTACTGAGCGTGATGCTGCCAGGCGAGGCTCCCTCTGGCCTGGGATGCCCTGGGAATATTGTACTGAGTGTGATTGTGCCAGGTGAGGCTCCATCTGGCAGAGGATGCCCTGGGTATATTGTACTGAGTGTGATGGTACCAGGCGAGGCTCCCTCTGGCCTAGGATGCCCTGGGTATATTGTACTGAGTGTGAAGGTGCCAGGCGAGGCTCCCTCTGGCTCGGGATGCCTGGGTATATTGTACTGAGTGTGATGGTGCCAGGCAAGGCTCCCTCGGGCCTGAGATGCCCTGGGTATATTGTACTGAGTGTGATGGTGCCAGGCGAGGCTCCCTCTGGCCTGGGATGCCCTGGGCATATTGTACTGAGTGTGATGCTGCCAAGCGAGGCTCCCTCTGGCCTGGGATGCCCTGGGAATACTGTACTTAGAGTGATGGTGCTAGGCGAGGCTCCCTCTGGCCTGGGATGCCCTGGGTATATTGTACTGAGTGTGATGGTGCCAGGCGAGGCTCCCTCTGGCTCGGGATGCCTGGGTATATTGTACTGAGTGTGATGGTGCCAGTTAAGGCTCCCTCTGGCCCGGGATGCCCTGGGTATATTATAGTGAGTGTGATGGTGCTAGGCGAGGCTCCCTCTGGCCTGGGATGCCCTGGGTATATTGTACTGAGTGTGATGGTGCCAGGCGAGGCTCCCTCTGGCTCGGGATGCCTGGGTATATTGTACTGAGTGTGATGGTGCCAGGCAAGGCTCCCTCTGGCCCGGGATGCCCTGGGTATATTGTACTGAGTGTGATGGTGCCAGGCGAGGCTCCCTCGGGCAGGGATGCCCTGGGTATATTGTACTGAGTGTGATGGTGCCAGGCGAGGTTCCCTCGGGCCTGGGATGCCCATGGTATATTGTACTGAGTGTGATGGTGCCAGGCGAGGCTCCCTGTGGCCCGGGATGCCCTGGGTATATTGTACTCAGTGTGATGGTGCCAGACGAGGCTCCCTCTGGCCCGGGTTGCCATGGGTATATTGTTCTGAGTGTGATGGTGCCAGGCGAGGTTCCCTCGGGCCTGGGATGCCCTGGGTATATTGTACTGAGTGTGATGGTGCCAGGCGAGGCTCGCTCTGGCCCGGGATGCCCTGGGTATATTGTACTGAGTGTGATGGTGCCAGGCGAGGCTACCTCTGGCCCGGGATGCCCTGGGTATATTGTACTGAGTGTGATGGTGCCAGACGAGGCTCCCTCTGGCTGGGATGCCCTGGGTATATTGTACTGAGTGTGATGGTGCCAGGCGAGGCTCCCTCTGGCTCGGGATGCCCTGGGTATATTGTACTGAGTGTGATGGTGCCCGACGAGGCTCCCTCTGGCTGGGATGCCCTGGGTATATTGTACTGAGTGTGATGGTGCCAGGCGATGCTCCCTCTGGCCTGAGATGCCCTGGGTATATTGTACTGAGTGTGATGGTGCCAGGGGCGGCTCCCTCCTGCCCGGGATGCCCTGGGTATATTGTACTGAGTGTGATGGCACCAGGCAAGGCTCCCTCTGGCCTGTGATGCCCAGAGTATATTGTACTGAGTGTGATGGTGCCAGGCGAGGCTCCCTCTGGCTCAGGATGCCCTGGGTATATTGTACTGAGTGTGATGGTGCCAGACGAGGCTCCCTCTGGCTGGGATGCCCTGGGTATATTGTACTGAGTGTGATGGTGCCAGGTGAGGCTCCCTCTGGCTCGGGATGCCTGGGTATATTTTACTGAGTGTGATGGTGCCAGGTAAGGCTCCCTCTGGCCTGGGATGCCCTGGGTATGTTGTACTGAGTGTGATGGTGCCAGGAGCTCCCTCTGCCCCGGGATGCCCTGGGTATATTGTACTGAGTGTGATGGTGCCAGGCGAGGCTCCCTCTGGCCAGGGATGCCTTGGGTATATTGTATTGAGTGTGATGGTGCCAGGCGAGGCTCCCTGTGGCCTGGGATGCCCTGGGTATATTGTACTGAGTGTGATGGTGCCAGGCGAGGCTCACTCTGGCCTGGGATGCCCTGGGTATATTGTACTGAGTGTGAAGGTGCCAGGCAAGGCTCCCTCTGGCCCAGGATGCCCTGGGTATATTGTACTGAGTTTGATGGTGCCAGGCGAGGTTCCCTCGGGCCTGGGATGCCCTGGGTATATTGTACTGAGTGTGATTGTGCCAGGTGAGGCTCCCTCCGGCCCGGGATGCCCTGGGTATATTGTACTGAGTGTGATTGTGCCAGGTGAGGCTCCCTCTGGCCCGGGATGCCCTGGGTATATTGTACTGAGTGTGATGGTGCCAGACGAGGCTTCCTCTGGCTGGGATGCCCTGGGTATATTGTACTGAGTGTGATGGTGCCAGGCGAGGCTCCCTCTGGCTCGGGATGCCCTGGGTATATTGTACTGAGTGTGATGGTGCCCGACGAGGCTCCCTCTGGCTGGGATGCCCTGGGTATATTGTACTGAGTGTGATGGTGCCAGGCGAAGCTCCCTCTGGCCTGGGATGCCCTGGGTATATTGTACTGAGTGTGATGGTGCCAGGGGAGGCTCCCTCCGGCCCGGGATGCCCTGGGTATATTGTACTGAGTGTGATGGTGCCAGGCAAGGCTCCCTCTGGCCTGTGATGCCCAGGGTATATTGTACTGAGTGTGATGGTACCAGGCGAGGCTCCCTCTGGCCCAGGATGCCCTGGGCATATTGTACTGAGTGTGATGGTGCCAGATGAGGCTCCCTCTGGCTGGGATGCCCTGGGTATATTGTACTGAGTGTGATGGTGCCAGGCGAGGCTCCCTCTGGCTCGGGATGCCCTGGGTATATTGTACTGAGTGTGATGGTGCCAGGCGAGGCTCCCTCTGGCCCAGGATGCCCTGGGTATATTGTACTGAGTGTGATGGTGCCAGATGAGGCTCCCTCTGGCTGGGATGCCCTGGGTATATTGTACTGAGTGTGATGGTGCCAGGCGAGGCTCCCTCTGGCTCGGGATGCCCTGGGTATATTGTACTGAGTGTGATGGTGCCAGGTAAGGCTCCCTCTGGCCTGGGATGCCCTGGGTATGTTGTACTGAGTGTGATGGTGCCCGACAAGGCTCCCTCTGGCTGGGATGCCCTGGGTATATTGTACTGAGTGTGATGGTGCCATGCGAGGTTCCCTCGGCCCTGGGATGCCCTGGGTATATTGTACTGAGTGTGATGGTGCCAGGGGAGGCTCCCTCCTGCCCGGGATGCCCTGGGTATATTGTACTGAGTGTGATGGTGCCAGGCAAGGCTCCCTCTGGCCTGTGATGCCCAGGGTATATTGTACTGAGTGTGATGGTGCCAGGCGAGGCTCCCTCTGGCCCAGGATGCCCTGGGTATATTGTACTGAGTGTGATGGTGCCAGGTGAGGCTCCCTCTGGCTCGGGATGCCCTGGGTATATTGTACTGAGTGTGATGGTGCCAGGCGAGGCTCCCTCTGGCCCAGGATGCCCTGGGTATATTGTACTGAGTGTGATGGTGCCAGATGAGGCTCCCTCTGGCTGGGATGCCCTGGGTATATTGTACTGAGTGTGATGTTGCCAGGCGAGGCTCCCTCTGGCTCGGGATGCCCTGGGTATATTGTACTGAGTGTGATGGTGCCAGGTAAGGCTCCCTCTGGCCTGGGATGCCCTGGGTATGTTGTACTGAGTGTGATGGTGCCATGAGCTCCCTCTGCCCCGGGATGCCCTGGGTATATTGTACTGAGTGTGATGGTGCCAGGCGAGGCTCCCTCTGGCCAGGGATGCCTTGGGTATATTGTATTGAGTGTGATGGTGCCAGGCGCTCCCTCTGCCCAGGGATGCCCTGGGTATATTGTAGTGAGTGTGATGGTGCCAGGCGAGGCTCCCTCTGGCCTGGGATGCCCTGGGTATATTATACTGAGTGTGGTGGTGCCAGGCGAGGCTCCCTCTGGCCTGGGATGCCCTGGGTATATTGTACTGAGTGTGATGGTGCCAGGCAAGGCTCCCTCTGACCCGGGATGCGTTGGGTATATTGTACTGAGTGTGATGGTGCCAGGCAAGGCTCCCTCTCGCCCGGGATGCGCTAGGTATATTGTACTGAGTGTGGTGGTGCCAGGCGAGGCTCCCTCTGGCTCGGGATGCCCTGGGTATATTTTACTGAGTGTGATGGTGCCAGGCGCTCCCTCTGCCCAGGGATGCCCTGGGTATATTGTACTGAGTGTGATAGTGCCAGGTAAGGCTCCCTCTGGCTGGGATGCCCTGGGTATATTGTACTGAGTGTGATGGTGCCATGCGAGGCTCCCTCTGGCCTGGGATGCCCTGGGTATATTGTACTGAGTGTGATGGTGCCAGGCGAGGCTCCCTCTGGCTGGGATGCCCTTGGTATATTGTACTGAGTGTGATGGTGCCAGGCGAGGCTCCCTCTGGCCTGGGATGCCCTTGGTATATTGTACTGAGTGTGGTGGTACCTTGCGAGGCTCCCTCTGGCCTGGGATGCCCTGGGTATATTGTACTGAGTGTGATGGTGCCAGGCGAGGCTCCCTCTGGCCTGGGATGCCCTGGGTATATTGTACTGAGTGTGATGGTGCCAGGCGAGGCTCCCTCTGGCAGGGATGCCCTGTGTATATTGTACTGAGTGTGATGGTGCCAGGCAAGGCTCCCTCTGACCCGGGATGCGTTGGGTATATTGTACTGAGTGTGATGGTGCCAGGTGAGGCTCGCTCTGGCCCGGGATGCCCTGGTTATATTGTAGTGAGTGTGATGGTGCCAGGTGAGGCTCCCTCTGGCCCGGGATGCCCTGGGTATATTGTACTGAGTGTGATGGTGCCAGGCGAGGCTCCCTCGGACCTGGGATGCCCTGGGTATATTGTACTGAGTGTGATGGTGCCAGCCGAGGCTCCCTCTGGCCTGGGATGCCCTGGGTATATTGTACTGAGTGTGATGGTGCCAGGCGAGGCTCCCTCTGGCCTGGGATGCCCTGGGTATATTGTACTGAGCGTGATGCTGCCAGGCGAGGCTCCCTCTGGCCTGGGATGCCCTGGGAATATTGTACTGAGTGTGATTGTGCCAGGTGAGGCTCCATCTGGCCGAGGATGCCCTGGGTATATTGTACTGAGTGTGATGGTACCAGGCGAGGCTCCCTCTGGCCTAGGATGCCCTGGGTATATTGTACTGAGTGTGAAGGTGCCAGGCGAGGCTCCCTCTGGCTCGGGATGCCTGGGTATATTGTACTGAGTGTGATGGTGCCAGGCAAGGCTCCCTCGGGCCTGAGATGCCCTGGGTATATTGTACTGAGTGTGATGGTGCCAGGCGAGGCTCCCTCTGGCCTGGGATGCCCTGGGTATATTGTACTGAGTGTGATGCTGCCAGGCGAGGCTCCCTCTGGCCTGGGATGCCCTGGGAATACTGTACTTAGAGTGATGGTGCTAGGCGAGGCTCCCTCTGGCCTGGGATGCCCTGGGTATATTGTACTGAGTGTGATGGTGCCAGGCAAGGCTCCCTCTGACCCGGGATGCGTTGGGTATATTGTACTGAGTGTGATGGTGCCAGGTGAGGCTCGCTCTGGCCCGGGATGCCCTGGGTATATTGTAGTGAGTGTGATGGTGCCAGGTGAGGCTCCCTCTGGCCCGGGATGCCCTGGGTATATTGTACTGAGTGTGATGGTGCCAGGCGAGGCTCCCTCGGACCTGGGATGCCCTGGGTATATTGTACTGAGTGTGATGGTGCCAGCCGAGGCTCCCTCTGGCCTGGGATGCCCTGGGTATATTGTACTGAGTGTGATGGTGCCAGGCGAGGCTCCCTCTGGCCTGGGATGCCCTGGGTATATTGTACTGAGCGTGATGCTGCCAGGCGAGGCTCCCTCTGGCCTGGGATGCCCTGGGAATATTGTACTGAGTGTGATTGTGCCAGGTGAGGCTCCATCTGGCCGAGGATGCCCTGGGTATATTGTACTGAGTGTGATGGTACCAGGCGAGGCTCCCTCTGGCCTAGGATGCCCTGGGTATATTGTACTGAGTGTGAAGGTGCCAGGCGAGGCTCCCTCTGGCTCGGGATGCCTGGGTATATTGTACTGAGTGTGATGGTGCCAGGCAAGGCTCCCTCGGGCCTGAGATGCCCTGGGTATATTGTACTGAGTGTGATGGTGCCAGGCGAGGCTCCCTCTGGCCTGGGATGCCCTGGGTATATTGTACTGAGTGTGATGCTGCCAGGCGAGGCTCCCTCTGGCCTGGGATGCCCTGGGAATACTGTACTTAGAGTGATGGTGCTAGGCGAGGCTCCCTCTGGCCTGGGATGCCCTGGGTATATTGTACTGAGTGTGATGGTGCCAGGCGAGGCTCCCTCTGGCTCGGGATGCCTGGGTATATTGTACTGAGTGTGATGGTGCCAGTTAAGGCTCCCTCTGGCCCGGGATGCCCTGGGTATATTATAGTGAGTGTGATGGTGCTAGGCGAGGCTCCCTCTGGCCTGGGATGCCCTGGGTATATTGTACTGAGTGTGATGGTGCCAGGCGAGGCTCCCTCTGGCTCGGGATGCCTGGGTATATTGTACTGAGTGTGATGGTGCCAGGCAAGGCTCCCTCTGGCCCGGGATGCCCTGGGTATATTGTACTGAGTGTGATGGTGCCAGGCGAGGCTCCCTCGGGCAGGGATGCCCTGGGTATATTGTACTGAGTGTGATGGTGCCAGGCGAGGTTCCCTCGGGCCTGGGATGCCCATGGTATATTGTACTGAGTGTGATGGTGCCAGGCGAGGCTCCCTGTGGCCCGGGATGCCCTGGGTATATTGTACTCAGTGTGATGGTGCCAGACGAGGCTCCCTCTGGCCCGGGTTGCCATGGGTATATTGTTCTGAGTGTGATGGTGCCAGGCGAGGTTCCCTCGGGCCTGGGATGCCCTGGGTATATTGTACTGAGTGTGATGGTGCCAGGCGAGGCTCGCTCTGGCCCGGGATGCCCTGGGTATATTGTACTGAGTGTGATGGTGCCAGGCGAGGCTACCTCTGGCCCGGGATGCCCTGGGTATATTGTACTGAGTGTGATGGTGCCAGACGAGGCTCCCTCTGGCTGGGATGCCCTGGGTATATTGTACTGAGTGTGATGGTGCCAGGCGAGGCTCCCTCTGGCTCGGGATGCCCTGGGTATATTGTACTGAGTGTGATGGTGCCCGACGAGGCTCCCTCTGGCTGGGATGCCCTGGGTATATTGTACTGAGTGTGATGGTGCCAGGCGAAGCTCCCTCTGGCCTGAGATGCCCTGGGTATATTGTACTGAGTGTGATGGTGCCAGGGGCGGCTCCCTCCTGCCCGGGATGCCCTGGGTATATTGTACTGAGTGTGATGGCACCAGGCAAGGCTCCCTCTGGCCTGTGATGCCCAGAGTATATTGTACTGAGTGTGATGGTGCCAGGCGAGGCTCCCTCTGGCTCAGGATGCCCTGGGTATATTGTACTGAGTGTGATGGTGCCAGACGAGGCTCCCTCTGGCTGGGATGCCCTGGGTATATTGTACTGAGTGTGATGGTGCCAGGTGAGGCTCCCTCTGGCTCGGGATGCCTGGGTATATTTTACTGAGTGTGATGGTGCCAGGTAAGGCTCCCTCTGGCCTGGGATGCCCTGGGTATGTTGTACTGAGTGTGATGGTGCCAGGAGCTCCCTCTGCCCCGGGATGCCCTGGGTATATTGTACTGAGTGTGATGGTGCCAGGCGAGGCTCCCTCTGGCCAGGGATGCCTTAGGTATATTGTATTGAGTGTGATGGTGCCAGGCGAGGCTCCCTGTGGCCTGGGATGCCCTGGGTATATTGTACTGAGTGTGATGGTGCCAGGCGAGGCTCACTCTGGCCTGGGATGCCCTGGGTATATTGTACTGAGTGTGAAGGTGCCAGGCAAGGCTCCCTCTGGCCCAGGATGCCCTGGGTATATTGTACTGAGTTTGATGGTGCCAGGCGAGGTTCCCTCGGGCCTGGGATGCCCTGGGTATATTGTACTGAGTGTGATTGTGCCAGGTGAGGCTCCCTCCGGCCCGGGATGCCCTGGGTATATTGTACTGAGTGTGATTGTGCCAGGTGAGGCTCCCTCTGGCCCGGGATGCCCTGGGTATATTGTACTGAGTGTGATGGTGCCAGACGAGGCTTCCTCTGGCTGGGATGCCCTGGGTATATTGTACTGAGTGTGATGGTGCCAGGCGAGGCTCCCTCTGGCTCGGGATGCCCTGGGTATATTGTACTGAGTGTGATGGTGCCCGACGAGGCTCCCTCTGGCTGGGATGCCCTGGGTATATTGTACTGAGTGTGATGGTGCCAGGCGAAGCTCCCTCTGGCCTGGGATGCCCTGGGTATATTGTACTGAGTGTGATGGTGCCAGGGGAGGCTCCCTCCGGCCCGGGATGCCCTGGGTATATTGTACTGAGTGTGATGGTGCCAGGCAAGGCTCCCTCTGGCCTGTGATGCCCAGGGTATATTGTACTGAGTGTGATGGTACCAGGCGAGGCTCCCTCTGGCCCAGGATGCCCTGGGCATATTGTACTGAGTGTGATGGTGCCAGATGAGGCTCCCTCTGGCTGGGATGCCCTGGGTATATTGTACTGAGTGTGATGGTGCCAGGCGAGGCTCCCTCTGGCTCGGGATGCCCTGGGTATATTGTACTGAGTGTGATGGTGCCAGGCGAGGCTCCCTCTGGCCCAGGATGCCCTGGGTATATTGTACTGAGTGTGATGGTGCCAGATGAGGCTCCCTCTGGCTGGGATGCCCTGGGTATATTGTACTGAGTGTGATGGTGCCAGGCGAGGCTCCCTCTGGCTCGGGATGCCCTGGGTATATTGTACTGAGTGTGATGGTGCCAGGTAAGGCTCCCTCTGGCCTGGGATGCCCTGGGTATGTTGTACTGAGTGTGATGGTGCCCGACAAGGCTCCCTCTGGCTGGGATGCCCTGGGTATATTGTACTGAGTGTGATGGTGCCATGCGAGGTTCCCTCGGCCCTGGGATGCCCTGGGTATATTGTACTGAGTGTGATGGTGCCAGGGGAGGCTCCCTCCGGCCCGGGATGCCCTGGGTATATTGTACTGAGTGTGATGGTGCCAGGCAAGGCTCCCTCTGGCCTGTGATGCCCAGGGTATATTGTACTGAGTGTGATGGTGCCAGGCGAGGCTCCCTCTGGCCCAGGATGCCCTGGGTATATTGTACTGAGTGTGATGGTGCCAGGTGAGGCTCCCTCTGGCTCGGGATGCCCTGGGTATATTGTACTGAGTGTGATGGTGCCAGGCGAGGCTCCCTCTGGCCCAGGATGCCCTGGGTATATTGTACTGAGTGTGATGGTGCCAGATGAGGCTCCCTCTGGCTGGGATGCCCTGGGTATATTGTACTGAGTGTGATGTTGCCAGGCGAGGCTCCCTCTGGCTCGGGATGCCCTGGGTATATTGTACTGAGTGTGATGGTGCCAGGTAAGGCTCCCTCTGGCCTGGGATGCCCTGGGTATGTTGTACTGAGTGTGATGGTGCCATGAGCTCCCTCTGCCCCGGGATGCCCTGGGTATATTGTACTGAGTGTGATGGTGCCAGGCGAGGCTCCCTCTGGCCAGGGATGCCTTGGGTATATTGTATTGAGTGTGATGGTGCCAGGCGCTCCCTCTGCCCAGGGATGCCCTGGGTATATTGTAGTGAGTGTGATGGTGCCAGGCGAGGCTCCCTCTGGCCTGGGATGCCCTGGGTATATTATACTGAGTGTGGTGGTGCCAGGCGAGGCTCCCTCTGGCCTGGGATGCCCTGGGTATATTGTACTGAGTGTGATGGTGCCAGGCAAGGCTCCCTCTGACCCGGGATGCGTTGGGTATATTGTACTGAGTGTGATGGTGCCAGGCAAGGCTCCCTCTCGCCCAGGATGCGCTAGGTATATTGTACTGAGTGTGGTGGTGCCAGGCGAGGCTCCCTCTGGCTCGGGATGCCCTGGGTATATTTTACTGAGTGTGATGGTGCCAGGCGCTCCCTCTGCCCAGGGATGCCCTGGGTATATTGTACTGAGTGTGATAGTGCCAGGTAAGGCTCCCTCTGGCTGGGATGCCCTGGGTATATTGTACTGAGTGTGATGGTGCCATGCGCGGCTCCCTCTGGCCTGGGATGCCCTGGGTATATTGTACTGAGTGTGATGGTGCCAGGCGAGGCTCCCTCTGGCTGGGATGCCCTTGGTATATTGTACTGAGTGTGATGGTGCCAGGCGAGGCTCCCTCTGGCCTGGGATGCCCTTGGTATATTGTACTGAGTGTGGTGGTACCTTGCGAGGCTCCCTCTGGCCTGGGATGCCCTGGGTATATTGTACTGAGTGTGATGGTGCCAGGCGAGGCTCCCTCTGGCCTGGGATGCCCTGGGTATATTGTACTGAGTGTGATGGTGCCAGGCGAGGCTCCCTCTGGCAGGGATGCCCTGTGTATATTGCACTGAGTGTGATGGTGCCAGGCAAGGCTCCCTCTGACCCGGGATGCGTTGGGTATATTGTACTGAGTGTGATGGTGCCAGGTGAGGCTCGCTCTGGCCCGGGATGCCCTGGGTATATTGTAGTTAGTGTGATGGTGCCAGGTGAGGCTCCCTCTGGCCCGGGATGCCCTGGGTATATTGTACTGAGTGTGATGGTGCCAGGCGAGGCTCCCTCGGACCTGGGATGCCCTGGGTATATTGTACTGAGTGTGATGGTGCCAGCCGAGGCTCCCTCTGGCCTGGGATGCCCTGGGTATATTGTACTGAGTGTGATGGTGCCAGGCGAGGCTCCCTCTGGCCTGGGATGCCCTGGGTATATTGTACTGAGCGTGATGCTGCCAGGCGAGGCTCCCTCTGGCCTGGGATGCCCTGGGAATATTGTACTGAGTGTGATTGTGCCAGGTGAGGCTCCATCTGGCCGAGGATGCCCTGGGTATATTGTACTGAGTGTGATGGTGCCAGGCGAGGCTCCCTCGGACCTGGGATGCCCTGGGTATATTGTACTGAGTGTGATGGTGCCAGCCGAGGCTCCCTCTGGCCTGGGATGCCCTGGGTATATTGTACTGAGTGTGATGGTGCCAGGCGAGGCTCCCTCTGGCCTGGGATGCCCTGGGTATATTGTACTGAGCGTGATGCTGCCAGGCGAGGCTCCCTCTGGCCTGGGATGCCCTGGGAATATTGTACTGAGTGTGATTGTGCCAGGTGAGGCTCCATCTGGCCGAGGATGCCCTGGGTATATTGTACTGAGTGTGATGGTACCAGGCGAGGCTCCCTCTGGCCTAGGATGCCCTGGGTATATTGTACTGAGTGTGAAGGTGCCAGGCGAGGCTCCCTCTGGCTCGGGATGCCTGGGTATATTGTACTGAGTGTGATGGTGCCAGGCAAGGCTCCCTCGGGCCTGAGATGCCCTGGGTATATTGTACTGAGTGTGATGGTGCCAGGCGAGGCTCCCTCTGGCCTGGGATGCCCTGGGTATATTGTACTGAGTGTGATGCTGCCAGGCGAGGCTCCCTCTGGCCTGGGATGCCCTGGGAATACTGTACTTAGAGTGATGGTGCTAGGCGAGGCTCCCTCTGGCCTGGGATGCCCTGGGTATATTGTACTGAGTGTGATGGTGCCAGGCGAGGCTCCCTCTGGCTCGGGATGCCTGGGTATATTGTACTGAGTGTGATGGTGCCAGTTAAGGCTCCCTCTGGCCCGGGATGCCCTGGGTATATTATAGTGAGTGTGATGGTGCTAGGCGAGGCTCCCTCTGGCCTGGGATGCCCTGGGTATATTGTACTGAGTGTGATGGTGCCAGGCGAGGCTCCCTCTGGCTCGGGATGCCTGGGTATATTGTACTGAGTGTGATGGTGCCAGGCAAGGCTCCCTCTGGCCCGGGATGCCCTGGGTATATTGTACTGAGTGTGATGGTGCCAGGCGAGGCTCCCTCGGGCAGGGATGCCCTGGGTATATTGTACTGAGTGTGATGGTGCCAGGCGAGGTTCCCTCGGGCCTGGGATGCCCATGGTATATTGTACTGAGTGTGATGGTGCCAGGCGAGGCTCCCTCTGGCCCGGGATGCCCTGGGTATATTGTACTCAGTGTGATGGTGCCAGACGAGGCTCCCTCTGGCCCGTGTTGCCATGGGTATATTGTTCTGAGTGTGATGGTGCCAGGCGAGGTTCCCTCGGGCCTGGGATGCCCTGGGTATATTGTACTGAGTGTGATGGTGCCAGGCGAGGCTCGCTCTGGCCCGGGATGCCCTGGGTATATTGTACTGAGTGTGATGGTGCCAGGCGAGGCTACCTCTGGCCCGGGATGCCCTGGGTATATTGTACTGAGTGTGATGGTGCCAGACGAGGCTCCCTCTGGCTGGGATGCCCTGGGTATATTGTACTGAGTGTGATGGTGCCAGGCGAGGCTCCCTCTGGCTCGGGATGCCCTGGGTATATTGTACTGAGTGTGATGGTGCCCGACGAGGCTCCCTCTGGCTGGGATGCCCTGGGTATATTGTACTGAGTGTGATGGTGCCAGGCGAAGCTCCCTCTGGCCTGAGATGCCCTGGGTATATTGTACTGAGTGTGATGGTGCCAGGGGCGGCTCCCTCCTGCCCGGGATGCCCTGGGTATATTGTACTGAGTGTGATGGCACCAGGCAAGGCTCCCTCTGGCCTGTGATGCCCAGAGTATATTGTACTGAGTGTGATTGTGCCAGGCGAGGCTCCCTCTGGCTCAGGATGCCCTGGGTATATTGTACTGAGTGTGATGGTGCCAGACGAGGCTCCCTCTGGCTGGGATGCCCTGGGTATATTGTACTGAGTGTGATCGTGCCAGGTGAGGCTCCCTCTGGCTCGGGATGCCTGGGTATATTTTACTGAGTGTGATGGTGCCAGGTAAGGCTCCCTCTGGCCTGGGATGCCCTGGGTATGTTGTACTGAGTGTGATGGTGCCAGGAGCTCCCTCTGCCCCGGGATGCCCTGGGTATATTGTACTGAGTGTGATGGTGCCAGGCGAGGCTCCCTCTGGCCAGGGATGCCTTGGGTATATTGTATTGAGTGTGATGGTGCCAGGCGAGGCTCCCTGTGGCCTGGGATGCCCTGGGTATATTGTACTGAGTGTGATGGTGCCAGGCGAGGCTCACTCTGGCCTGGGATGCCCTGGGTATATTGTACTGAGTGTGAAGGTGCCAGGCAAGGCTCCCTCTGGCCCAGGATGCCCTGGGTATATTGTACTGAGTTTGATGGTGCCAGGCGAGGTTCCCTCGGGCCTGGGATGCCCTGGGTATATTGTACTGAGTGTGATTGTGCCAGGTGAGGCTCCCTCCGGCCCGGGATGCCCTGGGTATATTGTACTGAGTGTGATTGTGCCAGGTGAGGCTCCCTCTGGCCCGGGATGCCCTGGGTATATTGTACTGAGTGTGATGGTGCCAGACGAGGCTTCCTCTGGCTGGGATGCCCTGGGTATATTGTACTGAGTGTGATGGTGCCAGGCGAGGCTCCCTCTGGCTCGGGATGCCCTGGGTATATTGTACTGAGTGTGATGGTGCCCGACGAGGCTCCCTCTGGCTGGGATGCCCTGGGTATATTGTACTGAGTGTGATGGTGCCAGGCGAAGCTCCCTCTGGCCTGGGATGCCCTGGGTATATTGTACTGAGTGTGATGGTGCCAGGGGAGGCTCCCTCCAGCCCGGGATGCCCTGGGTATATTGTACTGAGTGTGATGGTGCCAGGCAAGGCTCACTCTGGCCTGTGATGCCCAGGGTATATTGTACTGAGTGTGATGGTACCAGGCGAGGCTCCCTCTGGCCCAGGATGCCCTGGGCATATTGTACTGAGTGTGATGGTGCCAGATGAGGCTCCCTCTGGCTGGGATGCCCTGGGTATATTGTACTGAGTGTGATGGTGCCAGGCGAGGCTCCCTCTGGCTCGGGATGCCCTGGGTATATTGTACTGAGTGTGATGGTGCCAGGCGAGGCTCCCTCTGGCCCAGGATGCCCTGGGTATATTGTACTGAGTGTGATGGTGCCAGATGAGGCTCCCTCTGGCTGGGATGCCCTGGGTATATTGTACTGAGTGTGATGGTGCCAGGCGAGGCTCCCTCTGGCTCGGGATGCCCTGGGTATATTGTACTGAGTGTGATGGTGCCAGGTAAGGCTCCCTCTGGCCTGGGATGCCCTGGGTATGTTGTACTGAGTGTGATGGTGCCCGACAAGGCTCCCTCTGGCTGGGATGCCCTGGGTATATTGTACTGAGTGTGATGGTGCCATGCGAGGTTTCCTCGGCCCTGGGATGCCCTGGGTATATTGTACTGAGTGTGATGGTGCCAGGGGAGGCTCCCTCCGGCCCGGGATGCCCTGGGTATATTGTACTGAGTGTGATGGTGCCAGGCAAGGCTCCCTCTGGCCTGTGATGCCCAGGGTATATTGTACTGAGTGTGATGGTGCCAGGCGAGGCTCCCTCTGGCCCAGGATGCCCTGGGTATATTGTACTGAGTGTGATGGTGCCAGGTGAGGCTCCCTCTGGCTCGGGATGCCCTGGGTATATTGTACTGAGTGTGATGGTGCCAGGCGAGGCTCCCTCTGGCCCAGGATGCCCTGGGTATATTGTACTGAGTGTGATGGTGCCAGATGAGGCTCCCTCTGGCTGGGATGCCATGGGTATATTGTACTGAGTGTGATGTTGCCAGGCGAGGCTCCCTCTGGCTCGGGATGCCCTGGGTATATTGTACTGAGTGTGATGGTGCCAGGTAAGGCTCCCTCTGGCCTGGGATGCCCTGGGTATGTTGTACTGAGTGTGATGGTGCCATGAGCTCCCTCTGCCCCGGGATGCCCTGGGTATATTGTACTGAGTGTGATGGTGCCAGGCGAGGCTCCCTCTGGCCAGGGATGCCTTGGGTATATTGTATTGAGTGTGATGGTGCCAGGCGAGGCTCCCTGTGGCCTGGGATGCCCTGGGTATATTGTACTGAGTGTGATGGTGCCAGGCGAGGCTCACTCTGGCCTGGGATGCCCTTGGTATATTGTACTGAGTGTGAAGGTGCCAGGCAAAGCTCCCTCTGGCCCGGGATGCCCTGGGTATATTGTACTGAGTGTGGTGGTGCCAGGTGAGGCTCCCTCTGGCCTGGGTAGCCCTGGGTATATTGTACTGAGTGTGATGGTGCCATGCGAGGTTCCCTCGGCCCTGGGATGCCCTGGGTATATTGTACTGAGTGTGATGGTGCCAGGCGAGGCTCCCTCAGGCCCGGGATGCCCTGGGTATATTGTACTGAGTGTGATGGTGCCAGGCGAGGATCCCTCTGGCCTGGGTTGCCCTGGGTATATTGTACTGAGTGTGATGGTGCCAGGCGAGGATCCCTCTGGCCTGGGTTGCCCTGGGTATATTGTACTGAGTGTGATGGTGCCAGGCGAGGCTCTCGTGGCCTGGGATTGGGGGAGGGGGCAGTACAGCTGTTCAGGCAGTTGCATTTTATAGCAAAGCATGAACACAGAAGACACATACTGTGCACGTGTGACTTTATATCCATCACACTCATGGGATAATGTCTGCGCCACCAATGCTTTAAAAAGTGTGAGGGGGGTGGAAACAATGTCGGCTACTTTTAATGACACATTTAATTAAGACATGATGAGGGTGATATTCCAACTGAAAACTCTCAAAACTGTATAGTGAAATGAATGTTACATTTTATGTTGTTGCATTTCAGTACATACAGTGGGGCAGGAGAATTAAGATGTTTGAAATATAAATTAATCAAATACAATTTTTTTTTTTTTTCAAAAGCAAGTAGCCCTTCTGTTTTGTATCCACCTTTAGATTAAACAAAAATAAAGAAAAACATTAAAAAACTAAGAGCCTCGTGGGCCCGGAGCGCTTTCCTCAGAAGGGGGCGGGGGAGGGAACCTTTGCGGTTTCCTAAATTTGCACAAAAGGATGTGAGCAAACCTCAGCCGAACATCTGGACGGATTAAGAGCCGAGGGAGGAAAGCTTCACGAATTGTCTGAAAACAAACATGTAAATTGTTTTGAAAGGACAGAGGCACAGAACACATGTGCGGGCACTGACTGCTGCAAGCCTCTCTGGAGGGCAAAGGTCATACCTGCACCCTAAGAAGGAGGGTCCCTCACAACAAACAAACATTGCACGAGGGAGCTGCCAACATGACACAGCAGAGCAAAGGGTAGAGGCCTCTGGAGCAACTGGAGCCTGGAGATTGAAGCCAGTGTAAACATATTTCGCTCATAAGCAGCACTCAGCGGGATGTTGAACTTTACAAAGATTTTGAAAAGGCCTGACTTGATATCTAATCAGTTGTGCCCACTTCTGTCTGCCCCTTTCACTGTGTTACAGGCAGACTTCCTGTGCCCGGGGGTGAACATTCTTTTTTAAACCTAAGTTGCAGCAGTGCCTGCTGCTGCGGGTTTGTTTAAACCCGCCTCGAACGCACCTTGGGGCATATTTACAAGCCCCTTGCGCCACTTTTGCGTCACTTTTCCCATGTTAAAAGTGACGCAAAAGTGGCGCAAGGGGCTTGTAAATATGCCCCCTTGTAACTTGACGACTTGACCGCTCCCTCCTTCCCTTGTGTCAGGTTTGCGCTTCCGTTGCGTCACTTTTTGTGATGCATCGACTGCGTAAAACATGCCTCCTGTTGCGCACTATTTACAAAGTGACGCATCTAGGTAGATGCGTCACTTTGTAAACCCCTGCGCCACATTATACCTACGCCAGGTATAATGTATGCAGGGGGGAGCGTTCTGACGCAAGAAAGGGTCATAGAAGTGACGCAGTGAAATCTTTTAGATTTAACTGCGCCACTTTTAGGACGCAAATGCGTCAATATCTTGTGCCTGCCTCACAGCAGGCGTAAGACTGACGCAGGCCCTTTCACATGCCGCTTGCCCCATGTGAAAGGACCCATTTCTGGAGTTGCGTCACTTTTGTGACACACTCCAGCAATGCGTTTTTTGTGCCCCTACAGATACGTAAGAAATACTGACGTATCTGTAACTCCTTGCGACATGATGCGTCAAACTGTAAATATGACGCATCAGGTATGGCGCAAGGAGGGCGCACTGAGAAGTGACGCATCGCTGCTTTCACGCAGCAACGCGTCACTTCTCATAAATGAGGCCCTAAATCTCCAACACACCACTCGAGGACCCCCCAAATGCTGTGGAGACACTGTAAGGACAGGTTAGACAAAGACACAACAGTCTATTCATGTGTGTATTTACAACGTGACGCATCTGGGCCAGAGGAGGTGAGGCCTGTCCAGAGGGCAGAGGAGGAGAGGCCTGTCCAGAGGGCAGAGGAGGAGAGGCCTGTCCAGAGGGCAGAGGAGGAGACACCTGTCCAGGGGTGCAGAGGAGGCGAGGCCTGTCCAGGGGTGCAGAGGAGGCGAGGCCTGTCCAGGGGGCAGAGCAGGAGAGGCCTGTCCAGGGGTGCAGAGGAGGTGAGGCCTGTCCAGGGGTGCAGAGGGGGTGAGGCCTGTCAGGGGAGCAGGGGAGGTGAGGCCTGTCCAGGGGTGCAGAGGAGGCGAGGCCTGTCCAGGGGGCAGAGCAGGAGAGGCCTGTCCAGGGGTGCAGAGGGGGTGAGGCCTGTCAGGGGAGCAGGGGAGGTGAGGCCTGTCCAGGGGGTGCAGAGGAGGAGAGGCCTGTCCAGGGGTGCAGAGGAGGTGAGGCCTGTCCAGGGGTGCAGAGGGGGTGAGGCCTGTCAGGGGAGCAGGGGAGGTGAGGCCTGTCCAGGGGGTGCAGAGGAGGAGAGGCCTGTCCAGGGGGTGAAGAGGAGGAGAGGCCTGTCCAGGGGTGCAGAGGGGGTGAGGCCTGTCAGGGGAGCAGGGGAGGTGAGGCCTGTCCAGGGGTGCAGAGGGGGTGAGGCCTGTCAGGGGAGCAGGGGAGGTGAGGCCTGTCCAGGGGGTGCAGAGGAGGAGAGGCCTGTCCAGGGGGTGAAGAGGAGGTGAGGCCTGTCCAGGGGTGCAGAGGAGAGGAGATGAGGTCTGTCCAGGGGTGCAGAGGAGAGGAGGAGAGGCCTGTCCAGGGGTGCAGAGGAGGAGAGGCCTGTCCAGGGGTGCAGAGGAGATGAGATGAGGTCTGACCAGGGGTGCAGAGGAGAGGCCTGTCCAGGGGGTGAAGAGGAGGAGAGGCCTGTCCAGGGGGTGAAGAGGAGGTGAGGCCGGTCCAGGAGGTGCAGATGAGGAGAGGGCTGTCCAGGGGTGCAGTGGAGGTGAAGCCAGTCCAGGGAGGCTGCCGAAGAGGTAAGAACTGTCCATGGGGTTGCAGAGGAGGTGAGGCCTGTCAGAGGGCAGGAGGGTACAGAGGAGGGGAGGCCTGTCCAGGGTCTTATGGAGGAGGTTTGGCCTGTCCGGGGAATTACAAATGAGGTGTGGCCAGTCTGGGAAGTGCGTAGGAGATGAGACCTCTCCGAGAGGTTGTGGAGGAGATGAGGCCTGTCCAGCATGCAGAGGAGATGAAGGCTGTCCAATGGGGTGCAGAGCAGGTGGGGACTGTCCAGGGGTTACAGAGGAGGTGAGGCCTGTCCAGCTGGGTGAAAGAGGAGGTGAGGCCTGTCCTGGGTGAGGCAGAGGAGGTGAGGCCTTTCCAGGGCTGAACAGAGGAGGCGAGGCCTGTGTATGGTGTAGAGGAGGTGAGGCATGTCCAGGGGAGCAGAGGAGGCCAGGCCTGTCCAGGGTTGCAGAGGAGGTGAGGCCTCTCCAAGGGTGCAGAGGAGGTGAGGCCTGTCCAGGGGGCAGAGGAGGAGGGGCCTGTCCAGAGGTGCAGAGGAGGTGAGGCCTTTCCAGGGGAGCAGAGGAGGAGAGGCCTGTCCAGGGGTGCAGAGGAGGTGAGGCCTGTCCAGGGGGCAGAGGAGGAGAGGCCTGTCCAGGGGTGGGAGGTGAGGCCTGTCCATGGGTCAGAGGAGGCGGGCCTGTCCAGGGGTGCAGAGGAGGTGATGCCTGTCCAGGGGTGCAGAGGAGGCAAGGCCTGTCTAGAGGTGCAGCGGAGGCGAGGCCTGTCCAGAAGAGGGGCAGAGGAGGCGAGGCCCGTCCAGGGGTGCAGAGGAGGAGAGGCCTGTCCAGGGATGAAGAAGAGGCGAGGCATGTCCAGGAGTGCAGAGGAGGTGTCTAGGGTTGCAGGGGAGGTGAGGCCTGTCGAGGGGTGCAGAAGAGGTGAGGCCTTTCCAGCTGGATGAAGAGGAGGAGAGGCCTGTTCAGGGGATGTAGAGGAGGTGATGCCTGTTCAGGGGATGTAGAGGAGGTGAGGCCTTTCCAGGGCTGTACAGAGGAGGTGAGGCCTGTCCAGGGGTGCAGAGGAGGAGAGGCCTGTCCAGCGTGCAGAGGTGAAGGTTGTCCAATGGGGTGCAGAGCAGGTGGGGGTTATCCAGGGGTTAAAGAGGAGAGGAGGGTTATTCATGGGGTGCAGAAGAGGTGAGGCCTTTCCAGCTGGATGAAGAGGAGGTGAGGCCTTTTCAGGGGATGTAGAGGAGGTGATGCCTGCCCAGGGGTGCGGAGGAGGTGAGGCCTGTCCAGGGCTGTACAGAGGAGGCGAGGCTTTTGTATGGTGTAGAGGAGGTGAGGCCTGTCCAGGGGTGCAGAGGAGGTGAGGCCTGTCCAGGGGTGCAGAGGAGGGGAGGCCTGTTCAGGGGTGCAGAGGAGGTGAGACCTGTTCAGGGGTGCAGAGGAGGTGAGGCCTGTTCAGGGGGCAGAGGAGGAGAGGCCTGTCCAGGGGTGCAGAGGAGGTGAGGCCTGTCCAGGGGGCAGAGGAGGAGAGGCCTGTCCAGAGGTGCAGAGGAGGTGAGGCCTGTCCAGGTGGCAGAGGAGGTGAGGCCTTTCCAGGAGTGCAAAGGAGGTGAGGCCTGTCCAGGGGTGCAGAGGAGGTGAGGCCTGTCCAGGGGTGCAGAGGAGGAGAGGCCTGTCCAGGGATGCAGAGGAGGTGTCTAGGGTTGCAGAGGAGGTGAGGCCTGTCCAGGGGTTGCAGAAGAGGCGAGGCCTGTCCAGGAGTGCAGAGGAGGAGTCTAGGGTTGCAGGGGAGGTGAGGCCTGTCGAGGGGTGCAGAAGAGGTGAGGCCTTTCCAGCTGGATGAAGAGGAGGAGAGGCCTATTCAGGGGATGTAGAGGAGGTGATGCCTGTTCAGGGGATGTAGAGGAGGTGAGGCCTTTCCAGGGCTGTACAGAGGAGGTGAGGCCTGTCCAGGGGTGCAGAGGAGGAGAGGCCTGTCCAGCGTGCAGAGGTGAAGGTTGTCCAATGGGGTGCAGAGCAGGTGGGGGTTATCCAGGGGTTAAAGAGGAGAGGAGGGTTATTCATGGGGTGCAGAAGAGGTGAGGCCTTTCCAGCTGGATGAAGAGGAGGTGAGGCCTGTTCAGGGGATGTAGAGGAGGTGATGCCTGCCCAGGGGTGCGGAGGAGGTGAGGCCTGTCCAGGGCTGTACAGAGGAGGCGAGGCTTGTGTATGGTGTAGAGGAGGTGAGGCCTGTCCAGGGGGCAGAGGAGGAGAGGCCTGTCCAGGAGTGCAGAGGAGGTGAGGCCTGTCCAGGGGGCAGAGGAGGAGGGGCCTGTCCAGAGGTGCAGAGGAGGTGAGGCCTGTTCAGGGGGCAGAGGAGGAGAGGCCTGTCCAGGGGTGCAGAGGAGGTGAGGCCTGTCCAGGGGGCAGAGGAGGAGAGGCCTGTCCAGAGGTGCAGAGGAGGTGAGGCCTCTTCAGGAGTGCAGAGGAGGAGAGGCCTGTCCAGGGGTGGGAGGTGAGGCCTGTCCATGGGTCAGAGGAGGTGAGGCCTGTCCATGGGTCAGAGGAGGCGGGCCTGTCCAGGGGTGCAGAGGAGGTGACGCCTGTCCAGGGGTGCAGAGGAGGCAAGGCCTGTCTAGGGGTGCAGCGGAGGCGAGGCCTGTCCAGAAGAGGGGCAGAGGAGGCGAGGCCCGTCCAGGGGTGCAGAGGAGGCGAGGCCTGTCCAGGGTTGCAGAAGAGGCGAGGCCTGTCCAGGAGTGCAGAGGAGGTGTCTAGGGTTGCAGGGGAGGTGAGGCCTGTCGAGGGGTGCAGAAGAGGTGAGGCTTTCCAGCTGGATGAAGAGGAGGAGAGGCCTGTTCAGGGGATGTAGAGGAGGTGATGCCTGTTCAGGGGATGTAGAGGAGATGAGGCCTTTCCAGGGCTGTACAGAGGAGGTGAGGCCTGTCCAGGGGTGCAGAGGAGGAGAGGCCTGTCCAGCGTGCAGAGGTGAAGGTTGTCCAATGGGGTGCAGAGCAGGTGGGGGTTATCCAGGGGTTAAAGAGGAGAGGAGGGTTATTCATGGGGTGCAGAAGAGGTGAGGCCTTTCCAGCTGGATGAAGAGGAGGTGAGGCCTGTTCAGGGGATGTAGAGGAGGTGATGCCTGCCCAGGGGTGCGGAGGAGGTGAGGCCTGTCCAAGGCTGTACAGAGGAGGCGAGGCTTGTGTATGGTGTAGAGGAGGTGAGGCCTGTCCAGGGGTGCAGAGGAGGTGAGGCCTGTCCAGGGGTGCAGAGGAGGAGAGGCCTGTCCAGGGATGCAGAAGAGGCGAGGCCTGTCCAGGAGTGCAGAGGAGGTGTCTAGGGTTGCAGGGGAGGTGAGGCCTGTCGAGGGGTGCAGAAGAGGTGAGGCCTTTCCAGCTGGATGAAGAGGAGGTGAGGCCTGTTCAGGGGATGTAGAGGAGGTGATGCCTGCCCAGAGGTGCGGAGGAGGTGAGGCCTGTCCAGGGCTGTACAGAGGAAGCGAGGCTTGTGTATGGTGTAGAGGAGGTGAGGCCTGTCCAGGGGTGCAGAGGAGGTGAGGCCTGTTCAGGGGTGCAGAGGAGGTGAGACCTGTTCAGGGGTGCAGAGGAGGTGAGGCCTGTTCAGGGGGCAGAGGAGGTGAGGCCTGTTCAGGGAGTGTAGAGGAGGAGAGGTCTGTCCAGGGGTGTAGAGGAGGAGAGGTCTGTTCAGGGGGCAGAGGAGGTGAGGCCTGTTCAGGGAGTGTAGAGGATGAGAGGCCTGTCCAGGGGTGCAGAGGAGGTGAGGCCTGTTCAGGGGTGCAGAGGAGGTGAGGCCTGTTCAGGGAGTGTAGAGGAGGTGAGCCCTATCCGGGAGAGGTAAGCATCTGAAAAGAAGAATGCAGTGCTGAATACCACTCGTAAGTGTAGATTATCATTCTGGCTGGGAGCGCGTGTGTCATCAGGGCAGGCACAGAACATGGGGCCATTTTGCGAGTAGCTTTGAACCTTGTAAGGATGAGTGATGTGTGGTGGGCTTGGAGTCTGCAGAGACCTCTTTCTTGATGGCTGTGGTATGTGACGCACGAGTAACTACCGTCATTCGCTCACTGGTGCTCTATGCTGATGCTACTTCAGGCAGTACACTGACCTCAGGTTAGCGCACTAGCCGAGCGCCTCCTAATTTTGGTTTAGTTAAGGACGCCCTTACTGTTGAATTTAGATGAGGAAGTTTTAGAAAAAGAAAATAATAAAATGACAAATTACACTTACGAATTATTGTGGTGGTCATTGTTCAAAGGGCCCCTCCATCCCCCACCCAACCCCCCACCCCCAAGTTGACTCGGAATTATTTCAGTAATTCTTGCTTGATATCTTCTCAAAAACTTGCACCCACAAAATTCTCAAAATATACCTTTTCGGAAATAGATACATTTTTCACCTTAATCTAATCTCACTTTAGGGAGAGTTGAATGTGTGAACTTGATGGAGTCTCCACCAGAGGGGTTTGGGATTATGGAGAGCACTTCTGGCTGGAGAAGAGCTCCTGTAAGACTGAAGACTGCAAAGAGCAGCTCTGTTGTAAAAAGTACAAAGTGCAATGCCATTCTCTTGTTTTTAGGGGAAGACTCACAATTAATTCATCATTTTATGAGTGCGTTTTGTTTAGCTACATTTTGTCAAGCTATATTGTTATGAACAGTTGTTGGCTGTTGTAGTTGTTGCCTCAACATGAACCTTGTCGATAATGCGTGCTCTCTGCTGGTATTGGAGCAGCGGACACCAACATTCCTTTCAGTTGTAACTTTGGTTTCCTTCCTGTGTCCTGGTAAGGCAGACAAAGTTGTGTTTGTTTTGATCATTGATAATACGTCTCGCCTTTTGTGTTTGTTTATTTTGTTTTGATTCTCATTGTGAATGGGTGCGCATGTAATACATCTCTGAATACTACTTGCGAGGGGGAGACTTTGCCTCCAGCGAGTGCACCAGCCACTGAATGTTACTGAATCCGCGGCTACATACATGTATCCAGGCTACATATATGTTTGTGGCTTAAAAAAATGGAATAAGATCACTGCTGACAATAAGCAGATACACTTTCCTGGGCATTGTACGTTTACTCTGAGAAAGGTTGTAGGGATTCTGCTGAGTCGAGGAACGATGCTTGGGACCATAGAACCTTAGTAGGCTGGGACTGCGTCATTGTAGCACCTTAGTAGACATAAGTGCTGGACCGACTCGCTAACATCTCTCACTTGCCCTCCTACTCACTCACAGAGAACCAAGGCAATTTTGTGATCGCAAACGCCGAAATTCGCAGAATTTTGGCGATCGCAAAATAGCTAAGTGGTATGTACGAAAGCAAAACAACCTCGCAAGATAAGGAATTGCAAATTTACGATTCCCTATTTTGCGATTGCATTTAAGGAATCGCAAATTGCGATTCCTTAAAGGCAATGTATGAGGCCCAGAAAAAGTGCAATTTCGCCATAAGGAATCGCAAATTACCACCAACTTCAAGTTGGTGGTAATTTGTGATTCCTTTTTTTTTTAATTAATTTTTTTATTTTTGACGTCAGACAATGCAGTAGTGGCAAACAAAACAGATACATACATATGTCAAATTTGGTAAACAGCAAGAGCTAACAAAAAGTTAATACATGTAGATTAATCAATGAAATAGGGCAGAGAAAAGAGAAGAAAAAGAAACAAAGAAGAAATTACGAGGCAAATGATAGTTATGAAAAATCAGCAACTCAACTTTAAAAGACTTATAAGTATGTAATAGGCCCACAATACCTATTTTAATCATTAGTCCACCAGGGCCCAGATCTTACAGGCCTGCTTCCGCTTCCTCCCACCCTTTAGTGTGAATACGGAAAGCTCCCAGTTATAGATAGCAAGCAACCTAGCTCTCCAATTAATAAATACAGGTGGATCAGGAGATAACCGTTGGGAAGTAATACACAGCCGGATCATAGACATAGCTATAAACAAAAACGCAGTGGCATACCAAGAATTTATTGCCAATGATGAACCTTCAAAGCCCATTATAACCATTTCTGGAGATATAGTGCAAGAGATATTGAACGTAACAGTGATAAAGCGCTCCACGTCAAGCATAAAATCACGAAGTCTCGGGCATGAATAGAACATATGGATCGGGTCAGCTGCATACAACCCACACTTAGCACAATGATCCCCCTTCCTACTACCCCATTTTGCTATTTTTGCCGGCGTATAATAGAGTTCAAAAACTGCCATGTAACTTTGAGTCCGTAGACTACCAGAGACCAGGGCCTCACGGGCTAGCTCCAAAGCAGGCCTCAGATCAATCCCAGTCTTCCCAAGTTTAGCCGCCCATTTCAAGTTTTGCACCTCTAAATCGTCTGGGAAACTGAGCAGTAAATGTTGATATACTGTTCCTATTCTAGCTTTTTGTTGTATCAATTGAAATATATCGACCGTATCTAGCATTGAAGGGGTTGTACTAAGCAGTTTGTGAATAAAGCTTCTGATCTGCAAGTATTTAAAAAAGTAATGCGTATTCAACTTGAACTTGTCCTTAAGCAACGAAAAAGAAAGTATTTGCCCAGCACACACTAAATCCCCGATGGTCTGAATACCTGACGCCTGCCATCTAAAAATAGTATAATCCTAAAAAATGGAGGAGAGGAGGCGAGCAGCTTTGAGTGGAGTATAAATATTAACATTTGGAATACCCAATTTCCGTCGTATTTTCTGCCAAATATGAAACATAGCATTGATGACCTTAAACCTGGTCTTCTTAAAATAGCTGGGCTCCAAAACTTGCGTCAAAATACCCTTGGCGGCCGTGCCAAGACCAATCTCGAAAATAGTGGGTCTATTGCATGGGTGGACCTCGATGCTTGAACCCAAAAGAGGCACTCCCAGGGACTGAACCAATGCGGCCCAGTGATATATTAATAAATTGGGTACAGCCCAACCACCACGATCGCGGGAGAGGCACATCCACTTAACAGCTCTACGGGAATGGGGGTACCCCCAAAGGAACCTATAACAAATCCTATCAGCCTTTACCAGGCTACGATTAGATCACCTACACCTCTCCTTATATGGTCGTTGTAGTGTCCTTAAAATGCTGGTACTCCCGAAGTTTTCATATCTCTTTAGGACAATTCCGGTAATTTGCGATTCCTTTGAAAAATAAACTTTTTGGCATTTTTCAAAGTGCAATGTGGCGCACATACATGCCCTTAGGTCATGTATGTGTGCCACATGGGCCCACATGCACATTTCAGGGGTGCAACAGGGTGTCCTTTTTTCACCCTGACACCCTTGAAATTACATTCTCAATTTGCGATTCTCTAATTAAGAATTGCAAATTGAGAATGTCTTCCTATTCATTCCTATGGGCCTCTAGGCCCATAGGAATGAATGGGGAGATATTCCTTAATTGCGAATTGCAATTCGTAATTCGCAATTAAGGAACATGTAGGATTCGCAAAATTATTTACAAATCCTACATACATAGCATTTCGCAATTCTCAAATAGCAATGCTCTAAAAATCACTATTTGAGAATCGCAAAACGTAAGTTTCATACGAATGGCCCCAAGTGATTAGACAACCCAGAACATAACACTCTCAGCAATCGTGGTGATAAGACGCACCCTTTTGCTCTCACACAAGTACTTGTCCACAGTAAATTCTGACAGAGACACAAGACAAGTTTAAAATGTTTACTTTAACTATTGTGTTTTAGTATGCAGTACATGTGCCAAAATAAGCAAGAAAAAGCCTAACACAAATAGGGTCAGCATAGCAAGTAATCCATAAAGCAGGGTGGTGGCAGCTCTCTGTGTGGTCTTTTACCTAGCGCTTGTGCAGATTGCGAGGGGCTCCTCCTCTGCACGCTACTGATGCCCTCGAGATTCGTTTTCTATTGAAGAACTACTTTTCCAAGATCGTACCTCTCATTGTTGCAATTGAAATAATAATTGTAGACTTTAAAAAATGTTTGTTTTAAACTCACCATTACTGTTGTAAAATATCACCCTCAGCCCCGTTCCATCGCGGCTCTGTGCCGTTTGCGTGGAGGGCAGGGTCAGCTCCACTGTGCTGCAGCGTGAGGTCACCTATTGGACGGAGGGAGTGTCTCAGCTGGGGGCGGGGCTCAGGACATAAAATGGCGACCCGGAAGCGCAGCGGTAGAGCGCAGCGGGAGCGCCATCTCCGCGCCGAAGCCGCGCCTAAGGGGTGCCAGTCTGCGCCAGTCCGCGCTGGGACCGTGCTGCGTGCCAGTCTCTCTGGCCTCCTCCGTCCCCAACACATAGCAAAGGTACTGTCTTACTCACGAACACAGCTCCTGAGTATAGGAAATATATCACGTGACAAGAACTGCTCTCACTTTGACTTTGGATCATTGTATAATTATGCTCACATTGCTTGCCCAAATTGTGCGCTCTCGACCGCATCACCCCTTTTTAAACACTTCTGCACCCCTTCCTCCAGAGACAAAAGCGGTAAACATTTAAGCTGTGTACTCATAAATACACGCTCTCTCATAAAACACAGATACGATGTCGCAGAACTAATAACCAGTCAAAATATTGACGTCATGTTTGTTACTGAGACCTGGGCAGATCTTGCATCTGGCCCAGACTTTAACATCGCCACTCCAGATGGCTATCAGGTAACAAGACTAGATAGATCATCAGGGAAAAGAGGGGGGGGACTAGCTATTATATGCCGAGACAAGTTTGCCATAAAAACTGAACCCCTTGATTACAACTTTGCGGAAGCCCTTGCTTTTACGATCTTTGTCTCCCCTATACAAACTTTCAAAGGAACACTCCTCTATCGACCACCTACTTCACGCACTCTCTTTCTGAATTCTCTTATTCAGTTATTAGAGCCAGTACCTGCTAACCAGGACTACACTATACTGGGCGATTTTAATTTTCATTTGGAGAACGATAATGATAAGGACTCGCACACTCTTATCTCTGACTTCCTGGCAGCAGGCTTAGAACAACAGGTTAATATGGCTACTCATCAAGCAGGACACACGCTAGATGGCGTATTTACTAATAATGCCCATATAACATTCTCTACAGTGCTCCCACTCATGTGGACGGATCACTTAGCTGTCAAATTTACTATTTCAGCCAACTACTCCAAGAACTCGTCCACCGGCCCTTGCTCTCCGATCCTAAGTCGAGATTGGAAAAATATTGATGTCACGGTTCTACAAAATATCTTGGAATCTACGTCACCGGCAGAATTACTCGCTCCTCAGGAGGCTGCCTTGAATTACCAACGATGGCTACATATGGCACTTGACCAGGTAGCCCCATACAAAAAATTGCAGCCAAACCGCACCAAACCCTCCGCGGCTTGGTTCTCGGAGTCACTTAGGCTCGAGAGACAACGCTGCAGAAATTTGGAGCGGCGGTGGAGTAAATACTACAACAACAATGACAGAGACACTTATAAGAGTGCCTTGCTCAGCTACAGAAAGCTGCTTACTGCTGAAAAACGCACCTTCTACAGCACACAAATAGAACGTGCTCTCAATTCGAATAAACAATTGTACCAGGTGGTAAAAGATTTAGCCAATCCTCCAGCCCCCCCCCCCAATCGAACCATCCCAAATATTTTGTAACAAGGTGGCAGATTTTTTTCAGGCCAAGGTTCTGGATATTTTTAATAATTTTACTAATATAACGATCATTGACACTACCATCCCGGAATCCCCTCTTCTGCCGTCAAATCCTAAACTTGAGGTCTTCTCTCCACCCCTGTCCATGATGGATCTCATAAGTAATGTTAAATCAGGCTCGCCACTGGACCCATGTCCCCCACGTATCCTTAAATTAGTACCCAACCTAATAGCCCCAGTACTCAGCAACATCTGTTCTTCCGTATTCCAGACAGGTGTTTTTCCCCTTGTCTGGAAAAAAGCTATTGTGACACCTCTTTTAAAAAAACCCGCTCTAAATCCTTCAGAGCCAAAAAACTACCGCCCTATCGCCTCTCTCCCTTACCCTTCCAAAATAATTGAAAAGGTCATGAACCAACAGCTGTCGACCTTTATTGACCAGAACGGTCTACTTGACAACACGCAGTTCGGTTTCAGGAAGGGCCACGGGACGGAGACTGCCTTGATAAAAGCTGCCGAGGAGGTCAGGATAATCATGGATAAGGGTGGTGCAGCCATCCTGATACTCCTAGATTTATCCGCGGCCTTCGACACGGTCGATCACACCATCTTGATCGACCGTGTCGCCGCCCTAGGCATTCAGGGCAGGGCAAGAACAACACTAGCATCTTTCCTGGCCAACCGAGTACAGTCTGTTAAGATGGGATGCTTCTGCTCTCCTGATTTCACACTCCCGTGTGGTGTTCCCCAGGGCTCCTCGCTAAGTCCGACACTTTTTAATATCTACGTGTCGGACTTGGCGAGGGTAATCAAGTCGTTCGGCATTGGCTTAACATCTTATGCCGACGACACACAGCTGGTCCTGGAGATACACAAAAACGGTGAAGCAGTGGCAGCGAACTTTCAGGAGGGCATGAAGGCCATTAGCTCATGGATGAACCGGAATTGCTTAAAGCTAAATTCCGACAAGACGGAGGTGATGGTTTTTGGCGAACTGACTCCGTCTTGGTCTCCGGTCTGGTGGCCCTCGGAGTTGGGAGCTCCCCCATCACCTGTAACCAAGGTGAAAAACTTGGGCGTGCTTTTTGATAATAAGCTTACGTTTTTAAGCCATGCCAACGCGGTGGTGTCAGCCTCCTTCTTTACCCTGAGAATGGTGAAGAAACTGCTCCCTTTTCTTCCCCCAACCGCAGGTAAAACCTTAATGTCCTCCCTGGTGTTATCTAGGGTGGATTATTGCAATGGCCTACTGCTCAACGCACAAGAGCAAGTTCTGAGCAAATTACAACTTGTCCAGAACGCTGCTGCAAGAATTCTCATGGGTATACCTAAGCACGCTTCTATCTCTCCCACAATTCGTGAGCTCCACTGGTTACCAATAAGAAGCCGGATAAAGTTTAAGGCCATGTGTATCATTCACAAGGCCTTAAACAATAATGGACCTGATTTCTTCAAAAGAGCATTCAAACTGTACAAACCCAGTCGAACACTACGCTCTTCTTCGGCCCAACAGCTCCAAATCCCATGCACAAAAAAAGTATCTTGGGGAGACAGACGTTTTGTAGTGGCAGCATCAAAACTATGGAATCAGATCCCCTCCTTTGTTAAAAATCAATCATCATTACTCTCATTTCGCAAACATCTCAAGACCTGGCTCTTTAACCAGTAAGACGTCAGTGGAACCCCTGCAATCTGCAAACTCCAGCGCCGAGACACCGAAAGGTATTTGCGCGCTTTAGAAATTTAAAAAATAAATAAATAAATAAATAAATCATAAAAGGAGCTGTCATGATATCCGACAGGGTAAAATAACCCCTCCCCTTCCATAGAAGCAAAATGATTATGCATCAGAAGATCTCTGGGTGTTTGCAGCAGACCCCATACCTTAGCATGCACAGATGAAAGTTCTACATCACAGTTGTAGTCACTGGAAATCTCCCTCCAAGTGTGTCTTTCACATGTTTGTACATACCTATATGACAATGAGTATGTGTTCCCAAAAGAAAGCTGCATCTGTATGTTTTGTCTTGGTGCTAGAGCCTGACCAGAAAACAATAAGAAGGGGTACTGTTGTTTGACCCTGTTCAATGTGTTCAGACGAGATCCCAGGAAAGGACAGAACACAAAAACAACTGTAGATTCCGTGTGAAAGTACAGGGTGCCACAAATCAAAGTGCGTTTGTATAGTAACGTGTGTAGCCTGCTTAGGCTACCATAGGGAAAACAGCAATGGGCCCCTATGGGATATTTGACACCCTCACCTTGGTCAGGATAGAAGCACCCAAGATCATGACAGAACTCATCATCTAAGCAAAAGCAAAGTGTTCGAATATATGCATTTGACACATTTCTCATTTAGTTGTCATGCCAGCCAGGCAAAAAAATAGTTTAAAGAAAGTGCCCAGTTATAGCATGTCATTGGGGCCCAGGAACTGGTATGCCAAGTGGAAAGACAGCGATTTAGGGACATCAGCCATCCAATAGAGCAGGTCAAAAAATCACACATGCTCTTCAGTGCCAGACGTCGGAAGGACCAACAAAGGACAACTTGTGTTAGTTTTGATGATGCTGAGATCCAGAAGACGCTGTGCTGTTGCACAGGAAGCACCTCCGGTCATCAGCCATAATGCAGGGCTATAAATCAGTTGCATACCGAAGGAATAGTCCTGTAATGGGTCACTAAGGAATCCATCAACAGCTTGTGGTGGCATAGCCAGGCAGATATCCATGACCCATTGAAAGGGGCACCTGATACAATGAAACACAGGTTGTTCACAGGTGAAATAGGCGTGGCGGAAGGTTAAGCAGAACTCGGCATCCAAAGCTGCTAAGGGCACCATTCCAAAAAGTTGCAGCATTTGATCACAGTACAGCTGCAGTGAGGCCTGTGCTGACAGGACCACAAATGAAGCATTTATTGAGGCAAAACAGGAACAGGACAAAAATGTCGCATAGTACAATGAGGAGCAGTGGTAACTCACTGAACATGCTGGAAAAAAATAGAATGTATAAAAGCAGGGTTACTCCAAAATAGATTTGGCGCCCTCAAGTTTTAGAAAGTGTGCCAGGCCCGTGGTATCAGAAACGTTAAATATTTGGTGTATCAGTTCGCTGAAATATAAGGAGAGATTTGGATTTAACAATGGCTGTATTTCACTGGAAGTTCTTCCCACCTGCCAATCGAAGGTATCGCGAGCCAAAGTGAGACCCACTTCTTATTGAAATAATAACGCTTTGAGTTTGATTAGCTTATTGAAATCTGTTTTTCAAAGTTGGAATTGAAGGCCATACAGAGCTATCGACATTCCCATCTGGGGGTATAAACAGGACATTGTTTCAGCTAGTGACTATCTGAGAAACAGACACCACATACGGAATACCCAACCGCATTCCGCACCAGTCCTAATTATTAAGGACTAAATAGCTTCCACTCGAAAGCAAAGTTATAGTGGGAATTATTACAGGAACTGGAGTTCCTGTTAAATAACAAGCCAAATTGGAGGTCGAAACATTAGAGGCGGAGTGAATTTTAACATGTTGACATCCAAGGGAATGACCGACACGCGAGTCACACTCCTGTCCTGTAAGAAAATGTCTCTTTCAGCATGTTGACAACAACAGGTAAAGGGCAAGGACCATATCTCATGTATATAGCTGCTCGTAAGGGGTTCGTATCTACCAATGGGAAAGTGTTTTATGCAGTCACTGAACTGAAAGGTTGAGATGGGCAATGAGATAAGTCTGTATATTAACAACACTGCTAACGGCATTGCCGCTACAGTGAAGGGGAGTTGTTCAAGCTTCTCTGTGTGTAACATAGTGTAACTAGCCTCTTTCATTGTCATTGTTTGCTGTGTCAATAAAAGGGTAAGATCAAAGCGGTACTGTTAAGATAATGCCAAGGAACGCCACCTTTCTTAAGTGTTTGTAATGTCAAGGTAAATTGCATAATTGATCTAAGATGATTAATGTTTGCACGATATCAATTACAGATGATACAATATTAGCTAAAGTATAAATATGAGGTGAAAATGTATTAATGTTGTTCACCACAGCAATATCTAAATTATCTTGGTCAATTTGACGTAAACGTACTGCTGGCTGCAGTTGCAACAATTTCTAGAGTTCATTGTAAGCAGCATAAACCAATCATTTAGAACGTGGTGATTTTGACCCAAAAGGGAATCAGATAGATTCAATGCTTTGGACTCGAGTGAAAGAAGTCGTTTCACTACAGATAAAGTCTAATGTTTTAACTGCTGTTGTTACAATTTACATACAGAATATGCTGTTACAGTGTTAGAGTGTAAGGCTTGTGAAGGTCTATTTAATTTGAATTCAAATGTTGTGTTTAAAAAAGCAAGAGTGACAAACATTTGTGTCTATCGGGCATAATAACCACTCACCTTGAGACATGATTGAAGAATTAAAGGTACTGTTTTGTATGATACCATTTAATTGGTCTTCAGTATAATATGTGTAAGGCTGCCAATCAGGAAGAGGTTTTGTGATTTAATATTGCGAGTATTCAAGTATTGAATTTTTGCCAACCCCAGAAAAGCTGTTTGCCGGACAATGTCGTTCAGAAAAATAGTTTGCCTGGGTGGAGCAGTGTGGTGCAGCAGCTAGAGCAGCTGACTTTGGAGCACATGGCTCACGGTTTGATCCCCGGCTCCAGTGACAGATCAGCTCAGCACACTGTGACTCTGAGCAATAGCTCACTTAATTTCCATGACAGCCCCCAGCGCCTTGACACCCGTAAGGGTGAGTAGTTTGTGCCTTACAAATGCTGGATTTTAGGATTTAGAATCAGACATCCACGAAATAGAGATTCTCTTCCTTGGACTTGCCAAGACATAGCACCCCAAATCGATTTCAACTCAATATTATCCTTCCAATATTCATAGACTTTCAGAACTAGGTTTTCAAGGCGTATATAATAACTTAGTTTAAGAAAGCATATATATTTTTAAGTAGCGGGAACCAATATAAAATAATAAGATCGTAGGTCTAATGTGTCATAGCTCGTGAAATACGTATATTTTATCTTGTGTGTTTCGGAGCTATCCTGAGGCAGAATAGGACAATGCTCCCATTGAGTATAGTTATATTGGGGACCCTGTCCATTAGCTCTATGCAGAAAATTATGCCCATAATGTTGATAATAGAACAACTTGGCATAATAAGTTAATAAGTCATATGGTCTTGTTAGAATTGTCTCAATCAATCCTTTATTTTCATAAGTGTCCAAATACAAAAAAGCCAGCCAACACGTTTTGTTCATAAACAATGAACTTCTTCAGGGCATAGAATGACGGTCCTGGGAGAGACAATGTATGTGTGCAGTATAGCTAAGTATGGGCAAAATTTGCGAATTCGCGGTCCGCAAATTCACGCAAAATGGCAAAAAAATCCGCGAGTTCCCAAATTTTCCTGCGAACTCGTGGATATTTTTGCCATTTGCACAAATATGTGACCATGTGTGCCTGTAACTTTGCCAGCACGCCAAAAGGCGCCGAGGTCCCTTGAGTGAGCTGGCCATCATAGTGGGGACGGGCGGGAAGACGTTTCGACCTTGCTCACTACTTTTTAGGGCTGATTGATACGTTACTGAATTTGAGCTTCAACTCTGGCACCTGCTTTTATATCTGTGAGTGCTTCCTGTTGAGGTTTACTTTTTGTGACAGGAGCATTGTGCCAGAATGAATCCTGCCCTGCATATTTGTCCACGAAGATGCCACCATTTTGTGCAATACTTCTACTCAACTGGAGTACTTTCTACTGACTAATCAGTAAATGCTCCCTCGTTGGGTAAATGTATAGTGCTTTTCCTACACTGCAGCTGCGTAACGAGCCAGATGATTTGTCTACAGTGACCATGTGTGCGTGTAACTTTGCCAGCGCGCCAAAAGGCGCTGAGGTCCCTTGAGTGAGCTGGTCATCATAGTGGGGACGGGTGGGAAGTCGTTTCATACCGCTAGTGTGTGGTGGATGGGGCCAAACGGGCGGGGCTTCTATGCGAGTTCACATGCATCTTGTTTATAAAGGGCCAGAGACCGAGCAGAGCAGCAGATGAGGAGAAAGCAGCCTCCTGGTCACAGGAGCTACACGGGGATGGTGCTCTGGAAACTCATAGATGCAAAGACCTCCCTCAAGGATTACAGCTAATTTTCGACGACAGATATGTGGATAAAGGACACTTGCCCAGCCTCGACCTTGCTCACTACTTTTTAGGGCTGATTGATACGTTACTGAATGTGAGCTTCAACTCGGGCACCTGCTATTAGAGTGCTTCCAGTTGAGGTTTAATTTTTGTGACAGGAGCATCATGCCAGCATGAATCCTGCCCTGCATATTTGTCCACGAAGATGCCACTGTGTTAAAAAAAAACGCGGGCAGAGTTTGGCAATTTCGCGAGATTCGCGGATCGTGAAATTGCCGAAAATCCGCAAAATCCGCGAGCGGAACGGATTTTGCGCCCACCCTTAAGTATAGCTGCATGGGCCTCTGTAGGAGAGTAGGGTCTGCAATCCTATGATCACCCAGATTTTTGCTTTTTGCTGCACTGGTTTACGACTTTCCCTGGCTGTGGGCCTGCTAATCAGACCCACAGCCTAGCTGTTCTCTCTATCCAAATTGTACTCAGGTACTGAATTGGCACTGGGCCCTCTCTAAGTCCCTGTACCCAGGGCTGAGGTGCACCCAGAAGTCTCCCAGGGGCTGAAGCATGTATTGTGCCACCCCTGGGCTGACTAACTAAACTGACACAACTGGCTGCACGACAGCTGGGGCAAGGTGGTGTAATCACCCTTTGCTTTAGATATAGTATACCTATATCTAACCCTAAAATGGACACACAGATCTCCTATCAGTCACTCCTATGGCAGGCCTTAACAATCCTGAAGGCAGAGTGCTTGGAATCATGTGAGATAGTGCTCTGGCATGAGCTGAGCCTGTCTGCGGCTTTCGGGACCCATCCCTTAGCCGTTTCCATGATATCGCATACCATATACTCTTAAGTGCATTATAATCCTCGCGGTTATATGCCAACTCTGGTATCGCTTTATCAAAACATGTCGAGTAAGGTGTCATACGAATTGGAATACTAACCCCTCGCCAATTCTGGCGACGGGGTTAGCATTCCACCCTTCTAGAGGGACACGACATGTATGTAACCTGTAACCCCGGTTAAAGTCAGACAGAGCCTTAGCATCCACAAAATGGATGCTGCCACCGAGACACAAGTCTGCCCTCCTGCTGCTGGGAGTCCTCCCAGCTGTGAAACAGTAAAGGTATTGGATCCTACATCTGACCAACCCGGATCTCAACAATAGGAAAAACAGAACAGGGTGGCTGGACAGGATTATTCGTGAAACAATTCACCAGACACACAGTCAATCTGTACCGTGTGACCACTGGATTTAATTTTCCAAACAAGTTTATTTTTCTTTTTTACATTTATCAGCAATTTTTTGAAACACAAGCACAAACAAAACCACTGTCAATTCAAAAGGTTCATATATACAGTATCTACAAATGCACACATTTACAAATTTACAACAAAGAATCAAACAAAAGATTGGTTAGACACACCAAAAGACAATCACAAATGTATAATAATTCAAATAAATTGCAATTATATACAGTGCAGAGATTAATCCATAAGCGAACAAACGGGAACCAGTCCTAGAGATTGAAAAAACCAAGTGACAGGCGGGGTTGAGATCAAAAACAAGCCTGCCTGTCAACGAAAGCCTGTGGTGTAATGTTAAATAGGGTTGCAAGGCTAGGATACAGAGTGGTGGTATGATTTACATCCTAGCGGCACCCTTTGTTGTAGCCACAGGGTGGTATTGTCAACGCGTTTCGAACCTAAGTATTCAAGGTTCTCTTCAGGACAGGGACTGGGAAACAGATTCTGCACGCGGGCACAAAGGTTGCCGTGGCGTAGGTATGTCGTGTTCACACCTGCAATAGGCGCAGAGCAGGACTTAAGGCGTGGTGTCAGGCTTCAGAAGCTTGCAGGTATCAGGGCGGCTCACATTATTTTGCGCGTGTAGGTCTGGCTATGCAGACCACAGGGAGGGAAGCGGCCGGTCACTGGCCTCAGTTCAGGCCGGCAGTTAAAGTTGGCCCGTTTTCTGAATGAAGTAATCAAGCCACAGAAGGTCCGTGTTGCTCACTCTCTCCCAGGAACAAGCTGTCTGTAGTCCTCCCAGAGCAGGAGGCAAGGACAAAGGGTTTCCTGCCAGGGGCGGTGCCAGCACCGTCCCAGACAGGGTTTTGTGAATTCCAGGTAGGCAGGGCTACAGAGGAAGGTGACTGCAAGTGGCACCCCGGTGCTCACTGTGCATAGGCCGGCTGAAACCAGTTCCAGGGGCACTCCAGCCCCTGGCCTGGGGAAAGCCCGCCAAAGGAGAGGGGTGTAACCACCCCCCTCCTGGTCCCACCCATAGGGCAGGACTTAGTGGCGTGCCAGCCCCCTTTTCCCAGATAAAGGTAGGAGCAGGCCCCCTTCCAAATTAGATCATCTTTGGAATCAAGACACGACTTTCTACGAAAGGACATCAAGATTTCTTCTTCAAGATTCTCCCTTGTGACTAAGGAGTAGTCACCCTGCATCCGCAGGCACCACCTTAAGAACACTGCGGTCTGCTGCAAGTCCTTCCTCCGGAATCCGACTGCCCAGCTCGACAAGACCCAGCTTCCCTGGCACCTCCGACCTCTACTCACCTCTACAGCCAAGCTGAGAACCGTGAGTGCGACGAGACCTCAAGGGACCGACTATTGCCAAGACTGCACGACTTCTTCACAGCAAGCCCGCTGGGTAATCTACTGGCGAGTGCTTTGGGGTCCGAGAAGCCCCGACCCTGAGCAGCTCCAGCACCGAAGATCAGCCCCCCAGCATCTCCACGATCGGCGTGGGGCCCTTCTGCTTTTTGCTGCTCACCGCGTTGTTTGACTACTAGCCCGCTGGCTTGTGGCCTTCTGAACGACGCCCGACGACATCACTGCTGCTGGTCTGGTTGCTCCAGACTGGTTCTTGCTCCCTTCCAGAAGAGGAGCACCCCGGACCCTCCTGGTCCACTCAAGACGCCATTTTGAGTCCACCGCGTGGGCTTGAATTAGCCAAGGCTTTGTTGCCCAATCCTGGGTCCTTCGACGCCGACAGCTTCATCCATCGTGGGACAGCTCGCCCCTCCATCCTGGTCGCCGACAACGCCTCCTGGTCCGTGAGATCTGCAGAGCACAGCGTCGCCCACTCACCTAGTCGAGGTGACTACCCTCCGGTGCCCTCCTGGTGCCCCTGACTACTGGCTAGTAGTCACGAACTTGGTCCCCTCTGCTTTCAGGTGTCATCCATCTTCAAGATCCAGGCTTGGATCACTTCGAACTCTCTTCACTGGTCGCCTGCCAGCATCTTTCTTCCAGGCTCCTGGTTCGTCTACGAGGATTCCCGACGTCTTTTGAGACATATGCAGCTGCAGCCCCTGGGCTAGGTAACTTCGGCATTTCGGTGCCCCAGCATAGCCTCACTATCCAAGGGTCAGGATCCATTGTCGTTTTCTTCCTACCAGGTCGGGTTCGCCCGTGAACACTAACTTTAACTTCACTAGCTATCATAGACTTTGTCCCGCATCCCGCGTGAGAGTGCACACTCTGCACCCGAGTCCCCTGGGCCTCCTAGAAGTAATCTAACGATTCTATAGTCAAGTCCTAGCGATTCCAAAGCCTATTAGTACTGTACTTACCTGCTAGTAATTTCGCATTCCACTTTTTGAGTATATGGTTTCCCGTGCCCCTCGGGCATTTGTATATACTGTGCTAACTTAAGTATTTTTATAAGAGTTTTGTTGTGTGCTTAGCTCCCTGTCTCATAAAGAGCCAGGGTAGTCTTGTTATAAATAAATACACTGTTTATTTTCATAACAACTTGTGTGGTGTCCTTTCACTGGGTGTTCAAGGGGTAATGTGATGGTAAACAGCTGGCTTAACACGCCCTCTAGAGTCTTAGCCTTAGACTGCTCGTATCCATGCTACTAGGATAGCTGGTCTATAAGGTTGACTTACAACCAATCATCAATAAGGGTTGTTTGAACTGATATATAGTGATCACTAGAATAGTGAACACTGCACATCAGGCCAACTTCTCACAGCCTCCTTGATAAGGGCCGGTATGCAGTGGGTCTGGTAACTAAAATGGAAGTAACCGTCCGCTCCAGGTGTACGAGTTCAAAAATAAATCTTCAGATTCAAAAACAATGTAATATTGTAATTCTGAAAACATCAAATTTATAGTATCAATATTCCAATCATCCGATTGTAACCAAGGCACTATAACATCACCATTTGAAAACCCTGAATACATAGGGTATCTGAAGGGTCTCCATTGGACCAAACACATCAAATTGTACATTATCCGATACAATTCCATCAGTGACTGAGACCGCTGAAATGTTGACAAGGGACTAGTCTATTTTCATTTTATGCGATGATGAATGCGGAGCCAACAGCCCGTCCAACGGTTCAGCAACAAAGCGTTTGGGGAGGTAAGGGCCTTTATTCGAAAGGAAAAAAACTGTCACAAATCTAATATGCATGAACAGAAATACCATGGAGAGTACTATCCAGATATATATATGTACTATGGAATCAGATAAGTTTGTTTTAACCAGGAGATGAAAACACAAATCAGCACTGGTGTGGATGCAAAACCGAGGTCAATGAAAAAATGTGGAAAGGAAAGTTATCTTGATCAATATAGTAGCCTAAAGAACTCAGTTGGAATAGAGGAGGCTGGTAGTCTGGATAAGAACTTGAAGCTCGCACCTCTGAAGGGGTCTCAAGTGGTGGATCAGAATAAACTATTTCAATCATGGAATGTGAATAGATGTAACAGTTACCAGGGCAACTGAAGGCTTGACGTTTCCCTCTGGTGGCTGGGGAGAAGCAGGAATGATGTTGTTTAACTGCTGCAAAACAACATTCTGTAGTGGGACACTTCTAGGCATATTATTTAGAATTGGCCAGATGGTGTAACTTCGCCTTTTAAATGGAAACAAACAATTGTCTTTGAATCCTGAAAGAGGAGGTAGAATCACAGTTTGAGTACCCTGAAGACCAAGCACTTGATTGCCACCTTTTCATGAACCAGATCACTAACTTTAGGAAGCCAGCCAGAGACAGCAATGAGAACAGTAGCATCCGATGAGAGAGTCAAAGGCAAATGTGTATTCGGCAGAGAGTCACAACATTTTTGCAGATTCTGCATGACAGTACAGTGATTGTCTATGTCAAAGGTTGCAGCTGCCACCACAATGTTTAGACCGTCAAGGTCTGGAACATACATCTTGAAGCCAAAGTGCATTTAATATGGGCTCCACCCACCCAGAAATCTTTTAGGGAGGTTGTTAAGTGCACATTGACCCCCATAAAGATGAGTCAACCAGCCACGTCCCCTACCTAATACCTATGCCATTGAAGACAGCTTTAAGTCACAGTCCATCAGCTACACAACAAAATTGCCCTTAGGCCTATATGGTGATGAAAGATGCACCTGCACCCCCATGGATGTCATCGAGTAACATGCATTATCGAAAAGTAGGGGACCACAATGGTCAAGATAAACACACCCAAATGGCTGATTTGAAAGATAGAGCTGTGTCTCATGTGGACGGGACACATTAGAAGACTTAATCTGTTGACGAATGTCACAACATAGGACATAACGGGGAAGTTGCTCATACAAACCATGCCACCAATAATGTTGCTGTAAAATTGAAATAGTGGCAGCGAAAGGTCCCCATGCAGTTTCCAGAAAGCTAGATCTTGGTCCAGAAAGAGTGCTTTCTAGGTCTCAGCTAGACAACGCTTGTGCTATCTCTTCAAGACATGATGCATATACTTTTTTAGGCTTCAGCCCGCCCATAGGATTCCCATTTGCTCTCCTCCTCATCTTTCTCCCCATTTGTCCATGGCATACATGCGTCATGCCTTTTCCTGTGTTTAGTCCTCCACAAGAGCATGGGCAATCACTATATCAATCGACTACTTTCATTTTAGCATCGTTTTTAGAAACTACTTTTTCTCTTTGTTGAACTGCAGTATACACGAAAGGTCCTGTTTTCACTCACTCCATTCAGTTTCTGTAAAAAGGCTTGTAAAGCTTGTACTTATCTCTTCACATTTTCTGTGCATTCAAACACTGAAATCAAATGTCAGATGCTGTATTCAGAGGGCACGTGTTCCGTGACTTCACCCCCTCCCTCACGCCATGGGGCTGTTGCTTGGAGATGGGCAGAACTCAGTTTAGAAATGTGTTTTCTGCCCACAACAGCACAACTTTGCATTACTGAACACTTCTGGTGTCAGAAACAGCTTGTTATATTTTCCAAGTGCATGTGAAAATATCCCCCCCCCCCTGGAAGTAAAGATTAGCCTCTCTTCTTGTCAAGTGTTTCCCCCATGGGACATTTTAGTTTTCCCTATGGTAACCTAACTTTATAGGCCTCATTTTTCTTTGCACATGTTACTATATAAATATGCTTGCTTCTACTTTCACACATGTAGGAAGGAGGATATCTGACTATATGGTTGCCCCCACTTTTTGCCTGGTGTTTTGCTGGTTTTCAACTTAGTTGGGCTGGGACCCTGCTAATCAGGGCCCCAGCCTATCTGCTTTCACTCTAAAATGGACTCCATGTACTTTAGGTACATACCAGATTGGGTATTGGGTCACCTTTGTGAGTCCCTGTATAGTGCACCGTAGGTACCCAGGGCATAGGTACATCCAAGGCCTACCAGGGGCTGCAGCATGTATTATGCCACCCCTGGCTGGCCCTCCAAACTAACACCACAGGTATGTTCACACAGCCTGGGTAAGGTGGTGTAATCGCCCCTTACTGGTATATAGTATACCTATACCCAACTTTACATATAGACACATATACACCTATAAGTCACTCCTATGGCAGGCCTTGACAATCCTGGAGGCAGAGTGCTTGGTTTTATGTGAGAGGGTGCCCTAGCATGAGCTGAGCCCCTCTGCAGCTTTCAGAACCATCTCCTTATAGCTGTTCTATGATATAGCCATACCATATATTCTTAAATGCATTATAATCCTCGCGGTTAATGTTAACTTTGGTTTGGCTTTATCAAAACATGTTGTGTAAGGTGTCAAACACTTTGGAATACTACCCCCCCCCCTGCCAGTCCTGGCGGCGGGGGTAGCATTCTACCCTTCTAGAGGGACAAGACATGTAGTTACTGGTTTACCCGGTTAAAGTTAGACAGAGCCCTGGAATCACAAATGTATGTCTGCCCTCCTGCTGCTGGACGAAACTCCGGCAGGGGAGGCCTGGACAATAGGTTTCCTGTCAGGGGAGGTGCTAGCACCTCTCCAGGCAGGCTTTAGTGTATTGGGACAGGCAGGGCTGCATTCAGGGAATGCTTTTTCAGACACTGCCTGGGGCACACAAGGTGCTCCATGCACAGTCCAGTCCAAACCGGTTGCTGGGGCACAAGCCCAAGCTCTGGCGCGAAACTGGACAAACTGAAGGGGGTGTAACCACCCCCTCCCCTGGTCCACCCATAGGAGGGACCTTACAGGTAGTCTAGCCCCCAAACCTAGTATAAGTATAGGAGCTGTGTCCCTAGGACTTTCGATTATCCTGGAATGAAACCGTTGATACTGAATTCTTGGGCCTTCGACATTCCAATCTGACTGGAAGATGGAAGACATTTTCCTTGTGGTCAAGGAGTGACCACCCTGTTCAAACAGGCACCACAAGCAACTTGCCGGTCTGCAGTTTCGAGGCTCCCGCCGGATCCTGAAGAGACTGTGACACAGGACACGGACTTCCAGGTCTTCTCTGACCTCAATCTTCGATCACAGCAAAGTTGAGACCCGTGGCAGATACGAGAGACGTGGGACCGGAACTCCTGGACATCCTGCATTTTGCTCACTGCATTGACTCCTGAGGTAACTCACAGTTGTGCATTGGGGTACTTGAAGCCCCAGCCCAGATCACCATTTGCACCGAAGCTCAAGCCCGCACACTCCATGAGTGTCCCGTGGGCCCCATCTTTGCATTTCAGCTTGATGCATCTTCCCGGTTCCTAGTCCGTTGGCTAGTGAGCCCCTGGAAGACTTCCTTTACAATCTAACTTGCTTTCCTGGTTGCTCCTGGCTTGCTCCAGCTTCCCTACAAAGAAGAAGCTCCTCAGACCTTGCTGGTCTGCAACAGAGCTCATCTCGACTTCCTGCGCGGGTTGCGGTTACCAAGGCTTGTTGGGTCCAATCCCGATACCAACACCGCAGTCAACTAGATCCTTTGTGGGACAGCTCTAATCCAGTGCCTGGTCATCGTCGATGACTCCTGGACCACGTGGCTGAAGAGACAAGCTCCACTTCTTCACTCGAAAGCATCCGACATCGCCTGGTTCCTTCCTGGTACCTTCCTGGTCACTGGCTAGTGACCCAGACTGTGTCCCCTCTGCTTTCAGGTTCTACAGATCTTCGATCCCCCCTTGGATCCACCCGGACGCTTTTCCTCTGGTCGCCTGCAGCACTTCTTTACAGGTCTCCATAGAAAACAGCAACGAAACCCGACATGAAAAGGCACTTATGCACCCGGCTTTCCTGGGTGAGGTAACACGAGTACTCTGGTGCTCCCATGGGTTTTGACTCCCAAAGTGTCCTAGTTTAAAAGGGTTCCATCCAAGTCCATCCGTAAGTGTCCTTAAATTGTATATTTGTAACTTCTTCATTTCCCATAGAAAGTCATTGGTAACCCACGGCTGTGTTTAGACACTGCACGCGTCTCCCGTGGGCCTCCTACTTCCTAACCTTTGGTTGTTTAGAGTAGCCCCAGGGATTCCACAGGTCCCAGGCCTGCTTTCTAATCCTCACCTGGTTCTTATACCACTATTTTAGTATATGGTTTGTGAGGCCCCTAGGGCATAACTGTATTGGTGCAACTTATCATGTGGTTGTCCATGAAAACTAGCCTCATTTATTATGCATGAGGATTCTCAGTGTCACAGCAGGATTACCATCTTCTGCATAATAACTCTGTATAAGGGTCACCCCTATTATCATACTTGGCCGACATGGATACTGAATGTCACTCACACAAAGAGATAAGATGCCTTGACAAACATCGTACATTCTGAGAGGTAGGCGAGTCAGAAGATTAAGGGTAGTGTCATGTTTGTGTGGGTTTCTGATGGATGTTACAACGGTTTACCTCATTTTATTTACTCGTTCTGTGATTGGGTTATTTTATGCACCAGTATTCATGAGTGACAAGCGTGGTTTAATTTTGATTCCCGCTGCCTGAAAAAAGTGTTTCCCATTGTATTATTTGGATCAGACATCACGCAGGACGCTTGTAGAGGACGTATTGCTATAAGTGTTAGCCATATATGCGCCCATTGGTGTACATATATATTTTGTTTATAAAATGGCGAGCATGTCTATAAATATCATGGTTTTAATATTTTTTAATGCAGCTTTGTGTAAAACAACGGGCGTGTCCAACAATTACACGCCATTATTATACCTTGGGCCTGTGTAACTACGCTATTTGTTTGCACTATGTGCGCCATTCTCTTGCGTTAATTGTGATTTACTCTTGGATTTTATAGCAAGAAACCAGAGGGAAAAAGTCATCAACCTCATCAGTGCTCATTTGCGGCTCCCTGCATGATTGAGGTAATATGTTGATCTTTTTAACTTTTAGTGCGATGCATACAGAAGGCATTTGACTGGGAAAAAAATGTGCCCAGCAGAATGAACAACATTGCAAACATTTATTTTCGATAGTTAGCTTTCTTTAAATGTTGCCAAACTTTTCTCACCTTGCAATCAGATTTTGTTTTCTTTTTGCTCATGGGCGCTGTCACAGTAACATTAACACTAAGACACTAACATTAACACTGTCACAGTAACATCAATTAGGAGGCCAAATATGGCTAACAGACATTCAAATTCACAATGCCAATAGCTCAAATTTTGGACATTGCTGAGACCTTTTTAATCCATACAACCACTGAATCACCCACTCAGACATCTATGTACAGACTCATACACCCGCCATGCACCCACCCACACAGACACTTAGGGACTCATACAAATACTTAGACAACATATCAATAACCTATGTAGACACTCATGTAGCTATTCAGCAACTGCAGTTGCTTTTTTTTTTTTTTTTTTGTCCTCATTTGCCTTACCCCCTGCTTAGGAAATGCCAACCACCTTGCGTGTCCCCGACCAAGAGAGGGAACCAAGAAAATGATACTCATCTCTGGAACTGGACTCCGAGATATTTTACTGGTGGCAGAGAAGTCCCAAGGAGAAGGGGAATTTAGATTTTTACGCTGACTCCATCTAGGTATGTCTCAACCTAAAGGACCAAAAAAACCGTATCGAGGCCAGACCCGGTCCAAGGAGTATTGATGGCATAATCATAGGACCCGGGGAAAAAAAAAAAACAAAAAAAAAAAAAACCCCGGAACACTATCTCCACTGTATCAACAGATCCCAAAAGGCCAGATTACGGTTGTTGCAAGCTCTAGCCATGTCCACCTTTGATGTTTCATATAAGGACGTGAGCCAGTCCGAATATATTGGAGCAGATTTTTCCACCCACCGTATGCAAATCTGCCTCCTAGCCAACAGAATAGCATAAAACAGAAAAGATCTTGCTTCGCCAGAAATACTGTCCTCCATTCCAAAAATGATTAGTGGCAGTGAAATTACTAATGATGTGTTCATAATGGAATTTAGGGTAGACAGCACTTCCTCCCAGAACTGACCGATGTTGGGGCATTCCAAAAACATGTGAATATCTGAAGCTTCTGGTAAATTACATTTGTTACACTTCTTGTCTGGGAGAAATTTGGAAAGTCTCAGCGGTGTTATATAAGCCCGGTGTGCTGTGAACAGATGGTTGCGCCTCAGCCATGATGGCTTCACCACTTTATAAAGGAGCGCAAAAGATCTTAACCATAACTCCTCACATTGTAAGCCCATTGTCTCTCCCCACAGTTCATCTGGAAGGGTGAAATCCCCATCGGTTTCCTCCAGAAGCTGCCAATACCAGAAGGCCACCTCCTTACCACCCCTAGGTCTTTCTAGTAGCAGCTGCTCCAGGGAGCTTGATTTCCCAAATAATACATCTTTGCACCGCTGGGCTCTCCCCAAGCTTTCCAGCTGGATGAATTTAAATCTAGAGAATGCTGTACCTATACGCTCATGTAATACGTCCCAAGGAAGTATCGATCCGTCCACCATTAACTCTCCCCATCTAGCAATTCCAGCTTCCTCTAATGGGGAAGATAAGCTATCCCTAAGACACTCCGGTAAACCCGGGGAGTCCCATATGGGAGCGAAATTAGAGTAGTAAGACAGCCCCAATCTTCTTCTAATGGCTAGCCAGCCCCTAGCCCAAGACTGTATCATTTTCAGTCTTATTTTCTTAAAATATTTCTGGCTCCCAAATTTAAATAGAAATCCGTCAGCTGGTAGATTTGCTCCGGTTAACATGGCTTTATACATTGTCACCCCCAGAAGACTCGATGGTGTTTTTAGTAACATCCTGGAGTAGGACAACTGAAAGGCCCAAGCGTAATACACTAGGTCCGGTAAGGCGAGGCCCCCCTTCTCCCTTCTCCTCCTCAACTTCTTCCACGCAATTCTAGTCGACTTATAATTCCAAATAAAGGAGTTAAGCTCTCGCTGACATCTGTCCAACATCTTCACATCAAACCCCAAAGGAATGGCACCAAATATAAATATATACTTGGGAAGGATAGACATTTTTATTAAGTTGACCCTACCCATTGTAGAAAGTGGCAAGTGAGTCCAAGATTTCAATAGGCCCTTACATTCCCTGGAGACTCGATCTAAGTTAGTTTGGGCAATGGTTCCAATGTCTTGGGTGATTCGGATCCCGAGATAGCGCATAGAGGTGGTGATATCTATGCCTAACCGTGGGTCCAGAATATTCCAGACCATAACCTCGGTCTTACTTGAATTGATATTATAGCCCGAGATCTTGCCGAACTCTACAGCCTTCTGAATCACAGCAGGGAAGGACAACACCGGATCCGAGGTAAAGATTAAGATATCATCGGCATATAATGCCGTCCGCCTCTCCCACTCCTTAAACCTGAATGGTGGTATATTTTCGTCTGCTCGCAAAGCCTGGGCAAACGGCTCAATGTATAAATTAAAAAGGAGGGGAGAAAGCGGACAACCTTGCCTCGTACCTCTAGTGATCTTAAAGGGTTCTGTCAATATCTCATTAATCAGCAGCCTAGCCGAAGGGGCTCGATAGAGTAAGGCTATAGTTCTGCGAAAGCCCTCCCCAAAGTTAAACCTTTTTAACACATCATTTAGATAGGGCCAATTGACCCTATCAAAGGCCTTAGCTGCGTCGAGGGTTAAGGTGGCCAATGGAAGGGAAAAAGCAGAGGCAATATCTATAGCCCCTACCAAATCATGTGTAAGATCTGAAAGATGGCGCCCCTTAATAAAGCCTTTCTGGTCGTGATGAATAATGGTACCTATTACCTTACCCATTCTTGCTGAAAGTATTGCGGCGAAAATCTTATAGTCGCTATTCAGCAAAGATATTGGTCTATAGGACCCACACTCTGATACGTCCTTCCCTGGTTTGGGTATAAGAACAATTGTGGCCTCACCCCAAGATTTTGGCGGTGGCTTTCCTTCCCTAAGGATACCATTGAATAGGGTTGTCATTACTTGGATGATATTCTCCCCCAAAACTTTATAGATCTCCCCAGGGAGACCGTCTGGACCAGATGCTTTCCCTTTTTTTACCTGTCTTATTGCTTCCTTTACCTCTACTTCTGTTATTGCAATCTCTAAACTGTTGCTCTGTGTTGTTGATAAGGTTGGGAGCAATATTCCATTCAGCCACGTGTTTCGTGCCATCTGATCATCAGGTAATTCTTCCCTATAGATAGTCTCAAAGAATTCATAAAAGGCTTTACCTATCTCATGACTGGCTGTCCTTGGTACCGCCTCCCCTTCCACCTTGATTTCTCTGATATATTTCCGAGCTTGGTCCGATTTAATTTTCCACGCCAGTACTCTACCCGCGGCCTCTCCAAACTCAAAATGGGAGATCTTACTTGCATTCCATCTTTTATTAACCCTCTCTTGTAGTATATTTTCTAGTTGGTGCTTTAGATCAGCCAATTTTAACCGCTCCTCAAGAGAACCTAGAGACTGACCTAGGTTTAACTCAATGCCCTTCATTTCCTGTTCCAAACTATTTATCATGTTTTTGTATTTTTTACTCCGATATGAGGACCTACTTGTGATGCAGCCCCTCAAAAAGGCCTTAAAGGCCTCCCAAACCACCTCTGGAGAGGAGGACTCCATATTAATTTCAAAAAAAGCAGTTGTCTCTGCGGCCAGGAAATTCACTTCACCTTCTTCAAGTAGGAGTGTCCGGTCAAAGGACCAAGAAGGATGTTGCCTCCTACTGTCGGATCTAATAGAAAAAGCAAGAGCTGAGTGGTCTGACAGGTGAGATGGGAGATAATCAATCGCTATGAAAGCGTCTTTCAAATTATAAGTAAACAGAGCATAGTCAATTCTGGATGAATGCTTGAAACGACTGTTACGATAGGAAACCCCCAATTTACTGCCTGCTCTTTCCCGCCAAGGGTCCACCAGGCCTAGCTGAACCATAATAGCTGATAGAGTTCGCCTAGACTTTAGTGAACTTCTGGCCCGCGAATTTGCTGATTTATCTAATTTAGGATTCAGCACAATATTAAAATCGCCCATCCAAATCACCGGTTCCTGAAAAAGTAGCAGATGATTTCTGACGGCGTCCAAATGCGATGGATCATCCGAATTTGGGCCATAATAGCCCACCAAGGTGTACCGTTGACCCACCAACTGAACTCTCAATATCAACCATCTCCCTGTATGGTCCTCTATACACTCCAAGATTTGGGCTTTCGCAGCTCTTTTAAAAATAAATATAACCCCCCTAATATTAGCATTGTGGTCAGTAGAGCTGAATTTATCAACCCATTTCTGTTTTTTGAGTATCTCTACTGCCTCTGATTTAAGAAGGTGTGACTCTTGAATTGCAATGATTTGCGCCGGGGAGTCCCTCAGATACTGCATTATACGCTCCCGCCTACTTCTCCCTCGCAAGCCATTGACATTCCAGGACAAATATTGGAGAGCTGTCATGGTACCACCGCTACCCCCCTCGTATCAACCTTTCCCAATAGCTCTTGCGGGAACCTTAATATTTGCCATTTTTGATGTTGGACAGATGTCAGAAGTAACCATTTCGCAAAATAGTAGGCAGACTTATGAGGATTTTTTGCTTTATTCCCCCTCCCCCCCTGCACCCACCCTCCCCAGGAAAACCCTCCCCTACTTACTCTGACCTGGTGGATGGCCAGATTTACACCCACAACGACTCTCCAACCTCACCTCCACCCTATTAGTATAGTCTATAGACAGACTCAAAACCAATATGGCTGTTGAGAGGAAACTTAATTTGTGGTGTCCAGGGACTCTTACAAGGTGAAGGGAATGCAGCGAGTGGGTCATTCTCATTATTATTATTGTTTCCACTCCTATTTACCTACACCTTTGATTATACAAAGATTCATACATAAATATATATATATATATATATATATACATGTATGCACACTCGCATACACACAAACCTTATTAGATTTTAATTTAACTTGTGTTTCCCCAACACTCACTCTTGTCATAAGATAGGTTAGGAGAAAAAATAGAGAAGGAATTTATTTTTATATCTTTACTAATAGCAGGTGTAGTTATTTATTTATTTATTTTTGTATGCATTTATTTATTTGTTATAACTCATTCCTACTCACCCCCCCCTTTGCTGTTTCCCTTCCCCATTTTTTTTTTTTTTTTTTAATTCTTTTTATTTCTATTTTTTTTTTTTTTTTTTTTTTCTGTTCATTTCCCTTCCTACCATGATTTTTACCCATTGTGATTCAGGGCTATATAGACTTTAACAGAACTAGTACAGGCCAGACATAATTTGTAATGTCGGTTAACCTATATCAGACCCAAATAACCCACTATCCTTTATTCTGAGTCTGAGCCTGAGCCTGAGCATGATCTCTAATAGATTCTAGTAGCTCATCTGCTTCCGATGGTGAACGGATATTATGCATTTTATTGTTGTACATAATACGCAAAAATGCTGGGAACCTCATCTGGACAGTGGCACCTACAGCTCTAAATTTCTCCATGCGCTGCCCCAACTCCCATTGCCTGTCAAGCGTAGTCTTAGATAGGTCTGATCGCACCTCAAAAGAGAAGTCCGGGCCCTGTAATGATCAAGCTTTCAGTGCGAGGTTCAAGATCTTATCTTTAAGTGAGAACGTAAGGAAGTTAATCAAAATCTTTCTAGGTTTATCTCTCCCTGGTTTTAGGCGGAATGGATCGCGGTGAACTCGCTGTATGTCGTTGTCAAGCATCTCAGTTGACTCCTCCAAGTTAAGAGAATCTTTTAGGATCTTGATCACAAAGCTTTTAAGGTTTGTGCCCTCTTTTCCTTCCGGAATCTTTAAGAGTCGCAGGTTATTTCTCCGGGAGTAGTTCTCCAAACTCTCAACTCGCTCCCGCATACTTTCACCATCCTTCTGCAGTGCTTGAATTTTGGATCTAGCTATCTCGAGATTAGATGACAATAGTCCCACCGCACCTTCCAAAACCTCTGTCCTTGCGCATAAGCCGTCCACTTTTTGGTCCAGCATGTCACAGGATGCTCTGATTTCATTCTGATTCACCTTAGAAACTGCAAAATCAGCACGGATTTCCTCCCTCATTGCGGCTATTGACTTTACTAGGGCCTCCAGTGTATTCCCGACCCCTGGGCCTTCCAATTCGCCCTCACCTCCACCTCCGTCTGGTGCTGCTATATTGTTAGAGGCGATCCCCCTTTGGGGCCCTTGGTATCCTTCATGGGATTGCTGGTTACTTACAGCTGTGACCTCCGTTTCATTTAGAGGTGCGAGGAGCTCCGCTAACCCATTTGCTGTACTGGGAACAGGAATGGCTATTGGGAGTGGCAGTACTACAGGCGCTACAGGCGCTGTTGTCTCCTTCGACCCACCATCAAACTTGGGTATAGGTGTAGGTGATGATGCAATTACTAATGTCGAAGCTGTCTGTGCCTCTGAACTCCCTGTCCCAGCCGTCGCCATCTCTGATGTAATGTCCAACACTTGGGGTAGTACTTTAAAAAACGTGCGTAGCGAAGGGGTGATGCCACTGAGTCTCTTTAGGGGTTGACTTTTTCCCCTTTTCTGCTTTATGTCTTTAACCAACTCGCTAGTGGGACTTGTGGAACCCCCCTGAGGTTGTCTTTTTTTTTTAATCCCCTGCGCCCTTTCTCTGAACTCTTGTTCGCACTCCTAGTATTCCTTAGCACTGCGGGCTTATTCCCCCCTTCAGAGTCAGATTCAGATTCCCTGCTGGAGTCTCTGACTGCCTTACAGTCCGTTACCCCAAGGTCTGCCGTGCCTACCTTGTCCTTGTCCTTCAAACAGGCTGATATACCCCCGCTCACCTTCGAGCCTGATTCCGGATTTACAGCAGCGGCGTAGCTCTCAGCTTGGCCCCCTCTCCTCCTCCGTTCCGCCACCACGACTCCTCGGAGCACCCGGGCAGCCGCCGTGCGGCCACGCCGAAGCTCCACGGCTGCTTGTCTCCAGCGAGGCAGAAACGCGGGCGGAGGAGGGCGGGTCACAGCAAGCAGGCACATCAATCAAGACCGGGGGTCAGTGTACGTTCCACTGCCGCCCGGTTTCTTCGTTTTTTGCGTTTATTCCCCCAGCCACGAAGCGTGTCCTCTACATCGCTGTCTGTCTAGAAACGCCGTTCCGCGGCATGGTCTCGCTCGGACAGAGTAGGGTGAGATTCAGAAGAGCCGACTCTGGGTGTGCGAGCCGCGCTAGCCTGCGGCCGCCATGTTTTCCGAAGCTCCAACCCATGCAGTTGCTTACACACCAACAGAGAGACTAATACAGACTTTTACACAGTTTAGTCACTAACCCATGCATTCAAAGACACGTTCAATCACTCACTTATACAGTCAGTCATGTACCTACTAAATAATATCTTTAGGCACTTGTAAATGCATTCATTCTTCAATACACCTTGGCATAGATATATAAAACATATTTAACCTTTACAGAAAAACACATTCACTGGATGATGTCATGAGTGATGTCATTTGAGATGTCATGAGTGATGTCATCAGTGATGTCGCTGACCATGTCATGAGTAATGTAATATGTGACATCATCAGCAGTGCATTGCGGGCTCCTGAGTTATAGTTAGCTCAACTAACTATAACAGGCGAGTTTCTCTGGTTTTATATGAGTCAAATGTTCAACTACCTATAACATCCCTGAAACCTATGGGTTTTTAGTGAATTTCTAAGGTTTTTTAAATGCTAATTCCTAACTATAACTTGTCTGAAACCTATGTTTTTTTCCAGTGAATTTACATATATTTTATATATAATAAACCTAACTTTACTCAGCGCAAAGCACACCCTATGCGTAGCGATCTAGTAAAAACAAGCCCCGAATTAGACACCAAAAGTGGGTGGCTTTCCCCTAAAAAGGGTTTCTATAAGTGCAGCACATGTCGTGCTTGCAAATTCGGGGTGAATACTAAAACCTATTCCACTGCCTTTTCAGATGTCCCTGTACAACTTAAAGGACATTACACCTGCCGCACATTTTACAGTGTATCTGTGGATTTCGCTATGTAGGCAGCACTAAGCTGTAGGTATATGTGTGAATCCTGCAGCATTTACGTGCAACGGTTAATTCTAACCCCTCATATCCTGTCGCCAGACATATCAAGGTGGAACACGAGAAAAACCTAAACGTTCTCCAATACTATGTCATAGACAGTGTACCTGTGAACAAACGGGGGGCAATCGCGAGAAAAAACTGAGGCAGTTAGAGACCAAATTTATGGTTGAGCTAGATACGAAGGCCCCTAGGGGATTGAACATCTGCGAAGATTTACATCATTATCTATAACGTGTATCTAGTTACTATTGTGTAGTCTCCCATCTCCCCATGTGAAAGTCCTGATTTAGTAGGGATGTTTCACTATGTCGGGTATACTTCAGTACATTTAAATATCAGAATGTTAGCTCCTGTACAGTGGCGCCTTCACAAGATCAGTTTCTTTCATTCATTTTATTGTATATAGTCAATTGTATATCTAGATTCAATGATGAATTGACATGCAGCCTTCTCTCACAATTTGTACAACTTTATTCACTGCACTTTTTGTACTTTTATAGCGATTATTGCACATGTGTACAGTCTATTGAATTCTTCAGGTAGCCCTTTAAAGAGGATTTGAATAAAATCTTAATGCTCTCTAGATATTTAAACAATTTCTTAATCATCCAGAATTATAGATCGAGTATTTGTACGGGTATTTATTTCAAGATATGTTTATAATGAAGCGAATGTTAAGGAAAATTTCCGAAAAACTATTACACCATGATTTCCCAGTTCATGCCTTATTTGGTCCATTGTGTCAAATGTCACTTAGGGTCTTGGTGCATTTGTGCATTGCTGAATTTATACTTTAGTCGATTAGAAATGTGATCCACAAGAAAAATGCTAAGACTACATACATTTTTTTTAATCATGTCACTTTTGACCAGATAGACATGGATGGTTAAGGGTTATCAATTATATTTCCTTTCAATTATAATTATATTTCCTTTTTCAAATATTGAATTCGCAATAACTATGTATATATTAATTAAATGTAAGTCAATTTTATCTATTTGTCAAGGAGCAGTGCGCTTGTTCAGGCAATGTTTATTTCATATAGTATTTTCTCTATGTTCATGCAGTCAGTAGGCGTTATGTCACATGGTCAAATAATTGCTTTATTTAAACGTCACTTACTTGCGACGCATTTATGTGATCAAGGCCACCTCATTGGCCAAAACGTGTCATGTTCGAGATTTGCACTGTTGAAAAGGAAAAATAAAAACGCTATTGTGGCTGGCAGTATCGGCAAAAACAAGTTGTCCGTCTCTCTTTCCGGTGCCAGGATGCATTTTGAGTGGTAATTGGGTATATATATATATATATATATATATATATATTCTCAAAATAAAAACAAAGGTTACCAGGACATTATAGTTAGGATGCGGATGTGGCCAAACGGGTAGAGAGGTCAACATGGAAGCTGAGGAACAGGGTACAAGTCTCATCAAGCACACTCAACAACCTGTGATTCTGGGCAAATCATTTAATCCTTCTGTGCTTAACAAAACGAATGTGCCCATCTGTAATGCAACTGGCGCTCATGTAAAGTGCTCTGATGCCTTCGGGTCGAGTTCACGCTATAGAAAACTCCCTCCGAAAAATAGCATTAAAAATGTTGAAAGTCAATGAAAGAAACAAAAGCTACAGGGACATGAAAGTTAGGAAATTGCCAAATAAATATAACTTGTGCTCTAAGGTAACCATAACTCTCGTCCTAGTTTTCTAATCAATAATTTTACAGCAAATGTTGCATTGATATTATTAATAATGCCATAGATGATGTCATGAGTGATGTAATACGTAGGGTAATTAGCAGTGCATGGTGAGTATTAACCTCAAATACTAATAATGTGCAGAATAAGGAACACTCTTTGCCATATTTTCAGTAACTGGGAGTGTAGATTTCACAATGATTCACAGAACATGAATCAGGTGGCAAAGAGTGGGGTGTCGTAGACAATGGGCCCAGCCTAACTTGCCTCTGTGTCGAACATGCAGAATCAAAGGCAGTTAAATTGAAACATGCCTTTAGTACCGAAACCCCACAGCCTAATGCAATATAGAATGTTGAATTCTCAACAAATTTAAGATTTAAAAATATTCCTTCAGTTATTAATAATTATTGTGAACAATTTACACCTACACTGGGAATTCCTAATGGACAGAATCAGACACAATGGCGGGGCCTGAGACTGTCAAAGGATTGCATGCTTGGTGCAGTCCTAGAGGGGCACCAGAGTGACCCTTTTGTGGAAGGAGAAGTAAATGGCTATCCAGCGTCACTTCTAATCTGTGAAGATGCTCCCCCATTCCACAATCTGACAAACGGAAGCTCTAAACCTACTCCTATTGGGAGAAGAAGTACCAGTTGTAGGCACTTTGACATACTACTAACTAATAACAGCAGCGGTGCGTCCATTGGGGCGTAGGGGCGTAGCCCCACTAAGCCTGGATGGACGCACCCGACAAGAGCAGCATACTTTAAAGTGATTTGAATTTTATTAGCGCAGCGCTTCCCTGTTCCGGGACACACCCGATTGAATAGGGAGTGTGCAGGGGGTGGGGCTGGCTGGCTGGTCTGCTGAGTGACAGTTTGTAGACTGCAGCAGGCCAGCACAGCATGTCTCTGCGCATGAGAAATTTAGGGCTGCAACGAGCCCGAGCATGCGCGTTAGAGACTGAAACTGCCTAGACAGACCGAAGTGGCCAGGGGTGCTGCTTTAGCCAGGCCCCGTGGTATGAAAGGTGCCAGGGCGAGGAGTCAGTGTGCCCCCCTAGCCAATCCTGGCGCTGCATGCAGCGCCAGGATTGGCTGGTCCACTGCGCTGAAGGGATGGCAATCCATTATTGGATGCCGCGCGTGGGTGGCACACTGGACCAATCATGGCCAATCACTGTGTGACTTCAGCATGTGAAGCCATGCAGTGATTGGCCATTCGTGCTGCTGTAGTTTCTAGTGTAGGAGGCGGGGGCTGTCTGTCTGTCGTCGCCAGTCGCCACAGGCAGCAGCAGCAGACGTTGTTGACTCGAGTAGAGACAGGGTCAGGATCGATTCGAGATAGACAGAAGTCACAGAAGATTCGATGGTAGGTGCAGGTCGCTTGTGGGCATGGGCAGGGCAGGCCAGCATATGAGGGCGGACGGAGCAGAGTCGAGACCGAGTGAAGGAGGGGGGAGGCCGCGGATGGCCCAGTAGAGCGCATTCGTAAGGGATTCTGAGGGAATCGGTCACCCACTGTTCACGCTGGCGGGCTGCTTGTGATGCCATTTACATGTTTACTAACTTGGTTAGCCCCCCCGCCCCAATTATTATTATTATTATTATTTTTTAGGACTTTTGCCCTGATAAAGATGTAAATAGTCACACAATAATACACAAACGGACCCGACAGCGTTGGAGCGTTTTACATGAGCTCCAATCACACAAGGTAAGATTCACTTTTTTCGGTACGGAGAGATTAAGTGATTTGCCCAGGATCACACAATACTGAGCCGACACGGGGACTCTATGCTGGTTCCTTATTGTCATAGTCGGCAGCTCTGGCCATTAGCTCACCCCTCATTTTACACTGCACTCCTGCAAAATGGAGGATACTACAGCACCTCAGAAAAAGTAATATTGCTGTCCCATGTTGATGTATTGTATTGTAGAACATGTAATATCCATTGTCATCCCCTCTCTTTTAGTCACTATTAATTATTCAGTTTATAGGTGTGTTTTGTAAAACTGAAATTTGGTTTGCTATCTTTTCATGAACTTCAATTGGTTGTTGTTATTATTGCCTCATCATGAAGCTTGTCAATAATGTGAAAACTTATCAAATTTACTGATTTTGGGATATTCGCTGGAATTTGTGTACCCTTTTCCAAGAGGTAGACTTCATGCCAGTCCTCCAATAGATTTGTGATGGTGGCGGCAAAACACGCTGAGTTTTTCTCCATTGAATTCCGGTGAGATTTACAAAAACTCTGTGAGATTCTGCGGAGTTCCACTCAACCACCATGACTATGACAGTACCACCCAAGAAACAAAGAGTTCTTCCCCCCTACCCCGACTCCTGGGCTTCGGGCTTCCCACAAAGGGCCAACGTGTAAGTGCAGTGCACTTCCCATGGTCTGTTACCTGTGATTTACTGCATGTCTGCATGCTGCCTGACACGCCAGAAGGTGCAAGGACACCACGTTGCAGACCAGAAAATAAACACAATAAAGATATGGCTGAAATAAAATACTGCCTGGATAAGGGGCAAAACTTGACTTTCCCTGTATAATAAGTCCTGTTTTCAGCAGGTTACATTTTGGGTGGGAATCAGAGAGCTGCTAGGGAACAACATGACAAAAATTAGGCCTTGCTAGTTTTGGCTTGTGGTCCTGCAAGTTGTGACACCTAATAATAATGCCTGTAAGCTCTGCCTTGTTTGAACACCTCAACTCCCAATTAGGCAGTGAGGCTTCGGCGTTAGGGAACACCCTGTGTCCTACCTGATAACCACACGACAGAAGAAAGGAACCAAAAGCTGGACCCCTGATGTCAGTGCGAGTGGTGCAATCCTGGCACCTCACACCCATCCTCCCAAGAAGTGTTGAGAACAAGGGTACATTAGAGAGCCTATTCTTTTCTGTATGAGTACACTTGTTGGTAAATCCAACTCTGCGCCCAAAGACGTACGAAGTATGCTCATTCAGCCTACACACAGTAGGCACCTCACTGTTCTGGGTAGAAATCGCTGGGTCCCCATGTGCTAAGGGCACATCTTTCGATCTTTTAATCATTCAATCCTGCCCCCAACTCCTTCCATTCCATGGGCTAAGGCATTGCAAGACATTGTCAACATAGGGAGTGTAGCCTGTCTCATTGCAGGAAGGATCGCTATGAAACCCTTTAACTTTTTTTAAAATAACCTTTAGAAACTTCTGAAAACTCACATTTCGACTCCAACATTTTCTGATGGCTCCAAAGGACAAGAAAGTTTAGTCCCTCTGCAAAGAACACATGCTGGTGCCAATGTGGGGGCTCCAGGATTCAGAAATCATTCTGTAACCGTGAGGCGGAGCTCAAATACCACTCTACATAGAATTAAACAGAAGCATGCATACCATCGACTCAACCTCACAATTTATACTACTAACACCCCTCACTTTTGCACAGACTGACCCTTAGGAACTGGAAGGAAAACCTCAAAGAGTAACATGCGGAGCAGTGAGATTTACAAACAAACAATCTTTTTCATGCTTCCCTGCCCAGCAGTTTCAACAAACAGCACTTTAGGGGCACTGGCAACAACAGCCCCATGTGAGTCAAACCAAACAAACATCAATAAAGGCTCACCCCCAAATAAGAATTCTCACCCCATGGACACCAAATACTGTAAGCCTTACCCACTCAAGAAGAAAGTGTCATCCCGCAAAAGATACTTAATTCCATACAGAATGGAGAAAGCACAATGTGTGACATGGAAACAAACTCCAGCTCTAAGCCCATAACTATCACAGCTCTCCAGTGCCAGCACCCCATCACTTCTCTGTGCAGAATGTGTCTCTCCATACCTCCATCTCCGAGGAAGCCGAGCTCTCCAGAGATTGATGGGGGATGAATAGGGCTCCCCCCTCCTCGCAGCAGGGAGATGACACAAGCAGCAGCACAGATCTTTCAGCAAAAATCACATTGAGCAGCGGCAGTCTTAGTCCCAGCTTTCTGCCTGCACAGCACCAGCTACACACCGAGTGAGGTAAAGAAGGGACCTGCCCATTAACCCTGGAGCTGCACAGTCCACTCAAGTGCCAGCTACCCCCTTCTTTGGCTTTGTAGGGATATTGCAAGGTGGGGGGGGTAGACTCAAGGGAGGAGGGAGGGGGTAAAACCTTATTTGTCTGAGAACTCTGAGGTATGTGATCCCAAATGGACTTTCTGTTTCGCTGGGATCGGCAGCAAGAGGTATGGGGCTCCCACACACTGGCCATCCCCTCTCAGTTGGAGAAGTAGCCCTTTCGCTTCTGGCCGATGAGTTTACATTACTGTGGTCATCTGTCACTGAAAACTCCCACCCTGATAATGAACTGCATTGATATTGTGCGAAATGATAACATTTGAGGCACATGCACCTGAGCTGGGAGACAAGGGGTCGTGCACTGCAACAAATGCAAAAAAAAGTCCTATTGACAAAAATAGATATGGTGCAAGTATCATCAACCTGGGCCATCTTTCTTTGGACACATCAGCGGGCCTCCTTGTCTTGATTCACCTGAAAAGTAAGGGTGGGTGCCAGTAAACTGTGCCGCGTGGAGAGGCAAACCTCCGTGAAATCTGCAGGCGGAGTGGAGTTTACACCCCAACTGTAATTTTATACTTAAGAACTTTCCTTTTATTTTAACTAAGCAGACTCTGTCAATTTGCTATTTGATGTTATAGAAGAACCTTTTTCCATTTCTTAGCAGACAGTTGTTGTGTTGGTCTGTCTATGATATACTTTATGCGATCCACTTGCAAATACTATTAGGATTATTTCTCTGAAGGAGTAACCATGTTTCTGACTACTGTAAATATTTAAATCTTTAATAGGCCTTACAGCTCCAAAGGCCTCTAACCAGGGAGCGGTCCTTTAATGACCAGTATAGCCTGCTGCGGAGGACTATGGGTCCATTACATCATTTGACTAAGGAGGGCAGAATGTGTTAATTAATGAAACAAAGGGGACCGAGACCGAGGGGGTTGGGATACCCCTGCGACTTCGAACCTTTGTTTGACAGCTGTTGATGTGAATGTTCAACAGTTAGGAGCTGCATGCATTGCCACGGCGGTTAATTATTGAACATTAACAGCAGTAGCTATGAAAGGGGCTGGCGTCCACACCTTGTTCTCCCTGGGCTCGGCTAAACTTCTTTTTGTTGTGCAGGTGAGCCAGGGAGATGCAGGAGCTGAGCAGTAATCCCCCCTCCTTCCGAGATGCCAGTGACACTGCGAGCTACGGGAAGAAGAATGGGGGAAGGCTCCTGGAGCCCGACTGCACAGGCACTATCTTTTGCTTTTCTCTCCCCAATTCATATATTTTGGAGAGGCAGGGGAAAGAGAGAGGCTGTGTGTTAAGACATTGTAATGTTGAGAGCAGCGGGCCTATATCAGGTTTTTTAAAGGCTGCTGCTGCTCCTTGTGTTCAATGAGGATCTCAACATTCCAATGTTCTAAGCTTTGTCCTGCGAAGGTTTGAGTCCAAATTCCAGCTCTTGAGTTGCCGTCCTTTGAGGCTCTCAAGACACCGACCCTCCACATCATCCCTTTAAATAATTTATGAATAAAAAGCACCAACACATTGATGCCTTGCTGCTTTTCCATTTCTCAGTATTCTCACACTGCATCAGCTTGACCTTGAATTGCTGTTTCTCAGAGAGCGTGGTTTGTATAAATCTAAGAGTGCGGTTGACTGACGTATGGACTGTGGGCAGAATTATGTAGGAGGACTTTAACATGCCGTTTGTGAACCAGATTGTTCTGCTTCGAAAGTTTCATGAACTGTAAATGGACAAATGGGAGTTATGAAGAAGGGACTGTGTTGTTGGGGTCTGTTCTCTGAGAGTGTGGGTGCGCTCCACATGCACCGAGACCTTTCCCAGCAGTGGGATCATAGATCATGGTCTGTATGTTTATAACCATAGTTGCTTCACAATGGTTTTCAGAGAACAACAGTTCATTTTGTTTTGTTCGTTCAGGACGGTAATTTGGAAGATGGGATAAAGTGTGATTGTCGTCTGATGTAAAACCTTCTCTTTACTTCCCATCAAGGTATTCTGGAATTAACAGGCTATACTGTGAGGTGAGGCTGACACCCTTGGAGGAAGAAACAAATAACTGTCAGGTAGTGTTTCCTAGCACCCTAAGTTTCCTTGTTGCCTGTTTCTTCTTTCTCTTTTCCCTCTCTCAATATCGGTTTATGTCTCTCCAACTTCCGCATTTGACTCCATCCATACACTGTTCTTGTTGCTATCAGACGTCCGATAATAACCTGATGGAACATGTTGGGCGCCTAGTGCAGGTCAGGTTTCGTATCAGGTCAGGATGCACTGGACTGTGAGCACTTGCCTCCTGTTTTGCCGAGCAGTTCCTTTACAATTGGTGCATTTTTTTCCTCCTCTGCACCACGTGATACTATCCTCCCTCTTTCTGTGTCTTTTCTCTCTGGGTCTGAATTCCACCTCTTTACGTCCTCCCATCCTGCCCTTTACTGTCTTCTTTGCCACTTCAGGGATTGTGTTGGGTACTTGTGATGAGAGTGGAAGATAGTCTATTCCTCTCTAGTCCTCTCTAGTCTATTCTCTCATTCCTCTGTTTGTTTTGTGTTTTTTCTTTTCTTGCCCTTTTTGGTTTCCTTTAATGTTGTGAAGTTTTTCCTTTGTCAGGTGTCACCGATCTTACTATCACCTCACCCATCATATCCCCTTGCATATGTTCCGATCCCTTTCTCATCAATTTTACCATCTCTATACCGATGTGTAGTAAGCCCATAACAACTAAGGGGGGTCTCATTAGGAAATGGGGCACCCTCGACAAACAAGCCTTTTCGAAAAGTCTTGAGAGCTCTACACCAGCCAATAAAGCAGACCTCGACCAGGCCGAGGCAAACATCTCAGACTGGCTTTTAGCAGCAAGTAACACACATGTCCCCTTAAAAAAACTCAAAACAGCTCACCGCTCGGAAGCTCAAAAATGGTTTTCCCACGACCTAAGGGTCCAAAAACTTGACATCCGCCAAAAGGAGCGGAAATGAGGAGAGCTTCTGATCCTCACGAAAAACCCTCTATCTGGCTGCCCGAGCAGACTATATGAAAGCCATCACACAAGCTAAGGCTTTCAACTTCTCGGGCATAATAGAACACTCAGAAAATAAAACCAAGGACATCTTCGCAATTGTTAACAAGCTCTCCAATTCTGAGAGAACCCTGCCCAAACCTATGGTCACTCAAGACCTGTGCAATTCTCTCAACAAATATTTTCTCAACAAAATTGCCATCATTAAAACCAGTATCCCTGTCATGGATCCTAAACCTACTTCCCCCGCATGTGACCCCAGCACCTACTCCCTTGATCATTTCCTACCTCTTGATGCACACTCCTTACAAGCCCTCCTGACTAGGGTAAAATCTGGCTCTCCCAGGGACTGTTGCCCTCCTCACATTTAGAAAAATGTATTTACGGCTCTATCCCCTCCGATCCTGACCTTTCTCAATGCGTCACTGTCCCAAGGCGTGGTATCTAAAATCTTTAAAGAGGCAGTTGTTGTCACCCTCTTAAAAAAACAGGGGCAGACCCCTCAATCCTCTCCAACTATAGGCCTATTTCCCTCCTTCCCTGTTTAGCAAAAGTTCTAGAGGCTCACGTAACCACCCACCTCTCGATCTTTATTGAGCAATCCAACTTTCTGGATTCCTATCAAGCTGGATTTCGACCCGCCCACTCCACCGAGACAGTCATCACTGCCGTTATGGACTCTCTCCGTAACAATGCAGATAGAGGAATCCCACGGGCCCTGGTCCTACTGGACCATTCGGCAGCGTTTGACACAGTCGATCATAACATCCTTCTCGACCGTGTCAAACAGGCCGGCATCTGTAATTCAGCCTACAGCTGGATTAGGTCCTTTCTAAGTGACTGTACTCAAGCTGTCTGTCTAGCCCCCTTCTCAGCCCCAAAACTCCACACTTCTTGCGGGGTCCCTCAGGGCTCCTCGCTGTCTCCCCTCTTGTTTAAGTTATATATGGCCCCTCTGATTCAGTCCCTCAAAGCATTCAAGGCCGTCACATTCAACTACGCAGACGATCTTCAACTCATCTTCACTATCGACAATTCCCCTGAATCCATTCAGGAGTTTCAGAGCACTATCCTACATATCCGTTAATTGATGGACTGTAACCAGCTGAAATTAAACCCCGGCAAGACCGAACTAGTCCTCAATGGCAAAAGTCAACTATTCTGGGGCCCACACTATTGGCACTTGGCTCTCCTCCCATTCCCTCCACCTCGGTCAAAAGCCTGGGGGTATCCATTGACAAAGATCTATCACTAAAAACCCAAGTAAGCACGGTAGTGTCCTCCTGCTTCTTCCAACTTCGAAGGATCAGGAAGATCAGTTGGATGCTAACCCAGCCGGCCTTGATCCAGGTGGTGATAGCTCTTGTACTATCACACCTGGACTACGCCAATTCTATCTATCTGGGCCGTCCTCTCTCCCTTAGTAAACGACTCTAGATGGCTCAGAACCAGGCCGCCAGACTGATTCATCGCCTGCCACGTTGGCAGTCAGCAAGGCCTCTGTTAAAACAACTTCACTGGGTCCCCATCTCCCAACGAGTTACATTCAACATGGCCTGTATCATCTTCAAGTGCCTCCATGCTCGCAGCCCCCAAATCATCAACAATCTCCTGCCTAATCCCCCTCTCGTAGCCTCTGGTCTGCCAACCAAAATCTCCTGATCATTCCCCCTTTCAAGCTCCAACGCCAGGGAGGACGCAGGCTTGCCCCTAAACTATGGAACTCCCTCCCTTTGGAAATCCGTTCCTGTACCAATCTCTTAGTGTTCAGGAGACAGCTTAAAACCTGGTTGTTCACTCAGGCCCATGCATAACTTTCCGACAATCAAAGTATCTGTCAATCAGCGCCATGTAACCTCTGGGTGTACGAGCGCTATATAAAATCTTGTTAACATAACATAACATAACAGGTGTTGCAGTGCCCGGGGCCCTGTCGGAGGAGTGTGATGAGTTCCAGTCCACAAAGTAAGTCCTTATCATCCCCACAATTTGAAATGGTGAATTCCACTGAGCTAACTGGACACGGCCTCAGTCTATGGTGGCATTTGAAGCAGTGATTCCAACAGGCCAATTCCTCTGTTCAATTAAATGTCCTTTCCTAGATCACTCGAAAAAAATTATAAATGAACACTCCCAGTGTGCAGTGGAATAAATAACATCTGATAATTCATTTCAAGTATTACAAATATATTGACTGCGTCTGAGAATCCGTGTCGGAATATATGTCTAACTTGTGATTCTTTCTTAAATATTCACTTGTTTTGCTTTCACAACCTTGAGTTCCAGTGGTTCCAAGCTCCCTTTCTACACTGAGTCCCAGATCTGTTTCATCACTATCAAAAACGTAACTCAAACTGATTGCCTATATTGCTTCTATAAATGCTTTCTTTCTGTAAAGTACAAAGTCATAAATATTTGTTCTTCGTGTTGATTTACAATATCTAACTCTATTTCTCCAGGTGACCGAAGCATGAACAGATAAAAGAAGGCTTTAATTTAGTGAAACACAATAAAAAGGATTATTTCAAGGAAAGTTAAATCATTCTCGAGCTCTAGAGGAGAAACATATTCTAAGTGCCTGGAATGTTGATGAATTTGGAGCGGAAGAAACTGCTGAATGTGAAAGTTGTCAACTATTTAAAGAAAAATTACGATAAATGTTTACGACGAGTCAGTTATTGAGATTGAAGAGCCTCTAAAATGTGAAAGGAACCCAAGAGTAAATTGAAAGTCTGCATCTACTTATCGTAAGAATATTTTCACTTAAAAGAAATATTTCAAGGACAAAGAACATTGGCAACAATTAATACCCACACAGTGCATTTGAGAATAATCAGTTTTGTAAATTATGTCTGATGGTTTATGAGAAATGCCCTGGAGACCCAAACCCCTCCTAAAAAACAGTATCCGTGACCATGAAGTGACATAATTGTCAGAAAGACTGATAACCACGGTTTAAAAGAGCAAGCTTTTGTCTACTTCTCAAGTGATTGTTAGAGAGAAGACATTGTTTGAAAAATCGAATTGTAAATGCTCTTCCTCAAGTGTCATTACAGCAAAGACTCTGTATTTTTTTGTTCCAATACCAAAATATTATCCCTCACCAACTCTGTCTCTATGGTTGATCTGAGTAGTTTCAAAGTGTCCCGGACCGCCAAAGTTGAACATGTACCTGCCTTAGCGTTAGAGCGGCAAAGCATGTACTGGCACACAGTTTAGAAGGGGACAGTGCTATGTATTACTAATTCATAAAACCATCCTGGCCTGCCCTTACCACCTGTCATTACTTGTATGAACAAATATACTTAAACAGCAAATACTATATCACAGAGACCTTATCAGGGCTTTCAAAACTCCTAAATGGAATCTGATAAATTGGAGTCCCAAAATGATTTTAATTCAACTTGAGAGACCTCACCCAGGCATAACTTGGAGAAGTTGAATCCATCTCTCTAAATACAAGGGGCCCCTCTGTGAAAGCTTATGAAACAGGTTAGACAGGCTGCCTTTAAAAGTAGGAAAATAATCTCTAGATAAAAGCTATAATTTGTTCAATACAAATGTTAATAAGAGCATCTGCAGTGTATTTTAGAAGTTTATGTTGATTGTAACATAAATAAGTACAAACGCTGGAATCAGATACAGTCTTAACATGGGCGGTGTCCAGGAGCAAACCCAACATGGAGACTCACATAACTCGAATAAGAGTAATGGATGTGAGAACAGCGTTAGCTCTCAATCCCACCCCACTAAACACGAGAGAACTCACACTGGACAAAAACCTTATCAGTGTCCAGAATGCCAGAAATGCTTCACTCACAAATCCTCTCTCATTCAACATATGAGAATCCACACTGGGCACAAAAAGTATCAGTGCACTGAATGCCAGAAAAGCTTCAGTCTGAAAGGTCATCTCACTAAACATGAGAGAACACACACTGGGGTAAAACCGTATCAGTGCACTGAATGCCAGAAAAGCTTCAGTCTGAAGGGTCTTCTCACTGAACATGAGAGAACACACACTGGGGTAAAACCGTATCAGTGCACTGAATGCCAGAAAAGCTTCAGTCTGAAAGGTCTTCTCACTGAACATGAAAGAACACACACTGGGGTAAAACCGTATCAGTGCACTGAATGCCAGAAAAGCTTCAGTCTGAAATCTAGTCTAGCACTTCATGAGAGAACTCACACTGGTGAAAGACCTTATCAGTGCACTGAATGCCAAAAAAGCTTCATTCAGAAAGGTCATCTCAGTGAACATGAGAGAACTCACACTGGACAAAAACCTTACCAGTGCTCAGAGTGCCAAAAAAGATTCAGTCATAAGGCCAGTCTAATTTTTCATGAGAAAATCCACACTGGGCTAAATCCTTATCAATGCTCAGAGTGCCAAAAAAGCTTCAGGCGGAAATTCTGTCTCATTAAACATGAGAGAACACACACTGGGCTAAAACCTTATCAGTGCACTGAATGCCAGAAAAGCTTCAGTCTGAAAGGTCTTCTCACTGAACATGAGAGAACACACACTGGGGTAAAACCGTATCAGTGCACTGAATGCCAGAAAAGATTCAGACTGAAAGGTCATCTCACTAAACATGAGAGAACACACACTGGGGTAAAACCGTATCAGTGCACTGAATGCCAGAAAAGCTTCAGTCTGAAAGGTCTTCTCACTGAACATGAGAGAACACACACTGGGGTAAAACCGTATCAGTGCACTGAATGCCAAAAAAGATTCAGACTGAAAGGTCATCTCACTAAACATGAGAGAACACACACTGGGGTAAAACCGTATCAGTGCACTGAATGCCAGAAAAGCTTCAGTCTGAAAGGTCTTCTCACTGAACATGAGAGAACACACACTGGGGTAAAACCTTATCAGTGTACTGAATGCCAGAAAAGCTTCAGTCTGAAAGGTCTTCTCACTAAACATGAGAGAACACACACTGGGGTAAAACCGTATCAGTGCACTGAATGCCAGAAAAGCTTCAGTCGGAAAGGTCATCTCACTCAACATGAGCGAACACACACTGGGCTAAAACCTTATCCGTGCACTGAATGCCAGAAAAGCTTCAGTCTGAAATCTAGTCTAGCACTTCATGCGAGAACTCACACTGGTGAAAGACCTTATCAGTGCACTGAATGCCAGAAAAGCTTCATTCAGAGAAGTCATCTCAGTCAACATGAGAGAACTCACACTGGACAAAAACCTTACCAGTGCTCAGAGTGCCAAAAAAGATTCAGTCATAAGGCCAGTCTAATTTTTCATGAAAAAATCCACACTGGGCTAAATCCTTATCAATGCTCAGAGTGCCCGAAAAGCTTCAGGCGGAAATTCTGTCTCATTAAACATGAGAGAACACACACTGGGCTAAAACCTTATCAGTGCACTGAATGCCAGACACGCTTCAGTCAGTTAGGTCACCTCACTCAACATAAGATAACACACACTGGCTACAAAGCTTACCAGTGCTCAGAGTGCAAAAAACGTTTCAGGTGTAAATTCCATCTCATTCGACATGAGAGAATTCACACTGGGCAAAAACCATATCAGTGCACTGAATGTCAGAAAAGTTTCAGCCTGAAATCTAGTCTAGCACTTCATGAGAGAACTCACACTGGTGAAAGACCTTATCAGTGCACTGAATGCCAGAAAAGCTTCATTCAGAAAGGTCATCTCATGGACCATAAGCTAACACACACTAGGGACAAACCTTACCAGTGCACAAAGTGTCCAAAAAGTTTCAGTTGGAAGGCCAGTCTTATTAACATGAGGGAATCCACCCTGGGAAAAAACCTTATCAGTGCACTGAATGCCAGAAAATCTTCTGTCAGAAAATTAATCTGACTAAGCATGAGATAACACACACTGGGTACAAACCTTATCAGTGCTCAAAGTGCCCAAAAGGTTTTATTTGTAAGGCCAGTCTCATTACACATGAGAGCGCTCACACTGGTGAAAGACCTTATCAGTGCATTGAATGCCAGAAAAGCTTCAGTCTGAAAGGTCAACTCACTCAACATAAGAAAACCCACACTGGGGACAAACCTTATCAGTGCTCTGAATGCCAGAAAACCTTTGCCGGGAAAACTACTTTTGCTCAACATATAAGAACTCACACTGGTGAAAGGCCTTATGAGTGCACCGAATGCCAGTAAACCTTTGCCTGGAAAACTCGTTTTGCTCGACATAAGAAAACTCACATGGGGGACAAACCTTATCAGTGCTGAGAGTGCCAAAAAAGCTTTGCTTGTAAGATCCAGCTCATTCAATCTGAGAGAATCCACACTGGCGAAAGACCTTAACAGTGCACTGAATACTAGAAAAGCTTCAGCCAAAAATCTACTCTTGCTCAACATGAGAGAACTCACACTAGACAAAACCTTGTAATTGCTCTAAATGCCAGGGAGATGTCTGCTTGAGATTCAGTTTGATTCAACATAAGAGAACCCACAGCGAGAAAAAAAACTTATCAGTGCTCTAAATGTGATGAAAACTTCAGTTATAAATGCAACCCATGTACATGAGATAGACAATGGAGAATAAAAGGTGCTCGGTGTCAACTCTGGGGAGGAGGTTTCAATATCGCAGAACATTCACATGACGTGGCCACAAAGACCTCAATCCATTGATTGTCCAACAAACCGCGTACTGAGAAACGCACACTGCGAGGGATGGAAATGCTTGAATTAGGCTTATTTCTTTGTGCCTTACAAAAAGTTATACATGGAATTATTTGGAATTATGTTCTTAATAGTTACAATGATTTTTAAATGAAAAGTCTAAAATGTTATTATGAAGTAATTTTTTTTAAATTTTGTAAACAGTTTTTGAATCTATAAATAATTTTAATTTATCTTAATTTCCTATTGGGTTCTATGTTTAAGTGTCTGTCTCCAGTTTTCTACGGGAGGGGTTTGCATTATCATTGGTTGGCTATGTGTGGGGCGGCACTTTCTATTGCTCAACTTTGACTATAGTAAGGTACATTTGTACATTTTTGCCCCACCTCAGTTAAATGGCGTAGAGACGCTCAGGTCTACATATTTTAGTATGTTTGCGCTCGTATTGCTAAATAGCTAAAAGAGGCAAAGTTACTCTAGGTGTATCCTTGCATGTATAGAGTACTTACAGGTGTAAGATACCTTTGTGAATAGCTCTCAAGGTGTCCATCTCGACCGAGTGTTTAATTTTTGTAGTAAAGCTAAAGTGGATACAGTTACTTGGGCTGTTAGAGCGAATGGGAGGATCCTGCGCGAACACCAGAGCACTCGTCCAATGTGTTTGTTTGACAGAGGAGCGGCAACGAATATCTTGCAGTAATTTTCCTAGACTTGCTACTCTCTCGCCTCCTGAGGACCTCTTGCAGCAGTGATTTGATACTGCAGTAGTAGGATCAGGTGATTTCTCCTTGTTCTTAAACATGTTATCATGACTTGCTTTTATATTTTCCCTTCTCCTCTTCCTTTCACCTGATTTTGTTGTGTTTACTACCACATTGCACTGAAATGTACTTTGTTGTTAAATGGTTCCGAGGTCTTATTCTTCATGTATATTTTTATACTATGAACAGTTGTTTTTCCTCATGCACGGCTACAGTGTAGGCCCGGAGAGCCCAAAACCTGAGATTCCTGCACCTTGATTTGCCTTTATTGGTATTCCACCTTTACATCTGGATAATTGAGATAAGGGTTGATATGTTGATTGACCTTTGAACCTGCTATGTTATGCCTTGGAGGTCACAAGTGTCATGTTTGTACGGTCAGCGTGAGCTTTTGTACGCTGCTTGTTCTCATACACAATTCTCTGCGTTGGTTTGCATCATCAACCTTGAGCCATCTCCATTACCTGGAAACCCCAAAGACTTTGCAGTTGTTTTAATTGCCTGGCATTTGATGCATTTTGATGGCCAAGAATGTGGTTTGACTTGATGACTCAACTCTTCTTTGTGGCTATTTTGCACTTCATGACAGATCTGTGCATCTCGCCACCTTCTCTGATTGGTTCTGCCCAAAACCTTGTGTATCAAAATTAAGCATGGGCCAAAAATCCGTTCCGCTCGAGAAATTTGCGGATTTTCAGCAATTTCGCGATCCGTGAATCTCGCGAAATTGCAAAAAATTTGCGAATTTTTTTTAATGGCCAGCTCATTAAAGGGACCAAAGTTACAGGCACACACGGTCACTGGAGGCAAATCTTCTGGCCCTTTACACAGCTGCAGTGTAGGAAAAGCACTATACATTTATCCAATGAGGTAGCACTTACTGATTAGCCAGTAGAAAGTAGAGAGACTCACCCACCTGTGGTCACAGACATGGGTGAGACAGAGGCTTACAGACATTGGGTAGGGGGGCGAGGTCTGTGAGGCATAGAGAAACTCTTCCACCTCTGGTAAAAGACACGGGTGAGACAGCGGCTTACAGACCAGGGGTAGGGGCGGAGAGGTCTGTGAGACATAGAAAGACTCACCCACCTCTGGTCACAGACACGGGTGAGAGAGGGGTTTACAGACGGGGGTAGGGACGGAGAGGTCTGTGAGACAGAGAGAGACTCACCCACCTCTGGTCACAGACACCGGTGAGACAGAGAGGCTTACAGACCAGGGGTAGGGGCGGAGAGGTCTGTGAGACATAGAAAACTCACCCGCCTCTGGTCACAGACAAGAGTGAGACAGAGGCTTACAGACCCGGGGTAGGGGCGGAGAGGTCTGTGAGAGATAGAGAGACCCACCCACCCCTAGTCACAGACACGGGTGAGACAGAGAGGCTCACAGACCAGGGGTAGGGCCGGAGAGGTCTGTGAGACATCGAGAGACCCACCCACCTCTGCTCACAGACACGGGTGAGAGAGAGGCTCACAAACGGGGGTAGGGACGGAGAGGTCTGTGAGACATAGAGAGACTCTCCCACCTCTGGTCACAGACACGGGTGAGAGAGAGGCCTACAGACTGGGGGAAGGGGCGGAGGGGTCTGTGAGACATAGAGAGACTCACCCACCTCTGGTCACAGACACGAGTGAGACAGAGGCTTACAGACCGGGGTAGTGGCGGAGAGGTCTGTGAGACAGAGAGAGACTCTCCCACCTCTGGTCACAGACACGGGTGAGAGAGGGGCCTACAGACGGGGGTAGGGACTGAGAGGTCTGTGAGACAGAGAGAGACCCACCCACCTCTAGTCACAGACACAGGTGAGACAGAGAGGCTCACAGACCAGGGGTAGGGGTGGAGAGGTCTGTGAGACATAGAGAGACTCACCCACCTCTGCTCACAGACACGGGTGAGACAGAGAGGCTTACAGACTGGGGGAAGGGGCGGAGGGGTCTGTGAGACATAGAGAGACTCACCCACCTCTGGTCACAGACACGGGTGAGAGAGAGGCTTACAGACGGGGGTAGGGACGGAGAGGTCTGTGAGACATGGAGAGACTCTCCCACCTATGGTCACAGACACAGGTGGGTCAGAGAGGCTTACAGAAGGGGGTAGGGACGGAGAGGTCTGTGAGACATAGAGGTACTCACCCACCTTTGGTCACAGACACAGATGAAAGAGAGAAGCTTACAGACCGGGGAAGGGGCGGAGAGGTCTGTGAGACATAGAGAGACTCACACGCCTCTGGTCACAGACACAGGTGAGACAGAGAGGCTCACAGACCGGGGGTAGGGGCGGAGAGGTCTGTGAGACATAGAGAGACTCACCCCTCTCTGTTCACAGACACGGGTGTGACAGAGGCTTACAGACCAGGGGCAGGGGCGGAGAGGTCTGTGAGACATAGAGAGACTCCCCCACTTCTGGTCACAGACACGGGTGAGACAGAGAGGCTTACAGACCGGGGAAAGGGCCAGAGAGGTCTGTGAGACATAGAGAGACTCAACCACCTCTGGTCACAGACACGGGTGAGACAGAGAGGCTTACAGACTGGGGGAAGGGGCGAAGAGGTCTGTGAGACATAGAGAGACTCACCCACCTCTGGTCACAGACACGGGTGAGACAGAGAGGCCTACAGACGGGGGTAGGGACGGAGAGGTCTGTGAGTCATGGAGAGACTCTCCCACCTCTGGTCACAGACACGGGTTAGACTGAGAGGCTTACAGACGGGGGTAGGGGCGGAGAGGTCTGTGAGATAGAGAGAGACTCACCCACCTCAGGTCACAGACACGGGTGAGACAGAGGCTTACAGACCTGAGGTAGGGGCGAAGAGGTCTGTGAGACCTAGAGAGACCCACCCACCTTTGGTCACAGACACGGGTGAGACAGAGGCTTACAGACCTGAGGTAGGGGCGGAGAGGTCTGTGATACATAGAGAGACCCACCCACCTCTGGTCACAGACACTGGTGAGACAGAGAGGCTTACAGACTGGGGGAAGGGGCGGAGAGGTCTGTGAGACATAGAGAGACTCAACAACCTCTGGTCACAGACAAGGGTGAGAGAGAGGCTTACAGACCGGGGGTAGGCGCAGAGAGGTCTGTGAGACAGAGAGAGACTCAACCACCTCTGCTCACAGACACGGATGAGACAGAGAGGCTCACAGACCGGGGGTAGGGGCGGAGAGGTCTGTGAGGCATAGACTCACCCACCTCTGGTCACAGACACGGGTGAGAAAGAGGTTTACAGACCAGGGTAGGCGCGGAGAGGTCTGTGAGACATAGAGAGACTCACCCACCTCTAGCCACAGACATGGGTGAGACAGAGGCTTACAGACCGGGGGTAGGGGCGGCGAGGTCTGTGAGGCATAGAGAAACTTCCACCTCTGGTCATAGACACGGGTTAGACTGAGAGGCTTACAGACCGGGGGTAGGGGCGGAGAGGTCTGTGAGACATAGAGAGACTCACCCACCTCTGGTCATACACACGGGTGAGAGAGATGTTTACAGACGGAGGTAGGGACGGAGAGGTCTGTGAGACAGAGAGAGACTCACCCACCTCTGGTCCCAGACACGGGTGAGACCGAGAGGCTTACAGACCGGGGGAAGGGGCAGAGAGGTCTGTGAAACATAAAGAGATTCACCCACCTCTGGTCACAGACATGGGTGAGACAGAGGCTTACAGACCGGGGGTAGGGGCGGAGAGGTCTGTGAGATATAGAGAGACTCACCCACCTCTGGTCACAGACACGGGTGAGACAGAGAGGCTCACAGACCGGGGGTATGGGAGGGATGCACAATAACGACCAATCTAGAGAAGAGGGGTCGGCGAGGTGGGGCAGACAGACAGACGGCTGGTTACCCTTACATGCTGAACATTTCGAAAGACCCAAAAAGGGATACAATAAGTGAATTTCACCTCTTTGATGTGCTTTCTTCTTGATATCAGTTTTGTAATTCACAACAATTGTAAACTATGATATTTCAACATTGCTCAGCAATGCCTGTATGTTCTTGAAGCGAATAGTAGCTATAACGTAATTAGTGAAAAACACACACCATTGTCTGGCAGACCAGCCTTGGAAATCCTTCTGAGGGTTTCTTTGCTGTTATGATCGGTATCCTTGTTCACTGTGCAGGTGTGTGTATGTGTGTGTGGGGTGTTTGGGTGTTTGTGTGTGTATGTGTGGGAGTGTGTGTGTGTGTGCGTATGTGTATGAGAGAGAGTGTGTGTGAGAGAGAGTGTGTGTGTGTGTGAGAGAGAGAGAGGGTGTGTGTGTGTGAGTGTGTGTGTGTCTGTGTGTCTGGCTGTGTGTTGTGCACATGCTGTGAGTGTGTGACACATGTATGGTAGTAGGACTCTGCTTACAGTGGGCTTCTGAGTACTGGGACCCTTGGGGTTCACTTTGGACGACCCCTGGCTTACCATGGCACAATATGGATGGTGGTGCAGCTTCCCCAGACAGTAGACTACAGACTGCATCTTTGACTGGAGTGCGAGAGTGAGAACCTGAAGTGAAGGAGGATGGAGACAGAGCTCCTCTTAGAGGTTGGTGACAGCCGGGAGTAAAGATCTCCTGCTTCATTGTGCCTTTGTATTGGACACTCCTGCATGGAGTGAGCATCTTTGCCACCTGCTGTGAAAACCACATCCTTACACAAGGGCTCTGTCTGAGGAACACCTTTAAAGGAGAACCCGACCAAACCGATTATAATAACCCCACACAGTGGATCCAAAATCCCTGTCGAGAAGATGTGCACAAAAGTGCAATCCAATCCACCGTATTTTGTTCCTGTTCCAGGTTTATCATGGCCAATGAAAAACTTGGAAAGGAGCTCCCTGCAGAGTACTCAAAGAACTTTCTCTCTGAGGGCAAGTCTCCAGGAGATGAGGGGACATCATCAGAAAGGTGCACTTAGTCCTAGAGGTTTTGAAGGTCTGCCTAGAACGTAGAGCTCTGCCTGTTTGCTAATTAATGGATGGAGTGTGCCTGGCACTGTAGGAGAAGAAACTTTCTAGGAGGAGAAACCTAGCATGTTCCGAGCATGGGAAAGGCCAGAGAGAGCGAGCAACTACCAGGGAGCAAATGCAGGAGTGACCCTTGAGTGGAGGGATCTCCCTGTCTCCCAAAATAGTTTTGGTCAATAACCGCATCAAACCTTCTATAAAAATCAAATATCAAGTGTGTCCCACAGTCTGCTGAGACTAAAAGAGAAGTGCTCCCACTGCTGACATTGGAGTCAGTGGGCTCTGTCTTTGCTGAGAAGCGCACACTGATTGGCCAACTACCAAAAGTCATCCACAAGAGTTGTGATCAGCCAGAGGCCACAATTCCATCTGCATATGGCCAAGTTAGGCCATAGCGGACTTAGTCAAGCTCATCCCATTCCAATCTGGCCTAGAGATACTGCAACTGCTGAAGACCAGAGCTCAATCAATCAATCAATCAATCAATCAGGGTTTTGTAGAGCGTACTACTTACCTGTGAGGGTCTCAAGGTGCTGAGGGGGGGTGAGGACTGGGGGCGGGGGGGTGAGCAGCTTCGATAGGGTCAATCGAAGAGCCAGGTCTTCAGTTCCTTTCTGAATTGGTGCAGTGTCGAGATCCGTCGGAGGTGAAGTGGGAGTTCGTTATAGGTCTTGGTCATGATGTAGGAGAAGGATCCGCAACCTGCTCTGGCCCTATGGATGCGAGGGACTATGCTAGGGCGAGGTCGGTGAAGCGGAGGTTTCTGTTGGGTGCGTGGAAGGAGATTCAGTCATTGACGTATTGGGGTCCGATGTTGTGGAGGGATTTGTAGGCGTGTGTGAGCAGCTTGAAGGTTATTCTTTTTTCGGCAGGGAGCCAGTGGAGGTCGCGGAGGTGCTGGGTGATGTGGTCATGTCGTGGGATGCTGAGGACGAGTCTGGCTGCGGCGTTCTGGACGGTCTTGAGTCTGTGATGGAGTGTTTTGTTGGTTCCTGCATAGAGCATGTTTCTGTAGTCCAGTCTGCTGATGATGAGTGCATGGGGGACAGTCTTCCTGGAGTCAGGGGGATCCATTTGAAGGTCTTGTGGAGGATGCATAGGGTGTTAAAGCATGTGGAGGACATGGCGTTAATCTGGTGATTCATGGTCAGAGAGATTCGATTATGATGCTGAAGTTGCTTGCATGGTCTGTTGGAGTGAATGGGTTTCCAAGGGCAGGGGGCCACCAGGTGTTTTCCCATACGGAGGGGGTGGAGCCCAAGATAAGGACTTCTGTTTTCTCTGCGTTGAGCTTCAGGCAGCTGTTGCTCATCCAGGTTGCGACAGCTTTCATCCCTTCTTGAAAGTTTTGCCTGGTGATGTTGGGTTCCTTGGTGAGGGAGAGGATGAGCTGCCTGTCTTTGGCGTTGTAGACGATGTTGAGTCTGTGGTTTCTGATGAAGGTTGCGAGGAGACCATGTGGAAATTGAAGAGTGTGGGGCTGAGGGAGGATCCTTGAAGTACTCCACTTCTTATCTCTGTTGGTTTTGAGAGGAAGGGCGGGAGTCTTATTCTCTGTGCTCTGCCTGAGAGCAAAGATCGTATCCAGTCTATGGCTATTCCTCGGATGGCAAAACACACAAGATGATGGACGGAATGTTGCACAATGGCAAAACATTCACCCCCAGTCACAGATCTGGGTTTAATCCATCGTTATTTTGCTCATCAAGCCACCCCAGTGCAGACATGGCCATATGCAAATCAGTCTTGACCCTGTGCCTCATGGGAACAGTCCAGCCCGAACTGCAAAGCCATGTCTTTCCTGGACCAGAATCATGCATCCTAGGACCGGTTTCTTGCTATCAGCCGTCTTCAGCCAGGATAGCTTAACTCCAGTGGCAAAGTGAGCAAGGTACCCACTTCTGGGCATACCCTTCCCACATAAGAGCTCTGGGATCTTGGATTGCGCTGGTGCATTTGTTCTCTGGGGTTTGGACTGAGCAATGAGTATAAAATGTTGTTCTCTACATATGATGTGGGGAATGACTTGATGAAAAACGTCAACACCAGTACTGCAATCCAAGTGATAGGGGAACGCCGGAACAAAAGTGCACCTGTGCAACCTGTCTGATTTCACCACAGAAACCCAGTCTGCTTGCGATGTGCATGAGGCAGTAGTCTTAGATGGAGGAGTCACATGGTTCTCTTGAGTTCTCAATCCAAAGAGCTGAGCCTTGAGGTTGTAGTGTAGTTCCTATTTCCCTAATAGGCTCTGCGCATTGGAATAATATACCCTATAGTTTGGGCATAGGACTTAGGTCAGTATGCCCCTATCGAGTATATTAAATGTAATTACTTTGTGTGCCAGCTAACTCAGAGGCCACTAGAAACTCCTTGTAAACAAGAAGGGAGCAGTTTCTGGCAACCGCATAAACATGACAACTTGGTTTCCCTTTAGAATCGGAATTCTCTCGGAATCGTGGAAACAACAGATAACAGTTTCAGTCAGCTAATCATGCATGCTTAGTTTCTTGAGAGTTACACAGAAAGAATAGACGGGCGTTTCAATAAAAGGATTTTCTGAACAATCTTATTTCTCGTGTAAGAGATATGAGCTGTTACAATCGTAAGACAGTATGCGAGATATATTATGTACAGCGTAAGTAGTAGAAAGAAATAATACTGCACTAGCATTATCTTTTAGCTATGACACATATTCATATACATAAATAACAGAAGATAAAATGTGAGTACTCATAAGATGCTTCTCTAACTAGTTCTACCCCGGTGTACCTAACCTAAGTGTAGTACAAGATAAGAAGTAGGTGCTGTATTCTATAGCATGGTAAGCTATAGTTTGGTATGCTATAGTTTGGTATGCTATAGTATGGTATGCTACAGTATGGTATGCTATAGTATGGTATGCTATAGTATAGTATGCTATAGTATGGTATGCTATAGTTTGGTATGCTATAGTTTGGTATGCTATAGTTTGGTAAGCTATAGTTTGGTATGCTATAGTTTGGTATGCTATAGTTTGGTATGCTATAGTTTGGTATGCTATAGTTTGGTATGCTATAGTTTGGTATGCTATAGTATGGTATGCTATAGTATGGCATGCGAAGAGTCCCTCTAGGTTTTAGTCAGCTCCATACATGGAGAATGAGAGAGGTGGGAATCTCTTTCCGGGTCTCGAACTCTAACGCCCCGCGAAGGGAGTCAGAACACTGGACGCCGGATTCTCTGCGAGCAGGGATGACAGCGCCTCTCGTCAGTGCGTCAAGCGAGGACACGGGCTCTTCTAAAGTCGAGGTTTCCTCCAACTTGTTTGGGCAAGGGAAGGAATATTTATACCTGGTAGGTGCCTTGGAATGTTAGCATTGACGTAAAGTCGTGCAGAGGAAGACGTCAGGAATGAACCCGTAAGTAATAGCGGTTCATGCATAATAAATGAGTTCTTGGAGAAATCAATAATCCTGAGCTAGGAGAACTCCCAAGAGCTTACGGGTCTGCTTTCTAAGAACTCGTTGGGGTGCCTATGTGTTGGTTGGTTGTGTCGCTGTGCAAGTTCTCTAATTGTGCATTAGGTTTGTTCAGGTTTGATGTTGGCTGTGTGAACAGAGCGCCTCTCTGCATTTCTTTTTCTATTCAGTGGCTATAGGGTTGCTGATAGACCTCATTAACATCAGGTTGCACTTCTTTTGATCTTGAGAAGTGGTCCAGGAAGTACAGTTGAGGTTTTAGAGTTTTATATGTTGGCATCGCCACCCACGCATAGTTTTTGTTCATCAAAGTTGCTTTGTCTATTATAAGTTATTGCAGCCTTATGGCTTTGTAAGTAGTTTGTTTGAACTCGGAGTAGGCCCATACTGTGTGCTGAGCCTCTTCTAACTTTAGAGAGGAAAGTGATTGCAGTAGAACGAAGTGAGCTGAGTTCCTTTGTGTAGATTGTTGTTTGATCTCCAGTCAACAATGATGGGCGAGGGAGTTTTCCTCTTCTTCCCTCGTTCTCCAGTAAAATTTTAACAGGGCGCCTTGTCTTGCCTGAATCTGGATTTTTAATTCGAACTCCAGTCTGATGTGAGCTTGTTATGTGCATCGTGGGACCAAAAATAATTTCTTGAAAAAGCTAGATTGAGTGCTGTTCAAACCTGATGCATCATGAGTTTTAAACAGTTCCGATCCGTATGAGATTGAGGGCAAGAATGTAGCTGCTACGACCTTCAGCAAATGATTTCTTGAACAGTCTTTGAGTTTTTTGTAAGATTTTGAATGCAAATAGCAGCTGGTTTGCTTTTACTTTCCTTGATACTAAATATTGCTTATAGTTAAGGTGCTGATCAAGTAATATCCCCAGACGTCTTTGGATGTCACTAAATTTGAGGCCTTCCTGTGCTTGCTCCGGATACCTTTGTAATGAAACAAAAAATTTATACCAGGACTCCTAGGACTCTGGATATCTCACAGAGATATAGAGCTACCAAATGTTCTAAGTTAGAAAGGAAAATTAATAAAGCAACCAAAGACACAAAGGTATGATCTGATCTTTAGTCTGCGGTTTCTTCTTGTGATATGTGTAAATTCTGACTCATAATACCTAGAAGTTTGGGTAGAGCTCACCATCAAATCTCCAACTCCTATTGACGAAAATCTTTTATGCACTCATTTTTGTGCTCTGTACTCATCTTCTTCTTCCGTTATATCGGATTTGGGAATTGAAAAAATTGGAGGTGGTAAAAGTAAACACATATTTACGTGCAAACATCTCAAATAATGTTTCTTGGGTCCCATATAATACCTCTCAGGCTGCAAAGTCTACGAGAATTAGCCTTTTACGTGTTTTTATTGTACAAAGAAGGAGGGACATCTTTTTTACTGTTAAAGGTGAATATTGCTAGCATGGTTTCTGTTGCTTTATATTGAATAGAAGCAAGGGCGCTTTCTTCGTTTATCTCCAATATTGAATCTGTTTCATGGAAGAGCTACCTTGGTGTAAGCTCTCCAGCTCTGTTGACATGATCTGTCTTGAGCTGGGCTTGATGGGTATTGCCTTCCGTGCCTACTGCCATATAATTTCATATTTTCAATAATTATTCAGAAGTCCTAAAAATGCATTGAAAAATGTAACTTGGTGGGAACTTATATGGGATAATAAAAAGATGTAAACTTTTGGGTCTGTTTACTCCTATTGTATACCACAGTTTGCCTTAAATTATGATGGGGTGTTATTGTGTCTACATATTAGTGCCTTAAAGTGTCACTTAAAAAAGCATGCTGGAAATGAAAGTTTCCAGCTTGATTTGGAACATTGTCCAGAAATAAGAAGATGACAGCTGGGCTGTATGTTTGCACGAAGTGGTGAGATGCAATTGTATTTAAAGTCCATCATTTGTCCCCTTGCGCGTGGATGTTTTATGATATTCAGGTAACCACATGCTGTGGGGTGATAATGTGTGGATCTAGAGGGATGGGGTCTCCCCACATTCATGCTATCAATATTGTGGAGTTGTTGCACATCATTTGAATAATGTGCTTTTTATTCTGTCCTGATCTTTTTTATCTGCAGAATTTTTTTTTATCCTATGATATTAAGGTATTCAGTAGTAACACAGAAACAAGCACTTAACTTTTTTTAAACCCTTCCTCTTTGAATATTTGTTATCATTTAATTCGGTTTTTGGGTGCTTTCTTAATATAAATTGACCTATTTGTATTCACTACAATGTATTTTGTATGCTGTAATCAAGTTTTGTATTGTTTTAATTACATGTATTTTCAATTCACTGTATTTATTTATGATTGATTGTCGTGATATTTAAGTTTAATATGTGGATGCACTTTAGAGTCAATCATTTTTATTATGCGGAAAGACATATGGTACACAGCCCAGCTGCCTACATCAACTTGCCGCAGGGCGGAAACACAGCGCATCAACACAGCGTCTGGACCTACATCCCGGAGAACGGCCCCGTGAAATGCTATGAACCGAAGTGACCGCCCCGCCTGTGCTGAGGCCACCGCCTTTTCAGGAAATGAACTAATGAGAACGTAAACACCCTCTCCCACCTCCCACCCTCCCCCCCAGACACACCCACACACACACACCCGCCACCCTCCCTATCCCACCCGCACTCCGCATCAGCTTTAGCTATACAAGTACTACAAAATCCAGCAATGCACCAAGGGAGGGTTCAACCCCCCGGGTTAGCCCTGTCCGACTCTAAGGGAATGAGTTGTAGGATCTGAAGGTATTTCGGGCAAGTTACTTCTCGTAGGTCCTTGGACAGGAGTGCAAGAACGGGCCCCACAATTTAGCATACTCCGAGCCTTTCCCATCCATACCCATCAAGAGCCTTTCCATTGCTAATATGTGCCAGAGCCGTTGGAACCAATCTCGGGGATCCGGTACCGCCGGGGAACCCCAATTCGCCAGCAGGACCTGCCTCGCGGCCAATAGCGCCAGCGCGATCTGCCTACCCTTCAGCGAGCGCAGAGGGAAGAACTTAGAATGGGGAAGCCCCAGCGGAGTATGCTCTGGAAGCCGGGGAAATGTAATCTGAAATGCCTCATCCAGCTCATCTAAGATCGTGGACCAGTACCTCCCTAACTTTGGGCAGTGCCATAACAAGTGTGCCAATGTCCCTGTTAACCCACACCCCCTCCAGCAGAGACCTGACTTAGTGACATCCCAAGCTCTGACGCGCGCCGGAGTGTAGTACCAGTAGGCCGCTACCTTATATGCTGATTCAGCACCCGCGGTATTGGAGGCCGTGTGCTGCGTGCGGTAAAACATGCTCCCATTCTTTTTTCGATAGTGGGCGTCCCAGCTCTGTCTCCCAGCGGACCTACGCAGGGCTGCATTGTCTCTTGGGATGGCTCAGAATCATAGCATACAACTCCGAGATGAGCCTCCGGTCATCTTTCTTACAGACCAACAATATTTTTAAAGTTCGTCAGTGGCCGAGACATGTCAGCTACATTAGTGGGTTGGGTAACCCAATGCGCCACTTGCGAGAAAGAAAAAGCGTCCACCAGCGGCAACTGGAAGAACTCCGTTCGCAGCCGGGGAAACGGAACCAATCCATCCAAGTCAAAAAGGGAACCCACCCTCTTACAGCCCTCCTCTCACCAGCGATGGAAGACTGAGGACGCGCGGCCCGGCGGGAAGTCCGGATTGTCAACAACAGGAGTCATCGGAGAGGGAAACGTGGTCCACCCCTTTAGTTGCACCAGCTGGTCCCATGCCCTAAGAGTCGGTGCCGTCACCGGGGAAGAGTAGAGGCCCCAGGCTCTATGCTTGCGGGTCAGCCACAGCTCCTGCCAGATATTGCAACCCGCCACCGCCTGGTCCATAAAGTTCCAGTATTTACTGGACATGGGCCTGTTCCATTCAACTATGTATTGCAGGGTGGACGCTTGAAGGTAGGCTGACAGTAGGGGAAAACCCAGTCACCCAGCCGCCCTCGGAGCAAGCGCCACGGACAATGCCAATCGCGGCCGCTTGTTGTCCCACAGGAATCTATTAAGGAGCCCCTGCAGTTTCCACAGGATGCCCTGCGGCGGGGTCAGCAGCAGCATTTGAAACAAGTACAATATGCGGGGGAGAACAGTCATTTTCAGAGCTGCCAGCCTCCCATACCAGGCCAGCTTCAGCCGGGACCGGTCCGAGAGAGCCTTGGTGACCTGCTCAACCAGCATCTTACAGTTCAGGGAAACTGTTTTAGGGATCGAAGGTGCCAGGCGGACACCCAGATACTGAATATCAGATGGCGCCCACTGGAATTCAAAGTCCTACTTCAGATCCAGGACGTCCTCCTCAGGTACAGACAGATTGAGGATATGCGATTTGGTGAAGTTGACCTCGAAACCTGCCACTTTCTGGAACTCTGCTAGCTTTTTCGAGAGGTTCCGCAAGGAGGAGTGAGGATGTGTAAGAGAGAGGATGAAATTGTCCGCATACAGATTAATCTTGTGCGTATCCGCCCAAACTTAATCCCGGTGATGTCCATATTGGCCCGCGCACGCTGAGCAAAGGGCTCCATATAGAGCGCAAAGAGTAACAGAGACAGCCCTGCCGCTTTCCTCTCGCAATAGGGAAAAAAACAGACCTGCAACCATTGACCCGCACCGCCACCTTGGGAGCTGCGTAAAGACACCGGACCCATTGTATGTCATTATCCCCCAACCCGAACGCTTTTAACACGGCAAATAAGTAGTCCCAGTCCACGCGGTCAAAGGCTTTCTCCGCGTCTATGGAGAGCAGGAAAGCCTGTGTCCGTGAGCGATGGACTAAGTCCATGAGGTGGAGCAATCTTTTAGTATTGTCGCCTCCCTGCCGTGTAGGAATGAATCCCGCTTGATCGGGCTAAATGAGGCCGTCCATCAAGGGGCCAAGCCGGGCTGCTAGCACCCCTGAGAACAGCTTGGCATCAATATTGTAAATGTGTGGGACTTGTAAAGCGCACTGCTGCCCGTAAGCGTCCTGGCGCTGAAGTCCGCTGGGGAACCCGTCCTGGCTTTCCCTGTGAGATGGTCCCTTCTGGGTATCTCCTTGGTGAAACCAGGCATCCCCGGCGTCTGTGGCAGGCCGTTGTAGAGATGAGGCAAGCTTAATGCCCAGAGTTGCCTGGTGTTATTCCTGGTTAGAGTAGGCACCGAGGCGAGAATTATCGAGTCCGCTGACCCTGGTCCACGACCCTGCCCCGTCGGGAATTAAACCCTGTTCCCCGGCCATTCTCTGCTTCTGGGTCTGCCGCCTCTAACCAGTGAGCTACACCACTCCATATTGAGCAGACAGATCGGCCTATACGATCCGCACTCCTCTGGATCCTTCCCAGGTTTGAGAATCACAGTGATGGCCGCCTCCGCCATAGACGGCACTACGACTCCCGTGTCCAGAAAAGAGTTAAAAAGGCGGGTCAGCAGCGGAGCTAGCTCCCTGCAGAAAGTTTTATTGAAAATTGCAGAAAAGCCATCAGGCCCCGGTGATTTTGCCACCTTCAGTCTTGGTATGGCCGAGATGACCTCCTCGATGCGTTTGGCATATATAGTGCCTCCGAGGAGCCCCGCAGGAGGGCCGTAACATTACACGACTCCAAATAGTCAGCTATTCCGGTGGATGTCCGTGTTATGCTCTTTCGCACACCGGTCCCGTACTGCGTGGATAGTGGTCAGCTGGGCACGCGCCCGCAGCCTATATGCCAACATCCGCCCTGCCTTATCCCCGCAGAGATAGAACTTGTGCCGCAGACGCAGTAAGGCATGCATAGCTCTATCCGTGTCTAAATGCTTCAGCATGCGCCTCTTCGTCTCCAGTTCACGCCAAATGCTCTGCGCCCCAGTTCTCTTATGGATCGCCTCTAGGCCACCAATCTCCCCCTCCAACTCCGCCCTTTTCTCCTTGCGTAAGCGGGAGTACGTCGCTGCAAGCGCTATAAATTCGCCCCACGCCACTAATTTCAGGGCCTCCCAGACTGACATCAGGGGTGTGCCTTCCACCTCGCTCTCGAACAGGTAATGAACTATTGTCTCCCGAATCTTCGACACCACCGACTCAGAGTGGAGTAGGGAGTCGCGAAGACGCCATCCCGCCTACGGCGGCCTAGCACCGCTAGAAGTGAAAAGTACTGACACAAGCGCGTCATCCGACAAGGAACGCGACGTAATGTCCGCGGCTGACAAGGCAAAAGGGAGCTCGTGGCCAAGAAGTGATCTAAGCGCGCATATGTCTTATGGGCTGCCGAGTAGTAGGTGTAATCGTGCTGCTGGGGATGCTGAACGCGCCACACATCAATTAACCCTCCCTCCAACAACCATCGTTTCCCTCCTTGTGATAGTGCCCCTGTCTGGTACACCCGCTGCCCCGACCTGTCCATCTCCGCCTCAATCATAATGTTCACATCACCACCCACCAGGATCTGGGCATCTGGGGAAGCTAAGACCTGCGACAGTGCTGACTGCAAGAAGGACTCTTGGTCAGTGTTCGGCGCATAGATGGACCCCGCAGTGAACTGCGTGTCCCCCCACTGCACTCTCACAGCCAAAAACCTTCCTTTAATATATACAACGTGGGAGATAAGTTTGCACTGCGCATGCACGTTAAAGAAGATCGCCACCCTGTTCTTCTTAGTAGGCCCCGAGGACCAAAGCTGTAGCGGAAAGCGCCTATCTGCCATCTATGGAGAGGAGATGGGTCTCCTGTAGCAGGCACACAGCACCCTCCGAACTCTCTAGCAAGGATAAAATGGCTGCCCGCTTGATCAGGCTATTAAGGCTCGGACGTTCAGACTCACTATCTTCAGCTCCCTACTCTGCATATCTATAAGCGAGTTAGACCTGCTGTACACCTCTCATTGCTGCAACTCCTAAGGGACCACCCTGTCCCAACCACCCCCGTACCCCTGCCCCTTCCTCCCCCCCAGCTGATGCGAAGCCCCCCAAGCACCCCCACACCCCCAACTCCCATCCCCACCCCCATCCCCCATCCCCACCCCCATCCCCCACACACACAAGCCCCAACAAGCAGAAAATTAACAGTTAGACAAAAGAGAAGCAAACAACAGTTTGTCAGACAGGCCCTAAGAGCTGGGGAGCATGGCAACAACCGTCCACATAACCAGTTCCTGATACATGACTTTTCACCCTTCAAGGACATAAGGAAGTCGACAGCTAGCCATTAGCAGGCGGCCTCCTCCAGCGCCAGCCACTAGCCCATTCAGCGCCATGCGTAGGTCCCTCTCTTTAGGTGCCCACAGCCGCATCTGTCACCAGGGCCACAGAAGCGACCGCTGCTCCTTTCTCCAGCCGGCTTGTTGACAAGTCAGGTCTTGCGGCAGGTGCTGGTTTGCCCACCCGTTGCCATTCCGTCGATTGCCTGCGCCTTCTGGTGGGGGACGTGGCTGCTCCTGGTGAGGGAGTGGTTTGCTTTAGGCCCAAGAGATCAAGGGCCGACATCAGGGAGCGAACCTGGATCAGCGTTCCATTATGCTTGAAGATTAGCCTAAACGGGTGCCCCCATGAATAGGGGATACCTTGCTCCCTTGGATAGTTAGTGACAGGCTTGAACTCCCTTCTTTTGACCAACGTGGATGCCGCAAGATCCTGAAAGAGCATCGGGTGATGCTCACGAAATTGGTGGGGATTGAGGTCTCGTGCTTTCCGTAGAATCCGCTCCTTGATCTGAAAGTCGTGTACGCACACCAAGATGTCAGGAGGGGGAGCTTTGGGCCCCCTTGGAAGGCCCATCCAATGTACTCTGTCCAGTTTGATATCCTGAAGGCCCTCCTCATCCAGAATCTGACGGAAAAGCACTCCCACATATTCACGGAGGTCTGTCTCCTTACCTTTCCAAGGAACTGCCCAAATCCGGATGTTGTTTCGGTGAGATCTGTTCTTCAAGTCCTCAGCTTGCGCTTGGAGGTCCAAATTCTGCTCAGTCAGCCAGATCACATCCTGCTGGAGGCGATGCACGTCGTCCGCCATCCCCAAGTCATGCTACTCAAGCGTCGCCACCCTCTCCCCTACTGCATCCACATCACGCCGCACCTCCCGTAGGTCAGAGGCCAACTGAGAACGCAGCTCCAAGATGTCTTCTTTGATGGCCGAAAACAGCTCCACCATGAAGGCCTTGGTGGCTGGCGTGTCATCATCCTCGGGCCGCGGAGACCTATCAGCAGCTGGCTGGGAGGGTTGACCTGTTAACTTCAGTGACGTGTCTTTCGGGGGTTTATCCTTTCTATTCCTGGCTGCCGCCATCTTGTCCCGACCGGGGCCGATGCTTAAACAGGCAGGCCGGCGCTGTCACCGAGCCCGAGCCCGGTAGGTTACACTGCCCGCTTTCTCACCATACTGCTCGGCACAAGCGGACTGCGTAGAAGAAGTATTATATTCTTAAAGGCCGAGATGTGGCTTATGTACGAGAGATCCGGCGTCAACTGCGAGCCCCTCAATCCAGGCCAGGCTGTCCAGCAGCCATAGGGCAAGAGCACAGGGACGGGCTCCCTGACAGGACCAGCCAAGCCGGGCCCAACAGTCAAGGTCAGAGTCTTCTGCGTTGCGGGGCCTGGTAATCACCGCTCCCGCTAGGGCCCTTCCAAAGCTGGTAACGCGGATAGGCGGCCGCCCGCAACCCGGTCCTCCCGCCTAAATGCGGGCCGAATGAGCGCAGAGCAACAACTATTAGCGGGGGGAGAAAGGAAACCCGCCCCCAGATCAGCTCCGCTCACTGCCCTGACGTCTGCCTCCACCCGGCCCTGGGACAAAGTCGCGCAGCTCATCAAGGCCCCGAAGGCTCCCACTCCTGCTGCCATGCCTCACCGTCTGCCATATCGTGGACCGAAACACTGTGTCTCCCCGGGGACCGCCCCCACTCTCCTCACCTCTATTGACGCTGTCTGCTTCGCGGCACCGCGTGGGAGCCCTCACCTGAGATGCAGGGATCTCTACCACAGCAGCCGCACCGGGCCGTCAGATCGCCGCCCTCACCGCCCCCGGTCCAAGCTCTGCCACTTCGCCTGTCGTCGCCGCCCCCGTCTCAGGCCCTGCCACAGCGCTGAAATCTCTCCCGGGCCGGACTGCACCTGGGGCTGGGCAGCCCCAACTCCGCCGTCCGTCTCCACTCCCGATTTTCAGGGAAAGGCCCGCTGTTCTCTGGCCTGCCTCGTGGTCCACCCAGCTCCGAGTCAGGAAGGCCGTGCCGGGCTGCAGCGCTCTAGAGCCCCTTCGTACACAAAGGAGCCACCCAGCTACTCCGGTTCAGGCAGGGAGCACCCCCGCTTGCCCCTACTTGCTTGGAGGGGCACTTTCAGGGAAGATTTACAAAGCTAAAGTTAGGCAGGCGCCGGAGGGACCGTAAAGCACGTCCTACTCCGCCGCCATCTTGGCCACGCCCCCTGTGGATGCACTTTAAAGATGAAATAAAGAAAGAAATTAAAATGTAAAAAAAACTTTGGATGTGGATAGCCACGTCATGTTGTAGGTGTGCATACCTCAAAAAGATTTTTTTGATATTTACAGAGTTTGTATCAGTAACTAAAAAGAAATAAAAAAGCCCAGGCGTTTGAGGGGGCGGGTGCAGAAGCAAACAGGGGACCCAATGCAGAAGTGAAATTGGGGACGAGGGCAGGGGAAAGCAACCTGGGGGACGGAAACAACATGGAAGGGGCAGAGAAGCACATGACGAGACCAGGGAACATTGAGGGGAGCACTGAAGCACACGGAAAGACAGAGCAACACAGACACTGAGGAAGCACAGAAGCTCATAGAACGATGAACTGACATGGAGACAGGGGAAGCAACAAGGGGGCAGAAACAACATGGGAGGGGCAGAGAAAAACATGGCAAGACAAAGGGCCCGATTCACTGAACTAACTTAAGACAAAATCCTAAACTTACTACTTTTGGTATTCACAGAAGGCATTTAGTAGTAGTAAAGTTAGGATTTTGTCTTAAGTCTGTCCTAAGTCTGTCTTAAGTCTGTCCTAAGTCTGTCTTAAGCCTCTCTTAAGTCTCTCTTAAGTCTGTCTTAAGTCTGTCTTAAGTCTGTCTTACGTCTGTCTTACGTCTGTCTTACGACAGTATTACGTCTGTCTTAAGTCTGTCTTTGTCTGTCTTAAGTCAAACTTAAGACAAAATCCGAACTTTACAACTACTACTAAATACCTTCTGTGAATACCAAAAGTAGTAGGGCAGACTTAAGACAGCTGCCCTCCTGTGTGAGTCAGACTGATTGGACTTGAATCTGAATCCAGGACTCCCAGAGTGACTCCAAGAACTAGTCTGCTGGCATCCTGTTCAGAGCCACAGGGACATAACAGGCTTCTAACCACCTGAACCAGCACCCAAATCCAGCTGGAGCCAGCCCCTGAGGTGCCAGTTGTGCCCTACAGGCCCTGGACCCTTGGGGTGGCCTCAGTGAACGTGAATTGATGTTCTTGGGCTCTTCCGGACTATGAGCTGGCCGGTTAGTGCCAAAACCTTGTCACTCGCACAGCTCGCCAACACGACCTTGTTGCACTGAATGAATTGTAAATTTCATGAATGCAAAACTGTAGAATACAAGTGCATTAAAAACTGCTTCCGTATGGAAGGTATGACGTATTTTTAGTTGCTCTCGCATGTTCAGGTACACAGTTTACTCACCCACAACCTTTGATTTAGACACTTCTTTATTCCTTTTTTTCTTATCGTAAGACACGAGCACACAATATATCTCGCATTATTCACTCACTTTCCCACAAACCACCAGGTTCCTGTTACTGCGCATGACTCTTTCTTTGGAATTCAGTTCGTTAAATTTGTCACAGTTCTTTATAAACAAGTGCGTATTCACTGGGTTATAAGGGATCATAAAGTGTTGTACTTATCAGAGATGTTATACAAAAATATCTGAAGGTTTCAAAGTTGTGTTCATTCTTCCTTAACAGTATGAAAATGCCCCCGATGAAGGGCATACTGCCCGAAATGCATTGGGCCTTGTAAATAAGAAAAACAAGAATGATGACAAAGCATAAACAGATGTGAAAACAACATCAAAAGTGTTGGAACAAATTTTGAGGGATATTTTAATAAAACTTTATTTAAAATAAAAACAAGTTTTCAAAGAAATTGTTTTCCGAGTGCATTTGAGGACGTCATTCCCGGTCGGAATAACGCAACAGTTTTCTATTTTCAACTCCCACCACTCAGAAGGGAGTACTCAAATAGCACCAACATACGCATAAAGAATTGGAATGTTTTTTGTATTTACCCTGGAGTGCGATTGTTCTTAGCACTTTCAACTCCTTTGTCAGGTTGTCAGCGACATGCATTGGGGTATCCTATAGTCTGGAGTGGAGTTATATTAACGTAGCCTTGCAGTTCAAGTTACGCCACCACCGTGGCTGCCATTAGCTGCTTGCACTTTTGAGGGCTTACCTCTTGCAACCGTATTTGATCTGTGCCATGCCTTATGCCACTCTCAGCCATCATGTGTTGCGGGCGGTTGTCCACTTTTACCCCTTTTGCCCTCTCCAGCCAATCACATGTCTCTGATGGTTATGTAAAGAAGACAGTTTTCTCTGAATCCAGCATCCGGAGTTTAGCTGGGAACACAAGGGAGTATTTTATGCCAAGGTGGGAAAGGTTTTCACTTATTGTCCATGGAAGGACTTGCAGTGTTTCTGAACCTCCTTCGTGAAATCCAGGAATATATGCACAGTACCATTGTCCACCTGCCGAGGGCCTCTACTTCTCAAGACTTGTATGATGTGGTCCCTGTCATGGTAGTTCAACTACCCCAGGCAAGGGTTGTCTGGTAGGGACTCTATTTGCCTGCTCCACCAAGGAAAAAATGCAACTTCTCCCCCGTTCCCCTCGCCCCCCAAACACATGTTCGCTAACATGTTTTCAAGGTACAGCTTCATGCTGGGTCCTTACACTCCCTACGAGAGGCACATGAGGCCCCCGAAGCGGCCTCCGCATCATCCACTGTCATGGTGATGGCCTTTGCCTTTATACTGTGTTAAGTTAGCATGAGCTTGTTAGAAGTTTAAAGCCATTTGCTCCTTTCTGTTGCTTTTGCACACGGCACATGATATTATAGATGTTTAGAGTTTAGCAGAATATTTTACTTCACACGAGAATAATTTGTTTTTCCTATAGTATCAGCCTTGCTTGGTAAGCTATGTCTGAACAGTGAGTGCCGAGGCCCTCAAGGTTACTTCAACACAGTAGTTGTTATTCGGTCTGATCAGCGCACGTCCTACACATAACACATATGCAGCTGTGGGCACCTCTGAGTTTTGAGCGCGTTAAATATTGCACTGCGCAGAGCATGCACACACAGTTTGACGAACCTTCGCATGCAGAGAGCTGGTGTAGAATATGATGTGATCTCATTCTACTAGAACCTGAGTTAGGGGGCCGCCCTTGTAATCCCAAGAGACCTTCTGTAGATATAATATAATATACCAGCAAGGGAAGGTAAGAATTAGGTGCCTTTAGCCTTCTTCCCTTTAGCATTTTAATATGCTTTCTCCCTTTGTATTTTATGGAATTGTAACTATGCTGATAACCTTGTTTCTTATAATATGTTTGCTTGTATTAGCTAAGATACTGTATCTGAGAACACAGCATTAGAAATAAATATTTCAAACTTGCACATGTCCTCATTCACTCCTTGTTTTGGACTGATCATGAGTAGAACGAAAGAGTGTTTATGTGTTCCACGTTTCCTGAGGTGTATTAAGCTCATGTTGTGGGTTGTCTAATTATTGGGGATTTGTAAGAACCAATAAGACACTGATTGCTAGTCTGGTAGGGGACTTTGGGTACTAAGGTGAGTTTTTGGCACACCCCAACTCACCAAGGTTTCAAGTATTTGCGCACAGTTCTGCGTAGAAGCAGGAACCCTGCGACAGGATGGAACGGGAGACTGTGTTGAATGCTGCAGCCAGAACCAATAATACTAACATAACCGAGGTTCCTGCATCTAAAGAGAGTAGGATATTATCCGTGGCTGCCAACAGTGCCCAGTCTCAGTTCTGTGTATTGCTCCAATACCAGATTGGGAGGGATCCTGTGTTTTTCTAGAAAGGATGTTAGTTCTTTGTTAACATCCATGACTTCATGACTTTTTACAGTTTCGGCGAGCAGAGTAGTGCCGAGATGCTTCTGTAGTTCGCAAGAACTTTGTGATTGGCGAAGAGCTTTTTAAGGAGTGGCGATACCTGTGCACACAACCAACCAGTTGGTACTTTAGCAGAAGTTAGGGAAGAATTGAACAGCGTTTTTACAGATGGGACCGGTCAGTTGGCTCGGCCGGTCACTATCCTAGGTGGACAGGGACCCAAGGGATCTGGCAGGCGTTAGCAACTTCCTCAGATCAAGGTTCAAAGACCACCAGTACTGCCTTGGCCTCTGAATGAGGTTGGCTCGGTCGGTCACTATCCTAGGTGGACAGGGGCCCAAGGGATCTGGCAGGCGTTAGCAAATTCTGCACCTGCTCCTTGGGTCAAGGTTCAAAGTCCTCCATTCCTGCCTTGGCCTCTGGATGAGGTTGGCTCGGCTGGTCACTGTCCTAGGTGGACAGGGGCCCAAGGGATCTGGCAGGCGTTAGCAACTTCTGCACCTGCTCCTTGGGTCAAGGTTCAAAGACCTCCAGTACTGCCTTGGCCTCTGGATGAGGTTGGCTCGGCCGGTCACTATCCTAGGTGGACAGGGACCTAAGGGATCTGGCAGGCGTTAGCAACTTCTGCACCTGCTCCTTGGGTCAAGGTTCAAAGACCTCCAGTACTGCCTTGGCCTCTGGATGAGGTTGGCTCGGCCGGTCACTATCCTAGGTGGACAGGGACCCAAGGGATCTGGCAGGCATTAGCAACTTCCTCAAATCAAGGTTTAAAGACCTCCATTCCTGCCTTGACCTCTGGATGAGGTTGACTCGGCCGGTCACTATCCTAGGTGGACAGGGGCCCAAGGGATCTGGCAGGCGTTAGCAACTTCTGCACCTGCTCCTTGGGTCAAGGTTCAAAGACCTCCATTCCTGCCTTGGCCTCTGGATGAGGTTGACTCGGCCGGTCACTATCCTAGGTGGACAGGGACCTAAGGGATCTGGCAGGCGTTAGCAACTTCTGCACCTGCTCCTTGGGTCAAGGTTCAAAGACCTCCATTCCTGCCTTGGCCTCTGGATGAGGTTGACTCGGCCGGTCACTATCCTAGGTGGACAGGGGCCCAAGGGATCTGGGAGGCGTTAGCAACTTCTGCACCTGCTCCTTGGGTCAAGGTTCAAAGACCTCCAGTACTGCCTTGGCCTCTGGATGAGGTTGGCTCGGCCGGTCACTATCCTAGGTGGACAGGGACCCAAGGGATCTGGCAGGCGTTAGCAACTTCCTCAAATCAAGGTTCAAAGACCTCCATTCCTGCCTTGGCCTCTGGATGTGGTTGGCTCGGCTGGTCACTATCCTAGGTGGACAGGGACCCAAGGGATCTGGCAGGCGTTAGCAACTTCTGCACCTGCTCCTTGGGTCAAGGTTCAAAGACCTCCAGTACTGCCTTGACCTCTGGATGAGGTTGACTCGGCTCCAGTACTATATCCAATTGTTCTAAACTGGTGGGAAAACTCTTGTAGATGTCGTTCAATTTATCTTTTAAAAAAACTGGGGGCATATTACCAAGCAATAGCGATAATTATCGCTATTGCTTGGTTAGAGACAACATTTTACCGCTGAGCGGCGGCGATTTTTATCGCAGATAAACCTTGGTATTACCAAGGTTTATCGCAAATGCGATAAAAAACGGCCGCAATGCATGAATATCGCTGAAAAGTCCGCGATATTCATGCATTACCGAGCTAATGCTCTTAGCCATGTTATCCACCTCCCATTGGATAACATGGCTAAGAACTGCTCAATAGAAATGAAGAGCGTGAGGAGCACTCCGTTATTTTATCAAATTATTCTGTTTATCCACTGGTGCTACGATTAATCAGGGTAGTCAATCCTGTGACATCTGAATAGTTATGATGGGTTTTTGGACCCACCTAATCGTGCACTGTTCACGTGGTGCTCCGTGAACAGTATTGACTACCCTGATTAATCGTAGCACCAGTGGATAAACAGAATAATTTGATAAAATAACGGAGCGCTCCTCACGCTCTTCATTTCTACATATTCATTACCCAGTCACCTAGTGAGGAGGCACCCATCAACTCAAGATGCAGTTCGATACAATAACAGGAATGACGGACAACAGAGCTAACACATTGGCTTATACTAATGATCAAGCAGACCAAATCTATTCTCTGATCAAAGAAGTAAAAAACATGGATGTTCATGGGGGATCAATAAGTCAACAATTGAAACAATTAGAGTATCTGACACGTCGCCAATTAAACCAAAGGATGCATGCCTCTACTCTTATTCAATATCACCGAGCAAAGCGTATTCCAAGAGGCTTGCGTTTATCAATAAAACCTATGTTATTTCGTTTCAACCTTAACTCAAAATTCATGGACAAATGGTTTAGCATTTTAAACAAATGCTCCTTGGACCTCATACTGCTGATAATTGAAGAACTAGCCAAAACTATAAGGGAACTGGAGGAAGAAATTTATGTACTTAAAACAGAACTTGAAACCAGGTTGGAGACAGATACTTGGAAAATGAACTTGGACGAGAAACATTCCATCTCGCAATTGAGATTCTTCATCATTCTTCATCATTGAAAAAGTACCAATAAAGGAAGGGATTGACAATCATCAGAGACTGATGCAACGAGAATTATTCTGGATTAAACACCTAAAAACTTTAGCTCCCGCGGGGCTTAATGATAAATATGACCTTACATGTTATCTGTAAATAATTTTGAGCTTTCACATAATGTCATCCACTCAAGGTGAAATAAACGTCCATAAAACCCTTGAAATAACATCACCTTAAACAGGGGGATACCGGTTAAGAATATTAGCTAGAAAACAAACGCCATATAACACAGGATTAGAGGGACATTGCTATGGGCTATATAAGTATTGCATTACCTTATGATTCATTAATGACAACGTTAAACGACAAATGTTTATCATGTTTTGTACTATTGATGGAATAATTGATTATTTTCATGTACAGTATTGATATAAATGACTGCTCAATGTTCGACTTATATGTGAGCACACCAACGGACCCATAGGGACACTGCACACCTCATCTACTTACACAACATTAGCAGCTCTTCGAGTCCACTTAGCAAAATAGAGTATGCTTTACATTCTATAATTAGGATCTGCCCTTCTAATAGTTTTCCTCATATTAGGACATTTAGTTAGAGTATAACATTATTCCACAATAGAGATTCTATGCGAGTAGCGGGACATTTTTAACGAAGGACCCTGTCTACATTAAAATTTATTTCGGTCTTTAATTGAGTCAGTACTCATACATAGGAAGTTTTCGAGTTGAGCGATAAGCAACATGTAGTAAACATTATTCCGTTAATAGTGAGAGTGATATGATGTAGTAAACAAAATCCTGTGAACTACATAGGATGCAACTGTAGCCACACCAATATGGCGGTCACATCTGAAAGCATATCGGCTTAAGACATAGCATTTAGTCCGTCGTCTATGTTTTCAACTCCGCGTTTTGGCGGAGTACGCAGAATTTTAATGGCGATCAGCCGGCACTCGGGGAAACTCGGCGACCGAAAGGGAGCGGTATTCTAGACACGGAGAGAAGCTTTGGCACACCAGGTATGCAACATGTAGTATAAGAAAGTAATCCAAAGCCTCTGACAAGCGCCCCAAAATAATATAGTAAAAAAACTTTTTTCTCACCATGCAGATTAATATCATTGGTGAAGACAAGGTAAGGGCATTTAAACTAAACGTTTGAGTAACATAGTGTTCGAGTGGCATAATTTCGGTCCTGATAGGTTTCAATCTTTTTATTTCAGAGAGTTCCAAACACGCTAATCAGGTACGTTCTAGTAGATTACTCAGCTTCATGTTAGCTGACAGTCGAGGTCTTGCAGATAATCAACAAAGGTTATTTATCATTACTTACAGTGATCCACATAGAGTAATTGAGTGAGGCGAACACATATGCATAACGGCTACTACAGATACCAGGTATGACTATATCACATAGTCCAGTTACACACCCCCATGAACTACTACAGAAATGAATCTTACACATCTCTATATGTTTTTTATTACAGAGTCGTCCCTGATGAAGGCACCGTAGAGGTGCCGAAATGCATTGGGCTCACTTGTAAATTTATGATTACTATGTGGATATATATATGTAATGCCAAAGAATTGAAAATGTAAAAATGCATCAATGTTTGTATAATTAAGAAAATGAATCATATGCTTGTGTTATGAATAATGAAAATAACAAACGAGTAGGTTCGTTGATACAAAAGATGCAATAACCAAAATCAAAAATAAAAATTAAAGAACAATAATAGCACAACAGTATATGTGTTATGAGTGATTACGATGCGGAGCACCACGTGAACAGTGCACGATTAGGTGGGTCCAAAAACCCATCATAACTATTAAGAACTGCTCAGGGCAGGTGTTAGCTTTTGGAGATATTCGCGCTTAGCGCGAATATCTCCAAAAGTTGGTAATAGGAGATAGCGATGTTAGCAACTATTTCCAGTCGCTAACATCTAGGCACGCCCACTTTGCATGTCATTAGTGATAAATATCACTGACATGCAAAGTGGGGCCCAAGATGGTCGCTATCTCCTACTAGCTGTCGCTAACTGGTGTTAGCGACAGCTAGGTAATAGGGAGATAATTTTATCTTCGCTTTCTCTGCTTATAAAGCCAAAAAAGCGGAGATAAACCCCCTTGATAATATTGCCCCACGGCTCCTTAATCGCACAGTCTGAGATGTTGGAGTGGTGGCGGGGCAGGCGCGAGGGTTCAGGAAGCCATTTATCGCTTTGTAAAGTTCCTTGGCGGAATGTTCCACGAAGGGCAATTTTAGAAGTAATGTGCGCTTTCCGTGCCGCCCTGATCTGATTGTGGTGGTCGCAGAGCATGGCCTGGTAGCAGCTTTATCTTCAGTGGATTTATGCTTGAGTGCCATCAGCAATGGAGGCCTTGGGTCTGTCCAGGAAGCTGTGGCCCTCAGAAGATGGAGGGGATGTTTTTATCCCAGAGAGTGGGAGTGTGATCCTGACATGCCTGAAGATGTTAAATGTCCAGGGGGGAGCCCTGGACATTATAGTGGGAAAAGAGAAGACGGGGATCCTTTAGAAACTGGGGGGCATATTACCAAGGGCAATTATCGCCGCATTAGCGGAACTTTTTCCCACTAAAGCGGCGATAATTTTATCACCCAATTACCAAGCTGTCGCTAACACCAGTTAGCGACAGCTAATAGGCGATAGCGAGCATCTGGGGGCCCACTTTGCATGTCAGCGATATTTATCGCTAATGACATGCAAAGTGGGCGTGCCAAGATGTTAGCGACTGAAAACAGTCGCTAATATCGCTATCTCCTATTACCAACAATGGCTTCGTTTCGGAAATATTCGCGCTAAGCGTGAATATCTCCAAAATCTAACGCCTGCCCAGAGCAGTTCTTTGCCATGTTATCCAATGCAAGGTGGATAACATGGCTAAGAGCATTGTCACGATAATGTGTGAATATCGCTGTATTTACAGCGATATTCACGCATTTCGCCTGTTTTTTATTGTTTTAGAGATGAACCTTGCTAATAGCAAGGTATCTCTGCGATATAAACAGGTGAAGGGCGGCAATAGAAAAATTCCCGCTAGGCCAACTTAGCGATAATAATCGCTAGTTGTTGGTTGGATTCGTTCCTTTTACTGAAGCTGCTGTTGTTTCACCGTCCTGGCCGCTGCTGTCTTTTTTCATCAGGATTGTTTAAGTCGAGGATAGCAGGGTTCATATTTATTGTGCCCAATGGACAAGTAGGCTCAGCCCGTACAACACAAACCAGTAAGACAACATCGGTATACATACGTATAGGTTGTTGAAATATGTACCTATGACTTATGAATACAAAAGCCTTTGCTGGTAGGAAGAGCGCGCAAAGAAAAGGCCCCTTGAGCTCCGAGCGATGCAAATACAAGCAGAAGAGGGATAGAAAGATTGAGGGCTATATACAAAACAAAAACTTGAAAGAAAGTGTTGGTAAACTACTGTGCAACTTCAAATTCCATGTCATGAAGGCATTATTATTATTATATTATTATATCTGATTTTGTAGAGCGCTCAGCTACCCGTAGGTTTCCCGGCGCTAAACGAACAGAAGTAAGAGAGGACAACGGAAGATAAGGAATCGGTTACAGAGAAAATAACCAGGTTTTCACACCTTTGCTGAATTTGATGTAAGATGTTTCAGACCGCAGAGGGATAGGAAGTGAGTTCCAGAGCGCAGGTGCCAGGTGGGAGAACGAACGTCCGCCGACTCTGGCACGCTTAAAGCGGGGAACAGAGAATCTGCAATGAGTGGAAGACCTAAGGGTGCGAGAGGGACAATATTGCTGGACTAAGGTGGAGAGATAGTGGGGGGCTTTTCCAGCTTTGATGCGGTGCATAAAGCAAAGTGCTTTAAATTTGGTCCTAGATTCTATGCGCAACCAGTGAAGGCTGCGCAGGGAAGAAGAGACTGAGGTTGTTCTCGGGAGATTACAGAGTAGACGGGCAGCCATGTTCTGAACTACTTGGAGCTTCCTGGTAACCTCCTTACAGACACCCAGAAGAAGTACGTTGCCGTAGTCCAGCCGCGATGTCACTAGGGCCTGCACCACTGACTTCTGGGTATCTGGAGGCAGCATCCATGTGATCTTCCTCAGCCACCTGATGATGGTGGTACAGGTGGCCGAGACCTTGACCACATGTTGTCTCATGGATAACTGATTATCAAAGAGGACCCCCAGATTGCGTGCTGACGTTACTGGGACCGGTAAAGGTCCCATTTGCTGAGGCCAATGTTGCGGGCCCCAGAGAGCGGAATCCGGCCCAAACAGGAGAAGCTCTGTTTTATCGCCGTTCAGCTTAAGCTTGTTAGTCAGCATCCAGTTGGCGATATCAGTGAGTCCAGCACAGAGAGAAGAGGAAGGGGAGTGTTGATTAGAGGAGAGAGAAAAAATAATCTGGGTATCATCAGCATAAGAAAAAATAGAAAGTCCCGCCTGTTCCGCAAGAAAAGCAAGAGGTCTAACATAAAGGTTAAAGAATAAAGGACTAAGAATAGAACCTTGGGGAACACCATATGGAGAGTTGTGAACAGTGGACACAGAAGAGGGGGAAAAAACCTGGAAAGTGCGATGAGAAAGAAAGTCAGAAATCCAGGCAAGGGCGGGGCCGCAGATACCCACAGACTTCAGGGCAGACAAAAGGATGCTATGGGAGACGGTGTCGAAAGCGGCACTCAAATCCAAAAGGATGAGTGCCACTGTCTCCCCTTTGTCTACCTGGCACCTAACTGTCTCCGAGACTCCCAAAAGGGTGGACTCCGTAGAGAAGCCTGCACGGAAACCAGACTGGGAAGGGTGGAGGATGTTTGCTGATTCAATGTAGGTGGTGAGATGACGGTTGATATGTTTCTCCAACACCTTTGAGAGGCAGGGGAGCAAGGAAATGGGCCGGAAGTTGGCAGGATTGCTGACATCCGCATTGGCTTTTTTTTTCAATGGAACCACCATCGCATGCTTCCAGATATTAGGAACCACTGCCTCAGTGAGGGATGCATTCAGAAGAGCATCATATAATAGGCATCATATAATAAACCATGTTTGTGGCATGACAATTGTTTTGCAGAAAGCACCTAAATGTGTCCAAGGCACATGTCACTGCATTAGTGCAAATTTATGACTTTCAGGATTTTTCAAGAGTTTATAGATGTAGTCTCAGAAATTGTACTCCTCAAAAATGTAATATCTATTTTCTCACAAACAACTATATACACATATTTGCTAATGCAAAAATCTACTGAGCAACTTTTCTACACACTTTTTTCATATCATGACGAACACTTATCCCTGCCTTAGGCAGGAATTAACTTCCAACTTTCTACATTGTGGGATGAAACTGAAGAGGAGTGTGTGAACCCCTCAAACATGTACATTGTGGAATGAAACTGAAGAGGAGTTTGTGAACCCCTCGAACATGTACATTGTGGAATGAAACTGAAGAGGAGTTTGTGAACCCCCTTAAACATGTACATTGTGGAATGAAACTGAAGAGGAGTTTGTGAACCAATTAAACATGTACATTGTGGAATGAAACTGAAGAGGAGTGTGTGAACCCCTCAAACATGTACATTGTGGAATGAAACTGAAGAGGAGTTTGTGAACCCCTCAAACATGTACATTGTGGGATGAAACTGAAGAGGAGTGTGTGAACCCCTCAAACATGTACATTGTGGAATGAAACTGAAGAGGAGTTTGTGAACCCCTTAAACATGTACATTGTGGAATGAAACTGAAGAGGAGTGTGTGAACCCCTCAAACATGTACATTGTGGAATGAAACTGAAGAGGAGTTTGTGAACCCCTCAAACATGTACATTGTGGAATGAAACTGAAGAGGAGTTTGTGAACCCCTCAAACATGTACATTGTGCAATGAAACTGAAGAGGAGTTTGTGAACCCCTCAAACATGTACATTGTGGAATGAAACTGAAGAGGAGTGTGTGTACCCCTCAAACATGTACATTGTGGAATGAAACTGAAGAGGAGTTTGTGAACCCCTCAAACATGTACATTGTGGAATGAAACTGAAGAGGAGTTTGTGTACCCCTCAAACATGTACATTGTGGAATGAAACTGAAGAGGAGTTTGTGTACCCCTTAAACATGTACATTGTGGAATGAAACTGAAGAGGAGTGTGTGAACCCCTCAAACATGTACATTGTGGAATGAAACTGAAGAGGAGTTTGTGAACCCCTCAAACATGTACATTGTGGGATGAAACTGAAGAGGAGTTTGTGAACCCCTTAAACATGTACATTGTGGGATGAAACTGAAGAGGAGTTTGTGAACCCCTCAAACATGTACATTGTTGGATGAAACTGAAGAGGAGTGTGTGAACCCCTCAAATATGTACATTGTGGGATGAAACTGAAGAGGAGTTTGTGAACCCCTCAAACATGTACATTGTTGGATGAAACTGAAGAGGAGTGTGTGAACCCCTCAAATATGTACATTGTGGGATGAAACTGAAGAGGAGTTTGTGAACCCCTCAAACATGTACATTGTGGAATGAAACTGAAGAGGAGTTTGTGAACCCCTCGAACATGTACATTGTGGAATGAAACTGAAGAGGAGTTTGTGAACCCCTCGAACATGTACATTGTGGAATGAAACTGAATAGGAGTTTGTGAACCCCCTTAAACATGTACATTGTGGAATGAAACTGAAGAGGAGTGTGTGAACCCCTCAAACATGTACATTGTGGGATGAAACTGAAGAGGAGCGTGTGAACCCCTCAAACATGTACATTGTGGAATGAAACTGAAGAGGAGTTTGTGATCCCCTCGAACATGTACATTGTGGAATGAAACTGAAGAGGAGTGTGTGAACCCCTCAAACATGTACATTGTGGGATGAAACTGAAGAGGAGCGTGTGAACCCCTCAAACATGTACATTGTGGAATGAAACTGAAGAGGAGTTTGTGAACCCCTCGAACATGTACATTGTGGAATGAAACTGAAGAGGAGTTTGTGAACCCCTCAAACATGTACATTGTGGGATGAAACTAAGGAGGAGTTTGTGAACCCCTCAAACATGTACATTGTGGAATGAAACTGAAGAGGAGTTTGTGAACCCCTCGAACATGTACATTGTGGAATGAAACTGAAGAGGAGTTTGTGAACCCCTCGAACATGTACATTGTGGAATGAAACTGAAGAGGAGTGTGTGAACCCCTCAAACATGTACATTGTGGGATGAAACTGAAGAGGAGTTTGTGAACCCCTCAAACATGTACATTGTGGGATGAAACTAAGGAGGAGTTTGTGAACCCCTCAAACATGTACATTGTGGAATGAAACTGAAGAGGAGTTTGTGAACCCCTCAAACATGTACATTGTGGGATGAAACTAAGGAGGAGTTTGTGAACCCCTCAAACATGTACATTGTGGAATGAAACTGAAGAGGAGTTTGTGAACCCCTCAAATATGTACATTGTGGGATGAAACTGAAGAGGAGTGTGTGAACCCCTCGAACATGTACATTGTCGAATGAAACTGAAGAGGAGTGTGTGAACCCCTCAAACATGTACATTGTGGAATGAAACTGAAGAGGAGCATGTGAACCCCTTAAACATGTACATTGTGGAATGAAACTGAAGAGGAGCGTGTGAACCCCTTAAACATGTACAGTGTGGAATGAAACTGAAGAGGAGTGTGTGAACCCCTCAAACATGTACATTGTGGAATGAAACTGAAGAGGAGTTTGTGAACCCCCTTAAACATGTACATTGTGGAATGAAACTGAAGAGGAGTGTGTGAACCCCTCAAACATGTACATTGTGGAATGAAACTGAAGAGGAGTTTGTGAACCCCCTTAAACATGTACATTGTGGAATGAAACTGAAGAGGAGTGTGTGAACCCCTCAAACATGTACATTGTGGAATGAAACTGAAGAGGAGTGTGTGAACCCCTCAAACATGTACATTGTGGGATGAAACTGAAGAGGAGCGTGTGAACCCCTCAAACATGTACATTGTGGAATGAAACTGAAGAGGAGTCTGTGAACCCCTTAAACATGTACATTGGGGAATGAAACTGAAGAGGAGGTTGTGAACCCCATAAACATGTACATTGTGGGATGAAACTGAAGAGGAGTTTGTGAACCCCTCAAACATGTACATTGTGGAATGAAACTGAAGAGGAGTTTGTGAACCCCTCAAACATGTACATTGTGGGATGAAACTGAAGAGGAGTGTGTGAACCCCTTAAACATGTACATTGTGGGATGAAACTGAAGAGGAGTTTGTGAACCCCTCAAACATGTACATTGTGGGATGAAACTGAAGAGGAGTTTGTGAACCCCTTAAACATGTACATTGTGGGATAAAACTGAAGAGGAGTTTGTGAACCCCTCAAACATGTACATTGTGGGATGAAACTGAAGAGGAGTTTGTGAACCCCTCGAACATGTACATTGTGGAATGAAACTGAAGAGTGTGTGAACCCCTCAAACATGTATATTGTGGAATGAAACTGAAGAGGAGTGTGTGAACCCCTCAAACATGTACATTGAGGGATGAAACTGAAGAGGAGTTTGTGAACCCCCTTAAACATATACATTGGGGAATGAAACTGAAGAGGAGGTTGTGAACCCCCTTAAACATGTACATTGTGGAATGAAACTGAAGCAGAGTTTGTGAACCCCTTAAACATGCACATTGTGGAATGAAACTGAAGAGGAGTGTGTGAACCCCTTAAACATGTACATTGTGGAATGAAACTGAAGAGGAGTTTGTGAACCCCTTAAACATGTACATTGTTGGATGAAACTGAAGAGGAGCGTGTGAACCCCTTAAACATGTACATTGTGGAATGAAACTGAAGAGGAGTTTGTGAACCCCTCAAACATGTACATTGTGGGATGAAACTGAAGAGGAGTTTGTGAACCCCTTAAACATGTACATTGTTGGATGAAACTGAAGAGGAGCGTGTGAACCCCTTAAACATGTACATTGTGGGATGAAACTGAAGAGGAGTTTGTGAACCCCTCAAACATGTACATTGTGGGATGAAACTGAAGAGGAGTTTGTGAACCCCTTAAACATGTACATTGTGGAATGAAACTGAAGAGGAGTTTGTGAACCCCTTAAACATGTACATTGTTGGATGAAACTGAAGAGGAGCGTGTGAACCCCTTAAACATGTACATTGGGGAATGAAACTGAAGAGGAGTTTGTAAACCCCTCAAACATGTACATTGTGGGATGAAACTGAAGAGGAGTTTGTGAACCCCTTAAACATGTGCATTGTGGAATGAAACTGAAGAGGAGTGTGTGAACCCCTCAAACATGTACATTGTGGGATGAAACTGAAGAGGAGTTTGTGAACCCCTCAAACATGTACATTGTGGGATGAAACTGAAGAGGAGCGTGTGAACCCCTCAATCATGTACATTGTGGAATGAAACTGAAGAGGAGTTTGTGAACCCCTCGAACATGTACATTGTGGAATGAAACTGAAGAGGAGTGTGTGAACCCCTCAAACATGTACATTGTGGGATGAAACTGAAGAGGAGCGTGTGAACCCCTCAAACATGTACATTGTGGAATGAAACTGAAGAGGAGTTTGTGAACCCCTCGAACATGTACATTGTGGAATGAAACTGAAGAGGAGTTTGTGAACCCCTCAAACATGTACATTGTGGGATGAAACTAAGGAGGAGTTTGTGAACCCCTCAAACATGTACATTGTGGAATGAAACTGAAGAGGAGTTTGTGAACCCCTCGAACATGTACATTGTGGAATGAAACTGAAGAGGAGTTTGTGAACCCCTCGAACATGTACATTGTGGAATGAAACTGAAGAGGAGTGTGTGAACCCCTCAAACATGTACATTGTGGGATGAAACTGAAGAGGAGTTTGTGAACCCCTCAAACATGTACATTGTGGGATGAAACTAAGGAGGAGTTTGTGAACCCCTCAAACATGTACATTGTGGAATGAAACTGAAGAGGAGTTTGTGAACCCCTCAAACATGTACATTGTGGGATGAAACTAAGGAGGAGTTTGTGAACCCCTCAAACATATACATTGTGGAATGAAACTGAAGAGGAGTTTGTGAACCCCTCAAATATGTACATTGTGGGATGAAACTGAAGAGGAGTGTGTGAACCCCTCGAACATGTACATTGTGGAATGAAACTGAAGAGGAGTGTGTGAACCCCTCAAACATGTACATTGTGGAATGAAACTGAAGAGGAGCATGTGAACCCCTTAAACATGTACATTGTGGAATGAAACTGAAGAGGAGCGTGTGAACCCCTTAAACATGTACAGTGTGGAATGAAACTGAAGAGGAGTGTGTGAACCCCTCAAACATGTACATTGTGGAATGAAACTGAAGAGGAGTTTGTGAACCCCCTTAAACATGTACATTGTGGAATGAAACTGAAGAGGAGTGTGTGAACCCCTCAAACATGTACATTGTGGAATGAAACTGAAGAGGAGTTTGTGAACCCCCTTAAACATGTACATTGTGGAATGAAACTGAAGAGGAGTGTGTGAACCCCTCAAACATGTACATTGTGGAATGAAACTGAAGAGGAGTGTGTGAACCCCTCAAACATGTACATTGTGGGATGAAACTGAAGAGGAGCGTGTGAACCCCTCAAACATGTACATTGTGGAATGAAACTGAAGAGGAGTCTGTGAACCCCTTAAACATGTACATTGGGGAATGAAACTGAAGAGGAGGGTGTGAACCCCATAAACATGTACATTGTGGGATGAAACTGAAGAGGAGTTTGTGAACCCCTCAAACATGTACATTGTGGAATGAAACTGAAGAGGAGTTTGTGAACCCCTCAAACATGTACATTGTGGGATGAAACTGAAGAGGAGTGTGTGAACCCCTTAAACATGTACATTGTGGGATGAAACTGAAGAGGAGTTTGTGAACCCCTCAAACATGTACATTGTGGGATGAAACTGAAGAGGAGTTTGTGAACCCCTTAAACATGTACATTGTGGGATAAAACTGAAGAGGAGTTTGTGAACCCCTCAAACATGTACATTGTGGGATGAAACTGAAGAGGAGTTTGTGAACCCCTCGAACATGTACATTGTGGAATGAAACTGAAGAGGAGTGTGTGAACCCCTCAAACATGTATATTGTGGAATGAAACTGAAGAGGAGTGTGTGAACCCCTCAAACATGTACATTGAGGGATGAAACTGAAGAGGAGTTTGTGAACCCCCTTAAACATATACATTGGGGAATGAAACTGAAGAGGAGGTTGTGAACCCCCTTAAACATGTACATTGTGGAATGAAACTGAAGCAGAGTTTGTGAACCCCTTAAACATGCACATTGTGGAATGAAACTGAAGAGGAGTGTGTGAACCCCTTAAACATGTACATTGTGGAATGAAACTGAAGAGGAGTTTGTGAACCCCTTAAACATGTACATTGTTGGATGAAACTGAAGAGGAGCGTGTGAACCCCTTAAACATGTACATTGTGGAATGAAACTGAAGAGGAGTTTGTGAACCCCTCAAACATGTACATTGTGGGATGAAACTGAAGAGGAGTTTGTGAACCCCTTAAACATGTACATTGTTGGATGAAACTGAAGAGGAGCGTGTGAACCCCTTAAACATGTACATTGTGGGATGAAACTGAAGAGGAGTTTGTGAACCCCTCAAACATGTACATTGTGGGATGAAACTGAAGAGGAGTTTGTGAACCCCTCGAACATGTACATTGTGGAATGAAACTGAAGAGGAGCATGTGAACCCCTTAAACATGTACATTGTGGAATGAAACTGAAGAGGAGCGTGTGAACCCCTTAAACATGTACAGTGTGGAATGAAACTGAAGAGGAGTGTGTGAACCCCTCAAACATGTACATTGTGGAATGAAACTGAAGAGGAGTGTGTGAACCCCCTTAAACATGTACATTGTGGAATGAAACTGAAGAGGAGTGTGTGAACCCCTCAAACATGTACATTGTGGAATGAAACTGAAGAGGAGTGTGTGAACCCCTCAAACATGTACATTGTGGGATGAAACTGAAGAGGAGCGTGTGAACCCCTTAAACATGTACATTGTGGGATGAAACTGAAGAGGAGTTTGTGAACCCCTCAAACATGTATTTATTTATTTATTTATTTTGTGTACTTATAAAGCGCAACCTATCACCCAGAGGGCATCCTGGCGCTTTGAACTTCGGCAGGCACACAACTCACTGCTCAAACAATTTTCGGGAACAAATGCGTTTTCAGCGCTTTCCTAAATGGTAGGTAATCCTTGTGGCTTCTCAGAGAGAGAGGAAGGGAGTTCCAAAGTCTGGCCGCCGCAACACTGAATGAGCGGCCACCCATCCTGACTCTCTGGAACCTCGGGACCACCAACAAACTGGCTGAGGATGAGCGGAGGGGCCGCGAGGCAGCATACCAAGCAAACATGTCGCGAAGTTGTATTGGGCCCTGTTGGTGTACGGCCTTAAACACCAAGCACGCGGCTTTGTACATCACTCGCAGATGCACCGGAAGCCAGTGCAGGTCTCTTAGAGCCAGAGTGGAAGAGCTAAATCTAGCCCGCGAGAGAGCCAGCTTGGCCGCCATGTTCTGCACCCGTTGTAACTTCCCCACCAGATTTTTTGGGGCCTCCAGAAGCAGCGCATTGCAGTAGTCTAAACGACTTAAAATAGTACTGCGAACTACCTCTGGCCTGGCCTGGGCGGGGAGAAGAGGCAGAACTTTACGCAACATGCGTAACAGCATCATGCACGTGGCGATAGTTTTGTTTACGTGCAGGTCGAGCTGTAGGTTCGGGCCAAAAATAACCCCCAAATTGCGGGCTGATTCCGCCGCCGCTACTGGTTCCGGGAAAGCAGTGGGCCAGAAGTTCTCTGGAAGAGCCCGCGGAATTCGATCACTGGAGCAGTGGAGCACCTCCGTCTTAGAGCTGTTAAATTGGAGGGAATTGGCTCGAAGCCAATCCGCTGTAGCTGCCATACAGCGATGGAAAGTTTCCAGTGAGACCGCGTTGTTACCTTCCAGAGAAAAGACCAGCTGGGTGTCATCGGCGTAATTAAAAGCCGAGACACCAAAAGATTTAATAAGCTGGACTAGGGGGCGAAGATACAGATTGAAAAGTATCGGGCTGATGGCCGAGCCCTGTGGAACCCCCTGTCCCACTTTCCGTGGCTCAGAGCGGAAAGGAGGAAGCGAGACCAGCTGTTGCCGGCTACCCAGATAAGAAACCAACCAATCTCTTGCGCTCCCTGTGACCCCGCACTCCTCCAGTCTTCTGATGAGGGTTTGATGGCAGACCGTATCGAACGCGGCCGACATGTCGAGCAGCACTAAGAAGGCTGCCCGTCCACTGTCGACACGCGTCCGGAGGTTGTCCAATACGGTAACCAGTGCTGACTCCGTCCCATGCCCGGGGCGGAAGCCAAACTGTGCCTCATCAAACCAACCGATGTTCTCAAGAAAACCAGAGAGCGAGCGGGTCACCCATTTTTCCATGATCTTGATAGGAAATGGGAGCAATGAGATAGGCCTGTAGTTGGAAAGACAGGCAGGGTCTAACGTTGGCTTCTTGAGCAGTGGAGATACCACTGCTAACTTCCAGCAATCAGGAACCCAAGCCGACTCCAAGGACTGGAGGCAGATGGCGTGCAACGGCGGAAAGAGTTCTGCATGGAAGACCTTCCAAAATTTGGGAGGTAGTGGGTCGAGCGGAGAGCCCAAAGCAACCGTTTGTGCCAAACTGCAGAATTCCTCATATGAGGGACGGGGAAACTGTCTTAGTTGGGGTCGACTGGATAAAATATCCGGAGCACCCAAGCAAAGACCAAGGACACTCGAGTGGGGTCGACTGGGTGTTCCGACCGGAGCTCCCAGAGTGGGACCAGGTTTATCCACCTGGGGTCGACTGGAGGGATCACCCGGAGCTCCCACTCCAAGCGTAGCCTGTATAAGGCCTGCATCATTCGGCTGGGGTCGACTGGGTGACCCGTTCGGAGCTCCCGGGTCAGGACGAGACCCGCCTGACCGGGGTCGATTGATCGAGCCAACCGGAGCTCCCAGACCGAGGTCTGCTGGCAGAGGGTTTTTTAAGCCCTCTAGGATCTTAGCAGTCTTCTCCTCAAAGGCACCCGCCAGTGCATCGCACAGGGTTTGCGACGCCACGACCGTGTTGGCCACACAAGCTGGATGAGACAGGTCCCTGACGATTTTGAACAGGGCTTGCGATTTATTAGGCGCCTTATTCAAGATGGATTCCAAAAAGACCGCCTTGGCCAACTTGATCTGCGCCTTATACCCCAGCAGAGCAGCCCTAAACGAGGCCTTTGCCGAAGGCAGATACTGCTTCCTCCACGCCCGCTCAGCACGTCTACAACCCAGTTTAAGCAGTCGTAGCTCTTCCGTATACCAGGGGCAAGCCCGGTTCACTCTCCCTCGAGACTGACGAAGAGGAGCCAGCTTATCCAACGATTCGGTGATAGACTGACATAAGGAAAGATAACTTTCCTCCACCGAGTTGCTCAAACAGAAGTTGGCTGATAGTAGTGCGGGTAGTGAGGAAGACTTGGAGAGACGAGACCAGGGTCTACCCAGTTTCGAGCCACCTGCCCCCGCAGCTTCCGCAGGGTAGGGACCTAAATCAAGGGAAAAGGCCACCAGTGCGTGATCTGTCCAGCACTGGCTTAAGATATCGTTTACCGCTACTGCTTGAGCGTCAGCGAATACCAGGTCCAGGATGTGCCCTCCTCTATGAGTCGCACCGCCTACCAGTTGCTGCAACTGAATGTTGCCGAGAGTTTGACAAAGTGTCGAGAACGCCCCATCCAAAGGTCCACCCTGCCAAAGATTAAAGTCCCCCAGGACCAGCAGCTTAGCGTGAGAGTTCGAGAGATCATATATTAGATCAAGAGAGTCTGATAGAAAGGGGGCAGAGCCCGGCGGGCGATAACATAACACCCCCGTGAACTGTGTTCTTTCCCGGTCTTTGATGGAAAATCCCATCAGCTCGAAACCCGAAACCTCACTAATTTTAAGCTGGAAGAGACCCAGCGACTCTCTATAAATGATGCCGATTCCACCACCTCTGTTCTTTGGGCGTGGGGTGTGAATAATTTTAAAGCCTAGGGGGCAGGCCAGTCCTAATTCGACCAGACAGTCCTCCCGGGTCCACGTTTCCGTTAAAAACAGGATGTCCAATCCTGAGGAATCAATCAGGAAGGCAATCTCGGTATAGTGCTTGCAGAGCGACCTAACATTAAGGAGTCCGCAAGACAGAGATCGTAGTGGGCCGAGAGCATTAGCCCTCCGAACGAGGGGCGCCTGAGCAGGTCCTAAATCCAATAAAGCAGCCCGAGAATACACCAAACGATGGGACAGTGGGGGATCAGAGATTACAGCCCTTAGCGCCTCCGAAGCGCGAACGGGCGCAAACGGGCTTACCTCTGGCGCACCTCCGGCGCCCCTACGGCGCGCCCGCTGCGCGTAACCGCTGCGCGCTTGGTCCTTCATGCCTTTATGGTATTGGACCGAGCGGAAGTCCGCCTCCAGCGTCCCTCGACCTAGTCAATATGGCGCCCGGAGTGCTCAGAGACCTCACCCCTACCCAAGATGGCGGACGGACCCGCTAAACTTACTCTATTCCGCCAAGAACGGGTTGAAGCAGTTGCTGAGTGCTGGTAAGCCTGTAAATAGTTCCCCGGCCTACGGAGCCGACACAAAACAAATAGCAGAATTAAAAGCAAGCTCTAGAAGCTCTAGGCGATGACCAGCAGCGCAGAGATGTTTTAAAATAAATGAGCGCGAAAATAGTAAGGCAGCAGCATTGTGGAATGAAACTGAAGAGGAGTTTGTGAACCCCTCAAACATGTTCATTGTGGGATGAAACTGAAGAGGAGCGTGTGAACCCCTTAAACATGTACATTGTGGAATGAAACTGAAGAGGAGTGTGTGAACCCCTCAAACATGTACATTGTGGAATGAAACTGAAGAGGAGCGTGTGAACCCCTCAAACATGTACATTGTGGGATGAAACTGAGGAGGAGCGTGTGAACCCCTCAAACATGTACATTGTGGGATGAAACTGAAGAGGAGTTTGTGAACCCCTCAAACATGTACATTGTGGAATGAAACTGAAGAGGAGTTTGTGAACCCCTCGAACATGTACATTGTGGAATGAAACTGAAGAGGAGTTTGTGAACCCCTCGAACATGTACATTGTGGAATGAAACTGAAGAGGAGTTTCTGAACCCCCTTAAACATGTACATTGTGGAATGAAACTGAAGAGGAGTGTGTGAACCCCTCAAACATGTACATTGTGGAATGAAACTGAAGAGGAGCGTGTGAACCCCTTAAACATGTACATTGTGGAATGAAACTGAAGAGGAGCGTGTGAACCCCTTAAACATGTACAGTGTGGAATGAAACTGAAGAGGAGCGTGTGAACCCCTTAAACATGTACATTGTGGAATGAAACTGAAGAGGAGTTTGTGAACCCCTCGAACATGTACATTGTGGAATGAAACTGAAGAGGAGCGTGTGAACCCCTTAAACATGTACAGTGTGGAATGAAACTGAAGAGGAGCGTGTGAACCCCTTAAACATGTACATTGTGGAATGAAACTGAAGAGGAGTTTGTGAACCCCTCGAACATGTACATTGTGGAATGAAACTGAAGAGGAGCGTGTGAACCCCTTAAACATGTACATTGTGGAATGAAACTGAAGAGGAGCGTGTGAACCCCTTAAACATGTACAGTGTGGAATGAAACTGAAGAGGAGTGTGTGAACCCCTCAAACATGTACATTGTGGGATGAAACTGAAGAGGAGTTTGTGAACCCCTCGAACATGTACATTGTGGAATGAAACTGAAGAGGAGTTTGTGAACCCCTCGAACATGTACATTGTGGAATGAAACTGAAGAGGAGTTTCTGAACCCCCTTAAACATGTACATTGTGGAATGAAACTGAAGAGGAGTGTGTGAACCCCTCAAACATGTACATTGTGGAATGAAACTGAAGAGGAGCGTGTGAACCCCTTAAACATGTACATTGTGGAATGAAACTGAAGAGGAGCGTGTGAACCCCTTAAACATGTACAGTGTGGAATGAAACTGAAGAGGAGCGTGTGAACCCCTTAAACATGTACATTGTGGAATGAAACTGAAGAGGAGTTTGTGAACCCCTCGAACATGTACATTGTGGAATGAAACTGAAGAGGAGCATGTGAACCCCTTAAACATGTACATTGTGGAATGAAACTGAAGAGGAGCGTGTGAACCCCTTAAACATGTACAGTGTGGAATGAAACTGAAGAGGAGTGTGTGAACCCCTCAAACATGTACATTGTGGAATGAAACTGAAGAGGAGTGTGTGAACCCCCTTAAACATGTACATTGTGGAATGAAACTGAAGAGGAGTGTGTGAACCCCTCAAACATGTACATTGTGGAATGAAACTGAAGAGGAGTGTGTGAACCCCTCAAACATGTACATTGTGGGATGAAACTGAAGAGGAGCGTGTGAACCCCTTAAACATGTACATTGTGGGATGAAACTGAAGAGGAGTTTGTGAACCCCTCAAACATGTATTTATTTATTTATTTATTTTGTGTACTTATAAAGCGCAACCTATCACCCAGAGGGCATCCTGGCGCTTTGAACTTCGGCAGGCACACAACTCACTGCTCAAACAATTTTCGGGAACAAATGCGTTTTCAGCGCTTTCCTAAATGGTAGGTAATCCTTGTGGCTTCTCAGAGAGAGAGGAAGGGAGTTCCAAAGTCTGGCCGCCGCAACACTGAATGAGCGGCCACCCATCCTGACTCTCTGGAACCTCGGGACCACCAACAAACTGGCTGAGGATGAGCGGAGGGGCCGCGAGGCAGCATACCAAGCAAACATGTCGCGAAGTTGTATTGGGCCCTGTTGGTGTACGGCCTTAAACACCAAGCACGCGGCTTTGTACATCACTCGCAGATGCACCGGAAGCCAGTGCAGGTCTCTTAGAGCCAGAGTGGAAGAGCTAAATCTAGCCCGCGAGAGAGCCAGCTTGGCCGCCATGTTCTGCACCCGTTGTAACTTCCCCACCAGATTTTTTGGGGCCTCCAGAAGCAGCGCATTGCAGTAGTCTAAACGACTTAAAATAGTACTGCGAACTACCTCTGGCCTGGCCTGGGCGGGGAGAAGAGGCAGAACTTTACGCAACATGCGTAACAGCATCATGCACGTGGCGATAGTTTTGTTTACGTGCAGGTCGAGCTGTAGGTTCGGGCCAAAAATAACCCCCAAATTGCGGGCTGATTCCGCCGCCGCTACTGGTTCCGGGAAAGCAGTGGGCCAGAAGTTCTCTGGAAGAGCCCGCGGAATTCGATCACTGGAGCAGTGGAGCACCTCCGTCTTAGAGCTGTTAAATTGGAGGGAATTGGCTCGAAGCCAATCCGCTGTAGCTGCCATACAGCGATGGAAAGTTTCCAGTGAGACCGCGTTGTTACCTTCCAGAGAAAAGACCAGCTGGGTGTCATCGGCGTAATTAAAAGCCGAGACACCAAAAGATTTAATAAGCTGGACTAGGGGGCGAAGATACAGATTGAAAAGTATCGGGCTGATGGCCGAGCCCTGTGGAACCCCCTGTCCCACTTTCCGTGGCTCAGAGCGGAAAGGAGGAAGCGAGACCAGCTGTTGCCGGCTACCCAGATAAGAAACCAACCAATCTCTTGCGCTCCCTGTGACCCCGCACTCCTCCAGTCTTCTGATGAGGGTTTGATGGCAGACCGTATCGAACGCGGCCGACATGTCGAGCAGCACTAAGAAGGCTGCCCGTCCACTGTCGACACGCGTCCGGAGGTTGTCCAATACGGTAACCAGTGCTGACTCCGTCCCATGCCCGGGGCGGAAGCCAAACTGTGCCTCATCAAACCAACCGATGTTCTCAAGAAAACCAGAGAGCGAGCGGGTCACCCATTTTTCCATGATCTTGATAGGAAATGGGAGCAATGAGATAGGCCTGTAGTTGGAAAGACAGGCAGGGTCTAACGTTGGCTTCTTGAGCAGTGGAGATACCACTGCTAACTTCCAGCAATCAGGAACCCAAGCCGACTCCAAGGACTGGAGGCAGATGGCGTGCAACGGCGGAAAGAGTTCTGCATGGAAGACCTTCCAAAATTTGGGAGGTAGTGGGTCGAGCGGAGAGCCCAAAGCAACCGTTTGTGCCAAACTGCAGAATTCCTCATATGAGGGACGGGGAAACTGTCTTAGTTGGGGTCGACTGGATAAAATATCCGGAGCACCCAAGCAAAGACCAAGGACACTCGAGTGGGGTCGACTGGGTGTTCCGACCGGAGCTCCCAGAGTGGGACCAGGTTTATCCACCTGGGGTCGACTGGAGGGATCACCCGGAGCTCCCACTCCAAGCGTAGCCTGTATAAGGCCTGCATCATTCGGCTGGGGTCGACTGGGTGACCCGTTCGGAGCTCCCGGGTCAGGACGAGACCCGCCTGACCGGGGTCGATTGATCGAGCCAACCGGAGCTCCCAGACCGAGGTCTGCTGGCAGAGGGTTTTTTAAGCCCTCTAGGATCTTAGCAGTCTTCTCCTCAAAGGCACCCGCCAGTGCATCGCACAGGGTTTGCGACGCCACGACCGTGTTGGCCACACAAGCTGGATGAGACAGGTCCCTGACGATTTTGAACAGGGCTTGCGATTTATTAGGCGCCTTATTCAAGATGGATTCCAAAAAGACCGCCTTGGCCAACTTGATCTGCGCCTTATACCCCAGCAGAGCAGCCCTAAACGAGGCCTTTGCCGAAGGCAGATACTGCTTCCTCCACGCCCGCTCAGCACGTCTACAACCCAGTTTAAGCAGTCGTAGCTCTTCCGTATACCAGGGGCAAGCCCGGTTCACTCTCCCTCGAGACTGACGAAGAGGAGCCAGCTTATCCAACGATTCGGTGATAGACTGACATAAGGAAAGATAACTTTCCTCCACCGAGTTGCTCAAACAGAAGTTGGCTGATAGTAGTGCGGGTAGTGAGGAAGACTTGGAGAGACGAGACCAGGGTCTACCCAGTTTCGAGCCACCTGCCCCCGCAGCTTCCGCAGGGTAGGGACCTAAATCAAGGGAAAAGGCCACCAGTGCGTGATCTGTCCAGCACTGGCTTAAGATATCGTTTACCGCTACTGCTTGAGCGTCAGCGAATACCAGGTCCAGGATGTGCCCTCCTCTATGAGTCGCACCGCCTACCAGTTGCTGCAACTGAATGTTGCCGAGAGTTTGACAAAGTGTCGAGAACGCCCCATCCAAAGGTCCACCCTGCCAAAGATTAAAGTCCCCCAGGACCAGCAGCTTAGCGTGAGAGTTCGAGAGATCATATATTAGATCAAGAGAGTCTGATAGAAAGGGGGCAGAGCCCGGCGGGCGATAACATAACACCCCCGTGAACTGTGTTCTTTCCCGGTCTTTGATGGAAAATCCCATCAGCTCGAAACCCGAAACCTCACTAATTTTAAGCTGGAAGAGACCCAGCGACTCTCTATAAATGATGCCGATTCCACCACCTCTGTTCTTTGGGCGTGGGGTGTGAATAATTTTAAAGCCTAGGGGGCAGGCCAGTCCTAATTCGACCAGACAGTCCTCCCGGGTCCACGTTTCCGTTAAAAACAGGATGTCCAATCCTGAGGAATCAATCAGGAAGGCAATCTCGGTATAGTGCTTGCAGAGCGACCTAACATTAAGGAGTCCGCAAGACAGAGATCGTAGTGGGCCGAGAGCATTAGCCCTCCGAACGAGGGGCGCCTGAGCAGGTCCTAAATCCAATAAAGCAGCCCGAGAATACACCAAACGATGGGACAGTGGGGGATCAGAGATTACAGCCCTTAGCGCCTCCGAAGCGCGAACGGGCGCAAACGGGCTTACCTCTGGCGCACCTCCGGCGCCCCTACGGCGCGCCCGCTGCGCGTAACCGCTGCACGCTTGGTCCTTCATGCCTTTATGGTATTGGACCGAGCGGAAGTCCGCCTCCAGCGTCCCTCGACCTAGTCAATATGGCGCCCGGAGTGCTCAGAGACCTCACCCCTACCCAAGATGGCGGACGGACCCGCTAAACTTACTCTATTCCGCCAAGAACGGGTTGAAGCAGTTGCTGAGTGCTGGTAAGCCTGTAAATAGTTCCCCGGCCTACGGAGCCGACACAAAACAAATAGCAGAATTAAAAGCAAGCTCTAGAAGCTCTAGGCGATGACCAGCAGCGCAGAGATGTTTTAAAATAAATGAGCGCGAAAATAGTAAGGCAGCAGCATTGTGGAATGAAACTGAAGAGGAGTTTGTGAACCCCTCAAACATGTTCATTGTGGGATGAAACTGAAGAGGAGCGTGTGAACCCCTTAAACATGTACATTGTGGAATGAAACTGAAGAGGAGTGTGTGAACCCCTCAAACATGTACATTGTGGAATGAAACTGAAGAGGAGCGTGTGAACCCCTCAAACATGTACATTGTGGGATGAAACTGAGGAGGAGCGTGTGAACCCCTCAAACATGTACATTGTGGGATGAAACTGAAGAGGAGTTTGTGAACCCCTCAAACATGTACATTGTGGAATGAAACTGAAGAGGAGTTTGTGAACCCCTCGAACATGTACATTGTGGAATGAAACTGAAGAGGAGTTTGTGAACCCCTCGAACATGTACATTGTGGAATGAAACTGAAGAGGAGTTTCTGAACCCCCTTAAACATGTACATTGTGGAATGAAACTGAAGAGGAGTGTGTGAACCCCTCAAACATGTACATTGTGGAATGAAACTGAAGAGGAGCGTGTGAACCCCTTAAACATGTACATTGTGGAATGAAACTGAAGAGGAGCGTGTGAACCCCTTAAACATGTACAGTGTGGAATGAAACTGAAGAGGAGCGTGTGAACCCCTTAAACATGTACATTGTGGAATGAAACTGAAGAGGAGTTTGTGAACCCCTCGAACATGTACATTGTGGAATGAAACTGAAGAGGAGCGTGTGAACCCCTTAAACATGTACAGTGTGGAATGAAACTGAAGAGGAGCGTGTGAACCCCTTAAACATGTACATTGTGGAATGAAACTGAAGAGGAGTTTGTGAACCCCTCGAACATGTACATTGTGGAATGAAACTGAAGAGGAGCGTGTGAACCCCTTAAACATGTACATTGTGGAATGAAACTGAAGAGGAGCGTGTGAACCCCTTAAACATGTACAGTGTGGAATGAAACTGAAGAGGAGTGTGTGAACCCCTCAAACATGTACATTGTGGAATGAAACTGAAGAGGAGTTTGTGAACCCCCTTAAACATGTACATTGTGGAATGAAACTGAAGAGGAGTGTGTGAACCCCTCAAACATGTACATTGTGGAATGAAACTGAAGAGGAGTGTGTTAACCCCTCAAACATGTACATTGTGGGATGAAACTGAAGAGGAGCGTGTGAACCCCTTAAACATGTACATTGTGGGATGAAACTGAAGAGGAGTTTGTGAACCCCTCAAACATGTACATTGTGGAATGAAACTGAAGAGGAGTTTGTGAACCCCTCAAACATGTTCATTGTGGGATGAAACTGAAGAGGAGCGTGTGAACCCCTTAAACATGTACATTGTGGAATGAAACTGAAGAGGAGTGTGTGAACCCCTCAAACATGTACATTGTGGAATGAAACTGAAGAGGAGCGTGTGAACCCCTCAAACATGTACATTGTGGGATGAAACTGAGGAGGAGCGTGTGAACCCCTCAAACATGTACATTGTGGGATGAAACTGAAGAGGAGTTTGTGAACCCCTCAAACATGTACATTGTGGAATGAAACTGAAGAGGAGTTTGTGAACCCCTCAAACATGTACATTGTGGAATGAAACTGAAGAGGAGTTTGTGAACCCCTTAAACATGTACATTGTGGGATAAAACTGAAGAGGAGTTTGTGAACCCCTCGAACATGTACATTGTGGGATGAAACTGAAGAGGAGTTTGTGAACCCCTCGAACATGTACATTGTGGAATGAAACTGAAGAGGAGTGTGTGAACCCCTCAAACATGTATATTGTGGAATGAAACTGAAGAGGAGTTTGTGGACCCCTCAAACATGTACATTGTGGAATGAAACTGAAGAGGAGTTTGTGAACCCCTCAAACATGTACATTGTGGAATGAAACCGAAGAGGAGGTTGTGAACCCCCTTAAACATGTACATTGTGGAATGAAACTGAAGAGGAGTTTGTGAACCCCTCAAACATGTACATTGTGGAATGAAACTGAAGAGGAGTTTGTGTACCCCTCAAACATGTACATTGTGGAATGAAACTGAAGAGGAGTTTGTGAACCCCTCAAACATGTACATTGTGGAATGAAACTGAAGAGGAGTTTGTGTACCCCTCAAACATGTACATTGTGGAATGAAACTGAAGAGGAGTTTGTGTACCCCTTAAACATGTACATTGTGGAATGAAACTGAAGAGGAGTGTGTGAACCCCTCAAACATGTACATTGTGGAATGAAACTGAAGAGGAGTTTGTGAACCCCTCAAACATGTACATTGTGGGATGAAACTGAAGAGGAGTTTGTGAACCCCTTAAACATGTACATTGTGGGATGAAACTGAAGAGGAGTTTGTGAACCCCTCAAACATGTACATTGTTGGATGAAACTGAAGAGGAGTGTGTGAACCCCTCAAATATGTACATTGTGGGATGAAACTGAAGAGGAGTTTGTGAACCCCTCAAACATGTACATTGTTGGATGAAACTGAAGAGGAGTGTGTGAACCCCTCAAATATGTACATTGTGGGATGAAACTGAAGAGGAGTTTGTGAACCCCTCAAACATGTACATTGTGGAATGAAACTGAAGAGGAGTTTGTGAACCCCTCGAACATGTACATTGTGGAATGAAACTGAAGAGGAGTTTGTGAACCCCTCGAACATGTACATTGTGGAATGAAACTGAATAGGAGTTTGTGAACCCCCTTAAACATGTACATTGTGGAATGAAACTGAAGAGGAGTGTGTGAACCCCTCAAACATGTACATTGTGGGATGAAACTGAAGAGGAGCGTGTGAACCCCTCAAACATGTACATTGTGGAATGAAACTGAAGAGGAGTTTGTGAACCCCTCGAACATGTACATTGTGGAATGAAACTGAAGAGGAGTGTGTGAACCCCTCAAACATGTGCATTGTGGAATGAAACTGAAGAGGAGTTTGTGAACCCCTCAAACATGTACATTGTGGGATGAAACTAAGGAGGAGTTTGTGAACCCCTCAAACATGTACATTGTGGAATGAAACTGAAGAGGAGTTTGTGAACCCCTCGAACATGTACATTGTGGAATGAAACTGAAGAGGAGTTTGTGAACCCCTCGAACATGTACATTGTGGAATGAAACTGAAGAGGAGTGTGTGAACCCCTCGAACATGTACATTGTGGGATGAAACTGAAGAGGAGTTTGTGAACCCCTCAAACATGTACATTGTGGGATGAAACTAAGGAGGAGTTTGTGAACCCCTCAAACATGTACATTGTGGAATGAAACTGAAGAGGAGTTTGTGAACCCCTCAAATATGTACATTGTGGGATGAAACTGAAGAGGAGTGTGTGAACCCCTCGAACATGTACATTGAGGGATGAAACTGAAGAGGAGTTTGTGAACCCCCTTAAACATGTACATTGGGGAATGAAACTGAAGAGGAGGTTGTGAACCCCCTTAAACATGTACATTGTGGAATGAAACTGAAGAGGAGTTTGTAAACCCCTCAAACATGTACATTGTGGAATGAAACTGAAGAGGAGTTTGTGAACCCCTCAAACATGTACATTGGGGAATGAAACTGAAGAGGAGTGTGTGAACCCCTTAAACATGTACATTGTGGAATGAAACTGAAGAGGAGTTTGTGAACCCCTCAAACATGTACATTGTGGAATGAAACTGAAGAGGAGTGTGTGAACCCCTTAAACATGTACATTGTGGCATGAAACTGAAGAGGAGTGTGTGAACCCCTCAAACATGTACATTGTGGAATGAAACTGAAGAGGAGTTTGTGAACCCCCTTAAACATGTAAATTGTGGAATGAAACTGAAGAGGAGTGTGTGAACCCCTCAAACATGTACATTGTGGAATGAAACTGAAGAGGAGTTTGTGTACCCCTTAAACATGTACATTGTGGGATGAAACTGAAGAGGAGCGTGTGAACCCCTCAAACATGTACATTGTGGGATGAAACTGAAGAGGAGTTTGTGAACCCCTCAAACATGTACATTGTGGAATGAAACTGAAGAGGAGTGTGTGAACCCCTCAAACATGTACATTGTGGAATGAAACTGAAGAGGAGTGTGTGAACCCCTCAAACATGTACATTGTGGAATGAAACTGAAGAGGAGTGTGTGAACCCCTCAGACATGTACATTGTGGAATGAAACTGAAGAGGAGCATGTGAACCCCTTAAACATGTACATTGTGGAATGAAACTGAAGAGGAGCGTGTGAACCCCTTAAACATGTACAGTGTGGATTGAAACTGAAGAGGAGTGTGTGAACCCCTCAAACATGTACATTGTGGAATGAAACTGAAGAGGAGTTTGTGAACCCCCTTAAACATGTACATTGTGGAATGAAACTGAAGAGGAGTGTGTGAACCCCTCAAACATGTACATTGTGGAATGAAACTGAAGAGGAGTTTGTGAACCCCCTTAAACATGTACATTGTGGAATGAAACTGAAGAGGAGTGTGTGAACCCCTCAAACATGTACATTGTGGAATGAAACTGAAGAGGAGTGTGTGAACCCCTCAAACATGTACATTGTGGGATGAAACTGAAGAGGAGCGTGTGAACCCCTCAAACATGTACATTGTGGAATGAAACTGAAGAGGAGTGTGTGAACCCCTTAAACATGTACATTGGGGAATGAAACTGAAGAGGAGGTTGTGAACCCCATAAACATGTACATTGTGGGATGAAACTGAAGAGGAGTTTGTGAACCCCTCAAACATGTACATTGTGGAATGAAACTGAAGAGGAGTTTGTGAACCCCTCAAACATGTACATTGTGGGATGAAACTGAAGAGGAGCGTGTGAACCCCTTAAACATGTACATTGTGGGATGAAACTGAAGAGGAGTTTGTGAACCCCTCAAACATGTACATTGTGGAATGAAACTGAAGAGGAGTTTGTGAACCCCTCAAACATGTACATTGTGGGATGAAACTGAAGAGGAGTTTGTGAACCCCTTAAACATGTACATTGTGGGATAAAACTGAAGAGGAGTTTGTGAACCCCTCAAACATGTACATTGTGGGATGAAACTGAAGAGGAGTTTGTGAACCCCTCGAACATGTACATTGTGGAATGAAACTGAAGAGGAGTGTGTGAACCCCTCAAACATGTATATTGTGGAATGAAACTGAAGAGGAGTGTGTGAACCCCTCAAACATGTACATTGAGGGATGAAACTGAAGAGGAGTTTGTGAACCCCCTTAAACATATACATTGGGGAATGAAACTGAAGAGGAGGTTGTGAACCCCCTTAAACATGTACATTGTGGAATGAAACTGAAGCAGAGTTTGTGAACCCCTTAAACATGCACATTGTGGAATGAAACTGAAGAGGAGCGTGTGAACCCCTTAAACATGTACATTGTGGAATGAAACTGAAGAGGAGTTTGTGAACCCCTTAAACATGTACATTGTTGGATGAAACTGAAGAGGAGCGTGTGAACCCCTTAAACATGTACATTGTGGAATGAAACTGAAGAGGAGTTTGTGAACCCCTCAAACATGTACATTGTGGGATGAAACTGAATAGGAGTTTGTGAACCCCTTAAACATGTACATTGTTGGATGAAACTGAAGAGGAGCGTGTGAACCCCTTAAACATGTACATTGTGGGATGAAACTGAAGAGGAGTTTGTGAACCCCTCAAACATGTACATTGTGGGATGAAACTGAAGAGGAGTTTGTGAACCCCTTAAACATGTACATTATGGAATGAAACTGAAGAGGAGTTTGTGAACCCCTTAAACATGTACATTGTTGGATGAAACTGAAGAGGAGCGTGTGAACCCCTTAAACATGTACATTGGGGAATGAAACTGAAGAGGAGTTTGTGAACCCCTCAAACATGTACATTGTGGGATGAAACTGAAGAGGAGTTTGTGAACCCCTTAAACATGTGCATTGTGGAATGAAACTGAAGAGGAGTGTGTGAACCCCTCAAACATGTACATTGTGGGATGAAACTGAAGAGGAGTTTGTGAACCCCTCGAACATGTACATTGTGGAATGAAACTGAAGAGGAGTTTGTGAACCCCTCGAACATGTACATTGTGGAATGAAACTGAAGAGGAGTTTCTGATCCCCCTTAAACATGTACATTGTGGAATGAAACTGAAGAGGAGTGTGTGAACCCCTCAAACATGTACATTGTGGAATGAAACTGAAGAGGAGCGTGTGAACCCCTTAAACATGTACATTGTGGAATGAAACTGAAGAGGAGCGTGTGAACCCCTTAAACATGTACAGTGTGGAATGAAACTGAAGAGGAGCGTGTGAACCCCTTAAACATGTACATTGTGGAATGAAACTGAAGAGGAGTTTGTGAACCCCTCGAACATGTACATTGTGGAATGAAACTGAAGAGGAGCGTGTGAACCCCTTAAACATGTACAGTGTGGAATGAAACTGAAGAGGAGCGTGTGAACCCCTTAAACATGTACATTGTGGAATGAAACTGAAGAGGAGTTTGTGAACCCCTCGAACATGTACATTGTGGAATGAAACTGAAGAGGAGCGTGTGAACCCCTTAAACATGTACATTGTGGAATGAAACTGAAGAGGAGCGTGTGAACCCCTTAAACATGTACAGTGTGGAATGAAACTGAAGAGGAGTGTGTGAACCCCTCAAACATGTACATTGTGGAATGAAACTGAAGAGGAGTTTGTGAACCCCCTTAAACATGTACATTGTGGAATGAAACTGAAGAGGAGTGTGTGAACCCCTCAAACATGTACATTGTGGAATGAAACTGAAGAGGAGTGTGTGAACCCCTTAAACATGTACAGTGTGGCATGAAACTGAAGAGGAGTGTGTGAACCCCTCAAACATGTACATTGTGGAATGAAACTGAAGAGGAGTTTGTGAACCCCCTTAAACATGTAAATTGTGGAATGAAACTGAAGAGGAGTGTGTGAACCCCTCAAACATGTACATTGTGGAATGAAACTGAAGAGGAGTTTGTGTACCCCTTAAACATGTACATTGTGGGATGAAACTGAAGAGGAGCGTGTGAACCCCTCAAACATGTACATTGTGGGATGAAACTGAAGAGGAGTTTGTGAACCCCTCAAACATGTACATTGTGGAATGAAACTGAAGAGGAGTGTGTGAACCCCTCAAACATGTACATTGTGGAATGAAACTGAAGAGGAGTGTGTGAACCCCTCAAACATGTACATTGTGGAATGAAACTGAAGAGGAGTGTGTGAACCCCTCAGACATGTACATTGTGGAATGAAACTGAAGAGGAGCATGTGAACCCCTTAAACATGTACATTGTGGAATGAAACTGAAGAGGAGCGTGTGAACCCCTTAAACATGTACAGTGTGGATTGAAACTGAAGAGGAGTGTGTGAACCCCTCAAACATGTACATTGTGGAATGAAACTGAAGAGGAGTTTGTGAACCCCCTTAAACATGTACATTGTGGAATGAAACTGAAGAGGAGTGTGTGAACCCCTCAAACATGTACATTGTGGAATGAAACTGAAGAGGAGTTTGTGAACCCCCTTAAACATGTACATTGTGGAATGAAACTGAAGAGGAGTGTGTGAACCCCTCAAACATGTACATTGTGGAATGAAACTGAAGAGGAGTGTGTGAACCCCTTAAACATGTACATTGGGGAATGAAACTGAAGAGGAGGTTGTGAACCCCATAAACATGTACATTGTGGGATGAAACTGAAGAGGAGTTTGTGAACCCCTCAAACATGTACATTGTGGAATGAAACTGAAGAGGAGTTTGTGAACCCCTCAAACATGTACAATGTGGGATGAAACTGAAGAGGAGCGTGTGAACCCCTTAAACATGTACATTGTGGGATGAAACTGAAGAGGAGTTTGTGAACCCCTCAAACATGTACATTGTGGAATGAAACTGAAGAGGAGTTTGTGAACCCCTCAAACATGTACATTGTGGGATGAAACTGAAGAGGAGTTTGTGAACCCCTTAAACATGTACATTGTGGGATAAAACTGAAGAGGAGTTTGTGAACCCCTCAAACATGTACATTGTGGGATGAAACTGAAGAGGAGTTTGTGAACCCCTCGAACATGTACATTGTGGAATGAAACTGAAGAGGAGTGTGTGAACCCCTCAAACATGTATATTGTGGAATGAAACTGAAGAGGAGTGTGTGAACCCCTCAAACATGTACATTGAGGGATGAAACTGAAGAGGAGTTTGTGAACCCCCTTAAACATATACATTGGGGAATGAAACTGAAGAGGAGGTTGTGAACCCCCTTAAACATGTACATTGTGGAATGAAACTGAAGCAGAGTTTGTGAACCCCTTAAACATGCACATTGTGGAATGAAACTGAAGAGGAGCGTGTGAACCCCTTAAACATGTACATTGTGGAATGAAACTGAAGAGGAGTTTGTGAACCCCTTAAACATGTACATTGTTGGATGAAACTGAAGAGGAGCGTGTGAACCCCTTAAACATGTACATTGTGGAATGAAACTGAAGAGGAGTTTGTGAACCCCTCAAACATGTACATTGTGGGATGAAACTGAAGAGGAGTTTGTGAACCCCTTAAACATGTACATTGTTGGATGAAACTGAAGAGGAGCGTGTGAACCCCTTAAACATGTACATTGTGGGATGAAACTGAAGAGGAGTTTGTGAACCCCTCAAACATGTACATTGTGGGATGAAACTGAAGAGGAGTTTGTGAACCCCTTAAACATGTACATTATGGAATGAAACTGAAGAGGAGTTTGTGAACCCCTTAAACATGTACATTGTTGGATGAAACTGAAGAGGAGCGTGTGAACCCCTTAAACATGTACATTGGGGAATGAAACTGAAGAGGAGTTTGTGAACCCCTCAAACATGTACATTGTGGGATGAAACTGAAGAGGAGTTTGTGAACCCCTTAAACATGTGCATTGTGGAATGAAACTGAAGAGGAGTGTGTGAACCCCTCAAACATGTACATTGTGGGATGAAACTGAAGAGGAGTTTGTGAACCCCTCGAACATGTACATTGTGGAATGAAACTGAAGAGGAGTTTGTGAACCCCTCGAACATGTACATTGTGGAATGAAACTGAAGAGGAGTTTCTGAACCCCCTTAAACATGTACAGTGTGGAATGAAACTGAAGAGGAGCGTGTGAACCCCTTAAACATGTACATTGTGGAATGAAACTGAAGAGGAGTTTGTGAACCCCTCGAACATGTACATTGTGGAATGAAACTGAAGAGGAGCGTGTGAACCCCTTAAACATGTACATTGTGGAATGAAACTGAAGAGGAGCGTGTGAACCCCTTAAACATGTACAGTGTGGAATGAAACTGAAGAGGAGTGTGTGAACCCCTCAAACATGTACATTGTGGAATGAAACTGAAGAGGAGTTTGTGAACCCCCTTAAACATGTACATTGTGGAATGAAACTGAAGAGGAGTGTGTGAACCCCTCAAACATGTACATTGTGGAATGAAACTGAAGAGGAGTGTGTGAACCCCTCAAACATGTACATTGTGGGATGAAACTGAAGAGGAGCGTGTGAACCCCTTAAACATGTACATTGTGGGATGAAACTGAAGAGGAGTTTGTGAACCCCTCAAACATGTACATTGTGGAATGAAACTGAAGAGGAGTTTGTGAACCCCTCAAACATGTTCATTGTGGGATGAAACTGAAGAGGAGCGTGTGAACCCCTTAAACATGTACATTGTGGAATGAAACTGAAGAGGAGTGTGTGAACCCCTCAAACATGTACATTGTGGAATGAAACTGAAGAGGAGCGTGTGAACCCCTCAAACATGTACATTGTGGGATGAAACTGAGGAGGAGCGTGTGAACCCCTCAAACATGTACATTGTAGGATGAAACTGAAGAGGAGTTTGTGAACCCCTCAAACATGTACATTGTGGAATGAAACTGAAGAGGAGTGTGTGAACCCCTCAAACATGTACATTGTGGAATGAAACTGAAGAGGAGTTTGTGAACCCCCTTAAACATGTACATTGTGGAATGAAACTGAAGAGGAGTTTGTGAACCCCTCAAACATGTACATTGTGGAATGAAACTGAAGAGGAGTTTGTGAACCCCTTAAACATGTACATTGTGGGATAAAACTGAAGAGGAGTGAACCCCTCAAACATGTACATTGTGGGATGAAACTGAAGAGGAGTTTGTGAACCCCTCGAACATGTACATTGTGGAATGAAACTGAAGAGGAGTGTGTGAACCCCTCAAACATGTACATTGTGGAATGAAACTGAAGAGGAGTGTGTGAACCCCTCAAACATGTACATTGAGGGATGAAACTGAAGAGGAGTTTGTGAACCCCCTTAAACATGTACATTGGGGAATGAAACTGAAGAGGAGGTTGTGAACCCCCTTAAACATGTACATTGTGGAATGAAACTGAAGAGGAGCGTGTGAACCCCTTAAACATGTACATTGTGGAATGAAACTGAAGAGGAGTTTGTGAACCCCTTAAACATGTACATTGTTGGATGAAACTGAAGAGGAGCGTGTGAACCCCTCAAACATGTACATTGTGGAATGAAACTGAAGAGGAGTTTGTGAACCCCTTAAACATGTACATTGTGGGATAAAACTGAAGAGGAGTGAACCCCTCAAACATGTACATTGTGGGATGAAACTGAAGAGGAGTTTGTGAACCCCTCGAACATGTACATTGTGGAATGAAACTGAAGAGGAGTGTGTGAACCCCACAAACATGTACATTGTGGGATGAAACTGAAGAGGAGTTTGTGAACCCCTTAAACATGTGCATTGTGGAATGAAACTGAAGAGGAGTGTGTGAACCCCTCAAACATGTACATTGTGGGATGAAACTGAAGAGGAGTTTGTGAACCCCTCGAACATGTACATTGTGGAATGAAACTGAAGAGGAGTTTGTGAACCCCTCGAACATGTACATTGTGGAATGAAACTGAAGAGGAGTTTCTGAACCCCCTTAAACATGTACATTGTGGAATGAAACTGAAGAGGAGTGTGTGAACCCCTCAAACATGTACATTGTGGAATGAAACTGAAGAGGAGCGTGTGAACCCCTTAAACATGTACATTGTGGAATGAAACTGAAGAGGAGCGTGTGAACCCCTTAAACATGTACAGTGTGGAATGAAACTGAAGAGGAGCATGTGAACCCCTTAAACATGTACATTGTGGAATGAAACTGAAGAGGAGTTTGTGAACCCCTCGAACATGTACATTGTGGAATGAAACTGAAGAGGAGCGTGTGAACCCCTTAAACATGTACAGTGTGGAATGAAACTGAAGAGGAGCGTGTGAACCCCTTAAACATGTACATTGTGGAATGAAACTGAAGAGGAGTTTGTGAACCCCTCGAACATGTACATTGTGGAATGAAACTGAAGAGGAGCGTGTGAACCCCTTAAACATGTACATTGTGGAATGAAACTGAAGAGGAGCGTGTGAACCCCTTAAACATGTACAGTGTGGAATGAAACTGAAGAGGAGTGTGTGAACCCCTCAAACATGTACATTGTGGAATGAAACTGAAGAGGAGTTTGTGAACCCCCTTAAAAATGTACATTGTGGAATGAAACTGAAGAGGAGTGTGTGAACCCCTCAAACATGTACATTGTGGAATGAAACTGAAGAGGAGTGTGTGAACCCCTCAAACATGTACATTGTGGGATGAAACTGAAGAGGAGCGTGTGAACCCCTTAAACATGTACATTGTGGGATGAAACTGAAGAGGAGTTTGTGAACCCCTCAAACATGTACATTGTGGAATGAAACTGAAGAGGAGTTTGTGAACCCCTCAAACATGTTCATTGTGGGATGAAACTGAAGAGGAGCGTGTGAACCCCTTAAACATGTACATTGTGGAATGAAACTGAAGAGGAGTGTGTGAACCCCTCAAACATGTACATTGTGGAATGAAACTGAAGAGGAGTGTGTGAACCCCTCAAACATGTACATTGTGGAATGAAACTGAAGAGGAGTTTGTGAACCCCCTTAAACATGTACATTGTGGAATGAAACTGAAGAGGAGTGTGTGAACCCCTCAAACATGTACATTGTGGAATGAAACTGAAGAGGAGTTTGTGAACCCCCTTAAACATGTACATTGTGGAATGAAACTGAAGAGGAGTGTGTGAACCCCTCAAACATGTACATTGTGGAATGAAACTGAAGAGGAGTGTGTGAACCCCTCAAACATGTACATTGTGGGATGAAACTGAAGAGGAGCGTGTGAACCCCTCAAACATGTACATTGTGGAATGAAACTGAAGAGGAGTGTGTGAACCCCTTAAACATGTACATTGGGGAATGAAACTGAAGAGGAGGTTGTGAACCCCATAAACATGTACATTGTGGGATGAAACTGAAGAGGAGTTTGTGAACCCCTCAAACATGTACATTGTGGAATGAAACTGAAGAGGAGTTTGTGAACCCCTCAAACATGTACATTGTGGGATGAAACTGAAGAGGAGCGTGTGAACCCCTTAAACATGTACATTGTGGGATGAAACTGAAGAGGAGTTTGTGAACCCCTCAAACATGTACATTGTGGAATGAAACTGAAGAGGAGTTTGTGAACCCCTCAAACATGTACATTGTGGGATGAAACTGAAGAGGAGTTTGTGAACCCCTTAAACATGTACATTGTGGGATAAAACTGAAGAGGAGTTTGTGAACCCCTCAAACATGTACATTGTGGGATGAAACTGAAGAGGAGTTTGTGAACCCCTCGAACATGTACATTGTGGAATGAAACTGAAGAGGAGTGTGTGAACCCCTCAAACATGTATATTGTGGAATGAAACTGAAGAGGAGTGTGTGAACCCCTCAAACATGTACATTGAGGGATGAAACTGAAGAGGAGTTTGTGAACCCCCTTAAACATATACATTGGGGAATGAAACTGAAGAGGAGGTTGTGAACCCCCTTAAACATGTACATTGTGGAATGAAACTGAAGCAGAGTTTGTGAACCCCTTAAACATGCACATTGTGGAATGAAACTGAAGAGGAGCGTGTGAACCCCTTAAACATGTACATTGTGGAATGAAACTGAAGAGGAGTTTGTGAACCCCTTAAACATGTACATTGTTGGATGAAACTGAAGAGGAGCGTGTGAACCCCTTAAACATGTACATTGTGGAATGAAACTGAAGAGGAGTTTGTGAACCCCTCAAACATGTACATTGTGGGATGAAACTGAAGAGGAGTTTGTGAACCCCTTAAACATGTACATTGTTGGATGAAACTGAAGAGGAGCGTGTGAACCCCTTAAACATGTACATTGTGGGATGAAACTGAAGAGGAGTTTGTGAACCCCTCAAACATGTACATTGTGGGATGAAACTGAAGAGGAGTTTGTGAACCCCTTAAACATGTACATTATGGAATGAAACTGAAGAGGAGTTTGTGAACCCCTTAAACATGTACATTGTTGGATGAAACTGAAGAGGAGCGTGTGAACCCCTTAAACATGTACATTGGGGAATGAAACTGAAGAGGAGTTTGTGAACCCCTCAAACATGTACATTGTGGGATGAAACTGAAGAGGAGTTTGTGAACCCCTTAAACATGTGCATTGTGGAATGAAACTGAAGAGGAGTGTGTGAACCCCTCAAACATGTACATTGTGGGATGAAACTGAAGAGGAGTTTGTGAACCCCTCGAACATGTACATTGTGGAATGAAACTGAAGAGGAGTTTGTGAACCCCTCGAACATGTACATTGTGGAATGAAACTGAAGAGGAGTTTCTGAACCCCCTTAAACATGTACATTGTGGAATGAAACTGAAGAGGAGTGTGTGAACCCCTCAAACATGTACATTGTGGAATGAAACTGAAGAGGAGCGTGTGAACCCCTTAAACATGTACATTGTGGAATGAAACTGAAGAGGAGCGTGTGAACCCCTTAAACATGTACAGTGTGGAATGAAACTGAAGAGGAGCGTGTGAACCCCTTAAACATGTACATTGTGGAATGAAACTGAAGAGGAGTTTGTGAACCCCTCGAACATGTACATTGTGGAATGAAACTGAAGAGGAGCGTGTGAACCCCTTAAACATGTACAGTGTGGAATGAAACTGAAGAGGAGCGTGTGAACCCCTTAAACATGTACATTGTGGAATGAAACTGAAGAGGAGTTTGTGAACCCCTCGAACATGTACATTGTGGAATGAAACTGAAGAGGAGCGTGTGAACCCCTTAAACATGTACATTGTGGAATGAAACTGAAGAGGAGCGTGTGAACCCCTTAAACATGTACAGTGTGGAATGAAACTGAAGAGGAGTGTGTGAACCCCTCAAACATGTACATTGTGGAATGAAACTGAAGAGGAGTTTGTGAACCCCCTTAAACATGTACATTGTGGAATGAAACTGAAGAGGAGTGTGTGAACCCCTCAAACATGTACATTGTGGAATGAAACTGAAGAGGAGTGTGTGAACCCCTCAAACATGTACATTGTGGGATGAAACTGAAGAGGAGCGTGTGAACCCCTTAAACATGTACATTGTGGGATGAAACTGAAGAGGAGTTTGTGAACCCCTCAAACATGTACATTGTGGAATGAAACTGAAGAGGAGTTTGTGAACCCCTCAAACATGTTCATTGTGGGATGAAACTGAAGAGGAGCGTGTGAACCCCTTAAACATGTACATTGTGGAATGAAACTGAAGAGGAGTGTGTGAACCCCTCAAACATGTACATTGTGGAATGAAACTGAAGAGGAGCGTGTGAACCCCTCAAACATGTACATTGTGGGATGAAACTGAGGAGGAGCGTGTGAACCCCTCAAACATGTACATTGTAGGATGAAACTGAAGAGGAGTTTGTGAACCCCTCAAACATGTACATTGTGGAATGAAACTGAAGAGGAGTGTGTGAACCCCTCAAACATGTACATTGTGGAATGAAACTGAAGAGGAGTTTGTGAACCCCCTTAAACATGTACATTGTGGAATGAAACTGAAGAGGAGTTTGTGAACCCCTTAAACATGTACATTGTGGGATAAAACTGAAGAGGAGTGAACCCCTCAAACATGTACATTGTGGGATGAAACTGAAGAGGAGTTTGTGAACCCCTCGAACATGTACATTGTGGAATGAAACTGAAGAGGAGTGTGTGAACCCCTCAAACATGTATATTGTGGAATGAAACTGAAGAGGAGTGTGTGAACCCCTCAAACATGTACATTGAGGGATGAAACTGAAGAGGAGTTTGTGAACCCCCTTAAACATGTACATTGGGGAATGAAACTGAAGAGGAGGTTGTGAACCCCCTTAAACATGTACATTGTGGAATGAAACTGAAGAGGAGCGTGTGAACCCCTTAAACATGTACATTGTGGAATGAAACTGAAGAGGAGTTTGTGAACCCCTTAAACATGTACATTGTTGGATGAAACTGAAGAGGAGCGTGTGAACCCCTCAAACATGTACATTGTGGAATGAAACTGAAGAGGAGTTTGTGAACCCCTTAAACATGTACATTGTGGGATAAAACTGAAGAGGAGTGAACCCCTCAAACATGTACATTGTGGGATGAAACTGAAGAGGAGTTTGTGAACCCCTCGAACATGTACATTGTGGAATGAAACTGAAGAGGAGTGTGTGAACCCCTCAAACATGTACATTGTGGGATGAAACTGAAGAGGAGTTTGTGAACCCCTTAAACATGTGCATTGTGGAATGAAACTGAAGAGGAGTGTGTGAACCCCTCAAACATGTACATTGTGGGATGAAACTGAAGAGGAGTTTGTGAACCCCTCGAACATGTACATTGTGGAATGAAACTGAAGAGGAGTTTGTGAACCCCTCGAACATGTACATTGTGGAATGAAACTGAAGAGGAGTTTCTGAACCCCCTTAAACATGTACATTGTGGAATGAAACTGAAGAGGAGTGTGTGAACCCCTCAAACATGTACATTGTGGAATGAAACTGAAGAGGAGCGTGTGAACCCCTTAAACATGTACATTGTGGAATGAAACTGAAGAGGAGCGTGTGAACCCCTTAAACATGTACAGTGTGGAATGAAACTGAAGAGGAGCATGTGAACCCCTTAAACATGTACATTGTGGAATGAAACTGAAGAGGAGTTTGTGAACCCCTCGAACATGTACATTGTGGAATGAAACTGAAGAGGAGCGTGTGAACCCCTTAAACATGTACAGTGTGGAATGAAACTGAAGAGGAGCGTGTGAACCCCTTAAACATGTACATTGTGGAATGAAACTGAAGAGGAGTTTGTGAACCCCTCGAACATGTACATTGTGGAATGAAACTGAAGAGGAGCGTGTGAACCCCTTAAACATGTACATTGTGGAATGAAACTGAAGAGGAGCGTGTGAACCCCTTAAACATGTACAGTGTGGAATGAAACTGAAGAGGAGTGTGTGAACCCCTCAAACATGTACATTGTGGAATGAAACTGAAGAGGAGTTTGTGAACCCCCTTAAAAATGTACATTGTGGAATGAAACTGAAGAGGAGTGTGTGAACCCCTCAAACATGTACATTGTGGAATGAAACTGAAGAGGAGTGTGTGAACCCCTCAAACATGTACATTGTGGGATGAAACTGAAGAGGAGCGTGTGAACCCCTTAAACATGTACATTGTGGGATGAAACTGAAGAGGAGTTTGTGAACCCCTCAAACATGTACATTGTGGAATGAAACTGAAGAGGAGTTTGTGAACCCCTCAAACATGTTCATTGTGGGATGAAACTGAAGAGGAGCGTGTGAACCCCTTAAACATGTACATTGTGGAATGAAACTGAAGAGGAGTGTGTGAACCCCTCAAACATGTACATTGTGGAATGAAACTGAAGAGGAGCGTGTGAACCCCTCAAACATGTACATTGTGGGATGAAACTGAGGAGGAGCGTGTGAACCCCTCAAACATGTACATTGTAGGATGAAACTGAAGAGGAGTTTGTGAACCCCTCAAACATGTACATTGTGGAATGAAACTGAAGAGGAGTGTGTGAACCCCTCAAACATGTACATTGTGGAATGAAACTGAAGAGGAGTTTGTGAACCCCCTTAAACATGTACATTGTGGAATGAAACTGAAGAGGAGTTTGTGAACCCCTCAAACATGTACATTGTGGAATGAAACTGAAGAGGAGTTTGTGAACCCCTTAAACATGTACATTGTGGGATAAAACTGAAGAGGAGTGAACCCCTCAAACATGTACATTGTGGGATGAAACTGAAGAGGAGTTTGTGAACCCCTCGAACATGTACATTGTGGAATGAAACTGAAGAGGAGTGTGTGAACCCCTCAAACATGTATATTGTGGAATGAAACTGAAGAGGAGTGTGTGAACCCCTCAAACATGTACATTGAGGGATGAAACTGAAGAGGAGTTTGTGAACCCCCTTAAACATGTACATTGGGGAATGAAACTGAAGAGGAGGTTGTGAACCCCCTTAAACATGTACATTGTGGAATGAAACTGAAGAGGAGCGTGTGAACCCCTTAAACATGTACATTGTGGAATGAAACTGAAGAGGAGTTTGTGAACCCCTTAAACATGTACATTGTTGGATGAAACTGAAGAGGAGCGTGTGAACCCCTTAAACATGTACATTGTGGAATGAAACTGAAGAGGAGTTTGTGAACCCCTCAAACATGTACATTGTGGGATGAAACTGAAGAGGAGTTTGTGAACCCCTTAAACATGTACATTGTTGGATGAAACTGAAGAGGAGCGTGTGAACCCCTTAAACATGTACATTGTGGGATGAAACTGAAGAGGAGTTTGTGAACCCCTCAAACATGTACATTGTGGGATGAAACTGAAGAGGAGTTTGTGAACCCCTTAAACATGTACATTGTTGGATGAAACTGAAGAGGAGTTTGTGAACCCCCTTAAACATGTACATTGGGGAATGAAACTGAAGAGGAGGTTGTGAACCCCCTTAAACATGTACATTGTGGAATGAAACTGAAGAGGAGCGTGTGAACCCCTTAAACATGTACATTGTGGAATGAAACTGAAGAGGAGTTTGTGAACCCCTTAAACATGTACATTGTTGGATGAAACTGAAGAGGAGCGTGTGAACCCCTTAAACATGTACATTGTGGAATGAAACTGAAGAGGAGTTTGTGAACCCCTCAAACATGTACATTGTGGGATGAAACTGAAGAGGAGTTTGTGAACCCCTTAAACATGTACATTGTTGGATGAAACTGAAGAGGAGCGTGTGAACCCCTCAAACATGTACATTGTGGAATGAAACTGAAGAGGAGCGTGTGAACCCCTTAAACATGTACAGTGTGGAATGAAACTGAAGAGGAGCGTGTGAACCCCTTAAACATGTACATTGTGGAATGAAACTGAAGAGGAGTTTGTGAACCCCTCGAACATGTACATTGTGGAATGAAACTGAAGAGGAGCGTGTGAACCCCTTAAACATGTACAGTGTGGAATGAAACTGAAGAGGAGCGTGTGAACCCCTTAAACATGTACATTGTGGAATGAAACTGAAGAGGAGTTTGTGAACCCCTCGAACATGTACATTGTGGAATGAAACTGAAGAGGAGCGTGTGAACCCCTTAAACATGTACATTGTGGAATGAAACTGAAGAGGAGCGTGTGAACCCCTTAAACATGTACAGTGTGGAATGAAACTGAAGAGGAGTGTGTGAACCCCTCAAACATGTACATTGTGGAATGAAACTGAAGAGGAGTTTGTGAACCCCCTTAAACATGTACATTGTGGAATGAAACTGAAGAGGAGTGTGTGAACCCCTCAAACATGTACATTGTGGAATGAAACTGAAGAGGAGTGTGTGAACCCCTCAAACATGTACATTGTGGGATGAAACTGAAGAGGAGCGTGTGAACCCCTTAAACATGTACATTGTGGGATGAAACTGAAGAGGAGTTTGTGAACCCCTCAAACATGTACATTGTGGAATGAAACTGAAGAGGAGTTTGTGAACCCCTCAAACATGTTCATTGTGGGATGAAACTGAAGAGGAGCGTGTGAACCCCTTAAACATGTACATTGTGGAATGAAACTGAAGAGGAGTGTGTGAACCCCTCAAACATGTACATTGTGGAATGAAACTGAAGAGGAGCGTGTGAACCCCTCAAACATGTACATTGTGGGATGAAACTGAGGAGGAGCGTGTGAACCCCTCAAACATGTACATTGTAGGATGAAACTGAAGAGGAGTTTGTGAACCCCTCAAACATGTACATTGTGGAATGAAACTGAAGAGGAGTGTGTGAACCCCTCAAACATGTACATTGTGGAATGAAACTGAAGAGGAGTTTGTGAACCCCCTTAAACATGTACATTGTGGAATGAAACTGAAGAGGAGTTTGTGAACCCCTCAAACATGTACATTGTGGAATGAAACTGAAGAGGAGTTTGTGAACCCCTTAAACATGTACATTGTGGGATAAAACTGAAGAGGAGTGAACCCCTCAAACATGTACATTGTGGGATGAAACTGAAGAGGAGTTTGTGAACCCCTCGAACATGTACATTGTGGAATGAAACTGAAGAGGAGTGTGTGAACCCCTCAAACATGTATATTGTGGAATGAAACTGAAGAGGAGTGTGTGAACCCCTCAAACATGTACATTGAGGGATGAAACTGAAGAGGAGTTTGTGAACCCCCTTAAACATGTACATTGGGGAATGAAACTGAAGAGGAGGTTGTGAACCCCCTTAAACATGTACATTGTGGAATGAAACTGAAGAGGAGCGTGTGAACCCCTTAAACATGTACATTGTGGAATGAAACTGAAGAGGAGTTTGTGAACCCCTTAAACATGTACATTGTTGGATGAAACTGAAGAGGAGCGTGTGAACCCCTTAAACATGTACATTGTGGAATGAAACTGAAGAGGAGTTTGTGAACCCCTCAAACATGTACATTGTGGGATGAAACTGAAGAGGAGTTTGTGAACCCCTTAAACATGTACATTGTTGGATGAAACTGAAGAGGAGCGTGTGAACCCCTTAAACATGTACATTGTGGGATGAAACTGAAGAGGAGTTTGTGAACCCCTCAAACATGTACATTGTGGGATGAAACTGAAGAGGAGTTTGTGAACCCCTTAAACATGTACATTGTTGGATGAAACTGAAGAGGAGTTTGTGAACCCCTTAAACATGTACATTGTGGAATGAAACTGAAGAGGAGTTTGTGAACCCCTTAAACATGTACATTGTTGGATGAAACTGAAGAGGAGCGTGTGAACCCCTTAAACATGTACATTGGGGAATGAAACTGAAGAGGAGTTTGTGAACCCCTCAAACATGTACATTGTGGGATGAAACTGAAGAGGAGTTTGTGAACCCCTTAAACATGTGCATTGTGGAATGAAACTGAAGAGGAGTGTGTGAACCCCTCAAACATGTACATTGTGGGATGAAACTGAAGAGGAGTTTGTGAACCCCTCGAACATGTACATTGTGGAATGAAACTGAAGAGGAGTTTGTGAACCCCTCGAACATGTACATTGTGGAATGAAACTGAAGAGGAGTTTCTGAACCCCCTTAAACATGTACATTGTGGAATGAAACTGAAGAGGAGTGTGTGAACCCCTCAAACATGTACATTGTGGAATGAAACTGAAGAGGAGCGTGTGAACCCCTTAAACATGTACATTGTGGAATGAAACTGAAGAGGAGCGTGTGAACCCCTTAAACATGTACAGTGTGGAATGAAACTGAAGAGGAGCGTGTGAACCCCTTAAACATGTACATTGTGGAATGAAACTGAAGAGGAGTTTGTGAACCCCTCGAACATGTACATTGTGGAATGAAACTGAAGAGGAGCATGTGAACCCCTTAAACATGTACATTGTGGAATGAAACTGAAGAGGAGCGTGTGAACCCCTTAAACATGTACAGTGTGGAATGAAACTGAAGAGGAGTGTGTGAACCCCTCAAACATGTACATTGTGGAATGAAACTGAAGAGGAGTGTGTGAACCCCCTTAAACATGTACATTGTGGAATGAAACTGAAGAGGAGTGTGTGAACCCCTCAAACATGTACATTGTGGAATGAAACTGAAGAGGAGTGTGTGAACCCCTCAAACATGTACATTGTGGGATGAAACTGAAGAGGAGCGTGTGAACCCCTTAAACATGTACATTGTGGGATGAAACTGAAGAGGAGTTTGTGAACCCCTCAAACATGTATTTATTTATTTATTTATTTTGTGTACTTATAAAGCGCAACCTATCACCCAGAGGGCATCCTGGCGCTTTGAACTTCGGCAGGCACACAACTCACTGCTCAAACAATTTTCGGGAACAAATGCGTTTTCAGCGCTTTCCTAAATGGTAGGTAATCCTTGTGGCTTCTCAGAGAGAGAGGAAGGGAGTTCCAAAGTCTGGCCGCCGCAACACTGAATGAGCGGCCACCCATCCTGACTCTCTGGAACCTCGGGACCACCAACAAACTGGCTGAGGATGAGCGGAGGGGCCGCGAGGCAGCATACCAAGCAAACATGTCGCGAAGTTGTATTGGGCCCTGTTGGTGTACGGCCTTAAACACCAAGCACGCGGCTTTGTACATCACTCGCAGATGCACCGGAAGCCAGTGCAGGTCTCTTAGAGCCAGAGTGGAAGAGCTAAATCTAGCCCGCGAGAGAGCCAGCTTGGCCGCCATGTTCTGCACCCGTTGTAACTTCCCCACCAGATTTTTTGGGGCCTCCAGAAGCAGCGCATTGCAGTAGTCTAAACGACTTAAAATAGTACTGCGAACTACCTCTGGCCTGGCCTGGGCGGGGAGAAGAGGCAGAACTTTACGCAACATGCGTAACAGCATCATGCACGTGGCGATAGTTTTGTTTACGTGCAGGTCGAGCTGTAGGTTCGGGCCAAAAATAACCCCCAAATTGCGGGCTGATTCCGCCGCCGCTACTGGTTCCGGGAAAGCAGTGGGCCAGAAGTTCTCTGGAAGAGCCCGCGGAATTCGATCACTGGAGCAGTGGAGCACCTCCGTCTTAGAGCTGTTAAATTGGAGGGAATTGGCTCGAAGCCAATCCGCTGTAGCTGCCATACAGCGATGGAAAGTTTCCAGTGAGACCGCGTTGTTACCTTCCAGAGAAAAGACCAGCTGGGTGTCATCGGCGTAATTAAAAGCCGAGACACCAAAAGATTTAATAAGCTGGACTAGGGGGCGAAGATACAGATTGAAAAGTATCGGGCTGATGGCCGAGCCCTGTGGAACCCCCTGTCCCACTTTCCGTGGCTCAGAGCGGAAAGGAGGAAGCGAGACCAGCTGTTGCCGGCTACCCAGATAAGAAACCAACCAATCTCTTGCGCTCCCTGTGACCCCGCACTCCTCCAGTCTTCTGATGAGGGTTTGATGGCAGACCGTATCGAACGCGGCCGACATGTCGAGCAGCACTAAGAAGGCTGCCCGTCCACTGTCGACACGCGTCCGGAGGTTGTCCAATACGGTAACCAGTGCTGACTCCGTCCCATGCCCGGGGCGGAAGCCAAACTGTGCCTCATCAAACCAACCGATGTTCTCAAGAAAACCAGAGAGCGAGCGGGTCACCCATTTTTCCATGATCTTGATAGGAAATGGGAGCAATGAGATAGGCCTGTAGTTGGAAAGACAGGCAGGGTCTAACGTTGGCTTCTTGAGCAGTGGAGATACCACTGCTAACTTCCAGCAATCAGGAACCCAAGCCGACTCCAAGGACTGGAGGCAGATGGCGTGCAACGGCGGAAAGAGTTCTGCATGGAAGACCTTCCAAAATTTGGGAGGTAGTGGGTCGAGCGGAGAGCCCAAAGCAACCGTTTGTGCCAAACTGCAGAATTCCTCATATGAGGGACGGGGAAACTGTCTTAGTTGGGGTCGACTGGATAAAATATCCGGAGCACCCAAGCAAAGACCAAGGACACTCGAGTGGGGTCGACTGGGTGTTCCGACCGGAGCTCCCAGAGTGGGACCAGGTTTATCCACCTGGGGTCGACTGGAGGGATCACCCGGAGCTCCCACTCCAAGCGTAGCCTGTATAAGGCCTGCATCATTCGGCTGGGGTCGACTGGGTGACCCGTTCGGAGCTCCCGGGTCAGGACGAGACCAGCCTGACCGGGGTCGATTGATCGAGCCAACCGGAGCTCCCAGACCGAGGTCTGCTGGCAGAGGGTTTTTTAAGCCCTCTAGGATCTTAGCAGTCTTCTCCTCAAAGGCACCCGCCAGTGCATCGCACAGGGTTTGCGACGCCACGACCGTGTTGGCCACACAAGCTGGATGAGACAGGTCCCTGGCGATTTTGAACAGGGCTTGCGATTTATTAGGCGCCTTATTCAAGATGGATTCCAAAAAGACCGCCTTGGCCAACTTGATCTGCGCCTTATACCCCAGCAGAGCAGCCCTAAACGAGGCCTTTGCCGATGGCAGATACTGCTTCCTCCACGCCCGCTCAGCACGTCTACAACCCAGTTTAAGCAGTCGTAGCTCTTCCGTATACCAGGGGCAAGCCCGGTTCACTCTCCCTCGAGACTGACGAAGAGGAGCCAGCTTATCCAACGATTCGGTGATAGACTGACATAAGGAAAGATAACTTTCCTCCACCGAGTTGCTCAAACAGAAGTTGGCTGATAGTAGTGCGGGTAGTGAGGAAGACTTGGAGAGACGAGACCAGGGTCTACCCAGTTTCGAGCCACCTGCCCCCGCAGCTTCCGCAGGGTAGGGACCTAAATCAAGGGAAAAGGCCACCAGTGCGTGATCTGTCCAGCACTGGCTTAAGATATCGTTTACCGCTACTGCTTGAGCGTCAGCGAATACCAGGTCCAGGATGTGCCCTCCTCTATGAGTCGCACCGCCTACCAGTTGCTGCAACTGAATGTTGCCGAGAGTTTGACAAAGTGTCGAGAACGCCCCATCCAAAGGTCCACCCTGCCAAAGATTAAAGTCCCCCAGGACCAGCAGCTTAGCGTGAGAGTTCGAGAGATCATATATTAGATCAAGAGAGTCTGATAGAAAGGGGGCAGAGCCCGGCGGGCGATAACATAACACCCCCGTGAACTGTGTTCTTTCCCGGTCTTTGATGGAAAATCCCATCAGCTCGAAACCCGAAACCTCACTAATTTTAAGCTGGAAGAGACCCAGCGACTCTCTATAAATGATGCCGATTCCACCACCTCTGTTCTTTGGGCGTGGGGTGTGAATAATTTTAAAGCCTAGGGGGCAGGCCAGTCCTAATTCGACCAGACAGTCCTCCCGGGTCCACGTTTCCGTTAAAAACAGGATGTCCAATCCTGAGGAATCAATCAGGAAGGCAATCTCGGTATAGTGCTTGCAGAGCGACCTAACATTAAGGAGTCCGCAAGACAGAGATCGTAGTGGGCCGAGAGCATTAGCCCTCCGAACGAGGGGCGCCTGAGCAGGTCCTAAATCCAATAAAGCAGCCCGAGAATACACCAAACGATGGGACAGTGGGGGATCAGAGATTACAGCCCTTAGCGCCTCCGAAGCGCGAACGGGCGCAAACGGGCTTACCTCTGGCGCACCTCCGGCGCCCCTACGGCGCGCCCGCTGCGCGTAACCGCTGCGCGCTTGGTCCTTCATGCCTTTATGGTATTGGACCGAGCGGAAGTCCGCCTCCAGCGTCCCTCGACCTAGTCAATATGGCGCCCGGAGTGCTCAGAGACCTCACCCCTACCCAAGATGGCGGACGGACCCGCTAAACTTACTCTATTCCGCCAAGAACGGGTTGAAGCAGTTGCTGAGTGCTGGTAAGCCTGTAAATAGTTCCCCGGCCTACGGAGCCGACACAAAACAAATAGCAGAATTAAAAGCAAGCTCTAGAAGCTCTAGGCGATGACCAGCAGCGCAGAGATGTTTTAAAATAAATGAGCGCGAAAATAGTAAGGCAGCAGCATTGTGGAATGAAACTGAAGAGGAGTTTGTGAACCCCTCAAACATGTTCATTGTGGGATGAAACTGAAGAGGAGCGTGTGAACCCCTTAAACATGTACATTGTGGAATGAAACTGAAGAGGAGTGTGTGAACCCCTCAAACATGTACATTGTGGAATGAAACTGAAGAGGAGCGTGTGAACCCCTCAAACATGTACATTGTGGGATGAAACTGAGGAGGAGCGTGTGAACCCCTCAAACATGTACATTGTGGGATGAAACTGAAGAGGAGTTTGTGAACCCCTCAAACATGTACATTGTGGAATGAAACTGAAGAGGAGTTTGTGAACCCCTCGAACATGTACATTGTGGAATGAAACTGAAGAGGAGTTTGTGAACCCCTCGAACATGTACTGTGAGAAGTTGGCCTGGTAGGGGATGTTTCCAATTCTGGAACCACCTACTACCTGACCAAACAATCCCCTTATGGTGTCTGGTTGTAAGTCAACCTTATTAGACAAGCTATCCTAGGGGTAGCATGGACTAAGCAGCCTAAAGGCTTAACTTAAGAGGTCGTGTTAAGCGAGCTGTTTTACCACATACAATCCTGTAATACCAAATGAAAGGACACCACACAAGTATATATTATAAAAATATATGTGTTTATTACTAAAAACAATCCCCAGTATTCTTTATGAATAAAGGGGCACAAGCGTTAAATCAAAAGCACTGTTTAAACATACAAGTTGCACAATTATGGATGAGGGCGGGTGGCCACTCAAACCATATACTAAACAAGTGGTATAAGAGAGGCCACTCGAGCAGTGGTTAGGCCTAGGGCCTAGGGAATCGCTGGGAGCAGTCAGGACAAGCAATGCTGAAGTCGGGAATGGCCCTCGGGATTCGGGAGATGTGCGGAAAGCGCACGCATGCACCAATGTTAACCAATGGTGCGTAAAAGTCAAATAGTTAAAGTTTAAGGACACTTCCGCTGAACCTAGAGGAACAAAACTTAACACACAGACCCTAGAGGTGTGCACCAGTGTGGGAACACCGGCGGAGCAAAGTTACCTCACCCACAGGAAGTGGGTGCACAGGGTCGAAGTGGCGTCGGGTTTTGACACGCAGGCTCTTGGTGCTTGAAGCTGAAAGGGCTGCAGGCAGGGTGAAGACGAAGTGTCCGGTGGAGTCCAAGGGTGGACTCAAGTTGTAGAGTACCTGAAAGCAGAGGGGACAGAGTCTGGGTCACTCAGCAGTGACCAGGGTGGAACCAGGACGGAACCAGGCAATGTCGGGCGCAATCAGGTGGTCGTCGAGGCGCTTCTCTTCGCTGTCACGTGGGCTCTGGGGCATCTGCGACGTCCAGGAGCAGGTCACGATCTGTCCCACGCAGGCTCTCACCGTCGGTGCAGTCGGACCAGGAAGGTCAGAGTCGGGGCTCCCTTTCAGGGGAGCTGGTGTGGATCTGGAGCAACCAGAATCACGAGTCTTCTTTTGTAGTTCGTCGGCACAGGGACCACAAGCCAGCTGGCAAGTGACCGGGCCAACGCGTTGAGCCAAATCGTGCCAAAGGGCCCCACGCAGCACTCGTCGAGTGTGGAGGGCTGAACTTCGGCTCAGGAGTAGCTCAGGGTGGGGGCTTCTCAAACCCCGGTGTACAGCTTCGAGGGTCACTCGTGGGCTGCACGGTCAGCGTCTCGTGGTCACTTCAAGATGGCGTGCCCCACGCTTCCGGTCGCCTCCACGGGTCTCAGCTTTGCATGGACTGTGGATCGGGCTGTTAGAAGCTGGGCAGGCTTGATCTCGTCGATCTCAGTCGCTCGAGTTCCGGCGGGAACTGCAACTAAGTAGACGTCGAGGGCTGGATGGTGCCTGCTGCTGCAGGGTGGTCACTCCTTGACCACAAGGGAGATTCTTCGGGCTTCCACGTTGAGATGGAGGGCGAAGGGTCCAGAATATCGTTTCAAATGTTTCTTCCAGGAAATCTGATGTGCATTGGCACTGCTCCCACTCTTATTCGAATCTGGTGGGCGTGATTACCTGCTAGGTCCCCTCCTATGGGTGGGACCCAGGAAGTGGGTGGATACACCCCCTTCCTTTGATCCAGGCCGCCCTGGCACGAGGGCTGGAGTGCCCCAGAACCGGTTTGGCCGGATTATGCAAGGGGCAGCCTTGTGCGCCCCAGGCAGTGTCTGGTTTCTTTCAAACCTCCCTGCTACAATACACTATCTCCTGTCTGGAGGGCGGTGACACCCTCCTGTGACAGGAAACCCTTTGTCCAGGACCCCCTTGACTGGGTTTCGGTCAGCTCCAGGGGTCCAGACATTTGTCTGTGGCAGAGGCATCCATTTTGTGGATCTTAAGGTCTTTGGAGAAATCAACCGCATTAAAGCAAAGTAACATGTCTTACCCCTCTAGAGGGGTGGAATGCCATCCCCGTCGCCAGAACTGGCGAGGGGATGGTATTCCAAAGCGTATGACACCTTACACGACATGTTTTGATAAAGCCAAACCAAAGTTGCTAAATAACCGCGAGGATTATAAGGCACTTAATAGTATATGGTATGGCATTATCCTGAAACAGCTTAGGGATTTGTTCCCGACGGCTGCAGACAGGCTCAGCTCATGCTAGAGCTCCATCTCACATAAAAACCATGCACCCAGCCTCCAGGATTGGTGAGGCCTGTCTATAGGAGTGGCTCACAGGTTTACATGTGTCCAGATATAGGTTTAGACATAGGTATACTATATCTAAGCAAGGGGTGTGTACACCACCTTACCCCAGCTGAGTGATCAGCCAGTTGTGTCAATTTAAGAACCAGCCAGGGGTGGCAAAAGATATGCTGCAGCCCCTGGTAGGCCTTAGTGGCTCCTGTGCCCTGTGCACCTATAGTGCATTCTACAGGGGCTGACAAGGAGTCCATTTCCAATTGGTATGTACCTAGGGTACATGGAATCCATTTTACAGAGAGAGCAGATGGCCTGGGGCCCTGATTAGCAGGGAACCAGGTCAACTAAGTCAAAAAACCAGCTAAACACAGGCAAAAAAATCTGGGGTAACCATAGTCAGGTAGCCACCTTCCTACATAACCCCCCCCCAAACGAAAGGAGATAAGGCTATCCTTGGCCAGGTAAGCCTATATTGCCTGAGTGGCCATATAAGGAAGTACCTGCACTAGCATGGGTACCCCCTGTCTCATGGTCCACTAAGCAGTCCCTCACCCTTTGGGTATTAGAGGGTCTCCACCATAGGGAATCACTACCTTGGGTGTGTTTATGCAAAGTTAAAGGCTGGTTTGGATATGGAGTATTGAAGTTAGGCTCTACTAAGTTAGGGCTTGGCTTCCTCCAATTATCTTCCACCATGTGTGCCTTTCTTTCTTTAACTGAGTTGCACTGTGCTCTCAGGGTCAACCTCTGGCTACCTAAAGCTGGAGGCTGGGTCCCTCTGTTTGGCTTGCTGGAGGGACAGTTCAGGTTTGGGCCCTTTGGGTCCCAGGTTTGGCTGTGCCCAACAGAATCCATCTGTGGGAGGTCCCTAACTGTTTTTAAGGGGGCTCCCTTAGGAGTTTTTAAAGTTTTCACCTTACTAGGGCTACTAGTTTTGGTGCACCTAATCTTTTGATGGGGGTGCTTTATTTGACAGGGGGCCCTCTGGGTCTCACTGTCCTTCTTGTCCTCTGCAGCCCTGGGCTGGCTAAGGCAAGGTAGAGAGGGGCAGGTTACCTGCTCCAGACTGGGTCCCACCTGAGAAGGGTCCACTGACATCAGAGGTTCTGTCAGGCTAGGCCCAACCACCTCTGGGGCAGCTCCTTCATCAGGGGTAAGATCAGTTCCCTGAGGAGGCTGATCCTGTCCTAAAGTCTGGTGAGGGGGAGATTTCTCTTCCTCCTCCATGCTCTCAGTTTGTGTGGAGTTATCCATCATTTCAGGTTTCACAACACACATGTCAGTTTGAGTTTGGGCTGTGGCCATCACAGCCCCACCAACCTTTTCAGGAGGAGACTCAGTTTGGGTTTCTGCTGTTATCATAACAGCTTTGCTATTCTGTTCAGGAAGAGCTTTTACTAAAGATGGGGCAGAGAGTTTCTCAGCCCTACCAACCTTTTCAGGAAGGACATCTTGGATTGGGGCTGTAGCCATTACAGCCCCACTAACCTTTCCATTGGAATTCACCATTCTAGAATGGATTTCCTGTTCAACCCCAGCCCAGGCTGAGATTTCTAAATCATTACCCAGTAGACAGTCTACAGGCAAGTTTGGGGACACTGCCACTCTCTTTGGGCCAGTGACACCTCCCCAGCTGAGACTTACTACTGCCATGGGATGATTTGTTTGGATGCCATCAATGTTTATTACCTGGTATGTGGCACCAGGTAAAAGTTGCTTAGAGGGGACTATGCCATCAGCCACCATGGTGATGCTAGCCCCTGTGTCTCTAAAAGCTTCAACTCTTAAACCATTGATGATGGGTTCTTGTCTATACTTGCTCAAAGTATTTGGGCAAGCAGAGAAGTTGGCAAACCCCATGCCAGCCTCATAAACAAGATCATTGGGTGATGGGGACCTGGATAGGCCAGGGTCCACCTGATTTCCAAAAGTAAACCCACCCAGATTCCTGGGTGTGCTTCCACTTCCTGGGGGATTACTGCTGACAGTAATAGGAGGTGTTGAAGCTGGCTTTGGAGGTATATTTTCTTTATTGTTATTCTTGGGACAACAGTTGTCTGTTTTGTAATGCCCCACCTGTTTACAGGCATAACAATAAGGCTTTTTCTCTGTTGAAGAAGTGTCTTGGGACCCACCCCCATTCTTGGAGTTTTGGGGCCCTGGGGAAGTCTTTTCTTTATTTTTATCCCCACCCTTATCTTGAGGCTTGGTAGACTCCTTCTTCTGGTTACTGTCCTGATTCTTAGGCCTAATCCTGGTTCTGACCCATTTGTCTGCCTTCTTTCCCAATTCTTGGGGAGAGGTCAGATCAGAGTCTACCAGGTGCTGGTGTAAGAGCTGGTTCTGACAATTACTTAGGATCTGCTCCCTCATAATCAAATTATACAATCCTGTAAAGTCATGTACTTTGCTGCCATGTAGCCAACCCTCCAGAGCCTTAGTAGCACAATCTACAAAATCAGTCCAGTTCTGAGTCTGTGTCTTCTGGGTATCTCTGAACTTCAACCTGTACTGTTCAGTGGTTAAGCCAAACCCATCTATCAGAACACTCTTCAGGACTTTGTAATTGTTTGCATCCTCATGTCTAACAGTGAGGAGCTTGTCTCTCCCTTTCTCTGAAAAGGAGTACCATAAGATTGCTGCCCACTGTTCCTCAGGAACCTGCTGTACCATGCAGGCTCTCTCAAGAGCAGTCATCCATTTGTGGATGTCATCCCCTTCTTTGAAGGGGGGCACAATCTTTGTCAGGTTTCTACTATCATAGGACCTGGGTTTCTCTTTTGGAATATTGCTGCCACCAGTGGCATCTAAGCCACACAATTTCTGCTCTCTTGCCAAGGCAAGTTTAGCTTGAGCTAAGGTAAGCTTAGCTTGACTCAGGGCTACCTCCTCTCTCTCTATCTGGAGTCTGACAGCCCTCATTCTAGCCCTATGCTCAGCTTTCTGAGAAGCACTCATGCCTCTCTCTGATTCTCTGGAGGCACTAGAAAGATGAGAGTCCCCTGAGGGAGATCTCACTCTTCTGTTGCCTGGGAGAATCACATGTTGGGTTCTGGGGAGGTGCTGGCCCTCTCCATTCCCCAGTAGGTCCAAGTTGGCCTGGCTAAGCCTACCAACTGGAACCTGGCTACCCTGATCCTGTACTTCTAAGTCCTCAACCTCTGAGTCCTCATCCAAGTCATCATCATCCTCCTCTTCAGGGGGATCAACTACAGGGGGGTTCCCTGTGTCTAGGGAAGCTGCTTTTGCCTTCTCTAAGTCATCCTTTTCTAGGATTTCTACCAGGATTAGGCAGGTGGGGCTTCTGCCCCTTTTTAACCCTCTTGCTTTGCACAAGGCAATCAAGTCTCTGCGGGTTAGTTTGTCATATCCAAAAGTTGCCTGGGTAGGGTCAACTGTCACAGGACTAGACCCTGAGGCCTTTCCTGTGTCAGACATGGTTACTAGTGAGGTGTAAGTGGTGCACTTACCTACACTAAGTGTTTTCCTACTGGACCTTGCTAGTGAGTTGTAGTCAGGGGTGTGCTACTCCCTTCAACCTACAACTACTAAGTTCAGTAGGACTTAATATGCTAAGCTTTTGATTTTATATGTACCTAGAGGTACTTGATGTGATCTTTCAATTTGATATAAAGATTGCAATGGTAAAACAACAGCAAGCTCAAATCCGCACCGCTGCTCACCAATGTGAGAAGTTGGCCTGGTAGGGGATGTTTCCAATTCTGGAACCACCTACTACCTGACCAAACAATCCCCTTATGGTGTCTGGTTGTAAGTCAACCTTATTAGACAAGCTATCCTAGGGGTAGCATGGACTAAGCAGCCTAAAGGCTTAACTTAAGAGGTCGTGTTAAGCGAGCTGTTTTACCACATACAATCCTGTAATACCAAATGAAAGGACACCACACAAGTATATATTATAAAAATATATGTGTTTATTACTAAAAACAATCCCCAGTATTCTTTATGAATAAAGGGGCACAAGCGTTAAATCAAAAGCACTGTTTAAACATACAAGTTGCACAATTATGGATGAGGGCGGGTGGCCACTCAAACCATATACTAAACAAGTGGTATAAGAGAGGCCACTCGAGCAGTGGTTAGGCCTAGGGCCTAGGGAATCGCTGGGAGCAGTCAGGACAAGCAATGCTGAAGTCGGGAATGGCCCTCGGGATTCGGGAGATGTGCGGAAAGCGCACGCATGCACCAATGTTAACCAATGGTGCGTAAAAGTCAAATAGTTAAAGTTTAAGGACACTTCCGCTGAACCTAGAGGAACAAAACTTAACACACAGACCCTAGAGGTGTGCACCAGTGTGGGAACACCGGCGGAGCAAAGTTACCTCACCCACAGGAAGTGGGTGCACAGGGTCGAAGTGGCGTCGGGTTTTGACACGCAGGCTCTTGGTGCTTGAAGCTGAAAGGGCTGCAGGCAGGGTGAAGACGAAGTGTCCGGTGGAGTCCAAGGGTGGACTCAAGTTGTAGAGTACCTGAAAGCAGAGGGGACAGAGTCTGGGTCACTCAGCAGTGACCAGGGTGGAACCAGGACGGAACCAGGCAATGTCGGGCGCAATCAGGTGGTCGTCGAGGCGCTTCTCTTCGCTGTCACGTGGGCTCTGGGGCATCTGCGACGTCCAGGAGCAGGTCACGATCTGTCCCACGCAGGCTCTCACCGTCGGTGCAGTCGGCTTCCGGTTTGGAGCAAACAAGCCTTGGTAAGAGCAATCCACGCGGGATTGGAAGATGGCGTCTCACTCGGACCAGGAAGGTCAGAGTCGGGGCTCCCTTTCAGGGGAGCTGGTGTGGATCTGGAGCAACCAGAATCACGAGTCTTCTTTTGTAGTTCGTCGGCACAGGGACCACAAGCCAGCTGGCAAGTGACCGGGCCAACGCGTTGAGCCAAATCGTGCCAAAGGGCCCCACGCAGCACTCGTCGAGTGTGGAGGGCTGAACTTCGGCTCAGGAGTAGCTCAGGGTGGGGGCTTCTCAAACCCCGGTGTACAGCTTCGAGGGTCACTCGTGGGCTGCACGGTCAGCGTCTCGTGGTCACTTCAAGATGGCGTGCCCCACGCTTCCGGTCGCCTCCACGGGTCTCAGCTTTGCATGGACTGTGGATCGGGCTGTTAGAAGCTGGGCAGGCTTGATCTCGTCGATCTCAGTCGCTCGAGTTCCGGCGGGAACTGCAACTAAGTAGACGTCGAGGGCTGGATGGTGCCTGCTGCTGCAGGGTGGTCACTCCTTGACCACAAGGGAGATTCTTCGGGCTTCCACGTTGAGATGGAGGGCGAAGGGTCCAGAATATCGTTTCAAATGTTTCTTCCAGGAAATCTGATGTGCATTGGCACTGCTCCCACTCTTATTCGAATCTGGTGGGCGTGATTACCTGCTAGGTCCCCTCCTATGGGTGGGACCCAGGAAGTGGGTGGATACACCCCCTTCCTTTGATCCAGGCCGCCCTGGCACGAGGGCTGGAGTGCCCCAGAACCGGTTTGGCCGGATTATGCAAGGGGCAGCCTTGTGCGCCCCAGGCAGTGTCTGGTTTCTTTCAAACCTCCCTGCTACAATACACTATCTCCTGTCTGGAGGGCGGTGACACCCTCCTGTGACAGGAAACCCTTTGTCCAGGACCCCCTTGACTGGGTTTCGGTCAGCTCCAGGGGTCCAGACATTTGTCTGTGGCAGAGGCATCCATTTTGTGGATCTTAAGGTCTTTGGAGAAATCAACCGCATTAAAGCAAAGTAACATGTCTTACCCCTCTAGAGGGGTGGAATGCCATCCCCGTCGCCAGAACTGGCGAGGGGATGGTATTCCAAAGCGTATGACACCTTACACGACATGTTTTGATAAAGCCAAACCAAAGTTGCTAAATAACCGCGAGGATTATAAGGCACTTAATAGTATATGGTATGGCATTATCCTGAAACAGCTTAGGGATTTGTTCCCGACGGCTGCAGACAGGCTCAGCTCATGCTAGAGCTCCATCTCACATAAAAACCATGCACCCAGCCTCCAGGATTGGTGAGGCCTGTCTATAGGAGTGGCTCACAGGTTTACATGTGTCCAGATATAGGTTTAGACATAGGTATACTATATCTAAGCAAGGGGTGTGTACACCACCTTACCCCAGCTGAGTGATCAGCCAGTTGTGTCAATTTAAGAACCAGCCAGGGGTGGCAAAAGATATGCTGCAGCCCCTGGTAGGCCTTAGTGGCTCCTGTGCCCTGTGCACCTATAGTGCATTCTACAGGGGCTGACAAGGAGTCCATTTCCAATTGGTATGTACCTAGGGTACATGGAATCCATTTTACAGAGAGAGCAGATGGCCTGGGGCCCTGATTAGCAGGGAACCAGGTCAACTAAGTCAAAAAACCAGCTAAACACAGGCAAAAAAATCTGGGGTAACCATAGTCAGGTAGCCACCTTCCTACATGTACATTGTGGAATGAAACTGAAGAGGAGTTTCTGAACCCCCTTAAACATGTACATTGTGGAATGAAACTGAAGAGGAGTGTGTGAACCCCTCAAACATGTACATTGTGGAATGAAACTGAAGAGGAGCGTGTGAACCCCTTAAACATGTACATTGTGGAATGAAACTGAAGAGGAGCGTGTGAACCCCTTAAACATGTACAGTGTGGAATGAAACTGAAGAGGAGCGTGTGAACCCCTTAAACATGTACATTGTGGAATGAAACTGAAGAGGAGTTTGTGAACCCCTCGAACATGTACATTGTGGAATGAAACTGAAGAGGAGCGTGTGAACCCCTTAAACATGTACAGTGTGGAATGAAACTGAAGAGGAGCGTGTGAACCCCTTAAACATGTACATTGTGGAATGAAACTGAAGAGGAGTTTGTGAACCCCTCGAACATGTACATTGTGGAATGAAACTGAAGAGGAGCGTGTGAACCCCTTAAACATGTACATTGTGGAATGAAACTGAAGAGGAGCGTGTGAACCCCTTAAACATGTACAGTGTGGAATGAAACTGAAGAGGAGTGTGTGAACCCCTCAAACATGTACATTGTGGAATGAAACTGAAGAGGAGTTTGTGAACCCCCTTAAACATGTACATTGTGGAATGAAACTGAAGAGGAGTGTGTGAACCCCTCAAACATGTACATTGTGGAATGAAACTGAAGAGGAGTGTGTTAACCCCTCAAACATGTACATTGTGGGATGAAACTGAAGAGGAGCGTGTGAACCCCTTAAACATGTACATTGTGGGATGAAACTGAAGAGGAGTTTGTGAACCCCTCAAACATGTACATTGTGGAATGAAACTGAAGAGGAGTTTGTGAACCCCTCAAACATGTTCATTGTGGGATGAAACTGAAGAGGAGCGTGTGAACCCCTTAAACATGTACATTGTGGAATGAAACTGAAGAGGAGTGTGTGAACCCCTCAAACATGTACATTGTGGAATGAAACTGAAGAGGAGCGTGTGAACCCCTCAAACATGTACATTGTGGGATGAAACTGAGGAGGAGCGTGTGAACCCCTCAAACATGTACATTGTGGGATGAAACTGAAGAGGAGTTTGTGAACCCCTCAAACATGTACATTGTGGAATGAAACTGAAGAGGAGTTTGTGAACCCCTCAAACATGTACATTGTGGAATGAAACTGAAGAGGAGTTTGTGAACCCCTTAAACATGTACATTGTGGGATAAAACTGAAGAGGAGTTTGTGAACCCCTCGAACATGTACATTGTGGGATGAAACTGAAGAGGAGTTTGTGAACCCCTCGAACATGTACATTGTGGAATGAAACTGAAGAGGAGTGTGTGAAACCCTCAAACATGTATATTGTGGAATGAAACTGAAGAGGAGTTTGTGGACCCCTCAAACATGTACATTGTGGAATGAAACTGAAGAGGAGTTTGTGAACCCCTCAAACATGTACATTGTGGAATGAAACTGAAGAGGAGGTTGTGAACCCCCTTAAACATGTACATTGTGGAATGAAACTGAAGAGGAGTTTGTGAACCCCTCAAACATGTACATTGTGGAATGAAACTGAAGAGGAGTTTGTGTACCCCTCAAACATGTACATTGTGGAATGAAACTGAAGAGGAGTTTGTGAACCCCTCAAACATGTACATTGTGGAATGAAACTGAAGAGGAGTTTGTGTACCCCTCAAACATGTACATTGTGGAATGAAACTGAAGAGGAGTTTGTGTACCCCTTAAACATGTACATTGTGGAATGAAACTGAAGAGGAGTGTGTGAACCCCTCAAACATGTACATTGTGGAATGAAACTGAAGAGGAGTTTGTGAACCCCTCAAACATGTACATTGTGGGATGAAACTGAAGAGGAGTTTGTGAACCCCTTAAACATGTACATTGTGGGATGAAACTGAAGAGGAGTTTGTGAACCCCTCAAACATGTACATTGTTGGATGAAACTGAAGAGGAGTGTGTGAACCCCTCAAATATGTACATTGTGGGATGAAACTGAAGAGGAGTTTGTGAACCCCTCAAACATGTACATTGTTGGATGAAACTGAAGAGGAGTGTGTGAACCCCTCAAATATGTACATTGTGGGATGAAACTGAAGAGGAGTTTGTGAACCCCTCAAACATGTACATTGTGGAATGAAACTGAAGAGGAGTTTGTGAACCCCTCGAACATGTACATTGTGGAATGAAACTGAAGAGGAGTTTGTGAACCCCTCGAACATGTACATTGTGGAATGAAACTGAATAGGAGTTTGTGAACCCCTCAAACATGTACATTGTGGAATGAAACTGAAGAGGAGTTTGTGAACCCCTCAAATATGTACATTGTGGGATGAAACTGAAGAGGAGTGTGTGAACCCCTCGAACATGTACATTGAGGGATGAAACTGAAGAGGAGTTTGTGAACCCCCTTAAACATGTACATTGGGGAATGAAACTGAAGAGGAGGTTGTGAACCCCCTTAAACATGTACATTGTGGAATGAAACTGAAGAGGAGTTTGTAAACCCCTCAAACATGTACATTGTGGAATGAAACTGAAGAGGAGTTTGTGAACCCCTCAAACATGTACATTGGGGAATGAAACTGAAGAGGAGTGTGTGAACCCCTTAAACATGTACATTGTGGAATGAAACTGAAGAGGAGTTTGTGAACCCCTCAAACATGTACATTGTGGAATGAAACTGAAGAGGAGTGTGTGAACCCCTTAAACATGTACATTGTGGCATGAAACTGAAGAGGAGTGTGTGAACCCCTCAAACATGTACATTGTGGAATGAAACTGAAGAGGAGTTTGTGAACCCCCTTAAACATGTAAATTGTGGAATGAAACTGAAGAGGAGTGTGTGAACCCCTCAAACATGTACATTGTGGAATGAAACTGAAGAGGAGTTTGTGTACCCCTTAAACATGTACATTGTGGGATGAAACTGAAGAGGAGCGTGTGAACCCCTCAAACATGTACATTGTGGGATGAAACTGAAGAGGAGTTTGTGAACCCCTCAAACATGTACATTGTGGAATGAAACTGAAGAGGAGTGTGTGAACCCCTCAAACATGTACATTGTGGAATGAAACTGAAGAGGAGTGTGTGAACCCCTCAAACATGTACATTGTGGAATGAAACTGAAGAGGAGTGTGTGAACCCCTCAGACATGTACATTGTGGAATGAAACTGAAGAGGAGCATGTGAACCCCTTAAACATGTACATTGTGGAATGAAACTGAAGAGGAGCGTGTGAACCCCTTAAACATGTACAGTGTGGATTGAAACTGAAGAGGAGTGTGTGAACCCCTCAAACATGTACATTGTGGAATGAAACTGAAGAGGAGTTTGTGAACCCCCTTAAACATGTACATTGTGGAATGAAACTGAAGAGGAGTGTGTGAACCCCTCAAACATGTACATTGTGGAATGAAACTGAAGAGGAGTTTGTGAACCCCCTTAAACATGTACATTGTGGAATGAAACTGAAGAGGAGTGTGTGAACCCCTCAAACATGTACATTGTGGAATGAAACTGAAGAGGAGTGTGTGAACCCCTCAAACATGTACATTGTGGGATGAAACTGAAGAGGAGCGTGTGAACCCCTCAAACATGTACATTGTGGAATGAAACTGAAGAGGAGTGTGTGAACCCCTTAAACATGTACATTGGGGAATGAAACTGAAGAGGAGGTTGTGAACCCCATAAACATGTACATTGTGGGATGAAACTGAAGAGGAGTTTGTGAACCCCTCAAACATGTACATTGTGGAATGAAACTGAAGAGGAGTTTGTGAACCCCTCAAACATGTACATTGTGGGATGAAACTGAAGAGGAGCGTGTGAACCCCTTAAACATGTACATTGTGGGATGAAACTGAAGAGGAGTTTGTGAACCCCTCAAACATGTACATTGTGGAATGAAACTGAAGAGGAGTTTGTGAACCCCTCAAACATGTACATTGTGGGATGAAACTGAAGAGGAGTTTGTGAACCCCTTAAACATGTACATTGTGGGATAAAACTGAAGAGGAGTTTGTGAACCCCTCAAACATGTACATTGTGGGATGAAACTGAAGAGGAGTTTGTGAACCCCTCGAACATGTACATTGTGGAATGAAACTGAAGAGGAGTGTGTGAACCCCTCAAACATGTATATTGTGGAATGAAACTGAAGAGGAGTGTGTGAACCCCTCAAACATGTACATTGAGGGATGAAACTGAAGAGGAGTTTGTGAACCCCCTTAAACATATACATTGGGGAATGAAACTGAAGAGGAGGTTGTGAACCCCCTTAAACATGTACATTGTGGAATGAAACTGAAGCAGAGTTTGTGAACCCCTTAAACATGCACATTGTGGAATGAAACTGAAGAGGAGCGTGTGAACCCCTTAAACATGTACATTGTGGAATGAAACTGAAGAGGAGTTTGTGAACCCCTTAAACATGTACATTGTTGGATGAAACTGAAGAGGAGCGTGTGAACCCCTTAAACATGTACATTGTGGAATGAAACTGAAGAGGAGTTTGTGAACCCCTCAAACATGTACATTGTGGGATGAAACTGAAGAGGAGTTTGTGAACCCCTTAAACATGTACATTGTTGGATGAAACTGAAGAGGAGCGTGTGAACCCCTTAAACATGTACATTGTGGGATGAAACTGAAGAGGAGTTTGTGAACCCCTCAAACATGTACATTGTGGGATGAAACTGAAGAGGAGTTTGTGAACCCCTTAAACATGTACATTATGGAATGAAACTGAAGAGGAGTTTGTGAACCCCTTAAACATGTACATTGTTGGATGAAACTGAAGAGGAGCGTGTGAACCCCTCAAACATGTACATTGTGGGATGAAACTAAGGAGGAGTTTGTGAACCCCTCAAACATGTACATTGTGGAATGAAACTGAAGAGGAGTTTGTGAACCCCTCAAATATGTACATTGTGGGATGAAACTGAAGAGGAGTGTGTGAACCCCTCGAACATGTACATTGAGGGATGAAACTGAAGAGGAGTTTGTGAACCCCCTTAAACATGTACATTGGGGAATGAAACTGAAGAGGAGGTTGTGAACCCCCTTAAACATGTACATTGTGGAATGAAACTGAAGAGGAGTTTGTAAACCCCTCAAACATGTACATTGTGGAATGAAACTGAAGAGGAGTTTGTGAACCCCTCAAACATGTACATTGGGGAATGAAACTGAAGAGGAGTGTGTGAACCCCTTAAACATGTACATTGTGGAATGAAACTGAAGAGGAGTTTGTGAACCCCTCAAACATGTACATTGTGGAATGAAACTGAAGAGGAGTGTGTGAACCCCTTAAACATGTACATTGTGGCATGAAACTGAAGAGGAGTGTGTGAACCCCTCAAACATGTACATTGTGGAATGAAACTGAAGAGGAGTTTGTGAACCCCCTTAAACATGTAAATTGTGGAATGAAACTGAAGAGGAGTGTGTGAACCCCTCAAACATGTACATTGTGGAATGAAACTGAAGAGGAGTTTGTGTACCCCTTAAACATGTACATTGTGGGATGAAACTGAAGAGGAGCGTGTGAACCCCTCAAACATGTACATTGTGGGATGAAACTGAAGAGGAGTTTGTGAACCCCTCAAACATGTACATTGTGGAATGAAACTGAAGAGGAGTGTGTGAACCCCTCAAACATGTACATTGTGGAATGAAACTGAAGAGGAGTGTGTGAACCCCTCAAACATGTACATTGTGGAATGAAACTGAAGAGGAGTGTGTGAACCCCTCAGACATGTACATTGTGGAATGAAACTGAAGAGGAGCATGTGAACCCCTTAAACATGTACATTGTGGAATGAAACTGAAGAGGAGCGTGTGAACCCCTTAAACATGTACAGTGTGGATTGAAACTGAAGAGGAGTGTGTGAACCCCTCAAACATGTACATTGTGGAATGAAACTGAAGAGGAGTTTGTGAACCCCCTTAAACATGTACATTGTGGAATGAAACTGAAGAGGAGTGTGTGAACCCCTCAAACATGTACATTGTGGAATGAAACTGAAGAGGAGTTTGTGAACCCCCTTAAACATGTACATTGTGGAATGAAACTGAAGAGGAGTGTGTGAACCCCTCAAACATGTACATTGTGGAATGAAACTGAAGAGGAGTGTGTGAACCCCTCAAACATGTACATTGTGGGATGAAACTGAAGAGGAGCGTGTGAACCCCTCAAACATGTACATTGTGGAATGAAACTGAAGAGGAGTGTGTGAACCCCTTAAACATGTACATTGGGGAATGAAACTGAAGAGGAGGTTGTGAACCCCATAAACATGTACATTGTGGGATGAAACTGAAGAGGAGTTTGTGAACCCCTCAAACATGTACATTGTGGAATGAAACTGAAGAGGAGTTTGTGAACCCCTCAAACATGTACATTGTGGGATGAAACTGAAGAGGAGCGTGTGAACCCCTTAAACATGTACATTGTGGGATGAAACTGAAGAGGAGTTTGTGAACCCCTCAAACATGTACATTGTGGAATGAAACTGAAGAGGAGTTTGTGAACCCCTCAAACATGTACATTGTGGGATGAAACTGAAGAGGAGTTTGTGAACCCCTTAAACATGTACATTGTGGGATAAAACTGAAGAGGAGTTTGTGAACCCCTCAAACATGTACATTGTGGGATGAAACTGAAGAGGAGTTTGTGAACCCCTCGAACATGTACATTGTGGAATGAAACTGAAGAGGAGTGTGTGAACCCCTCAAACATGTATATTGTGGAATGAAACTGAAGAGGAGTGTGTGAACCCCTCAAACATGTACATTGAGGGATGAAACTGAAGAGGAGTTTGTGAACCCCCTTAAACATATACATTGGGGAATGAAACTGAAGAGGAGGTTGTGAACCCCCTTAAACATGTACATTGTGGAATGAAACTGAAGCAGAGTTTGTGAACCCCTTAAACATGCACATTGTGGAATGAAACTGAAGAGGAGCGTGTGAACCCCTTAAACATGTACATTGTGGAATGAAACTGAAGAGGAGTTTGTGAACCCCTTAAACATGTACATTGTTGGATGAAACTGAAGAGGAGCGTGTGAACCCCTTAAACATGTACATTGTGGAATGAAACTGAAGAGGAGTTTGTGAACCCCTCAAACATGTACATTGTGGGATGAAACTGAAGAGGAGTTTGTGAACCCCTTAAACATGTACATTGTTGGATGAAACTGAAGAGGAGCGTGTGAACCCCTTAAACATGTACATTGTGGGATGAAACTGAAGAGGAGTTTGTGAACCCCTCAAACATGTACATTGTGGGATGAAACTGAAGAGGAGTTTGTGAACCCCTTAAACATGTACATTATGGAATGAAACTGAAGAGGAGTTTGTGAACCCCTTAAACATGTACATTGTTGGATGAAACTGAAGAGGAGCGTGTGAACCCCTTAAACATGTACATTGGGGAATGAAACTGAAGAGGAGTTTGTGAACCCCTCAAACATGTACATTGTGGGATGAAACTGAAGAGGAGTTTGTGAACCCCTTAAACATGTGCATTGTGGAATGAAACTGAAGAGGAGTGTGTGAACCCCTCAAACATGTACATTGTGGGATGAAACTGAAGAGGAGTTTGTGAACCCCTCGAACATGTACATTGTGGAATGAAACTGAAGAGGAGTTTGTGAACCCCTCGAACATGTACATTGTGGAATGAAACTGAAGAGGAGTTTCTGAACCCCCTTAAACATGTACATTGTGGAATGAAACTGAAGAGGAGTGTGTGAACCCCTCAAACATGTACATTGTGGAATGAAACTGAAGAGGAGCGTGTGAACCCCTTAAACATGTACATTGTGGAATGAAACTGAAGAGGAGCGTGTGAACCCCTTAAACATGTACAGTGTGGAATGAAACTGAAGAGGAGCGTGTGAACCCCTTAAACATGTACATTGTGGAATGAAACTGAAGAGGAGTTTGTGAACCCCTCGAACATGTACATTGTGGAATGAAACTGAAGAGGAGCGTGTGAACCCCTTAAACATGTACAGTGTGGAATGAAACTGAAGAGGAGCGTGTGAACCCCTTAAACATGTACATTGTGGAATGAAACTGAAGAGGAGTTTGTGAACCCCTCGAACATGTACATTGTGGAATGAAACTGAAGAGGAGCGTGTGAACCCCTTAAACATGTACATTGTGGAATGAAACTGAAGAGGAGCGTGTGAACCCCTTAAACATGTACAGTGTGGAATGAAACTGAAGAGGAGTGTGTGAACCCCTCAAACATGTACATTGTGGAATGAAACTGAAGAGGAGTTTGTGAACCCCCTTAAACATGTACATTGTGGAATGAAACTGAAGAGGAGTGTGTGAACCCCTCAAACATGTACATTGTGGAATGAAACTGAAGAGGAGTGTGTGAACCCCTTAAACATGTACAGTGTGGCATGAAACTGAAGAGGAGTGTGTGAACCCCTCAAACATGTACATTGTGGAATGAAACTGAAGAGGAGTTTGTGAACCCCCTTAAACATGTAAATTGTGGAATGAAACTGAAGAGGAGTGTGTGAACCCCTCAAACATGTACATTGTGGAATGAAACTGAAGAGGAGTTTGTGTACCCCTTAAACATGTACATTGTGGGATGAAACTGAAGAGGAGCGTGTGAACCCCTCAAACATGTACATTGTGGGATGAAACTGAAGAGGAGTTTGTGAACCCCTCAAACATGTACATTGTGGAATGAAACTGAAGAGGAGTGTGTGAACCCCTCAAACATGTACATTGTGGAATGAAACTGAAGAGGAGTGTGTGAACCCCTCAAACATGTACATTGTGGAATGAAACTGAAGAGGAGTGTGTGAACCCCTCAGACATGTACATTGTGGAATGAAACTGAAGAGGAGCATGTGAACCCCTTAAACATGTACATTGTGGAATGAAACTGAAGAGGAGCGTGTGAACCCCTTAAACATGTACAGTGTGGATTGAAACTGAAGAGGAGTGTGTGAACCCCTCAAACATGTACATTGTGGAATGAAACTGAAGAGGAGTTTGTGAACCCCCTTAAACATGTACATTGTGGAATGAAACTGAAGAGGAGTGTGTGAACCCCTCAAACATGTACATTGTGGAATGAAACTGAAGAGGAGTTTGTGAACCCCCTTAAACATGTACATTGTGGAATGAAACTGAAGAGGAGTGTGTGAACCCCTCAAACATGTACATTGTGGAATGAAACTGAAGAGGAGTGTGTGAACCCCTCAAACATGTACATTGTGGGATGAAACTGAAGAGGAGCGTGTGAACCCCTCAAACATGTACATTGTGGAATGAAACTGAAGAGGAGTGTGTGAACCCCTTAAACATGTACATTGGGGAATGAAACTGAAGAGGAGGTTGTGAACCCCATAAACATGTACATTGTGGGATGAAACTGAAGAGGAGTTTGTGAACCCCTCAAACATGTACATTGTGGAATGAAACTGAAGAGGAGTTTGTGAACCCCTCAAACATGTACATTGTGGGATGAAACTGAAGAGGAGCGTGTGAACCCCTTAAACATGTACATTGTGGGATGAAACTGAAGAGGAGTTTGTGAACCCCTCAAACATGTACATTGTGGAATGAAACTGAAGAGGAGTTTGTGAACCCCTCAAACATGTACATTGTGGGATGAAACTGAAGAGGAGTTTGTGAACCCCTTAAACATGTACATTGTGGGATAAAACTGAAGAGGAGTTTGTGAACCCCTCAAACATGTACATTGTGGGATGAAACTGAAGAGGAGTTTGTGAACCCCTCGAACATGTACATTGTGGAATGAAACTGAAGAGGAGTGTGTGAACCCCTCAAACATGTATATTGTGGAATGAAACTGAAGAGGAGTGTGTGAACCCCTCAAACATGTACATTGAGGGATGAAACTGAAGAGGAGTTTGTGAACCCCCTTAAACATATACATTGGGGAATGAAACTGAAGAGGAGGTTGTGAACCCCCTTAAACATGTACATTGTGGAATGAAACTGAAGCAGAGTTTGTGAACCCCTTAAACATGCACATTGTGGAATGAAACTGAAGAGGAGCGTGTGAACCCCTTAAACATGTACATTGTGGAATGAAACTGAAGAGGAGTTTGTGAACCCCTTAAACATGTACATTGTTGGATGAAACTGAAGAGGAGCGTGTGAACCCCTTTAACATGTACATTGTGGAATGAAACTGAAGAGGAGTTTGTGAACCCCTCAAACATGTACATTGTGGGATGAAACTGAAGAGGAGTTTGTGAACCCCTTAAACATGTACATTGTTGGATGAAACTGAAGAGGAGCGTGTGAACCCCTTAAACATGTACATTGTGGGATGAAACTGAAGAGGAGTTTGTGAACCCCTCAAACATGTACATTGTGGGATGAAACTGAAGAGGAGTTTGTGAACCCCTTAAACATGTACATTATGGAATGAAACTGAAGAGGAGTTTGTGAACCCCTTAAACATGTACATTGTTGGATGAAACTGAAGAGGAGCGTGTGAACCCCTTAAACATGTACATTGGGGAATGAAACTGAAGAGGAGTTTGTGAACCCCTCAAACATGTACATTGTGGGATGAAACTGAAGAGGAGTTTGTGAACCCCTTAAACATGTGCATTGTGGAATGAAACTGAAGAGGAGTGTGTGAACCCCTCAAACATGTACATTGTGGGATGAAACTGAAGAGGAGTTTGTGAACCCCTCGAACATGTACATTGTGGAATGAAACTGAAGAGGAGTTTGTGAACCCCTCGAACATGTACATTGTGGAATGAAACTGAAGAGGAGTTTCTGAACCCCCTTAAACATGTACATTGTGGAATGAAACTGAAGAGGAGTGTGTGAACCCCTCAAACATGTACATTGTGGAATGAAACTGAAGAGGAGCGTGTGAACCCCTTAAACATGTACATTGTGGAATGAAACTGAAGAGGAGCGTGTGAACCCCTTAAACATGTACAGTGTGGAATGAAACTGAAGAGGAGCGTGTGAACCCCTTAAACATGTACATTGTGGAATGAAACTGAAGAGGAGTTTGTGAACCCCTCGAACATGTACATTGTGGAATGAAACTGAAGAGGAGCGTGTGAACCCCTTAAACATGTACAGTGTGGAATGAAACTGAAGAGGAGCGTGTGAACCCCTTAAACATGTACATTGTGGAATGAAACTGAAGAGGAGTTTGTGAACCCCTCGAACATGTACATTGTGGAATGAAACTGAAGAGGAGCGTGTGAACCCCTTAAACATGTACATTGTGGAATGAAACTGAAGAGGAGCGTGTGAACCCCTTAAACATGTACAGTGTGGAATGAAACTGAAGAGGAGTGTGTGAACCCCTCAAACATGTACATTGTGGAATGAAACTGAAGAGGAGTTTGTGAACCCCCTTAAACATGTACATTGTGGAATGAAACTGAAGAGGAGTGTGTGAACCCCTCAAACATGTACATTGTGGAATGAAACTGAAGAGGAGTGTGTGAACCCCTCAAACATGTACATTGTGGGATGAAACTGAAGAGGAGCGTGTGAACCCCTTAAACATGTACATTGTGGGATGAAACTGAAGAGGAGTTTGTGAACCCCTCAAACATGTACATTGTGGAATGAAACTGAAGAGGAGTTTGTGAACCCCTCAAACATGTTCATTGTGGGATGAAACTGAAGAGGAGCGTGTGAACCCCTTAAACATGTACATTGTGGAATGAAACTGAAGAGGAGTGTGTGAACCCCTCAAACATGTACATTGTGGAATGAAACTGAAGAGGAGCGTGTGAACCCCTCAAACATGTACATTGTGGGATGAAACTGAGGAGGAGCGTGTGAACCCCTCAAACATGTACATTGTAGGATGAAACTGAAGAGGAGTTTGTGAACCCCTCAAACATGTACATTGTGGAATGAAACTGAAGAGGAGTGTGTGAACCCCTCAAACATGTACATTGTGGAATGAAACTGAAGAGGAGTTTGTGAACCCCCTTAAACATGTACATTGTGGAATGAAACTGAAGAGGAGTTTGTGAACCCCTCAAACATGTACATTGTGGAATGAAACTGAAGAGGAGTTTGTGAACCCCTTAAACATGTACATTGTGGGATAAAACTGAAGAGGAGTGAACCCCTCAAACATGTACATTGTGGGATGAAACTGAAGAGGAGTTTGTGAACCCCTCGAACATGTACATTGTGGAATGAAACTGAAGAGGAGTGTGTGAACCCCTCAAACATGTATATTGTGGAATGAAACTGAAGAGGAGTGTGTGAACCCCTCAAACATGTACATTGAGGGATGAAACTGAAGAGGAGTTTGTGAACCCCCTTAAACATGTACATTGGGGAATGAAACTGAAGAGGAGGTTGTGAACCCCCTTAAACATGTACATTGTGGAATGAAACTGAAGAGGAGCGTGTGAACCCCTTAAACATGTACATTGTGGAATGAAACTGAAGAGGAGTTTGTGAACCCCTTAAACATGTACATTGTTGGATGAAACTGAAGAGGAGCGTGTGAACCCCTCAAACATGTACATTGTGGAATGAAACTGAAGAGGAGTTTGTGAACCCCTTAAACATGTACATTGTGGGATAAAACTGAAGAGGAGTGAACCCCTCAAACATGTACATTGTGGGATGAAACTGAAGAGGAGTTTGTGAACCCCTCGAACATGTACATTGTGGAATGAAACTGAAGAGGAGTGTGTGAACCCCTCAAACATGTACATTGTGGGATGAAACTGAAGAGGAGTTTGTGAACCCCTTAAACATGTGCATTGTGGAATGAAACTGAAGAGGAGTGTGTGAACCCCTCAAACATGTACATTGTGGGATGAAACTGAAGAGGAGTTTGTGAACCCCTCGAACATGTACATTGTGGAATGAAACTGAAGAGGAGTTTGTGAACCCCTCGAACATGTACATTGTGGAATGAAACTGAAGAGGAGTTTCTGAACCCCCTTAAACATGTACATTGTGGAATGAAACTGAAGAGGAGTGTGTGAACCCCTCAAACATGTACATTGTGGAATGAAACTGAAGAGGAGCGTGTGAACCCCTTAAACATGTACATTGTGGAATGAAACTGAAGAGGAGCGTGTGAACCCCTTAAACATGTACAGTGTGGAATGAAACTGAAGAGGAGCGTGTGAACCCCTTAAACATGTACATTGTGGAATGAAACTGAAGAGGAGTTTGTGAACCCCTCGAACATGTACATTGTGGAATGAAACTGAAGAGGAGCGTGTGAACCCCTTAAACATGTACAGTGTGGAATGAAACTGAAGAGGAGCGTGTGAACCCCTTAAACATGTACATTGTGGAATGAAACTGAAGAGGAGTTTGTGAACCCCTCGAACATGTACATTGTGGAATGAAACTGAAGAGGAGCGTGTGAACCCCTTAAACATGTACATTGTGGAATGAAACTGAAGAGGAGCGTGTGAACCCCTTAAACATGTACAGTGTGGAATGAAACTGAAGAGGAGTGTGTGAACCCCTCAAACATGTACATTGTGGAATGAAACTGAAGAGGAGGTTGTGAACCCCCTTAAACATGTACATTGTGGAATGAAACTGAAGAGGAGTGTGTGAACCCCTCAAACATGTACATTGTGGAATGAAACTGAAGAGGAGTGTGTGAACCCCTCAAACATGTACATTGTGGGATGAAACTGAAGAGGAGCGTGTGAACCCCTTAAACATGTACATTGTGGGATGAAACTGAAGAGGAGTTTGTGAACCCCTCAAACATGTACATTGTGGAATGAAACTGAAGAGGAGTTTGTGAACCCCTCAAACATGTTCATTGTGGGATGAAACTGAAGAGGAGCGTGTGAACCCCTTAAACATGTACATTGTGGAATGAAACTGAAGAGGAGTGTGTGAACCCCTCAAACATGTACATTGTGGAATGAAACTGAAGAGGAGCGTGTGAACCCCTCAAACATGTACATTGTGGGATGAAACTGAGGAGGAGCGTGTGAACCCCTCAAACATGTACATTGTAGGATGAAACTGAAGAGGAGTTTGTGAACCCCTCAAACATGTACATTGTGGAATGAAACTGAAGAGGAGTGTGTGAACCCCTCAAACATGTACATTGTGGAATGAAACTGAAGAGGAGTTTGTGAACCCCCTTAAACATGTACATTGTGGAATGAAACTGAAGAGGAGTTTGTGAACCCCTCAAACATGTACATTGTGGAATGAAACTGAAGAGGAGTTTGTGAACCCCTTAAACATGTACATTGTGGGATAAAACTGAAGAGGAGTGAACCCCTCAAACATGTACATTGTGGGATGAAACTGAAGAGGAGTTTGTGAACCCCTCGAACATGTACATTGTGGAATGAAACTGAAGAGGAGTGTGTGAACCCCTCAAACATGTATATTGTGGAATGAAACTGAAGAGGAGTGTGTGAACCCCTCAAACATGTACATTGAGGGATGAAACTGAAGAGGAGTTTGTGAACCCCCTTAAACATGTACATTGGGGAATGAAACTGAAGAGGAGGTTGTGAACCCCCTTAAACATGTACATTGTGGAATGAAACTGAAGAGGAGCGTGTGAACCCCTTAAACATGTACATTGTGGAATGAAACTGAAGAGGAGTTTGTGAACCCCTTAAACATGTACATTGTTGGATGAAACTGAAGAGGAGCGTGTGAACCCCTTAAACATGTACATTGTGGAATGAAACTGAAGAGGAGTTTGTGAACCCCTCAAACATGTACATTGTGGGATGAAACTGAAGAGGAGTTTGTGAACCCCTTAAACATGTACATTGTTGGATGAAACTGAAGAGGAGCGTGTGAACCCCTTAAACATGTACATTGTGGGATGAAACTGAAGAGGAGTTTGTGAACCCCTCAAACATGTACATTGTGGGATGAAACTGAAGAGGAGTTTGTGAACCCCTTAAACATGTACATTGTTGGATGAAACTGAAGAGGAGTTTGTGAACCCCCTTAAACATGTACATTGGGGAATGAAACTGAAGAGGAGGTTGTGAACCCCCTTAAACATGTACATTGTGGAATGAAACTGAAGAGGAGCGTGTGAACCCCTTAAACATGTACATTGTGGAATGAAACTGAAGAGGAGTTTGTGAACCCCTTAAACATGTACATTGTTGGATGAAACTGAAGAGGAGCGTGTGAACCCCTTAAACATGTACATTGTGGAATGAAACTGAAGAGGAGTTTGTGAACCCCTCAAACATGTACATTGTGGGATGAAACTGAAGAGGAGTTTGTGAACCCCTTAAACATGTACATTGTTGGATGAAACTGAAGAGGAGCGTGTGAACCCCTCAAACATGTACATTGTGGAATGAAACTGAAGAGGAGCGTGTGAACCCCTTAAACATGTACAGTGTGGAATGAAACTGAAGAGGAGCGTGTGAACCCCTTAAACATGTACATTGTGGAATGAAACTGAAGAGGAGTTTGTGAACCCCTCGAACATGTACATTGTGGAATGAAACTGAAGAGGAGCGTGTGAACCCCTTAAACATGTACAGTGTGGAATGAAACTGAAGAGGAGCGTGTGAACCCCTTAAACATGTACATTGTGGAATGAAACTGAAGAGGAGTTTGTGAACCCCTCGAACATGTACATTGTGGAATGAAACTGAAGAGGAGCGTGTGAACCCCTTAAACATGTACATTGTGGAATGAAACTGAAGAGGAGCGTGTGAACCCCTTAAACATGTACAGTGTGGAATGAAACTGAAGAGGAGTGTGTGAACCCCTCAAACATGTACATTGTGGAATGAAACTGAAGAGGAGTTTGTGAACCCCCTTAAACATGTACATTGTGGAATGAAACTGAAGAGGAGTGTGTGAACCCCTCAAACATGTACATTGTGGAATGAAACTGAAGAGGAGTGTGTGAACCCCTCAAACATGTACATTGTGGGATGAAACTGAAGAGGAGCGTGTGAACCCCTTAAACATGTACATTGTGGGATGAAACTGAAGAGGAGTTTGTGAACCCCTCAAACATGTACATTGTGGAATGAAACTGAAGAGGAGTTTGTGAACCCCTCAAACATGTTCATTGTGGGATGAAACTGAAGAGGAGCGTGTGAACCCCTTAAACATGTACATTGTGGAATGAAACTGAAGAGGAGTGTGTGAACCCCTCAAACATGTACATTGTGGAATGAAAATGAAGAGGAGCGTGTGAACCCCTCAAACATGTACATTGTGGGATGAAACTGAGGAGGAGCGTGTGAACCCCTCAAACATGTACATTGTAGGATGAAACTGAAGAGGAGTTTGTGAACCCCTCAAACATGTACATTGTGGAATGAAACTGAAGAGGAGTGTGTGAACCCCTCAAACATGTACATTGTGGAATGAAACTGAAGAGGAGTTTGTGAACCCCCTTAAACATGTACATTGTGGAATGAAACTGAAGAGGAGTTTGTGAACCCCTCAAACATGTACATTGTGGAATGAAACTGAAGAGGAGTTTGTGAACCCCTTAAACATGTACATTGTGGGATAAAACTGAAGAGGAGTGAACCCCTCAAACATGTACATTGTGGGATGAAACTGAAGAGGAGTTTGTGAACCCCTCGAACATGTACATTGTGGAATGAAACTGAAGAGGAGTGTGTGAACCCCTCAAACATGTATATTGTGGAATGAAACTGAAGAGGAGTGTGTGAACCCCTCAAACATGTACATTGAGGGATGAAACTGAAGAGGAGTTTGTGAACCCCCTTAAACATGTACATTGGGGAATGAAACTGAAGAGGAGGTTGTGAACCCCCTTAAACATGTACATTGTGGAATGAAACTGAAGAGGAGCGTGTGAACCCCTTAAACATGTACATTGTGGAATGAAACTGAAGAGGAGTTTGTGAACCCCTTAAACATGTACATTGTTGGATGAAACTGAAGAGGAGCGTGTGAACCCCTTAAACATGTACATTGTGGAATGAAACTGAAGAGGAGTTTGTGAACCCCTCAAACATGTACATTGTGGGATGAAACTGAAGAGGAGTTTGTGAACCCCTTAAACATGTACATTGTTGGATGAAACTGAAGAGGAGCGTGTGAACCCCTTAAACATGTACATTGTGGGATGAAACTGAAGAGGAGTTTGTGAACCCCTCAAACATGTACATTGTGGGATGAAACTGAAGAGGAGTTTGTGAACCCCTTAAACATGTACATTGTTGGATGAAACTGAAGAGGAGTTTGTGAACCCCCTTAAACATGTACATTGGGGAATGAAACTGAAGAGGAGGTTGTGAACCCCCTTAAACATGTACATTGTGGAATGAAACTGAAGAGGAGCGTGTGAACCCCTTAAACATGTACATTGTGGAATGAAACTGAAGAGGAGTTTGTGAACCCCTTAAACATGTACATTGTTGGATGAAACTGAAGAGGAGCGTGTGAACCCCTTAAACATGTACATTGTGGAATGAAACTGAAGAGGAGTTTGTGAACCCCTCAAACATGTACATTGTGGGATGAAACTGAAGAGGAGTTTGTGAACCCCTTAAACATGTACATTGTTGGATGAAACTGAAGAGGAGCGTGTGAACCCCTCAAACATGTACATTGTGGAATGAAACTGAAGAGGAGTGTGTGAACCCCTTAAACATGTACATTGTGGGATGAAACTGAAGAGGAGTTTGTGTACCCCTCAAACATGTACATTGTGGAATGAAACTGAGGAGGAGTTTGTGAACCCCTCAAACATGTACATTGTGGAATGAAACTGAAGAGGAGTGTGTGAACCCCTTGAACATGTACATTGTGGAATGAAACTGAAGAGGAGTTTGTGAACCCCTCAAACATGTACATTGTGGGATGAAACTGAAGAGGAGCGTGTGAACCCCTCGAACATGTACATTGTGGAATGAAACTGAAGAGGAGTTTGTGAACCCCTCAAACATGTACATTGTGGAATGAAACTGAAGAGGAGTTTGTGTACCCCTTAAACATGTACATTGTGGAATGAAACTGAAGAGGAGTTTGTGAACCCCTTAAACATGTACATTGTGGAATGAAACTGAAGAGGAGTTTGTGAACCCCTCAAACATGTACATTGTGGAATGAAACTGAAGAGGAGTGTGTGAACCCCTCAAACATGTACATTGTGGAATGAAACTGAAGAGGAGTTTGTGAACCCCTCGAACATGTACATTGTGGAATGAAACTGAAGAGGAGTTTGTGAACCCCTCGAACATGTACATTGTGGAATGAAACTGAAGAGGAGTGTGTGAACCCCTCAAACATGTACATTGTGGAATGAAACTGAAGAGGAGTGTGTGAACCCCTCAAACATGTACATTGTGGAATGAAACTGAAGAGGAGTTTGTGAACCCCTCGAACATGTACATTGTGGGATGAAACTGAAGAGGAGTTTGTGAACCCCTCAAAAATGTACATTGTGGGATGAAACTGAAGAGGAGTGTGTGAACCCCTCAAACATGTACATTGTGGAATGAAAATGAAGAGGAGCGTGTGAACCCCTCAAACATGTACATTGTGGGATGAAACTGAGGAGAAGCGTGTGAACCCCTCAAACATGTACATTGTAGGATGAAACTGAAGAGGAGTTTGTGAACCCCTCAAACATGTACATTGTGGAATGAAACTGAAGAGGAGTGTGTGAACCCCTCAAACATGTACATTGTGGAATGAAACTGAAGAGGAGTTTGTGAACCCCCTTAAACATGTACATTGTGGAATGAAACTGAAGAGGAGTTTGTGAACCCCTCAAACATGTACATTGTGGAATGAAACTGAAGAGGAGTTTGTGAACCCCTTAAACATGTACATTGTGGGATAAAACTGAAGAGGAGTGAACCCCTCAAACATGTACATTGTGGGATGAAACTGAAGAGGAGTTTGTGAACCCCTCGAACATGTACATTGTGGAATGAAACTGAAGAGGAGTGTGTGAACCCCTCAAACATGTATATTGTGGAATGAAACTGAAGAGGAGTGTGTGAACCCCTCAAACATGTACATTGAGGGATGAAACTGAAGAGGAGTTTGTGAACCCCCTTAAACATGTACATTGGGGAATGAAACTGAAGAGGAGGTTGTGAACCCCCTTAAACATGTACATTGTGGAATGAAACTGAAGAGGAGCGTGTGAACCCCTTAAACATGTACATTGTGGAATGAAACTGAAGAGGAGTTTGTGAACCCCTTAAACATGTACATTGTTGGATGAAACTGAAGAGGAGCGTGTGAACCCCTTAAACATGTACATTGTGGAATGAAACTGAAGAGGAGTTTGTGAACCCCTCAAACATGTACATTGTGGGATGAAACTGAAGAGGAGTTTGTGAACCCCTTAAACATGTACATTGTTGGATGAAACTGAAGAGGAGCGTGTGAACCCCTTAAACATGTACATTGTGGGATGAAACTGAAGAGGAGTTTGTGAACCCCTCAAACATGTACATTGTGGGATGAAACTGAAGAGGAGTTTGTGAACCCCTTAAACATGTACATTGTTGGATGAAACTGAAGAGGAGTTTGTGAACCCCCTTAAACATGTACATTGGGGAATGAAACTGAAGAGGAGGTTGTGAACCCCCTTAAACATGTACATTGTGGAATGAAACTGAAGAGGAGCGTGTGAACCCCTTAAACATGTACATTGTGGAATGAAACTGAAGAGGAGTTTGTGAACCCCTTAAACATGTACATTGTTGGATGAAACTGAAGAGGAGCGTGTGAACCCCTTAAACATGTACATTGTGGAATGAAACTGAAGAGGAGTTTGTGAACCCCTCAAACATGTACATTGTGGGATGAAACTGAAGAGGAGTTTGTGAACCCCTTAAACATGTACATTGTTGGATGAAACTGAAGAGGAGCGTGTGAACCCCTCAAACATGTACATTGTGGAATGAAACTGAAGAGGAGTGTGTGAACCCCTTAAACATGTACATTGTGGGATGAAACTGAAGAGGAGTTTGTGTACCCCTCAAACATGTACATTGTGGAATGAAACTGAAGAGGAGTTTGTGAACCCCTCAAACATGTACATTGTGGAATGAAACTGAAGAGGAGTGTGTGAACCCCTTGAACATGTACATTGTGGAATGAAACTGAAGAGGAGTTTGTGAACCCCTCAAACATGTACATTGTGGGATGAAACTGAAGAGGAGCGTGTGAACCCCTCGAACATGTACATTGTGGAATGAAACTGAAGAGGAGTTTGTGAACCCCTCAAACATGTACATTGTGGAATGAAACTGAAGAGGAGTTTGTGTACCCCTTAAACATGTACATTGTGGAATGAAACTGAAGAGGAGTTTGTGAACCCCTTAAACATGTACATTGTGGAATGAAACTGAAGAGGAGTTTGTGAACCCCTCAAACATGTACATTGTGGAATGAAACTGAAGAGGAGTGTGTGAACCCCTCAAACATGTACATTGTGGAATGAAACTGAAGAGGAGTTTGTGAACCCCTCGAACATGTACATTGTGGAATGAAACTGAAGAGGAGTTTGTGAACCCCTCGAACATGTACATTGTGGAATGAAACTGAAGAGGAGTGTGTGAACCCCTCAAACATGTACATTGTGGAATGAAACTGAAGAGGAGTGTGTGAACCCCTCAAACATGTACATTGTGGAATGAAACTGAAGAGGAGTTTGTGAACCCCTCGAACATGTACATTGTGGGATGAAACTGAAGAGGAGTTTGTGAACCCCTCAAAAATGTACATTGTGGGATGAAACTGAAGAGGAGTTTGTGAACCCCCTTAAACATATACATTGGGGAATGAAACTGAAGAGGAGTTTGTGAACCCCTCAAACATGTACATTGTGGAATGAAACTGAAGAGGAGTGTGTGAACCCCTTAAACATGTACATTGTTGGATGAAACTGAAGAGGAGCGTGTGAACCCCTTAAACATGTACATTGTGGGATGAAACTGAAGAGGAGTTTGTGAACCCCTCAAACATGTACATTGTGGAATGAAACTGAAGAGGAGTTTGTGAACCCCTCAAACATGTACATTGTGGGATGAAACTGAAGAGGAGTTTGTGAACCCCTCAAACATGTACATTGTGGAATGAAACTGAAGAGGAGTGTGTGAACCCCTCAAACATGTACATTGTGGAATGAAACTGAAGAGGAGTGTGTGAACCCCTCAAACATGTACATTGTGGAATGAAACTGAAGAGGAGTGTGTGAACCCCTCAAACATGTACATTGTGGAATGAAACTGAAGAGGAGTGTGTGAACCCCTCAAACATGTACATTGTGGAATGAAACTGAAGAGGAGTTTGTGAACCCCTCAAACATGTACATTGTGGAATGAAACTGAAGAGGAGTGTGTGAACCCCTTAAACATGTACATTGTGGGATGAAACTGAAGAGGAGTTTGTGTACCCCTCAAACATGTACATTGTGGAATGAAACTGAAGAGGAGTTTGTGAACCCCTCAAACATGTACATTGTGGAATGAAACTGAAGAGGAGTGTGTGAACCCCTCGAACATGTACATTGTGGAATGAAACTGAAGAGGAGTTTGTGAACCCCTCAAACATGTACATTGTGGGATGAAACTGAAGAGGAGCGTGTGAACCCCTCGAACATGTACATTGTGGAATGAAACTGAAGAGGAGTTTGTGAACCCCTCAAACATGTACATTGTGGAATGAAACTGAAGAGGAGTTTGTGAACCCCTTAAACATGTACATTGTGGAATGAAACTGAAGAGGAGTTTGTGAACCCCTCAAACATGTACATTGTGGAATGAAACTGAAGAGGAGTGTGTGAACCCCCTTAAACATGTACATTGTGGAATGAAACTGAAGAGGAGTGTGTGAACCCCTCAAACATGTACATTGTGGAATGAAACTGAAGAGGAGTTTGTGAACCCCTCGAACATGTACATTGTGGAATGAAACTGAAGAGGAGTGTGTGAACCCCTCAAACATGTACATTGTGGAATGAAACTGAAGAGGAGTGTGTGAACCCCTCAAACATGTACATTGTGGAATGAAACTGAAGAGGAGTTTGTGAACCCCTCGAACATGTACATTGTGGGATGAAACTGAAGAGGAGTTTGTGAACCCCTCAAAAATGTACATTGTGGGATGAAACTGAAGAGGAGTTTGTGAACCCCCTTAAACATATACATTGGGGAATGAAACTGAAGAGGAGTTTGTGAACCCCTTAAACATGTACATTGTGGAATGAAACTGAAGAGGAGTGTGTGAACCCCTTAAACATGTACATTGTTGGATGAAACTGAAGAGGAGCGTGTGAACCCCTTAAACATGTACATTGTGGGATGAAACTGAAGAGGAGTTTGTGAACCCCTCAAACATGTACATTGTGGAATGAAACTGAAGAGGAGTTTGTGAACCCCTCAAACATGTACATTGTGGGATGAAACTGAAGAGGAGTTTGTGAACCCCTCAAACATGTACATTGTGGAATGAAACTGAAGAGGAGTGTGTGAACCCCTCAAACATGTACATTGTGGAATGAAACTGAAGAGGAGTGTGTGAACCCCTCAAACATGTACATTGTGGAATGAAACTGAAGAGGAGTGTGTGAACCCCTCAAACATGTACATTGTGGAATAAAACTGAAGAGGAGTGTGTGAACCCCTCAAACATGTACATTGTGGAATGAAACTGAAGAGGAGTTTGTGAACCCCTCAAACATGTGCATTGTGGAATGAAACTGAAGAGGAGTGTGTGAACCCCTTAAACATGTACATTGTGGGATGAAACTGAAGAGGAGTTTGTGTACCCCTCAAACATGTACATTGTGGAATGAAACTGAAGAGGAGTTTGTGAACCCCTCGAACATGTACATTGTGGAATGAAACTGAAGAGGAGTGTGTGAACCCCTCGAACATGTACATTGTGGAATGAAACTGAAGAGGAGTTTGTGAACCCCTCAAACATGTACATTGTGGGATGAAACTGAAGAGGAGCGTGTGAACCCCTCGAACATGTACATTGTGGAATGAAACTGAAGAGGAGTTTGTGAACCCCTTAAACATGTACATTGTGGGATGAAACTGAAGAGGAGTTTGTGAACCCCTCAAACATGTACATTGGGGGATGAAACTGAAGAGGAGTTTGTGAACCCCCTTAAACATGTACATTGGGGAATGAAACTGAAGAGGAGTTTGTGAACCCCCTTAAACATGTACATTGGGGAATGAAACTGAAGAGGAGTTTGTGAACCCCCTTAAACATGTACATTGGGGAATGAAACTGAAGAGGAGTTTGTGAACCCCTCGAACATGTACATTGGGGAATGAAACTGAAGAGGAGTTTGTGAACCCCTCGAACATGTACATTGTGGAATGAAACTGAAGAGGAGTTTGTGAACCCCTCGAACATGTACATTGTGGAATGAAACTGAAGAGGAGTGTGTGAACCCCTCAAACATGTACATTGTGGAATGAAACTGAAGAGGAGTTTGTGAACCCCTCAAACATGTACATTGTGGAATGAAACTGAAGAGGAGTTTGTGAACCCCTCAAACATGTACATTGTGGAATGAAACTGAAGAGGAGTTTGTGAACCCCTCAAACATGTACATTGTGGGATGAAACTGAGGAGGAGTTTGTGAACCCCTCGAACATGTACATTGTGGGATGAAACTGAGGAGGAGTGTGTGAACCCCTCGAACATGTACATTGTGGGATGAAACTGAAGAGGAGTGTGTGAACCCCTTAAACATGTACATTGTGGAAAGAAACTGAAGAGGAGTTTGTGAACCCCTCAAACATGTACATTGTGGAATGAAACTGAAGAGGAGTGTGTGAACCCCTCAAACATGTACATTGTGGAATGAAACTGAAGAGGAGTGTGTGAACCCCTCAAACATGTACATTGTGGAATGAAACTGAGGAGGAGTTTGTGAACCCCCTTAAACATGTACATTGTGGAATGAAACTGAAGAGGAGTTTGTGAACCCCTCGAACATGTACATTGTGGAATGAAACTGAAGAGGAGTGTGTAAACCCCTTAAACATGTACATTGTGGGATGAAACTGAAGAGGAGCGTGTGAACCCCTCAAACATGTACATTGAGGGTGTGCAGAGACTCACAGGGCATTTCAGTCCTGGAGCTACTGCCTTCTTACTTCCGGCCCCTGTGTGGCCCAGATTAAGACTGGCATAGTATTGCTGGGTTGGTAAATTCACACTGGTAACAACCGTTAGCAAGCAGTAACACCCCATCAGTGCCCTGCAAGTATTAGTTTATCCCCATGGAATAGGGAATAACCGTGCCGACCTGGTTTCACCTGGCAGAGTTTTTCAGGCACTTCCTTTCCAGGGAGTATTATGGCTTTCATTTACACCTGTTCTGGGCGGGGGGTGTAAGCGTGAGAGGGGGGGCTGCTGTGGGGCGAGAGAGAGGAAGGGTTGTGCGAAGGCTGGGGGCCCTGCAGCTTGGCCCCCATGTGCCATGGCTGAGGGTTAGGGAGGAGGAGCAGGGAGACGGGTCCAGATTGCAACGCAACAGGTACCAAATGCAATGTTACTGCACACTTTTTCTGGCTGGTAAAGTTGGGTCTGTTATTTTTGCACCTGGTTGAAGCCAAGTCCAAGAACAAAAGGAGAGGATGTGGCCTAACGGCTAGAGTGGTGGATCTAAACAGGGTTCGAGTCTCGGCAACAACGCTCAACATCCTGTGATTCTGGGCAAATCACTTGCCTAACAACAATGAATGTGTCCTTCTGGTGTAAAATTGCTGCTCATGTCCAGCGCTCTGATGTCTCTGTCCAGTTTGCGCTCTATAAAACTCTATCAAACAACAGCCCACTCCTGGTTCGTCAGAGTGGAGTGTCATACCAGAATCCAGCTTCACTCGCCCCATACTCGGGGCCTGTCCACAGTTACCGAGAGGTACCAAGGTCAGCACCTTTTGTGAATGGCAGCAAAAGAGACGAGTGGATTGTTTACAGGATGTGTCGATTTCAGAAGCATCGAGCCCCCTGGCCACATCTGAAAGCAACGTGCGAGGTCAAGTGCACTCCTATTTGCTGAAACTCTTTATCAGTTTAATCCAGGTTTACAATGTTTGGCGTGCGCTCGATAGCGGTCTGTCCTGAAACCACATGGTGAATAGATGCAAGTGAAATTGAAGCGGGTAACTTCAAGTTCGAGCGCGCCGCATTTGCCGGAACGGCGTATATCAAAAGTTCATCAATAATTTCACGTTTTAATCCTTTTATTTGTATTCAATTTATTTCCTCAGTTGTGCTTGTTACAAGGAAATAAATTGAATACAAATAAAAGGATTAAAACGTGAAATTATTGATGAACTTTTGATATACGCCGTTCCGGCAAATGCGGCGCGCTCGAACTTGAAGTTACCCGCTTCAATTTCACTTGCACATCTGAAAGCAGAAATCCCTGGGCCCCTCAGTGGATGCGAGCCTCAGCCTCATCTCTCTCCTGCTCTCTGGCTGCCGGTGAGCTGGGTGCAGAAGGTTTACTCCTTGTTTTGCCTCTGTCCTGAAGGGTTACACCTTGTTGTGCCTCTGTCCTGGCACTCCAGGCTGGAGACTGCCCTGCTGAGGAGCACCACTCTCAACAAAGGCTGTGTGTTGAGATAACACAGGACAAAGTGGCACTCGCACATGTTATTCACTAGAAATAATGAGCTCCAGCTGCTGTCTCACAGCCTCAAGGGACATGCAGCTGGAAGCGTCATCAAGGGTAGTAATGCCAGGGGATACCGGATACTACAAGTCTATCAAAACCAGATCACAGCAGACAAACTCCACACCAAGCAAACGCAAAAACACAAGACTCAATAGACTATGGGAACATACACTCAAGCTCAGCTAAAGATATGAACAACAAACTCAACAGAGTCCTGGATATGAAAGGCACAGCAAGGCCAGGTTATCCTCTGGCTCCTGTCATGCTACAGTTGTCACCAAAACTCCATGGTTTGCCATTTTCTACGGTTAACACCCAGTCCCTTAGACGTGTCCCTCACTGAGGCTGAGGAGATCTATGTTCCCCTTTGCGGCGAGATGGTCTGTTTTACATTCGCCGGGAGCCACACTGGAAGTACCTCACACACTCTGCCCTTCCTCACACATCTGTGCGCCCAGACCTGCTGCTGCCGGCGCAGCCACATGGGTGACTTCCTTGTGGCTCATTCCCTTCTCTTCACTGCTGTAAAAAGAGACTCCAGTCTCAGAGTGACGTGTCCCACTCACCTCCACTGGCCCAACTCCTCCTCACACACTCACCTGTTCACCAAACACAACTGATGATCCACCCTCATCAAAAGGGCGGACTCGGACCTTTTCATCTTTGTCATGGAATTGCAGGTTATTTTAGGAGGCAAATGGAGTGGGCCTTTAAGGGGGGTGAAAAAACTGGGGGTCTCTCAAAGGGGCGTGGCTTAAAAACGTCACCCAAAACTCTGTACTCAGCACGTGTGCCACCGGACCTGTATTTTGCTGTTTCTGTCATTGCATGCAGATATGACACAAGACGGAACATCATAACTACAACAAGGCAGGACTATTGGCTTTGTCAGGGATTGTTAGTTGCATAAGATAAATAAGCATCAACTATGGCTTGATATATATAATATGGACAAAGCTCCACTTAAAGCCCTGGTGACACCACAACAATGTTAATGTTCCCGAGTATTAAAAAAAGAAGGGAAATGCAGAGAGATGACGTCATAACGTCACTGTTCCACTAGTGAGCAGTGACGTCATGAAGTGACTGCTCCACCCGTGAGCAGTGACGCCATGAAGTGACTGCTCCACTAGTGAGCTGTGACGTCATGAAGTGACTGCTCCACTAGTGAGCAGTGACGTCATGAAGTCACTGCTCCACCAGTGAGCAGTGGCGTCATGAAGTCACTGCTCCACTAGTGAGCAGTGTGAGCAGCGCCCATCAGCCCCTGCGGTCACTGAGCCCGATGCAGACCCGTTTCGAGGCCTCCTTAAAACACTGCCGGTGCTCAGCACCGGTGAGACCCGCCCCACTCCAAAGTAGAATATTGTGACCGACGGGTGCACGCGCACAGGCTGCACGTTTAATATATTGAAAGAGGGAAGGTCCTTCCCATACAGACACATATGCTGTGACGTGTGTCCTTTGAGTGTGATTCGTGTGTTACATACGTGCACACCTGAGGGGCACACCTGGATGAAGTCCTCCAATGACAGCCCCTCTCTGTATCTTTGTTTGAGAGCTCTGGTTCGGACGCACAGTGCCCCTACCCCTCCCCCCCCCGTAGCCTCGACTCTTTCTAGTACTTTGGCCCCTTGTTTGCTTGGGTTAATGAGTAACTGAAGGTGTCTCACTCATTCTTCCTCTCGATGAGGTCAGTTATTGATTCCAGGAGCGCGGCCGGAGGGGGGCCTCTATGTCGGATTGTGGCAGCCTCTTTACTTTGCAACACTGAGGATGCAGCAGCAGTGAGGGCGACCACCTAGGAATGGCCTCCCCTGCGGACCAGGTGAGGCTCCTGGGTTTCTAATGGGGCCCCTTTGAGGGACTTGTGAAGCGGCTTCAGCCTCTCTGGCCTATCGGATCACTCTCCAGGGCACTTTCAAACTCGCTTCAGTCTTGTATTTTATAACTAAATGCCACCAATTATACTGCAAGACACCGCCAGAAAGAATGTTAAAGACTGCCCCCGTTTATAGTCCAGGATCTTATTAACTGCCCCCCGTATATAGCCCAGGACCTTATTAACTGCCCCCGTTTATATTCCAGGATCCTATTAACTACCCCCGCTTATAGTCCAGGATCTTATTATCTGGCCCTGCTTATAGTCCAGGTTCTTACTAACTGCCCCAGTTTATAGTCCAGGATCTTATTAACTGCCACGTTTATAGTCCAGGTACTTACTAACTGCCCCCGTTTACAGTCCCGGATCGTATTAACTGCCCCTGTTTATAGTCCAGGATCTTACTAACTACCCCCTTTATAGTCCAGGTTCTTACTAACTGCCCCGTTTATAGTCCAGGATCATATTAACTACCCCGTCTATCGTCCAGGATCTTATTAACTGCCCCCGTTTATAGTCCAGGATCTTATTAACTGCCCCTGCTTATAGTCCAGGTTCTTACTAACTGCCCCCGTTTATAGTCCAGGATCTTATTAACAGCCCCGTTTATAGTCCAGGTTCTAACTAACTACCCTCGTTTATAGTCCAGGATCTTATTAACTGCCCCGTTTATAGTCCAGGTTCTTACTAACTGCCCCCGTTTATAGTCCCGGATCGTATTACCTGCCCCTGATCTTACTAACTACCCCCTTTATAGTCCAGGGTCTTACTAACTACCCCCTTTATAGTCCAGGTTCTTACTAACTGCCCCCATTTTTAGTCCAGGATCTTATTAACTGCCCCCGTTCATATTCCAGGTTCTTGCTAACTGCCCCCGTTTACAGTCCTGGATCTTATTAACTGCCCCCTTTATAGTCCAGGTTCTTACTAACTGCCCCTGTTTATAGACCTGGTTCTTACCAACTGCCCCCATTTATAGACCAGGATCTTATTAACTGCCCCCGCATATAGTCCAGGTTCTTACTAACTGCCCCCATTAATAGTCCAGAATCTTATTAACTGCCCCCATTTATAGTCCAGGTTCTTATTAACTGCCCCCGTTTATAGTCCAGGATCTTATTAACTACCCCATCTATAGTCCAGGATCTTATTAACTGCCCCCGTTTATAGTCCAGGATCTTATTAACTACCCGCATTTATAGTCCAGTATCTTATTATCTGGCCCTGCTTATAGTCCAGGTTCTTACTAACTGCCCCAGTTTATAGTCCAGGATCTTATTAACTGCCACGTTTATAGTCCAGGTTCTTACTAACTGCCCCCGTTTATAGTCCCGGATCGTATTAACTGCTCCTGCTTATAGTCCAGGATCTTACTAACTACCCCTTTATAGTCCAGGTTCTTACTAATTGCCCCCGTTTATAGTCCAGGATCATATTAACTACCCCGTCTATAGTCCAGGATCTTATTAACTGCCCTCGTTTATAGTCCAGGATCTTATTAACTGCCCCTGCTTATAGTCCAGGTACTTACTAACTGCCCCCGTTTATAGTCCATGATCTTATTAACTGCCTCGTTTATAGTCCAGGTTCTAACTAACTACCCTCGTTTATAGTCCAGGATCTTATTACCTGCCCCGTTTATAGGTCAGGTTCTTACTAACTGCCCCCGTTTATAGTCCCGGATCGTATTACCTGCCCCTGATCTTACTAACTACCCCCTTTATAGTCCAGGGTCTTACTAACTACCCCCTTTATAGTCCAGGTTCTTACTAACTGCCCCCATTTATAGTCCAGGATCTTATTAACTGCCCCCGTTTACAGTCCAGGATCTTACTAACTGCCCCCATTCATAGTCCAGGATCTAACTAACTGCCCCTGTTTATAGACCTGCTTCTTACTAACTGCCCCCGTTTATAGTCCAGGATCTTATTAACTGCCCCCGTTCATATTCCAGGTTCTTGCTAACTGCCCCCGTTTACAGTCCTGGATCTTATTAACTGCCCCCTTTATAGTTCAGGTTCTTACTAACTGCCCCTGTTTATAGACCTGGTTCTTACTAACTGCCCCCATTTATAGACCAGGATCTTATTAACTGCCCCCGCATATAGTCCAGGTTCTTACTAACTGCCCCCATTAATAGTCCAGAATCTTATTAACTGCCCCAATTTATAGGCCAGGTTCTTATTAACTGCCCCCGTTTATAGTCCAGGATCTTATTAACTACCCCATCTATAGTCCAGGATCTTATTAACTGCCCCCGTTTATAGTCCAGGATCTTATTAACTACCCGCGTTTATAGTCCAGGATCTTATTATCTGGCCCTGCTTATAGTCCAGGTTCTTACTAACTGCCCCAGTTTATAGTCCAGGATCTTATTAACTGCCACGTTTATAGTCCAGGTTCTTACTAACTGCCCCCGTTTATAGTCCCGGATCGTATTAACTGCCCCTGCTTATAGTCCAGGATCTTACTAACTACCCCCTTTATAGTCCAGGTTCTTACTAACTGCCCCCGTTTATAGTCCAGGATCATATTAACGATCCCGGCTATAGTCCAGGATCTTATTAACTGCCCTCGTTTATAGTCCAGGATCTTATTAACTGCCCCTGCTTATAGTCCAGGTTCTTACTAACTACCCCCGTTTATAGTCCAGGATCTTATTACCTGCCCCGTTTATAGTCCAGGTTCTAACTAACTACCCTCGTTTATAGTCCAGGATCTTATTACCTGCCCCGTTTATAGTCCAGGTTCTTACTAACTGCCCCCGTTTATAGTCCCGGATCGTATTACCTGCCCCTGATCTTACTAACTACCCCCTTTATAGTCCAGGGTCTTACTAACTACCCCCTTTATAGTCCAGGTTCTTACTAACTGCCCCCATTTATAGTCCAGGATCTTACTAACTGCCCCCTTTACAGTCCAGGATCTTACTAACTGCCCCCATTCATAGTCCAGGATCTTACTAACTGCCCCTGTTTATAGACCTGCTTCTTACTAACTGCCCCCGTTTATATTCCAGGATCTTATTAACTGCCCCCGTTTATAGTCCAGGATCTTACTAACTGCCCCCGTTTATAATCTAGGATCTTATTAACTGCCCCCGTTTATAGTCCACAATCTTACTAACTACCCCTGTTTATAGTCCAGGATCTTACTAACTACCCCATTTACATTCCAGGATCTTACTAACTGCCCCCGTTTATAGTCCAGGATCTTACTAACTACCCCCGTTTATAGTCCAGGATCTTACTAACTACCCCCTTTATATTCCAGGACCTTACTAACGGCCCCTGTTTATAGTCCAGGATCCTACTAACTGCCCCCATTCATAGAACAACATCTTACTAAGTACCCCCACTCATAGTCCAGGATCCTACTAACTGCCCCCGTTTATAGTCCAGGATCTAACTAACTACCCCCGTTTAAAGCCCAGGATCTTATTAACTGCCCCTGCTTATAGTCCAGGTTCTTACTAACTGCCCCTGTTTATAGTCCAGGATCTTATTAACTGCCCCCGTGTATAGTCCAGGTTCTTACTAACTGCCCCCGTTTATAGTCCAGGATCTTATTAACTGCCCCTGCTTATAGTCTACGTTCTTACTAACTGCCCCCGTTTATAGTCCAGGATCTTATAAACTGTCCCCGTTTATAGTCCAAGTTCTTGCTAACTGCCCCCGTTTATAGTCCAGGATCTTATTAACAGCCCCCTTTATAGTCCAGGTTCTTACTAAATGCCCCTGTTTATACACCTGGTTCTTACTAACTGCCCTCATTTATAGAGCAGGATCTTATTAACTGCCCCCGCTTATAGTCCAGGTTCTTAGTAACTGCCCCCGTTTATAGTCCAGAATCTTATTAACTGCCCCCATATATAGTCCAGGTTCTTATTAACTGCCCCCGTTTATAGTCCAGGATCTTATTAACTGGCCCTGCTTATAGTTCAGGTTCTTACTAACTGCCCCGTTTATAGTCCAGGGTCTTAGTAACTGCCCCGTTTATAGTCCAGGTTCTTACTAACTGCCCCCGTTTATAGTCCAGGATCTTATTAACTACCCCGTCTATAGTCCAGGATCTTATTAACTGCCCCCGTTTATAGTCCAGGATCTTATTAACTACCCGCGTTTATAGTCCAGGATCTTAATATCTGGCCCTCCTTATAGTCCAGGTTCTTACTAACTGCCCCAGTTTATAGTCCAGGATCTTATTAACAGCCACGTTTATAGTCCAGGTTCTTACTAACTGCCCCTGTTTATCGTCCCGGATCGTATTAACTGCCCCTGCTTATAGTCCAGGATCTTACTAACTACCCCCTTTATAGTCCAGGTTCTTACTAACTGCCCCCGTTTATAGTCCAGGATCATATTAACTACCCCGTCTATAGTCCAGTATCTTATTAACTGCCCTTGTTTATAGTCCAGGATCTTATTAACTGCCCCTGCTTATAGTCCAGGTTCTTACTAACTGCTCCCGTTTATAGTCCAGGATCTTATTAACTGCCCCGTTTATAGTCCAGGTTCTAACTAACTACCCTCGTTTATAGTCCAGGATCTTATTACCTGCCCCGTTTATAGTCCAGGTTCTTACTAACTGCCCCGTTTATAGTCCCGGATCGTATTACCTGCCCCTGATCTTACTAACTACCCCCTTTATAGTCCAGGGTTTTACTAACTACCCCCTTTATAGTCCAGGTTCCTATTAACTGCCCCCATTTATAGTCCAGGATCTTACTAACTGCCCCCGTTTATAATCTAGGATCTTATTAACGGCCCCCTTTTATAGTCCACAATCTTACTAACTACCCCTGTTTATAGTCCAGGATCTTACTAACTACCCCATTTATATTCCAGGATCTTACTAAATGCCCCCGTTTATAGTCCAGGATCGTACTAACTATCCCCGTTTATAGTCCAGGATCTTACTAACTACCCCCTTTATATTCCAGGACCTTACTAACGGCCCCTGTTTATAGTCCAGGATCCTACTAACTGCCCCCATTCATAGTACAAGATCTTACTAAGTACCCCCACTCGTAGTCCAGGATCATACTAACTGCCCCCGTTTATAATCTAGGTTCTTGCTAACTGCCCCCGTTTATAGTCTAGGATCTTGCTAACTACCCCCGTTTATAGTCCAGGAACTTACTAACTACCCCCTTTATATTCCAGGATCTTACTAACTGCCCCCGTTTATAGTCCAGGATCTTACTAACTACCCCCGTTTATAGTCCAGGATCTTATTAACTGCCCCTGCCTATAGTCCAGGTTCTTACTAACTGCCCCCGTTTATAGTCCAGGATCTTATTAACTGCCCCGTTTATAGTCCAGGTTCTAACTAACTACCCTCGTTTATAGTCCAGGATCTTATTACCTACCCCGTTTATAGTCCAGGTTCTTACTAACTGCCCCCGTATATATTCCCGGATCGTATTACCTGCCCCTGATCTTACTAACTACCCCCTTTATAGTCCAGGGTCTTACTAACTACCCCCTTTATAGTCCAGGTTCTTACTAACTGCCCCCATTTATAGTCCAGGATCTTATTAACTGCCCCCGTTTACAGTTCAGGATCTTACTAACTGCCCCCATTCATAGTCCAGGATCTTACTAACTGCCCCCGTTTATAGACCTGCTTCTTACTAACTGCCCCCGTTTATATTCCAGGATCTTATTAACTGCCCCCGTTTATAGTCCAGGATCTTACTAACTGCCCCCGTTTATAATCTAGGATCTTATTAACTGCCCCCGTTTATAGTCCACAATCTTACTAACTATCTCTGTTTATAGTCCAGGATCTTATTAACTACCCCATTTATATTCCAGGATCTAACTAACTGCCCCCATTTATAGTCCAGGATCTTACTAACTACCCCCGTTTATAGTCCAGGATCTTACTAACTACCCCCTTTATATTCCAGGACCTTACTAACTGCCCCTGTTGATAGTCCAGGATCCTACTAACTGCCCCCATTCATAGTACAAGATCTTACTAAGTACCCCCACTCGTAGTCCAGGATCCTACTAACTGCCCCCGTTTATAGTCTAGGATCTTGCTTACTGCCCCCGTTTATAGTCCAGGATCTAACTAACTACCCCCGTTTAAAGCCCAGGATCTTATTAACTGCCCCTGCTTATAGGCCAGATTCTTACTAACTGCCCCTGTTTTTAGTCCAGGATCTTATTAACTGCCCCCGTGTATAGTCCAGGTTCTTACTAACTGCCCCCGCTTATAGTCCAGGATCTTAATAACTGCCCCTGCTTATAGTCTACGTTCTTACTAACTGCCCCCGTTTATAGTCCAGGATCTTATTAACTGTCCCCGTTTATAGTCCAAGTTCTTGCTAACTGCCCCCGTTTATAGTCCAGGATCTTATTAACTGCCCCCCTTTATAGTCCAGGTTCTTGCTAACTGCCCCCCGTTTATAGTCTAGGATCTTGCTAACTACCCCCGTTTATAGTCCAGGAACTTACTAACTACCCCCTTTATATTCCAGGATCTTACTAACTGCCCCCGTTTATAGTCCAGGATCTTATTAACTACCCCCGTTTATAGTCCAGGATCTAACTAACTACCCCCGTTTAAAGCCCAGGATCTTACTAACTGCCCCTGTTTATAGTCCAGGATCTTATTAACTGCCCCCGTGTATAGTCCAGGTTCTTACTAACTTCCCCCGTTTATAGTCCAGGATCTTATTAACTGCCCCTGCTTATAGTCTACGTTCTTACTAACTGCCCCCGTTTATAGTCTAGGATCTTATTAACTGTCCCCCTTTATAGTCCAGGTTCTTACTAAATGGCCCTGTTTATACACCTGGTTCTTACTAACTGCCCTCATTTATAGAGCAGGATCTTATTAACAGCCCCCCCTTATAGTCCAGGTTCTTAGTAACTGCCCCCGTTTATAGTCCAGAATCTTATTAACTGCCCCTGTTTATAGTCCAGGTTCTTATTAACTGCCCCCTTTTATAGTCCAGGATCTTATTAACTGGCCTTGCTTATAGTCCAGGTTCTTACTAACTGCCCGGTTTATAGTCCAGGATCTTATTAACTGCCCCGTTTATAGTCCAGGTTCTTACTAACTGCCCCTGCTTATAGTCCAGGATCTTATTAACTACCCCATCTATAGTCTAGGATCTTATTAACTGCCCCCGTTTATAGTCCAGGATCTTATTAACTACCCGCGTTTATAGTCCAGGATCTTATTATCTGGCCCTGCTTATAGTCCAGGTTCTTACTAACTGCCCCAGTTTATAGTCCAGGATCTTATTAACTGCCACGTTTATAGTCCTGTTTCTTACTAACTGCCCCCGTTTATAGTCCTGGATCGTATTAACTGCCCCTGCTTATAGTCCAGGATATTACTAACTACCCCCTTTATAGTCCAGGTTCTTACTAACTGCCCCCGTTTATAGTCCAGGATCATATTAACTACCCCCTCTATAGTCCAGGATCTTATTAGCTGCCCTCGTTTATAGTCCAGGATCTTATTAACTGCCCCTGCTTATAGTCCAGGTTCTTACTAACTGCCCCCGTTTATAGTCCAGGATCTTATTTACTGCCCCGTTTATAGTCCAGCTTCTAACTAACTACCCTCGTTTATAGTCCAGGATCTTATTACCTGCGTCGTTTATAGTCCAGGTTCTTACTAACTGCCCCCCTTTATAGTCCCGGATCGTATTACCTGCCTCTGATCTTACTAACTACCCCCTTTATAGTCCAGGGTCTTACAGTTCAGTTCAAGAGGCTTTATTCGAGAATTCTCATAAAAGCATGTACATACATAAATAATTTAAAACATTATTAAATTCATACCTCACGAAATATACAGACAGTTAAAAAACCAGAAGAGATAAATAAAAACATAATAACCAATACATTGGTGCAAAACAGTTCTAAAATTCTTGTGGTTAGATGTAACCTAAAAAATAGAGCTCTTTCTAATGGACCATGCCCACCCCAAGAATTTGGCTGTTGCTACACTTAGTTGGAGACAGGAGCTAGTGCAAATAATTCTCATAGCTACAGAGCTGCGGGGAGTGCCTAAGTTTTTGCAGGCAGGTGCTAGCCAAATGTGCCGTGTGAAGGACTGGACTTTTAACAGAACCAGCGGTGCCAGGGAACAACACCTATAACCTTCATGGGATACCTGTTTCGGCGCACAAGTGACAGAGACACGGGACACTTCCTTCGGCGTCAAAGATCAGCGTTTATTTACTGCAGGGAAACAAGAGTCATTAGAAGTACATCGGCATGTAGGTTCTGCGAGTCTGCTTCAAATTGCATATGTAGGTCGCTCTCTTTTATACAAAATGTTGCCTTTGCACAACATGCGAACAAAAGATTACAATTCAGTTCCCACAGTAAACTTCAAAAGGGTCGCTTTCATGTGTTCAGAATCCCGGAACATAATTACAGTAGCAATGCCGGTTCCCAACTGTAAAAGCATATCTTCCCACCATTAGGCACACCCATTAGAGTTGTAAATGACCAGGAAGAAGAGACAAGAGCAGCTGCAAGGAAGTCAGACACGTGTAGAGAAAAGAGTGTGAGGGTAATATCGGCATGATCGTAGGATCAAAGAGCTTGATCCCATCGCCTGCACGGCTGTCACAATAGACCGGCACGGCCAGATTACCCTCAAGCTGAGCCATCTGCCTTCGCTGTGTCATTCCTCCGGCCATAAAGACGCATGAAAGGAATATGCGTCTTCCGCAAGGCTTGGGAACTAGAGGGTCAGGGGGCGAACAGTTACCTGCTCGCTGACTACGTGAGGGCAAGAAACAAAATGGATGCCGTATCTAAAATGGAACCCGAGGGTTCAGATGAGGAACTCGTAATACTAGGCGAACCCTATCAGGTAGTGTAGCGAAAATGCGTACGCTTACCGAACTCGCTATTTACGGTTCGTAGATACTAAACTCGTCCATATTCGGTAATGCCCAGAACGTTGTAATAAATTTTACGGAACCTCAGGCGGTCCTTTTGCCCTCATGTAGGCAAGCACTAGTCGGAATCATAATCGATTTTGATACTCATCAGATCATTTAGATGTTGCTGATACATTATTCTATCCTTCAATGCCTCTTTGGTGACAACTGGCTGTCTTATACACGTTGTAGCACAAAGGCCACATAAGGCAGGACCACATTGCACACAAAGACAACATGTGAATAGAAACGTCACAACAACCCCTATGATCATCAGAATCTTCCAACCCCAAGTCGACATCAGACCCCAAAACCATCCCAGAAGCGTCCAATTTCCTTCGTCCACGTGTATGGACTCCGAAATTTTGTGCAACTTAGTGATGGCTTGATAAACCGTTGGAGCGTTATCAGGTATGAATATGCAGCAGCTCGAATGGATGACTTTACAAACACCACCTCTATCTGCTAGAACAACGTCTAGAACCATACGGTTCTGTAACGTCATCAGTCTATCCGCCTGAAGCTCGGCTGTCAAATTACCAAGGGCACTTGCAGTTATGTTGGCAGTTGATTCTACTACACGAGTTAACTGCCTCAGGTTCCTGCTATTGACCATAGGGCCCCAGAACGGTAGAAAACCCTTAAAGAAGTCTCCTGCTTCTTGACCAGCAGTATCTTCTTCGTTGACAACACCTCTCACAACTCTAGTTCTGTGATAATCTGAGGCCACAGTGAAAGTCGGAGGCAAAAGATTTGCAATGTAGCAGGTACCCGAGAAGTCATGAGGTAACCACGTATAGGCTCGATCATAACATACAAAGTAGGTACCCTTGGCAGTCAGGAAGACAGGGGATGAGAGCGTTGGTAAGACATATGTCTCAGTACACGCACTCTCCCCAAACTGAGCTCTCGGATTTCGACCAAGACCTTTCAAGCAGAAATTACCAAGGTGAGGTACAATCCATATCGGTGATGAGCTTTTAAGCTGCCTATCACCCACTGATACACTATACTCAGCCTCACTTAGTTCCCTATATGCTCGCACCTCCTCCTCCGGGATAAGCGATGCGTCAAAAATATCTCTATCTAAATCAGCAATAGCTCTCGTCAGAGTCTTGTGGTACGGGCCAGGACCAAAGTTTGCTGAGCGTGGTGCTCGATGGGGGTAGGAATCTAGTGCGCTACGGAACATAGTTTGCAATGCTCGAGCTGACCCTTGGGCACTATAAGGCAGAACTAAGTACGGAATACCCTTATCCATGGTATGTGGCATTAACCCACACACCCAACAATTTGTAGTGTTTACCACTAACTGATGCTGATGCAAGAGTTGAATAAAGGAGTTGTTTCTGAATTCCGCACGTCTGGCTTGTTCGTGTTGAGGCAGAAGATAAAAGGAATGTGGAGAGACAGTTGAAACGAAATTTAGATCATGAGATGGAAGAGTAGGTGTAGTAGAAGGCAATAAGAACTGGGACCCATAATATACTCCCCCCACCAGCAACATAGATACAGTCAGGAACAATATGAAAACCTGTAGAAAAAACCATTTTGTACGAAACATCTTATGTAATGCAGATCTTTGCGCCAACATTTTCTCTCTTTTCGACAGCTCAGACAATGACAATTCCATCCCCTAACGACCGTCCGCGCCGTTCTTGACGCACTTCGTTCTGAGTAGCTATTATCAATTCCCAGGAGTTCCCAGAAATCGACAAAAAAAAACGACCTTGTGTCGATAGCTGCTAAACAGAAGGAAGTACCCGCACGGCCTTACGGCCAACCTGGATGATAGGTTCTAGCTAAATTGAACATTCAATTACAACATTCTTGGCTGTACGAAAAGGAAAAAAATACACAATATACAATGTCCACTATGTTCAGGGCAAGTGTGAAAACCTAGAAACAGAAAAAATCTTTTTATTCAGTGTCTTGTGCGTGGACGAGGAAAGTATCGGCTGCTTCCAGGGCGAGTCTGATCTTCAAATAGTGGATTGGACGGCAAAGGAGTGTTCAATTGTTCAGGCGATTGTTCGGCACTCAAATTTTCCAAGGTTGACGGAGAGGAAATTGTTTGAGGGGAATCAACAAGGGCGTCAGATACAAGCTGAGCTTCGCTGAATGGAACAAAACGTTGTGGAGTGTCGGTTTCAGATGAAGAAAAACCTCTTCTCATCCAGGTGTCCGACGGCAAAGGAAGCGGGACTCTTTTGGTGTGGGTAGCATGTACCCAGTTCTTCCGACCTTCCAGTCGAACTGCCGTCCTCGTTGCTAGCTGCACCTGGAATGGTCCCACGAATCTCGGCTCAAGATTCCGTTTTCGTCCGAAGTTGCGGACAAGAATCCAATCCCCGGGTTGGAGCCGATGACCAGGACCCTCTGTTCGTGACGGCAAAGCCTCAAAGACCTGTTGATGAATCAAACTCAATTTAGCAGTCAGATCATGAAGATAGTCAATCAACATTGGATATTCGATTCTATCAAACTCCTTAGGCCTTGGGACTCCCCATATATTAGCAGGACGGCCAAATACGATCTCATATGGGCTAAACCCTACTCGTGAGTGTACAGTTGCCCTGGTCGACAGGAGAGCTAGGGGCAAAGCATCGGCCCATGATAGACCAGTTGTCGCCTGAATTTTAGCCAATTTTAGTTTTAGGGTGCCATTGTATCCTTCCACCAAGCCTGCTGATTGTGGATGATTTGCACTATGGAACTTCTGTACTATCCCTAAGCCACGACACACACTCTTCATCACACTTCCCACAAACTCACTTCCGTTGTCCGACCATACAACCCGAGGCATTCCGTAGCGGGGAAAATACTCTTTGAGCAAAATTTTTGCCGTGGATAAGGCCGTATTATCCTTAAGGGGGTAAGCCTCAATCCATCTAGAGAATGCACACACCACAACTAAAACGAATTTCAAATTGTTACATCTCTCCATGTGGATGAAGTCCAACTGGATAACTTCGAAAGGGTACGTAGGAGGGGCAAAATGGCCAGGTGGAGTGGGAGTGCCCTTACCAGGATTGTGCATCAAACACACCATACAATTCTTAACCACCCTCTCTGCACATTTGGTAATCCCATCATTCTTCCATACATGAGACAACAACTTGCATATGCCTTTTGGGCTGATGTGCGCTGTACCATGAGCCATTGTAACGACAGCGAGCACATATGCATCCGGTAACATCCATCTCTGCTTTTCTGACAAATCGACCCAACATCCGTTCTCATCCAATCTGCCCGTGCTCTCTTTCCATTTAGTCCTTTCCGTCTCAGTGGCTTCATTCTGTATTCCCTTCACACTCTCAATCGTGTCTTCACACATACCAGTCTCTGTTGGCCATCTCACTGAACTCGTAACATACATTCGGTTCGTCAAATCTTTAGCTGTCTCTCTAGCCGTTTCATCCGCAAACGCATTACCACGACCCACATCATACGTCACTTTCTGATGTGCACTACATTTGATTACGGCCACCTGTTTAGGCAATGTGAGTGCATCTAAAAGGTCATTCACAAGCTGTCCATGTTGAATCTTCGTGCCATGCGACGTAAGGAATCCTCTTTCTCTCCACAATCGCCCAAAACTATGCGCCACACCAAACGCATACTGGCTATCTGTAAACACATTCACCCGTTTATCTTTAGACAATACACACGCTCTTGTCAATGCGATCAGCTCAGCAGCCTGAGCCGAATTCTGACTCAATCTTGCGCTTTCCACAATCGTACTCAATGTTACTACCGCATACGCAGTCGTCACATCACCATTCGGTAACTTAAAACAGGAACCATCCACATATAAAGTACCATCGGGATCTGCCAATGGAGTATCTTTTAGGTCAATACGACCCTTGGTTTCCTCTTCAGTTCTGAGATAACAGTCATGTAGTGCTTCACCACTTGACTCCGTGTCGATCGGCAGCAATGTTGCTGGATTCAACACATTACATCGTTTTATCCGTATATGACTGGCCAGTAACGTCAACTCATATCCAGACAATCTTGCGCTCGTCAAGTGTTGAGTTTTCGTTCGATTCAAAAGAGTGTCAACTGCATGCGGAACCATCCCCGTAAGCATATTATCCATGACCAGACCTGCGGACTGTCGAATGGACGCCGCAGCTGCCGCTGTTGCTCTTAAACAACTCGGCAAGGCTCTAGCTACTGGGTCTAAAGTCGAGGAAAAATAGGCGCATGGGCGTTGTTTGCCGCCAAAAGGTTGTGTCAGAACACTCAACGCACAACCATCCCTCTCGTGAACGTATAGTGTAAACGGCTTACTGTAGTCAGGAGTACCCATCACAGGAGCCGAACACAACGCATCACGTAATTCAGAAAAACCTTTCTGACACTCTTCAGTCCAAGGCAAAGGAGATGAAACATCCTTGCACGTAAGGGCTATCAATGGTTTCGCCAACAATGAAAAATTTGGAATCCATTGTCTGCAGTAGGACGTAATACCTAAAAAGGCACGAACATCTCTCTGGGTTTTTGGCACAGTCATTCGGGAAATCGCAGCGATTCTCTCTGGGGTCAACCTTCTCCCTTCTTTTGACAATAAGTGACCTAAATAGGTAACTTCTTGACAACAATATTGTAGCTTAGAAGGTGATACCTTGTGATGTAAGTCATGCAGATAATGCAATAATGATACTGTAGCCGTTTTGCAAATAGCTTCTGTATCAGCTGCCACTAGAAGATCGTCAACGTATTGAATCAAAGCCGCACCCGTCGGTAAAACAAAGGCATCAAGCTGACTTTTAAGTGCTTGACTGTAGATTGACGGACTCTCACAGTAGCCCTGTGGAGCGCGTTTTAGTCTAAAACTGCGACCACCTAATGAGAATCCGAATAGGTCTCTGCTTTCCTCAGCAATCGGGATACTAAAGAAAGCATTCTTTAGATCGATCACCGTGAACCAGGAGGCAGAGGCCGGAATCATTGTTAGTAAGGCCGTGATATCAGGGACCACGGGGAATTGTGGAATCACTATTTTATTTACTTCTCTCAAATCTATTACGAAACGATACACAGGAGGTTTAGATGGGTCAGTTCGTTTCAAAATAGGCAATACAGGGCTATTACACACGTTTCCACGAGTTTCTTCAACAACACCTTTTTTAATTAGATCATGAACGATCGCTAACAGCGCTCGCTCACCATCAAGAGAGATACGATATTGAGGTAATCGTGGTAATCGCACATTTGGTTTCAATTTAATCACATAAGATGGAATGTCTAACAGACCCACATCATTGGGACCTGTGGCCCATAGAGACGCAGGAAGGGAACTCAATTACGGTGGGAATTTATCGACCGATAAATACATAGGAGAGATCACTCTCCGACCTAATGTAAGCTCCACTCCTTCGGGGGAACAATACAAAGTCGCATATAGTCGTTTCAATAAATCCAGACCCAAAAGATTCTCACCACAACCTGTAGATAGAATCAGTGGAGCCGTTAGCTCACGAGGACCAATTGTAAGGGGCAAAGGACTAGAGACTGGGTTGCTAACAGGGGCGCCAGAGAATCCAACGGAAACGTTCGTTAAGCCAGACAAAGGTGCGCCAGGGAGTTTCGAACGCATGATGGAACTTTTCGTCGCACCAGTGTCTAACAGAAAAGGCTCAACTACGCCCGATGTAGCCACTGCAACGTAAGGCCCACTCTGATCGACCGGAACTGATACTACTCCCTCCCTTTGTCGTTGGCTGTCCTAGTAATGGTCGTTTGCAACAGTCTCATGTTCTACGTAATAATCGTCCACATTATATTGTGCAGATCGAACTGGCCCCGCATTTCGCTGGTCAAAACAATTATTCGCGTCTGACTGATTATGAAGACGATCACTCTGATTTTGGGGTGCCCCGCGACCTCTACCTCGTGGTGCCTGTTGAGGACCACCACCACGGTTTCCTCGTATCGACACACCATTCAGACGGTCCCGTAAAGCAGGACAATCATATTTTATGTGCCCCTCTCTCCTACAATATGCGCACTGATTATACCCAAGTGAAGATCTATAGTCAAAGTTGTCAGTACGCGGCTGCATCCTATCGGGCTGTGCTCGCGGTCGATACTGCTGTTGCGAATCATTTTGGTTTGATCGTGGAGGATACGCTTGCTGCAACAAAACCTTCGTTTTGAGCTCCTGCGTTTTCCTATCTACACGATCACTTTCTTCCTTTTCCCTATTCTCATAGTATTGAGCCGTTGCTAATATCTGTGCAGTGGTTGAAACCGCCCACGCACTCTCTGAATTCTTCAATTTGTTGCTTAGCTCAGGCAACAAATTCGACACGAACTTGTCGACAAATAACCGTTGACCTCCCTCAGCGCCCATGTCCTGACCGCTGTGGTCGACAAACGCTTCCTCAAACCTTGTGACGAAATCCGAGACACTCTCGTCTTTCTTTTGCTTACAAGCTGATAACTTATCCCAGTTCACCTTCATCGCTGGCATGAGAGTTTTCATGAGCGTAATTATTTTCTGAGGTAAATCCAAGATCAATTGCTCAGGCTTAGCCCCACCGACTTGTAATGCATCAGCCGCTAGCAGTGCAGCCCAATCACCACCTAGCTCATTTGCGTGGTTTGCTTGACGAATTTTCGCCCAAACTGGTTGTGGTACAACATTACCAAACAACATGTCGATATCGGCAAGGTTCATAACAGAAGCTTCCACCAATTGGGATAGCTCCTTATAATAACCAGCCGGATTCTTACGCGGATCAGGCAAGGATTGCTTCACTTGCAAAACTTCCGATCGTTTCCATGGGAGGTGTATCCACACTCTTCGAAAATGTGGTAAAACCGGAGGGTTAGCTTGCGGATCACCAGGCACCCAAAGTGGCGGAACCTCTCTCATAGGATACTGACCAGGAGCCGCTTTCCAATTCTCAGTGGCGTCATCAAATGACACTCGAGAATGCACTGTGGATCTGCGCGCTAACAAACGTTCCAAAGCACGTCGTACATCACCCCCTACAATCATACCGTTCGAAAAGTGACTCTGGAGTTCAGTTATATCGGGCGGTACGTTATCTAGATCATCGTTATACCATTCTTCCCTCAAAAAGTTACACATTTCTTCGAACACGAATCTCTGCGTAGGCTCATTAAACTGAGAAAACGTGTCGAGGATCACACGTGGAGTGTAGTTAGCAGGATGTCTTATCCATCTATGTTGAAGAAAGTGGTACTCGCACAGCAGGGTATTCCTTGAAAATGAAGACTTGTAAAGAGTTTTCGTGTGCAGGAGGGTGGAAAACACTGTCTAGCCTTGCAGTGTGTCAATGGACATAGTAGAAGAAGCTCTCCCGCCTAGGGAGAGAACAACCCAACGCACTACTTTCAAAGGACCAAAGGTCTGATTCATTACTTCAACTGTGAGGATATTCGTACTCAAGATGAAAGAATGTTCAAATGTGTGATTTATTCATATCCATATCAGGATTTCAATATAGATGGTACATGTCAATAATCTGTATTCCACACGTATGTTCGGGTGTGTTATCACATCACACAACCCAATGCATTTCGGGCATGGCCCGTCGTCAGGGGAATTACTCTACAAACAAAAACATACAAGAACCAAATGTAATACGCATGTAACAATATCAGCAAAAACCAAACTAGAATCCAATCCCAGTAAACGTGTGTTTGAAAAATGAGAAGTGCTCGACTACGTGAACGTGACAGAGAAGCGAGAGTATGTGACCCTGTAAATGAAATTATAGCCTAAGAACCAAAAGTCACAACCGAACCATAAACCATAGTGAAACGCTATATATAGTGACTACTTCAATCAAACGGGTGCACAAGATAGAATATATCTTCAGTAATCCAGTAACCACCACCAATCATGCAATAAGAAAACGAGTCCCCGATCGTGGGTACTTACTCGTGTGAATGTAACAGCGGGACTCCGAAGAGTTCCACGAGGTGAACGCGCAGTGAGAAAGCAGGAAGTCAGAATATACACGACAGTGAACATAGAGATAGGACTAAACGTAATGAATAGAGTGTGGGCGCCATCTTGAAAGGTGCAAACCAGTAAGGCAAAAGTAAAGTAGACAGATCAGAGATAATTCAACAAAACGGGATGACAAAAAGAATCACAAATAACATAAAAATTCAATGCGATCATTGAGACCCAACGGGGCCATCGTGGAAAGGTACCGGATCCAAAAGTTCTCTCTCTTTAGTAGGTGGTTCTTATTGTTGCATGTGATAGGAACTTGTTCCAATATTTGGAATTTAAGCTGAGCCACTGTATGTCTGTGCTCAAGGAAGTGGGTGGCAACACTAGATTTTTGATTTTCAGTTCGAATGTTGCTCTTATGTTCCAAGATTCTCGTGCGAATCATTCTCTCAGTGTGGCCCACATAGCATTTGCCACATGGGCATTTAAGAACGTAGATCACATTCTTGCTGCTACACGTTGCGTTGACCTTCAACTTGATAGGGAAACCTTTCATCGGGTGGTTCATGGTATTGCCTTGGATGCTGTTATGACAGTTGCTGCAATTGTGGCATGGTTTAAAGCCACTGTATATCACTGCGGATTTGGGACTGCTGGTGTTGTTCAGAATCTCTTTCAGGTTTCTGCCCCTGGTGAAGGCAAAGATGGGGGGTTCTGAAAATAAACCATTAAAATCAGACTCATGTGTCAAGATAGACCAATATTTACGAATGATCCTTTGAAATTGTGAAGAGGCTTTAGAAAACTTAGAGACTACCACCATACGTTCGGTGGGGGTCTTGCGTTTCGGTTGTAGCAAAGATGCTCTACTGAGTTTCTCACTTCGCTGGATAGCCAAATCCAAGATGGGATTAGGGTATCCCCTTGCGCGTAAACGATCAAGGACAGTTTTGATCTGAGTCTTGCTCTCATCAGGCCTGGAAACGATTCTTTTCACCCTGAGTATCTGAGCATATGGCAAGTTGTTTTTGAGTCCCATCCGGTGGAAGCTATGATAATGTAGGGTAGAGTTTCTGTCTGTGGGCTTGCGGAAGACTGTAGTGGACCAGTCTCCCACCTCTCTTAGTATTTTCACGTCCAAAAAATGGACGCAAGATGTACTATGTTCCCAAGTGAATTGAATACGCTGTGTGACTTGATTCCAAGTGTTGAGAAAAGTAATGAGGGTCTCATTAGAGCCTGCCCAAAGTAAAAAAATGTCGTCGATATACCGCAGATATAATCGACCATTTTCTTGCCAAAGGTCTTGGGAGAGAATGTGATTCTCTTCGAAGATTCGCATGAAAATATTGGCGTAGCAAGGAGCAGCCGAATTTCCCATGGCCGTACCGTTAAGCTGTAAAAACCATTTGTCAGAGACGGTGAAATAGCTATGATATAGCGTAAACAAAGTCAGTTCCATCAGAAATATTTTCAGATCTTGGTCAATGTCAGAATGGGCCAAAGTGCTCTCAATCGCATCAATACCCCCGTCATGGGGGATTGACGTATAAAGGGAACTAACGTCCACGGTGCACATGATGAGATGATCATTTTTTAGGGTATTCATGACTGGTTCTAATTTCAAGATGAAATCTGTTGTATCTTTTACAAAAGAATCCGCTGAGATGACAAATGGTTGGAGGTATTTATCCAAGAATTTTCCTACGTTTTCGTGAATGCTGTTTCTAGTAGACACAATGGGTCTACATGGCGGATTTGACGGGTGTTTGTGTAGTTTTGGTAGTAAGTACAAGACAGGAGGTCTAGGATTGGTGGGTGTGAGATATCTTTTGGTTTTGTCGTTAATAGTGCCATTGTCAAACGCCTTGTTGATGATGATCATCAAATCATTAGTATATTCCTTGGTGGGATCTCCAGGGAGAATGTCATATGTGTCGGTATCTCCGACATGAGCTGTGATTTTGTCCATGTAGAAGTTGGTATCCATGACTACCAGAGCCCCTCCTTTGTCTGCATTTTGACAGATGATGTTGGGATTGTCAGCAATTTTCTGGAGTGTGTTTCTCTCTTTACGGGTGAGGTTTCCCCGTTTCGCTGTCTGTATGAATGGAAGTTTTAAAATGTCTTGTCTGACTAAGTTCTCAAACGTGTCGATGATTTTGTGGCTTGATGGTGCCAAGAACGTGCTGTGAGGTCGTAGGCCTCTGAGCATGTCTTCCTCCTGTGTGGTGATCGGACAGATATTGCGAAAGTAGTGTTTCAAACGCATATTGCGTATCAATTTGAACGCGCTCACTTCAAGTTCCAATGTATTCGTACCAGAGGTAGGAACGAATGATTGTCCTTTCTGAAGGATGCGTGTTTCTTCGTCGGACAGGACCGTTGAGGAAATATTGATCACTAGGTTCTCTTCCATGTTCAGCGTCTTCCTTTTACTTTTTTGTTTTTCACAGGCGGTGTTTTTTCCGGTTCCTCGGCGGGTTTTTCCCCCCCGGGTTCTTTTTGTTGAGTGGTACCCGGCTCTAAAAAAGGAACCGCAGTGTTGTTAGAGGTACTGGGAGTTTGGGCATCAGTGTCTGGTCGGCTCTGTGCAGGTCTTGTTCTTTGATCATCCTCTGAGGATGAAGTTTCATTGGCGGAGAATGGATTATATGGCTTGTTAGGACGCCGGCGGGCGTATGCCTCGGCCCAGGAATAGACCTCGCCCAATTTGTAGTCTATAGTATCCCTTTTAAATTTCCTGAGTTTTCGCTCCTGTGTCTCCCGTATATGTTTATCCAATTGGATGTTGATATCCTCCAAGGATTTTTGTAATTCTTCGGCGGTCATGGTGTCGTCTAGTTCCTTTCTCACGTTTGTGATTTCTAGTGTAAGTTCCTCCAAAGTCTTAGATAGCTCCTCCACAATCAATAAAATAAGATCGAGGGAACATTTATTTAAGATCGAATACCAACGTTCCACAAACTTGGTATTATTTTTACAGAGAAGAGGTTTTAGTGGGACCCGTAGGCCACGGGGGATCCGTTGCACACGATGGTACCGGATGAGGGTACTTGCATGAAGTTTTTGATTAGAATGTTTTTTTAAAAGGTAGAGTAATTGACGAAGATTACTTTCTGCACTTCGGGTGTTGCCAGTGACGATGACATCCTCCTGTATCATCCCGTAGATTTTATCTGCATCATCTGTGGTGTATGCGAAAGTGCTTGCTTTCTGGTCGGTCATTCCAGAAACCGAATCAAAATTCATGGTGTAGGCGTGCTGAGTTCCAGTAGCAGAAAAATAGAAATGTTGAAGAAAGTGGTACTCGCACAGCAGGGTATTCCTTGAAAATGAAGACTTGTAAAGAGTTTTCGTGTGCAGGAGGGTGGAAAACACTGTCTAGCCTTGCAGTGTGTCAATGGACATAGTAGAAGAAGCTCTCCCGCCTAGGGAGAGAACAACCCAACGCACTACTTTCAAAGGACCAAAGGTCTGATTCATTACTTCAACTGTGAGGATATTCGTACTCAAGATGAAAGAATGTTCAAATGTGTGATTTATTCATATCCATATCAGGATTTCAATATAGATGGTACATGTCAATAATCTGTATTCCACACGTATGTTCGGGTGTGTTATCACATCACACAACCCAATGCATTTCGGGCATGGCCCGTCGTCAGGGGAATTACTCTACAAACAAAAACATACAAGAACCAAATGTAATACGCATGTAACAATATCAGCAAAAACCAAACTAGAATCCAATCCCAGTAAACGTGTGTTTGAAAAATGAGAAGTGCTCGACTACGTGAACGTGACAGAGAAGCGAGAGTATGTGACCCTGTAAATGAAATTATAGCCTAAGAACCAAAAGTCACAACCGAACCATAAACCATAGTGAAACGCTATATATAGTGACTACTTCAATCAAACGGGTGCACAAGATAGAATATATCTTCAGTAATCCAGTAACCACCACCAATCATGCAATAAGAAAACGATTTCAAAGGATCATTCGTAAATATTGGTCTATCTTGACACATGAGTCTGATTTTAATGGTTTATTTTCAGAACCCCCCATCTTTGCCTTCACCAGGGGCAGAAACCTGAAAGAGATTCTGAACAACACCAGCAGTCCCAAATCCGCAGTGATATACAGTGGCTTTAAACCATGCCACAATTGCAGCAACTGTCATAACAGCATCCAAGGCAATACCATGAACCACCCGATGAAAGGTTTCCCTATCAAGTTGAAGGTCAACGCAACGTGTAGCAGCAAGAATGTGATCTACGTTCTTAAATGCCCATGTGGCAAATGCTATGTGGGCCACACTGAGAGAATGATTCGCACGAGAATCTTGGAACATAAGAGCAACATTCGAACTGAAAATCAAAAATCTAGTGTTGCCACCCACTTCCTTGAGCACAGACATACAGTGGCTCAGCTTAAATTCCAAATATTGGAACAAGTTCCTATCACATGCAACAATAAGAACCACCTACTAAAGAGAGAGAACTTTTGGATCCGGTACCTTTCCACGATGGCCCCGTTGGGTCTCAATGATCGCATTGAATTTTTATGTTATTTGTGATTCTTTTTGTCATCCCGTTTTGTTGAATTATCTCTGATCTGTCTACTTTACTTTTGCCTTACTGGTTTGCACCTTTCAAGATGGCGCCCACACTCTATTCATTACGTTTAGTCCTATCTCTATGTTCACTGTCGTGTATATTCTGACTTCCTGCTTTCTCACTGCGCGTTCACCTCGTGGAACTCTTCGGAGTCCCGCTGTTACATTCACACGAGTAAGTACCCACGATCGGGGACTCGTTTTCTTATTGCATGATTGGTGGTGGTTACTGGATTACTGAAGATATATTCTATCTTGTGCACCCGTTTGATTGAAGTAGTCACTATATATAGCGTTTCACTATGGTTTATGGTTCGGTTGTGACTTTTGGTTCTTAGGCTATAATTTCATTTACAGGGTCACATACTCTCGCTTCTCTGTCACGTTCACGTAGTCGAGCACTTCTCATTTTTCAAACACACGTTTACTGGGATTGGATTCTAGTTTGGTTTTTGCTGATATTGTTACATGCGTATTACATTTGGTTCTTGTATGTTTTTGTTTGTAGAGTAATTCCCCTGACGACGGGCCATGCCCGAAATGCATTGGGTTGTGTGATGTGATAACACACCCGAACATACGTGTGGAATACAGATTATTGACATGTACCATCTATATTGAAATCCTGATATGGATATGAATAAATCACACATTTGAACATTCTTTCATCTTGAGTACGAATATCCTCACAGTTGAAGTAATGAATCAGACCTTTGGTCCTTTGAAAGTAGTGCGTTGGGTTGTTCTCTCCCTAGGCGGGAGAGCTTCTTCTACTTTATCCATCTATGTGCCATAGTCACTAATGTCTCTCTCTCCCTTCCGCTAGGGATCTGACTCCGTCTCTGAGGAGTTTCAGAAGTATCGGACGGGAATAACTGTCCAGAAAGCGGTGAATAAAGAGCAGCGACAGTGTTAGGGATACGATTACGAACAGAAGGAGAGGAAGAAAGAAGAGCAGGAGCAACAACATTAGAGGCGAAGGAAGGCATAGTAGAAACAGACAAGGTAGTCGGGGTAACAGAAATAACAGATTGAGGAGGTGCAGGTACAGGGGCAGGAGGAACAAGGACAGGTGGTGGAACAGACGTAGGGTTAACAACGGGCTGACTCGCAGCCGCTGGAACAACAGGAGGAACTACAGGAGGAACTACAGGAGCAGTAGCACCCTGTGCATAAGGAGGTAGCGATTTCATTAAATACGATAACAAGGAATCCTCCTTCAAATCTTCTTCTTTCTTATCTAGACCAGTCGGTAAAACCGGATAACATTTATCTACACTCATATGATGTAATCTAGTGGAAACTTCCATTTCTTTTTCTTCTTTTTCTCGCTTACATTGTTGTACAACTTGCATTATCGGAACAAACCCTTCTCTTCGATCCTTTTTAAGCTGTTTGATTTCTTTCTGCTTGGCCTCTTTACGCCACAGCCGAAAAGAATCAAACATAGCTGGCCTAGCTTTCTTTAAAAATAATTTAGCTTCAAGATTATCTAGAATCGTAAGTTCAAAACTTCCATGTGGTGGCCAACTAAGGTCACCGTCTTTCTTCGTGTAGCGGACCCAGTACTCATTATATATAATAGGACCCACACCATGTCGACTGTAAAGCTCATGTATCGGAGTTCCAACTGGAGGTATCGGACACGAGTCCTCCAACCGGGAATCCATTGCGCAACATTTGAAGATACTAAACAAACCACTATGGCTAGGCATCGTGCACACTAACCTAGTATCAAACTTCAAGGGTTACCGAAGTGCTAAACCTTCGTGTAAGACAAAACCCTCGGTTTTTGGCAATTGCAACTGTCAAATAAAATACTAAGAACCAATACTAAGAACCACAAATGCAATGGAACCATGCAATACAACAAAGCCTTAAGGCTACCACAAAGCTCAGTGAGCTGCAACAACAAAGCCTTAAGAGGCTACAACAAAGCTCGGTGAGCTAATACAACAAAGCCTTGAAAGGCTACAACAAAGCTTCAAGAAGTTAGAACAACCACTAAGGACTGGGAGCGACCCACAAATACTTAACTCAGAACTTCAATGGCGTCACCAGGAAGGCCCGTCTATCGTCTCGCTTGTACGTAAGGTCTGCGCCGGGCGTCGAAGACAGGTCGACAGTCAGGGCATCGGTCCGTCGTAGCCGTCAGGAGGCGGGAATCTTCGCAGGGAAAATCTTCGGGCCACTTATTTCGACAACAGGATCGATGAAGCGGGGTGCACCTTCCCTCGGAGATTTCACACGAAGTTCCTCACGATCGTCAGGCTTTGGACCGGTACCGCTAATGTCGCCCCATGTTGGGCGCCAACTGAAGGACTGGACTTTTAACAGAACCAGCGGTGCCAGGGAACAACACCTATAACCTTCATGGGATACCTGTTTCGGCGCACAAGTGACAGAGACACGGGACACTTCCTTTGGCGTCAAAGATCAGCGTTTATTTACTGCAGGGAAACAAGAGTCATTAGAAGTACATCGGCATGTAGGTTCTGCGAGTCTGCTTCAAATTGCATATGTAGGTCGCTCTCTTTTATACAAAATGTTGCCTTTGCACAACATGCGAACAAAAGATTACAATTCAGTTCCCACAGTAAACTTCAAAAGGGTCGCTTTCATGTGTTCAGAATCCCGGAACATAATTACAGTAGCAATGCCGGTTCCCAACTGTAAAAGCATATCTTCCCACCATTAGGCACACCCATTAGAGTTGTAAATGACCAGGAAGAAGAGACAAGAGCAGCTGCAAGGAAGTCAGACACGTGTAGAGAAAAGAGTGTGAGGGTAATATCGGAAGCATGATCGTAGGATCAAAGAGCTTGATCCCATCGCCTGCACGGCTGTCACAATAGACCGGCACGGCCAGATTACCCTCAAGCTGAGCCATCTGCCTTCGCTGTGTCATTCCTCCGGCCATAAAGACGCATGAAAGGAATATGCGTCTTCCGCAAGGCTTGGGAACTAGAGGGTCAGGGGGCGAACAGTTACCTGCTCGCTGACTACGTGAGGGCAAGAAACAAAATGGATGCCGTATCTAAAATGGAACCCGAGGGTTCAGATGAGGAACCCGTAATACTAGGCGAACCCTATCAGGTAGTGTAGCGAAAATGCGTACGCTTACCGAACTCGCTATTTGCGGTTCGTAGATACTAAACTCGTCCATATTCGGTAATGCCCAGAACGTTGTAATAATTTTTACGGAACCTCACGTGGGGCCGCATAGGCTTTGCAGGAAAACAAAAAATGCCCAATAGATTCCTTTGTAGCACCACAGGCTGGGCAGGTAGTGTTGGACAGGACCCTCCACCTCCCTGTTAGTGACCGTAAAGGGAGGGCACCTATCCTCAATTGAAAGAAGAGTTTCCTGTCCCTTGGCTTAGTTATAGTATCCCAGAACAGTTCTAGTATAGGGAGGGGCTTGACTTCCAGGAAACGTCCCGTCATAGAATCAGCATCCGATTTTCTCCATGCCTGCTCAAGCACGTCGGTCCAATACAACTCCTTTATTGCTTGTTTGCTTGGGAAGGATGTTTCTGCAGGGGTATCCCATAACGACTTCAGCCCAAGCACGTATAGCAATGTTCTGAGTTTACTCAGCCATTGGATCTTGTGAAAGACATCCGCATTGATCACTGCTACAAAGCCCTCTGCATAGTGCTTTAGTTCTGGCATGGTCCAAAGCCGCCTCCAGTATAAAATCTGGCGCAGCCTAGCTAAATCACTTACTGCCTTCCTTCCCAAATCATATCTAAGGGAGAGTAAGGGTGTACTTTTGGGAGGCCTGCTAATGTCCTACAAAACTTATTCTCAGACATCTGCATTGAGTTAAGGTTACCGAATCCCCACAGTTCTGCACCATATAGCGCAGACCCCAGCGCTTTTGCTTCATACACCTGTAAAGCTGGTGCTATAGGTTTTGACTGGGATTTTCTGTGCTCAAGCCCAAGGACTCCAGTTACTTGCCTATGCTTGAGAACAGCCACATCAATGTGCTGAGCCCATCTTAGGTCTTCAGTTATATATATGCCAAGATAGGTGAAGGCTCTAACTGTGTCTAAGGGTCTTTGGTTTAAATACAGATTGGCTCTAACACTACGATAAGGGTTAACAAACATAAGTTTTGTCTTTGCTACATTTACTTCCAAGCCATTATTCTTACAGAAGTTGTAAAAAATGCAGAGGGCACTTTGCAGACCGCTAGGAGTCTTTGACAAAATCAATGTATCGTCGGCGAACATCAAGATCGGAATCTTGATGCCCGTTAACGAGGGTGCGTCCACATTAGCGGATAGCATTCCTGCTACTACCCCATTAATGAACAATGAAAAGAGCAAAGGGGCCATCGCACACCCTTGTCTCACACCCCGTTCAACTGGAAAATCATCAGTAGTCTCACCCTGCTTGCCCCACTGGATTCTGGCGAAATTCACCTCATGCAACCTCATGGCCATGGTCAACAAGTCATCCGGCAGACCCAGGCTCCTAAGTTCAGACCACAGCTTGGACCTAGGCATCAGGTCGAAGGCAGCCCGCAAATCTACAAAAGCAGCGTACAGGCTGCCACCGCCCAGTACCACAGTCTTCCACCGTACCAGAGTGAATCAAAACACCTGGTCCATCGTGCTGGTAGCCCTCCGGAACCCTGCTTGAAAGGGTGATAAAGCATTATGCTCATCAACCCATTCCATAAGCCTATTTACCACCATCCTCCCCACGACCTTTTGGATGGTTGCTATCAGGCTAATTGGCCTATAGTTACAAGGCGATCCCCTATCTCCCTTCTTAAATATGGGAATAATAATTGCACCCCTCCAACTAAGCGGTACCGGTGCACCTTGAGCGACTGCATTAGCAAGGAGAAGGATGTATCTATCCCATCTATCTCTATCATTAATAAAAAGGTCTGCCGGGACCCCATCCATACCGGGAGCTCTGCCCGAGGATACTACACTTAGTGCCAGCAGCACCTCCTTCAAGTAAAAAAATTCTTCTATGGGGTAGACAGCCTTAAACCCGTCCATCTCCCTGCCAGGGTTAGATTCCGCATATTGAGGTTTGAAATATTTAACCCAGTCCTCTTCCCGGACATTGTTATCCGGGGAATCTGGCTCACCACCCCTTCCCCATTTAACAATACTCCAAAAGAGCCTGGAGTCCTTAGAGCCACATGCTTCCAGTAGCTCTTTCCAGTGCATCTCGTCCCACTTTTGCTGATGCTATGCAATCTTTATATTTCCTTCTGGCAGCACGAATTGCCGCCAGCTCCCTGGCCTTAATAGCAATGCCCAAAGCGAGCCTAGCCTCCCTGCACTTTGCATTGTACCACTTTACAGTTCTAACTTGAGCCCTACTGGTATTCCTAACTACCCTCTGGAAGTGTGAGTTGATAGTTGCAAAAAGATTGTCATGGATCGTTGTCACTTCCTGCAACCCCCGGTTTATATTAGCAACCCGCTCCAAGCCCTCGATTGCTCTATCCACCTCTATATTTATGCTAGCCATAGAATTTTGGTTAGCCAGTACATGAGGCCATTTTAACCGGCGTGTATCATTAGTAAGAGCCGGTAGGGAGAGACCACTCCACTCTGTACGAGCATTCCCATTGGGCAAGGTCCACCATCTATGACAGATGCACAATGGGTTGTGATCGCTTTCCAACCTATGCCTGACCTCCATATCGTTAACCTGCTTCCACATTTCCAAACTGCACATAACGTAGTCTATCCTACTCTTGCTCCTACCATTGTCGAAAGTACAAACCCCCTCCCTATCACTCTTAGTTCTTAGCTCTTGTTAGTTAACCTTTCGAGTCAATGTCTTAAGGAATTATAAACTATAATATATAATATGCTCCTGTTGACTACATTTACAAAATTTATGTAGCTGGTTGAAATTGGAAATTTTAAATAATTTCTGTAATATCTTAATACCTGTAAAATAATCCCTATATAAAATTCTGTTGAACTATCTTCATATATGCATGCACCACTTTGACTAGGCTAAAATGGCCGATATGTTACATCTACATTCGACTAGATCAGGATAGTCGCCGCAAATTGAAGGTTATTGCGATATTTTGTTTGGGTGAATCAAAAGGCATATCATACGCAATAACACACACCAATAGGACATCTTTGAATGTGTAAATTTCTGATTGGCCCTCAAGGTGTATGGCAATTTTACTTCATGACTTCGAAGTTATGGCCTCAATACGGACTATTTTGACTAGGTCAAAATGGCCGATTATTTACATTGGAGACTGACTAGTCTAAAATGGCGGTTTTATCTAGGATTACACAGACAACTATTGTGCCTGACTTAAAATGGCGCTCAAAAAGCGATAACGGAAATACTTCATAAATGTCCGATTATAATGGGGTCAATTGCCAATTTATGTTTGTTAATTGATGATTGATTGCCTAACATGATTGGTATATAAACCCGTGGGTCAGTGAGCCATTTTCTCGAACCGGATGAACACTTTTCCACGACGTGCCAACACTCTTTGCGGTGAGTTTTTATTTGCTGGAGACCCCTGTCTTGCGATAGTTACCATGTCCGTGAGGTAGTTCATTGACTTTGAAATCTATTCTCTGTTTAGATACTCAGGACTGATTCTGTAAAAGATAGAAGAAATAACTGTTGACTAAGCTAAGATGGCCGCCAATATTGTTTTGGCAACTACACCCGTTAGTAATAGTTTCGGCACACTTGGGGGTAGTCCGTTAATGATACAGGCATTTACAACTCATTGGAAGCTGAAGTGTTGCCGTTTCAATGATTATATCCTATCGTTGGTAGGAATGATACGTATTAATACATGCCTTCGTGACTAGTCTAAGATGGCGGACCTATCTTTCGTTTTGGCAACTGTACCTGTTAGTAACAGTTTCGGTACACTTGGGGATAGTCCGTTAATGGGACAGGCACTTACAACTCTTTGAAAGTTGAAGTATTGCCGTTTCAATGATTAAGCACTATCATCATTAGGAATGTTTTGTATTAATACATGCCTTCGTGACTAGTCTAAGATGGCGGATCAATCTTTGTATGTATGCGTTAAAAATCTTTTTAATTGAAATGCTGTTTAGTTAGCCAAATAATTTAGAGTAATATAAATACTGAATATATAAAATTGAATATGGAGTGAGTTCGCGGCTTTATTTACTATGCCCAATATATAGAACACACACCAAACAAGTGGTTTTTTCTTATTGGGTTTTTCCTTATTGTGTTTTTTTCTTAGGCTATCCACATTTAAAGAACTTTATCACGGAACATTCCACTATATTGAAGTCTGGTTGTCCAGACCATATGCTGTAAGTAACGGCATACATAGTGTTAAGAGACTTATAAGTAGCTATGAAGTCTGTTGAATGAACTATTTTCTCATGATTTGGTTTTTGTTTCCATAGTATAATTTCTTGGATTTATATGAATAGTCCAAACAGGAAAGGGAAATTAGCCTAAGATTAATGTTCATCAATACATTTCTATACTGCTCAGTAGGAGCATGGAGCAATATTATGTTTTAGATTCAAGAGTATAATATGCATCAACTGAAATGTGTATACATTTTAATGACTATTAATGTGAATAACATTGAAAGCTGGGATAATCTTCTTATTATTTTTAAATTATTGAATGATTAAAGGTTCGATGTTAGAGCTCTGTAGCTTACTAAGCAAAAACTATTGTAATTTCAGATCACCATATCCTATGTAGGTGAAGAACACTTATTCTCAAAGCTAAAGGAGAAACTGAGCAAGGTATTTGTCTAACATATAGATCTTGACTGTTCTCATAGAACTTATACATTGAAGTCGACATTATGGTGTCATTAGACTCAATAAGTTTTAATTGCGTAAACTGGATGCTCAACACTATTATAGTGTTTAAACTTTGTGGTCCTTGTGACCTTGTGCTTTCAGGTCCATGTTCTCCCTTGAATAAGAACTTCAATGGTATTATTATGATGTATTTTGTATTATCTGGTTCCTTATTTCAGTGCATGGTTTTAATGGACATATATTTTGTATGTATGTAATAATGGTGTATATATTTGTGTATATGTAAATATTTTATTCTGTATATTTCCTTTTTTTGTATAGCCCTGAAGAAGTCCGATCACGGACGAAACGCGTTGGCTATGGAATTTGTTAGGATTGTTGAATAAAAGAACTTTTTTCTGGAAGAAACTGATTCCGAAAGATTCTTGGGAGAACAATTGTGATATTTACATGAAGTTTATGATGGATAAGTGATATTGATATATGAATAATACAATTGAAATTTGAAGGGTGCGGGGTCTATCTTTTGTGCAGCATATTGGAGAGACAAGGCTTTGTCTTTCCACCACTGGGATTCAGGGGATTGTGTCCCAGATCACCAGCACCTTCCCTCTTCATAGAGATAATTGGAACTTTTTGTTTTTAGTGCGGGCAGAGCAGCCTCAATCCCCTTTCTTTTTTCTATATGGTATTCCTAACTACCCTCTGGAAGTGTGAGTTGATAGTTGCAAAAAGATTGTCATGGATCGTTGTCACTTCCTGCAACCCCCGGTTTATATTAGCAACCCGCTCCAAGCCCTCGATTGCTCTATCCACCTCTATATTTATGCTAGCCATAGAATTCTGGTTAGCCAGTACATGAGGCCATTTTAACCGGCGTGTATCATTAGTAAGAGCCGGTAGGGAGAGACCACTCCACTCTGTACGAGCATTCCCATTGGGCAAGGTCCACCATCTATGACAGATGCACAATGGGTTGTGATCGCTTTCCAACCTATGCCTGACCTCCATATCGTTAACCTGCTTCCACATTTCCAAACTGCACATAACGTAGTCTATCCTACTCTTGCTCCTACCATTGTCGAAAGTACAAACCCCCTCCCTATCACTCTTAGTTCTCCCATTCAACGCACGGAGGCCCCTCTCCAGACAAATGGCATTTAAGGAAATTACATCGTCAGACCAGCGTTTTACTGGGTCCAAATCGAGTGGAGGAACACCCCAGTGCCTATCCTCTTCAGACCCCATACGATCTTCACCTATATCTAGTGGTTCGAAAGTGCGGTTGAAGTCACCTGCGATTATGATGTTGTTAGCCAGGGAATGTGCCTCTAGGAGAACCGCCAAAGAAGCTAAAACTTCAGACTTTCCTCCCTTACAACCCCTTGCATATACATTATATAAGTCAATGCACCCTATCGGGCCCAGATCCATGTTTAAAAGTTGAATATCCTTGCTCCCAGTCTCTATAACTCTTATATTGAAACCCAGACTTTGCCGGATCCAGATCGTCAGGCCTCCCATTGGTCTACCCTTGAGGCCCTTGGTAGCAGGTATAGAATAATTCAAATAGCCCTGGAGGAACAAAGATTCGCACATCCATGTCTCCTGGAATAAACATATATCGAAACCAGTGACAAAGTTAACCCAATCCTGTGACTCCTGTTTATGGCGCAAACCCGCAAATTTCCATGACATTAGACTACCGGCTACTTCCCCACCTATAATAGAGGCTTCCCTGTCGAGAGCTAGCAGGGGAGCTGGCACACCAGTGGCTGGAGTTAGACTCAGGCTGCTTACAAAGCCAGGCTCCACAACCATCTTAGCCTCCCCCCTGCAAATACTATCGTGTTGGATGGTAGAATCATGGTCGATGCTATAGGCAAGCTGCTCCAATCCAAGTCAATCACAGTCATTGAGCCCCGACAGAACATTAAATCTGTTGTCATGGAAGTGATTGGGCCCTGGTTGAACATTATAGGTATTTCTACATTGGCTTACACCCCAGCCCTCTGCATCTACAACCGGCCAGGGACTTCTTGGTAACATTTGGTTTGGGCCACACCTCCTCTGCCCCATCCCAAGGTGCACTCGGTTGCAGTTCCTCCTCGGAAAGGTTTTTAAAAGATATCCATCCAGTGCACCAGATCTATAGAAGGACCCAAGCGGTAGAATTTCAATGTCCTTCCCCCCTCCGAGTGAGATTTGCTCCGATTCCCATAGGATCCTCCTGACAGAGATTGGGTTATCAAAGTTTATGACTATGCAGTCACCCTCTCTCTTCTTAGCTGAGCGGCCCACCCATGCCACTCTTCGGGCCATTAGTATGTTCCGGCTTGCCCACACCCCATCTATCAAGTTCTTTGCAAGCCAGTGTGTTACCTTAGACTTAAGTTGCTGGTAGTCCTCTTGTTGGCCAACGCGAAGAGGGGGGACATTAGCCATAATCACCACCAAGGGGGCACTTTGGGGAGGTAGGTCAAGTCTTGTCTGGATACCTGTGTCCAAACTCGTTTTGACAAGATTCTGCTGCACAGGAGGGTGGCTAAATGTCACAGTGCTAGACCCCTGGTTTGAACTCAAGAGCCACATATTACTCCCTTTGCTCTCAGGGAGAGGACCGCTACTAGCTAAGTTGTTTATTTCAGTAGTAGCTAAATTATTCATTTTACTAATTACCTTTGGGACTGAATCTATCAAGTTATCCCCTGAAGCTTTAAGTGTAGCGGGTCCTTGTGCACCACTACTAATTAGGCATGAGGGGGTGTTTATTTCTTTTCCAGGCCCCTTCCCAATTTCACCTGTCAATGAGAGTGTTAATCTAGAATTCTCCTTGACCTCTGCTTCTAATTTATCTAGACTAACTGTGACTACTCTCAGTCTTTCCATAACAGGGAGTATAAAAGATTTAATCAAATGCTCTACCTGACCTAAGAAAGACCCATCCCCATAGTCCGCGGGAGTGTGTTTTGCCATTGGTGCTAGCTGTGGTGGTTTTACAGTCTTTGTGTGGTTCCCCTTACCTATAGGTTTTGCTCTTGTTTTAGTTGCGTTTAGAGTCTTAGGTCTCTTGCATATAGGCCCACCACTACTCCTTTTCCTTTTCCCTACTGTCCTGCTACGTGTTGGTGATGGAGCAATCATGACACACCTGGTATAGGAGTAGGTGATGAGGTGTTTATACAGTTATCTAACAGAACGGGGTTCTCTATATGTAAGACTGCAGAATTACTAGAAATATTACCATCTAATACTGTGGCCAGGGAATCTAATTCAATACTTGTGTCGGGAAGGCCTAAGTCACTAAGCCGTTGACTAGTGTGATTCTCAGGAGTGGTGCAAAGCTGAATAGGGCCCAAAGAAGACCGCTTAGAGAATAACTCTGTGCACAATCTCTTCTCGACAGCATGAAGTTATTGGTCCACTGCTACCGAAACCCGTGTAATATAATTATCAAGTGTCCCCATAATACTTCCTACACTGGGTTTAGCCAACAGCTTACCCCCCTTAGGTGGTTGATCCGCCATAACTCAAGATAGCTGGTTTATACAAGACAATACACAATACCTAGACAGTTATCAATCCTTAATGGGCAATAGTGGAAAATAGCGAAATACAGCTAAAAAGGGGGGGCCCAGCCCAGCCTCGTCTGGCCTTGGACGGCCATAGACGGCCCGCCCTTCTCCCGGCGCGTCCCGCTCGCGTCCCGCTTGGCGGTGTATAGGCTCAACAAATAGGAGATATGGCGGTCCGGGGGCGGGGCACACGGGTGCGCAGGCCAGGTGATCACGGCTGAGCAGGGACTCTTGGGAGAGTGAGTCCCTGCTGCGCGATGTTCCTTCCCTGTGGCAAGCCGCCTCACCCAATCAGCCCCTCAGCTGCAGCACTGCCTCCAAGCAGCACGACGCGGCACCCGCGAAGCGGGTGCGGCGAAGAGTCGTCCCACAGGAATCCACAACTGGCAACAACCCCCACTGGTCTCAGCAACACCTACTGGTCCGGGCAGAGTCGCAGGTCAGTACAAGACGGCAATTTTCACCAGCGTCTTACTAACTACCCCCTTTATAGTCCAGGTTCTTACTAACTGCCTCCATTTATAGTCCAGGATCTTATTAACTGTCCCCGTTTACAGTCCAGGATCTTACTAACTGCCCCATTCATAGTCCAGGATCTTACTAACTGCCCCCGTTTATAGACCTGCTTCTTACTAACTGCCCCCGTTTATATTCCAGGATCTTATTAACTGCCCCCATTTATAGTCCAGGATCTTACTAACTGCCCCCGTTTATAATCTAGGATCTTATTAACGGCCCCTGTTTATAGTCCACAATCTTACTAACTACCCCTGTTTATAGTCCAGGATCTTACTAACTACCCCATTTATATTCCAGGATCTTACTAACTGCCCCCGTTTATAGTCCAGGATCTTACTAACTACCCCCGTTTATAGTCCAGGATCTTATTAACTACCCCCTTTATATTCCAGGACCTTACTAACGGCCCCTGTTTATAGTCCAGGATCCTACTAACTACCCCCATTCATAGTACAAGATCTTACTAAGTACCCCCACTCGTAGTCCAGGATCCTACTAACTGCCCCCGTTTATAGTCTAGGATCTTGCTAACTACCCCCGTTTATAGTCCAGGAACTTACTAACTACCCCCTTTATATTCCAGGATCTTACTAACTGCCCCCGTTTATAGTCCAGGATCTTACTAACTACCCCCGTTTATAGTCCAGGATCAAACTAACTACCCCCGATTAAAGCCCAGGATCTTATTAACTGCCCCTACTTATAATCCAGGTTCTTACTAACTGCCCCTGTTTATAGTCCAGGATCTTATTAACTGCCCCGTTTATAATCCAGGTTCTTACTAACTGCCCCCGTTTATAGTCCAGGAACTTACTAACTACCCCCTTTATATTCCAGGATCTTACTAACTGCCCCAGTTTATAGTCCAGGATCTTACTAACTACCCCCGTTTATAGTCCAGGAACTTACTAACTACCCCCTTTATATTCCAGGATCTTACTAACTGCCCCCGTTTATAGTCCAGGATCTTACTAACTACCCCCGTTTATAGTCCAGGATCAAACTAACTACCCCCGATTAAAGCCCAGGATCTTATTAACTGCCCCTACTTATAGTCCAGGTTCTTATTAACTGCCCCCGTTTATAGTCCAGGATCTTATTAACTGTACCCGTTTATAGTCCAAGTTCTTGCTAACTGCCCCCGTTTATAGTCCAGGATCTTATTAACTGCCCCCGCTTATAGTCCAGGTTCTTAGTAACTGCCCCCGTTTATAGTCCAGAATCTTATTAACTGCCCCCGTTTATAGTCCAGGTTCGTATTAACTGCCCCCGTTTATAGTCCAGGATCTTATTAACTGGCCCTGCTTATAGTCCAGGTTCTTACTAACTGCCCCGTTTATAGTCCAGGATCTTATTAACTGCCCCGTTTATAGTCCAGGTTCTTACTAACTGCCCCGTTTTTAGTACCGGATCGTATTAACCGCCCCTGCTTATAGTCCAGGATCTAACTATCTACCCCCTTTATAGTCCGGGTTCCTACTAACTGCCCCCGTTTATAGTCCAGGATCATATTAACTACCCCGTCTATAGTGCAGGATCTTATTAACTGCCCCCGTTTATAGTCCAGGATCCTATTAACTGTCCCTGCTTATAGTCCTGGTTTTTACTAACTACCCTCATTTATAGTCCAGGATCTTATTAACTGCCCATTTATAGTCCAGGTTCTTACTAACTACCCCCTTTTATAGTCCAGGATCTTATTAACAGCCCCGTTTATAGTCCAGGTTCTTACTAACTGCCCACGTTTATAGTCCTGGATCGTAGTAACTGCCCCTGATCTTACTAACTACCCCCTTTATAGTCCAGGATCTTACTTACTACTCTCTTTATAGTCCAGGATCTTATTAACTGCCCCCGTTTATAGTCCAGGATCTTACTAACTGCCCCCGTTCATAGTCCAGGATCTTACTAACTGCCCCCATTTATAGACCTGGTTCTTACTAACTTCCCCCGTTCATAGTCCAGGATCTTACTAACTGCGCCCATTCATAGTCCTGGTTCTTACTAACTTCCCCCGTTTATAGTCCAGGATCTTAATAACTGCCCCCCGTTAATAGTCCAGGATCTTATTAACTACCCCATCTATAGTCCAGAATCTTATTAACTGCCACCGTTTATAGTCCAGGATCTTATTAACTACCCCCGTTTACAGTCCAGGATCTTATTAACTGGCCCTGCTTCTGGTCCAGGTTCTTACTAACTGCCCCGTTTATAGTCCAGGATCTTATTAACTGCCCCTTTTATAGTCCAGGTTCTTATTAACTACCCCCGATTATAGTCCAGGACCTTACTAACTACACCCTTTATATTCCAGGATCTTACTAACTGCCCCCTTTGATAGTCCAGGCTCCTACTAACTACCCCCATTCATAGTCCAGGATCTTACTAACTACCCCCATTCATAGTCCAGGATCTTACTAACTGCCCCCGTTTTTAGTCCAGGATCTTACTAACTACACCCTTTATGTTCCAGGATCTTACTAACTGCCCCCGTTTATAATCCAGGATCTTACTAACTACCCCCATTCATAGTCCAGGATCTTACTAACTACCCCCATTCATAGTCCAGGATCTTACTAACTGCCCCCGTTTATAGACCTGCTTCTTACTAACTGCCCCCGTTTATATTCCAGGATCTTATTAGTTGCCCCCATTTATAGTCCAGGATCTTACTAACTGCCCCCGTTTATAATCTAGGATCTTATTAACTGCCCCTGTTTATAGTCCACAATCTTACTAACTACCCCTGTTTATAGTCCAGGATCTTACTAACTACCCCATTTATATTCCAGGATCTTACTAACTGCCCCCGTTTATAGTCCAGGATCTTACTAACTACCCCCTTTATATTCCAGGACCTTACTAACGGCCCCTGTTTATAGTCCAGGATCCTACTAACTACCCCCATTCATAGTACAAGATCTTACTAAGTACCCCCACTCGTAGTCCAGGATCCTACTAACTGCCCCCGTTTATAGTCTAGGATCTTGCTAACTACCCCCGTTTATAGTCCAGGAACTTACTAACTACCCCCTTTATATTCCAGGATCTTACTAACTGCCCCCGTTTATAGTCCAGGATCTTACTAACTACCCCCGTTTATAGTCCAGGATCAAACTAACTACCCCCGATTAAAGCCCAGGATCTTATTAACTGCCCCTACTTATAGTCCAGGTTCTTACTAACTGCCCCTGTTTATAGTCCAGGATCTTATTAACTGCCCCGTTTATAATCCAGGTTCTTACTAACTGCCCCCGTTTATAGTCCAGGAACTTACTAACTACCCCCTTTATATTCCAGGATCTTACTAACTGCCCCCGTTTATAGTCCAGGATCTTACTAACTACCCCCGTTTATAGTCCAGGAACTTACTAACTACCCCCTTTATATTCCAGGATCTTACTAACTGCCCCCGTTTATAGTCCAGGATCTTACTAACTACCCCCGTTTATAGTCCAGGATCAAACTAACTACCCCCGATTAAAGCCCAGGATCTTATTAACTGCCCCCGCTTATAGTCCAGGTTCTTAGTAACTGCCCCCGTTTATAGTCCAAAATCTTATTAACTGCCCCCGTTTATAGTCCAGGTTCGTATTAACTGCCCCCGTTTATAGTCCAGGATCTTATTAACTGGCCCTGCTTATAGTCCAGGTTCTTACTAACTGCCCCGTTTATAGTCCAGGATCTTATTAACTGCCCCGTTTATAGTCCAGGTTCTTACTAACTGCCCCGTTTTTAGTCCCGGATCGTATTAACCGCCCCTGCTTATAGTCCAGGATCTAACTATCTACCCCCTTTATAGTCCGGGTTCCTACTAACTGCCCCCGTTTATAGTCCAGGATCATATTAACTACCCCGTCTATAGTGCAGGATCTTATTACCTGCCCCCGTTTATAGTCCAGGATCTTATTAACTGCCCCTGCTCACAGTCCAGGTTCTTACAAGCTGCCCCCGTTTATAGTCCAGGATCATATTAACTACCCCGTCTATAGTGCAGGATCTTATTAACTGCCCCCGTTTATAGTCCAGGATCCTATTAACTGTCCCTGCTTATAGTCCTGGTTTTTACTAACTACCCTCATTTATAGTCCAGGATCTTATTAACTGCCCGTTTATAGTCCAGGTTCTTACTAACTACCCCCTTTTATAGTCCAGGATCTTATTAACAGCCCCGTTTATAGTCCAGGTTCTTACTAACTGCCCACGTTTATAGTCCTGGATCGTAGTAACTGCCCCTGATCTTACTAACTACCCCCTTTATAGTCCAGGATCTTACTTACTACTCTCTTTATAGTCCCGGATCTTATTAACTGCCCCCGTTTATAGTCCAGGATCTTACTAACTGCCCCCGTTCATAGTCCAGGATCTTACTAACTGCCCCCATTTATAGACCTGGTTCTTACTAACTTCCCCCGTTCATAGTCCAGGATCTTACTAACTGCGCCCATTCATAGTCCTGGTTCTTACTAACTTCCCCGTTTATAGTCCAGGATCTTAATAACTGCCCCCCGTTAATAGTCCAGGATCTTATTAACTACCCCATCTATAGTCCAGAATCTTATTAACTGCCACCGTTTATAGTCCAGGATCTTATTAACTACCCCCGTTTATAGTCCAGGATCTTATTAACTGGCCCTGCTTCTGGTCCAGGTTCTTACTAACTGCCCCGTCTATAGTCCAGGATCTTATTAACTGCCCCTTTTATAGTCCAGGTTCTTATTAACTACCCCCGATTATAGTCCAGGACCTTACTAACTACACCCTTTATATTCCAGGATCTTACTAACTGCCCCCTTTGATAGTCCAGGCTCCTACTAACTACCCCCATTCATAGTCCAGGATCTTACTAACTACCCCCATTCATAGTCCAGGATCTTACTAACTGCCCCCGTTTTTAGTCCAGGATCTTACTAACTACACCCTTTATGTTCCAGGATCTTACTAACTGCCCCGTTTATAATCCAGGATCTTACTAACTACCCCCATTCATAGTCCAGGATCTTACTAACTACCCCCATTCATAGTCCAGGATCTTACTAACTGCCCCCGTTTATAGACCTGCTTCTTACTAACTGCCCCCGTTTATATTCCAGGATCTTATTAGTTGCCCCCGTTTAAAGCCCAGGATCTTAACTACATGCCTCTGCTTATCTGCTTAAAGTCCAGGTTCTTACTAACTGGCCCTGTTTATAGTCCAGGATCTTATTAACTGCCCCCATTTATAGTCCAGGTTCTCACAAACTGCCCCCATTTATACTCCAGGATCTTATTAACTGCCCCCGTTTATAGTCCAGGTTCTCACAAACTGCCCCCATTTATAGTCCAGGATCTTATTAACTGCCCCCATTTATAGTCCAGGATCTTATTAACTGCCCCTGCTTATAGTCCACGTTCTTACCAACTGTCCCCGTTTATAGTCCAGGATCTTAATCACTGTCCCCGTTTATAGTCCAGATTCTTGCTAACTGCCCCCGTTTATAGTCCAGGATCTTATTAACTGCCCCCCTTTATAGTCCAGGTTCTTACTAACTGCCCCTGTTTATACATCTGGTCCTTACTAACTGCCCCCATTTATAGAGCAGGATCTTATTAACTGCCCCGCTGATAGTCCAGGTTCTTACTAACTGCCCGTTTATAGTCCAGGATCTTATTAACTGCCTCTTTTATATTCCAGGATCTTACTAACTGCCCCCATTTATAGTTCAGGATCTTACTAACTACCCCCGTTTATAGTTCGGGATCTTACTAACTACCCCTTTATATTCCAGGATGTTACTTACTGCCTCCGTTTATAGTCCAGGATCCTACTAACTACCCCCATTCATAGTCCAGGATCTTACTAACTACCCCAATTCATAGTCCAGGATCTTACTAACTGCCCCCGTTTATAGTCCAGGATCTTATTAACTGCCCCCGTTTATAGCCCAGAATCTTACTAACTACCCCCTTTATATTCCAGGATCTTACTAACTACCCCCGTTTATAGTCCAGAATCTTACTAACTACCCCCGTTTATAGTCCAGGATTTTAGTAACTACCCCGTTTAAAGCCCAGGATCTTATTTACATGGCTCTGCTTATAGTCCAGGTTCTTACTAACTGCCCCTGTTTATAGTCCAGGTTCTTATTAACTGCCCCTGTTTATAGTCCAGGTTCTTACTAACTGCCCTCGTTTATAGTCCAGGATCTTATTAACTACTCCTGCTTATAGTCCACGTTCTTACTAATTTCCCCCGTTTATTGTCCAGGATCTTATTAACTGTCCCCGTTTATAGTCCAGGTTCTTGCTAACTGCCCCCGTTTATAGTCCAGGATCTTATTAACTGGCCATGCTTATAGTCCAGGATTTTACTAACTACCCCTTTTATAGTCCAGGTTCTTACTAACTGCCCCCGTTTATAGTCCAGGATCATATTTACTACCCCTTCTATAGTCCAGGATCTTATTAACTGCCCCCGTTTATAGTCCAGGATCTTATAAACTGCCCCTGCTTATAGTCTAGGTTCTAACTAACTGCCTCCGTTTATAGTCCAGGATCTTATTAACTGCCCCGTTTATAGTCCAGGTTCTTACTAACTGCCCCCGTTTATAGTCCAGAATCTTATTACCTGCCCCGTTTATAGTCCAGGTTCTTTCTAACTGCCCCCGTTTATAGTCCCGGATCGTATTAACTGCCCCTGCTTATAGTCCAGGATCTTACTAACTACCCCCGTTTATAGTCCAGGAACTTACTAACTACCCCCTTTATATTCCAGGATCTTCTTAACTGCACCATTTATAGTCCAGGATCTTCTTAACTGCACCATTTATAGCTATTTTCCCAAAGAAGGATAAATCTCCAACAGAGATGAGTTCGTATCGACCAATAACGCTCATTAACTGTGATTCAAAGATTTTTTCCAAAGTGCTAGCCAACAGAATCTCTTCAGTGGTCGAATCGTTGGTCTCAGAATGGCAGCATGGGTTTATCCCGAAATAAGGAACCACAGAGCATGTTAGGAGGGCCATTACTCTTTTTGACGCTGCACAGGCTGCTGGAGACCCGATGTCTCTTACACTCTTGGACGCTGAGAAAGCCTTTGATCGGGTCTCCTGGCAATTTCTGTGGGCAGTCATAAAGAGAATGGGATTCGGGCCACGGATCACGCAGGCAGTACAAGCCCTTTATGTAAAACCAACAGCTTGTGTATCCGTTAATGGACAACTTACCGGGCAGTTTGAGATCTCCCGGGGCACCAGACAGGGCTACCCATGCTCTCCTCTGCTGTTCGCCCTCTATTTGAACCCCTTTATTAGACAGATAGAGAGAAAAAATGAGATCCCCCCAGTCAACGTGAAGAACCGGGTTATTTAAGACCCGGCGGCGCCAGGGGCACGCCCAAAGTCTTCGGGTATCACCTGTCTTAGAACACAGAGACACGGAAACTTCTTGGTGGCGTCAAAGATCGAATTTATTGGCTGCAGCCAGTAACAGAACTCAACATGGTATGAGTTCTCAGGAGACTGCTCAATTTTACAAAGCAAGTCATCCCTTTTTATGCCAAAAATCACATTCCAGACAAATACCTTACATTTACAAACTGTCCAATCACATGTTTCCACACCAGAGGTATCGCATGACGGTAAAACCCACTTTTCAGTTGCCCAGCCCATGATCAATCATTGGTCAAACCCAACATTCTTCTTTAGACAGGTCGAACGAACCCATAATAAAAAGGGCACATCCCCATCATAAATAGACCATAAAGAAAGGAGCAGAAACAGGTGAGAGTAGGATAAGGCATATTTGTGTGCAATAAAGTTTTACGATGTCCTCTGCTTTGATCCTCAATCTTGATCAGCTACTGGGAAAGGAACCTGCCTAACAAGGTTGGCTTCAGGCAAGAGGGTCAGTTCGCTCAGGTCATTCAGAAGTCAGCTAAAGTGTACATGTGCTAAAGACTCGTTCGGCCGTAGTCATCGGCCTATGTGAGGGCAACCACAAAATGGCTGCCATACACAAAATGGAACCCAAGGGTTCAGAACGAAATCCCTAAATACGTAGTGAATCCATCGGTCTAACGTGACGAAAACACTCATACTTGTCATACTAACTAGTTACTGTTTGCTAATATCAAATTCGTAACAAAACCATGACCTTTATGAAACAGGTTCAAAATTCACGAAACCTCAAACCTACAAGGCAGCTGTACTAAGATCATGGCTTACGCCGATGATCTGGCCATCACTTCACCTGATCCCTTAAACACCATAGTGGCCCTTGAAAATGAGGCGCTAAAATTTGGGAGGCTCTCTGGATATGCCCTGAACCAAAACAAAACCCAAATAATAACCAATAGCCAAGTACCCTGGACCGATTATAGGGTGGTTCCCAAAGCCAAATATCTGGGGGTCTCTATCTCATCAAATCTGGATGAAATTGTTACAGACAACCTAGCGCCCTTGGCATTACATACTAAAAGGGCTCTAAAACAAATCAACAACCTACATTTAACCCTTGTTGGCAGATGTAATGTCATAAAAATGACATATTTTCCCAAACTCCTATATTTTTTCCGCACAATACCTCTGGAATTCAGTAAATCTAACCTACAAAAATTTCAACAAATATTCACACAGTTTATTTGGTCATATTCCCAACCCAGGAGGGCTTTAAGGCAGCTCTGTCTACCAAAAGAGCGAGGGGGTTGGCCCTTTCCTAGCATCACTCTTTACTATTGGGTTTCAGTTTTACAATTCAGCGCAGAATTGTTAAAAGAGGCTCCATCCCCGCAGCTACTATTGGGAGAACAGTCCTGGGGCTGTCTACTTCGGAAAACCACAGACGGATACTATAAAAGGGTGAGATTCAAGACACTACTAAACTCTTTCAAAACCTTCCGCAGTATCCGAAAATTCTTAGGGCTGGGCAGATTCAACTTCTATACTCCCATGCTGAACAATGGCAGCTTGCCTGCTATCTTCGGCAGGGCTTAATTCTCAGACTGGCATAAGGCCGGCATATTGAAACTGGGAGACCCTATCACTTGTGAAGGAGTGGTCCCTTTTTCTGAGCTATTGGTTAGATTCAAACTCAAAAACGAAGACGCATTTAAATATCTCTCTGTATCTAACTTTTTGTCTAGGAAAGCAGGGGGGGCCTCAGGATTCAGGGAAATTGACCTGCCTAATACTTTACGTAAGCCATTAACCCCCCGAATTGGCCTGCTATATAATATCATAAATAGGCAGACATCGACGACTTACAGAACATAGCTGATAAATGGCACAATAAAACTAACACTCCTAACACCACTTTTTTTTAACTCACTTACCCTCTCACAGAACATTTTAATCTCAGCCAAACTACAGGTGCAGCACTTTAAAACCATTTTCTTTCTATAGCTCACTCCTAGTAAAATTGCAAATTGGGGGACCGGCCAAGGCACCCTATGTCCTAGATGCTCGGAATTTGCAGCCAACTCTATCCATATTTCTTCTACATGCTTAAAACTCTCCATCACCTTAAACCGAACACAGGAATTTTTAAGGGAAGTCACAACTCAGCCTATTACACTGAATCCAACTATTATTCTGCTAGGAACACAGACAGATACCTATAAATTGAAAAGAGATGGTTTAATTTTTATTGCGATGACAGTTTGGCGGCTCTGTGTGGCCTCTGCCTGGCTTGACCCGGAGCCTCCATCGTTCTCACATTGGCTAGCCAGATTCATTGCTATGTATCACCTAGAAACCGCTGTGTACACAAAGAAAGGATGGAAAGGACGGTAAAAGGGCCTGGGGGTGTGGGAAAAACTGACATCTTGGCTGGCACAGTCAGGAGAACCTTCACTCCGTCCCGCTTCTCCTCCCTAGCCTCTTTGTAAACTAAATACAGTTTTTTTTATTTATTTGTTTATTTATTTATTTTTTCTTTCTTTTTAACCGACTCCTAGGCCTTGTGGTTTTGGCTCACGTATTTTCATATTTTGTTTCTTCTTTTGTTCTTTTCTTAAACATCTGTGCTGTCTGTGCTTTTTTGGTCTACTGTGTCTTTATCTCTTGTCTAAACTATACGTAGTTTTCTCTTTCATTGAGGGGTGGGGGTGGGTGGGTGCTTTATTGAAATGATCAATGTATTATTTCTTTATGTTGGCAAATAAAAATCTTTAAAAAAATATATATATAGTCCGGGTTCTTACTAACTGCCCCCATTTATAGTCCAGGATCTTCTAACTGCCTCATTTATAATCCAGGATCTTACTAACTGCCCCGATTTATAGTCCAGGATCTTACTAACTACCCCTGTTTATAGTCCAGGATCTTATTAACTGCCCCTGTTTATAGTCCAGGTTCTTACTAACTACCCCGTTTAAAGTCCAGGATCTTATTAACTGCCCCTGCTTATAGTCCAGGTTCTTATTAACTGCCCCCGTTTATAGTCCAGTTTCTTACTAACTGCTCCCGTTTATAGTCCAGGTTCTTACTAACTGCCCCCGTTTATAGTCCAGGATCTTACTAGCTGCCCCCGTTTATAGTCCAGGATCTTACTAACTGCCCCCGTTTATAGTCCAGGATCTTAATAATTACCCCCGCTTATAGTCCAGAATGTTACTAACTGCCCCTGTATATAGTCCAGGATCTTACTAGCTGCCCCCGTTTATAGTCCAGGATCTTACTAACTGCCCCCATTTATAGTCCAGGATCTTACTAACTACCCCCATTCATAGTTCAGGATCTTACTAGCTGCCCCTGTTTATAGTCCAGAATCTTATTAACTGCCCCAGCTTATAGTCCAGGATCTTATTATCTGCCCCGGTTTATAGTCCAGGTTCTTACTAACTGCCCCCGTTTATAGTCCAGGATCTTACTAACTAACCCCGTTTATTGTCAATGATCTTACTAACTACACCCGTTTATAGTCTAGAATCTTAATAGCTGCCCCCGTTTATAGTCCAGGATCTTACTAGCTGCCCCCGTTTATAGTCCAGGATCTTACTAACTGCCCCCGTTTATAGTCCATGATCTTACTAACTACCCCTGTTTATAGTCCAGGATCTTACTAACTGCCCCCGTTTATAGTCCAGGATCTTATTACCTGCCCCTTTTATAGTCCAGGTTCTTACTAACTGCCCCCGTTTATAGTCCTGGATCGTATTAACTGCCCCTGCTTATAGTGCAGGATCTTACTAACTGCCCCCTTTATAGTCCAGGATCTTACTAACTACCCCCTTTATAGTCTAGGTTCTTACTAACTGCCCCCATTTATAGTCCAGGATCTTTGTAACTGCACCATTTATAGTCCAAGATCTTACTAACTGCCCCCGTTTATAGTCCAGGATCTTACCAACTACCCCCGTTTATAATCCAGGATCTTACTAACTACCCCTGTTTATAGTCCAGGATCTTATTAACTGCCCCTGCTTATAGTCCAGGTTCTTACTAACTGCCCCGTTTAAAGTCCAGGATCTTATTAACTGCCCCTGCTTATAGTCCACGTTCTTACTAACTGCCCCCATTTATAGTCCATGTTCTTACTAACTGCTCCCGTTTATAGTCCAGGTTCTTACTAACTGCCCCCGTTTATAGTCCAGGATCTTACTAGCTGCCCCCGTTTATCGTCCAGGATCTTACTAGCTGCCCAGGATCTTACTAGCTGCCCCCGTTTATAGTCCAGGATCTTACTAACTGCCCCCTGTTATAGTCCATCAATCAATCAATCAATCAGTCATTTGTTAAGCGCACTACATACCCGCGAGGGTCTTAAGGCGCTGGGGGGGGGGGTAGGTGTGGGCCGCTACTGATCGAACAGCCAGGTCTTTAGTATCCTCCTGAAGGTCAGCAGGTCTTGGGTCTGTCGTAGGCTCAGTGGGAGGGTGTTCCATATCTTGGCGCGAGGTGGGAGAAGGATCTCCCTCCGGTGGTTGTTCTTCGGATGCACGGGATGGTGGCGAGTGAGAGGTCGGCGTAGCGTAGCTGGCGGTTGGGGGTGTAGAAGGAGAGCTGTCTGTTGAGGTAGGCTGGGCCGGTCTTGTGGAGTACCTTGTGTGCGTGGATGAGGAGCTTGAAGGATATCCTCTTGTTGATGGGGAGCCAGTGTAGGTTTCTCAGGTGGGGGGTGATGTGGCCGTGTTGTGGTACAGCGAGGTCAGTCGTGCCGAGGCGTTTTGGATGCGTTGTAGTCGATTGACGAGCTTGGTCGGGCCTCCTGCGTAGAGGGCGTTTCCGTAGTCCAGTCTGCTGCTGACGAGGACCTGGGCGACTGTCTTTCTTGTATCTATCAGGATCCATCTGTAGATCTTGCGGACATGCGGAGGGTGTTGAAGCAGGAAGAGGAGACGGCGTTGACTTGCTTGGTAATTGAGAGCGTTGAGTCGAGGATGATTCCCAGGTTGCGTGTGTGGTCGGTGGGGTCGGGCTGCCCCCAGTGCCGTTGGCCACCAGGAGTCATCCCAGGATGACGGATTGGAGCCGAGGATGAGGACCTCCGTCTTGTCCGAGTTCAGCTTCAGGCGGCTGATCTTCATCCAGTCGGCAACGGCCTTCATTCCTTCATGGAGGTTGGCTTTGGCGGTGATGGGGTCCTTGGTGAGGGAGAGGATCAGTTGAGTGTCGTCGGCGTAGAATATTATGTTGAGCTTGTGCTGTCGGGGGACGTGGGCGAGCGGGGCCATGTAAATGTTGAACAGTGTCGGGCTGAGGGAGGATCCTTGAGGTACGCCGCAGATGATCTCGGAGGCTTTGGAACAGAACGGGGGGAGGCGGACGCTCTGGGTTCTGCCGGAGAGGAAGGAGGTGGTCCATTCCAGAGCCTTGTCTCGGATCCCTGCGGCGTGGAGGCGTGCGCGTAGTGTGCGGTGGCAGACGGTGTCGAAGGCAGCGGAGTAGTCTAGGAGGATGAGTGCTGCAGTCTCCCTGTTGTCTAGCAGGGTCCTGATGTCGTCGGTGGCGGCGATGAGGGCGGTCTCGTGCTGTGGTTGCTGCGGAACCCTGACTGGGAAGGGTCCAGGATTCTGCTCTCTTCGAGGTATCAGGTTAGCTGTCTGTTAACAATTTTCTCGATGACCTTGGCCGGGAAGGGGAGCAGAGAGATAGGTCGGAAGCTCTTGAGGTCTCTTGGGTCTGCAAAGGGTTTTTTGAGTAGGGTGTTGATCTCGGCGTGTTTCCACCTCTCTGGGAAGGTCGCGGTCTCAAGGGAGAGATTGATGACGTTGCGTAGGTGGGGTGCGATGGAGCTGCTTGCTTTGTTGAAGATGTGGTGCGGGAATGGGTCTGATGGAGAGCCGGAGTGGATTGTGCTCATGGTCTTGATGGTGTCATCGACGCTCACGCTGGTCCAGGCTAGCAAGGGGATGTGGTCGATGGTGTGCGGAGGGTCTGTTGTGTTGCTGTCTGTTGGGGATGTCTGGGTGTTGAAGCTGTCGTGGATGTCTGCTATCTTACAGTGGAAGAAGGTGGCGAGGGAGTCGCACAGGGCTTGCGACGGCGGGATGTCGTTGGTGTTGGAGCTAGGGTTGGAGAGTTCCTTCACGATGTTGAAGAGCTCCTTGCTGTTGTGTGCGTTGTTGTCAAAGCGGTGTTTGCAGGAGGTCTTCTTGGCAGTCCTGATGAGGTGGTGGGGGTCCTTGTGTGCTGCGTGGCTGTCCGGAGTTTGTTCACTGTGCCATTTCTTCTCTAGTTTCCGGCAGGCTTGCTTGGAATCTAGGAGTTCTGGGGTGAACCAGCTGGCCCTCTTGCTGGTGTCTCTGTGGGGGGGGGTTTCTTCAGCGGGGTGAGGGTGTTGGTGCAGTCCTCGATCCAGCATCTGAGGTTGTGGGCAGCGACGTCGGTGTTGGAGGGTTCGGTGTGTGGGCTGAGAGCAAGGTTTGGCTGTAGTTGGTCTTCGGTGATTTTGCTCCAGCAGCGGCGGGGGATCTGTTAGGTGCGGTGGTTTTCTGGAAGGTGAAGTGGATGCAGCGGTGGTCGGTCCAGAGGAGTTCGGTGGTGTGGTTGACGGAGATATGCTGGCTTGAGGAGAAGACAGGGTCGAGCGTGTGGCCGGCGGAGTGAGTGGGCGTTGTGACGAGTTGTCTCAGTCCGCGGTTGGCGAGGTTATCAATCAGGGTTGTGGAGTTGTTGTCGTTGTTCTCAAGGTGAAAGTTCAGGTCTCCGAGGAGGATGTAGTCGGTGGAGGTCAGGGGGTACGTGCTGATGAAGTCGGCGATAGAGTCGCTGAACTGGGGGTAGGGTTCGGGGGGTCGGTAGGCGAGGGTGCCTCTGAGGGTGGAGTTGGGGTCTGTGTGGATCTGAAAATGCATGTATTCGGCGGTGCTGAACGCGTCGTCGGTGCTAGTCGAGACCCTGACCCCGTTTATAGTCCAGGATCTGATTAACTACCCCGTCTATAGTCCAGGATCTTATTAAAATGATCCAAGAGATCATTCCAACTACACTGCCCACCCTTCAGATCATCTCCTCGCAGTGTCAGCCATGGGGTTCCACAGGGCTCAAGTCTGAGCCCTACTTTGTTCAACATCTACATGGAACCCCTGGCTGACATAGTAAGGAATTTTGGGGTGGGCATTGTTAGCTATGCTGATGACACTCAACTTATGTTTAAAATCACACCGGACTGCAAGGAACATGCCGCTAATTTTTCAAATTGTATGACGGCAGTAGCCACCTGGATGGACGATAACTGTCTACGTCTCAATGGAGAGAAGACCGAGGTATTGGTGGTGGGGAAGGAAACATCTGTGTGGTCTGATGCATGGTGGCCCTGTGAACTGGGAAAACTCCCCACCCCTGCAAAAGTGGTAAAAAACTTGGGGGTCATGATAGATTCTGACCTGTCGGGCAAATCCCAAGTGAACAAAACTATAGGAAAGTGCACTGGCACACTTAAAATTCTCCGAAAAATCATTGATTTGATTCCTATAGAAGCTAGAAAAACTATAGTCCATGCCTTAATAACGCCGCATTTGGACTATGGAAATGCCCTCTTAATAGGCCTCAATCACAAAGGCCTTCACCAGCTCCAATGTATTCAAAATACGGCTGCTCGACTGGTGTTAGGTCTTTCGAGAAAAACTCCTATGAAATCTGCCCTAATCAAACTGCATTGGCTTCCTATCAAGGAAAGAATAATATTCAAAAGTCTCTGTTATGCCCACAGGATAGCCCATAACAGAGGCCCCCTGTACCTAGGAAGTCTCCTGACTATACACCGACCGATTAGAGCTCTAAGGTCATCAGGAGCAATGCAATTCAAAACTCCCCGCATTAAAAAAGCTAAAATGGGAGGTAAATCCTTCCGTTTTCTAGCTGCTAAGCACTGGAATGATCTCCCCCTTCAATTGCGGATGGAACCGTCCGAAAGGATATTCAGGGCAAAACTCAAAACTCTCCTTTTTCCTAAATAATTAGCTGATATGACCCCCTTCTCCCGGTCTCCACCTTATGGGTTGATTGATAAGCAGTTAGCGCGGGGACACACAGTTTGTGCAGCCAGGCGCTTTATAAGTGTTTTTATTATTATTATTTATTATTATTATTAACTGCCCCCGTTTATTGTCCAGGATCTTATTAACTACCCCCGTTTATAGTCCAGGATCTTATTAACTGGCCCTGCTTATAGTCCAGGTTCTTACTAACTGCCCCCGTTTATAGTCCCGGATCGTATTAACTGCCCCTGCTTATAGTCCAGGATCTTACTAACTGCCCCCGTTTATAGTCCAGGTTCTTATTAACTGCCCCGTTTATAGTCCAGGTTCATGCTAACTGCCCCCATTTATAGTCCAGGATCTTATTAACTGCCCCGTTTATAGTCCAGGTTCTTACTAACTGCCCCCGTTTATATTCCCGGATCATATTAACTGCCCCTGCTTACAGTCCAGGATCTTACTAACTACCCCTTTATAGTCCAAGATCTTACTATTCAGGCAGTCAGTAAGAAAACTTTATTTGATTGGTTACAACCATGAAAGTGTACCCTATACATAAAATTGTTATTAAAATATAGCCAGAATCATATTAGAAACATGGTATAAATACATATTAAAATATACTCATTTTCCTTCATGTAAGATACAAATGTCTTTCATCTTCCTCAGAGTTCTTCCAAGGAATTCCAAGCCGTACCATTTCCTTTTACATGCAAAGCATTACCTTACCCCGAGTGTTCATATAAAATAAAAGTTTTTTACTCTGTACACTTGAGGAACATTCTGACCTTACTCATAAATTTCCCAAAAGCACAAGCAATGTCTAAGTTCTTCATTTCAACTAGAAGGCTAAAGGCGTGCATCCTATTTCTGATCATATATTTTTTAAATATCGGGCATAAAATCTCTTTCCGAGAATCTAAAAACTTTGTACAATCTAGTAAAATATGCACAATATCGCAATGATTACCTAACGCACAAGTACAGGTACCATTACTATGCAACATAACATTTTTGATCTCAATATTCCCATAGCAGGGGTTTATCCCCATTCGCACTTTTAGTACCTCCCGTTTTAGGTGGAAGCTCGGCAATTTGTCTAGGTAGGGGTACTGTTTATTAGATTCCCAAGCCAGAGTCATATGTGACACCAAAACTTTCTGCAAAAGGTACTCTCTATCATATGTGCGGGAGGTCTCAGCTCCCAGTATTCTTAATTCTTTCTTAGCTATGCTTGGGTGACTCAGTTGCGGACATAATTTTAAACCCAACTCTCTATATGCTTCACCTAGTGTGGCTCTTGTCTGTTTCGCCCAGGTCAGTTCACTAGTAACAATTTCCCTTTTACACCACTGGGAAATTTTTAAGTGCTCTTCAGACCCTAGGCGCTGCCAAAAGCGAATTAGTGCCATACAGGCAGTTGCCGCCCAAGACGTAATTCCCAACTCAAGTCTTGCAGCTTGTAACATGGAGGATTTTGGCAGTGAGAATAAGTTTTTTAGGATATTTCCTTCTTCTTTGTCCCAGCCTTTTTTCTCTCTTAGGTAAAATACTTCTGAGGAGGGACCATTGCTAAATAGGCTTTTATAACCGGCCTATCTGAGTTTTCTCCATAAACACTGCTAAATCTTTTTAGTCCCTTCACAGAGGCAGATGCCCTCATTTTAAGTGCCTCCAAATGGGTAGACCATTTAAGGTTACTCATAAACCAGATTCCTAGGTATCTATATTCATTCATCCTTTCAAGCAAATTAGTGCCTAGACACCAAGGGAACCGAGGTTTATTCTTACCGAAGCATAAAATGTTGGTCTTTTCCATGTTCACTATTAGCTTTTTATTTAGGCAATATTCATTGAACATGCTTAGTTTTCTCTGGAGACCTATCTGCGTCAGGTCCATAATCACTAGTTCGTCTGCGTATAGTAGACACGAGACATGGTTACCACCCTCTTTTGGGCTAGGCCCTTTCACTTCTCTTAATTTTGCTGGTAGGTCAGCCAAAAACAGGGAAAAAAGCAGAGGGGCAAGTACGCACCCCTGCCTCAAGCCGTTTCCGATCTGTATCCTCCAGATAGACCACCCTCCTCATCCAGGATATTCTGGGCCCAATTTTCCGTGTGTAAGGCTTTTATAATCGCCAGTAAGTCTCCATGTAGATTGTATCCTTCCAGGGTTGACCATAGCTGCTCCCTGCTCACAAGATCGAAAGCCGTGCGGAAGTCCACAAAACAGCAGAATAGATTACCCCTCTGTTCTATCGACTTCCGCGCGATGGCCCAGAGAGAAAAACAGTGGTCCACCGTCGAGTGCCCTTCTTTGAACCCCCCCTTTTCTGGGGGTACTATCTGGTTATCCTCTGCCCAGTCCTTTAGCAGGTCTAGGATTACTTTGGAGAATACCTTTTCCCCAATGTCGAGGAGATTTATTAGGCGGTAGTTTTTTGGGGAATTTACATCGCCTTTTTTGTGTATCGGTCTAACAAAAACCAGAAAGTTGGAAAGCAACTTTCTGGTATTAAACCTGTCTTTAATATCCCATGAAACATATTTGAAAAAAACTCAGCCCACCAGTCAGGATTAGTTTTTATAATAATTGCTGGTAGGTTGTCTGGGCCGGCAGCTCGAGTTAAGTTTAGACCAGATATTACTCTCCTAATATGGTCTGGGGTGAAATGTACTAGTATATCCTCCCTGACTCCTGGCCAGCTTGTCGATATTACTTCCCCTTTACTAGGCCATTTGCCATATAGAACCTCCAGGTAGGCTGCCCACTTGTCCTCTGGGACGGAGAACTGCAGGGATCCCCTAACTTCCCCCGTGCATTCCTTGATCAATTTCCAGAATCCTTTGACATTTTTTTCTTCAATGGCCTCGAGTAGGTTAATGTATCAAGGATAAGAGGAGCACTCGTATTTTACTTGCTGTAAAACCTAATCTTAGTTCTGTAAATATATTGAAGTGTATTAATTGATAATTATATCCAGTCCACAGGCCCCTGACGAAGAGCTCTTTGAGCTTGAAATGCATTGGGCACAAAAGACAAGTTATCGACGTGAAAGACTTATTATTTTTTGAACAGTTTGTATTTTGTACATCTGTTTAACAATGCATTAATTGTGACAAACACAGTATATTAGAATTGTAAAAAGTGAGGATTAATTTTCAGTTGAACATTGTTTGATAAAAATATTCTTTGAAGCTCACATGAGCCAAATCAACAAGTTTCTAAATTGTTTTTATATGTGATAAAGATTTAGCGGTGTTCTCACAGGTGAACCGCATAAGCAACAGTGCGCAGAGGTTAAGTGTTCCTCGCACTTAAGATAGGTTCTCGAGTAGGTTAACCCAACATTTTTCCTTGAAGGACCTTTTTTATCTATAATTGTTGACTTGTATTTTAACCTCGCTTTCTTTAATTCTAGTGATGATGCATCATTTTAGCTACGCCTAAAGCCTCTTTCATGTTTCTTAATAGCGGCCTTAGCATTCCGACATTCATCATCAAACCAGGGTTTGTTGCCTGGAGGTGCACTAGCTTTACCTTTTAGCCCATGGTTTCCCCGTTTGATTTTTATCCTAAGACACTCCACCAGTCGTCTTATTATATCCTCACACCAGGGTAGAGCCTCCCCTGGTAGGGGGATTTCTAACCCAATTAATAACTGGAGAGCTCTCAATTTCTCTAAATGTTCTTCACTAATCCGGGTTGTAATCCGTCTTGGGTATTTAACATCCATTTGTAACACTCTCTGTCTTGGCAGGACCCTGTTTACCTCTAATTCTATTAGCAATGGGAAGTGGTCACTACCCTGTAAACCAAGTACTTCAAAGGGTTTTATTAGATGGAAGCACCATACATGAATGAATGCATAATCTATGGAGCACAGTTGCTGCCCTATTTTAAAGGTACGTTTAGAGGGCCGATCTGGTTCTTTCCTTCCGTTAATACAAATCAGGCCCATGGCTCCCAACAACTGCCCAAGCTTTGCGTCTTGGGTGGAGATAACGCCAGGAATTATTGTTTCGGAAGACGAGATATCGTCACAGGAGGAAAATACCCAAGTAATACAGCATGGAGAGAGACTGACTTTATCATATTACCTACGGGCCAGAAAAACGTGAGGAATAGATTCAGAGGATATCTGAACCCCAAAACGTTGCGGTAGGGGTGACAAACAAGAAACTAGAGGCCGAACAGAGTAAATTAAGCCTTGAAGAAGTCTGTGGATTAACACCATTTCAGACGAAACACGTGTCGGCTAGGAAGTTTTATGAACTATCAACATATGAAATAAAAGAAAGAAAAAGAAGAAAATTACAGCGATTTGTGATTTGTTCGTTGGTTGCAAAGTAACTTTTCTGTGTTAGCTCAGGATAAATGTTGTTCTATGTAATAGGGCATTGACTGGTTCATGCCTGTTGTGTTTAGATTGGTGGCCTAAACCATATCCTTAGAGCTTTCCGATTTGTTTGAATCTTGACAGCTATCACTGTGACCCAGCGCAATTGCAACCCAGCCATCAGTTTCTTTATTTCCTGTGACAGTTGACCTTACCAAGGCAACTTCCAGCTATGACAAATTAACCCGAAAGGACTTGATTGCCTTGTGCGTATCAAGAGGGTTAAAAAGGGGCAGAAGTCCCACCTGTCCTATCCTGATAGCCATTCTAGAACAGGATGACATAGAGAAGGCGAATGAAGTTCCCTTAGAGTCAGGAGATGGAGTAAACCCACCTGTAACTGATACCACTCCAGAGGAGGAAGAAGGAGAGGAGGGGGATGAGGACTCAGATGTTGAGGACACAGAAGATCAGGATCAGAGGGGTAGCCAGGTCCTAGTTGCCAGGCTTAACCAGGCCAACTTAGACCTACTGGGGAATGGAGAGGGCCAGCACCTCCCCAGACCCTATAACATTCTCCCAGGCAACAGAAGAGTGAGATCTCCCTCAGGGGACTCTCATATTTCTAGTGCCTCAAGAGAATCTCAGAGAGGCATGACTGCTTCTCAAAAGCTAGAGCATAGGGCCAGAATGAGGGCTGTCAAACTCCAAATAGAGAGGGAGGAGGTAGCCTTGGCTCAAGCTAGACTTGCCTTGGCAAGAGAGCAGGAATTAAGTGGCTTAGATGCCACTGGCGGCAGCAATATTCCTAGAGAAAAAGACAGGGGCTATGATAATAGAAACCTGACAAAAATTGTGGCCCCCTACAAGGAAGGGGATGACATCCACAAATGGATGACTGCTCTTGAGAGAGCCTACATGGTACAGCAGGTTCCTCAGGATCAGTGGGCTGCAATTTTATGGTACTCCTTTTCTGAGAAAGGGAGGGACAGGCTCCTCACAGTTAGACCTGAGGATGCCAAAAACTACACTGTCTTGAAGAGTGCTCTTATTGAAGGGTTTGGCCTAACCACTGAGCAATACAGGTTGTTGTTCAGAGACACCCAAAAAGCACAGACTCAAGACTGGACTGATTTCGTGGATTGTGCCACTAAGGCTCTGGAGGGTTGGTTGCAGGGAAGTAAAGTTTCAGACTATACAGGATTGTACAATCTTATAATGAGAGAACAGATCCTTAATAACTGTACAAACCAGCTGTTGCATCAATACCTTATTGACTCTGATCTGACCTCTCCCCAAGAATTGGGAAAGAAGGCAGACAAATGGGTCAGAACAAGGATTAAGCAGAAACCCCAGAACCAAGGTGGTGACCAGAAGAAAACAGACCAGAAGGGTGGAAATCAGAAAGATAAAGAAAAAGACCAGAAGTCTTCAGGCCCCCAAACTAATAGTAAGGAGGGTGGTTCCCAAAATGGAAACAAAAAGAAGAAGAATAATGGCCCAAAGAAACCTTGGTGTAATAACTGCAAATCAGTTTCACACTGGGGCAGTGAATGCACCAAGACAAATCCAGTCCCCACCACTCCAGCTCCTAAAGCAACTGCAACCCCTAGTCCAGTAAGCAGTGGTGGAACACAGTCCAAGGGTGTAGCAGGGTTGACCCTGGGTATTGAAGTAGGATCTGGCCTAGTCAGAACCCCTACTCAGGCAGTTCTCCTATATGATGTGGACCTAGATTTGTCCACTACAGTGAGTCCCAGTAACCTGGGCAAATATAGGCAGACGCCTTTAATCAATGATAAACTGGCTCAGGCCTACAGGGACACATGTGCCAGTGTCACAATGGTGACACCTGACTTTGTGGACCCTGGACAGATTGTACTAGGTGAAAGTTACCTAGTGACCAATGCAAGCAACTCCACTACTTCCCATAGTGTGGCAGTTGTGAACTTCTCCTGGGGAGGGGTAGATGGCCTAAAGAAAGTTGTTGTGGGTGCAGACCTCCCAGTAGACTGTCTGTTAGGCAATGATCTTGAAAGCTCAGTTTGGTCAGAAGTGGAGTACAGGACTCATGCAGAAATGCTAGGGATTTCAGCTCATGTCCTTGCAGTGACAAGGTCTCAGGCTAAGAAGTGCCTTCCTGAACCAGTGGTGGATCTTGGAACAATAGACCAACCACAACCCAAGAGAAGGAGCAAGAGAGGAAAGACTGAGCCTTCCACCTTGCCCCAGGTTGAGGATCAAGTTTCAGAGGAAACTGATTCTGCAGTCCAAGAGGAGACTGTCTCTGAGGAACTTGAACCTGACCAGGTTGAGTTTCTGGGGACAGGGGGACCCTCAAGGGCAGACCTGAGGCAGGCTCAATTAGATTGTCCTTCCCTTGAACCCCTCAGACAGCAGACTGCTGCTGAGGCTGCTGGGGATGCCCAAGGTACCCATACTGTATATTGGGATGATGGACTCCTTTACTCAGAGGCTAGAGACCCCAAGCCTGGCATGACCAGGAGGTTGGTTATACCTCTGCAGTTTAGGGGGTTCCTTCTTACCTTGGCCCATGATATTCCCCTTGCAGGACACTTAGGCCAGAACAAGACATGGGACAGGCTTGTTTCACACTTTCACTGGCCTCATATGTCAGAAAATGTCAAGGAGTTTTGTCGCTCCTGTGTCACTTGCCAAGCCAGTGGTAAGTCAGGTGGCACAACAAAGGCCCCCCTAATACCACTACCTGTGGTGGGGGTTCCCTTTGAAAGAGTTGGAATTGATATTGTGGGTCCAATGGACCCCCAAACAGCATCTGGGAACAGATTTATACTGGTGGTAGTGGATCATGCCACCAGGTATCCAGAGGCTATTCCCCTGAGGACCACCACAGCACCTGTGGTGGCAAAAGCCCTCATTGCAGTTTTCTCAAGAGTGGGCTTTCCAAAGGAGGTACTATCAGATAGAGGCACAAATTTTATGTCTAGCTATCTGAAAGCAATGCGGAAGGAGTGTGGAGTAAACTACAAGTTTACCACCCCCTATCATCGACAGTGCAATGGGCTTGTGGAGAGATTCAACAAGACCCTAAAAGGCATGATAAAAGGATTACCAGAGAAGCTCAGGCGGAAATGGGACATTCTTTTACCTTGCCTGCTCTTTGCTTACAGAGAGGTCCCACAGAAGGGGGTTGGCTACAGCCCTTTTGAACTTTTGTTTGGCCACCCTGTAAGGGGTCCATTGTGTTTGGTGAAGGAAGGATGGGAGTTACCTCTCAAAAAGCCTAAGCTAGACATAGTGGACTATGTACTTGGTCTCCGCTCCAGGATGGCTGAATACATGGAGAGAGCATCCAAAAACCTGGAGGCCAGCCAAGAATTACAAAAAGCTTGGCATGACCAAAAGGCTGTACTGGTAGAGTTCCAACCAGGACAGAAGGTGTGGGTACTGGAGCCAGTGGCCCCAGCAGCACTCCAGGACAAATGGAGTGGACCCTATCCTATCATTGAGAAAAAGGGAGAAGTCACCTACTTGGTTGACTTTGGAACCCCCAGGAGCCCTCACAGGGTAATCCATGTGAATCGTTTGAAAGCATTTGTGGACAGGGAGGACATGAGCTTGCTCATGGCCACAGATGGGGATCAGGAGGAAGAGAGTGACCCTCTCCCAGACCTGCTTTCTCAGAACCCTGATGATGGTTCAGTTGATGGAGTTGCCTTGGCAGGCAGCCTCACTGACCAGCAACAGATGGACTGCAGACAAGTTTTGCAGGCCCACAGGCATTTGTTTTCACTCACACCCAGCCAGACTGACTGGTGTACCCATGTGGTGGACACTGGTGACAGTCTGCCTGTGAAGAATAAGATCTACAGGCAACCTGACCATGTCAGGGATTGCATCAAGGCTGAGGTGCAAAAGATGTTGGAGCTTGGAGTGATTGAGCCATCAGAGAGCCCATGGGCCAGCCCAGTAGTCCTTGTGCCAAAACCTCATACCCAAGATGGAAAGAGAGAAATGAGATTTTGCGTGGACTACAGGGGTCTCAATGCTGTCACTAGGACAGATGCTCACCCCATTCCAAGAGCAGATGAGCTCATTGACAGATTGGCTTCTGCCAAGTTTCTGAGCACTTTGATTTGACAGCTGGCTACTGGCAAATCAGACTAGCTGAAGAGTCAAAAGCCAAAACAGCATTCTCTACCCCTAGTGGACATTATCAGTTTGTGGTAATGCCCTTTGGTTTGAAGAATGCACCTGCCACTTTCCAAAGGTTGGTGAACCAAGTCCTTGCTGGGTTGGATGACTTTTGTGCAGCATATCTAGATGATATTGCTGTCTTTAGCTCCACCTGGGAGGATCACCTGATCCACCTGAAGAAAGTTTTGGAGGCCCTGCAAAAGGCAGGCCTGAATATCAAGGCCACCAAGTGCCAGATAGGGCAGAGTAAGGTTGTATACCTGGGCCACCTAGTAGGTAGAGGTCAGGTTCAGCCACTGGAGAGCAAAATCCAGACCATACAGGACTGGGCTCCTCCAGTTACCCAGACACAAGTCAGAGCCTTCTTGGGCCTGACTGGGTATTACAGAAAGTTTGTAAAAAACTATGGGTCTATAGTGACACCATTAAATGACTTGACATCCAAGAAGATGCCAAACAAGGTTCAGTGGACAGTTAGCTGTCAAAAGGCATTTGATGACCTGAAGAAGGCCATGTGCTCTGCACCTATCCTGAAGAGTCCTGACTACTCCAAACAGTTCATTGTACAGACAGATGCTTCTGAGTTGGGGGTGGGAGCTGTGCTCTCACAACTTAATCAAGATGGTCAAGACCAGCCCATTGCTTTCATTAGCAGAAGGCTGACCCCTAGAGAGAAACGTTGGTCAGCCATTGAGAGGGAGGCCTTTGCTGTGGTTTGGGCCCTGAAGAAGTTGAGGTCCTACTTGTTTGGAACTCACTTCCTAGTTCAGACAGACCATAAGCCCCTCTTGTGGCTCAATCAGATGAAGGGTGAAAATCCCAAACTGCTCAGGTGGTCCATTTCCCTACAGGGGATGGACTTTACAGTGGAGCACCGCCCAGGGACTGACCATGGTAATGCAGATGGTCTCTCCAGGTACTTCCACTTAGAACATGAAGACTTATCTGGTCAAGGTTAGTTTAATGTCCCTGCGTTTGGGGGGGGGGGGGGGTTGTGTAGGAGAGTAGGGTCTGCTATCCTACGGTCACCCCAAATTTTTGCTTTTTGCTTCACTGGTTTTCGACCACTGAGGCTGTGGGCCTGCTGATCAGACCCCCAGCCTGCTGTTCTCTCACTAAATTACTGATACATGTGCTATAGGCACATACCACAATTGGAAATGGACTCCTTGTCAGCCCCTGTATAATGCACTATAGGTGCCCAGGGCATAGGGGCCACCAAGGCCTACCAGGGGCTGCAGCATATCTTTTGCCACCCCTGGCTGGTTCTTAAATTGACACAACTGGCTGATCACTCAGCTGGGGTAAGGTGGTGTAATCACCCCTTACTTAGATATAGTATACCTATATCTAAACCTATATCTGGACACATATTAACCTGTGAGCCACTCCTATGGAAGGCCTCATCAATCCTGGAGGCAGAGTGCGTGGTTTAATGTGAGATGGAGCTCTAGCATGAGCTGAGTCTGTCTGCAGCCGTCGGGAACAACTCCCTAAGCTGTTTAAGGATAATGCCATACCATATACTCTTAAGTGCCTTATAATCCTCGCGGTTATATAGCAACTCTGGTTTGGCTTTATCAAAACATGTTGTGTAAGGTGTCATACGATTTGGAATACTATCCCCTCGCCAGTTCTGGCAACGGGGATAGCATTCCACCCCTCTAGAGGGGTAAGACATGTTACTTTACTTAAATGCGGTTAATTTCTAAAAGGACCTTAGATCCACAAAATGGATGCCTCTGCCACAGACAGAAGTCTGACCCCCTGAAGCTGACCGAAACTCAGCCAAATGGGGCCTGGACAAAGGGTTTCCTGTCGCAGGGGGGTGTTACCACCCTCCAGACAGGAGATAGTGGATTGTAGCAGGGAGGTTTGAAAGAAACCAGACACTGCTTGGGGCGCACAAGGCTGCCCCTTGCATAATCCGGCCAAACCGGTTCTGGGGCACTCCAGCCCTCGTGCCAGGGCGGCCTGGATCAAAGGAAGGGGGTGTATCCACCCACTTCCTGGGTCCCACCCATAGGAGGGGACCTAGCAGGTAATCACGCCCCCCAGATTCGAATAAGAGTGGGAGCAGTGCCAATGCACTTCAGATTTCCTGACGAAACATAAGAAACGAAACTCTGGACCCTTCGACATCCTACTCAACGTGGAAGCCCTAAGAATCTCCCTTGTGGTCAAGGAGTGACCACCCTGTGCAAACAGGCACCATCCAGCCATCGACGTCTGCTTTGTCGCAGTTCCCGCCGGAACTCGAGCGACAGAGATCGACGAGATCAAGCTTGCCTGCCTTGGAGGAGGAGCTTGGCGGGCATCCGAGATGGCCGCGTGAGCACAGCGCTCCCCGGACCCCCGCCACTCCCGGCATGATATCCTGAACATATCCTGACTCTTTACGAGGATTTGTGTAGAGGACGCTGAGCTGATTGCCCTGGAACTTTTGAAATTTGATTTGGACCCGGGGTGCCGGAGTTACGGTGATTCGAACTTTCGGGCTCCGCCCTCGAGGTACGCCCGGGACTGGGTGAGGCTCTGTGGCCGTCTTGGAGTTGAACAACAGCGGCAGGGGGATTCGACTTGTGGGTCCCCCTCTTAAGTTTCGGTTTCGTTTCTGCCTCAGACTGAGACATCTGGCAGGGGAGCCTGGCCTGGGCTGGATCCGGGGCGCGAGACGGCTGTCGGGCCTTTGGCTGGTTTATTCTCCTATCTGCTGGCCCTATACTAGTGGTACCCTAGCAGCGGCTCTTTGGTCCCGAAGCCCTACTTTCCTGTGGCCATTCCATCGAGCCTGGTAAATCTCCTGGTGACGCAGTTCTAGCATGGCAGGCAGAGGGGACCGAGAGACTCGGAAGACCAAGACACCCCTGCGTGGGGGCCCGGTCCAGTCTAACGTTATGGACCGCTACACCCATTCAAAGGGGTCCCCCGGAGCCGCCCTGCCCGGATCAAGTATTGCTGACCACATTGTGGACGCGTCAACGGAGCCGTCCTTGCAGGACATCATGGGCGCCATTTCTGGCATGAAGGAGACGATAGGCCAACAATATGAAGCTTTGGCCCACAAAATCGACACCGTGGCCATTGATGTGACCTTGATTCGAGCCGACCTGTCGAAAACCAATGAGAAGGTGAAGTCATTGGATCTCAAGTCGTCCAGCCTCACGGAAGACGTCTCGGAGATACAGACGGAGATCGGCAACCTCCGTAGGGTGAACGATTTCATGACCCGGCGCTTGGAGGACTTTGAGAACAGGGCACGTCGCTGTAATGTGCGCGTGGTCGGAGTTCCGGAGAATCCAGAACCTCACTCTGTTGATCTCCTTGTTGAGGACTTGATCCAGAACTACCTCTCTCCGTCTGGTCTGAGTAAACTTTTCGCAGTGGAGCGTGCCCATCGTGTTCCGGGGGGCCAGGGTAAGCCAGGTGCCCCGCCGAGGCCTATTGTTGCGAAACTCTTCCATTATAGGGATCGGGACGCTATCCTGCAAGCATCACGTGTGAAGGGCCCGGTGGCCTTTGAGAACGCCACGGTGAACTTTTATCCGGACTTTTCTCAACAGGTCCAGAAACAGCGTATGGGCTTCCGTGGTGTCAAGAAACGTCTCCGAGACATGGGGTTACGCTACGCTATGCTTTTTCCGACCAGGCTGCGCGTTGAGTACAATGACCGAACCTTCTTCTTTGATCGGCCTGATTCTGTGAATGACTGGCTGGACTCTCTGCCTGACCGACCTCCTGCGACTGAGTCCGCCGCCCACCCGGGTGGTGCTGAGGGTGGTGTGGAGAGCTGAACAATTCGTCTGCACCTGGGCCCTCGTATGGAGTAAACTTTTCAGGGATTCTATGCCTCAGTGCCTCTACTGTTTGTGTGTTCTCCTCATTATCTGTCTTGCTCGGGGTGGCGGGTGGACCAGAGCCTTTCCTCCTCCGGGGTTCTTTTTGTAGAATGGGGGTTCTTGGGTGACAGGCACACTGCATGTTGGGGTGGCTTTTTAGCATTTTGCAGGGGTGCAGGGTGGGGGGTGTTTTTTTGATTGTTGGGGGGTGGGTGGTTGGGATGTTCGATGTTTGTGTGTTGTGTTCTCAAGGCGACTCAATCTTGCTTCTGATGTTTTTTATGTCATGCTCATTGCAGAGGGGTTTCGGCGTTGCTGTGTGGGATGGGGGGTAGCGGGTTGAGGTTTGTTTCGTGGAATGTTAATGGTCTGGGAGATCGCATTAAGCGGAGTGTGGTGTTAAAATGTCTACGCCGTTTATCTCCAGATATTGTTTTTCTACAGGAAACTCATTTGGTGGGCAATACTTGTTGTGCGATGAATAGGTGGGGGTATCGCCTTGCCGCACATTCAGGGTTTACCACGGGTTCCAGGGGGGTGGGTATCCTTGTTCGGGCTTCCCTCCCCCTAGCTATTGATGATGTGATCCTTGATGATCGGGGGCGTTATGCTGTCCTCGTGGGTCGTTATGAGGGTCGTACCCTCTCCTTGTTTACTGTTTATGTGCCCCCCGGCCTACAGACTTCTACCTTTTCCGATTTGGGCCGTGTGTTGTTGAACCTCCCTGATAGTACTCTCTTTATTGCAGGCGACTTTAATTCTGTGATCTCCGGTCTACATGATCGTTACCCCCCTAGGGATACTCCTTCAGCCCAACAGTGGCTGGGTGGGTTTTTGGACACGTTTGGCTTGGTGGATTGCTGGAGGCTTCTGCATCCTACCCAGCTTCAATACACTTTCCATTCGGGGGCCCATGGGAGTCTGTCTAGACTGGATTATTTCCTGATGCCCGCGGCGCAGACGCCGGCGGTGCGTGAGATCAGACACCTCCCCCGGGGCATCTCCGATCATTCTCCGCTCTGGCTTTGTTTTGAGTTTGGGGTGGAAGCGGCGGGCCGAGTGGCTCCTATTAACCCCTGGTACCTTACCTCCCCTGAGACCCGCAACCTTTTGACTAAGTCTTTGGATGCCTATTTTTTAGACAACAAGGGGTCCGTTTCCTCTGCGGTATCCCTGTGGGAGGCCTTTAAGACAGTGATTCGTGGGCAGGCCCTTTCCCTTATTGCTGAATCCAAGAAGGCTAGGAATCGGGAGGTGGTGGACCATGAGAGAGAGATTGCGGAGAGGGAGGCCGACTTAGAGTCGGATGTCACCTCTGATAAACTCCACGCCCTGGGTCTGAAACAATTTGCTTATAAGTCCTTGGTCACGGATGCGGCTAAACTGATGTTCTGGGAACAGCAGGGTCGTCTGTATGGTGTGGGGGACAAAGCGGGTAAATTGTTGGCGTGGTTGGATAAGAAAGAGAGGGCGAATCGTGTGGTGCCTGTGATTCAGTCGTCGAATGGTGTCGAAGTGACGGACCCGGTTGGAATAGTTGAATGTTTTGCAGAGTATTTTCGTGTGGTTTATACCCCTGTGTCTGGACGGGATGTGGCTGACTCTCGCCTTTTGTTGCGCGATATAGCTTTGCCCAGTGTTTCCCATCTAGATCGTGTCTCGTTGGAGTCCCCTTTTACTACGGATGAGATAGCGACTGCCATTCGTTCGCTCCGTTCGGGCAAGGCCTTGGGCCCGAATGGGTTACCAATTGAGCTGTACAAGCTACGCCCTGACAGGGTAGCGCCCTATCTTCGTGCCATGTTTTTGGAGTGCCGGGAACGGGGTATTCTCCCGTATGACCAGCGTCTGGCTACGATAGTCGTAATTCCCAAAGACGGGAAACCGCGGGACCTTTGTTCGTCTTATAGGCCCATTTCCCTGTTAAATGTTGAGCCTAAGGTCCTGGCTAAGCTCCTGGCGACCCGCCTACTGACGGTCATTAGTGGCTTGGTTCATCCGGATCAGTCCGGATTTATCCCACATCGCAACACGGCTCTTAACCTACGTCGTCTCCACGGTGCTGTTGCGAGGGCGGGGCTTCTGACGGAGCCGGCCATTTTGGCCTCGTTAGACGCCTCGAAGGCCTTTGACACTGTCGAGTGGCCCTATCTTTGGGCGGCTCTCGAAAAATTTGGTTTTGGACCTGAGTTTATTGGTTGGGTGAAGTTGTTGTACGTTGAACCCTTAGCGCAAGTAGTGGTGAACGGTAGAGTTTCTGTCCCCTTCTGCCTTGGTAGGGGGACCCGTCAGGGTTGCCCCTTGTCTCCATTGCTTTTCGCGCTTGCCTTGGAACCGTTAGCTGCGTGGCTTCGATGGGAGCCTTCACTCAAAGGGATCCGTTGGTCACCGGACTTTGAGGACCGCGTCTCTCTTTACGCGGACGACATTCTTCTATATCTTACCTCCCCGCGTAAATCTTTAAATGTCTTATTTGATGTTCTTACTTCGTTCGGTGCTAACTCGGGCCTTGTTATTAACTGGGCTAAGTCCTGTGTGTATGTTCTTTCGGGTGTTTTGCCCCCTTTGCCGGACAGATTTCCTATCCAGGTAGTCCAGTCTGGCTTCAAGTATTTGGGGATTTTTATTACCCTGGACCCCTCACTCCGGTTTGAGCGTAATCTCCTCCCCCCGCTTTTTAGACTGCGACTGGATGTGGCCCGTTGGCGTAAGCTACCCCTATCTCCTCTGGGTAGGGCAGCTCTTTTTAAAATGATGTCCTTGCCGCGGTTCCTCTACGCACTTCAAAATTCTTATGACGACATTCCCGCTACCTATTTCAGAGAGATCGAGAGTCTGCAAAGACAACTGATTTGGGACGGGCGTCCACGTATAGCCCTTGCGAAACTTACCATCCCTTGGTACGATGGGGGCATGGCGCTCCCCGACATCAAGAGATATTACTGGGCTGCCCAGCTGTCTGCCATTAACCACGCGATGTATTCGCCGGGTCGCGATCCGGCCTTTGAGATGGATAGGTTCCAGCTGCCGGGAGGGGACTTTAATAGAGCGCTTTATTCTAGATCGGCCGTGCGCCATCTTACTGGCCCGTCCAGGACCGCAGTCAACGTGTGGCGCGCCGCGAATGTGAGTTTGGGATGGGAGAATCGACTGACGCTGGCGACTCCGCTTTATGCTTCTGAACGTTTGGGGTGTCTCTGGTCTACTAAGGGCTTTGAACGCTGGGATATGATTGGGATTTGTAAGGTGGGTGACGTTTGTGTGAATGGTAGCGTGAAGTCATTCCAGGCCCTTAAGGCAGAATACGGCTTGAGTGATAGAGAGTTTTTCCGGTATCTGCAGGTCCGGCATGCCCTGGCCTCAGTTCTGACTCCTGATGTGGCCCTGCCCGAGTCCTCCCCCCTTGAAGATCGTATACTAGATGGACACCTGCCCGACAGCACTATCTCCCTTATTTACAAAAAATTGATTCATAATCACGCTGATTTGTTGGTCCGACTCAGGGTGATGTGGGTCGGTGACGGATTGGAATTAGATGACGAGGATTGGCAGTCGGCACTCTCCTCTCCGAAAGAGGTCGCCATTCCCGCCCGTCTTTGTTTGGTGCAACTTAAGATCCTCCACCGGGTGTATGTGACTGGTCCGCGTCTGGTTGTAATGGGTTTTTCCCCGGATGGCTTATGTAAGCGTGGTTGTGGGATGAGCGCTACCTTTATGCATATACTTTGGGAGTGCCCTGTGGTGGCAGCCTACTGGGTGGATGTGCTTGCGGTAATGACTGTTGTGACTGGTGTTGCCCTGCGGCCTGAGGCCCGACGATGCCTGCTGAATGTGTGGGAACCCTCCGATTACTCTGTGGCCCAGACTAGATGGGCGACCTTGGGTTACATGGTCGCGAAGCGTGACATTGCGCAACTTTGGGGCGCATCCCGACCTCCAGACGTTTCGGTGTGGGAGGATAACATGGACTGGTCCATGTTCCGAGAGAAGACCGTCTATGTGGCTAGGGGCAGACCCAGGGCGTGGACGAAAATTTGGGGTCAATGGAATGCATATCGTGGAGAAATTTGTACCCCTCCCTTGGTTGCCACCTCCGATGTTACCCTGTCTCCCTAGGCTGACGTTCCCGACATTTTTCATTCTGTTCTAGGATTTTCCTGTCCTCCCTGCTTCCCCCCCCCCCGGCCTTGCCGAGTCTCATTGATTTACCTTTGTTTTCCTGATTAGTGGCCTTCCCCTCTGACATCCGGGCTGATTTGATTGCTGCATTCGCCTTGTTTGGTGTTCGTTATTTTAATGTTTAATATAGAAAATTGTTGTGTCCTGTCCAATGTCTGGAGCAATTTTACTCCATGATTTCGGCCTGGCCACGGAAATGATTGTTTACTTCATGTGTCGTGCTTTGCGACTTAGCGGCCAGCCCGTGTGGTTGTAGGCCCATCTCTGTACTTTTTATCTGATTGCTCAATAAAAGTTTTTAACCAAAAAAAAAAAAAAAAAAAAAAAGCTTGCCTGCCTTCCAACAGCCCGATCCACAGTCCCTGCAGAGCTGAGACCTGTGGAGGCGACCGGAAGCATGGGGCACGCCATCTTGAATTGACCACGAGACGCTAACCGTGCAGCCCACGAGTGACCCTCGAAGTTGTACACCGGGGTTTGAGAAGCCCCAACCCTGAGCCACTCTTGCACCGAAGTTCAGCCCTCCACACTCGACGAGTGCTGCGTGGGGCCCTTCTGCTCCATTTGGCTCAAAGCGTTGGCCCGGTCACTTGCCAGCCGGCTAGTGGCCCCTGTGCCGACGAAACTTTGAAAACGACTTGCGATTCTGGTTGCCCCAGACTTGCACCAGCTCCCCTAAAAAGGAGCCCCCACTCTGACCCTCCTGGTTCGAGTGAGAAGCAATCTCCCGGTTCCGTGTGGATTGCTCTTGCCAAGTGTTGTTTGCTCCAAACTTGAAGCCGACTGCACCGACGGTGAGAGCCCTCGTGGGACAGATCGTGACCCGCTCCTGGACATCGCAGATGCCCCAGAGCCCACGTGACAGCGGAGAGAAGCTCCTCGACGACCACCTGATTGCGCCCGACATTGCCTGGTTCCGTCCTGGTTCCACCCTGGTCACTGCTGAGTGACCCAGACTCTGTCCCCTCTGCTTTCAGGTACTCTTCGACTTGAGTCCACCCTTGGACTCCACCGGACACTTCTCTTTCACCCCGCCTGCAGCCCTTTCAGCTTCAAGCACCAAGAGCCTGCGTGACGAAACCCGACTCAACTTCGACCCTGTGCACCCGCTTCCTGTGGGTGAGGTAACTTTGCTCCGCCGGTGTTCCCACACTGGTACACATCTCTAGGGTCTGTGTCTTAAGTTTTGTTCCTCTAGGTTCAGCGGAAGTGTCCTTAAACTCTAACTTTACAACTTTTACGCACCATTGGTTAACATTGGTGCATGCGTGCGCTTTCCGCACTGCTCCCGAATCCCGTGGGCCTCTCCCGACTTCAGCATTGCTTGTCCCGACTGCTCCCAGCGATTCCCTAGGCCATAGGCCTAACCACTGTTCGAGTGGCATCTCTTATACCACTTGTTTAGTATATGGTTTGAGTGGCCACCCGCCCTCATCCATAATTGTGCAACTTTGTATGTTTAAACTGTGCTTTTGATTTAACGCTTGTGCCCCTTTATTCATAAAGAATACTGGGGATTGTTTTTAGTAATAAATACATATATTTTTATAATATATACTTGTGAGGTGTCCTTTCATTTGATATTACAGGATTGTATGTGGTAAAACAGCTCGCTTAACACGACCTCTTAAGTTAAGCCTTTAGGCTGCTTAGTCCATGCTACCCCTAGGATAGCTTGTCTAATAAGGTTGACTTACAACCAGACACCATAAGGGATTGTTTGGTCTGATAACCGGTGGTTCCAGAATTGGAAACATCACCTATCAGGCCAACTTCTCACACCAGGCAGCTGAAGAAAAAGCTTCCTTTGTTGTAGGTCTGTATAGGCCCAATGTCTGTTACTGCCTGTGCCACCAAGTGCTAATCATTGAGAAAATCTAAAGGTGCTGGAACAACTGGTAGTTAGTCACTGTAAAATCCCACCACATCATTCTCTAGTCTTTGTGCAACCACAGACAGGGTCAATTCTATGCAAACCATTCTTGACCCCACTATAAAGAGTCCTAAACCACTCTGTTCTGAGGGAACACAGCCTAGTATTATAAAGCTCCACTTGCGTGACATCTTACCATTTCTTTTTTTTTTTTTAAATATATTTTTATTTTTACTAATGCACAGTTAGCACATTGCAGCACCGTTCATTGAATAAATCAATTTCCTTAAATCAATACAGTACATTCCTTTCAAATCATATCAAATCATATAGTTAATACATAAAAAAATACGACATCATATTAATTTCATTAAATTGATACAGTACATATCTTTTCCAATCATACAGAAAATTCGTCAAAGAATACCTCATCCTATTCATGACATCCCCAAGCCCGCTCTCCATCTTCTAACGGGGTCCCATATCCTTAAACCTAGACGCCTCGCTTTCCTACCTTTCCGCGCGTATATATTCTTTTCCAAATTATATGTCGCCAAGAGATTAGCCAGCCATACTTGCATTACCGGAGGGTTCTTATCTAACCAGGCCCTAGCTATACAGAGTCTATAAACTGCCATAGCAAGAAAAATGAATTCTCTGTGGATAGTATTACTATCTGTGACTATCCCTAACAGTATTTGAGCAGGATTTAATCTGATTTGGATAGCTAAGGAGGAATCCAAAAAATTCTCAATCTCTTTTAGCAGTGTGTAACTGCGGGCATGCAGCGAATATATGTGTCAAATCTACCTCGGAAGAACTACACCTTGGACATGTGATACCTGTATTACCTCCCCACTTTGCTATCTTTGCTGGTGTAAAATACAGCGAGTACAGAGTTTTATACTGTTGCGACTGCAACGGTGCTGAGCATAATAGTGTGCGACCCAAATCCAATGACACTTGGAACCAGCCAACCTCGCCTTCCAATTTCTCTGCCCACTTGGTGCTATACTTGTCCATATCATCCGGTTTCGTTGCTATAAGGCTTGCATAGAAACTCCGGATAGAGCAATCTCCACCTAATCTTATTTTCTCCAGAATTTCTACCTTACTAAACCCCACCAGTCCCCCTGCTCACCCCCAAGAAAGCTTCTGAGTTGCAAGAATTAAAAAAAAATCCCTCCTATGCAAACCATATCTGCTCATTAAGTCTGAAAATTGTAACACTCCCTCCGTATTCCTCACATCCCCGATCTGGACTATCCCCTTTTCTACCCACCCTGCCATTATCATATCCCCAAAAATCTGTGGTGGAAAGGAAACATTTTTGTACATCCTAGTATACCAATTATATCGGCCCATGCCAACTTTCTTCATGACAGCATTCCAAATCTTGACAGCAGCTTGGACTGTTTTGAATCTCGTTCTTTTATAGTACCCAAAATCAGTACAGTTTAGAAAGCAGTTCTCCACCTCCGACCCCAAAACCGCAGAGTATATCCTAGACGAATCATTGGTAATTCTTTGATCCAAACCGCCCCCCCGATCAATCCCCGCATGTATTGCAGTGCAGCTGCCCAGTAATATAGCCTGAAGTCAGACTCCCCCCACCCTCCTCTTTCTCTCGGTAGTGACATAAATCTGTGAGCCCTACGCGTCTTGCCATGATCCCAGATGAATCTATTCAGAATGTTCTCCAACTCTTTAAACCACTTTACCTCAAGAATAAAGGTATAGAAAATACAAGAATTTGGGAAATACCAACATCTTTATAACGTTGGTACATCCCACTAACGATAGGTGCAGGTTGTTCATCCGTTCCAGGTCTGTCTTTACTCTAATCATCAGGGGCGCAAGATTGTTCTGCATCACTAAATCTGGATCAGCTGTGATTGCCACCCCTAAGTATACAGCTGAATCCACCACCCTTCGATCATTACAAACAACGTACTGGTTACAGACAATTTGGGTTTTAGAGCTATTTAAGCTATACCCCGAAACCTGGCCAAATCTTTGTGCCTCAGTCTCAATTTCTCTTATGGCCGTGGTAGGATTAGATGTCAAAATGGCCACATCATCTGCGTAAGCCAAGGTCTTTACCTCGCAGCCATTCGCTCTGACTGATGGGATCTTATGATTGCCCTCCAACTTACTTATCAGTGGATCTAAGTAAAGTGGGGATGACGGACAGCCTTGTCTAGTCCCTCTCCCGATACTTACTGACTGTTGAATACCCCCTATTGACTCTGATCCTTCCTGACGGTTTTTTATAAAGAGTCTGCATCGCTGTTATATAACCATTTCCAATTCCACTCCACTTTAACATATGCCACAGATATTCCCAGGAGACCCTATCGAACGCCTTCTCAGCATCCAAAAAAGCGCCGCCATAGGGTCCCCCAGGATACCCACCGCATCAAACATTGTAACCACCTTCCTAGTATGTTGTGTGGTGCTTTTGCCAGGAATAAACCCATGCTGGGTATGACTTACTAAACCCTCTATCACCTCCGCTAATCTTCTCGCCAGTATCTTGGAGTACAGTTTGGTGTCCGCGTTCATCAATGTAATGGGTCTATACGACCCTGGCAGTGTTGGTATTTTACCTTTTTTTTAAATAACAATAATGTCCGTTTCACCCCAAGATTCGGGTATAGCCTGCCCCTTCTGCGCCTTCAGCATGACGTTAAACATATCTCCTCCAATCAATTGGTGAAATGCTTTATAGAACTCGACCGGCAGCTGGTCTGGACCAGCTGCTTTACCTGATGGTAACAGCTTTAACGCCGTGAGAAATTCCTCCAGGGTAACGGGCGAGTCCAGCTTCTCCTTTTCCTCCGTAGTTATAGCCAAAGGGGTAATATCACTAAGGTAACATTCTACCTCTCCTAGGATTGCTGCCCTACCCCCAGCATACAGCTCTGCATAAAACTGTCTAAAAACCTCCCTTACTTTAACTGTTTCAGAAACCAAGGCCCCGTTCCCATCCCAGATCTCTGAGATATCTGAAGCTGCAAGCCTCTGTCTAGTACGGACAGCTAATAGATGGCCCACCTTCTCGCTTAATTCGTACGCAGCTTCCCTCTTAGTTAGATAATTCTCTGCTGCCTTTTTAGAAATATTTTCCGCAGCTTCTGCTCTAAGAGCAATAATTTTAAGGAGGTGCTCTTCAATTGGTGCATTCTTCCGTAAATTCCTCACCAATTCATCCTCTACCTTCATCAAGCTTTGATATAGTTCATTAATTTTAGCTCTTATCTTTTTCTGGGCTGAGAATACATAACTCATTGTCTCCCCCCTAACCCCGGCCTTAAAAGCGTCCCATACAACTCCCGGGGGGGCTGTTCCTCTATTAATATCCCAATAGATCTTAATCCATTCTGTCATATAATCCATATATACCTCATCTTTCAAAAGAGCTCTATCAAATGTCCATTGCATATCCTTCCGTTGTACCTGGCCTATTCTGATGGTTAAAATCAATGGGCTATGGTCCGACACGATTCGAGGCTGTTTTTCAATTTGTGCCCCTGCCAGCAAGGGGGTAGAGATCAAAAAATAATCTAGCCTAACCAATACCTTATGAGGGGCTGAATAAAATGTACTACCGTCCATGCCTGCGTTCAACTTAGCCCACGGATCTGCTAGGGAATTGTGCAGCACCATATCCGTCAATGCCCTACAAACTTTCTTCTTCCTCCCTATATACTGCCCTCCTATCTGTAGAAACGAACTACTAGGGTCGTGAATATTAAAATCCCCGCAGCATATAATTGGCTTGGGCCACAACGCCAGTTCTGTATCTAGATATTGAAATATCTCAGGGTCATCCTCTGTGGAGCCATACACGGAAGCAATAGTACATTTTCCCCCTTTAAGTCTTATTTCCAGTATTACCCACCTACCCCATTGATCCTCCTTCTTTTTTATCACCTCTACCTCGCTTAATCTTCCTAATACTGCCACACCCCTATGCTTAGTACCTTGTTTGGTATTTGCCAAAACGGCGAACCCTAAATTGTCCAAAAGATACCCCTTGGAGGCTTCTACATGTGTTTCCTGGAGGCAAACCAAATCCAAACGTAGCGTTCTAAGTAATGCCGCGACCCTTAGCCTTTTACCAGCATCATTAAGGCCACAGACGTTAATAGTAGCGATTCTGTAACTCATTAAAATACATCAAAAGGTTTGTCCATCCATGCATACCTTACCCGGCCCATCACCTTATGCTGGTTATGGGTCTGAGGTTGATCAAATGCCCAACAACATATCTCTGCTGCGTACTGAGCAAATTGAACTCCACATGCACTGTTCTGTGCCACCCTGTGCTGTCCCTTATATCCGGTGTCCTTGCTTTTTTTTAGCCTTTTCGTCCCCCTTTTACCCCCGAAGCCCACCCTTCCCGCCCCCCGCCCACAGACTCCCCTCCTCCCCCCCTTTACTGACAAATAGCTCAATAAGACCTATGTGTAGCTGCTCCAGCTTGTGGTAATCGCTCGCCTCTCCCCCTCCACCCGAAATTTTAACTGTACCTCCTGTACCCCCCTACACCCTCCTCCGTGTCCCCAGCAGCCTAATTACATATCTTACATAGCTTACAAAACTTACAGCTCTCACACAGTTATTTATCCAACTCCTAGCAGTAAGAGCCCCGCATCTTCATCTTCACAGGATGTAAGTGGTTCTAAGTATCTCAGCCACCTTTCTGCGTCTTGATCTCCTCCAAGAACTGTTGGGCCTTAATCTCGGACAGGAAAATGCTTGTTCTCCCCCTTGTGACTACCTTCAACCTTGTGGGAAATAGCAGGAATGCCTCTGAGCCTAAAGCCTGAAATGGCTTAATGAGCTGCCTAAGCCGCCACCTTCTCTCCACAGTTACATGGCAAAAGTCGGGCCTGGCAAAGAAGGTGGTGCCCTCAAATGATCTTTTACTGTCAGGTCTACCCTTGTCCATTATTTCCTCTCTGAGTAGGTAGTTTCCCACATATATCAAAATAGCCCTGGGCAGCGGAGGTTGGCCTGTCTGACTCCCGCCACCCCGGCCTTTCCTGACAGCAAAAGGAAATCTGTGGGCCCGTTGGATCTCCCTTTCCCACTCCCACACAGACTCCGGGAAGGCTCCTCTTAGCAGTTTAATCACAAATCGCATAATGTCCTCCCCCTCTGACCCTTCTGCCACCCCCAAAATGCGAATGTTATTCCGCCTCTGGCGGTTTTTGAAGTCCTCCATCTCCCACTGTAGATAATTCGCCAACTTTTCCTGCTCCTGTTTAAACTCCTGCCACGCCCCAACATCATCCTCCAGCTTCCCAGTTCTCTCCTCCACCTCCGTCACCCTCTCAGCGATACCATCGTAGTTTATTAACTTTTCTGAGGGTATTCTGGATTTTTTTTTATGCTGGCCTTGCCCTGCGGCTTTCCGATCTCGCTTCACCTTGCATTTGCTTGAGTGTATTAAAGATCATGTCAAAAGGGGCCTGATACTGCTCAGGGGTAGTGGTATTAGCTGCGGCCGGGGATTTGAACTCCTCCAGGTAGGTCTGCGAGGTGGCTGAATAATCACATGCTAATTTCTCCCCCCGCTGAGGGCAATCCTGTGTCTGTGCCATACTTCCTCCCTTTAGGTCGTCTCTTTTTCTGCGTGCTCTCTTTCCTTGATGTCCTTGAACCAGAGCTCAACTCTTCACCCTCCTCACCCCCCTCTGAATCGCCCTCACTTGTCTGGGTAGTGTCAGTATCCTCGTTGACCGAGTAAAAACAGTCTCCTTCCATTGAACCACCCTCTCCTTTCTCAGTGACCATGGTCTCCTTGCCGACAGCTAGATGTTCACTTTTCGCTGCTAGACTAACATTACTTCCCCAACTGTTTCCAGCTTTTTGCTTCTTACCCATTTCGGCCTCCACCTGCATAAGTGCCTCCAGCATATCAGCACTTCCTGCAGTTCCACTCCTAAGGGGCACGCAGGATTCGTCCATCTCAGGGCCTTTTTCGGACCCCACACGTCCCTTCTCCATGCCGCTGTTGGAGTCTGGCACCGAGGTAACTCGAGGTAGAATGTTCTCTCCATTATCGCCGCTGCTAGCTGCCGTGGCCAAATCCTGGCGTTGCCTAGCGACCACAGACTCGGCGTCGGGAGCGTCTACTGTTGCGTCCTCGGGGACGTTACCGTGTACAGCCTGTCCCCCGCCTGACTGAGGGTTCGACCTGGGGCTGAAGGATTCCATCAAGGTAGGCTGTCTCAAGGCTGATTCTTTCCCTTTACTCGGGCCATGCCTCTGTCTCTCCGTACCCAGTAGATCCTCCGTGATGAGCTGATCAGGGTCCTGCTCGACCCGATCCGTCCTTGCCGCAGTCGCTGCTTTTGAGCGAATCTCTGTTTTCCTCGCCTTCAGAGACGGGGCTGGGGCCGAGGCCATAGTTTTTCGGACAGCGCCAGGCCCTCGCTGTTGCAGCCCTGGGGTCCGGATGTCATTAGTTTTTTTTGAACCGCTGCCAATATTGGTAGCTTGTTGTCTCCCTGCTGCGGTTGCCTTCTCCTTATCTTTATCCATCTTAGGTAAGCGTGCCGGCATCCTCGCAAAATGCGTCCGCACCTCCGTCGTCAAGCCAGCTATTTTTAACAGAAGCCAGCTGACTCCGACCTTAGTTGCTGGGTGCGTTTTCCATATCCTACTTAGTCTCGCCTTGAACCAAGGCAGCCAACTCCATAGGTGGGGGGGTACGATGTCCTTACTCAATCATCATCCAGGTAGCGCAGGGAGAGAGGTCCAGAGCGACTTCTCACCACAACCTTACGGTGGCCATCTTGCCCCTCTGCTGAGAGCCCGGTCGGCGGCTGCGAAAGGTCTTACCATTTCTTTTTTGCTACAAATGAAACCTGCTTCCCATCTGCTGGGGACAGTCTCATGAGCTTTAAATTTACCTCAGATACATCCAAGAGAGTCTCACAGGTAATCAGACCTATTCATGAACTACAATAGGACGACTAAAGTACTAGAAAATGCGATTCACAAACGTACGTGCGGACGTTCCACCTCTCCCATCTTTTTCTGGTTGGAGTTGTCTGCCTCAACTGCCCAGTTAACACACTTTAGAATACCTTTTAGTAGTAAATGTAGGAGGGACAGAAGGATGTGGTTGTAAAATGGGAAATATTAATGAATGAAGGTGAGAGGCTAAGGGAGAAGTTTAGGGAAGGGCAAAAGATTCACCGACAAAGGAGTAAGCCCATTTCAATTTACAAGACACACTTCTAAAGTTACAACGGCCACAATGTACCTAAAACAGTCTTAAATGTACTCCAACTCCTGGAGTAACTCCAAAATCACACACGGCCATCTGTTGGAACTGCAACACCCTCCCTAAATTATATTGGAGGTAGAGACGTCAAATAAAACCCATAGGAAATAATATTACATTAAATATTGTAAACTAAAAATCTAAATAAATGTAATTTACTGGCCATAATAACTAAAATGAAAGTATTTTATTGTTTTAAGATGTTTTGTTAAATTAAACACTAATATAACATTCATTTTTAGAAAAGTATAATTTATCTTTTTTGTTCTCATTCCACGGACAGTCACTACCCAACTCTAGTTATCCTAGTCGACGGACTGAGATACTCCTTAACGTAGGTATGACTGTGTGTCTTGATGAATGGTATTATACACAATACGGTCCGACCTCAACTCAGCAAAGTTATGGTGTAATCATTGGACTAATAGGATTCGTTTGCCAGTTTTAAAGGAGACCTAAGCTTTTCGGCTTCTTTATTGTTACACGCTAGGTCTAGTTGTCTCACATGCCTTACTGCCTTAATAGAACCAGAGAAATTCAGGGTTTGCAAATTTCTGTTCTTGCAAGTAAGAACAAGAGGTCCTTTTGGTGCTCATTGAGGTTATTCAAAGCTAAGTCTACCCCAAAGGATATCAAAGAGTGTCTTACCTTGACTTCACAGACCATGAGTTCCTCTACATAGCCACTTACTTTATTCCATTAATGTTCCAGCATAGGACAATCCATGAACGTATGCTTGTTGTCTGCTCCCGTTATACCGCACCTCTTCCAACCTGGGGCCACCTTGGAAAACCTAGGCAGTCTCTGGGGTGTACAGTAAATAAATGTTATGTACTTCAAATGTAGAACAGAATGAAAAATGCTACAACACTTGTAATTTGTATTTTCATTAAATATTTAATTAATTTTGAATGTATTAAATAAACATTCCTTTAAAGATTTGTTGTAAAAAATCACATCGAAAATGAAATTGTATTTTTTTGTTATGTACTCAGAAATCTAAATTACCTTACACAGAGCTGTTTAGAAAAAGTTATGAATATAATTATTTGAACTTATTTTCTTTATTTACAATAATTTTTACATTAAAGTTTAAAATGTTATCATGAAGTAATTGTTTTTTTATTTTGTAAACATTTTTTGAATTTATATGAAGGCTAAATAAATAATTTTAATTTATCTTATTTCCTATTAGGTTCTATTGTTAAGTCTCTGTCTCCAGTATGTTCTAAGGGAAGGTTTTGCTTTACCATTGACTGGCTATGTGTGGGGTTCCACTTTCTATTGCTCAACTTTAGCTGTCGTAAGTTACATTTATACATTTTTGCCCCACCTCAGTGTAATGTTGGATAGCTAAAAGTAGCACAGTAAGTCTCAGAGAGAAACCTTGCATGTGTAGTGTACTCACAGGTGTAAGATACCTTTGTGAATAGCCCTCGAGGTGTCCCTCTCGACCGAGTGTTTAATTTTTGTAGTAAAGCTAAAGTGGACGAGGTTACTTGGGCTGTTAAAGTGAATGGGAGGATCCTGCGCGAACACCAGAGCACTCGTCCAATGTGTTTTTTTGACGGAGGAGCGGCAACGAATATCTTGCAGTAATATTCCTGGACTTACTACATCTCTCGCCTCCTGAGGGCCTTTTGTAGCAGCGATTTGATACTGCAGTAGTAGGATCAGGTAATTTCTCCCTGTTGTTAAACATGTTATCGTGAATTGCTTTTATATTTTCTCTTCTGCTCTTCCTTTCACCTGATTTTGATGTGTTTACCACCACATTGGCACTGAAGTGTACTTTGCTGTTAAATGGTTCTGAGGTCTTATTCTTCATGTACCTTTTTATACGATGGAAAGTTGTTTTTCCTCACTGTACGGCTACAGTGTAGGCACCAAGAGCCCAAAATATGAAATCCCTGCACCTTGATTTCCCTTTATTGGTATTCCGCCTTTCCACTTGGATAATTGAGATATGGGTCAAATTGTTGATTGCCCTTTGAACCTGCTGTGTTATACCTTGGCTGTCACAAGTTTCATGTTTGTACCGTCAGCATGAGTACCAGTACGCTGCACGTTGGTTCGGATCATCAACCTTGAACAATTCCATAACCTGGAAGCCCCAAAGACTGTGCCACTGTTTTAATTGCCTGACGTTTGATGCATTTTGATGGCCCTCGATTCAGGTTTGACTTGATGTCTCAACTCTTACTGTGGCTGTTTTGCACTTCATGCCAGTTCTGTGCATCTCGTCACCATCTCTGACTGGTTCTGCCCAAAACCTTCTATGAAAATGTTGTATTAATCATCACCGGAGAATAGGCTTAATAGTGCCCCCTTGAGAATAGCTTGTGAGGTCAAGTACCGTGTTTAGGTCTCGGTTGGGGGCTGCGCACATGCGCAGTCCCACTGGCGAGATTTAATGATTTTAAGTGAGCTTCAGTATCGGGCTTTCAGCCCCGCCCCTCTTTCCCAATGGCCGGTGTCACCGTTTATGTTAAACGGTGGCCAGCCATTGGAAAAGAGGTTTGTCTGACGTAGACTTTTCTCTTTGTCAGACGGCCCACTTGGATGGGCTCGTCTGCATTACGACTGTCGTAAGCGATTTCTCATCTTTATGGGGCCATGTGTTTCAAACACAAGGCCCCATAAAGACATAAAGCAGGCCACTTGTTTTTATTTGCATCGTGCTTCATTACAAAAATGCTCAGCCCATTAACTCCACAGAAACATTCAAGCAATTTCTTCAAAAGAACAGGCCTCGGGCCTGCACAGGGATCTTGGCTGGTGGACGAGATGTCTCTTGGCAGAAGGGTCAGTTTTGCACATACCCGTGAGCTTTGCTTGGGATTGAAACCGGAGCCTTGCATTTCATCACTGCTCCGCTGGGAGCCAGTGGCTGTGATGCTTGGGTGGTATCATTTGAATGCAGCCTATCAAAGAGCTCCTTGGGGAGCCTGCGTAGATTGCATTCCACATCAGGAAAGGGGGCGCGGTTGCTGCCGCTGCAGGAGAAATAATAATACATTGTAAAATTGTTAGATGGCTCAGCAGACGTCTGGCGATGAGTTTGAATCCATTGACTCTGCATTTCATCCTTCCGAGGTCGATAAAGTTTCTAATGCGATGTTTCATAACAACACTATCCCGTCATTGACAGCAAAACTTATCAGGCGCTGCATAAAACGTCAGTCCAGAAAGCCTCATTTCTGACATTCAGAGCAAGTTCTAAAGATAGTCAACCAGTCCTCACTCAGTATACACAGATATTTCATGGCGACGCTGCAGAGTAATTATTACAGCAGTGCATGTTCAAGTTTGAAATTTGTTCTTAAGACTTTTGAGCACCTGGAAGAATGTGCAGACCTTTCTTTGCATTATAAACATATTTTAATAATTGTTGATGAACGCAGCACTGAATACAATAAAACAAGGATTGTCAAAGTAAATAGTTTTCTCTTTAGTGTTGTAACATATTTTTACCATGCTCCACTAATACACACACAATTACAGCATGCACAGCTGCAGTCCTTTCCTTACACAGATAACAAGGTAGGGTATGGACAGCAGCAGTCTACATGTTCCCAAACACAGAACACATGTAGGAGCACATGTTCACATATAGCAGTGACATGTAGCATCAGTAAACATTCTGCTAAAAAGAAATATGCAACTCTCTCTTTTTTTCCTCCCTCTCTCTTCTCCTGTAACACATTATTGATAAGTTCTCATCTGGAATAATGTGCCCTCCTTTGAGGAACTCATCTGGAATATTGCCCCCTGTTCTCAATGCCTCACCTAGGACATTGTTATTACTCCTATAGAAACAAGCATTAAAAATGCAATAGGTCTCGCCTTTCATTAAGTTAAAGCCTTTTTGCTTTGGTATACAATACCATTAGCGAGACCTATTGCATTTTCAATGCTTGTTATTTTATCTAAGTGAAGTTAATAAAACATGCCCCCACTCTCTTTCTTTTCATAAAACTCCATTAAAGCATTGCTTTGGGGAAAGGCCATTCGCACATATGGGCCACTTTTTTATTGGTGTGCCCGGGCTGATTGTTGATCCCAATCCAACACTAATACACCCTGAGTTACAAGAACAGCTAGTGTGAGAAGGCAAAGAGGCTGTGGGAAATACTAGACAGCTTATGAAAGACTCTGGCTCGCAGGGGTAGGAAGCCAGGCAGACACATAACATAGACTGCAGCTGTTGGAAAGAGACATTTGCAAAAAAAAACAGCTAACCAGAAAAGCTTTGACAGGCAGTGCTTTAAATGGGCCACCACTGTCTGGTAATGAGCATCAGCACTTGTTTATTTTGAGAAGGAAAGTACCTGCACTTCTCAAGAGAGACGTAATACTTTTAATTAGAGAGTACCTGCATTTCTCAGAACCAGGCAGGTAGGTACTCTGGTACAGGGTACCTGAACTTTTATTTCTCCATTTCAAGCACTGTTGACAAGTATCGCACTTTGTGACAATTTGGTCCACCTAGGTGTCTGGTTCTCAAATAATTGAGCTGTTAGTTGCCGGTGCATCTATGGTGGGGGTTCCTGCCAAGTATTAAAGTGGGTGCTCGCGCCCAGCTAAGACCGCGTCATAGATCCCGGCAGCCTCAGCGGTGCAGGTTGACCCACACCTTCCAAGGGGGCCCTTCCTACCCATGGCTAAAAGGATCTGTGAGATATGGGGTCTCAGGGCCCCCTCATACATCCTGCAAAGGGGCCTATCATGCTGAGTGTCTCTGGGTTACAGGGACAGACCAGTAAGATAAGGTGGTGTGTGCAGACGTGGAGGGTGGCCAGAGTGCCGCTGTGCACACGCTGTTTACATTTGTATTTTTACTGGTGATTCCCATGTAAACCAGCCAGTTACGCAATCTGTAGAGCACATGAAAAGGACAGCTAGTTACAGCTGACCTGATGGGCAGCATGTTTTTACATCTCCCTGGGATTGGCCATCCCCCCGGAGCATTGCTGCATCCAAGGCCCGCGTGACGCCTCGTGCCAGCTGCTCTAAGCCCTCTTCCATCTCGATACCAAAATACTAGAAGATGGGGGCCGAGCTAGGCTCACTCGCTGCCTGACGGGAAGGGCTGGCTCCATGCTAGCGAGGGGCACTTCCACATCCAGCCACTCCTGCACCCCTTCCTGGCTGCCGAATGGGCGAGGCAGCCCTTCATCCACAATTAGACTAATGTTTGCAGTGGGATAAATGTTACACGTTTTGAAATGATACTGTTTACTGTCACACTTATGCAGCTTTATAGCGCTATTAAGAGCAATCGTTAATATTATTACAGCACAGCTGGCAGCTGTAAGGTATTGATTTAACTAACCTTAAAAAGATCAGCCAGCTATGGCAAATTTACACTTTCAATCAGTCAATCAATCAGACACCATTTGTATAGCGCAGCACTGTCTCCCCGAGAGGTATCTGGGCGCTGAGGGTCTGTGTCTCCGTCGAAAAACCAGGTCTTGAGTTTCTTTCCGAAGTCTGACAGGGAGGGTGCTGTTTGGAGGGGGAGGGGCAGGTCGTTCCAATTCTTGGTAGTGAAATAGGAGAAGGAGCAGCCCCCACTGCAGCTCCGATGGATGCGGGGGGGGGTGCACGAGGACGAGTGAAGCGGAGCACAGGTGTCTTGTAGGCAGATGTAAGTTCAGTCGATGGTTGATGTAGGACGGTCCATGCTTGTTTAGGACTTTCTAGGAGCCCGTGAGGATCTAGAACTGGCATCTCTTCGGGATGGCGAGCCAGTGGAGGTTTCTGTGGTGGGTCCATTTGGGGAGGTCCAGGATGAGTCTGGCTGCAGTGTTCTGTATGGTCTGGAGTCTTCTGAGGAGCTGGGTGGAGATTCCGACGTAGAGAGTGTTTCCGTAATCAATGCTGCTGCTGATGAGGGCCTGCGTAATCGTCTTTCTGGTGTTGATTGGGACCCATTTGAAGATTCCGCGGAGCATGCAAAGAGTTTGAAAGCAGGTGGGGGTGTCTGTGTTGACTTGTCGTTTCATGGTTAGTTGGCGGTCGAGGATGATGCCAAGGGTGCATGCATGGTCTGTTGGAGTGGGTGTCGGTCCGAGTTCTGCTTGCCACCAGCTGTGGTCCCATACGGAAGTGTTGTTCCTGAGGATCAGACCTTCTGTTTTGTTGGAGTTGAGTTTAAGGCAGTTGACTCTCATCCATTAGTTGAGTGTCATCTGCGTCGGAGATTACGTTGAGTCTGTGGGATCTGACAACATCTGTAAGGGGTGTCATGTAGATGTTTGAACAGGGTGAGGCTGAAGGATGATTCTTGGGGTACACCATATATGATGTCCTTGGGCGTGAAGGTGAAAGGAGGCAGTCAAATGCTCAGTGGGAGTAGTCCTTTAAGTAAAGAGGCAATCTACTTGAGGTTGTTTTGCTGACTGCGATGTTGTATAGTCTGTCGATGTGTGTGATGGGAGATGCTGTTGAGAGCAGCAGAATGGTCGAGAAGGATCAGGGCTACCATTTTCCCATGTTCGAGGAGAGTTCTGATGTCTGTGACCATGATCAGCGAGGTCTCAGTGCTGTGGCTGGCATGGAATCCTGTTTGCGAGGCATTGCTGAGGCAGGGGCGGCTCCTCCATGTGGGCGGAAGAGCGTTGCCCCACTGCTTTCTTGAAGTGCGAGAAGTAAAAACATAAAATGGTATTATAAATACCATTTTATGTTTCTGCTTCTCACACTGAGAGAAAGCAGAAGGGTTTGGTTGAGTTCTCTGCTCTAGGGCTGGGGAGGAGTGGCTTGCCCACTGCTGAGGGCACCGCCTGTTTGATCAGCCCTCTGGGGCCGACCAAACCAGTAATGCGCACTTTGCCTTTTCTCCATGTAGGCTGTATGCATGCTACCTACATGGAGAAAATGGCCTCCCCATAGATGCCTGGCTGGTTGGCGTCCCGACCAATCACAGCGCTGGCATTGCAGCATTGTGATTGACTTAGGGGATGGGAGGGAGGCTTTCTGCTTCCAGGACAGGAGCAGACACAACACAGGACCGGGCCGGCGAAGATAAGTTAACTTTATTGTTTTCATTTTAAATGAAACCTCCCCCTTCCCCATGCGACGCCTTGCCCCGCACAACCCCCCCAACCCCCGACTCGTGAGGCATGCCTGCCGCGACTGCGCTGAGGTGGTTTTGTTATAGGTATTTGTTGAGCTGTTGCTTGATAGCTTTCTCGAGTTCTTTGGCTGAGTAGGGGAGGAAGAGAGATTGGTTGGTAGTTTTTGAGGTCGCTGTGGTTGGCAGATGGTTTCTATAGGAGAGGTCTGATCTCTGCATGTTTCCATCTGTCCAGGAATGTTGTTGCGGAGAAGGAAGTGTTGAGGATGCTGGTGAGTTCCGTGAAGATTGGGTTGGTTCCTAGGTTGAAGAGATGGTGGGGGCAGGGGTCAGTGGGCACCCTGGAGTGGATGGACGACATGATGGCTGTAGTGGTGTGAGTGGTGAAAGGAGACCAGGAGGTGATCATTTGGCTGGTGGTTGCTGTTTCGTTGAGGTTGTCAAAGCTGAGAGTGGTGGGTTTGGGGTCAAAGTTGTACTGTGGAAGTAGTCTGCAAGGGTGTCACAGAGTTCTTGGTAGGGCTGGACTATGTTCTCTGTAGCTGTCAGGTTGGAGAATTCCTTGACTATTTAGAAGAGTTCCTTCGTGTAGTTGGCTGCGGTATCGATGCGGGCAGTGATAGCTGCTCTCTTGGCTTCCTTGATGCAAAAGTGGTAGTTGTTGAATGCTGCTTTGTGAGCGCTTCTCAAGTCAGTAACAGTTGTGCTTGGTGGAGAAGCGTGGCTCAGTGGTTAGAGGCGGCAGACCCGGAAGCTGAGATCGGCCGTGGACCAGGGTTCGATTCCCCGCCTCGGCGGGTCTCGGGCTCAAAATTCCACGGACTCGACAATTCTCGCTCCGGTGCCTACTCGACTCACGGGGTCACACTCTGCGACTCTGGGCAATAGCTTGCTTAATCTCCACTACGGCCCCTCGCGGCGGGATGCCTGGCTTTCACCTTGTGGATACGCTGCCGGGGTATCTCACAGGGGAATACCAGGACGGGTTCCCTAAGCAAGCGCCTTGAGACCCCTGGGTGATTCGTGCGCTATATAAATCGAAATACATTTACATTTACATTCTGATCTCTGGGATGTATCAGCTGGCTTGTTTATAGGTTTTGTAGGCCTTTGCTAGTTTCAGCGAAGCACCTCTGACAGTGCATTTGGTGATCCAAGCAGAGAAGTTCTGGACCGCCTGGTTAAGGTCAGTTGATGTTTCGGGTAGTGTGGTGCTGAGGGCTTGTGTCCACTGAGTCTTGATTACATTGCCTCAGCTAAGGTGGGAGGAGCCATGGTACTTGGTGATGTATGCCGGGCATCGGAGACGATAAAGTGAACAATGGCGTGGTCTGTCCAGGTGAGTTCCATGGGCGACTTCGATTCTGTTGCTGGAGGTAAAGAAGGAGTCTGTGTGAGTCCGACTTTTTGCGTGGGTTTGGAGACGAGTTGGGTGAGGCCAGTGTTGTTCATTTTCTCCAGGAGGGTGATGGAGCTGGCGTTGTTGGGGTCATTGACGTGGAAATTGAGTTTGTGAGTAAGAATCAGGGGTGGGATTTGATAGCTAGGAGGGCAATGTGTTGGAAATGGCATCACAGAAAAGGGGTCGGGGTCTCGGAGGTCTGTAGGCAAGGGTGCCTCTTATCGTGGTCTTCCCATCGGTCTGTAGTCAGAAGGGGGGGTGTTCCATGAAAGGCATTGAGTCATTGTTGCATCGGGTGGTTTCCTTGAAGATGATGGCGCTGCCCCCACCATGTTTGTTAGTGGAGTCCCGTTGTATAATCTTGTAGCCATCAGGAGTGGTGGTGGCGATCTTGGGGTTTGAGGAGGGTTTGACCCACTGTTCGGTGATGAAGGCAATGTCAGGGGAGAGGGGGGTGATGGTGTCCCAGACTTCCATCGCACGTTTGCACAGGGAGATGGGGTTGAGCAGGATGTATTGGAGCAGTTCTGGGTTGTTCATAGACTTCTGGGCAGAAGCGGCATGGGGTCCGGTGCGGGCAGGTGGACCTGTGTGGCAGGAGAAGCGACAGTTGTGGTCGATTGCCGGGGGGATGTGCAACAGCTGCTGTTCTGGCATCCGAGGGCCCGCAGCTCCTCTGTGGTGTAGAAGTGGATGTTTGGAGGGCCGTGAGTCCTCCATAAGTTGTCTAGGGAGATGGGAGTGTCTGGCAGGGAGGCAGGAGGGTGGGAATCAGTGGGAGAGCTGGAGTGGGAAAAACAGCAGAATGCGGGAGGGGGCTGTACTTGCAACTGCACAACTGAACTTACACAGTAGGGACCAAAATGGCCAGAGCCACAATAAATGAGCTGAAAAATAAGGAAAAGCATCAAAACAAAGCAAAGAAATTGGCAAAGAAAATGAGAATGAGAATGAAAATGGGCCCACGGGAGGCCAGAGCGAACCAGAGGGCTACAACGGCAGGAACTGAGGAGTCGTCCTCGAGCAAATGGAGCTAATCACAAGCTCAGGTGTCAAGGGCTACTCCTCTTTACATTCAACTTCCACACATATCTCTGCATCAGATGTATCAACTCAACAGTATCAAAGAGCACCCAGTCAAGCATTCATCTTGCATTTACCAAACATTAAATATCATGGAAGACAGCACAGGAAATATGTGACATTAAACCAAGCATATCTTTGAAATTGATGTAATGCAATTCTTAATGTTAACGTTAATGTTAATGATTTTTGATTTAATTTAAGCTCGTTGCCCCAGCTCACGATCCCCATGGTGGCATTGGTAGATCCAGTTGGTCTTACCTTTGGGACCCATGGATTTTGTCGATGTTTTTTATCTGTTCTTTATGTGTGGTCTGAGCCCCTACTCACTAGGTCCCCAAATTTAGAAAATTAGATAATATTAGCAGATTACTAAAGTATAAATAAGTGGAAAAGCGAACTGTAGAACTGAACATATTTAAACACTTCCCCAATGTAAAGGAATTTGAAATTGAGGACTTAAAAAGAGCTTGGTATTGGGCACATCACAAGAACAGTGAACAGAATCTAGTATGGACGTTTGGTGGCATCAATAGATGCACTTGAATGCATTATGAGTGAAAATGAAAGAGTGATATTCTGGATTCTACAATTCAAAAAGCTCCAATCTTCCCATTAAAATTTTAATTTAGATTTTTGTATACTTTTTTGGAAGTGAATTGAATGAAATAGTTAATAACTTTTTCAACTGCTAGTTGTATTTTTGAGTATTATTTTGAGGTTCAAATCATAGAAATTGCTAAGGAAGTGGTCGCCAGCTCAAGTATTAATTGGATAGGCGTCCTTAGATGTCAAACGATTAAGAACCTCTGCTATACAGCACCTCTGATGATGTGCAGCATAGCTAAATATAACAAGCATTGGCATAGCCAATAGGTCTTGCTTTTGGTACCTTCTAAGTATTTAGTTATGCAGCACAATATCCTTGGTGCAACCACATCAACTGTTGCGTGACTAAACACTTATAAGGTCCCAAAGGCTAGACCTATTGGCTATGCCAATGCTTGGTGTAGTTGTGTGTGTGGTTGTGTGTGTATGTGTGGTTCTGTGTGTGTGTGGTTGTGTGTGTGTGTGGTTGTGTGTGTGTGGTTGTGTGTGTGTGTGGTTGTGTGTGTGTAGTTATGTGTCTGGTTGTGTGTCTGGTTGTGTGTGTGGTTGTGTGTGTGGATGTGGCTTGTGTGTGGTTGTGGGTGTAGTTGTGGATGTTTGGTTGGGTATGGTTGTGTGTGTGGATGTGTGCGAGGTTGTGGTTGTGTGTGTGTGTGTGGTTGTGTGTGTGCTTGTTGTGTGTGTGATTGTGGTTGTGTGTGTGTTATGTTTGCGGTTGTGTGTGTGGTTGTGTGGTTGTGTGTGTGTGTGGTTGTGTGTGTAGTTGTGTGTGTGTGGTTGTGTGTGTGGTTGTGTGTGCGGTTGTGGTTGTGTGTGTGTGTGTGTGGTTGTGATTGTGTGTGTGGTTGTGTGTGTGTGTTGTGTTTGTGGTTGTGTATGTGGTTGTGTGGCTGTGTGTGTGGTTGTGTGTGTAGTTGTGGTTGAGTGTGTGTGATTGTGTTTGTGTGTGGTTTTGGTTGTGTGGTTTTGGTTGTGTGGTTGTGTATGTGTGTGTGTGTGTGTGTGGTTGTGTGTGTGTGGTTATATGTGTGGTTGTGTGTGTGGTTGTAGTTGTGTGTGTGTGGTTGTGTGTGTGTGGTTCTGTGTGTGTGTAGTTGTGAGTGTGGTTGTGTGTGTGTGGTTGTGTTTGTGGTTGTGTGTGTGGTGGTTTTTAGATCTCTAGCGAGACCTAGAAAGGAAAGCGCCCTAAAGCAGAGATACTTTTATCAGTCCTGAACATGTATGCTGTACGTTTGCGTAGTAGAATAGCCAGGGCACTGCTTTGTACTCGGACAGCTGGAGGAGAGAAGCACAGAAGCCAGCATGCGATGTAGAACCTACATTAACAGGTGGCTGTGTAATGTTGTACGCTACATTTTACCACTCTGAAAATCGCCCGACCTCGTGTCATGCAGGCCGTTGTGTCGCCTCGATGGACACGTCTGCAGATTTCACAAATTACTGAGAACAGATTTGGCTTAAAAATGAAATCGAATGAGGGCAAACTCTGCAACGTTACTCATAAGGTCCCAAAAGCGAGACCTAATGGCTATGCCATAGGGATTGGTATTGGGCACTTTGTAGCAAGGATCCTCGTGTTGCAAATTTCAGGTGTCCTGTTTATTGATTTAATTATGCAAATGGTAAAGATGCACATTTGAGTGTCTCCTTGAAATGTATGGTTATCATCTTCTAGTTTTTTATCCGAGAAAATACATTAAGCTCAGTAATGAAATGACATTCAGCATACTAGTCTGAAACCATGGTGAGGGTCTACCACCCTGCGGGTGGATAATGTTTACACCCTCTTTGCGGCCAGTGATAACAGGTACTTAATGAGGGACTGTCTCAAATGCCATGTGTGGCAGTAAAAATGGATGCTGGGGTGACTGGGGGCTTTTCTGCTAGAATGCCAGTGGAGGATTTAATTAGCGCACTTGATGATTTACATTTAACTGCGGCAGGGCCACTGCACTGGAACACGCCTTTACGGCGCCGCAGAAGTGAAAGGAAACGTGGCGCGCGTGCTTGTGCGTGTGAGAGTAAGCTGGTCGCCGCTTTGGAAGCACTTCCAAAAGCGGCTTACTAAATGTCTTGCTGACAGCGCATGCGCACTGGATCAGCGAGACCTAAAAACAAGCATCTTTATTGACAAATTTGCCTGTTGTAAAATCCACGTCAACCCCGACTCAGAAATACGTAGTCAAGCAGCAGCTGAGACCCATGCCTGAGGTCACTGATAGGGTTGCATGTAGCTTGCAGACAAACGTGCGAACAGGAAACCCCATATCAGCCCCATAGATATGCACAGCAACACCACAATGGTCAAAGAAGATTGGTTCCAATAAAGCACACCCGGCCGGAGGGGTATGCGCCTTCCCAAATCACCATAAAGTCAGATTCCTAATGAAGTTTGAAATACATAGCCAATCAGGACACAGTACAGGCAGTGATCATGCGCTACTCATGCCGGACATCTGGACATGTTTCCCACTGGCCGCATTGTGTCCACACAAGGTAGAGGCTCACCTGGATTCCTCATCAAATACATTCATTTATGGCTCCAAAGACAGAGATTCACATTCCTTATCAAATAAGGATCGCTGGAACTTTTTTATGGCACTCAATGTATTGCATTAAAACCCATGTCAGATCGACTATAAGTTGAGACAGTCCTCGGATCCTATGATTGTAGCAGTTCTCCTGGCTGTATCTTTTCTGGCTTGCCAAATACCTCTTGTCTTGAAGGAATGAAGAACGTGGCATCCTGGATGAAAGACAGCTGCCTGAAGCTAAACACAGAGAAGACCGAGGTCCTCATCCTCGGACCCTGCACCTCTGCCTGGAACAACACCTGGCGGCTCTCCGCCTTCGGGAGCCCACCCACCCCTACAGACCACGCTCAGAACCTCGGCATCATCCTTGACTCCTCCCTCTTCATGACCGCCAGATCAACGCCGTCGCCTCCATTAGTTTCAACTGCCTTCGCATCCTCTGAAGGACCTTCAAATGGATCCCCCCGACTGCGGAAGGACTGCCACCCACGCACTCAAAACCAGAAGAGTGGACCACAGCAACGCCCTCTATGCCAGAATCAACAAAACTCTTCTACACAAACTCCAAACCGTCCAGAACGCCGCACCCAGACTCGTCCTCAGGACACAGTGTCACAAGCACATGATCCAACACCTACGAGGCCTCCACTGGCAACCCGTCGAGAAGAGGGTCGCCTTCAAACTCCTCACCCACGCCTACAAATCCCTTAACAACGTCAGACCCAAATACCTCACCGAGAGAGTATCCTTCCACGTACCCAAGAGGAACCTCCCCTCAGCTGACCTCACCCTGGCACAGGTCCCCCCTACCCGCTGGAACAGAACCGGCGGTACAGCTTTCTCCTACATCGCAGCCAAAATCTGGAACGAGCTCCCTGTGAACATCAGACGCTCCCTGGCGCTGCACACGTTCAGGAAGGACCTCAAGACCAGGCTCTTGTACTGAACTGGTGCCCCCCCCCCCCCAAGTGCCTTTAGACCCTCATGGGTGAGTAGCACGTTTTATAAACCTCTGATTAATTGATTGATTGTCTCTTGTTTTTCCAAGGTATTTCATGTTCAAGCAACATTTTGGTTAGCCAGATAGGAGCTAATTGGTACCTTGAACCTGACTGCGGACAAAGTAAGGGGACCCTGCACCGAAGGGATTCACATTTGTGCTTCATGGAAGAGAGAGAAAAAGCTTGCATCCAGGAAGCACAGTGAGAAAACACAGCAGCGTGCCCACCACATGAAGAGAGCATCGTTAGGACGAGGGTACTCATCGAGGAAGAACCAGAGGTAGAATTAAAATAGAGGCTTGTGGCTGGTATCCGAGACTTACAAAATATTCAGTGTAGTAGATAGGCTGACTGGAAAATAGGAGACCAAGGTAGCCTGGTGCTGACCCGACCAAGACATAGGAAGATGACACTTTTGCACATGCACGAGGGGCAGCAGCTGCGAAGATGTACACTGCTCCACCCGAACGCAATAGATAGATAATCTAAACCCAAGGCAGATTGTGTAAGGGGTGATCTTTGCGCAGCCATTCTCCTACCTGCTAGCCCACTGGACTGAGGGAAAAGACCAGTACGATAGACCTTTTTTAATTGTATTTATTTTTTATTTGAGTTTTATATAGCGCTGGCTAGACCCTGAGGTATCAGAGCACTTTAGATAAGGAAACAGCATGTTACAAGTTACAAATCTTTCACATTGTTTACAGCATGATTACGTAGTCAAGACAGAAGTTACTAGCATCCACGAATGAAAATAAACTGTTAACTTGAAGTGAATTCTGGGAGGGATGGTAAGGGGGGATGGGTGGGGTTCTAGTGATGTAATGGTAGTAGGGAGCGCGGGTCGAGGCACAGGTAACTGGCAAAGGGATCTCTGGATGTTAGACACTAGTGAGAATAATGGGGGCCTGGGCAGGGCAGCACTCATGGGGGCTGGGGTTAGACAATTCTGCTGGGGAAGGAGCCCACCTTGGTACCTCTAGCGGGCGCTAGAACTGCGGGGCTCAGAATCTTTGTCAGTTGCTTGCGGAAGTGCATGAGCAAGATAGTTAAATGTGGGGAGATGAGGCATCAACCCATCCGAAGTACCTCCTCATACCGAAGTGATTCCTCCTCTGCAGCACCCCATTTGCATGCTGCTCCAGTCCATGCGTTCACTGGGGGACCTGCTGGTGCTCGCCAGTGTAGTGTGATTGCTTGCTTGGCTAACTGCCAGGGTTTGATAACTCCTAGCAAGCAGGCTTCCCAAGTGTATATGTCTGGAGGACCTGTGACTTCCTGCAGTGCAGCGTGGATGGCACCCTGTAATGTAGAGCCGAGCAGGACCATAACATGTGTACATGTGACACATTATGTGTGTGGCATCCTGGGCAAGCAACGTGTGACTCTAGGAATTCGTATTAGATATGCCCGATGTAGGAGGAAGAACTGTATGTTTTTGAAATATGAGTTTCCGTAGACCTTCTTTGGGAATTCCAAGTCCTTCTCCCATTCGTTATCAGGAAGCACCCTCCAGAACGTCGACTCCCATTTTTGGCGAAGTGTGTTGTGCGGTGTGGCTGCCAATTCCTGTATGTCTTTGTACAGCCATGTGATAATATGGTGACCTGATCCCATGGTCGGTACAAAAGGGGGTGGTGATGGACGGAGCATCTGAATCAATCAAACACTCACACCCAGTCAAAAGATCTGGGTTTAATCCATCACCGTTCTTTAGCCCACTCTGCCACCCCAGTTCAGACATGGCTATATGCAAATCAGTCTGACCCTGTGCCTCATGGGAACAGTCCAGCCCGAACTGCCAAGCCATGTCTTCCCTGGACCGGAATCAAGCTTCCGAGGACCGGTTTCTGGCATTCCAGCCGTCTTCAGCCCGGCTTGCTTGAATCCAGTGGCAAAGTGAGCAAGGGACTCACGTCTGAGCATACCCTGCCACACTTAAGGTGGCCAAAAGCGGTACAAAAGGGGGTGGTGATGGACGGAGCATCTGAATCAATCAAACACTCACACCCAGTCAAAAGATCTGGGTTTAATCCATCACCGTTCTTTAGCCCACTCTGCCACCCCAGTTCAGACATGGCTATATGCAAATCAGTCTGACCCTGTGCCTCATGGGAACAGTCCAGCCCAAACTGCCAAGCCATGTCTTCCCTGGACCGGAAACAAGCTTCCGAGGACCGGTTTCTGGCATTCCAGCCGTCTTCAGCCCGGCTTGCTTGAATCCAGTGTCAAGGTGAGCAAGGGACTCACGTCTGAGCATACCCTGCCACACTTATGGCAGCCAAAAGTGGTACAAAAGGGGGTGGTGATGGACGGAGCATCTGAATCAATCATACACTCACACCCAGTCAAAAAATCTGGGTTTAATCCATCACCGTTCTTTAGCCCACTCTGCCACCCCAGTTCAGACATGGCTATATGCAAATCAGTCTGACCCTGTGCCTCATGGGAACAGTCCAGCCCGAACTGCCAAGCCATGTCTTCCCTGGACCGGAAACAAGATTCATTCGCCCTAAGTGTGGCAGGGTATGCTCAGACGTGAGTCCCTTGTTCACTTGGCCACTGGAACCAAGATAGCCTGGCTGATGAGGATTATGAATCCGAAACCGGTCCCAGGATGCTTGTTTCCGGTCCAGGGAAGACATGGCTTGGCAGTTCGGGCTGCACTGTTCCCATGAGGCACAGGGTCAGACTGATTTGCATATAGCCATGTCTGAACTGGGGTGGCTGAGTGAACTAAAGAATGGTGATGGATTAAACCCAGATCAGTTGACTGGGGGTGAGTGTTTGATTTGTTCAAACGCTCCGTCCATCATCCCCTTTTGTATCGCTTTGTTCGCCCTAAGTGTGGCAGGGTATGCTCAGACGTGAGCCCCTTGTTCACTTGGCCACTGGATTCAAGATAGCCTGGCTGATGAGGATTATGAATCCGAAACCGGTCCCAGGATGCTTGTTTCCGGTCCAGGGAAGACATGGCTTGGCAGTTCGGGCTGCACTGTTCCCATGAGGCACAGGGTCAGACTGATTTGCATATAGCCATGTCTGAACTGGGGTGGCTGAGTGAACTAAAGAATGATGATGGATTAAACCCAGATCAGTTGACTGGGGGTGAGTGTTTGATTTGTTCAAACGCTCCGTCCATCATCCCCTTTTGTATCGCTTTGTTCGCCCTAAGTGTGGCAGGGTATGCTCAGACGTGAGTCCCTTGTTCACTTGGCCACTGGATTCAAGATAGCCTGGCTGATGAGGATTATGAATCCGAAACCGGTCCCAGGATGCTTGTTTCCGGTCCAGGGAAGACATGGCTTGGCAGTTCGGGCTGCACTGTTCCCATGAGGTGAGGCACAGGGTCAGACTGATTTGCATATAGCCATGTCTGAACTGGGGTGGCTGAGTGAACTAAAGAATGGTGATGGATTAAACCCAGATCAGTTGACTGGGGGTGAGTGTTTGATTTGTTCAAACGCTCCGTCCATCATCCCCTTTTGTATCGCTCTGATCCCATGGTCAGCATGGCCAGAAGCACTGTGTGTGTCGCTGGTTCACATCCAGAGTTACTCGCAGGATTATATAAATTGCCTGTGAAGGAGGAACTGCCCCAGAGGGAGCCTGCTCTCTTCAGCCAGATCAGCGAAGGGGAGAAGCTGGATCACCACCTCCAATAGTGAGCAATTGGTCAAGGCACGCTGGGCCCTGGATGGGTAATAGCCCTGGCCCCAAGGCAAGTTGACCAAGGGCAGCAAAGGAGTATAGAAAGGAGCGTTCAGGGAGAGACGATGTATCCTAGCTATACAAGCCTTTGCCATCGCCACCTGTATGGAATAGGCAGGGCTCCCAGTAGAAACAGATGGCGGATTGTCAGCAGCTACTGGGGCCCGGTCTCCGTGCAGGCCTCCCAAAGTAGCATCCAGTGATACCGCCTTTGGAGCTGTGCCACCAGGAAATATGCCTCGAAGGATGGCGCCCAAGAAACTCGCTGACGTCCAGTCCCCCAAATGAGTGAACACAGAGTGCATCCAGCTCTTTAAAGTAAGAGTGAGGTGATACAAATAGAAGATTTGTGAAGTAATACAGGAGGCGGGTATAAATGACAATTTTTTCTAGGGCAAACTTGCCTATGTGGCCTTTTGGAATTGTCCTCCAGAAGCCTACTTGGGAGCGTACGCCCATCCGGGCTCTTCGGTGGTTGCCCTCATAAAGGTTACAAGTATTACAATACAGGCAGACTCCCATGCAGGAGGCATCCACTTAAGGGTCATAATGTGCTAGTCATGGTTATAATATTACCCCGCCTAAATAATCTGTGTGCTGGATCATGAGTACAATTACCTGCACATGCCACTTTGCTTTGAACCTGGTTTGCCTGACTTGGCCAGCACAGTGCACTTTACACCGGCCCCTTGCCAAGAGGAGGAGGGGCACCGGCAGAGAATGCCGTAAAAGCAGCAGGATGTGCCCGGGCTCGGCCCGGACAAAGACCGGGCCCGTCTTAGCCCGTCAGAGACCGGAAGAGGTCGGGCTGGGTCACCCCCTGAAACGTTCTCTAAAAAGCTGACTGCGGCATGTGGGGGTGAGTCCCATGATCTATTTATTCTTAGGTCATCTACAGAAACTATTCATAGACTAAAAGTGACTATAAACCAGGTACAAGCCACGTTATTTGCTACCCAGCTTGATTGAACGCGGTGGAGGCTTGACATTGTACCGTATCGTATGGACATATTGCATCTGGTATAGGAGAGGGTTCATAACGTCTGGTGTATGCCTCATTGAGGGACAGTATCCTTCATTAAACTATATAAGCAGTGCGTACATTAAGTACAGTACTTCTAACTATCTCATATATACCTACTTAGGGAGAAGTAGGATGGGTAAAAGAAAGGCGGGAGCCATTTCTAATCCTGCAGTGGGTGGACTCAATCTTTGATGAACTATTTGACGGGGCAATGGGGGTTATTGAACAACAAATAAACTCTGTTGAGGAGTCTCTGACACAAGGGAAGGTTTGTGCGAAGGTTGCAGAAAGCCCCAGGGATAACACACAGGACGCCTCTGCAATTAGTCAACTGGAGGGAGTGATAGATCAGCTACCCCCCAATGGGTGGGTCCAAGAAACATCTGGTCATATATACGTGAGCGACTTGGATTGTGCCCCACAGCCACCACCTAAGCGACCTAGAAACCCTGAGGCTCCGCGTAGGGAGCAAAATCTAACCCCCCCCCACCGAGTAAGAAAGACACCAGGAAGAAACTGAAAAATAGGAGCAGACAGGGTAAACCTGAGGAAGGTAGGAAATCTTCATACTCTACTAATGCTCTAATTGCAATCCCAGTCGGCCGAGTTTAGTAAGATTGTAAAAAAAATAGAGGATTTACATAAAAATGTAACTGATTCATTAAATAAATTAATGGACAGAGTGGGGGCTATTGAGGATATTTTAAAAAACAAAATTAGGCAAAACCACCCTGCAAAAACCATCGCTGATATTTGCTATATAGAGGACCCGCGACTACAGCCTGTTATTCAACCTCCACGTGTTACCCACAAGAAAGGATGCTTCCTAATTCCCCTATAAATTTAGTTCCTCAGGCTATGCACTCAATCCCACCTCCTTATATGAGGGCCCCCGCAATCCATGTGGCTGATCCTAATATGAGGGTCCCTGCAATCCATGTGGCTGATCCGCATGACAATAGGGCTCATGAGCAGCCGGTTCCTGCACCTCAAATAAAATGGAATAAGATCATAAACACGCGTGATCTACCTCCTGCAGTTACTCCCTACACAATAGTCTTTGCCAGTATCCCAGCCCCTACTACACAGTTGACTGAAACATTGGAGGCCCTAAGAAATAAATCTCTATTTTGGCTGGGCACACAGACAGGCTTAACTGAAGCCGTATTTGCAAAATTTAAGATGGCCAGACGGGCTTCCTGGGTTTTGTCGAGATTATAAATCATTGGCGGGTGACTGCATTGAACTGACGTTTAGCGCCCCACATTTAACACAGGCAATTCTATCTAGGGCAGGGAATTTAAATATAGCATATGTGGGTATTAACATTTTGCCCTTGGGGTATTTTTAACGCCCATACTCTGTTATTCACCATAGAACCCAGAACAGGGGTCCTCGAGCATTCCTCTCTGCTCCTATCATGTGCCAGTTTCCAATCATTTTGATATCCTACCGACACTCGAGGATATCGATTGACCGATTACCCCCGAGGCTTCATGGGTGCAAACAGGGAGGTGTGCTGTGTCTGCCTCACCTGACACCCCTGGAACCTCTAAGAATACTTCGGCTAACTTGCCCGCTGGACTGGGGTTCCCGCTCCAATTGGGTCTTCTGTAACCTTCATAGACTCATTGGGCCGGACGACCAATCAAAACGAACCTGACAGTCATACTGCAGCAGCAACACAGAGGGAAGGACCAGTGAAAGGCACCTGAATGTAATACACTATCCTGGAATGTTGCAGGGTTGCGTTCGAAAGTACGTGATCCGCAATGGGAACCTCTGTTGAAGATATCGACATACTGTGTTTGAGGCAGTGGCATAGCTAGAGCTTGTGGCGCCCGGGGCTAACCCTCAGATTGCTGCCCCTGGGTCGGGGGAGGGGGTGCTGGGAAAAAATGACGGCGAGCACTTTAAAGAGGACACGTAGTATTTCCGCTAATAGTTACCTCGATCATGCAAGTTACATGCACATACATGACATGGTCCAAGGCTACACAGTTGAATACACCGGTGACCGGCAGTACAAAGAAGAACACACAGACTGCATGATCTATCTGGAGACTCAGAAAAACCGCATGTGACATCCATCAGAGAGCTGCGTGAACGATTACCTGGTAATCACCTCAGCACAATGCAGACATGCACATTCATGACACTGTTCGGGAATCCGTCATCTACAGCTGACATCAAATGACCAAAAATCATGGTTCCCCCCATTACCAAACATGATGTGCTCTGGGGACCCAAAACCAACTTAACAGTGTTGAAGCCTGTGATTCTTTATTTTTCAAAAACAGCAAATTAATTATTCACAGGGAATGGCTTGCTGTGTGCCCTTAGAACTAAACTCAGCACAAAGGGGTCAGTCAGCTCCACAAACTTGCCAACACAGACCAGATACAAAGCCCACTCTGGTGGCCCAAAGGCAACAACCAGGAATCACACCCTGTCATGACTTCTAAGCAGCAGCAACCAACTCCCTGGGAATGAAAAGACATGTGCTCTTGGGACCTAAAGCCAGCTTATAATAGTGCATTTCTCCTTCAGAGCAGCCACAGCACACACATGGTGCACAGCCTGCCCAGGGGGCCCAAAGCTACAATACAGGGAGGGGCGACACTAGCATCACAATTCTTAAACACAGCTGTAGGGGCCATGTGAACATGTTCAACCCTATCCAAGGCCCGGGACAAACTGATCCGGCACTCTGTGAATAATCAGAAGAAACAAGAAACATTACATTTTTCTGCGATTTTGTTTTCACATTACTTTCATGGTAACCAACAGTGTTAAAAGTCCTCAAAAACAGTAAAATCATAATATTGTGTCTAGTATGGAACGGCAAGGCTCTGTAACACACGTCAGTGTAACACACGTCACTGTAATAAATGTCTTCAGCTGCCTCCCAGACCCGAATGTAGGCATGGCAGAACCAAGGTCTGGAGAGAAATAGCCACTTAAAAGAAGTCTGGATAAAAAGTAAGTTATGTGTGCATTTACGCATGTGTGTTTCAGTATGTCCACGGCTCAATCATTGAAGAGTAGTAGCTAGCTACTACTGGTATCGCTCTACTCACAGACATCCGGGAATAAAGCCCTTCATCAGATCCCTTACGCATTTCAAAAGGTTCATAACCTTAGTGGTACACAGACCTGGATGCACCTAGACAACTGCTGACTGACTGGAGCAATCACACTGGCAACCTGCGATCACAACTGGAGCTCTCGCAACCTAGGCCCTGGTGCCCTGGGATCAGAGAATACCAGGTTCTTCTCTTGTATCTCAATCTTTTGTGTTCCTTTCCTCTCACAAGCCAAAACTCTACGGTAAATAGCTCACACGCCATTCAACTCTCTCTAGAACTCTAGGCTCTACAGATGAATGCATTATTTAGGAAGAGAGGGTAGAAAGGCTTGCCTGTGCTTGCAGATAAATGTATCAATGAGAGAATGGAAGCAGAGAGGTCAGTTTATCCCTGCTGTTTCCTGAGTAGAATTACAAGAGCACATCAACATAAGGGCAGGGTACAGACTGACATTTACCCAGAGACAGGTGCAATAGCCCACATGTCTAACTGGCGATAACAGCACAGCCACCACTAGCTCAGATGAAGACTAATTCCACACTCAGTGCTTATATTGCAAGTATCACTCATATGTCACAGATAGCAAAAGTACTACTTACGTGCCACAATGACCACAGCTATCATCACATGTCAAAGGCAGCTGATTAGTACCATTCATCTCATCAATCCCTTGCTCTTCTGGTTAATTTCTTAATCAGTGCAAACAGCAAATCTATCCTTTAAGGTCTTTGTCAGCAGAGCTACTCTCACCAGACAACAGAGCATTCCCAAACAAGTTACAGGGAGCAAAGCTATGCCTTAATAGCAGCTGAGCGATCCCTGCATAGGTGATTGTTCTTCTGAAAATCTGTCTGCACTGTGTCAAAGCAAGTAGGGAACAAGGAACCAGTGAACAAGAGGGGTTCAGGAACTAATGATTGCAGGATGGTGTTTGGAGAAAGAGAGTCTCTCATACTTTAGCGGGAAAGGTAAAACAAAGGAACTGGGAGACACAATAGATAGGCCTTGGAGACAGAGAGACCTCAATATTGAGCGGCTTTAGGCTGGGAAACATCAGGCAGAGTAGTAATGGAAGGCTAGAACAAGACAACGGAGACAATGCAAGCAAGAGACAGGCCAGTTCCAACTACAAGGTGACAGGCAAACAAGAACCTAGGGTGGAAGGTTTGCATTAGAACCTAGATGAGGAACAATGCATACCAAAGGAGAAACATAACATCCACAAATATTACATTAGAATGACTCTTACATCAACCACCTGTGTCATTTAGAAGGGCACGTGGCATTACTTTCAAACACTAATTAGGGGGAAGGATTCAGACCCTAACCTCCACTGTGAACCACCATGCAGAACCCCCAAACACACTCAACATTAACACAGGTTTGGCTGGAAAGTGTCAAAAGCCCCCCCCCCCCCACTCCCTTTATTGAACAGCTCTATGAGGATAACCAATGTCTTCCAAGCCAGCCACCCACATTAATGTGATTCAGTTCCCCAACAAGAAAACCTTTGATGGATGAATCACAAACGCAGACTGATGTCTGCATGAAGTGCCGAGGCCAAGTAATTGGCTAACTCTGAACCATATCTGGCAGGTCAACATAATAGAACTGCTGTTGATGGAGCGCGCAGGTCACCCGGCCAAATAATTTCACCATACACGTACCAGGCCCATATATATTTCAATTTATCATGTACATTAATCGGCTGACCTTACACTCTACTACCAGTAACCCTGATTCCTTTCCTATTTATTTCTAGTGTACCCGACTTACCAATCCACCGTTACGGGTACCTATGACCACAATGGATCAGAGAGCTAGCTGTGAAAGAAAGGCAGGCAACAAAAATACCAACTTTTATATTTCTTCTTCATTAAATGACCACAGACTACTGGGAAGTTTTAAAGGTTTATCTAGAATTCAGATTCGGAAAGCATACAGTTTACAACCAAAAGGCAATCAATAATCAAGATAACGAACAGCACATAACCGTAGAGAAAATAAATCAGGGCAACCATTTATGAATCTATAGGAAGATAAGGGCATGAAAAATGCTAAACAGGCTTCAGGAATGGAGCTTTAAGAATGTATAACTATGAATGGGCAATTTTATGCACGTACGAGAATGTCACTACTGGGAAATACTTAAAAGGTTGGGTGAGACATTTGAGATCCTATACATCTATAGGGAGAGGAAAAACAGGAACACGCTATAGTTCTAGCAATTTTACTTCAATCAGCTTTCAGGGAAAATTATAAACCACATCTATAATTCATAAACAGTATGGATAGAAATGTGCTCTAAGGGTGGGACAACATAGGAACATGCTATGGAAAATAAATGTGATGACTTTCATATAGTAGATTGTGAAAAACATGGAAAATTAACGTATGCAAAGGTATGTCTTTATTGAAGCAAAGACAGAAAAATAGAAGGTGCAGTATAGAATTTCAGCACTATATATTTACCTAGAATGGTGTGAAGGCCAACCCTGGCCACGGATCAGTCAAGGACAGGAAAAACCCCAAGGAAGGACAGTCATCAATGGGACAGCAGGTACAGAATGGACACCCCAGGACAGGACAGGAAAACCAGATTAGGATCAGGACAGGACCACCAAGGAACGACCAGCACCCGCAGTTTGGAAGCAACGCCTGTGCTCCACCCTCTCTGCAGCTATCGGCCAGAACCCCGATTGGGTTAGTGAACTCCCCAGCAAAGTGCTCCGCCAGCACTTAAGGTTTAGTAAAACCTCTTGAGTCTATGGTCTATTTCGGACAGAGTGCTCCGCAGCTCTCTGTATTCAGTCACCTATTGAGTGCGTTGGGTCAGTGACAGGTCAGCTACTCAGACAAGTCGGACAAATTCTCTAGCTAAACCTAGGCTAGTTATACTGTTTTCGGGTCAGTGTACCACCCCCCAAATGTTGCATGTGTCAGAATCCCCAATTTCGATTGGTCCCCAAGTAGGATAGGTCAACACACCAATCACAATTTACGTCTACTAGCCCCTATTTACATACTTTGTAACCGCCTATTTGAATTTGGGGTTCTCATGAGATTTTCTTCAGAATACAATGGAAAAATTACAATTGTAACAAATGCTGTACAGTTCAGTTCCAGATTGCTGGGTCGCAGGTCACGTTCTCAGGAGCATCTTGACTGTGGCTGCCAGCTGGCTGTGTTCCACTGTTCAAGGTTGCCTTCTCTCTGCCAGGGTGACATGCGCAGTAGAGACTTTCAAGATGGCTCGCGTATCCCTCAGACCCCCAATATCGCGGTACATGAAAAGTAAGCGAAAACAAATTAAAACATAGAAATAAATGAATTCACTGTATACCATGAATAGCTACTCCATACCCCTTACTTTATAATATACTATTGCGTGAATGATTAGTGCAAACAGACAGCAACATGAAAACATCCGCGCAAGCTTCACCATGTGAGTACACAGACGGCCATTTTAAAAGCAAGTGCGCAGGCGCAAGGATTCCCACCAAAACTGCAAGTACGTCACGTCACGTGAGTGTGACTAACGCATGCGCAGACAGAAACCCGCCAAGCAGCGGCCATTTTTAGGAACAAGAGTTATTGAGTTAGTAAACACATAGGCAAGCGTCGCTAGGACACCCCAATGTCAAAATAAAGGGAAATTAGTAAGACAAACAGGTTGAATTACATGATTATACGTTATTTGAGGTTCTTGAATCAAAGCAAGTCGCGTAATATGCGAAACCTTGCTCCATCAATCCCCTCTTTGATGATATTTACTATCATCACAAACTAATGGAATCAGATGCCAACTTTTTCAATTTCTTCCAACATTCGATTCAATTTTTCTTTAACTTCTTTATTAGGGTGAGAATTTTTCACCCTTTTGTAAATCTGATTATTCAGTTCCTCTAATTCAAGTTCATCCACACTCCGTTTCACACCTCTCTTATTCACAGTGTATTTCTTTTGGTGTTTGCAACATTTGCAACAGACAAATATGAGGAATATGATGAAACCTATCACTCCAATTGGCATCAGTACCTTAAACAATAAACCTTTACCTAAATTAGAAAACCAATGACCTACAGCGGAGAGACCGTCAGTAAGTCTCTTCCAGGCACTATCAACCTCCAGTGGTTTGAGTTCTTTTTCCAAATTTGTAATGTTCTTCACATATTTTTTGATTTGTACACTTTTGTCTGGTATGTAAGTGCAACAATGTTGCGCTTTCAACATCCAGCAGACTCCGCCCTCTTTTGCTAATAAGGTATCAAGAGCAAGTCTGTTCTGTAAAACCATTGATCTGATCACAACCATTTCGGTATTGACCAACAGAAATCCATGAGCTGTGTCAGTAGACAACACATCCACTATTGTAGACAATTTGCAAATTATGTGTGTGTTCAGAACCACTCCCACTCCAGGTATCAGTGCACTAAAAATACTACCCATTATTTCACCTACGCTTTCTCTTTTACTACGCACTAAGCCATTCGTGTTTTCACTGCTTCCAGCAATTCCATTCACATGGTATATTTTCGGGAAGACTATGCCAAAGTAGCAGCTTCCATACCAGTGATCCGGCAATTTGAAATAAGCCTTGTTTCCACATATATAATAAATTCCAGGAAACACAGGTTCTGACCCATTTTTGAAACCCCAACCTCCAATTACCTTGTAATTGTGCTCACATTGACTGGAACCAATGAAAATGTTATTATAATAACTAGTCTTTTCGCGGTGAAGACAGAGTTTCCCTTTTCTCTCGAAATCCAGCAACAAAGCAGGACCAGCCCCACCATTTGAGGTGCTTTCCATGTTTTCAGCCCATTTAGGAGTTTTCTGTCTTTTATCATTTGCCTTTCTTTGGAAACTCTCCCTTCTTTTCTCTGCCATGTTTAGAAATATTTTCTCTTGTTCATGTAATGAACAGGTCAAGTTATCTCTGTGTGCTTCGTTTAAGTCTATGGTACCTATAGTCAGAAAGTATTCTCCCATATAACGTGTAACGTTACTTTTAGTATGTACAGGATTCAGATTTCCACGGATGGGAAGTTCAGAAAATATCACGTCAGAGTTAGAGTAGTAGTACTGTAACGGTCCTCTTTTGTAGAATAAGCTAGCTAAAATACTACAAGAAATTCCATACGTCAAGGGCAGGTGATGATAAGTCAAGCCTTCAGCTACAGAAGTAGGTAGCTTCATGCAGACATAGCAGTCTTCTATTTCCATGGTTTCTACATAGTGCACTAACAGATTTGCGAATACATTTAAATGAGTCTGGTTCTTAATTCCGTGATAATGCAGTCCTTCCTCATCTGGTGCTTCAAAGTCTGATTTTGTTTGTCTAATGCTAAGTGCTTTCTCACGTCTTTCTACACTTCGTGTTGTCAGTTCTTCAGTGTCTTTTGTCACGGTCTGTGTAGGGTCAATATTAGTATTTTTGCTCACCATATAAGGAATAAAAACTGTTAGTCCTATCCAAATTATTAATACTGTGGCTATACTACATATACATACTTTGCAGCATGTTTTACAACAATTACGTCCAGGCCTTCCATTCACATTTGAATCAGACATTTTTGCTCAGAAGAAGTTCTCAACCCCTCTTTGTAACTTTGCACAGGTAGCTTACACTGAGCAACTTCAGGTTGGTTCGCCTTCTTCAGCAGACTGATCAGCTGTCTGTTCTTCGTCTCTTTCGTCAGTTATATCAAGATCCTCAAATTCCTCCAATATCAAATAAGTCAATTCAGGATCTTGATATTTTTCGTTCAGTCTTTTTATTCGATCACTTCTTCTTTTGGAGCTTTCTCCAGCTTGCTCTGCTATACGAGAACTTTTCCTTCCTTGCTCAAGTTTTTCTTCTACTGTTTTTAGTCTCAGTCTCAGTCTCTTAATATATCTTGGTTCGATATTTTTCTTTTTCTTGAGTCTTTTAGCTGGCACTGTGGTTTGGCTTTCTTCTAATGCTCTTTTATTTTCGTTTGTTTGTGGCACTTATAATAATAATAATCCACATTTGTAAAGCGCACAATCACCCGTTAGGGTCTCTAGGCGCTGGGGGCCGTCGGGAAGATTAAGCAAGCTATTGCCCAGAGTCACATGGTGCTGGGCTGACCTGCCGCCGGAGACGGGGATCGAACCGTGATCCCCAGATTCCAGCGTCAGTCGCCCTGGCCGCGGCGCCACACCACTTCTGCTTCTTCTTCTTCCCTTCCTGTCTGACTAGTCCCAGGTCTTATCTCTATTTCTTCTGCCTGGTTACTAAGCTGGCCTTGTTCAGGTGTATACTGGATTTGACTTTTTGGTGTTTCGATTTCTGTGTCCTGAACACGTTCTTCTAATTCTATCTGGTCCTGTTCAAGCACTTCGAACCCTTGATTTTCTTCTGCTTGAACTTTTACACTAGTTCCTGTCTGTCCCTTTTCAATCTCAGGAGTTTGTGGAGGTGTGTCGATCACTTGTTCTGTCCCTGTCTGATCTTCTTCTCCTTCAGATTTTACATGGATTTCGATAATCTGATTGTCTTCTCCTACTCCTGTCTCTTCCTCACTATTCCACTTTCTGTCTGCGTAGGTTTGACTTCTTGTTCTGATAGGATCATCAGTCAGGTCGATTATGGGTATACACTCATCTTGACTGGTGCTTGGTTGTTCGTCATCAGCTACTTCAGGACCATCGTCTGGAGACCCCTCAGCTGGACAACCTTCAGCGTCAGTTTTCTCGTCTCTGATCACCTTCTTACTATGATTCGGAAAAGGGGGTGGTGATGAACGGAGTGCCTGAATTAAGCAGACCACTCTTACCCAGTCCAAAGATCAGGGCTTGATCCATCACCGTTTTTTAGCTCACTGCACCATCCCAGCTCAGAACTTGGCTATATGCAAATTAGTCTGTTCCTGTCCCAGTGCATGATGGGAACAGGGCAAACCAAACTACCAAGCCAATTCTTATACTGGGAAGGAAACAAGCTTCCGGGGACCGGTTTCTGCCATTTCAGGCGTCGTCGGCCCGGCTTGCTTGAATCCTGATGGTGCAATGAGCAAGGGACTCACATCTGAGTATACCCTTCCACGCTTATGGTGGACAAAATGATTCGGAAAAGGGGGTGGTGATGAACGGAGTGCCTGAATTACCATCACCACCCCCTTTTCTGAATCGTTTTTGGCCACTATAGGTGTGGCAGGGTATACTCAGACATGAGTCCCTTGCTCACTGCTCCATCAGGATTCAAGCAAGCCGGGCCGACGACGCCTGAAATGGCAGAAACCGGTCCCCGGAAGCTTGTCTCCTTTCTGGTGAAGAATTGGCTTGGTAGTTTGGTCTGCCCTGTTCCCATGATGCACTGGGCCAGGGACAGACTAATTTGCATATAGCCAGGTTCTGAGCTGGGATGGGGCAGTGAGCTAAATAACGGTGATGGATCAAGCCCTGATCTTTGGACTGGGTAAGAGTGGTCTGCTTAATTCAGACACTCTGTTCATCACCACCCCCTTTTCTGAATCACCTTCTTACTATGGCTGGCATGGATCCACTTTGGAACGCCGGCACACTTCACCGCTGTCGTGGTCACCAGTATCACTTGGCGTTGTCTTCCCCACTTCGGTGCAAGGCAAGTTGAACGAGTATGCCTCTTGAGTACAACCCAATCGCCTGGAACCAAATTATGGACTGGAGTTGTTGAACTGGCGACGGCGTCTTCCCCAATCTGGCGAGAGATAGAACGCACTTGGTCACCCAGTTGCTTGCAGTATTCAAGTACTAAATCATCAGCAAATGTTTAGCAGTTTGTATCCTGGTACCCATGCTTGTCTCATCACTCTTCCCATCAGGATTTCATAGGGGCTCAGGCCTGTTTTTCGGTCTGGAATACTTCTGATTCCCATCAGAACAAGAGGTAAAGCATCTATCAAGTTCATGTCGGTAGATTCACACATCTTTCCTAGTCTCGATTTGAGAGTGCCATTTATCTGTTCCACCACTCCAGAAGCCTCTGGACGATAGGCACAGTGTAGCTTTTGTGTAATCTTGAATGCTTTGCAGAGCTGATCAATCACCTCATTCTGGAAATGCCCACCTCTATCTGATTCAATTGTGACTGGGACCCCGTACCTAGGTATCAACTCTTGTAGTAATAACTTGGCTACAGTCAATGCGTCATTCTTTTTGGCTGGGTAGGCTTCCACCCATTTTGAAAACAGGCAGACAATAACAAGGACGTATCTCATTCCCTGACAACGAGGCAGCGTGATGAAGTCTATTTGTACCCGTACAAAGGGACCTCCTGATTTTCCAATTTTTCCCAATTCGACTACTGTTTTCTTCCCAGCGTTAAACTGCTGACATGTTAAGCACCTCTGGCAAAGTGACTCTGCTACCTTCCTGAACTTCGGGTTGTACCATGTTTGTTGGAAAACCCGAACCATGGCAACCCTGCCAACGTGTGCATCTCCATGCATTTATCTAGCCATAGAAGCAAGCAGGCATCTAGGCAACACAGGCATACTATCAGGGCCCACAATGATACCATCCTCCCTTCTCTGTCGACAACCAAGTTTCCTCCACTTTTCCTTTTCCTTTGATGGCGCAGCATGCTGCCAATCTCCCAATACTTCCCATGTAGGCACATCCTCAAACACCATAAGTTGGCAGCTGTTTCCATATCCCCCCAATTTGATGTTTACAGACATTCGATGTTTGGCACAATGTTGGGTCACCTCATCCGCATATCGATTTCCCACTGTCACATGATCAGTGCCAGATTTGTGAGCAGCACATTTGACCACTGCCAATTCTTTTGGTAACTGGATTGCATCCAGTAATTCTTGTACAACTTTCCCATTTCTGATAGGAGTACCTGAGGAAGTCAGAAACTCTCTTTGCAGCCACAATTGGCCGAAGTCATGCACAACCCCAAAACAGTATTGACTGTCAGTATATACTGTTATTCTTCTATTTTTTCCAATTTGACAGGCTCTTGTCAATGCAACCAATTCGGCTACTTGTGCAGACTTTACTCCAAATAAACGGGATGCTTCAACAGTGCGTTTTACCGTGACCACAGCATAAGCAGCGCTTAAGCCTACAAGTTCGTGTCTCAGACATGAGCCATCCACAAACAGCTCGCAATCTTCCACAGGCAGGGGCATCTTTTTGATATCTGGGCGTGGTTTAGTACTGAACTCAGTCAGGTCAATGGAATCATGCTCGACCTCTCCCTTCGCTTCTGCAATTATTGAGTCTGGTAACAGGGTAGCTGGATTCAGGATGTTACACCGAGTAATGACTACATTTGCAGCACCTATAAGGATCCTCTCGTACTTAGTCAGCCGACTAGGGGTGAGATACTGGGTTTTAGTTCTGGTCAGTAAAATTACAACTGCATGTGGGACATACACAGTTACAGGATGTCCCATAACAATGGATTCACTCTGTTCTAGACTCGTGCAAGTTGCAGCTACTGCTTTCAGACATCCGGGTAATCCAGCAGCCACTGGATCCAAAGTTTCAGAAAAATATGCCACTGGACGTCTCGTCAACCCATGTGCTTGGGTTAGGACTGACAATGCGCAATTGTCTCGTGTGTCACAAAACAATGAAAATTCTTTAGAATAATCAGGCATTCCCAAAGCAGGGGCTGTACACAGACATTCTCGTAATGTTGTGAATGCTGTCAAGCTTTCCTCATCCCATTCCACTGGGTCCTTTGCTCCTTTCTTGGTCATCTTTATCAAAGGCTTTGCAAGGACTGCAAATCCCACAATCCATTGCCTGCAGTAACCTACAACTCCAAGGAACATTCTGACTTCTTTCTGAGTACGGGGTAACTGCATGTTTTGAATTATTCTGACTCTCTCTGAAGTAACCTTCCTGATGCCTTTTTCTATCTGGTGCCCCAGATATTTCACTGACTTGGTACAGAACTGAAGTTTGTCAGGTGACACTTTATGTCCTCCTTCGCCTAGGTGATTCAGTAAGGCAATGGTGTCAACAACACAGTCTCTCTGGCTCTTAGACGCCACCAAGAGGTCGTCTATATATTGCACCAAAACTGATTTTCCAGGTAAGACTAGAGATTCAAGGCACTTTTTCAGGATCTGATTAAAGATAGAGGGGCTTTCTGTGTACCCCTGAGGGACACGATTCCAAACGAACACGTGACTGTCGAATGAAAATGAGAAAAGAAATTTGCTATCTGGATGCAATGGGATCGAAAAGAATGCCTGACATAGGTCTATCACGGTGAACCACTCAGCATCCCAGGGAATCTGATACAGAATTACTGCTGGGTTTGGAACAATAGGACAGCAAGGAACGACAATCTTGTTTACCTTTCTCAGGTCCTGCACTACCCTATACTTGCCACAAGGTTTCTTGATTCCAATTATGGGTGAGTTACATGGACTACTCATCACTTCTTGTATGATGTTTGCTTCTAGCAATCTTTTTATTTCAATGGCAACTCCTGCTCTCACTTCTGCACTCATTTTGTATGGCTTGGTATTGGGGTAAACTGCATTTTCTTTCATGGCTATTTTGATTGGGTCTACATTTGCCATTAAACCTACATCCTTTCCAGTAAAGTCCCATACTTCTGGTGTCACTGTCTTTTGGAGTTCTTCAGGTAAGTCTTGTATAGTCAGTTGTTTAATTTCTGAGTCAGGTCTGATTAACATCAATTTGTATATGCCATCCTCGTCTGGGGTTTGAATTTCGACGCCTTTTGGTGTGCAAAAGATGGTACAGTTCATTTTGCACAACAAATCACGTCCCAGTAAGTTCACTGGACTGGTATCACACACTACAAATCTATGCATTTCTTTGAAATTCCCTATTGTGATCTCCATGGGCTCAGTAACTAGGGTACTAATCAATTGATTAGACACACCCACTACTTGGATTGCTTCTCCCGAGAGGGGTAGGTTTGGAACGTCCGCTGTTCTCACAGTAGAACGGGTAGCACCAGTGTCCAACAGAAAGGTGACATCATTTCCATCAACCCTTCCTTCAATGTATGGTCCTGACTGGTCTACCGGCAAGGAGGCGCCAAGTACACACTCCTCGTCCTCCCCTCTCAGGCCCCGTCAGTATTGATCATCACAGAGAAAAGTATCATTCAACAGAAATTACGAAGTTGCTGCATTTCTATCCTCATTTCCTCCCCAGATTTCTATATCATCACCCTGTGGTGTTTTCCCTTTATAATTCGGTTTAGGTGCTCGGGGCAATTGACTTGCCTTTACCTGATGCTGGGTCTTTCTTGGTTTCTCATTCTGCGTCTGTGGAGTTAAATCAGTGGTTTGGGTGTTACCATGCTGTAAATATGGACATTCGTCTCTCCAGTGCCCGATTTCTACGCACTGGTGACAGGGAAATTTCTTTTTAGCTTCTTCTCTGCTCATTTTTACTTTGGGCTTCCCTCCACCCCCAGAACCTTGATTTTGGGAATTCTTATTCAATTTTCCTAATGCCTTTTCCTGTTGTTCCGCTAGTTTCACTTGTGCCCACATAACCTTCTCCTTTAGAGCCTTTCGCTTGTCTGCCATCTCGTCCTCACAGTACTTTGCATACCGTAAGACCTCATCCATTTTCTTAGACTGCCAACAGATTTTATTGTCTTTGATCCACAGGCAAATTTCGGGTCTTAAACCGTTTACAAACCTGTAAATGAAGTGGGTCATATCCTTCATCTCGATGTTATCTATACCACTGTAGGTTTTAAACACCTGCAACAGTCTTTCATAAAAGGAGTACACAGTCTCGTCCCTCTCCTGCGTGGTTCTATCTATCTTGGTCCAATCGGTTTCCTTTGCAGGCACCTTTTTCTTTAGGTGTAACATGACCTGGTCGTATTTTCTCATCACCTCATCAGAGGGAGCTCCTGAAACAGGGTCCCTTGGGTATTCTTTGTTAGGCCAATCAATGGCCACCTTGCATTCGGTCCATAAATCCACAGGAACCACTATGTCGAAAAACCCATCCAGGTCTTTCCATAGGCATTTTTGCACCTTTACAAACCTTTCCACCTGCCTGTACCAGTCCACAGGCTTTTCTCGTGATTTGGGAAAGTCATTGGTAAAAGACACAATATCCTGTCTGGACCATGGAACGTGCACGTATTTTCCACCTGGCACTTCACGCATAGGGTATAATTGCTCGGGCTTGTCAGCTTCCTTTAGAACGAACTCAGAAGACATCTGTTTAGATCTAGCCTCATCCTTCTTCTTTGCCCACCTGGCTTTCCATTTTTCTATGTCTCCCCATTTTTGCAACACAGTCAATAATTCTTTGACCTGCGCCTTTTTCCCTGACACATTCATATTTTCCAGATCTTTGTCTGAGAAATCAGCTCTATAGGGTTTTTGCAATGGCTTTGATTTTGAAATATCTATTCCCATACTAGCTGCAGTGTCTGTTAGTTTTTCATGGAGCACTCTGGTATTCCGGGTAAGACTCTTGCAGATAAACAGTAGCTCTTCCTCGGAATAGGTATTTAATCTGTCTAACCCCACATTTCCTGACATCAGTTCTTCCATTTCTACTCTCAGCTTGTAGATATCTAAAGGTTTCGACTGAGGAGTTTGTCTTTCTAACTCTCGACTCCATCTTTCAATTTCTTCAGGAGTCACCAACGTGACACTCTTAGTACCCGAAGTCGATTCCATTTGAATCTCTCTTGTATTGAAAGGATTATGTCTTTTCTGTAATCTTTTTCCTGCATCCCTAATGGGCAAATCCATTAACGAAACCTCAGATTCACATTCACTTGTCTGGTCATCCACGATTAAGGGCTCTTGTCTCGGCTGTTCTATAGCTGGGGAAATAACTGGAGTCTTTGGACTCCCTTGTCGGTCCCCATACAACGGAACCACAGGTCCAATAGTTACCGGGATTGTCAAGGCCTCAGGACTTGTATTTAACTGGGAGATTTTCTGAATTATCTCGGCTCTCTGCTTGGCTAGAGCCTCTCGCTCCTTTTCCTCCAATAGCCTGTCTAAGGATTTTTCATGTAATACCTGTGGAGTCAAGGTTGGAGCATAACTCGGGGCAGTTGGATGCGTCTCACTTGGTCCCTCACCATAATTAGGTTTCGGGAACAAACTTCCTGTGCTTAAGGATCTTGGTTCTTCCTCATACGGAGGTCTTGAGAACGGAATCCCTGAATTTGAGGGTCTTGCCTCACCCTCATAGGGGGGTCTGGGGCAGAAGTCTCTTTCTCCTGAGTATCTTGACTCCCCACTAAATGGTGTTCTTGGACAGATATCTCTAGCACCTATGGGTCCTAGACCCTCGTTATAGGGAGGTATTTGACAACCCTCTCCTACGTTTACAGGTCCAGTCCCTTCCTGAGGAGGAGGTCTTCGGGAAGCATCCCCTACACTAGAGGATCTGGGTCCTTTGTTATACGGAGGGGGATTCTTCATGAACAGGTCCTCCAAATAATCATCATCCGATTCCCCACTAGTTACCCAGTGTTTGGTCTTTTCTGCCTTTTTCTCCCCCACAGAACCACCCATTGACATCATAGGAAACAGTCCTTCGACTATCATATTCTGTCTCCATTGCTTCATTTTTTTATCTCGGGTTTCTTGTTTCAGTTTCGGATACCATTTGGTCAAACCTTTATCCATGCGGGGCTTGTCTCTCTCAAAAGCCTCTATCTCCCATTCCTCTAACGCTTCGTATTGGGTTAATCTAGGTCTGGGATGTAAATCATTCATTTGGGTTCTTAAATTAAATAAAATCCTGCCATTAAATGTACCCTCCAGGGGAAAAGCCAAAATTCCGTCGTCCTTTGTGTATTCTGCCCAGTTTTCCAACCATACACACGAGTGGTACCCTTTATCAAACATCATGAAAGATCCGGGAGTATTAGGTGGCGGAATGACAACTCCTTCTCTAGTTTTGATGGGTTTGTCCTTTTTGAAATAATTCTTCACTTTGTTTACAAGGGACAATTTTCTCTTATTTCCGTACATAATGTCGGTTTTATGACCTTTCCACTGATCGTTTTTAAACCCTAATTGTCTCGGATCAGGTCTAGTATGCGGTCTATACGAATGCCACATATGATTTCTGCGAGCGACTTTGTTTATAAATTTCACTCCCAATCCGAATGCGTCTTTTAGTTTCGTGCAACTAATCAAGTGCACGGTTTCAAATAATCTCAACCAATGGGTGCGCGGCCTTTTCGCGAGACAAGTTCTCACGCTTCGGCACTCACCCCTCCTTTACAATTCCAGCTCCGCTAAACACCCGCTGTGTCTACCAATCCCAGCGCGGCACAGAGTGACGTCAGAGCAGCTCCGCAACTGACTCCCTCCTTTACAAGGTAACGGAAACTTGATTTCTCTTTTAAAGTGCAAGTGCTTTAGTTATTTAACAACGTAAACACATTCGCCACTGTACTCGAGTGTCTAGAAAGGAAAGATTACGTTTTACTGCAAGTAAACCTCTTCTGTCTACTTTTCACACACTACGAATAGATCTCTTCTGCCTACCCTTCACTCAAGCATTAGGGAACCTGCTACTTCTTTGACTCATCCACTTCTTTTCGGGAAATATACTAAGTCTAAAGTTTCACCAGCGAACCCCTTTGCTATCACCCAAGCTCCAACGAACCTGCTACTCCTTCCGGTGTGACCCTTACTAGGTTATATCACAATAGAAGTTTTGCTAGCGAACGCTTTGCTATCATTTATTCAAACACACATTCAGAAAACCCTAATTAGTGCTTCCAGTTCTGCCTAACCTGCACCAATTTTCCTTGAGCCAGTGACCTCAAAGCGTAGTGGATTCTCTTCACCACTCGCTATTCAATTTCCTGGGGTTTCCAGACAAACAATTAAACACTTACTAACGAGTGGGTTAATACATATATCAGTATAACAGTAGAAAAAACAATTTAAAACATTTCATAATTTTTCAAAGCAAAACATTTCACGTGATTGATCAATTCACAAAAATGTTTACCGTTTTAGCAGCAATATAAATTTAGCAGCATCCAACCTATCTAGTTTAACTAGTCCTACCTAACTTTAACTAGTCCCAAACCATAACTCTGCTACCAGAAAATTACTGATAGAGCGCGCAGGTCACCCGGCCAAATAGTTTCACCATACACGTACCAGGCCCATATATATTTCAATTTATCATGTACATTAATCGGGTGACCTTACACTCTACTACCAGTAACCCTGATTCCTTTCCTATTTATTTCTAGTGTACCCAACTTACCAATCCACCGTTACGGGTACCTATGACCACAATGGATCAGAGAGCTAGCTGTGAAAGAAAGGCAGGCAACAAAAATACCAACTTTTATATTTCTTCTGCATTAAATGACCACAGACTACTGGGAAGTTTTAAAGGTTTATCTAGAATTCAGATTCGGAAAGCATACAGTTTACAACCAAAAGGCAATCAATAATCAAGATAACGAACAGCACATAACCGTAGAGAAAATAAATCAGGGCAACCATTTATGAATCTATAGGAAGATAAGGGCATGAAAAATGCTAAACAGGCTTCAGGAATGGATCTTTAAGAATGTATAACTATGAATAGGCAATTTTATGCACGTACGAGAATGTCACTACTGGGAAATACTTAAAAGGTTGGGTGAGACATTTGAGATCCTATACATCTATAGGGAGGGGAAAAACAGGAACACGCAATAGTTCTAGCAATTTTACTTCAATCAGCTTTCAGGGAAAATTATAAACCACATCTATAATTCATAAACAGTATGGAGAGAAATGTGCTCTAAGGGTGGGACAACATAGGAACATGCTATGGAAAATAAATGTGATGACTTTCATATAGTAGATTGTGAAAAACATGGAAAATTAACGTATGCAAAGGTATGTCTTTATTGAAGCAAAGACAGAAAAATAGAAGGTGCAGTATAGAATTTCAGCACTATATATTTACCTAGAATGGTGTGAAGACCAACCCTGGCCACGGATCAGTCAAGGACAGGAAAAACCCCAAGGAAGGACAGTCATCAATGGGACAGCAGGTACAGAATGGACACCCCAGGACAGGACAGGAAAACCAGATTAGGATCAGGACAGGACCACCAAGGAATGACCAGCACCCGCAGTTTGGAAGCAACGCCTGCGCTACACCCTCTCTGCAGCTATCGGCCAGAACCCCGATTGGGTTAGCGAACTCCCCAGCAAAGTGCTCCGCCAGCACTTAAGGTTTAGTAAAACCTCTTGAGTCTATGGTCTATTTCGGACAGAGTGCTCCGCAGCCCTCTGTATTCAGTCACCTATTGAGTGCGTTGGGTCAGTGACAGGTCAGCTACTCAGACAAGTCGGACAAATTCTCTAGCTAAACCTAGGCTAGTTATACTGTTTTCGGGTCAGTGTACCACCCCCCAAATGTTGCAAGTGTCAGAATCCCCAATTTCGATTGGTCCCCAAGTAGGATAGGTCAACACACCAATCACAATTTACGTCTACAAGCCCCTATTTACATACTTTGGAACCGCCTATTTGAATTTGGGGTTCTCATGAGATTTTCTTCAGAATACAATGGAAGAATTACAATTGTAAAAAATGCGGTACAGTTCAGCTCCAGCCTGCTGGGTCGCAGGTCACGTTCTCAGGAGCATCTTGACTGTGGCTGCCAGCTGGCTGTGTTCCACTGTTCAAGGTTGCCTTCTCTCTGCCAGGGTGACATGCGCAGTAGAGACTTTCAAGATGGCTCGCGTATCCCTCAGACCCCCAATATCGCAGTACATGAAAAGTAAGCGAAAACAAATTAAAACATAGAAATAAATGAATTCACTGTATACCATGAATAGCTACTCTATACCCCTTAGTTTATAATATACTATTGCGTGAATGATTAGTGCAAACAGACAGCAACATGAAAACATCCGCGCAAGCTTCACCATGTGAGTACACAGACGGCCATTTTAAAAGCAAGTGCGCAGGCGCAAGGATTCCCACCAAAACTGCAAGTACGTCACGTCATGTGAGTGTGACTAACGCATGCGCAGACAGAAACCAGCCAAGCAGCGGCCATTTTTAGGAACAAGAATTATTGAGTTAGTAAAGACATAGGCAAGCGTCGCTAGGACACCCCAATTTCAAAATAAAGGGAAATTAGTAAGACAAACAGGTTGAATTACATGATTATACGTTATTTGAGGTTCTTGAATCCAAGCAAGTCGCGTAATATGCGAAACCTTGCTCCATCACTGTTACACATGCTAAATCTCGTCTCTGTGCGTTCAGAAACGTTGCACACCAGCTGTCCATACTGTCCCTATGCTGTGTGTGAATTAGTGAAGCTTTAAGAAACCGTTCCATTTAAAAGAAAAAAAAAGAAAGAAAAATGGCTGTCCTTGTCAATATTTTTTCATATTTAGCTGCTTACAATTTTGTTTCCATTATTTTTGATCAAATTTCCCAAATTATGCTTGAATATTGACTTTCAAACAGTTTGAATCAAACTTCTATGTAGGTACACAAGAAATACACTGTTGTATGTATCAAGTCCGCATCAACTAGGTGTTAGACCTGGCACCTTGGCGTGAGCCTCCGTTCCACTTTTTGCTGATGTGCCTCAGATGTTTTTGCTGGTGTCCGCTGCTCAGGGCACTGCGCCACGGCCAATCCGTGCCGCAGTGCAAGTGCTCCCAATATAAAATGTATATGTGATTGATTTCCATGATTTGTCTCATTGGATTTTCTGTCAGTCCCCAGTAAAGTGCACCAGGAGTGCCAGGGCTTGTAAATGCCAATACTGCTAGTGGGCCTGCAGCGCTGGTTGCCACCCACAGAAGCAGCCTTTTAAAATGTGTCTAGGGTCTGCCACTGCAGAACCTGCGTGCAGTCTGGTACTGTCATGCTGGCTGGGCAAGTGCACACACCTGCCAGCCTCTAAACCTTCCCTTTGCTTCATGTTAGTCACCCCTATGGTAGGCCCAAGGGCAGGGTGCATTGTAAGTGTAAGGTGGGACATGCCCTGATGTGGGTGGCATGTCCTAATAGTGAATTACAGCTAATTTCGTTTTTCACTATTGTAAGGCTACCTGTTCTCTTAGGCCAAGATGGGCTGCTGGAATTATTACACCCTATAATCCCAGCAGGCTCAGGGAACATGGTAGAAAGTCAAGTTTAGTATGCCTGAACTCAGAATAATAAAATACTTCTTTTAGTAAAGTTTATTTTAATATCCTGTGTTTGCAAATGCTACTTTTAGAAAGCTAGCATTTGCTTGCCTAACCATTTCAGCCCATTTCAGGATGTGTATCTGACTGTCTGGGTTATGTGAGTGACAGGCCTGGGGGATGACAGGTGGTGAATGCAAGGATTACACCTTGGTGGGAGGTGGGAGTGCCCCTGGACTCTGAATAGGGCTGTGCTCTGCCACCACAATGTTGGCTCCACCTCCTGGGGAGCGACTGATGACTCAGCCTGACACCTGGCCCGGGAAAGGGGGAAGCCTGTCAACAAAGTACTCCTGGCTGCCCCTGTCCACACAATGCTGGCTCCACCTCCTGTGGAGCGTCTGATGTGCCATCCCTGCTCCCTGAAAGGAGAGACTCAAGTTTACCTAACACAGTGCTCCAGGACTGAAAGAAGTTATGCAGAGGCCCCCCTGGCCTGTAAGAACAAAAGAAAAGCTGTATAAAAGTAGGAGCCCTGCTCCTAGCAAACTATATCCTGTTTCCCACAACGAACCTCTGCCCAACTAGAAGGAGAAGAAGAAGCTGGAAGGACTGGCCTGCTGTATGCCTTGCTGAGGAAGGAGAGGAGAAGACTTATTGAAAAGACTTTGCGGACTTGTGCTTGAAACTTTCTCCAAGGGTTTGTCTGAGCTTGCCCCCTGAACTGAACCCCAGGACTAGTGGGTTCTTGGTGCCTTTGCTCGCCCTCAACTGAACCATGTGCTTTCTCCTGCTGGAGCTGAGTTTTGTGCCCCTTCACCCCTCCAAGGGCCGTGACACCCAGGAGCCTGGCCGCCCGTGTCCTGTGAGAGCCCCGCTCGTGCAGAGTCGCTCTCTTCGCCTTGGACCGGGCCGCCTGCCACCCTGTTGCCTGCCTGCCACTGGAGCGCGTTGTGCGTCCTCACTCGCCCCCTCCCGCCGGAATTTCCATCCAGTGCGCGATATACGCCTCGGACAGCCGCCGTACATCTCATTGTAGCCGGCCGCCCCGCTTTGCCCTCCGACTTGGAAATGGGCCGTGCCGCCCCCCTAAGCGCCCCCAGTACGGACCGTACTGGAGGACCTGGGCCGCACCTGCCTCATGGAAGCCACCTGCCTCTTGAGGGTCCGAAGGTCCCTACAACGCACCTCGAGTCAACACGAGGCATACCTGCTTCCCCATAAGGTACTGTAATCGTTCCAGGCATCTACACCGGACTTGGGGTCCGCACCGTTCTGTTTTCCCCAAACCGACTGCTCATCCCGGCATTGTACGCTGCTTGCGCATCCTTTCCCAGCCTCTGGGTGCGCGAGTGGAATACGTGGTGTACGCTCGAAGCGTATCATTTCGCACCGCCTGTGGGTGTCATTGGGAGTCGTACTACGAGGAGCTCCTGACAAGTACGCCTCGCATTCCTCTTCAAAAGATCTTGTAAGCCTCGCATCTCCCTCCCAAGCTGGTACGCTTCGTCATTTCTGCAGAGAAGCTGTACGCCGCATTGGTCTGCTCACGCGAGAGGCGTGAGCATTGGTAGGGCCCGAGGTTTTCTTCCGTGCGAAGCATAGAGGAGCGCTACGAAGCGCACAGAGGCGCTTGGGAGCGCCGTACCTTCCAGGAACGGGGCAAGAGGCCCCAAATAGTGCATAACAAGAACTGGGGCACCATCCTTTGGTTAAAAGAGTAACTGAACTGCCACAAAAAGAACTATTTTAAGTGAACAAGATTAGAAAGAAGCAGCTTACAATCCAGAAGAGACCTTGCCCTTATTTTACAAGCAGTTGGCTTAGCTAAAAACGTTATATTGGTCTTGTGATAAATTCTTACCTGCATAGATATATTTTTACATAAAGAAGACGTATTTTTTACATAACCACAGCCTGGTGTCCATTTGTGGGGGGATTATTGATATATTTACTGTGTGTGTGATTACAAATGCTTAACCCAATAACGCCTGAAGATTAGCCTTGGCTGCTCACGCCACGCACCTAGAGGGTGAGCAAGGGTAATCCTAAAGGTGTCATCCCTCGCCCTGACTTAGAGAAGAGGGTCCCTGCTTGTCACAAGTGCAAACTTGCGCCAACCAGAGACCCCCAATTCTTTTTTTTTTCACTGTGATTTTTTTTTTATTGTTTCAGTTAGTTAAAACCATAACAATACATTTTATAAAATGAACTACTGCATTAAAAATGTCCTTATGTATGGATACATTCTCTATTAATTCATTCTAAAACATTCTGAGTCTAGTGCAAGGTTTTGTTATTTAAAAACAATCAAGCAATCCATGTGGTTTATGGTTCAGAGAGTTCTGGTATTATACGTTATTAAGTTCAAAAGAGCCCTCTTACAAAACAACCGCAGTTATGTTGTCCTTTTATGGACTGGGTGCCAAGTTATCTTTCAGTGCTTGGGCGTGAGCCACGAGGAACTTTAACAATAGACAGTTCAAACGGGTGTCTGTTGGGTTCAAAGTTGACATGATCGCCGATCTACACGTTCTTATGCCTCGCTCGTTCATAGCCTTTTTCAGGAAGGCAGCTCGTGCTTGGGCTCATTTCGGGCAGATACAAACAAGATGAATAAAGTCCTCCTTACTGCTCCCACATAGTCTACAGATTTTGGGTCCATCGTGCGCCCAAGTTGGTTGGTCCATGGTTGATGAAAAATTTCCCAGACGGAGCCCTATTAATTTTTGTTTTCTATAAGCTGGAAATGTAATTGTTAGATATGGGGCTGCAGTGAGAGTTTTGTAGTTTGATATGACCATCCAAGCGTGTTTTCTTGTGCTGAAGGTGGCTTTGTCAAGTAGAAGAGAATGGAATTTTGTTGACTTGTTTATGGCTTGTTTGAACGCTGGGTAGGGCAGGTTGAGTTCCCAAAGGTTTCTTGTTCCAGTCTCAGTTATGGCCTTCTCAAGGTACTGGTTGTGTGGTGATTTAACATCAGCTTTTATTTCTTCCCACAGTGCGTGGTGCAGTTCTGTGGTTGCCATGTTCTGTTTCAAACTGTACGAGTACTTGATGATTGCGTACTTTCTTCCCACTGTTTCATTTATTATTCCAAATTCTAATCTCATCTGTGCTGGAGACCCCCAATTCTAACACTAGGGCAGTAAGGCACAGCCTGTCACCATTTCATAATTATAACAGGCCTGCCAAGTACCATGCATCAAACGTGACACTAACGCATTTCAGTGTGGTGTTCCCACATCAACGCACTGAAATGCATTGTCACGCATTTTCGCCACTGACCGCACTCTGTCTGCTGACAGCGCTGTAACTTGCTGCCTAAGCCACGTACTAGCGTACGCTGGTGCCTCTGACACTTGTGCATGCGCCCGGCCTGGGCCGCAGCAGACTTCACTTGCCAGCACTGGCTCTTTGACAGTTAAAGAGCTCTCAGTGCTGTGCTATAATGTTACAATCTGTCCTCTGCTACCTGGAACCCCGGGCCGTTGTGTTACAGGCTCTGTGGTGCTGTGGTGGGGGGTTGTGACCTCAGGAAGTGAGGTCAGTCAGAAGCACCGGTGCCGGACTCAACTGGCACTGGAAATTATCCAAAAATGGAGATCCGGCGAGTCGACTGGGTCAATACGACCATCACCAGTGAACTGAACGGACCGTGGATAGTCACAGGTCTGTCCTCGCTTTGACCTGCTCAGCTACCATCTGCAGTGCAAGCGGGCGACATACATTTCGGCTGCCCATCATGGATCAAGAAGTCACTGAGTGCGGTGCCGCTGCAGGACCCTGTTTGCTCGGAAAGACAGCCAACGCATCATGTATGAAACGCTTCAGAGCACGTTTCGTGGCCACCCCCGTCCTCAGGTCAGCCTTGGATCAGTCTATGGCTCTAATTGTTGGCTCCCATTCTAAACCTGGCTGCTGTCTCAATGACTAGGTGCATTAGCATCAAATTGATAGGTTCCATCGAGACTTCGGGCCGGGGTAGTAATTTCACTTCCAGGGCTGCGAGTGGAAGGAGCTGCGAATCAAGCAGTTTATGGAGTCTCAATTGCGGACTCCTTCTAAAGACATGCTCCACAAGGGTTCATCTGTTGCTGTGCCCTGTAATTGTTTCCCAGACTCTGTTTTCTTTTGCCCACACTCCCTTCTTCCAATTACTGCCCGCCGCCCCCTAGCATCTATTGGCAGGGTGTGGAGCCTTTTATTAGAGGATCTTTCTGCTTGCCATGGGCTGTGGAGAAGCCTGGTTTTGGCATGGTCATTTTAAAGAGGTAGCGGGGTGGATTCCTGTGCTAGCTAATCTACAGTAGAAGCACATAAACTCACTGAGGACAGCCGGCGGTCTGCCGGGCGGCAAACCAAAATGATTGCCAGTGGGGGTGGCTCCCAGCCTGAGCCTGCTGCCTGCCAGAGTCATGCTGCCTGCAGTGCTGCAAGAGTTAAAGTAAGTACTGGTTATCAGGTACTGCCACCTGTGTGTCACTGTGCTAATAATTATAACACATTATTTTCAAGGGCAGCACGCGATGAGAAGCTGCCTCACTCTATAGTCTGAGTCAGTGGGTGCACTAGCCGCTGTCACGGGTCAATTAGGCATAAGTGGATCATCCATGATAATTAAACTGTTCGTGAAGTTGTTGGGGCCTCTCTCGTCCTTGCTATTGGGCAGGGGTGCGTCACAGAGAGAGGCCCCCCGACTAGAGACTTGGCTGGAGAACGAATTACATATTAACGGCTACAAAACCTCTCACTCACCAGCGGTAACTTCGATCCATGGGAGAAATAAGGGTGGACTGTGTATTTATGTTTCTAACCGTGTTAATGTCAATAAGATCATTTTCTTGATTTCGGCCACCTATTATCAGGTGGTATTACTGTATATGGACAAGAAGTACTGTGTTGCTCTGTTAAATGTTTACATCAACATTCCCAAAGAGCAGACAGGGTGTGAACTGACTAAATTAAAGGCCGATCTCTCTAAACTACAGGACGACATGCTTAAAGATATGTGCATTATTTGGGGTGGGGACTTTAATCATGTTTTGTGCCAACATAATATGAGGAGCATTTGTGGTCTAAGTAACAAAAGAGTTGTTGAACAGGCACATTTTCCACACACCACATCCGGGGACCTGTTGAGTTCTCTTGTGTTTCAGTTTGATTTGGGGGTCGCCAATGAATTATGCACCCCAACAGTCCCATTAGAGGCACATTTAATGGCAGAGGAGGCGGCTCCATAATTGATTTTATCCTAGTCACAAACCATCACTCAAATAGGGGGCTTAACTTCGTAACTTATTTAAATGCAATGAGTGATCACTTTCCAATGAGCATTTCTTTCCCCTTATTGACCTCTGCATCTAGTAAGGGGGTTTTGTTGGACCAATTTGTTTTCAACATCTCCCTTCATAGAATTAACGGGTACTCTTTAAGCTGGTCGAAAGTCAACCCGACTGTCTTTGCTAAGCGACTAATAACCAAGTGCAATGAGGCCTTTACAGTTTGTCTTAATGAGTCCGCTACTAACAAAGAGGTTCTGGACTCATTCTGTCTTATTTCTGTGGAGATTAAGAGGTGCCCAACTGTGGAACTTAAGAAGAGACGGTGCACAGACATAATATCGACTCCAAAATATCGTTTGGACAGAATATCGAGTTTAAAATATCGTTTGGACAAAATATCGACAGGACAGAATATAGACAGCCAAAATATCGTTTTTAAGGTAAGTGAAGTAATATCGACTGTAAATAATATAGAAAGTGAAAATATGTAAGTATATAATATAGATAGTAAAAAAATACGTTTTTATTTTTAGGGTTCAGGGTCAGTTTTGGGTTTTTGGGTAAAGGGGTATTTTTAGGGTTCAGGGTCAGTTTTCAGTTTTTGGGTAAAGGGGTATTTTTAGGGTTCAGGGTCAGTTTTTGGGTAAAGGGGTATTTTTAGGGTTCAGGGTCAGTTTTCAGTTTTTGGGTAAAGGGGTATTTTTAGGGTTCAGGGTCAGTTTTCAGTTTTTGGGTAAAGGGGTATTTTTAGGGTTCAGGGTCAGTTTTGGGTTTTTGGGTAAAGGGGTATTTTTAGGGTTCAGGGTCAGTTTGGGGTTTTTGGGTAAAGGGGTATTTTTAGGGTTCAGGGTCAGTTTTCAGTTTTTGGGTATTATTTTATTATATTTTGTTACTATATATATGTTTTAATAAATATGAAATAAAAAAATATTTATTTAACTTTCATTAATTATTTAATTATTCTAAGTTAATTCAAGTAATTTTAAGTATATTTTAGTAATTAATTATTAAAATTAATTTAATTTAACACTGTTTTTAGTAAATACGATGTTTTTTACAACAATATTTTTGTAAACGATATTTTTAACTCGATATTTTTGTACTTACCTGTTTGTAGATAGAAACTCGATATTTTGTCTCTCGATATTTTGTCAGCGATATTTTTGATGGTCGATATTCTGTCCCTCGATATTATTTCAGTGATCCGAAGAGACAGCATAAGGAGCAGGGGTAGTTCGACTCGGCTTGTACTAAAGCTCACATACATTTAAAGAAAGTGTTACATAAGCAGGATAGAAGTCAACTAGAAATAAAAGTAGCAAGAGGTGCCTATAGGTACGCATTAAAAGACGCAAGGAGACATTAGGAGTGGATGCGTGGTGGCCCTGCATGAAGCTTGCCTATGTAGAGATAACAACTGCTTTTCGAAGGCGGTCATCGCACCTTTCCTAGCTCCAAGAGACTTACCCTCAATCGAAATAGCAATTCTTTTTTTTATAAATCTTTTTATTATTTTAAACAAGAAAAAGGAATAGACATATCCGGTGTCATATACACATATAAAATAATAGTGTGGACAGGAACGATAACAGGATATACGTGAAACAACAGAAGAATCCATGAGAGGTCCGCGCTAATGAATACAAAGTATGACTTGTAACATTACAGTCGATAAACAGTTTAAATGTGGACCCTCAAGACCTCCCCACTCATAAATCAAAACAGCATAAGATTCATGGCAACCAGACACTAGAATTTAAAAAGAACAAAATCAGGATATTTCGCCAACATTACTAATAAAGGAAAAGCTAAAAAAAGATTGAGAAAAATGAAAACCATATGGGCGATAACAAAAAGAAAACAAAAAACCCATCCCCCCACCCTGCACCCCTGCAACGGCTATCGCCTAACCCCCACTAGCAGTGTGCATGTCGCCCCAATTGACTAGGTTCTAAAAGTAGAAAAGTGGGGGAGGAAATTGACATACGGCTCCCGGTCCTCCCTCCCCCCCCATCAGAAGCAGCGACCCCATAGCACGTAACCAAAAAACCATCAGGATATTAAATCAGAGCCAACAGGGGAGGTTATCAACACCGCCCAACCCTCCGCAAGAATAGTGGTAGCAAACCCATATCTATTAAATCAACGTTACAAGCCCCTTACAGTCAATCTCAACCTTGGCCCTTGCGGTCTACAATACGAACTCCCACGGGTGGAACCACTCTCTCCACAGAATAAACAAGCTGAAAAATAAGGGCAAAAACATTCAGTCCGGACAAGATCAATAGTAGTAGTCCATCACGGATCCCAGTCTCACATACACACCCCCTCCCCGACAGTAAGTCCCAATATAGTTTCCTTCGAAGACACGATGAAACTGCTGGGGGGGGAGAAGTTGTTATTGCGGCTCGAGAGCAGTTGAAGAGAAGCTCCGGGAACGGATGGTCGAGCGGTTCCATCTTCATCGGGGGAACTAGCAAATGTTGCGATACAGTCACGATACCAAGGTTGCGTTCAGTTATTCGATCACTCACCAAGGGATACAACTCAGCATCCAGCATACGGCCATCATCCACAGGTAAGGCATTTACCGTGAGAAGCCCAGCACATTTGGGCTCTGGCAATGAAGCATAGTCCGGTCTCAGGCGCTCAATCCCAGCTGCACAAGCGGATATCAAATCAAATTCAAATTTCAAAGCTTTATTCGACTTTTAGTCATAAAAGCAAACTCCTACCCATAATACAATAAATACTAAGGATAAAACTAATTCATTAAAAAAACATATTAAACAACAGAAGTCGAATGCTGATAAGTTCTAAAAAATGTATACATACATTTTAAAATTTCATTGAGGAAAATTTAAAAGAAACAAGCAAATTTAGACAGGCAGTTCATAATTCATATTAACCAATAGGCTTTAAAGTGCGTGACCTTATTACCCAAGCCCAGGCCAAGAATTTTGCTATACCTATTACTAATGGTGTTGAGCAATCAGATGTTAAGATTCTTAGGGCTTGTGAACAGCAGCGAGTACCCATATTTTTGCAAACTGGTTTTAGCCACTTTCGACGGGGAATGGCGTACAAGGGGCAAGAAAAAAGCAGGTGCGCAATGTCCACTGTTTGGTTTTTGCAATTGGCGCAGTATGCGTCCTGCAGAGGGGACCAGTGTTGTATAAAAGCGTTCACTGGGAGTGTTCCCACACGGAATTGGAAGTATAATTTCCTGTCAAATGGACGTTCAATTACATCCCAATATTTTTCATCAAATGGAAGTTGTTTAATGTCCAAAAAACGTGATGACAGGGTGGATTGCAAACCTTTACGATACAATGATACATATACCGACTCCCAATAGATATCCTTAAATTGTTTTTTCGAAGGAAATGAGGCAACATCCTTATTACCCCACAAATGGTCAAGGCCCAACTTCACCAATGTACCCCGAAGTTCCTTTAACCATGTAATACAATAGAAACGATCAGTATTCACAACATCAAAAAGAGCTGATACATAATGACTTAACTCTGGGGTTACCATTAGATGCCTCCAATACAACAAAGGACGTAGGCGGGCAATGTCTTCAATATTCTTCCTACCTAGGTCCATCTTTAGTGGGATTATAGGGGTACTTTGTGGGGCCCTAACAAGCCCTCGCAGAAATCTATTTTCCGCCCGCCCCAGATCTCCTAAATTTGAAAAACCCCAGAGCTCAGACCCATATAAGCATGCACTCAATACTTTCATACTATAAAGTTCGAGTGCACAATTTATAGGTCTTGTCAGAGATGTGTTATGTTTAATGGTGACTGCGCCTGCTAACTGACTAAATTTTAAAGACGCCATATTAATATGTGATTTCCATTTCATGTCATGCTGTAGGATAATTCCTAGATAAGAAAAGGCATCTACTTTTTCCAGTGGTTCGCCCTTGTATTTTATCACCCCCTTGAAAGCTGATTGGGAACTCAGGCACATGAATTTAGTTTTACTGGTGTTTAGTTCCAGACCCCGGCTATCACAAAAATCCCCAAAGACGTCAACCGCTTTCTGCAATCCACTAGGCGTACGCGATAGTAAAAGCGTATCGTCCGCGAACATTAGTACGGGGACGTGTGCTCCTGCTATGATTGGAGCGTCATTTGGGGTTTTATTTAAATAGTCCACAATTCCATTTATATATATTGAAAAAAGCGTGGGGGCCAGGACACACCCTTGCCTCACCCCTCGTTCCACTGGGAAAGGGACCGTCACTTCCCCCTGTTTACCCCACCTTATTTTTGCAAAATTATTTTCATGGAGGCGCACCAGCAAGGTTAGGAGTTCATGGCTTATCCCCACATCTGCCAGGGTTTCCCAAAGTTTTTCTCTCGGGACCAGATCAAATGCGGCTTTTAAGTCCACAAAGACTGCATACAATGTGCCATTTCGCAGCGTGACATTTCTCCAATAAATGGCTAGAAAATAAAAAACTTGGTCAACACTACTAGTCAAAGGGCGAAATCCAGCTTGGTATGGCGACAATATATTTTGATCTTCAATCCACTGCTGTAGTTTATTCTGGACTAATCTACCCATTATTTTCTGCGCAGTGTCAATTAAACTAATGGGTCTATAATTTTTTGCCTGGGTTTTATCACCCTTTTTAAATATAGGGATGATTTCAGCCCCTTTCCACGAGGCTGGGACTTCTCCACCCATAGCTATTGCATTTGCTAACCATGTGAAATATGTGGTCCAAGAACTCCGGTCCGATAAAAAAACATCTGCTGGAAGGCCATCCATGCCCGGCGCTTTTCCCCCTGACACGCAATCCAGTGCCAAGCTGACATCTTTTTCAGTAAATATTTGATCATTAAAAAAGACAGTTTGGGGGGGAGATATGGATGCATATATCGGACATCTGGCATACTGGGGTTGGAAAAAATCATTCCAATCGTCTTTTGACACATGGTTTTGTGGTTGGGCAGCTGCCCCACCCCTATTCCATTTAACTAAGGCCCAAAACCGCTTGGAGTCTTTGTTGGTACAGGCCTGTTTTAGCTCACTCCAGCTCTCTTCATCCCAACGCCTCTTTGATTGCTTTTGCGTCAGCCTATAAATATCTCTTGCCCTTTTAACAGCTATTGGGTTTCCTATTTTCAATTCTATACTTAGATTTTGCCTTGCCAATCTACAGCTTTTATCATACCAGCCTTTAACGGCTTGATATTTTTGGGCTGCAGTTGGATCTACTGTTTTAATAAAAAAGCTTTGCAATTTGCTAAACAGACTTTTATGGGCCTCCATCATGTATTCCAGGAAATTAGGATTCCCATAGTGGGCCTCAATATTACTCACTTCCTCCTTTACAAGTTTTTCAAATGTTCTAGTTTTCTTCCATCCCCTAGCAACATTCCCCATTTCAGATGTCTTTGGTTATTAGAGCACACAACATCTTGTGTTACCATCTGATTATTATTTAAAGGTGCTCTAGGCTCCTGATAAGGGTGAAATGTCATATACAGGGGATGGTGGTCACTCTCTAGTCGTGATACAACTGCCATGTCTAATAGCTTAGACCATGCTCTTCCGTCAATTAAAAAATAGTCAATCCTGCTTGTAGCACGACCATTATCAAATGTAAAATTCCCATGTAAATCAGACGGTGTCCTCCCATTCGTGGCTCTCAATCCTCTGGAGAGGCAGAGACTCTTTATCCTAATGGCCGTAGCACTCCATCTTTTTATAGGAGGAATCTTCAATTGCGGTATTCCCCATTTGCTATCTTCCTCTTCCGTTAAACTCCTATCCTCTTCTCCTAGGGGTTCAAAAGTTGAATTAAAATCACCACCCACAATGATGTGTGGATTAGGTGGAAGGGTTTCGACATCTTGTTCTAGGGTGGTAAATACTTGAGATGGAATACCTGCACCAACTCCCCTAGCATAGATGTTGTACAGGGCTACTTCTTGGCCATTGGGCCATCTGATGTTCAGTGCTAAGATGTCATTGGATATTATTTGCCTTTGTGATATGGTGCAAGTCATTGCTTGGCGAACCCATATCAACAGTCCTCCAGAGGGGCGTCCTTTTTCACCTCTAGATGCAGGTTTATAAAAATTTAAATACCCCAATACGAAATACTGGGTTGATTGACCAAGTTTCTTGCATCATAACTATATCATGTCTGTCAATATAATCAGCCCATTCCGGGGTGTCTAGCTTACTTACCATGCCTGCTATATTCCAAGATATAAAAGTCAATGATCGATCTCCTGGAGTTGGGCCTAATGTACATGGCACCTCCATATTTTCCCTAGGGTTCAGACTTAACATCCCCCCCCGGCTCAGCTCTTAACTCATCCCCAACTATTGATCTAATATTAATAGAGCCATCTGACCCTATTATAGGTGCATTGCAGTTTGGACTTAGAGGGACCTTATAATCTGGTGCTAGATATTTTGTGTGTTGGTCTAGTAATTTGTCTAACTGACATATGGGAAGACTCAACTGGTGTTCCTCTGATAATCCTTTATCTAATGTGAGTCAATCACATTCGTTTAAGTTAGACAATGCTGTAAATCTATTATCTAGGTTTAACCCCCAGACATTAGAAGGACCCTCCCTTGCACTTCTACTGGCCACTGTAGACCAACTGGTTCTCAGAACACTCGGATTTGACACAAGGCCTTTCCTATTATAGAAAAAATCCAGAGTAAGCGGAATTAGTTCTGCTGTTCTACGTTGTGGAGGGAGAAGATTGTTCAAGATTTCTGGTAAAACTTCGGGGCTTTTAAGGTTCAAAACCACACAGTCCCCAGGGAATTTCTTATTACTCCCCCCTATCCATTTTACCCGTCTTGCCTTTAGCAAATCTTCTGCCAGCTTTTGTTTGCCCCCAGGACACATATGCATATTATTACTTAGCCATTGAAGCGCCTTATTCAATAGGGATTCAGGGTGTTCTATCTGACCTGTACTTAAGGGGGGAACATTGGCAAGTACCAGAATAAGAGGTGAAGCTTCTACAATTAGCTCCACAGGGTTATTTTCTGTGCTAGATCCCTGCAATATGCAATTCCCTGCAGGCTCTATAGGGACAGCACCAGCAAGATTAGTTTGATCTGGACCAGACTTGAGTGTAACCTGCTGGTTCTGTAATAGCTCTACTACACCTGGACAAACTCTTTCTAATGAGGTTTTTTCAGCCAATTTTTCTATAAACATAGTCGGCAATTCCTCCACTCTATCGTTAGTTATTTTTATATTGGCCTCTAATTTATTTATTTTAGCCGTAAGGTGATCAATTTTTGACAGTAAGGGTTTTACTATCTGATTTAACTTAATGTCCAACATACCCATGAGTCTTTTTAATATGCCATCATCCCAGCCTTGGCTCTCATCTCCTTCACCCGCATTCCCCTCTGCAATTTTCTTATTGGGCGGGGTGGCTGGCCTTTTCCTACTGGACCTTAGCCCTTCCCTTTTTGTAGGAATCTTGGTGGTCACTTTTATAACTCTTGGGGCTGGAACAGGGGGTGGGGGAGAGCTGGAATCTACTACCTCTAGATCTGGGTCTAGATCATGCAAGGAGACATCTAGTTCCTCTAATGTCGTTTCAGCATTAATGGCTGGATTTACCATGAACGAAACATTTTGTGATACCCCCATGTCCAGAGAATGTAAAGCTGGGGATAAGTCAGTTGAAGTGCCCAGATGAATTAAGTCCGTACTTAAGTTCTCATTTTGGGGCAATGTCAGTGGGGTGCCAAGACCCAACGAGGATCTCCGCTCATGGTTAATTTTTTCCACGACTTGTACCAAGTAGTTGTCCATGGTATTACCAGGGGCTATGGGATTTCTTTGTTTAGACATTATTATACCTGGCAATTTCCTAATAACCTTTGCCCCAATATAGACAATGGAACTCACAGAAGCCTCGTTACCTTCCGGCGTCGCTTTCCCAATGAACCAAGACCAAAGCAGGCAGATAAAAATAGGAAGGGAAACTTTGTAGGCTGAGAGTAGGCAACAATCCGGGTTATCCAGATGATAGTGGGTCTTTGGAATATTAAATGAAAGAGGGGTGGCCCGTCCCGTCCACTTAGATCTCCTGAGGGCTACAGAGGGCCCGCCCTTTGCCCGGGCTTCGCCCCGGGCATCCCGCTCGCGTCCCGCGAGGGAGTGGTGACGTGTTTATATGCGCCTCCTGGCGCTTGCAGGTATCGCGCTCCCCAGCAGGGCTGCTGGGAAATGCAGTCCAGCCCCTCGCCGGTCTCCTCTCGGCGGCTCCCGCTTGAGTTGGAAAAAAGCGGCAGAGCGGCGGGAGACTGGCGGGCGGGATCACGAAATGCTGCAGGGGACACTGTGGATTACTGGAGGCAGGCAGCAACACGGGCAGCAGTTCGGTACTTCAGCAGGCAAGAAGGAGGTAACCCACTTACAACAGTGGTGACGTGTTTATATGCGCCTCCTGGCGCTTGCAGGCATCGCGCTCCCCAGCAGGGCTGCTGGGAAATGCAGTCCAGCCCCTCGCCGGTCTCCTCTCGGCGGCTCCCGCTTGAGTTGGAAAAAAGCGGCAGAGCGGCGGGAGACTGGCGGGCGGGATCACGAAATGCTGCAGGGAACACTGTGGATTACTGGAGGCAGGTAGCAACACGGGCAGCAGTTCGGTACTTCAGCAGGCAAGCGGATATCTTGTGGATCAGAACGTCCACATGTGAATGCAGAGCCCCGATGGCCATCAGGACGGTCCGCAGCGACGGTTCGCTCTCCGTCCGAACCATCACCGCTCTGTTTAGTACTGGCAGTAGCTTGGTCCCCAAGGCTCTGATTCACCGGGGGAACAGTCCAGAACGGAGCGGACGGTCACGGTGGGCGACTGATCTTGTACCGCACAGCAGTCTATTCTCCGCTACCGCGATCGGGGACCCCGGCCCTTCGAACCCGGGGAGGGGGCGTACCCGGTCTCCGGGACGGGGGACTCCGGTACGCAGCCACAGGAGCGTCGCTGCACCTCTTCTTCGGTGTTAAGCACACCGAGCGACCGCCACCAGAATCTGGCAAAATAACCTTTGCAGCGAGAGACCGGACCCAACCTGGGTCCCACGGCCGATGTTGTTCAATTGTAACCCGGCCTGGCCAGTACTCGAGGCCCCGGCTCCCAGCCGGGTTAGGCCGAGAATTGCAACACGGTGTAACTTTGTCAATAAAGTCCGCAAAATGATCAGGACTGCACCACCAGGGTCAGCAACTATTCATCCATCTGGAGGTCAGGCGTAAGATCAGGATACATAACAGGATAATCCGACGGGAGACGGAGGTCGGCGGAGCCGGGAGCCTAAGCGGCCATCTTGTTCGCGATCGTAGCTCCTCCCCGAAATAGCAATTCTTGAGGAAACATGGGTGGAGCATTTCACTCCTTTATATAATGATGATAACCAGGCCATGCTCCTCGTAGAATCGGTCTCTTATTTACAGAGTGATCAGCTTTGTTCGTTCCCATTGGATTTATGTTTTTCTCTCGATGAAGTTATATTTGCCATAAATGCTAGTGAAGTGGGTAAAACCCCAGGCCCAGGTGGAGTCCCTGTGTATGTGTACAAATCTAACCTCCCGCTCTGGGGCCCATTATTAACCCATGTCCTATCAGCTTGCTGCCATCAGGGCCTTATTCCATCTTGGTCCGATTCGATAGTGGTCCCGATATTCAAAAAGGGGGATCGCAATGAGCCTACATGTTATCGCCCCATCTCCCTTTTGGACTCTTTTCTTAAAGTGGCAGTGCGTGTCATTTTAAATAGGGTACAGACTTCGGCAGAAGATACAGGTGTTGTCTCTAATCTGCAATATGGTTTCCGGCAGGGTCGAGGGACTATGAACAGGGGCTGAACTTAAGCCTGGTGATAGGTAAATATACCCAGGCCAAGGAAGGAAGGCTATTCTTAGCCTTTGTGGATCTCAGTTTTGCGTTCAATTGGGTGAGATATGATAGACTCTGGAGCATACTTGGAGATATGGGGGTTGACCCTCGTCTTATAAATTTAATGAGACAACTTTATAAAGTTGCAGGTGCAAGGGTTCGGTATGGAAATCGTGGTGAAGGCACAGCTAAATTCCCAATTAAAAAAGGCGTGAGACAAGGTTGCATGCGCGCCCCCTTCCTTTTTACATTATATATTAATGACCTTGGCCAAGTTTTAACAGATGAATGCCAGGATCTCCCTTTTATTAACAAGCACCCAATTTCTGCATTATTATACGCAGATTATGTGGTTTTAATGGCCCGCAATCAATTAGGGCTGCAGAGAGTTGTAACTAGATTTACAATGTTTATGCAATCGAGGGGCTTGAATGAGAATACAGCCAAAACGTACATAATGAAATGTGGCAAGAATAGCGCTAAATGTCGCAATATTTTATTAATAAAACTAAAGTGAAATGCACCAACAATTTGCCAATTTGGGCATCCACTTTGATTATAGGAGGACTTGGACTTCTGCAGTGTTGGCCAGAAAATTGCTGTTCTCTAGAGCTACTGCTGCACTGGTCGATTTTGCCAGAAAATTAGGCAGAAGGCCAGTGCCAGAATTAGTTCAAATTTATAAAGCCAAGCGCCTTACCACACACGGATGACCAGCCGCTACAATTGATTGAGAATGCATTTACACGATATCTATTGGCTGTTCCTAATAGCACTGCCAATTTTATCTGTCATTCTGAGATTGAAATTTCTTATGTTTTGGATTTTATCAAAATTGAACCAGTTTTGTTATGACACAAGGTATGGGTGTCTATACACACTAGCTTTAATTGTGATATTGTTAATGACTGTCTAAAGCTTCATAGGGTATCTTCTGTTCCCTGGCTAAATTATATTAGAAAATTCATGAGGGACATTGGACACTCTGAATATTTTGACAGGCCTGATAGGATTGTATCAATCTCGAGAAAGACATTAACAGTAGATTGCCTCGCTCATTTACAATCAATCAGATTCTCTCAAGAAATTGTTAAACCTACAGTTTTGGATAATCAGTTATTGTTATGATGTCACGGTATCCAGCCCTATCTAGTTTGTGTACCTGGGAGCTATGATCGAATGCTGTTGACTCGCATTTATTGGGGTCTTTTTATAGACTTACTAGTTTCCCAGTTACAAATGACTGGTCCAAGAATCGTTGTTCGCCCATGTGATGACGTATCACAACAATCAACGTTGCACATTCTTTAATTTATAAGATTTATTCCAATCCAAGAAAAATATTTATGATGCCAATTTTAAAAACCTTCGGTTTAAAACAGTGTCGCGTAGCGTTTTTTGGCCTAACAAGTTTTGGAAAATGAAATGTTTACACCTCTTATTGTCACTGTTTGAAAAGTGGTATTAATTCTTGGAAAACAACGTGGAATACGAGTCCTGGTTCTTGATCATGATTGTAAATCTTATTAACTTATTCGCTGTCTATGCTTATTTGTCTGTAATTTTTTTTAAATGTCTGCTGAAACTGCTTTTATGATTCATATTTTAAATTGAATAAAGCTATTCTTGACTTGAGTACAATTGGGGGTGAGTAGAGAAAGCGCTCAAGGCGCACATCGAGGCTGTGCAGAAGGGAATAGAAAGAGTATAGTCTGAATGGGGGGTGTCAGGACCGCCAAGCATCAGTAAGTGTTCAGTGATAGACCCAGGGGAGGAAGCGCCCCATCTGTGTGTGGGGCGGGGAGTGCGGAAGGGGAGGGTGGGATCCATCCAAGGATATGTCAGACACTCAATTATAATCCCTTCAAATATCCATGTGAATGCTGTACATTGGGCCAGCGTGCTGGAGAGGGATACCCAGAATGTGCCCAATCAGTGTTTGGTGCATAGATGCTACCCAGGAGTACCAGCTGGCTGCCCATATACGCCTCAAGGAGGGCGCACTAACCGTCTTTGTCGGACACCCTGCCAGTCTCCTGGAATGTGACCCCAGGGTGGATCCACATTATAGCCCTTTGAGCATATGGCGAATAGGTTGTGGCACAAAGAACCCCTCTTCATCGCTTACATAGGCAGTACAGCAACTCAGTGTGTCTCTGCAGAAGGACTCTTTGCGCCTGCAGGTGATTCATATAGGAGTAGACAGCATAGCATTTTCAAGCAGCATGCTTGCCTCAGATGTTGTGGGTGAGAAGACGGGTGTCAGCTGGTGAAGCTATGACGAGGTGACAGTAGTGTATGGCAGACACGTAAGGGTACGCTTCCCCAGGGCCAGTGCGCCCGTCCCTTCAGTCTGGTGACACCCACCCGCCATAGTGCTAATGGAGAAGGGATGGGAAGAGTGAGGTAAACCTGCAATAACCGGGGATGGGATATTCCTAATACTTTGGCCTACCACAATTGATGATACGCCAAAACAGAATGGGGCCGATTCACAGTACTAACTTAAGACAAAATCCTAAACGTACTACTTTTGGTATTCACAAAAGTTAGGATTTTGTCTTAAGTTTGTCTTAAGACAAACTTAAGACAGACTTAAGACAGAGTTAAGACAGAGTTAAGACAGACTTAAGACAAACTTAAGACATAATCCTAACTTAAGTATGTCTTAAGTCTGTCTTAAGTCTGTCTTAAGTTTGTCTTAAGTCTGTCTTAAGTCTGTCTTCAGTCTATCTTAAGTCTATCTTAAGTCTGTCTTAAGGTTGTCTTAAGACAAGCTTAAGACAAAATCCTAACTTCTGTGAATACCAAAAGTAGTAAGTTTAGGATTTTGTCTCAAGTTAGTTCTGTGAATCGGGCCCAATGTGTGGAGCATGCTCCAGAGGATCGTGGGGGGGGGGGGTGAGCTAAATGTGTGCCCAATACAGAGAAGGTGCATTGCCCATTAATGTCTAAAAGGAGAGGTTGCCGGAGGCACAGGGCATGCATTACTGCAGTGTTGCATCTCCATGCAATCTTCAGCACAAGTGAGTCGCGAATCAACTCCATGAGGGTACCTGCCATCTGTAAAGTCACTGCGACAGGTGTAGGAAAATCCACCTGGGAGCTGCCCGAGTGCTGGGGTCCTCCTCATATGTGAAGATGTGTGGACCTTTCTCATTGTCTGTGGCTGAGGAGCCTGCGATTTGCAATAATTTTTTCCAGGTTGGGGGAACTGTTCAAAGACACTTGAGGTGAAGGCTTTGTGTATAATTGAGTCCTCCCCCTGCTTTGCCGCCTGTTCCTGGAAGTTCAGGCATCGTCAGCGTGGTCGGCACCTGACATCGCGGGCCGCAGTTTGGTGCCGAAGCTGCAGGAGAGCAGCATCCAGGGGGACTAGCAGATGAAGGGTCCGACTCAACACCACTACCCAGGCCCACACATTATGTGCGCCTCGATCTAGGCACAGATTCACACCGCTATGAGGGTGGGAAAGTACAACCGCTCAAAGTCTTCCTTCTCCTCTGATTGACCACTCATGCCGCGACGAGCCTCTGCCAGCAGGTCAAGAGAACCCCCACTCCACGTGGCCCAGCTGAGGTTCCGTGGGAATCGTTACGATGTTCTGGGCATGAACGAAAATGGGCAAGTTTGGTATCTATGAACCGTAAATGACGAGTTCAGTAAGTGTACGCGTTTTCGCTACACTATTTGGCAGGGTTCGCCTTATTTATGTGTTTCTACATCTGAACCCTTGGGTTCCATTTTAGATACGGCATCCATTTTGTTTCTTGCCCTCACGTAGACTGCGAGCAGGCAGCTGTCCGCCTCGTGACCCTTTAATTCCCAAGCCTTACGGAAGATGCATATTCCTTTCATGCGTCTTTTATGACCGGGGGAATGACACTGCAAAGGCAGATGGCTCCGATCGAGGGTAATCTTGCCGTGCCGGTCTATTGTTTCAGCCGTGCATGTGCTGGGATCGAATCCTTTGATCCTATGATCATGCTTCCCGATATTACCCTCACACTCTTTTCTCTACTGTTGTCTGACTTCCTTGCAGCTGTTCTTGTCTCTTACTCTCGTCCTTTTACAACTAGAGTGGAATGTGCCTAGCAGCAGGATAATGTACTTTTACAGTTGGGAACCGGCAATGTTACTCTAATTATGTTCCGGGTTTCAGAAAGCCCTTTTGAAGTTTATTGTGGGAACTAAGTTGTAACCTTTTGTCCGTATGTTGTTCAATGTCGAAAACGTGTATAAAAAGGAGCGACCCACATATGCAATTTGAAGCAGACTCTCAGAACCTACACGCTGTTGTACTTCTTGTGACATTTGCCTCCCTGCAGTAATAAAACGCTGATCTTTGACGCCAAAGGAAGTGTCCTGTGTCTCTGTCTTTAGTGCGCCAGAACAGGTATCCTACGAAGGTTTTAGGTGTTGTCCCCTGGCACCGCTGGGCCTTAAATAGTCCAGTCCTTCAGTTGGCGCCCAACGTGGGGTGACATCAGCGGTACCGGTCCAAAGCCTGACGATTGTGAGGAACTTCGTGTGAAATCTCCGAGGAAAGGTGCACCCCGCTTCATCGATCCTGTTGTCGAAATAAGTGGTCCGAAGATTTTTCCTGTGAAGCTTCCCGCCTCCTGACGGCTGCGACGGACCGATGCCCTGACTGTCGACCTGTTTTCGGCGCCTGGCGTAGTCCTTTCGTACAGCGAGACGATAGACGGGCCTTCCTGGTGACGCCATTGATCTCTCAGTTAAGTATTTGTGGGTCGCTCCCAGTGTCCTTGGTTGTTGTTCTTGGTGCTTAGTTGTTTGCATGGTTCCATTGCATTTGTGGTTCTTAGTTGTTGGTTCTTAGTTGTTATTTGACAGTTGCAATTGCCAAAAACCGAGGGTTTTGTCTTTCACGAAGATTTAGCACTTCGGTAACCCTTGAAGTTTGATACTAGGTTAGTGTGCACGATGCCTAGCCATAGCGGTTTTCTTGGTTTCTTTAAATGTTGCAACAAGGATTCCCGGTTGGAGGACTCGTGTCCGATACCTCCAGTTGGAACTCCGATATATGAGCTCTATAGTCGACATGGTGTGGGCCCTATTATTTATAATGAATATTGGGTCCATTACACGAAAAAAGATGGTGTCCTTAGTTGGCCACCGCATGGAAGTTTTGAACTTTTGATTTTAGATAATCTTGAAGCTAAATTGTTTAAAAAGAAAGCTAGACCCGCTATGTTTGATTCCTTTCGGTTGTGGCGTAAAGAGGCCAAGCAGAAAGAAATCAAACAGCTTAAAAAGAATCGAAGAGAAGGTATTGTTCCGATAATGCAAGTTGTACAACAATGTCAGCGAGATAAAGAAGAAAAAGAAATAGAAGTTTCCACTAGACTACATCACATGAGGATAGACAAATGTTATCCGGTTTTACCAACTAGTCTTGATAAGAAAGAAGAGGATTCAAAGGAGGATCCCCTGTTAGCGTATTTGATGAAATCGCCACCTCCTTATGCACAGGGTGCTACGGCTCCTGTAGTTCCTCTTGTAGTTCCTCCTGTTGTCCCTCCTGTTGTTCCGGCGGCTGCTGGTCAGCCCGTTGTTGGTCCTACGTTTGTCCCACCACCTGTTTCTATTCCTACTGCTCCTTTGCCTGTGCCTCCTCAAACCCCTGTTTCTGCTACCCCGACTGTCTTGCCTGTTTCTGCTGTTCCTACGTTCACTTCTAATGTTGTCGCCCCTGTTCTTTTTCCTTCTTCTCCTTCCGTTCGTACCCGTATCCCTAATACTGTTGCTACGCTCTATTCCCCACTGTCCGGATCGATACTACCATCCAGTGTTTCCGAAACTTCCCAGAGACGAAGTCAAATCCCTGGTGGAAGGGAGAGTGCAACATTAGTGAATATGGCTCGTAGGTGGATAAGACATCCTGCTAACTACCCTCCACGCATGGTTTTCGATACGTTTTCTCAGTTTAATGAGCCTACGCAGAGATTCGTGTTCGAAGAAATGTGTAACTCTTTGAGAGAACAATGGTATAATGACGATTTAGATAACGTACCGCCCGATATGATTGAACTTCAGAGTCAATTTTCGAACGGTATGATCGTAGGTGGAGATGTACGACGTGCCTTAGAGCGATTGTTAGCCCATAGATCCACAGTGCCTTCTCGAGTGTCGTTTGATGACGACCTTGATAATTGGAAAGCGACTCCTGGTCAGTATCCTATGAGAGAGGTTCCGCCAGTATGGATGCCAGGTGATGCTGGTGCTGCTCCTCCGGTTCTTCCACACTTCCAGAGAGTTTGGATACACCTCCCATGGAAACGATCAGAAGTCTTGCAGGTGAAACAATCCTTGCCTGATCCACGCAAGAATCCGGCGGGTTACTATAAGGAGTTGTCTCAATTGGTAGATGCTACTATTATGAACCTTGCCGACACCGACATGCTGTTCGGTAATGTTGTACCACAACCGGTTTGGGCGAAAATTCACCAAGAAAGTCATGCAAATGAGTTAGGCGGTGATTGGGCTGCAATAATAGCGGCTGATGGCCGACAAGTTGGTGAGGCTAAGCCTGAGCAGTTAATTACGGATCTGCCACAGAAAATCATTACGCTCATGAAAACGCTTATGCCGGCGATGAGGGTAAACTGGGATAAGTTAGCAGCTTGTAAGCAAAAGAAGGACGAGAGTGTCGCCGATTTCTTTACTAGATTCGAAGAGGCATTTGTCGATCATAGTGGTCAGGATATGGGCACTGAGGGAGGCCAGCGGTTATTTGTTGATAAATTTGTATTGAATTTGTTGCCTGAACTATGCAACAAATTGAAAAATTCAGAAAGTGCATGGGCTGTTTCAACCACTGCACAGATATTAGCGACGGCTCAATATTATGAGAATAGGGAAAAGGAAGAAAGTGATCGTGCAGATAAGAAAACGAAGGAGCTCAAAACGAGGGTTTTGTTGCAACAAGCGTATCCTCCACGTTCAAATCAAAACGATTCGCAACAGCAATATAGACCACAATCGCAATCCTCCAGAATGCAGTCACGTTCTGACTCTTCTGATTTTCGATCTATGCTTGGGTATAACCAGTGTGCATATTGTAGAAGAGATGGACACATAAAATATGATTGTCCGGCTTTGCGTGACCGACTTAATGGTGCATCGGCACGAGGGGGTCGTGGTGGTCCTCAACAAGCATCTCGAGGTAGAGGCCGCGGTACCTCCCAAAATCAGACTGAGCGCCCTAATACGTCCTCAGACGCGAATAATTATTTTGACCAACGGAACGTGAGGTCCGATAAATCAGCACAGTATTATGCGGACGACTATTACGTTGACCATGAGACTGTTGCAAACGACCGTTACTAGGACAGCCACCGGCAGAGAGAGGGAGTAGTATCATTTCCGGTTGATCAGAGTGGGCCTTATGTCGCAGTTGCTACATCTGGCGTAGTTGAGCCTTTTCTGTTAGACACTGGTGCAACGAAAAGTTCCATCATGCATTCGAAACTCCCTGGCGCACCTTTGTCTGGCTTAACGAATGTTTCTGTTGGATTCTCTGGCGCCCCTGTTAGCAATCCTGTCTCTAGCCCTTTGCCACTTATGATTGGCCCTCGTGAGCTGGAGGCTCCATTGATTCTATCTACTGGTTGTGGTGAAAATCTTTTGGGCTTGGATTTGTTAAAACGGTTATATGCGACTTTGTATTGCTCTCCTGAAGGAGTGGAGCTTACATTAGGTCGGAGAGTAATCTCTCCTATGTACTTGTCGATCGATACATTCCCACCGGAATTGAGTTCCCTTCCTGCGTCTCTATGGGCCACAGGTCCCAATGATGTGGGTCTATTGGACATCCCACCTTATGTGATCCAACTGAAACCAAATGTGCGATTACCACGTATACCTCAGTATCGTATCTCTCTTGATGGTGAGCGAGCGCTATTAGCGATCGTTGGTGATCTGATCAAAAAGGATGTCATAGAAGAGACTCGGGGAAACGTGTGTAATAGTCCTGTGTTACCAATTTTGAAACGAACTGATCCATCTAAACCTCCTGTGTACCGTTTCATAATCGATTTGAGAGAAGTGAATAAAATCGTGATTCCACAGTTTCCCGTGGTCCCTGATATCACGGCCTTGTTGACTTTGATTCCAGCTTCTGCCTCCTGGTTCACGGTGATCGATCTAAAGAATGCTTTCTTTAGTATCCCGATCGCTGAGGAAAGCAGAGACCTATTCGGATTCTCATTAGGTGGTCGCAGTTTTAGATTGAAACGCGCACCACAAGGCTATTGTGAGAGTCCATCGATCTACAGTCAAGCCCTTAAAAGTCAACTTGATGCATTTGTATTACCGGCGGGCGCGGCTTTGATTCAGTACGTTGATGACCTATTGATAGCTGCTGATACCGAAGATATTTGTAGAACTGCTACAGTATCGTTGTTGCGGCATTTATGTGACTTACATCACAAGGTGTCACCTTCCAAGCTGCAATATTGTTGTCAAGAAGTAACCTACTTAGGTCACTTATTGTCAAAAGAAGGGAGAAGGTTGACCCCAGAGAGAATTGCAGCGATTACCCGAATGACTGTGCCAAAAACTCAGAGAGATGTACGTGCCTTTCTAGGTATAACGTCATACTGCAGACAATGGATTCCAAATTTTTCATTATTGGCAAAACCATTGATAGCCCTTACATGCAAGGACGTTTCATCTCCTTTGCCATGGACTGAAGAGTGTCAGAAAAGTTTCTCTGAATTACGTGATGCGCTGTGTTCGGCCCCTGTGTTAGGTACCCCTGATTACAGTAAGCCGTTTACACTATACGTTCACGAGAGGGATGGTTGTGCGTTGAGTGTTCTGGCACAACAATTTGGCGACAAACAGCGTCCATGCGCATATTTTTCTTCGACCTTAGACCCAGTAGCTAGAGCCTTGCCGAGTTGTTTAAGAGCAACAGCGGCAGCTGCGGCGTCCATTCGACAGTCCGCAGGTCTGGTCATGGATAATATGCTCACGGTGATGATTCCGCATGCAGTCGACACTCTCTTGAACCGAACGAAAACTCAACATCTGACGAGCGCAAGGTTGTCTGGATATGAGTTGACGTTACTGGCAAGTCACATACGGATAAAACGGTGTAATGTGTTGAAACCAGCAACATTGTTGCCGATCAACACGGAGTCAAGTGATGTAGCACCACATGACTGTTATCTGAAAACTGAAGAAGAGACGAAGGGTCGTATTGACCTAAAACATACTCCATTGGTAGATCCCGATGGTACTTTGTATGTTGATGGTTCCTGTTTTAAGTTACCGAATGGTGATGTGACGACTGCGTATGCTGTAGTGACGTTGAGAACGGTTGTGGAATCTACGAGATTAAGTCAGAATTCGGCCCAGGCTGCTGAGTTGATCGCCTTGACGAGAGCGTGTGTGTTGTCCAGAGGAAAGCGGGTGAATGTGTTTACAGACAGCCAGTATGCTTTTGGTGTGGCACATAGTTTTGGGCGATTGTGGAGAGAAAGAGGATTCTTGACGTCGCATGGCACAAAGATTCAGCATGGACAGCTTGTGAATGACCTTTTGGATGCACTTACATTGCCGAAGCAGGTGGCAATAATCAAGTGTAGCGCGCATCGGAAGGTGACAGATGATGTTGGTCGTGGTAATGCGTTTGCAGATGAGACTGCTAAGGAGACTGCCAGAGATCTGACAAACCGAATGTATGTTACGAGTTCAGTGAGATGGCCTGCAGAGACTAGTATGTGTGAAGACACAGTCGAAAGTGTGAAGGGAATACAGAATGAGGCCACTGACATGGAAAAGACTAAGTGGAAAGAAAGCACTGGGAAGTTAGATGAGAATGGATGTTGGGTTGATTTGTCGGAAAAGCAGAGATGGATGTTGCCAGATGCATATGTGCTTGCTGTTGTTACAATGGCCCATGGCACAGCACATATTAGCGCAAAAGGTATATGCAAGTTGTTGTCTCCTGTATGGAAGAATGATGGGATTACTAAGTGTGCGGAAAGAGTGGTCAAGAATTGTATGGTGTGTTTGATGTACAATCCTGGTAAGGGCACCCCCACTCCACCTGGTCATTTTGCCCCTCCTACATGTCCTTTCGAAGTAATCCAATTGGACTTCATCCACATGGAGAGATGCAATAATCTGAAATATGTCTTGGTTGTGGTTTGTGCGTTCTCCAGATGGATTGAGGCCTACCCTCTTAAAGATAATACTGCCCTATCCACAGCGAAAATTCTGCTCAAAGAGTATTTCCCCAGGTACGGCATGCCTCGGATTGTATGGTCAGACAACGGAAGTGAGTTTGTGGGAAGTGTGATGAAGAGTGTGTGTCGTGGCTTAGGCATAGTCCAAAAATTTCATAGCGCTAATCATCCTCAGTCGGCGGGTTTGGTGGAAGGATACAATGGCACCTTGAAACTAAAACTTGCTAAAATTCAGGCAACAACTGGTTTATCATGGCCTGACGCTTTGCCTCTAGCTCTCTTATCGACCAGGGCGACTGTACACTCTCGAGTAGGGCTTAGCCCTTATGAGATTGTGTTTGGCCGTCCTGCGAACATTTGGGGAGTTCCGAGGCCTAAAGAATTTGACAGAATTGAATATCCAATGTTGATCGACTATCTTTATGATCTGACTGCTAAATTGAGTTTGATTCATCAACAGGTCTTTGAGGCTCTACCATCACAAACAGAGGGTCCTGGTCATCAGCTCCAACCAGGGGACTGGGTCCTCACCAGAAATTTTGGACGAAAACGGAATCTTGAGCCGAGGTTCGTGGGACCTTTCCAGGTGTTGCTAGCAACGAGGACGGCGGTTCGGCTGGAAGGAAGGAAACATTGGGTGCATGCCACCCACACCAAGAAGGTTCCGCTTCCTTTACCAGCAGATACATGGATGAGGAAAGGATTTGCCTCGTCTGAAACCAACGCCCCTCAGCGTTTTGCACCGTTTAGCGAAGCTCAGCCCATAGGGAACACTTCAGTTTTTTCCGACACCCCTGTTGATTCCTCTCAAACAATATCATTACCATCAACATTGGAGAATTCAAGTTCTGAACAATTGCCTGAACAATCGAACACTCTTTTGCCATCCAATCCACTGTTTGAAGAGCAGACCCGCCCTGGAAGAAGCCGATACTTTCTTCGTCCACGCAATAAAGACTAATACATTATTTTTATTATTTTTGATTTCATATTACCCCCTCACTTTTGCCTTGAATATTGTGGACATTTTATTATGTATGTATCTTTTTCCAGTACAGCTAGGAGACGTACATGAAATTGGTTGCTCAACTGATTAAAACCTATCATCTGGGTTGGCCGTAGGGCCGCGCGGGTACTTCTTTCTGTTTAGCAGGTTTCTGACACTAGGTCGATTCTTTTGTCGATTTCTGGGAACTCCTGGGAATTGATAATCGCTACTCAGAACAAAGTGCGTCAAGAACGTTGCGGACGGTCGTTAGAGGATGGAGTTCTCTAAGCTGTCGAAAATGGAGAAAAAGGCGGTGCAAAGATCTAAATTATACAAAACTTTTCGAACAAAATGTTTTTTGCTACAGGTTCTCATGTTGTTCCTAACTGTGTCTATGCTGCTGGTGGGGGGAGTGTATTTTGGGTTCCAATCATTGTTGCCTTCTACTTTACCTACTCCTCCTTCCCGTGATCTAAATTTCGTCTCTACTGCTTCTCCACATTCCTTTCATCTACTGCCCCAACATGAACAAGTTAGACGTGCGGAATTTAGAAACAATTCCTTCGTTCAACTTCTGCATCAGCATCAGCTGGTGGTAAATACTACCAATTGTTGGGTGTGCGGGTTAATGCCACATACCATGGATAGGGGTATTCCATATTTGGTTCTTCCGTACAGCCCCCAAGGGTCAGCTCGAGCATTCCAAACCATGTTCCGTAGTGCACTAGATTCCTACCCCCATCGAGAGCCACGCTCAGCAAACTTTGGTCTTGGCCCGTACCACAAGTCTCTGATGATAGCTATTGCTGACTTAGATAGAGATATTTTTGATGCATCACTGATCCCAGAGGAGGAAGTACAAGCCTATAAGTACCTTAGTGAGACTGAGTATAGTGTATCAGTGGGTGATAGGCAGCTTAAAAGCTCATCTCCAATCTGGATTGTACCTCACCTAGGCCACTTTTGTCTGCAAGGTCGTGGCCGAAATCCGAGAGCTCAGCTTGGGAGGAGTGCTTGTGTTGATACTTACGTTCTACTAATGCTCTCTTCCCCTGTCTTCCTGACTGCCAAGGGTACCTATTTTGTATGTTATGATCGAGCATATACGTGGTTACCTCATGACTTCTCGGGTACCTGCTATATCGCAAATCTCTTGCCTCCGACTTTCACTGTTGCCTCAGACTATCACAAAACCAGAGTTGTGAGAGGTGTCATTAATAAAGAAGATACTGCCGGTCAAGAAGCAGGAGACTTCTTTAAGGGTTTCCTACCGTTTTGGGGCCCTATGGTCAATAGCAGGAATCTGAGGCAGTTAACTCGCGTAGTAGAGTCAACTGCTAACATAACTGCAAGCGCCCTTGGTAATCTGACAGCCGAGCTTCAAGCGGATAGGCTTATGACGCTACAGAACCGTATGGTTCTAGACATTGTACTAGTAGATAGAGGTGGTGTGTGTAAGGTCATCCATTCAAGCTGCTGCATTTTCATACCTGATGACGCTCCAACGGTTTATCAAGCCATCTCCAAGTTGCATAAAATCTCAGAGTCCATACACGTGGACGAGGGAGATTGGACGCTTCTAGGATGGTTTTGGGGTCTGATATCGACTTGGGGTTGGAAGATTCTGATGATTATAGGGGTTGTTGTGACGTTTCTATTCACATGTTGTCTTTGTGTGCAGTGTGGTCCTGCCTTATGTGGCCTATGTGCTACAACGTGTATAAGAAGGCCATCTGTTACCAAAGAGACATTAATGGATAGAATAATGTTCCAGCAACATCTGAATGATCTGATGAATATCGAGATCGACTCTGACTTCGATTAGTTCTTGCCTACATGAGGGCAAAAGGAGCGTCTGAGGTTCCGTGGGAATCGTTACGATGTTCTGGGCATGAACGAAAATGGGCAAGTTTGGTATCTATGAACCGTAAATGACGAGTTCAGTAAGTGTACGCGTTTTCGCTGCACTATTTGGCAGGGTTCGCCTTATTTACGTGTTTCTACATCTGAACCCTTGGGTTCCATTTTAGATACGTCATCCATTTTGTTTCTTGCCCTCACGTAGACTGCGAGCAGGCAGCTGTCCGCCTCGTGACCCTTTAATTCCCAAGCCTTACGGAAGATGCATATTCCTTTCATGCGTCTTTTATGACCGGGGGAATGACACTGCAAAGGCAGATGGCTCCGCTCGAGGGTAATCTTGCCGTGCCGGTCTATTGTTTCAGCCGTGCATGTGCTGGGATCGAATCCTTTGATCCTATGATCATGCTTCCCGATATTACCCTCACACTCTTTTCTCTACTGTTGTCTGACTTCCTTGCAGCTGTTCTTGTCTCTTACTCTCGTCCTTTTACAACTAGAGTGGAATGTGCCTAGCAGCAGGATAATGTACTTTTACAGTTGGGAACCGGCAATGTTACTCTAATTATGTTCCGGGTTTCAGAAAGCCCTTTTGAAGTTTATTGTGGGAACTAAGTTGTAACCTTTTGTCCGTATGTTGTTCAATGTCGAAAACGTGTATAAAAAGGAGCGACCCACATATGCAATTTGAAGCAGACTCTCAGAACCTACACGCTGTTGTACTTCTTGTGATATTTGCCTCCCTGCAGTAATAAAATGCTGATCTTTGACGCCGAAGGAAGTGTCCCGTGTCTCTGTCTTTAGTGCGCCAGAACAGGTATCCCACGAAGGTTTTAGGTGTTGTCCCCTGGCACCGCTGGGCCTTAAATAGTCCAGTCCTTCACAGCTCTGGTACAGCTGAGGCAGGAGAAACACTGGGTGAAGGTAGGAAGTAAGGCACAGAGCCACCAGTGCTCTAGCCGGCGCTCCTACTCCAGGGGGCCCTGAGCAGATAGGACCTGGTGGAGCATCAAGAAAGGCAGGGAAGTGCAGAGCTTCAACCTCTCAGGCTGCAACATTTGATGACCTGAAGCAGGCCATGTGCATTGCACCAATTCTGCAAAGTCCTAACTACTGCAGAGAATTCATTGTCCAAACAGATGCATCTGAGTTGGGGGTAGGGGTTGTGCTGGCACAATTGAATGATGACGGTCAGGACCAGCCAGTAGCTTTTATTAGCAGAAGGCGGACCCCTAGAGAGAAACATTGGTCCGCTATTGAGAGGGAGGCATTTGTTGTGGTTTGGGCTCTAAAGAGGCTGAGGCCATACTTGTTTGGCACTCACTTCAAGGTTCAGACAGACCATAAGCCCTTCTTTTTTTAATATATTTATTTTTATTAATCCATGAAAGTTATCACAAATTACAATATATATATATATTCTTTTTAAAACAATGGTTACGAAATACAGTAGAATATCTTAAAAAAAAACAACAATATTTCATAATACATAGAAAATAGTGGCATTACAGAATACATAGGGTTCCTTGAAGTGCAAGTGCAGGTTTATAGGATCAGCTATAGCTCGGCTCTATCTAGGCCTCATTCATTCATATTAGACACCACTGGTCCCTAAATCTCCATGCCCAGTTTCTTTTTCCGAATACCCTTAATTTCATATAGCCTAAATTCGATATTAAATAGAGACAAAAATCGTGCCTTCCAAAGTTCAAAAGAGGGTGCGTCTTTTTGGAGCCACATTGAAGCGATGCATAGCCAGACCACAGCTGTTGCGAGATAAATCAGATACCTATACTCATATACCGGCTGATTTGAAACCTCTCTCTCATCTACCCCCAACAACACCTGGGCAGGAGACAAACTTACAGGACACCCCACAATTTCCGTGAAAAATTTCTCTATGTGCATAAACAAACTCATTCATTGCTAAAAAAGCAAAAAAAAATATGTACTATATCTGCATCATCTGATCCACATCGGAAACATTTCCCATCATTTGTCCCCCCCCCATTTAAAAAGCTTGGCTGGGGTATAGTGAAGATTGAAAAGCGTCTAATAGCGTGGTGCGCGGAGGATCGCGGATATTAACAAGTTCCCTGCTAATTCAATGGAGTTTTCTATCCTCACACCAGTGCATCCCAACCTATCATCCCATTTGATGTTGTGACTCTCTAAATCGCTACCCTTAGTATCTAACAATATATTATACAGTATCCCGATACGTGCATTTTTCCTTAATGCTTCTATAATAGGGTTTAGACCTAATTTAAATTGACCATATACTCTTAAGTGCATTATAACCTTGCGGTAATTGCTAACTTTGGAATGGCTGCATGGAAACATGTTGTGTTTGGTGACAAACACTTTGGAATCCAACCCTCCCCCACCCCCACCAGTCCTGGCAGCAGGGGTAGAATTCCAACACCAAAAGACACCTATGCACCCGGCTTCCCTGGGTGAGGTAACTCGAGTACTCCGGTGCTCCCATGGGTATTGACTCTAGAACTTCCTGGTTCTAAAGGGGTTTGCTCCAAGTCCTCTTCTAAGTGTCCTTTATCTTCAAAATTCCAACCGCGACTTTCCCCGTAGAAGTTAATGGTGATTCATGGCTGTATTCAGACACTGCACGCGTCCCCCATGGGTCCCCTGTGTCACTACTTTGGGTGGTTCCTGGTGGCCCCGGCGGTTCTAAAGGCTCTAGGCCTCGTATCTATGTCAGTCATGGTTCTTATACCACTTTCTAAATATATAGATTGGTACGCCCCTAGGGCTCAACTTATATTGTGATAATTTACTTTCTACTGAATAAGTTTACTGAATGTACTTTTGCCTCTAGCCTCATAAAGAGACTAGAAGGATGTGTTTAGAATAAATACATGTATTTTATATATATACCTGGTGTGGTTCTCCTTTCATTTGGTCATTCATGAGATTATAGACTTGTAAAACAAGCTGTTTTACATTCCTTCAAGACTTAGCCTGAAGGCTGCTCTCCACAGCTACCACTAGGATAGCTTTCTATATAGATTGTCTTTAAACCTACCATCAATAAGGGTCATTTGGACTGGTACAATGCACCCACTAGAATAGTGGACAGCATATGCTAGGCCATACTTCTCACATTGGTGTGCAGCGTGTGGGATTCCAACTTGCCATTGTTTTACCAGATAATCTCAAGTGATTGATCATTTGGAAACCACTAAAGGTACCAGAGGTATATATAATACAAGCTTAAATACAGTAAGTTCTACTGAACTTAGAGTTGTGTGTCATGGGCTTAAGCACACCCTTTCTACAACTCAGGAGAGTTTAGTAGGTAAACAACTAGAGGGGGTAGTGCATACACCACACCTCACTAGTTATGTCTTCAGGGCCAGGAACCAGTGGGTCCCTGCCAGATGTCAGTATGTTACAGACATCCAAGTATGACACATTCCCTTTTTTAGATCTAAAGAGACCTCTTGGGATGGATGCAGCATTCAGGCAAAAACGTGCATGTGTTGCATTGCTTTCAATGCAGCACGCACACGTTTTGGCGGTTTCCTTGCGAGAGCACGCAGCACCATTTGGTCGCACGCTCTTGCAAGGGAAACGCTGCCTGCTCTCGGCCGCAACCCTCCCCCACACGGGCGCCTGAGCACAATGTTTGTTTTTGTGTGCATTGGCCGAGCGCGCACACAACTCCCGCTTCTCACCCTCCCCACCTCGAGGGGCCATTGCTTGTTTCTACTGAGAGGGACTACTGCCCTCAGTTCTGTGTGCCAGATTGAAATGTAAGTGAAGCACGCCACTGTGGTTTGTGGATTGTTTGTTGGTTCGCCGTACAGCAGCACGTGATCATAATATTGCAGTAGTTGTTGCAATAAGAGTAGAGATTGCAAGAGTAATGTAACCCTTTCCATTTATCAAAGGACACTCTGCTGCATTTTTGCTGAAGCTGAAATACTATGCCGTTTTATGCTCAGCATCTATGATTAAACATGTTTATTAGATCACGCTATCTTGTTGCATCGAGGAAATAACGTGACAAGCACTGAATTAAATGTGCCTCTCTTTCAGCATTCTTTTCATGGTCTTGGATACTGAACCCTGCAAGCCAAGAGGCATGTGCATCGCAGACATGTTCCAGCTGCAGGAATCTGCAAAGATCTCCCATTCGCAGAAGGTCACAGATGAGATGTCTACAGGATCAGATGCTTTCTGACACTATGCAAAGAGTTTAGGTACCCTGCCATGGTTGTGCGATGGAATGGGTATAGCTGCATCTTCCTGTTCCCAGGTTCTGATGGCAATGCTACACTCTGATACAATGCAGCAGCAGTTAGATTACATAACACAAATGTTGGAAATGGAATTCCCCGTTGGCTGAGGTTTGCACCAAAGCCAAGTAGGAGCCCCACTCCCACGTAAAAGAGGGGGAGTCACACTCCCCGAAATAACGCCTGCTCCCCCTAGTAGTACTGTAGCCAGGGCCGACAGGCTTACTTCCTAGATGGCGTGCCAAGCATTTCGGACCACGCACGGTAGTAGAAGAGACCCACTACAGATGGACGCGACACAGAGTTATAGTAAAAATATCTGATTCTTTATATAGCTTTCTCATAAGGTTCATAACGATCACAATCCACAAGGGTACTTCAAGACGAGGCTTTCGTTGTCTTGTTTAAAAAGGTTTAGGTTGGTTTAGTCCAGGTCAGGGTAGAGTAAGTCCTTGCGCCGCGCCACTTGTACTCCCAGGGTCTCAAGGTAACTGTGGGATCACCGAGAACCCGGTCCTTCAGCTGGGGCGACATGGAACAAAGGACCAGGCTCCTTCAGCTGGGGCTACGTTGAACCAAGGACCCCACACAACTTGCGTGGGTGGTCGGTACGAGGCACCCCGGTCGATCTGATTGCATACGATGGGCACCGGCTGGGGAGTGTAGACAGTACGAGGCGTACTGGTCGAGGATGCATACGAGGCACACTGGCGGGTGCGGACGATGAGCACGAGGCGTACTCAAGGCTGCTGAACGTCCCAAATGCCATGCGCACCAGCTGGTGTGGGGGAAAGAGTACCAGGCGTACTCTACGATGCTGAAGGTCACAAAGGCAATGCGCACCGGCTAGTGCGGGTGCAGAATACCAGGCGTATGATGCTGAAGGTCACAAAGGCAATGCGCCCTGGCTTGTGCGGGTGCAGAGTACCAGGCATACTCTACGATGCTGAAGGTCACAAAGGCAAGGCGCACCGGCTGGTGTGGATGCAGAGTACCAGGCGTACTCTACGATGCTGAAGGTCACAAAGGCAATGCGCACCGGCTGGTGCGGGTGCAGGGTACCAGGCGTACTCTACGATGCTGAAGGTCACAAAGGCAGTGTGCACCGGCTGGTGCGGGTGCAGAGTATCCGGCATACTCTACGATGCTGAAGGTCACAAAGGCAGTGCACACCGGCTGGTGTGGGTGCAGAGTACCAGGCGTACTCTACGATGCTTGCGACTCGATGAGGAAGACTAGCTTGAGCCGCGACGAGGTCAGCATGGGTTTTTAAAGTTGCGTGGACATGGAGCCGCGACGAGGTCAGCTGGGCCCTTAAAGTTGCATGGACACGGAGCCGCGACGAGGTCAGCAGGGCTCTTCAAGAAGTTACGTTCTGTCCTCCCAGTCTGCCAGTGACGAGGGGTCACGGGACAGTACTCCAGCGGCGGCTGGCACTTCAAACCCCCAGCAAAGGGTTTCAGGGGGAGGCAGGAAGGTGAAGTCTACTGCTCCTGAGACTTCAGTCAGGGGGCAGCTCAGTTCGAGGCCCTTGGAGATCTTCTCTTCCCTCAAGATTTACGTACAAAAGTCCTTGTCTTTAAAGTTCTCTCTTGCTGCAGTTTCGTCGGAATCTTAAGTTTTTAAAGAAGTAGTCTGTCTCTCTAGTGCCAGGCTCCCTCCTTTATTACCCAAAAATGTCTTTGAAGTCTTTGATGTAGGCGGGGAGTTCCCCTCCCCAGATCCGGGTGGTGGATGTCCACCTTCATGGGACACCTCACCTTGTGAAGCAGGAAGGCAGGGTCATCAGCCGCCCAGCAGGAGGCGGCGGTGGCATTGTGGAGAGCAGGACACAGCCCTGAAACTACTCCTTCCCTTGATCTGAAATGCAGACAGCTACCACCAGATGCTGGAGTTTCCCCAGACCCTGTCATGATCTCCAGACGGTGAATACACATTCCAGCAGCAGGCCCCAGCTCGAGTGGGCGAGGAGACTATCACTTCCTACAAGTACTATTTACCCACTCAGACAGTAGAAATCATCCATCCTTAAGAGTGCACTAATTAATTCTGAATTCAGGGACGCTAGTCTGATGTTTTCACCATGTTCCCGGGGTCAGATAAATAATAAGAGGTAATAATCAAAAGCTAATAAAACGAAGATGGCTGTAAAGTATTATTAGGTCATGCCACACACATCAGGGCATGACCTAGCTTCCACTGACAATGCACCCTGCCCAAGGGCCGACCATAGGGGTGTCTGATATGTAACAAAGGAACTCAAATAGGTTCGAGAAAAGGGTAAAGGTGTCGCAAAGTTCAGGGGTGAGCCTTGAAAAGAGGGCCAGGTCCAACACAACCCCCTTCCAGCCAAACGCAGGGGAGAACAATCAGTACCAGGATGGGCTTCCCTGTGGTGGGCGATAGAACATGGAGCCTGGCCCACAACAGCCTACTGTTGGACTTGGCCCTTCTGGCAGGTTCACCCCTAGACTTTTTGCTTTTAATGGTGACCTGGTGATGGTGATTTATGGGTTTTGCGCACTTTCACTGTGTCCCAGTGGAAAGTGCGTGCGCACTTTGAGTGAATGTGGTGAGATAGGCCTGCCCTCCCATAGGAATGCATGGGGAATGTATGTGTCTCTGGTAGTTCCTGATGCGTGGGGTGTACAGGCTCGAGTCTGGTATGTGCGAACTCGTGAGAGTGAATGCTGGGCAATGGTATGTGCGGCGTGTCTAGTGGGGAAGTGCCACTTCTAGACATGGCTGTACGTGTGCTGTGAGGGTGCTGGAGTGTGATTGGCTGGAGCTGGCTGGGATGCCAGGCTCCAGGATGTCTGGATGGGTCTGCCCAGTGGTGAGTGCTGAGATCAGCATGCTGGTGTGAGGGGAGGGCTGCACCTGGTTCCTGATGGGGCTGGGCTTTCCCCACACAATGCTGGCTCCGCCCCCTGTGGTGCGTCTAACGACCCTAGCCTCCCTAGTGAATGAAAGGGGTGGTTGAGCAGTCAAGGGTGCTCCAAAACCAGCTGCGACTGGTTTCTCCCCCACCCTGCACCTACAGACAAAGGTTTTCATAGTATAAAAATGAGGCTGTGTCCCCACACAAACTGTTCTCTGCCAGGATCCTGCCTGAGGGGGCTGCTGCTGTTGCTGGGGCCAGGAGGACCGCCACTTGGATTGTCTCCCTGAATGGAGACCCAGTGAGCTGGCTCTGGGCCCAGCCTTGCCCCCCTGCCCACCTGCAGAACTTTGCTGGAGCTCTGTTCTTGCCCCCTAGCACTTGGGAGCGCTTTGCCTTGCCCCTGACGCCTGGGAGCACTTTGTTTTGCTTCTAGCGCTTAAGAGCGCTTTATTTGGCTTGTAGCGCTTGGGAGCGTGTCAATTGCTGTGCAGGTGTCCACCCTGCACGTGGTTGCCCTGGCGAGTGCCCACCTCGCTTATTTTCGAGTATTTTGTCCCAGGGACCTTGCCGCTATTTTTCGATTTACCTCGAGGGAGCCCACCCCTCCGTAAATTGATCCCCCGCCTGCGGTGCCTGAGAAGGGTCACCGCGCTGCCAGCGGTGACCCGGAAGTGTTTGGCCAGCCGGCGAATTGCAGCGCGACCGCCCGGGAGAAGGACCGGAAGTCCCGCCCTTGGCACCGCAGGGCGAAGAGTGGAGACGCTTCCCAGGACTGCCGTGGCCAGGAGGGGCGTGAGGCACAGTGCCGTGCCTGCCCCCACCGCAGCCCAGGAGAAGGCTCCGTTGCGAGGAGAGGAGGCCGGCAGTGTTTCCCGCCCGCCGCAGCACCAGTGAGGTCCCGGTGAGTGTGGGGGCAGTTTCTCTTTGTTCTCAGAGCGGCCCCAGTTGGCAGAGGGCCGCTCCAACGCTTCAGGGCATTTCCTTCGAGCCCACGAGGGGCCCCAGGGGCCTTATATTTACAAGCCTGCGAGGCTCGAGGCACCATTGGTAAGGAGAGCCCCGAGAGGCTCAGGCGCCACATTTGTTTTAGAGCCTGAGAGGCTCACAGCGCCCTATTCGTTATTGTAGAGCCCGAGGCTCCCAGCCCCCCTGGTGTTCTAGAGCCCTGGGAGAAACTCTGGGGGCATTCCTTGCTAAGAGCCCAGAGAGGCTCAGGAGGGTCATTCTGTTTGGTTAGAGCCACAAGGCTCTTGGGGGACACAAGGGCTTGGTGAAGAGCCTGAGAGGCTCCAACGTTGTCCCCACCATTGTCTTCACAGCTGCCCAGCACTTCGTGGGCAGCTGCCACGTTTAGGCCCCTGACACTGGGACACAGGGCGTCCTAGCCCTAGAGAGGCCAGTTGGCCTAGGGACTTCCACAGGTGGTGGCTTATGGGATTTTTGCGCCTTTGTGTGCTCCTGCACCTCTGAATGTGTTTTAATGCATCATGTGCCATGTTCTTACGCCGCTGAATGTTTTTAGGCATCATGTGTTTTCCTTCCTTGCACCTCTGAATGTATACTATGCATCATGTGTTATGTGCTTATACCCATACAGGTATTGTGATACTTAGGTGGTTTTTCTCCTAGTGCAGGTGGTGCTAGTGAGGTCCTGGTTCCCTGTGTAACCTGTTCCTAAGGTGGTTAGGGTTGCGTAGGTGGTACTTACCTGATACCAGTAGTTACTGGTTGTGTGCTACAGTAATTTACATTCTATGTTCTAAGTGCTATTTCTAAAACTGTTACTTCTAAAAGTGCTGATTCCTGACAGTGGTCCAGGTGGCCCTGTCTTGTACATATCCCCTGTAAATTCTGCCCGTGCCTGTTGGCACATTGTAAAGTGTGTGTTTTTATCTAATGTGTTTTGGTGTAATACAAAGGCTATTTTTATATAACCTTGTGTGGAGTTTCCTTTGTGGTGGGCCTTGGATGTTGTTGCTGGGTTTGTGTGCGCAAATACTTAACTCACATTGCCTCCAAGTTTAGCCTTGCTGCTCGCGCCACGTTACCTAGAGGGTGAGCAGTTGTTATCTTGGCGTGTAACTCCCTTGCCCTGACCTGGGAGTGGTGGTCTCTGACTGACTTTGGCGCAAGCCCTGGCCAGCCAAGGATCCCATTTCTAACATTGGTGGCAGCGGTGGGATAAGGATTTGTGTTTGCGTTGTACCACAGTGGCAACTGGCCGCACTACAAAACTCTGCACTTTAGATAATCACATTTTGGGGATTATTGTTTTTGAAGTTCCATATTTCTTCTCCTGAAGGTATCATTGTGTAATTGTGTCCAGTACATTTGTCCCCCGCCCTGCGCCCAGATTCGGCACCTGTGTCACGTGTGGTCAGGTTGAGGAATCAGGGGTGGTAGAAGCTGCCTTACCAGTCCGAGGGGAGGGTTGTGTGTGGATGAATGGTGTGTGGCACTAGACAAGTGAGTGTGAGTTCTCTGGGATAGAGAGCTTGCTGATACCTTTGTGAATTGTGTACTCCTGTGTTAAGCTCAGACCCCTAGGTTCCCTGTGTAATCTTGTCTCTAGAACGTCCTGCCAAGATGGAGCCTGCTTTTGATTTCAATGATCTAGCCACATACGGTATGTGGGAGCTGATAAGGTTCTGTAAAGAGAGAGACATAGGGGTGGGTGAGTCAGCCACTCTGGATGAACTTAGGGGCCATCTGCTCCTATGGTTTTGGGATCAAAGGGAGCTTGCGCGCAGTGGGAAAAGGGCCTGGGCCTCACACCATGAGGGTGGTGGGTCTGTAGGGAGCCCTGAAGATTCAGAAGAGGAGGGAGAAGATGTCAGTACCTGGATGCCAGTAGAGAGTAAAGACCCCATAGATAGGGAGTCCCTTGCTGGGTCCAGCGCAGGAGGCAGCGCCTCATCCCTTTCCCTGTCCCCAGTGGAGTGGGAAGATAGGAGGAGAGAAAGGGAGCACCAGCTGGCTTTAGAAAAGCTCAGGTTAGAGCATGCCCAGGCTATGGCACAGCTGGGCGTTAGAAAGCAACAGCTAGAGACTGAGGGGTCTTAGCGCAAGAAAGGATAGAGGAGGCTGAGAGGACCTCCACCAGAGGCAAGGTAGCTCTGGAGGGTAGACTATTCCCTGCGCGCAGTTTTAATTTTCTGGACTCCCCAGGGCGGGTTGAGTCCAGTGGTGGCAGCTATATAGAGCCCAGTGCGAGCAGTCCCATTCCTAGTTCCCAGAGTATGGTACCTGTTTCCCAGGAAGAGGAGTATAGGTTGAAATTCAGGGGCAGTAGGAAACTGTCTCACCAGTCTTGGGAAAAGTTTGAGGATGAATGTCATGGAGCACTGTGGGCTTGGGTAGAGGTTCACACTGACTCTGATTTTGAGAAACTGTTTGATATGATTGTCAAAGAGCAGGTGCTCAGTTGTTATTCACCAGGGTTGCGCCAACACCTGTTGGGGTGTGGATTGTCTGAAGCATGTGAGCTTGCAGAGGAAGTGGACCGCTGGGAGAGTGCAAGTGGTTCTCTAGAGTCATTGGTGAGTGACTCCAAAAGTAGTGGTTCAGGTATCCTCCAGCCCAGCGTGGTGGAGGAGGCTCAGTGTAGCTCAGCTAGGTCCCAGGATAGCAAGGAGAGTGTGGGGGCTCACTGCCTGGCTCCGTGGAGCAGGAGTGAGGGGGAGACCGAGGGTCCCCTGACACCCGAAACCCTGCCTCAGGACTTGGATGGTTTCTGTAGGGAACACCAGGTTGGGGATCTAGGCTGTCCTGTTAGTCATTTGAGGAAGATCTCCTAGTGAGTAGAGGACCTGGAGCGTCTGTAACCAGAGCTCCTGTGGTTCTAGAGTCTGGCAGTACCGCTCCTGTAGGGAGGGTACAGGAGTCCAGCGTGAGGAGTGATTGGGGGATGAGTTTCCCAGTGAATGCACCAGTGGACCAGGGATTAGCCAGTTGGGCTAGATCTTCTTGGGGGGACCCGGGTGGCGCTACTTCTGGTCTGGGGGATCTCCGCGCACTGTCAGGTGGACCGGGGACGGGAGATCTGCGCCAGACAGACAGTCACACAACATATGTGTCATTTGTTAGCCTCAGGGGGATGGTGTGTGAATCCCCAGAAGTCCTGGAGTGCCAGGCAATTGTTCTACCCAAGGTTTTAGACCAGAGGTTGGGAGGCCAGGTTCAGGATCAGCCTGGCCTGAAGGGTAGGACGACTGTAACCAGTGTCCTGACCGGTTCTTCTTCCAGAGGAACCTCTCCAGTTGGGAGAGGGCAGACCTCTGGAAGGGGTTGCAGAGGGTGGGAGAGCCCACCTCTGACCCCGGTGCAACCTGAGGGGTTAAACCAGTGGGGTAGCCCAGTTGGTCCAGACAGTGGTTTTAGAAGGAATCCCATGGGTTCACCATGGCGTAGAACAGGAGGGTGCCCCTGCAGTTGCGGGCCCGCGTCCGTGTTCTATCGCCCCAAGCAGGGAAGTCCATCACGGTGGTGATTGGTCTACCCTGCGTTTTGGCTGGAAGGGGCTTGTGTTGGACTTGGCCCTTTTGGCAGGTTCACCCCTAGACTTTTTGCTTTAAATGGTGACCTGGTGATGGTGATTTTTGGGTTCTGCGCACTTTCACTGTGTCCCAGTGGAAAGTGCGTGCGCACTTTGAGTGCATGTGGTGAGATAGGCCTGCCCTCCCATAGGAATGCATGGGGAATGTATGTGTCCCTGGTAGTTCCTGATTCGTGGGGTGTACAGGCTCGAGTCTGGTATGTGCGAACTCGTGAGAGTGAATGCTGCGCAATGGTATGTGCGGCTTGTATGTGTCTAGTGGGGAAGTGCCACTTCTAGACATGACTGTACGTGTGCTGTGAGGGTGCTGGAGTGTGATTGGCTGGAGCTGGCTGGGATGCCAGGCTCCAGGATGTCTGGATGGGTCTGCCCAGTGGTGAGTGCTGAGATCAGCATGCTGATGTGAGGGGAGGGCTGCACCTGGTTCCTGATGGGGCTAGGCTTTCCCCACACAATGCTGGCTCCGCCCCCTGTGGTGTGTCTAACGACCCTAGCCTCCCTAGTGAATGAAAGGGGTGGTTGAGCAATCAAGGGTGCTCCAAAACCAGCTGCGACTGGTTTCTCCCCCACCCTGCACCTACAGACAAAGGTTTTCATAGTATAAAAATGGGGCTGTGTCCCCACACAAACTGTTCTCTGCCAGGATCCTGCCTGAGGGGTCTGCTGCTGTTGCTGGGGCCAGGAGGACCGCCACTTGGATTGTCTCCCTGCCTGGAGACCCAGTGAGCTGGCTCTGGGCCCAGCCTTGCCCCCCTGCCCACCTGCAGAACTTTGCTGGAGCTCTGTTCTTGCCCCCTATCGCTTGGGAGCGCTTTGCCTTGCCCCTGGCACCTGGGAGCGCTTTGTTTTGCTTCTAGCACTTAGGAGCACTTTATTTGGCTTGTAGCGCTTGGGAGCGCGTCAATTGCTGTGCAGGTGCCCACCCCGCTCGTGGTTGCCCAGGCGAGTGCCCACCTCGCTTATTTTCGAGTATTTTGTCCCAAGGACCTTGCCGCTATTTTTCGATTTACCTCGAGGGAGCCCACCCCTCGGTAAATTGATCCCCCGCCTGCGGTGCCTGAGAAGGGCCGCCGCGCTGCCCGCGGCGACCCAGAAGTGTATGGCCAGCCGGCCAATTGCAGCGCGACCGCCCGGGAGAAGGACCGGAAGTCCTGCCCTTGGCGCCGCAGCGCGAAGAGAGGAGACGCTTCCCAGGACTGCCGTGGCCAGGAGGGGCGCGAGGCACAGTGCCGTGCCTGCCCCCACCGCAGCCCAGGAGAAGGGTTCGTTGCGAGGAGAGGAGCCCCGTGCTGCCCGAGAGAAGAGGACGGCAGTGTTTCCCGCTCCCCGCAGCACCAGTGAGGTCCCGGTGAGTGCGGGGGCAGTTTCTCTTTGTTCTCAGAGCGGCCCCAGTTGGCAGAGGGCCGCTCCAACGCTTCAGGGAATTTCCTTCGAGCCCACGAGGGGCCCCGGGGGCCTTATATTTACAAGCCTGCGAGGCTCGAGGCACCATTGGTAAGGAGAGCCCCGAAAGGCTCAGGCGCCACATTTGTTTTAGAGCCTGAGAGGCTCACAGCGCCCTATTCGTTATTGTAGAGCCCCGAGACTCCCAGCCCCCCTGGTGTTCTAGAGCCCTGTGAGAGGCTCTGGGGGCATTCCTTGCTAAGAGCCCAGAGAGGCTCAGGAGGGCCATTCTGTTTGGTTAGAGCCACAAGGCTCTTGGGGGACACAAGGGCTTGGTGCAGAGCCTGAGAGGCTCCAACGTTGTCCCCACCATTGTCTTCACAGCTGCCCAGCACTTCGTGGGCAGCTGCCACGTTTAGGCCCCTGACACTGGGACACAGGGCGTCCTAGCCCTAGAGAGGCCAGTTGGCCTAGGGACTGCCACAGGTGGTTGCTTATGGGATTTTTGCGCAATTGTGTGCTCCTGCACCTCTGAATGTGTTTTAATGCGTCATGTGCCATGTTCTCACACCGCTGAATGTTTTTAGGCATCATGTGTTTTCCTTCCTTGCACCTCTGAATGTATGTTATGCATCATGTGTTATGTGCTTATACCCCTACAGGTATTGTGATACTTAGGTGGTTTTTCTCCTAGTGCAGGTGGTGCTAGTGAGGTCCTGGTTCCCTGCGTGACCTGTTCTTAAGGTGGATAGGGTTGCGTAGGTGGTACTTACCTGTTACCAGTAGTTACTGGTTGTGTGCTAAATTGATTTACATTCTATGTTCTAAGTGCTATTTCTAAAAGTGTTACTTCTAAAAGTGCTGATTCCTGACAGTGGTCCAGGTGGCCCTGTCTTGTACATATCCCCTGTAAATTCTGCCCGTGCCTGTTGGCACATTGTAAAGTGTGTGTTTTTATCTATTGTGTTTTGGTGTAATACAAAGGCTATTTTTATATAACCTTGTGTGGAGTTTCCTTTGCTGTGGGCCTTGGATGTTGTTGCTGGGGTGCGTGCGCAAATACTTAACTCACATCGCCTCCAAGTTTAGCCTTGCTGCTCGCGTCACGTTACCTAGAGGGTGAGCAGGGGTTATCTTGGCGTGTAACTCCCTTGACCTGACTTGGGAGTGGTGATCTCTGACTGACTTTGGCGCAAGCCCTGGCCAGCCAGGGATCCCATTTCTAACACCTACTCTAGTCCTAGGTCCCATGAAAACAGTATTCCCCCTGGGGGACATCATCTGGGTAGCACATAATCCTCGTTTGTTAGAGAGGTGTCCCCACACATCCACAGTACACACACAGCTAATACCAGGGCGTGGCCTAGTCCACCCCCTGTCAACCAAGACAACCAACTATTGTGGCCACTGACAGCTATCAGTGATGAGAGCCAGGCCTCCCACCTGCTAGACTTCTCTACTACTGGGGGTGTCGTAGAGTGGGGGGCAGGAGCCCCAGGTTCTTGGCATCTTCTTTCCACTCCCCCTCCTGTTCGGTCAGGTATGACCGCCTGCCACCAACCTACCAGCCCTGGGCCCTCACCCAGCTGCCGGCTAGGAGGTGGAGATGGGTGGTTCCTTCTTCTAGGGGGTTCTGTATCCTCCCACTGGGAGAGATGCCCCCAGAACACAATCCACTCATCAGTCCAGTACTTTCCTCTTGTAATTGAACCATTAACCTGGGGTCCAAAGCCCCAGGTGCAACCAGGGGCAGGGGCGAGGTCTCCCTCCCTCTGCACCCCCTTCCAGATGTTTGCACCCCCCCCCCCACTTCTTGGAGTGGGGCTGCCCGACACCAGACCTATGGGAGTCCTATGTACTGAGGTTCCACATCCTCTGACTACTGGGGGTTTCCCCCCAACCACCTCTCCAGAACCTCTGGAACCTAAAAAAAGGTTTGCTTCCACTGGGGGTTCTCTGAGGACAGAGACTTTGTTTTCTGACAGGTGTCGGCATAGCTCTGGAACAAAAGTACTTAAACTTGGTTCTCTCACATCTAAATCAGGCTTTTCCTCCAGGCTACCCTTCACCCAATCTGGCAGTGTTTCATATACAGACGGCATACCATTCTCCTGATACTGGCTGAACAGTCCCGGGCTGTCCCTTAACCCACACTCTTCTGGGCTGACATTACTTTCTGGCCCCTGGCCCGTAACCATGGGCGAACCCCTCTGTCTAGACCCCTCCTCTGGAGTCAGTAGAGCGCCCTCATCACTTGAACCACAAATCCTTCCTCCAGTTCGGCATCTAGGAATACATTGTTGCGGCCACCAGCCAGGTCGTATTTCACTAAAAAGTTAGCACAAAAGGACGAATTTCTGCTGCCCCCAGCCGGGCTAGACTCTTCTTCCAGCTCAGCACTTGCCATGGAATCTTGGTTGTCGCCAGCTGAGGTGTACATCCTTTCAACCTCAGTGCTGGAAAATGAACCATCGCGGCTATCAGCTGAGGCATACCAACTTTCCTCCTCAGCATTTAAAAATGCACACTCTGCTTCCCACTCAGCACAAAAAAGGGGACGCTTTGCTGCCACCAGTTGAGCTGGGTTCATTCTCCCCCTCAGCAGAGCGCCTTGGTTGCTCCCAGTCAAGTTCTTTCATCTTTAGCTCGTGCTCTATTCTCCTGCGCTCTTATCTCCTCTTAGATTCTTCCCTCTGTAATTCGAGTTGGACTTCCATTTCCATCCATAGGTTTGCCATTGCTATCTCATGCGATTTGCCTCGTTCCCTGTCCTCTCGCTCCTCTGGGGACAGGTCTGGGACTGGGGACATACTGATGCTGGGTGGGGAAGAATCCCTCCTCCCCTCTGAGCCCAGGCGCCCATCCAAATTCTTTGAAATGGGGCTTTGTAACCCTCCTTTCCTATAATTCCTCATGCTGGATTCCAGGGATTCTGCGTCACTCCTGGTCAATGAAAAATTGGCGGTTCTTAAGGAACCAAAAGATGGCATCTCCTTAAAACAGTGTTACAGAGACAAGTGGTGAAGTTATGGTCTGCACTTCCTATGTAGTAGTCAATGATCACTGTACATGAAATCATAAAGGCACGGCCAGTCCCTTTTGAGTCGAAGATTCGTATCCTTTCGCTGCCACCAGTGTTGGAAATGGAATTCCCCGTTGGCTGAGGTTTGCACCAAAACCAAGTAGGAGCCCCACTCCCACGTAAAAGAGGGGGAGGCACACTCCCCGAAATAACGCCTCCTGTAGCCAGGGCCGACAGGCTTACTTCCTAGATGGCATGCCAAGCATTTCAGACCACGCACGGTAGTAGAAGAGACCCACTACAGATGGACGCGACACAGAGTTATAGTAAAAATATCTGATTCTTTATATAGCTTTCTCATAAGGTTCATAACGATCACAATCCACAAGGGTACTTCAAGACGAGGCTTTCGTTGTCTTGTTTAAAAAGGTTTAGGTTGGTTTAGTCCAGGTCAGGGTAGAGTAAGTCCTTGCGCCGCGCCACTTGTACTCCCAGGGTCTCAAGGTAACTGTGGGATCACCGAGAACCCGGTCCTTCAGCTGGGGCGACATGGAACAAAGGACCAGGCTCCTTCAGCTGGGGCTACGTTGAACCAAGGACCCCACACAACTTGCGTGGGTGGTTTGTACGAGGCACCCCGGCCGATCTGATTACATACGATGGGCACCGGCTGGGGAGTGTAGACAGTACGAGGCGTACTGGTCGAGGATGCATACGAGGCACACTGGCGGGTGCGGACGATGAGCACGAGGCGTACTCAAGGCTGCTGAAGGTCCCAAATGACATGCGCACCAGCTGGTGTGGGGGGAAGAGTACCAGTCGTACTCTACGATGCTTGCGACTCGATGAGGGAGACGAGCTTGAGCCACGACAAGGTCAGCAGGGCTCTTAAAGTTGCGTGTACATGGAGCCGCGATGAGGTCAGCTGGGCCCTTAAAGTGGCGTGGACATGAAGCCGCGATGAGGTCAGCTGGGCTCTTAAAGTTGCGTGGACATGGAGCCGCGATGAGGTCAGCTGGGCCCTTAAAGTTGCGTGGACATGGAGCCGCAACAAGGTCAGCAGGGCTCTTCAAGAAGTTACATTCTGTCCTCCCAGTCTGCCGGTGATGAGGGGTCACGGGAGAGTACTTCAGCGGCGGCTGGCACTCCAAACCCTCAGCAAGGGGTTTCAGGGGGAGGCAGGAAGGTGAAGTCTACTGCTCCTGAGACTTCAGTCAGGGGGCCAGCTCAGTTCCAGGCCCTTGGAGCTTTTCCAGAAGTAATCTGTCTCTCTAGTGCCAGGCTCCCTCCTTTATCCCCCGAAAATGTCTTTGAAGTCTTTGATGTCGGCAGGGAGTTCCCCTCCCCAGATCCGGGTGGTGGGTGGCCCCCGTCATGGGATACCTCACCTTGTGAAGCAGGAAGGCAGGGTCATCAGCCGCCCAGCAGGAAGCGGCATCGGCATTGTGGAGAGCAGGACGCAGCCCTGAAACTACTCCTCCTCATGATCTAAAATGCAGACAGCTACCACCAGATGCTGGAGTTTCCCCAGACCATGTCATGATCTCCAGACGGTGAATACACATTCCAGCAGCAGTCACCAGCACGAGTGGGCGAGGAGACTATCACTTCCTAAAAGTACTATTTCCCCACTCAGACACTAGAAATTAGCCATCCCCAAGAGTGCACTAATTAATTCTGAATTCAGGGACGCTAGTCTGATGTTTTCACCATGTTCCCGGGGTCAGATAAATAATAGGAGGTAATAATCAAAAGCTAATAAAACGAAGATGGCTGTAAAGTATTATTATGTCATGCCACACACATCAGGGCATGACCTACCTTCCACTGACAATGCACCCTGCCCAAGGGCCGACCATAGGGGTGTCTGATATCTAGCAAAGGAACCCAAATAGGTTCGAGAAAAGGGTAAAGGTGTCACAAAGTTCAGGGGTGAGCCTTGAAAAGAGGGCCAGGTCCAGCAACAAACAATGGGCTCTAGGAGGTTTCTTGCTTGTTCAGATAGTCTAAATGGTTACCATAAAGGAGCGGCAGAGCACCCCCACATGTTTATGGCCCCATGAAATCCTTACACACACTATAGTGCCCTTGACATCAATGGCGCAGGTGTGCACTGGGCTACTTTAAATATAATGTAACCAGGCACTGGAAATCCAGTCCAAAATAGACCTAAACCAACACATAAATGGACTGAGCAAATACATAAAAGGTAGGGGGGGGGGGGGGGGGGGGGGGGGGGGGGGGTGTGTGTGTGTGTGTGTGTGTGTGTGTGTGTGTGTGTGTGTGTGTGTGTGTGTGTGTGTGTGTGTGTGTGTGTGTGTGTGTGTGTGTGTGTGTGTGTGTGTGTGTGTGTGTGTGTGTGTGTGTGTGTGTGTGTGTGTGTGTGTGTGTGTGTGTGTGTGTGTGTGTGTGTGTGTGTGTGTGTGTGTGTGTGTGTGTGTGTGTGTGTGTGTGTGTGTGTGTGTGTGTGTGTGTGTGTGTGTGTGTGTGTGTGTGTGTGTGTGTGTGTGTGTGTGTGTGTGTGTGTGTGTGTGTGTGTGTGTGTGTGTGTGTGTGTGTGTGTGTGTGTGTGTGTGTGTGTGTGTGTGTGTGTGTGTGTGTGTGTGTGTGTGTGTGTGTGTGTGTGTGTGTGTGTGTGTGTGTGTGTGTGTGTGTGTGTGTGTGTGTGTGTGTGTGTGTGTGTGTGTGTGTGTGTGTGTGTGTGTGTGTGTGTGTGTGTGTGTGTGTGTGTGTGTGTGTGTGTGTGTGTGTGTGTGTGTGTGTGTGTGTGTGTGTGTGTGTGTGTGTGTGTGTGTGTGTGTGTGTGTGTGTGTGTGTGTGTGTGTGTGTGTGTGTGTGTGTGTGTGTGTGTGTGTGTGTGTGTGTGTGTGTGTGTGTGTGTGTCTGTCTGTCTGTCTGTCTGTCTGTCTGTCTGTCTGTCTGTCTGTCTGTCTGTCTGTCTGTCTGTCCTTGTGGGGACTTGGGCGTGATAACACACTCACGCTGTGAGGACTTGATTGCACTGTGGGGACCTGAACCCAAGGCAATTTCTTCTAAATGATCAAAAATGGCTTCAGGAACATATGTGCCAATTTTTACAACTTTTTTAAAAAATTGCCTTGTGGGGCCTGTGTTTCATCAAGTGTGTTTAAATTTTTGCTCGCTCTGCCCCTGTAGAGGGGAGCTGGTACTGCAGCCTTAAACACACTTAGCATTTAAACACACTTTGCTCACCAGAATCACATGCTAGCAGCAGAAAGGACAGAGATGTCAAAGGGAAAGCTGCATAATCCTGTTTTTATACAAATATTTTCATGAAAATTAACCTTTTTTCCATGTAATAAAATAAAAATTATATTTACATGAAGCAATTCAATGTATACACTTCTGTGTCTCAAAATTGTTTTGGTTTTATAAATATTGCTAAAAGCAATTAGGGTAAGTTTCTAGACCCAGAATACTTCATTATTGCCTTTTGATCCTTATCTACAATTAAAGAATGATGTTGCCCTGCACTTGTTTATGCAAATTACCTGGAGTCATCAATGCCCATTATTACATTTTAATGCTTATATCAGGAATTCATAGTTGTTGTTGCTTTGCCTTTGTTTACATACTAATATGCACTATAGAATATGTTCTTTTAGATGATGGCTAGATGAGGTGTTTCAAGGCTTTGATACAAAACAAGTTTGGAGCATTAACAAAACGGTGCTCTGATGCTTTGGACATGGGGCATGCTTTTACCTATGGTAAAAATCCACTCCTTTTTTTATTTTGCATAAAGGACATCTCAATACTATGGGCTGTTCGCATCTCTGACTCACGTTTTAAAGTCTTCCCTTACAGATGTTTCTCCTTGCCATGCTGTGATTTTACAGAGCAGAGAACAGTGCATATCCCTTTACTACTGTTTCACCAATGCCTGCATCACACTGCAGCCAAGACAAGTTCAGAGGTCGAAATAGATCTTGAGCAAACTTAACAAACATGAATCACAGAATTATTCAGAAGCGTTACATAGCGTTAGTATTTTGAATTTGTGGTTCCTTTTCTTAACCTTTTCGTCACCGTGGGCATGTGCGTCGGACGCCGTCCGGACTGCGCACACGTCAGTTTTTTCCATGGCGGAATGATCCGCCGCAGTGAAGCGGTTAAATACAATGTTTTAGAAACAAGCTTTGGCATAATAATAACCCGATATTTGTGAAGCGCAAACTAATCACCCTAAGGGTCTCAAGGCGCTGGGTGCTGTTGGGGAGATTAAGCGAGCTATTGCCCGGAATCAGATGGTGCTGAGCTGAGCTGTCGCGGGAGATGGAACCGTGAGCCCAGTGCTCTGGAGTCAGCTGCCCTGGCTGCTGCGCCACACCTCTCCCTTCCACTAACTTATCACTCACTTTATAAAGGTGAAACTTACTGGCTTTGCCAACCATTGTTTTCTGAGTAGTTTACACTGTGGTCACTATGGCCATAACTCACGTACACTGGGTCAGTTTTCAGTTGCAAGCACCTTACATTAATGTTCTTTCACCGTACAGGCTCTTCAGAAAATTATTTACTTATGAGATAAGTATGGATGCTGTTGTTATGATTAACTCACTTTGGATAACATTCATGTATTCCTAATTTGTGAAATAATTCAAAATGAGCAATAGGAACCGTTTTTTTGTGTAACCAGATATTTAATTATTAGTTATTTGGCATTCAGGGTTACCCCTTTAGTGCAATTGTAAAAGTAACAGGCATTGGCAAAGCCAATAGTGATTAACGGCAGGAGAAGGTAAACAAAAAGCGAGAGAAAGGAGGGGAGAACAGATAGAAATCGCAACACCGAGTTGGCCAGTTGTTAGTGTTGGATGGGTATAAAAATGATGACCGTGGGGATAGGTATAACAATTATGAACGTAGGAGGAGGATGGGGTGTGAGGGGGTCTGGAAGGGGCTAGAAGAGGGGGACAGAAAGCAGTACAACATGCACTACTATGGAGTACTATATCATAAATGATGGAGAGGTGAAAAAAGAAAAAAAAATCCCTTTTGGCAGCCGTGAAAGGGTACACTGAACCAATAAAAAAACAAGGGTGAAACCTAAATAGAGAGCCTTCCTTTCATTATACAATGTTGTATGCCTCTCAGCTGTTGTGGCTGCAAGTATTTCTTTAGGTACATCTGTATTCGCTCAATAATCCAGTTTCATTGTAATTGACATTCACAATGAATTTACTTTAACTAGAAGCAATTTAGATCTGCAGTGTGTAAATTATAAGTAAGCAAACACAGTAGGCATAAACTTTATAAGGAATGACCTGCCTCTCGAATCCCGTTCTGAAAAGTGCTTTCACACTATTCTATGCATGCTTTAGCATCATTCTACCAGATTTAAAATCTCTTGCCACATATTTACACAACACTAAATACCTTACGCCATTCATATTTACTTTGGGTGGGGGCGGTACGAAGGGGCGGACATTCTTTTAACTGCGCAACAGACTGCAAGAAAGAAAACTGTTAAGGGGGATGAGAAGACTAGCGCAAAGCAATAAAAGACAGAGTGGTTCAGGGCAAGACCGATGATGTGACCATACCACAGTCATAAAAACAAACAATCTAATAACAAAATGCAGATATATCTGAGGACAAGCTTTTACATTGCGAGGTCCAGGGGTATAGAGTGTTGGGATAATTGCAGTATAAAGGACGCCAGAGTATGAGGTTTGGCACCAGTTTAATTCATTGGTTTTGCGGTGGTAATAGGCATTGCCCCTTTATTGTAAGCACACTAGAACTTTATTCAGTACGCTACAGGCTTTACAATGTACATTACTCTCAGGTCTCCGCAGTGCCTTTTACAAGTTTTGAAGCTGCAGCAAATCGTAGTTGTTGGGGGAAGGGCGAGGTGTTCCTTTCATTCACACAGTTAAGGCCTCAGCTTTTGACTTTGACCTCTGTTTCCTGCCTTGGAAAGGAAACAAAGGCACTGATTTACATACATTAACACCTTTACAGGTGATCGTCCAAAAACCATTGTGTTGCTAATATATTGCTGCCTTTTCTCCTGGTCTGAGAGGGATGGAAGTGTACATAAATCTACATTTTGAGAACCGCTGCTTTGCAAGACCCTCTTTCTTCACAGTGTTAAAATGCAAAGTCTTTTTAATCTTTATTACCGGGAGCATGGAAAACGGAAGCAGCTATCTATGTATTCTTTATGTAATCCACATCTTAAAGCAACAACTGGAAAAGTGTCAGCATTTAACTTTTGTGACCTTTGTAAAATAAACTTGCTTAATCCACGCAGAGAAGTGTATGAGAGCTAGGCATAGTTGAGGGCTTCTGGGCCTGGTGAGCCCCTTTTGAGCATGATGCATTTCTTTTCATCACAAGTGCACCCAGCTCCAAACAGTGTACACTGCAGAAGAACACTCGTTAAGGGGATATGCTTCTTCCACTGTGTGGAATAGTAAAAATCTGAGAGTCTGGTTACTGGATTAATAGTACATGTAAATCAAAGTGAAAGTGGCGTTTTTTAAAAGCTTCTGAAAATATACCAAGTATTTGGTCTGAGCTCTGGAAATATCTCCTTCACTTGGCAGTGATCCATTGACACCTGTTGGACAGGCCGCATGGTCGGGCTGCCCCCTCCCCGCAATGGGACCTGGACCCTGGCTCCCCCTGCATCCCCCAGCCAGAGTCCCCGACGACCACCCGAAGTACACTGCAATTCCTCACCCACAAGACACCAGCTCCGAACCCAGCTGGGCCGGGTCACCATCCACACCACGGCCTCGGCCCAGCCGCCATCTTGGACCACTACAGCACGAGGCCGCGTGGCCTCAACTCGACCCTCACCCCGGGCCCGGCCGGGCCCGACATCGAGGCACCAACCTCCCCCCGGGAGGCAGAGTGACCACTTGGCGAGTCAATGGGAGAAAGGAATCGTCAACGGCTCTCCTCCGCCAGGTGTCGATCACCCCCGGCCGCCTGGGCGCTGGCTCCACCCCCATGCTGGGTGTCTGGACTCCCTCATCCCGGACCTCCCGGCCCCCCAGGCGCGAGGGTCCGGACATCAAAGGGGACCAGACCTATAACTGGGGCAGGACCAGACCAGGAAACCAGTTGTATCCTGGAGTCGAGAGACCCGAGAAGAACTCATCCGTGACTTGGCCTGCTGGCGCTGCCGCGGCCCTCTGCCTCGTGAAACCATCGTCTTGGCCTGCTGGCGCTGCCGCGGCCCTCTGCCTCGTGAAACCATCGTCTTGGCCTGCTGGCGCTGCCGCGGCCCTCTGCCTCGTGAAACCATCGTCTTGGCCTGCTGGCGCTGCCGCGGCCCTCTGCCTCGTGAAACCATCGTCTTGGCCTGCTGGCGCTGCCGCGGCCCTCTGCCTCGTGAAACCATCGTCTTGGCCTGCTGGCGCTGCCGCGGCCCTCTGCCTCGTGAAACCATCGTCTTGGCCTGCTGGCGCTGCCGCGGCCCCTGCCTCGTGAAACCATCGTCTTGGCCTACGGGCGCTGCCGCGGCCCTCTGCTTTAAGAGACTATCATCTTGGCCTGCTGGCGCCGCCGCGGCACGATCCACAGACACTCCAGCTCGAGGATTGTGAGCTCGCCTGTTACCACTACCTGTACCGATCCGGTACCAAGACTGTCCCGCTACCCCCTTTCCCTACAGAGACTAGAAGTGAGAGGACCCCCGGGTCCAAGATCTCCTGTATCGCTGATATCCTTGCCTTAAGAACCTTATATAAAGCCTTGAACTCGACTTGGTGTGGTGCCTGTTTGTGGGGAGGGAGGTAACTTGTCTGTACGATCGCCGGAGACGGTCCCCCTCGGGGATCTCTCCCTCGGTATCCGGCCGACCCTCAGGGTCCCCGTCTAACATTGGTGGCAGCGGTGGGATCCGAACCTACGCATAATCGTACAGAAAGTCACTCGCCCCACCACACACAACAACCATGTCAATAGAGAGCGGAACAACGGAGAAATTTCAGATGGAAAAATTGGAAGACTACAACCACCGGGAACTGAAGCAATATTGCATAGAACTTGGACTTCCAACCACAGGTCTTAGCACAAAGGAAGACTTCAAACGAGCCCTAGAAGCTTGGGCGGAAACGGGTACGGCCGTACCCCGAACACAAACAACCGAGACGAGCCCCGCACCAACTAAAGAAAGAGCGGATCTCTCCCTGGAAGAGATCCGAGAAAGAGAAAAAACCAGACTCCACGAATTAGAACTTGCCCGACTTCGCTTGGATGGGGAACTCAAGCTGGCAGAACAAAAAATAACCCTGGAACACTTACGGCTCAGGGAAGAGCGGGAAGACAAGCAAAGACAGAGGGAACTAGAGGAAAAGAGACTAGAGTACGAACATGAGCGCAATCTCAAAGCACTGGAGGTCCAGAAACAGAATAAAGACCTCGGGCTCCCCGAACGACCGACCCCGTCTGCCTCGACCGAACCCAAGGTTCACATCCCCAAAGATGTCATCCGGGAATACCACAAGAACGATGATATACAGCAGTGGTTTAAAGCCTATGAGGTGGCAATGACCTCCCACCGGATTCCCCGAAGCGATTGGGGGGCCGGTTTATGGGGGAGGTTTGTCAACGAAGGGCGGGACGCCCTGCTACAACTCCCGGACCAGCTGATGACCTCCTACGACCACATGAAGGCCGCCCTCCTCACTCGATACGGGCTCACACCGGAGATGTACCGCCAACGGTTCCGCGACTGCAAACGGATTCCGGGTACAACTTGGGTGGAGTACGTGAACTTTTTTAGCCGAGCCTTCGAGGGGTGGATCAAGGGCAACAAAGTAACCACCTACGAACAACTCTTTGACCTGATCGTATGGGAGCACCTGTCGAACAACTGCTTCGTGGAGCTCCGGCAACACCTCCTGGACAGTAAGCTAACCGACCCTCGACAACTAGCCGTCGAAGCCGACCGGTGGGAAAGCACCCGAGTTGGCAGGAACGCACCCAGCGAATTATCCAGACCGTATCGCCCCCGAGGGGGAGGAGGAAGTCAGGGTCGGGGGAGAGACCCCGGCCCCTCGTCACCCCCCAGAAACCCCTCGACCCCGGTTGGCCGAGGAAGCCCTGCCGTCCGGGCCGGTTTCCGGGCCAACATTACGTGCCACAGGTGCCAGCGACCCGGCCACTACGCCAGTGATCCCAATTGCCCAAAGAACCCGAACACTACCCCCCGCCAAGTTGCAGCGGCGGCCCTAGGGGAAGAACTAATCCCGGAAGACCAGGAAGAGTACGAGACCGATCCCTCTGAATGGGCACCCGCCGCCATGGCACTGGTCTGCTTAGGGGAGAGAGACATGATTCCGCGGGCCCCCCTTCCCGCCAACACCCAGAAGTACGGTCAATGGGTCAACATTAATGGCCGCCGGGCGGAAGCCCTCCGCGACACCGGGGCCAGTGTAACGGCGGTCCGACGCCACCTCGTCACTCCAGACCAAATCTTGCCGAACATTCTTTGCCCTGTCCGATCAGCCGACAATTCCGAAAGCCTATGCCACATGGCCTGCGTCCCCTTCGAGTGGGGGGGAGTAACAGGGATGTTAAAAGTAACTGTCCGCGATGATGCCCCCGTGGACTGCCTCCTAGGAAACGACCTTGAAAGCTCTCCCTGGGCAGCTGTCGAACGGAGGGAGCACCTGGGGATGCTTGGCCTCCCCGAATGGGTCTGCGTCACGACCCGGTCCATGACCGCCCGCGCGGTCCCCAGCCCAGAAGAGCCCGAGTGGCCAGAACCTCCTCCCGCGCTCATCCCCGAGGAGGCCGCCCCAGAAGCCAGTCCATTGACCCAAACCGAAGAAGGATCCGACCAGCTTCGGGACGTCCCTGACCTGGCACAATGGCGGCAGGAGGGAGGCCCCACGCAGGAACAATTCCGGGCCGAACAGAAAACCTGTCCCTCTCTCGAAGGACTCCGGCAGCAAGCCCTGGCCCAGAGTGCCGGGGATACCTCGGGGGCCCACTGGATCTACTGGGACCAAGACCTGCTCTACAGCGAGCAGAAAGTTGCAGAACTAGGGGCCAGTCGGGTGCTGGTGGTGCCCCTTCGCTTCCGAGACTTCCTCCTGAACTTAGCCCACGATGTCCCCCTTGCCGGACACCTGGGGCAGGATAAAACCTACGACCGCCTGGTGACCCATTTTTTCTGGCCCCACATGCGGAAGGATGTCACCAACCACTGCAAGGCCTGCCCCACCTGCCAGGCCAGCGGAAAAAGTGGCCGAAAAATCAAAGCACCATTACAACCCTTTCCTGTCGTCACCACCCCGTTTGAACGAGTGGGAATAGACATTGTGGGGCCCCACGACCCTCGAACAGCCCAAGGACACCGGTTCATCCTGGTCCTGGTAGACCACGCCACCCGCTATCCCGAAGCCATCCCCCTTCGGACTGTGACGGCCCCCGTGGTGGGCCGGGCCCTGATGGGGATCTTCTCCCGGGTGGGGTTCCCCCGGGAGGTCGTCAGTGACAGGGGCACGAACTTTATCTCCAGATATATGAAGTCCCTCTGGCAGCAATGCGGGGTCACCTACAAATTCACGACCCCCTATCACCCGCAAGGAAACGGACTGGTCGAGAGATTCAACCGCACCCTCAAGGGGATGATTATGGGTCTAGAAGAACCCCTTCGACGCCAGTGGGACGTACTGCTTCCATGCCTCCTGTTTGCCTATCGGGAGGTCCCGCAGAAGTCCCTCGGCTTCAGCCCCTTTGAACTACTGTACGGGCACCCCGTCCGGGGCCCCCTCAGCCTAGTCAAGGAAGGTTGGGAGCAGCCTCCCCAGAAAACTCCCCCGGACATCTACCGATATCTCCTGGCTCTCCGCAACCAGACCCGGCGGTTCCGAGACACCGCCAAAGCCAACCTCGAGGCCAGTCAGGAGGACATGAAGAGGTGGTACGATCAGCACACGTCCTCCATTGAGTTCGAACCTGGACAACAGGTCTGGGTGATGTCCCCGGTTGAGCCCTGTGCCCTCCAAGACAGATGGTCCGGGCCCTTCAAGGTAATCGAACGAAAGGGGCCCGTCACCTATTTAATCGACATGGAGACTGCCCGGAACCCCCTACGGGTCCTCCATGCCAACAGGCTCAAACCCCATTTTGTGCGATCCGAACTCAGCCTCCTGATGGCTACCGATACTGGGACAGAAGAAGACTCCGAACCCCTTCCGGACTTACTGAGGGCCCTCGAGCAGGATGGCTCGGTGGAAGGGGTCCAGCTCTCCGAGGCCCTGTCCCCGGAGCAACGCCAAGACTGCCAAACGCTCCTGAGGCAGTTCGCCTCCCTGTTCTCCCTCACCCCCGGAGTCACCCCCTGGTGCCTCCACGATGTGGACACCGGGGACAGCCCTCCTATTCGACACCGGGCATACCGCGTACCAGACCGGGTACGAGCCTGCATCCAGACCGAGGTGTCCAAGATGCTGACCCTAGGAGTGATCGAACCCTCCGACAGTCCCTGGGCGAGCCCAGTCGTCCTGGTTCCCAAGGCAGCTGCCCCGGGCGTTGCCCCTGAGCTCCGGTTCTGCGTGGACTATCGAGGGCTGAATGCAGTTACCCGGACCGACGCTCATCCCATCCCCCGGGCAGACGAGCTAATTGACCGGATGGGGGCCGCCCGCTACCTGAGCATCTTCGACCTAACAGCGGGCTACTGGCAGATCGGCCTCACCCCTAGGGCCCAAGAACGATCCGCCTTCTCTACCCCAGACGGGCACTACCACTTTAAAGTCATGCCCTTCGGCATGAAAAACGCCCCGGCAACGTTCCAACGGCTGGTAAACCAGGTACTGGCGGGCCTGGAAGACTTCAGCGCCGCCTACCTGGACGACATTGCTGTGTACAGCCACCAGTGGACCGACCACCTCCGCCACCTGCGGGAGGTTCTACACGCCCTCCAGCAAGCAGGGCTCACCATCAAGGCCAGCAAGTGCCAAGTTGGCCAAGGGTCCGTGACCTACCTGGGACACCAAGTGGGAAGCGGGCTGGTGGCCCCTCTCCAACTCAAGATTGCTGCCATCCAGGCCTGGCAACCCCCGACGAGCCAAACGGAGGTCCGGGCCTTCCTGGGGCTCACCGGATACTACCGGCGGTTCGTGAAGGACTATGGCAGCATCGTGGGGCCCCTCACAGAGCTCACCTCCAAAAAGAGCCCCAGAACCGTCAACTGGACCCCGGACTGCCAATCAGCCTTCGAGAAGCTAAAGACCGCCATGTGCACGGCCCCCGTGCTCCAGGCTCCCGACTACAGCCGGGAATTCCTTGTGCAAACGGACGCCTCCGATCATGGTGTGGGGGCCGTCCTCTCCCAACTCAACGCCGAAGGGGTCGACCATCCGGTGGTCTTCATCAGCAGACGCCTCTTGCCCCGAGAACAGCGCTGGAGCACCATTGAGAGGGAGGCCTTCGCCGTAGTCTGGGCACTCAAGAAGCTCCGGCCATACCTCTTCGGCACCCACTTCCGGGTGCAAACAGACCACCGACCCCTGCAATGGCTGATGCAAATGCGGGGGGAGAACCCGAAGCTGTTGCGCTGGTCCATCTCCCTGCAGGGGATGGACTTCACGGTGGAACATCGTCCAGGCCAGGACCACGCCAACGCCGACGGCCTGTCACGCTTTTTCCGCCTCAGCGAGGAGAGTCCCCAGGAAGATGGCTGACTCTCCCCGCCTTCAGCTGGGGGGGACGCATGTTGGACAGGCCGCATGGTCGGGCTGCCCCCTCCCCGCAATGGGACCTGGACCCTGGCTCCCCCTGCATCCCCCAGCCAGAGTCCCCGACGACCACCCGAAGTACACTGCAATTCCTCACCCACAAGACACCAGCTCCGAACCCAGCTGGGCCGGGTCACCATCCACACCACGGCCTCGGCCCAGCCGCCATCTTGGACCACTACAGCACGAGGCCGCGTGGCCTCAACTCGACCCTCACCCCGGGCCCGGCCGGGCCCGACATCGAGGCACCAACCTCCCCCCGGGAGGCAGAGTGACCACTTGGCGAGTCAATGGGAGAAAGGAATCGTCAACGGCTCTCCTCCGCCAGGTGTCGATCACCCCCGGCCGCCTGGGCGCTGGCTCCACCCCCATGCTGGGTGTCTGGACTCCCTCATCCCGGACCTCCCGGCCCCCCAGGCGCGAGGGTCCGGACATCAAAGGGGACCAGACCTATAACTGGGGCAGGACCAGACCAGGAAACCAGTTGTATCCTGGAGTCGAGAGACCCGAGAAGAACTCATCCGTGACTTGGCCTGCTGGCGCTGCCGCGGCCCTCTGCCTCGTGAAACCATCGTCTTGGCCTGCTGGCGCTGCCGCGGCCCTCTGCCTCGTGAAACCATCGTCTTGGCCTGCTGGCGCTGCCGCGGCCCTCTGCCTCGTGAAACCATCGTCTTGGCCTGCTGGCGCTGCCGCGGCCCTCTGCCTCGTGAAACCATCGTCTTGGCCTGCTGGCGCTGCCGCGGCCCTCTGCCTCGTGAAACCATCGTCTTGGCCTGCTGGCGCTGCCGCGGCCCTCTGCCTCGTGAAACCATCGTCTTGGCCTGCTGGCGCTGCCGCGGCCCCTGCCTCGTGAAACCATCGTCTTGGCCTGCGGGCGCTGCCGCGGCCCTCTGCTTTAAGAGACTATCATCTTGGCCTGCTGGCGCCGCCGCGGCCCGATCCACAGACACTCCAGCTCGAGGATTGTGAGCTCGCCTGTTACCACTACCTGTACCGATCCGGTACCAAGACTGTCCCGCTACCCCCTTTCCCTACAGAGACTAGAAGTGAGAGGACCCCCGGGTCCAAGATCTCCTGTATCGCTGATATCCTTGCCTTAAGAACCTTATATAAAGCCTTGAACTCGACTTGGTGTGGTGCCTGTTTGTGGGGAGGGAGGTAACTTGTCTGTACGATCGCCGGAGACGGTCCCCCTCGGGGATCTCTCCCTCGGTATCCGGCCGACCCTCAGGGTCCCCGTCTAACAACACCTGAAAAGGCACAGATAGAAATTAAACTGAACTTTTGGAAGTAAATGTTTTATGTCAATTAGAGTGCATATTTGATATTGAAAGGCAGTTTTCATTGAAAATGGATATAGCATTTGCCTTGCAGAGGTAGTAGTCTGATATTATAACTAGATGCACTTCCCAGAGACACGCAGGTCACTGCTGGTTTAACTCTTCACATGGCTGGCCTTGGCTTTCATCCTTTTATGATCAAACTCAATGGATAGTATGTTTGATGGTTAGGTAACAAAAGCATCTATCATATCTGTTTGGTTTGTGATGTTTGCAATATGCATAGTTAAGGCGAGCAGTTATTGGCAAATCATGCACTTTAGTAGATCATTGGAATAATGGATTTTAATATTATTATTAAAGCCCCTTTTACCAGCGGAGCTTCTTTTTTGTTACCTGTCACATAGGTGGACTCATACAATATAAATGCATTTTGTGACAATGAACATTGGGCACCTTCATTCAGTGCCACATTTTCTCTGTTGCAAACTTTATGTATAAGTAGCCCAATAGCTTCCTCCCCACTCCCAATATTTGTCTACAGTTGACCCAGCACTGACCAAACTAGTTCTCTTTAGTTTAATGATGAAAAGCTTTTTCTCCTTCATCTATTTTCTTTAACACATACCAGCAAATACTGCACAGCAACAGAAGTATAAGCTTCATTCAGAGTAAGGAACAGACACAACAGCAGTACCATCTAGCTTACAGGCATAGAATACCCATAGTATGGATACAGGCAGTGCCATCCTACAGTGCTCTCCCTCAGCTCACCAATTTCAGTAGCAACCAGATTAGATAGGGCCAATTAGGCTCCTCCTCTTTATTTTGCTGAGAGAGTAGCCCAACCAGCCCAAAAAAATTGAACACATTGACACATGTTTTTCTACTTTTATGGCTGATTGGACATCTCTGACAGCAAAATCCAAGGGAGGAGTCCAGTCTGCTGTGTGAAAACAAGTACTACTGAAAAAGCAGGAGGTAAGGGAGAGCTGCAGGAGAACTGAGACCTTTTCCCCAGTAGCATCTGGTAAGAAAAACTCCTGCTTCCTCAGTGCTCCGATTCTTTTTGAGGAGGTGCCAAAACCCTTGTCTGATCGATACTTTTAACCGCATCTTGTGAATATTCCAGAACATCAAACTAGGAACTGGAAGGCCGTAGTACTGCACTTGCAGGTGGTGTTGGGCAACTCAAAGCCTTATCTGTGCTGCTCCAGAAGACAAGCGCTGGGCTGCATATTAGCAACACCCACACCAGATCCTTTCTTTCCTCTCCTTCACATGCACATCCAGATCTAATTTTTCACTTGACAAGACTTTCCTAACAATTCTTTTCAATTTTACAGTATGCAAGGGAAAATCCCAAAATAACAGAGTTGAACTCTTGTAAGGTTGTTGCAAAAAGATGCCTTTGACAGATCCTCACAAGGCATGCCTGTGGTATCTGGGATTTGAATAGAATTCCAGAGTTTGCGACAACTGCGTCTAGATGAATCTGAATGCTATACAGGACCGCACAAGGAAACTCTACATTGCTAACATTCAAAGACTCCGCAATACGATTGGTGTCTAATTCAAAAGGTGCTGTTCCTGCTCCCAAAGTCTTTCATGTGGCAGATCTTTGTCTCAATTATGTTTCAGAAAGTCATCAGGTAAGTCCAAGAAGAAGCACAAGAAGTCCATTGAGGACTCTTCCACTTCCCACTATTCGTGAACTCCAGAAAAGGTGTGAGTACATCAATGTGCCAGCCGGTCATTCTCCCAATCTCCTGAGGAGCAAATTCTGAGCTTTTCACAAGTCAGGTCATTTGCTGCAGCAGCATGCTACATATCTTTGACATTTAGCTGTGTCCTCTAGTTCACCAGAAGGTCCCAAGGATCTTCACGGCCTCCAGTCAGAATTTGCCTACAGGTCTGCCCTCGTGCTACCTGTGCCCCCTGAACCCACTTCCGGTTCTGCACCAGCTCGGGTGCAACTATGGACCTGGCTCCACTTCCTGCGCTGTTAGCTAGTTTCTAGTTAGGGTTACTTGTGGCTATTCAAGTCGGAAGATTGTCCTCTAAGAAGATGCATGTGACTTTAGTGACTATTAAACCACTATGTGAAAAGTTTGCTGGCAATTACTCAGTCATAATTTTTCTATGCGGAACTATCTAGGTTTGGGTCATTTTTAATGCTGGAAGTGAGTTCCAATCACCATTAAGGCTGCAAGATGGGGTCCTACTCTGTAATCTCCAGGATTGCAGAGACGAGGTAGGTCTACCGGCACTGACCGCACTTGAGGCAATGAGTATACTTCATTACCACCCCCGCTTGGACTCGCTTCTAAATGCCTGACTAGGATGGAAACATGCAACTGCACTTTCAAAAACCACACACAGAGCAGTTGCCTACCCACGGAAATTGGCCGCAAGGCCTAGTCAATGCCATTTGTGGTGGGAGTTTGCCGCCAAGGAGCAGCAAACCCCTGCAGTAGCTTGGGTGATGTCATCAGTGAAATCAGCAATTATGTTATTTGAAATATCATCAGTATTGTCATCACTGATGCCTGAGCATATCATGAGTGATGTTATGTTTATGTGTAACGCACACTATCATGCGCAAGGGTATCCTGACACTGCTGTGATGTGATATTGAGGTCATAAGCAGGGCATGGCGAGGTGTAAGTTACAGTTAGGTCAGTAAGTTACAGTTAGGTCAGTAAACTATAATTTTTGAATTTCAGAGTTTTTTATGACAGACATTTTCAACTACATTGAGACTGATTCACAAAGGGACTTGCATGTAGTCTCTGCTGCCGTGGCGGTGTCTCCACACAAAGGGATGAAGTTACACTCTCGGGGCATAACCTCGACACAGCACACTCTCTGCAGTGTGCTGTGTGAAGATTCTGCCCAAAGTGCAGAGATTTCACATGAGAGTTGAGGGTTCTGCCGTGAGTGCAGAGACCCGGCACTAGTAACATTACAACAGGTAAGTCCCTTTGTGAATCAGGTCCTCTAGCGTTACTTTAAATGGGTTTTTTTTCAGTGAATTTCTAGGGTTTTTTATGTAAAGTGTGATATTATTACCATGCCTCACTATTATGGCACTTTAACCTTTCTTTTTTCAGTGAGACAATGGGATGTATTGTTGTGTGGTTGTAAGACCTCACTATGTAACACACTTACCAACCCATTGAGTCCCTTAGGTTTCGTTTGTCAAACCTTCAGTTCAACCCTGTGTAGCTGTGGCTCTGAGCTTCAAGACTTGCACAAAGGAACACGTGTAATGCATATACACAGCACCAAAACAATTAAAGAAGGAATCAACAAGACACCAAACAAATCTGACTGCAATTTATAAAATGTGACTGTCTTTTTATCTATATTTAGACACCACATTGAAAAAGATCCACCATAGGGTTCTATAAATATAGAATTTACAAGATAAATTAAACCAAAGCATTTCATTCAACCTCATAAAAGCATTGGCAAAATCAAAGAATTTGACACTTAGCCCAAACATTTCAGTAAAATACATTCTAGGTGTAATTCAGTCACTTGGAGTTCGTTTAGATGACCAACTCGAGTAGGGAGCCACTCAGGGGGACCAGCAAGGTCCTCAGAAACAGATACCCATGAAAACCATCATGGAATTGTTGCCACAAAACACGCTTTCAAAGACCAAGTCTGGTTTCTGTACAACGATGATATGGTTGAAAAGGAATTAAAGGCCTTTCATCTGTGCCACTGCCTTTCTACTAACGTTATTCAACATACCTTAAACATGCCAAAACTCCTGAAGCATGCTTGGAAAAGAGTAGCCATTGACTTTCTCAGTACACTTGACAATAGACATCACCTGATGGAGATTGCGGATGAATACTCATGATTTTTTTTAAATTGAGGATCTCTCAACTATCACTAAAAAAACAAGCCATTAAGGGACAGGATGGGATCTTTGCAAAATGGGGTGTTCCAGCCATATTGAAATCTTGGCCCACAGTTTAACAGTTGTGAATTCAAAGAGTTCTTATAGAAGCTGAATATAAAGTATCAGAAGACCTCTCTGGCCGCAGGCATATGGCCTTGTTGAGAGCTTCATGGGTTCACTAAAGAAAGCAGTGCAGCAGGCTACGCTTGAAAAGCTCCATTTAAAAACTAGAGTTACATTTTATATTAAGAGCTTATCATTCAAAATCTCACTTGACCACAGGTGAAAGTCCTGTGACAATGATGTTTGGGAGCGCAATGAGACAGCCAAAATTCCTCAGTGGACCAATCATAGAAAGGAAGACGTGAGCGCAGTTTGTGCGAAGGACTGGTTCTTAACAAAAAATGAAAATTTATGCTGACAAAAGACGACACGCAAAAAACTTCGTCTTGAATAGAGGAGATCGAAGGCTCCCACACCAGGTGCAGATCATGTTCAAGTGGTTTCCACCAAGGGACACGTGGTGACTGCCCAGCACCATGTGTAATTTATTACCAGAGACTCTTCTCACTTTTTGCGTTTAACTTCTTGTTCTTCAGATCTACACGTTGAAGGAGAGACTGATTCTGCTATACCAGTTACTGATGTTCACCTTCCCCATCAACGCAGATCCTGGACATTGAGTGTGACAATTCCCAGTTTCCAATGAGGGGATCAGGCCAAACAATTAAAGCACCAAAAAGATTTATTGAAGTGATTTAATTGCATTGTTCATTTTTCATGTAACAGAGGGGATGATGTAGTGCCTTGCGAGTTAACATAACGTGTATTTGTAAAGCGCACGTTGACCCAGAAGGGTATCTGTATAACGGAGGTTTATTTTTACACAACTCAATGGTACTCATTTGAGCGACCCCAGCAGGATGAGAGTCTGAGTGGACCCGCTGTGATTTGAACCTGTGAGCATGTGGTCAAACACAGGCCCCTACAGTGAATGCATTAGTCCTTTGAACCACCAGACCCAGCCTAGTTTGCAATGATGGACCCCTTTTAGCTCCTGATGGACCCAGTAGAGCTGTGCCATAAGAGTTAGAGCTGAATGTGTTGCAGACTGATTTACACTGCTGAGTTCACAGTTCCACACAGAAGAATAAAGATGTGTTATACTAAGCTGCATGTTTGGCATAGTCATTGACGGGTACTCGCCCTGGGGATGATGGTAAACTACCTAGGAACAATGTAGTTAAACACCATGGGCAGTCGGTGTTTCCCAAATGCCACCAACTGTTTCAAGAATGGTCTAGGTTAGAAGTGGGTGCCACCAAAAGAAAAATGCTGTTTCTAGTGTTTCGACCTAGAACAAGAGTAGGCGGAAACCCACAAGAGGATGAAGCTTCCAAACAACACCTTGAAATTGAAATATCCAGGGGTCCAATTGGAAGTTGCCTTGGCATAACCCACAAGAAGACATAGCTTTCAAAAATTACCATGGCGTTCCTGAATCTGTGCATGAAGATCGATGACAGAGAGAGAATGGATGAATGGATAAGTTTGTATTTTTGAGGCTGAAGGATGACTTTATCGATGATGAATTTAAATTCAATCTACCGTTGAAAATTAAGTCAGATCCTATATTAATTCATTATTAGATCAGCACAAATACAATTTGCAGCCTTTAACCCCATGCATGCTGATGACGGCCCCCAGCCGTCATGCACTACAGTGCTCGTGTGCTGATGACGGCTGGGGGCCGTCATGAACCCGCCCACTCAATAAAAGTGCCGCACAGGCGCAGAATCGCGGCAGCATGCAAGGGGTTAAAGAGCAAAACCATGCAACACAGACATCTATCACATTTGTTTATGGAAAAATACATACTGGTGTAAATTTATGTTCTGACTCTCAAACAGCAATAAGATGAAAACCTATAAATTCGTTTTTTCATTAAGAAGACATTTACAATATTATAGCTGTAGAATGATACCCAAATCTCTTTTACAACTTGAACAAAGTCACCCTGAATAGGATGAAAGACTTTAAGTCTGGGGGACATTTTATACCTGACCATGCATAATCCTATTATTCGAAGATTGTATGGGGCGCTGTATGAGAAAAGCAGAAATGACTAGTACATATTGCACTGATCAGCAAAATACATTTTAACATTCAAAGACTTAGGTTTTCCTTCCTGTGTAGCCTAGGAGGAGAAATCAAGGGCCATATGTATGAAGGCAATTTTGCAATCGCAAACACCGAAATTCTGCGAATTTTGGCGTTTGCGATCGCAAAATAGCTAAGTGGTATGTATGTAAGCAAAACAGCCTCGCAAAATAAGGAATTGCAAATTTGCAATTCCCTATTTTGCAATTGCAATTAAGGAATAGCAAATTGCGATTCCTTAAATGCAATGTATGAGGCCCAGAAAAAGTGCAATTTGGCCATTAGGAATCGCAAATTACCACCAACTTCAAGTTGGTGGTAATTTGCGATTTCTTTGAAAAATGCACTTTTTTGCATTTTTTAAAGTACCATGTGGCGCACATACATGCCCTTAGAGCATGCATGTGGCCACATGGGCACACATGGACATTTCAGGGGTACAACAGGGTGTCCTTTTGACACCGTGGCATCCTTGAAATTGCATTCTCAATTTGCGATTCTCTAATTGAGATTCGCAAATTGAGAATGTCTTCCCATTCATTTCTATGGGCCTCTAGGCCCATAGGAATGAATGATGGGGAGGTATTCATTAATTGTGAATTGCAATTTGCGATTCGCAATTAAGGAATATGTAGGATTCACAAAATTATTTGCAAATCCTACATACTTAGCATTTTACGATTCTCAAATAGCTATTCGCTATTTGAGAATCGCAAAATGTAAGTTTCATACATATGGCTCCAAGTGTTTTCTCAAACAGAGCGGCTGCACATGAAAGTGGAATGAGCTGTTGAATTGTGAAATTAAGCTGTCCTTATGGGCGGCCCAATATAACAAGTCACTTATGAACAGCACACTGAACTCTTACCAAGTACCACAGGGACATCCAAGCCAGATCATCTTGTGAAACTAAAGTATGGTACATTTAAAGAGGCGAAAGTGAAAGCAACAAATCCAATAAACTGAACCTGCCAGTAATTTTTAACACTGCAAGTCATAATCCACATAACAGCCAAATAAACAAGTGCATAGTTACTATTAGTGTAGCACATGCTACAGCACTAGGGTCCAGTGGAAATATTCACTGTTTGTCAATTATGGGGAGAGCTTGTGAAATTATGCGATGCCTCAGCCACTCCTTTTATCCCATAATTAAGGATTTGCTGCATCTGCTACATAGTCCATCATCACTACCTACATAATCTGCAGATTTTAACAAAACCATTTGTTTCTGGCTCAAACGGATCTAAGGTTACTAAAAATGTGGCGATAAGTGTTTGCGCATCTTCGAAGACCCTTCAGAAAGGTTAATTGGTCATCTTTCATTAATGTACTTGGTTGTTAAACTGGTACTAATTAGGTGAAATCTTTGCCCAGGCAGCATTACCATGAGTAAAAATTACTAAATAAAGAAGTAGTGCTATAAAAAATGTGGCACATTACCACATACTTTGCCTTTTCTGGCAACCTAATTTAATCAACTCTGCTGTATAATATGGTGCTCCCCTGCCACCTGACTCCAATGGCTCTGATTATGGCTATTTTCGTACCCAACCATTGATAAGTGTAGAAATGTGTTCTTGCCTGCATCAGGACTCATGACAACTTTGCAACAGCATAGCAAATAAATAAATGCTACATTAAAATGCAAAGTGAATGAGCCTGCTAAAGTGCACTGGCCTACCATTGGTTTTCATAATTAGAGACTAGGCCATGAGCTGAAAACAAAACAAATAAATAAGTGTTGTCCTTTTTAGACATATGCAATTATAGATATTTTAGTTTGGCAAACGTCTTTCAAACAAACACTATAACATGACATTTTTACATTGTTGAGTTTGTAGTGTTGTGGTATGTTTCTATTAGGTTTGGCAAATGCACACATTCTCAATACACATCTCTGATAAAACTCTACCATATGTGTTTTTACAACTAAAAAAATGCGCCTTAACCAATATTGTCTGAATCTACTGTAATCTATGCTGAATAAAAAAAAGTGTAATGCACAAGATTGTAAATGTACACATAGGCATCTTAGTTGTGTAAACTTGCCTTCAATATCAATCAGTGTATGGATTACTGTGTGTTTATACTGTAGGGCTTCTGGAAGCACCTCCATCTTTTCTAAATACCCCTGCACAACCTTATTGCACACTTTACTTTCTATGCGTGTGTTACATCTATGCCCGTCTCATTAAAAACATTTTAACATTCACACCGGTCATTAAAAGGAGATGCATGATCGGAATTCTTTTAAACTTAGAGAGTCCTCTTCAGATAGCTGCTTTGAAAATCGGGCCTGAAAGCTCCTCGTTGACAACAATGCAGGTGATGTAAAAGTAAATACGACTTTGCAAAAGTGAAAAACAAAACAATCCCATGACGAGAAGGGAGTCGTCTCTTTTTTACGTCGCCCTTTTCTCTGTGTCTGGAGAGGGGATAAGTATGCTTGCCTGCAAACAAACTCAAGGCAAGGCTTCAGGATGCGCGCCACAGATTTGCAAATGCACAATTGCGCATAACAAAAGGCTCATTAGCAGGACAAGAGACCTGTGCGCTGACGGCTGTTGAACTTCATTCCTCTGCCAGACTGGGGGATGGGCCTCTCATCAAAGAGCACACCTTTCCTGCAGAGGAGCAGCGTGACTCGGCTGAAGCATCCAAGCAGGCCTGTTTCCAGTGAAAACAATACATCCATTTAGAAGTGCAAGCAGTAACAGGTTCTTAGGAAGTTATTGCTGTAGAAGAAGTTATTTTGAAATTAAATAATGTGTTCTTTACCGACTGGATCTATATCAGGAGGTTGCACCCAGCCACAAGGATACGTGTCTGATGTCTCGGATCCCTTCAGAAGCTAATTATTTTGAGCTATTTTAGCCAAATCCTTCCTATCACAGAAACTCCTAACGCTATCAGCAAATAAGGTTCCACACCAATTGTAACAGGTTAAGTGGCCCATTTTGTTCTTAATGCTTCGGTTTGAACCAAAAAGGGCACTTTGTTTTAAAATGCATGCTTGTGGGCTTCTTCAACCCGGATAGAATTTCTTTTGTAAACAAACTTTTAAAAACATAATTGGTAGATTTTTTTAAGTGAGTCATGGTCGGACACTGGGAAGGCTGTGTTTTCAAGAGAGTCGGAGTGCTCCATATAACATTGTTCTGAGGCATACTCTAAACGGATGTGTCTAGGTCCTCTGAGTGTTCTGTAAGGTATTATAGTGGCACTATATAACACGCTTTGGCAAAGTCAATAGGTCTCACATTTGTCACCTATTGACTTTGCCAATGGTTTTTATCCGCACTGCACATGCACAAGCCTACAAAATGATGCAGACATTCGTTTGTCTTTTTAGTTATCAATCCGTGTTGGATCAGTAACTAAGAAGACAATAAAACACGCAAAAATATTTATTTAAAGAAGACAGGCAGAATAAACACTGGGAAGGGAGGGGGAGCAGCAAAGCAGCAGAAAGTAGGAGAATAGCGTAATAACAAGGGGGATAGAAGGGGGACGCAAAAGCTACACAAGAGGGGAAGTGCTTGACGGAGACATGCTGGCTGTGAAAGTAACAGGGAGAGGGGGAGATCTTAAACATGGGGGTTGGAAAAAAGCAGAAAAAAGGGCATGGGTAGGGGAAATAATGAGGAGAAGCACACAGGTGAGCACAAGAGGGAGGATTAAGGGCTTGGGGAAGAGAGCACGAGACCAACACAGAGCGGGAGGAGAGAAGTACATGAAATACAGTCTGAAATCTCATGCATTCTCATAGAGTACTTCACACAAAAGAAAAAGTAGTACTGGAAAAGCAAGCAGTGCAAAAATCAATGACAGCCAAGCAAAGAGATTGTAATGAGGGAATGCTCCATGATAGGGAGAAACACAAGATTGACAAGCTGGGACATGAAGAAGAAGCAAGCGCATGAGTGAAAGGGAAAGTCAATCAATGGGAGGGCATCAAAACCCTTGAAGTAGCACCAGCACGCATGTATTGGTGTCTCCTTGGGCACAGATTAGTGGCTGTATACTACAGGTAGTTTCAACCTTGTAATAAACCAATCAATGTTCCTTTTTCTTATTCAACCGTAAGTGATTTTATTCATCAATTACTGCATCCAGGTAAGTAAACAATATGTTTTTTATATATCACTCCTGGGTATCCATACTACATTTATTTTTCATTCCCAATGCATTTCGGCTACTGCCTTCATCTGGGGAATATCTAGTGAAAAACATATAATGTACATCACTAATGTGAATATGTCTCTGAACAATATTCACCACCTAATGAACATTGCCGTGTGAAAGGTTAGCAAAATCACCAAGTAATATCAACCTAAAAGTTAAGGTTCTAGTAGTTATGTAAGGGGTGTTCACGAACAAGAGGTAAAACGGTGCGTTATATTAAATAACGTGACTAAACTAAACAAGGCGTTTGTGTGCAACAAATAGAAATGAAAACACAATAGAACGAATTAGTGCGGGTGAGAAGGCGTTCAAATTTAAACTATGCTGACATACTTCACATAATTTCTGGATTTTCATTTCACACTTGTTACATGAAATTCCAGAAATTATGCCATGATGCCATATTGCCTAATTAGGTGGCATTCATGGCCCAAAAAAAATTTCATACTAATTCCCTCATTAAGGACTTAGGGGCACATTTATTAGAAAGTCATGAAGTGCAGCACAGCAAGTCAGCTTGATGTGCTGCGCTGCATGAAAGGGAAAGAATGCACCATAGTTAAAAGAATAAAGCACATTCCTGCCTTTGACCCTGCACTGGCACCGTTTTCGCTGCCTAGTGCCGACGAAGGCATTCTTGCACCATGGTGCAAGGGTGCCTCTGTTGCATGCAGGATTGTTTTTGTGCAGGAAGTGGCACCTTACTGCACAAAAACAATCTTGAGAGGCATATTCCTCTTTCTATGTGTGCTACAAAATGCAGCACACATAGAACGAAGTAATGACGATACATTTCTCCTTGTTACAACTCCCCTGAGAAGGCGCATCTTTTTAGTGCGTTCCCAGGTGTAGGAGAGTGGGGTCTGCAATCCTATGGTCACCTCAGATTTTTGCTTTTTGCTTTTTGCTTCACTGGTTTACGACTTTCCCTGGCTGTGGGCCTGCTAATCAGACCCACAGCCTAGCTGTTCTCTCTCTAAACTGACAACCATGTACTTTAGGTGCATTTACCAATTGGTACTGGGCCACCTTATCAGCCCCTGTACAGTGTACCAAAGGTACCCAGGGCATAGGTGTACCCAGGGCCTACCAGGGGCTGAAGCATGTATTATGCCACCCCTGGCTGGCCAGCTAAACAGACACAACTGGATGCATGACAGCTGGGGCAAGGTGGTGTAATCACCCTTTGCTTTAGATATAGTTACCTATATCTAAACCTAAAATGGACACATATATTCCTATCAGTCACTCCTATGGAAGGCCTTATCAATCCTGAAGACAGAGTGCTTGGAATTATGTGAGATGGTGCTCTGGCATGAGCTGAGCCCGTTTGCAGCTTGCGGAACCAAGTCCTTATAGCTGTTCCATGATAACGCTATACCATATACTCTTAAGTGCATTATAATCCTCGCGGTTAAATGCTAACTCTGGTATAACATTATCAAAACATGTCGAGTAAGGTGTCATACGAATTGGAATACTACCCCCTCGCCAATTCTGGGGACGGGGGTAGCATTCCACCCTTCTAGAGGGACACGACATGTATGTAACTGAGAACCCCGGTTAAAGTTAACTCGAGCCTTGGAATCACAAAATGGATGCTGCCACCACAGACACAAGTCTGACCTCCTGCTGCTGGGAGTCCTTCCATCGAGGGAGGCTTGGACAAAGGGTTTCCTGCCTTGGGAGGTGATAGCACCACCCCAGACAGGATTTTGTGTATCGGGTAGGATAGGCCTGAAAGGAATGAGACAAGCCCGGGGCACACAAGGTGTCCTGTGCATACACCGGTTCAAACCAGTTGCTGGGGCATCCCTGCCCCAGCTCTGGCGGGAAGCCGGACAAAGGATAGGGGGTGTAGCCACCCCCCTTCCTGGTCCCACCCAGGGGAGGGACCTAGTCAGTAGTGCAGCCCCCCTTTAGCAGGATAAAGGTAGGAGCTGGTCCCATTCCAAGTTAGATTAATCCTGAACTACTCTACAAGAAGAAACTCTGGACTTCGATGTTCTGCTCCACAGAAGACTGAAGAAATCTCCCTTGTGGGCAAGGAGTGTCCACCCTGCACAAGCAGGCACCACCAAGCGTCCAGCGGCTTCAATTTGTCGTCTTCCCTCGAGGATCCAGACTTCAGAGCCCGACAAGACCCGGATTCCCAGACCTCTCCGACCTCAACTCATATCTGCAGCAAAGCTGAGACCCGTGGGTGCGACGAGACACGTGGGACCGGCCATCTTGAAAGAAACTGCACTTCGCTTCCAGCACGACTCCGGAGGTAAACTCGACCAAGTGCTTTTTGGACTGAGAAGCCCCAACCCCGAGCAACTCCTGCGCCGAAGATCAGCCCTCCAGCATCCACGAGATCTGCGTGGGGCCCTTCTGCTTTGTTGCAGCTCGACGCGTTGTCTGGTCACTTGCCGGCTGGCTAGTGGCCTCCTAGACGACGAACCTTTGAATCTTTGCTGCTGGTCTGGTTGCTCCAGACTGGCCCTTGCTCCCTTGCGCACCAGACGCTTTTCCTCCTCACCGCGTGGGTTTCCTTTGCCAAGGCCTGTTGACGCCGATTCCGGATCCAACACCGCCGACAGCGAGAGCCTGTGTGGGACAGCTCGTGCCTCCATCCTGGTCGTCAAAGACACCTCCTGGTCCACGTGGCTGCAGAGTCAAGCGTCCACTCTTCACCTGATCGCGCCGACATCTGGTTCCTTCCTGGTTCCACTCCAGTCACTGGCTAGTGACTGTGAACATTGTCCCCTCTGCTTTCAGGTCCTCTTCTTCACCAATCCACCCTTGGATTGCACCGGACATCTTCCTCCTGGTCGCCTGCAGCATCTTTTCTTTCAGGCTCCATTAACTTCAACGCGAGAAAACCGACACACTTTGGCACCTATGCACCCGCTGCCCGTGGGTGAGGTAACGAGAGCATTTCGGTGCTCAAGGGTAGTTGAACTGTCCTAGTGTCCAGTTCCACAGTCGTTTTTGTCCTACCTAGTCAGGATGGTCCGTACTTACCTTTAACTTGAACTGTACTGTCCATAGACGTTGTTACGCATCTCGCGTGTGAGTTCACACTCTGCACACGCGTTCCGTGGGCCTCCTATTACTTACCTAGAGTTAGTGTAGCGTGGTCCCATCGATCCTACAGCCTCTGGACAGCTCCATTCCTTCTATCGACTTTCACATTCCACTTACTTAGTATATGGTTTGTCGTGCTCCTAGGGCACCATTGTAATTTTGTGCAACTTAACGTATTTTTCCTATGAGATTGTCATGTGCTTAGCCCTCTGACCTCATAAAGAGTTCAGAGGTGTTTGTTATTAATAAATACATTGTTTATTTTCACAACAACCTGTGTGGTGTCCTTTCATCTGGTATTCAAGGGGTTATATTGCGGTAAAACAGCTGGCTTCACATGCCAAAAGAGTTTAGCCTAAGACTGCTTTGTCCATGCTACCATTAGGATAGCTGGTCTATAAGGTTGACTTACAACCAATCACCATAAGGGTTGTTTGGACTGATACAAGGTGATCACTAGAACTAGTGAGCATCATATATCATGCCAACTTCTCACACCAGGTCTACCACTTTTGGTAACCCTGGGAATGAGCCAAATACCATGGGAGTTGCGTTGGAACGCCCATGCAACGCCCATGGAGTACCTTCGCAGGGCAGACAAACCTAGACACCACTAACACAACAGTGCAGCCACAAGTACAGTCCAACGACTCCATCTCCCATCAACCTCTCAAACCGAGCCAACAAACCACCCACTAGAAGCAGGGATGATAACGTCCCCTCTAGAGGAATGGGCTTCACTGATTATCCTTCAAGATCCCACTAAGATTTTTACATTACCATAGATTACCACAATAAATTCCCATCCGGTGATTTATAGGTAGTTTTATGTGAATTTTCTTGTGAATCCCTTTTAGTGTGTAAAAAGGGCTCCATCAAAGTGCTCAAAAGACTGTCAAGCCCATCCATGCCACCAGTATTGGGGTCCTGCTGAGGAGCAGACCAATAATGAAGCATGACAGCTAGGAGGGTGGGTGGGTGCGAGTCTGCATATTTTTTTTTTCAGAAGCATACTTGGTTAACTGAGTTAGTCTCTCATTTGATCAACCTTTCACCTTTGAGATAAAGTAATATGAGCTTGATAGTACTATGTGGAACTATAACACTTTTTGGGCAGCCAAATCCTTTCATTTCCTCACTTGACTATTGCATCGTTGATCTCACAGACTATCTTTGTGTGTACATGAGCAAAACTATCTTAACAGACTATCTCTGTGGGCACTTGAACACAACTATGATCACACACTATTACTGGGGGAACTTTGACATCACTATAAGCACACACTATCTCTGTGGGGACATGAGCATTATTATAAATATACACTATCTCTGTAGGGTTTCACAATGTTTATCATTACACATTCTCTCTGGGGGACGTGAACATGACTATAATCATGCACTAGCTCTGCAGGAACTTAAGTATGACTGTCATAACATGCTATCTCTGCAGGAATTGCAACATGATTAACATCACACACTTTCTGTAAGGGGACTTGAACACAGCTGTAATCACAATCTATCTCTGTGAGAGCCTGAACGCCACTATGAACACACACAATCTCTTTGGGGGCCTGGACATCACTATAATCACCCATTTTATTTTATTTATTTATTTATAAAGTTTTATATAGTGCAAACTTGACCCCAGACAGGTATCAGAGCACTTTACAAATAGTTCAATAGGTAGAAAACAGATAACCAAAAAACATGTACGCGGACTTTGTCCTTTGCAAATCAGGAGTGGGATAGTGGGTTATAAACCACAACTCAGACGGCGAGTGCAAGCCCTAGTTAAGAACTGCAACATATCAGTATCCAGAGAATGAGTCTGTGGGTTCAGGGTAGAGATGTGTTTATTAAAACAGTTTGACTTCTTTTTTTAATGAAGTGATTGAAGGGATCAGTTTGATTTCCGGGGGCAGGGAATTCAAAATTCTAGGGGCCAATACGGAGAATGCTCGGTTGTAGGATTTCTTTTTTCAAACTTTTTGAGGTTTCAACAGTAAGGTACTGGTGCTTCTACATGATCATCCACCTGCAGACCATTCCAGTTTGTTAGCTAGGTACTTCGGTGTGTTGAAGTGTTGGGCTTTTTGGTTCATGCAAGCAATTTTCCTCTGAATCCTTGCCTCGTAAGGAAGCCAGTTTAGTGCCTTTACATCTGGAGGGATGTGGTTGTACCTTTTTGATCCAGTGATGAGCCTTGCCGCAGAGTTAAGGGATGCCCTTTGAAGAGCCAACTTGGATCTCAGCAGATCACATATGGTAGCACTCCCATAGTCTAAGCTGAGGATCACTAGAGCTTGCACCACTGATTTAAGATCGTCGAAGGGGAGGAAGGGTTTTATTTTTCTTAGAATGCTCATTTGAAAGTTTGCTCCTCTGGTGGCTGAGCTGATGTGTTCCTGCATGTTGAGATTCTTGTCAAGTGTAATTCCTAGTGATCTTGTGGAATCTATAATATGTGTAAGGCAGTTCAAGGATGTTAAATGTTTCATCCAATCTTCGATGCTGAGGGGTCGTTTTGGTGGGGAAATTAACAGGAATTTTGTTTTGAGCAAGTTGAGTTCAAGGTGGTTTCTGGTTAGCCAGTTTGGGGTTTTTAGCAGAGCTGTGTTGAGTAGACAGATACCCTCAGGGGAGGAGATTTTTAAGCTATAGTTGGGTGTCGTCTGCATACATGTGGTATTGTACATTGGAAATTTTCAGATTTTCGGTTAGAGGCTCCATGAACAGGTTAAAGAGAGTAGGTGATAAGGTGGACCCCTGAGGGACTCCTATATTAACCGAAATGGTAGTAGATAAGGATTGGTTAACCTTAATTCTTTGAGTTCGGTTGTGTAGAAATGAGGCAGACCAATTCAGGACAACCGCTGATAATCCCATTCTGTGTTTAAGTAATTCAAGGAGGCTATCATGTTTGACTGTGTCGGAGGCTGAGGATAGGTCTAGGAGGATTAGGAGGCAAGATTTGATCTGATCTAGCATTTTAAGCCGTCATCAACTATGTGTGTAAGGACTGTTTCCGTGCTGTGGCCCTGACGAAAATCAGATTGAAATTAGTCAATAAGGTAGAACTGATCAATGTGATTGCATAGCTGGATATGTATGCATTTCTCAAGGAGCTTTGCCAGAGAGGGAATGGTGGAGATGGGATGAAAGTTATCTGGCTTTGTATGATCTACTATGGGATTTTTTTTTAATGGGGGTTACCTGCCCTGATTTTAGGCAGTCTGGTAAAGCCCCTTGGAGTAGTGAAGCATTCACCATTTTAGTCCAGAGAGGGAGGAAAGAAGTTTTAATCTCATTGAAGATGTTAGCTGGTAGAGGGTCACAGAAGTGGTTTCATGGTTTAAGTGTTGTTAAGATATTAAGAATGGCATTTTCATCAAAGGTTTTGACAGTGTCCGATGACGATTTATTTTTGAGGGTGAGTCTTTGTGGGTCTGGGGGCTGAACGATCATATGAGGGCATGGGCTATTAGGAGGTGTCATTGGGAGGAGCTCAATTGTTGTTTGGAGATCACTTTAAATCTTTTTAGACTTTTCTAGAAAGAAGGAGGCAAATATGTTTAAGGGTGGCAGCAGAAGTGATCCCATTATGTGGGGGTTGGGTTTTTGAGTAGATTGATGTTTGATAATTTCTAAAAGTTTTCTTGGACGATTTCTGGTTTTGTCTACTTAAACTCTGAAGAAATTTGCTCTTGAGTTTCTGATGTGTTTATTGTAGGTATTCCTTAGTGATCACATGTGCTTGAGGTGTTCTAGGGATGGTGAGGATCTCGTTCAGTTAGTCTCAAATTGCGTCTTTCTTCATTTAGGCTCCCCTTGTACCATGGTTTGGAGTTTCTAGTGGATAGTCTTTTTAGCGGTAATGGCACAACTGTATCAAGAATGGTCATCATGGAGTTGTTGTAGTGGTTTATAAGGTCATGGACATCTGACATGTCAGCTGGAGGAGGCAAGATGTTATTACTGAGGGATGTCAAGTCATTAAGGTGTATGTCGCGAGTGATCCTTTTCCATTGTCTGGGTTTCTTAAGTTGCGGTTTATGTGTCCTCACTGATTCAGTGATGAGAAAGGTGATACAGTGGTGTTCTGACCAGTTGAATGGGACAATAGAATTGAGTTGAATAGAGTTTGCTTTAGCAAGGATTAGGTCCAGGGTCACACCAAGGTTGTGTGTAGGGCTGTCACAGATTTGGTTCACGTTAAGATCTGTTAGAAAGGATTTTAGGCTATTAACTGAGGGGTCATTCCAATGAAGGTTGAAGTCTCCGAGGAAGATCTGGGAGCAATGTTGTCCTATTTATTTATTTATTTATTTTTACAATTTGTAAAGTGCAGCGTATACCCGTGGGCGTCTTGGCGCTATGGCTCAACTCATTGAACCTTGAACTTTGCGGCCGTTACGTAAATACAGCGAAAGTGGAGTCTCTGCCCCCTATCAAATCCTCGGGGGGTGCTACCCCATCTGGACTAATGCTGTATAGTAGTACCCCCTCGTTGAACGGTCAGGACATGTCTGATTTGTTAGACGCTTCTGGGATCCCGAGTCTTCACCTATCTGGCATCTGCCATCCAGTGGAAGCATGTGAAAAACCCATTTCTGAATCTATGATCGCTTTGGAACAATTACTAGCCTCTATTCTATCTCTCTTGGGGAAATTTGTTGGTAACTCGGATTGTATCTTGGATTCCGTTACCCAAATACTGAAGTCTTTGTTACAAAAGTCATCTGATAAGAGGAGTGTTCCCCCCCCATGCCCGAACATAGCCTGCCAATGGGGGAAATAAATGTGGCTTCAGTGGATTCTGACATGAAAGCTGGGACATCGGTTTTGATATCACACACTGTAGCTATCCCCTTAACTGCAGTGCCCAACTGTATTAATAACTCAGTTCTTGAGATCGTGGAGGAAGATAAATCCATTTCTGGCCCTAAAGTGTCTCAAGACCTATTTCCCATCTTCATGTCTGAAAATAAAAAAGAACCTATTGATGATAAACATGAGGTAAAGGTAAAAAACGGTAAACTCAGAAACAATAAGGGGAATAAAAGGAAACCAATTAGAAAATATAGGAAGAAAAGGCAGCGTCGGATAATTTTTCAAAATTCTTCGACGGCACTGGAGAATGAAGTGATCGTTCTGGATCCTTCTTCTTCTATATCCGCAAAGGCGGATATTGATATTGAATCGAATTCACCCATTTCCACTTTTCTAAAGGTAGAAAGTGAATTGTGTCCGCTAACGTCCCTGGGAGCGATTCCACAAATGGGGGGTCCCCTTCCAAGCCTCTCTCTACCAACAGCGACCGGAGTTCAAATTAAATATCAATCTGGGTCTCTTAATCCCTTGGCCTCTCCTTTCTTTGTAGCCTCTGAGATTGGAGACCGACACTTCCCGGATCGCCCTTTAACAACTTTAAAAGCTCCAGTGGACACTCTTGTGTTAGACTTCTTACCTCTATTTGATGTTGACCTGCCCTTAAACAGAGCTTGGCTTCTTAAGCGTTTCAGTGAGATAGAAAGTCTCCATCATATTCAAACTAGGGACATTGAGTTAGTTTCCCTGTTTGGTGAAGTTAAGGTAACGAGTATAAGGGTTAAATTCTATTCACCTATTATTGTAAATTTGATATTGCAGCAAGCTGAGAATTTTCAACGTACAGGCATTGATATTCTCCCGATCTTCCACCCTGGTAACATAAACCTGTCTTCTGGGGAGGTATTTGGAAGGAAGGAGCAAAATGGGGTAGCCTCTCCTCTTAGAGACCTGAAGATTTGGGTGTCTAAGGGGAAACGCTCGGTTTCCCAAGTGAAGCCACTTCCGCTGACTCAGAATTCCTCTTGTACAGAGGATAATAATCGGTGGAACTGGCTGCATAGTGCCTTATCCACAAAAACAAAAGATAATCCCAGATTGTTTCAGCATCTTTAACACCTCATTAAATATTATTTCCTGGAATGCCGCAGGGATCCACAGTAGCCCAGAGAAATTTGATCTCTTATTTTCTCTGGGAGCTGATGCGATCTGTTTACAGGAAACGTGGTGTATTAATACGTTGAAGGTTTCTAAGGATTATTATGTCTTGGAAGTGCCTGCCGTACCCTCCAGGAAAGGTCATGCCAGGGGGGGAATAGCTTGTTTACTATCAAATAAATTGCAATGGAGATTTACCCATTATATCGATCCTAGCAAACTTTTTCATGCTATAACCATTGATAATTTGTTTAATAATGGCATAAAGTCCCCTATTGTTATTGTGAATGTTTATATTCCTCCGGAAGAGTGTTTTAATGTGATACTGAAGCAGGTATTTCGATATATTGATCTAACTAAAAATGTCCCATCCCCTCCGGAAATTATGCTTGTGGGAGACTTGAATTGTAAAATCTCCAATGTTAGTTTGGAACTTTTTAGGAATAAACCTAAGGAAGAGGCTTATTTTGTCCCTCAATCACTCTTCCCTGAAAAATCAGTGACAAATAAAAGAGGGAAGATTTTGCTAAAAGAACTAGCGGCCGTCGACGGACTTATATTAAATGGGAGATTTCCGTCTGACGTGCCTGCAAAATTTACTCACAAGTCTCCCTTTGGGTCTTCTATCTTAGATTATGCAATCGCAGACTACGGTTTGTTTCCTTCAATTCAGGACCTTAAGATCATACCTACCCCTCTGAGTGACCATAGCATATTGTTTGTAACTATTTCGTTAATTCCTTTGACAATCGCACCCTGGTCTCTATATGGCAGTGATGCTGCCTTCCACGCTTCTTCTGGAAGGTGCTTTTGGAATCCCTCAGCCATTAATGGGGTACAGGATTTTTTATCCGATACCCTACTGGTGTTAAATGAATGGCGTGGGAATGAAATAGTTTATTTTGAAGAATTTGTTCGAAATATCACTTCTTTTGCTAAAAAAACTTCCAGACCCAGAAATGGGGTAGTGGTTCCTAGTATATTGCGTAGCTTGAACAAGGAAATAAACAAATTAGTCCGTGAACAATATCTAGATAGAGTTATGGAACGTGGAAAAGAAATTTCCAGGCTAAAAAGAAAGAGAAGTAGACTCAAGCAAAAAATAAAAAAGGAACGGGAGGATAATGTTTGGATTAATTTGAGGGAATCTGTTGTTCATGGCAGGATCAGAGAATTTTGGGCAATAATCGGTAAGGGGTGCAGTTCTAGACTAAGCCCCTCTCCTATCCCTATAGCGGAAGAGGTATGGACTACCTATATTCGGGATCTTTATGCAGGGAACGGGTCTTTAAATGATGATATTGCCATCAGTGCTATTTCAGGTAATGATACTGCTATCGGTGCTACTCCCGTGGGTTTTATTAATTACCCTGCAGAAAAAGAAATTGAGATGGCTATAAAAAACATGCGTGTTTCAGGGGCAATGGGCCCTGATGAACTCCCCATGACGGTCCTGAAATTGGATCCGGCAAGGTGGAGTAAAATCCTGTATCCCCTGTATAAAGCCTGTTTTCTGTCTAAAACGGTACCCGCCTCTTGGAGGGGAAGTATCTTGGTCCCTATTTTTAAGAAGGGAACTAGGGATAGTCCGAGTAATTATCGTCTGATTGCTCTCCTCGACTCCATCGGAAAGGTATTTGCGAAATGTCTTTTAAAATCTCTCTCCGTTTGGGTAGAGGAGAATAATATCTTGCCATCAGAACAGACTGGCTTCCGTAGGGACCACGGTACGTTAGATAATCTCACCGCTCTTCATGTGGTCACAGATAAGTACGTTCGGGTGAGAGGTGGGGTAGTGTATGCCGCCTTTATTGATTTCTCCACAGCGTTCGACAAAGTTGATCGTGGAACGCTGTGGAGAAAATTGGCAGTGCTTGGTCTCCCATCCTATCTGTTGGAGCTGGTGCGGGCTCTTCACACGGAGACCTGGTGTAGGGTTCTGTTGGGGGGCGAAAGGGGGCTATCTGATACAATTCCATCTTTAAATGGCCTTAAACAAGGCTGTTTATTGGCTCCCCTTTTGTTCTCCCTATACACGGCAGACCTACCCGTCGCCTTGTCTGCCAGAGAGGGCATCGTCCGGTGGTGGGGGGGACCCCTATTTCCTGCCTGATGTACGCCGATGATGTCCTTATCCTTGACTTAACTCCTAAAGGACTTGCAAATCGGCTACATGCTCTTTACACTTTCGCTGTAGCTCACTGCATGATGATCAATATTACCAAAAGTAAAGTTATGTGTATAGCTGGTAAGAAGAGGTGCCGATCTGTAGATTATGGTTGGTTTATCGGGGATCAAAAACTAGAGGTGGTAAAGTCCTATACTTTTTTAGGGAAAATCATCACGGCTAACTTGAGTGAGAAGCTCCATATAGAACATTGCTCACGCAAAGCTATTGCCCATGGCAAGGGCTTAAATTCCCTATACCATGCAACGGGGAAACGGCACTTTCCGAGTTTATTGGAAGTGTATAGATCTAAAATCCCCGCAACAATACTGTATGGTATCGAACTTATAGAGGTGAAATATTGGGACTTTTGCCATAAGATTGAGGGGAAACTTCTTAGATCTCTCTCTTCCCTAAATACTGCATGCTCTCTGGCCGCCTGCAGGCTCGACTTTGGTCTTAGGAGTAGCTGGGTGCAGGGATTATGTGCCCTCGTAAGATGGGTGGCCTGCCTTGCGAGAGCAGAAGTAGGGACAATGAGAGCCCTCCTCAGAAGTGAATTGTTGGGTAATTTTAATAAGTTTTCTCAACTTGTTCGTAATTTCAGAAAAGCTGTAACCCTACTAAAATTAGATGAAACTGCTCTTTTTTTGTATTCTCCTTTTCAGTTAAAACTTGTTTTAAAAGCAGCTTCATGGGACCTATGTTTCCAATCGGATAAAAAATTAATTTGTGAAAAAAGGAATGTAGATCTTCTCCTTGAATCTTATCTGATGAAACGACCACAACCCTATGTTTTATGGACCCTACCGCATGGTATTCGTAGATTCTGGTTTCTTCTACGCTACGATTTAATACCTTTAAATCGACTGTTATCTAAATGGTACGGTTCCTCCCCTTTGTGCAATTTATGTAAAGTGGATATCCAGGACTGTATGCATGTGTTATTGATCTGCCCTGCGCTCTGTAAATTGCGCTCTAGATGGTTAAAAGTTATCTGTCTTCGCCTTGGCATTGTCACTTTGAATGACTTTCTTTTTGCACTTTACTGCCCTCCCAATGAAATGTTCTGCTTCCATATTTTTAACTTTTTTAAAGGTTTTTTAGCTATTTATTGATATGTTTCTAGAGATGTCTTGATGTCCCGACTTTTTGTAGTTTTGTTTCATATGTCAGTATTGTATTTAACCAAGGTTTTTTTCTGTTTTTAAATGGTATATCTCTTTGTTCTTTTCTCTTTTTTGTAATGTATTTGTTTTGTGTTGAATTCTGTGTATTTTTATGTGGCCCTCTGTGAGAGCCAAAACATAATAAATAAAATTGAATTGAATTGGCTCAACTCATTGTCCCAATGAGATCATTATCAAAATTCAAAAAAGTAGTGCAGTTCATAGGAAGATTATTGGTCAAACAACCAAGTTTTCAGCAGCTTTCTAAACTGAAACAGTGAGGAAGTAGACCTTATCGCCATCGGGAGCGTATTCCAAAGTCTGGCCGCGGTGTTAGTGAAGCATCTATCACCCCAAGAGACAGTCCTGGTTCGTGGCACTATCAGCTGGAGTAGATGTTCCGATCTAAGTGATCTGTTAGGGTGATAAAGAACAAGTTTCTGTTTGAGGAACACCAGGCCAAAACCATGTAGTGCCTTAAAGGTCAGGCATAAAGTTTTAAATCTAATCCGATTTCTTACAGTTAGCCAGTGGTAGCTCCTGATTACCTGCTTAATGGATTTATATTTGGGGGTGCCAGACAGTAGCCTTGCTGCCGCATTTTGGATTAGTTGTAATTTGGCCACCACCCGAGATTGAGCATTCACAAATAATCCATTACAGTAATCCAAAGAAGAAAGGACCAAGGAACTCACCACCGTTTTCTTCGCGCTATCTGGAAGAAATTGTAGAATTTTGTTTCAGGAGTCTGAGTTTGTGGAATGCGGAAGATGCTATCTGGTTAGCATGGTTAGAAAAGTTAAGCTTTTCATCAAAGATTACTCCTAAATTCCTGACTTTATGAACAGGAGTTGGCAAGGCACCGAGTAGGGGGGGCCACCAGACAGAAGACCACAATGGGGATAACTTTCCAAAAATCATTACTTCAGTCTTCTCTGAGTTAAGTCTTAAACAGTTTCCCGCCATCCACTCCTTGATTGCCAACATTCCTTCCTGGAATCGTGCCGCCACCTCTTCTCCATCGTTCTTAATGGCGAGTACCAACTGGGTATCGTCGGCATATGTGGTAAGGCTCATCCGGTAGTTTTTAATAACCCTAGCTAAGTCCGACACATAGATATTAAAGAGTGTCGGACTTAGGGATGAGCCTTGAGGAACACCACATGGTAGGGCAAGATCTGCAGATTTAAAAGGTCCTTTTGTTACTGCCTGCGTTCTGCCTGCGAGAAAAGAGGCTAACAGGGCCCTGGCCGTTGAATGTATGCCCAGTTCTCCGACACGGTCAATCAAGATGGAATGATTGACCGTGTCAAAGGCCGCAGACAGATCCAGCAGGACCAAAACCGCTGTACCTCCTTGGTCCCTGATGATCCTGATATCATCAGCGGCCTTGATCAGAGCTGTCTCTGTCCCATGCATTTTGCGAAACCCAAATTGATAATCGTCAAGCAAACTGTTTTGCTCAATATATTCTGACAGTTGCTTATTCATGGCCTTCTCAGCTACTTTAGCCACAAATGGTAAGCTAGCAATGGGTCTGTAATTCTTCAGCATGGATTTTTCAAGACCAGGTTTTTTAAGAAGAGGTTTCAGTAAAGTGTTCTTTAACTTGTCCGGAAAGACCCCTGATATGAACATTCCGTTACAGACCTCTGTTATGACTTTGCTAATAAGGTCAGTTATTGGGGGGAAGATTTTAGGAGGGCACGGATCAAGGGCTGAGCCTGTTTTTATAGTCCTAATAATGTCCGCTGCCTGCTCCTCTGTTATGTTCTTAAATTGAGCAAATGAACATTCGAGGATTTTTTGAGAAGAGGTATTACTGAAAGTAGGGGTTACTGAGAAGTCTGAGTAGATGTCGTTTACTTTAGAGTAGAAAAAATTTGCCAATGCATCAAAGAATTCTTGCGAGAGAGGAGGACCTAAGTCCGGTGATTTCCCAGCCAATGATTTGACCACCTCATACAATTGTCTATTAGAATTTTTTGAATTTTCAATTTGTTCTCCATAATAATTTTTTTTTGCCTCCTGAATCATTTTCTTATAGACAGCTAGTGTTTCTTTATATATAGATTTACTTTCGTTGTCATAAGTCCTGCGCCAATTTCTTTCTTGAGTCCTACACATCTGTTTCTGCTTTCTAAGAGCTTGTGTGAACCAAGGGGCCGAGGGAACTTTCCGATTTTTTGAAATGGATTTAAGCGGCACATGTGCTTCGATAGCATTATCCAGCCAGGCCGAATATTGTTCCAGCGCTACAGTAGGGTCATCCGAGATTACGGGACCAGAGTTAATCAGCCGCTGTCTAAGGATCTCATAATCAATATCCTTCCACACTCTAAACTTTTCATGAATTGGAAGGGTTTTTTTAGTAATTGGGGCCTGATGGATAGGAATATGGCACAGGATAGCATGGTGGTCTGACCAGGTGAGTGGCAGAACCTCCCGTATTACAATCTCATTAATGTTAGAAAAAATGCCATCTAATGTATGTCCTGCCTCATGTGTAGGTACCTTTATGAGTTGTGTTAAACCCAGCATTTCACAGTCAGCTAATAAGGATACGGTTTCAAAGTCTTCCTTTTTATCTAAATGGAAGTTTACATCTCCCAGGGCAATAAATGTGTCATCGATTGCCAATGGTTCCATCAATGACACAAAGGAGGACAAAAATTCGGACCGGGAACCCGGTGGCCGATAAATGAGTACTCCCTTAAGGTTATATGAGGGAGTAAGTTTGATGGAAAAATGTAAAGCTTCACATGTAAGAGAAGATATGGGAAATGTTCTAACAGGAAGGGTAGTCCGGGAAATAATTGCCAGACCCCCTCCTTTTTTCCCTTGTCTATCCAATCGATGTACGGTAAAGCCAGGTGGTACAGCTACCAATAAATCAGGATCAGATGCTTCATCCATCCATGTCTCTGTAATGAAGAGAATGTCTATTTTTCTGTCTAATATTAGATCTGCAATTTCCTGTCTATGCCTGGCCAATGAGCGGGCATTGATAAGTGCTATTATAATTACCTCTGGTTCAACAGTGCAAGCATCGGAGCGGTTAGCTTTAGCATTGATAAGTGGTATAACAGACTTGCAGTTTAAACAACAGATGGTGGTGTTGTCTTTAATACTTTCTGGCTGATGTTGAAAGCATAGGTCTCCATATGCAGGTCTCAACTGTATAATTTCCGCCGGTGCATATGTTATACTTTCTGAGCTAGTTGAAACGGGGGGGGTGGCACTGGGCGCGGGTCCGGCGCGGACGGGCGCAGACGGGCTTGCCTTTGGCGCGCCTTCGGCGCGCCCGCCCGCTGCGCGGACGTGATGGTAAGCGTCTTTTATCCAGTGCTAAGGGGAATGGGAGGCGTCCAGCTACTGTAACGCCACCCTTCCTACCCCCAGTATGGCGCCTGCTGTGCCTGTCCTCCCAGCGTCAGCACGTAATCTGCTGCGCTGAGGACAGCATGTGAGCTCGTCAGGTGAAGCAGATGAGGCTCCAAGTAAAAACAGCAGCTAAGTTTTAAATAATACCAAAAACGAAAAATAATGCACGCTTTTAAAATGTTGTAATGAAGCCCCCGGCTTTTCGCCTCAGGGGAGAGACCTTAGGTTGAGTCAGCGCGCTCGCGCTCTGTAGGTGAATTTATAGCCTAAGGGGTGGGAGGCGTCCAGCTACCCCCAGTATGGCGCCTGCTGTGCCTGTCCTCCCAGCGTCAGCACGTAATCTGCTGCGCTGAGGACAGCGTGTGAGCTCGTCAGGTGAAGCAGATGAGGCTCCAAGTAAAAACAGCAGCTAAGTTTTAAATAATACCAAAAACGAAAAATAATGCACGCTTTTAAAATGTTGTAATGAAGCCCCCGGCTTTTCGCCTCAGGGGAGAGATCTTAGGTTGAGTCAGCGCGCTCGCGCTCTGTAGGTGAATTTATAGCCTAAGGGGTGGGAGGCGTCCAGCTACCCCCAGTATGGCGCCTGCTGTGCCTGTCCTCCCAGCGTCAGCACGTAATCTGCTGCGCTGAGGACAGCGTGTGAGCTCGTCAGGTGAAGCAGATAAGGCTCCAAGTAAAAACAGCAGCTAAGTTTTAAATAATACCAAAAACGAAAAATAATGCACGCTTTTAAAATGTTTTAATGAAGCCACCCGCTTTTCGCCTCAGGGGAGAGACCTTATGTTGAGTCAGCGCGCTCGCGCTCTGTAGGTGAATTTATAGCCTAAGGGGTGGGAGGCGTCCAGCTACCCCCAGTATGGCGCCTGCTGTGCCTGTCCTCCCAGCGTCAGCACGTAATCTGCTGCGCTGAGGACAGCGTGTGAGCTCGTCAGGTGAAGCAGATGAGGCTCCAAGTAAAAACAGCAGCTAAGTTTTAAATAATACCAAAAACGAAAAATAATGCACGCTTTTAAAATGTTGTAATGAAGCCCCCGGCTTTTCGCCTCAGGGGAGAGACCTTAGGTTGAGTCCTACATTGGTAGTGGCGATTTCCGTGATTTGTTTGATGAATGAGAGGTTGTTGCATGGAGGGTGGTAGATCATGTGTAGTGTACATAGTGGTTTGTTGTTACTCGCAATGTTTATGCATAGGTATGCACAAGAGGATAGCTCAACGATTTGTAACTGATTCACCGCGAGGTTACTGTAGTGTATGCAAGCAATGCCTCCACCCTGTCCATTTCGTTTGTCTGATCTTATAAGGTCATAGCTAGGTGGGACTAATATGTCTAGGATTGGTGCAGAGTAGTCATTTAGCCATGTTTCTGTTAGGAGTAAGTGGTTAAGCTTGTGCGCACGGATAAGGTCAGTGATGTCCGCTGAGTGTTTCATGGCTGATCTGCAATTTAGAAGCATGCATTTCAGGTGTGGTTTGGTGTCTACTGAGGTTGTCTGTGTGTTGGGAACCTGCTTAAAGTTGGAATCATTTAATTCTCTAGATTTAGGCTTAGGTTCTCTGTGAGGGTTTGAGGTAATTGTTAGGATGGGAGCCAGGTTGTCTGGGTTTTTGTGGTGTGCAGGATTATATGTGAGGAGAAGGGAGTTTATGTAATTGTCCGATAGCGTATCCTCAAGCCTGACATGTCTCGTTGAAGTGTTGTGCTGGGTACAAATTGCCATCTTGTGAGAGGGGGTGGTGAGATGGTTACCAACCTGTTGTAAGGAATGCTTTGTGGTTGTCATGAGTGGTACGTTTTGGGTTCTGGATGGATGTGCGTATTACTTTCTGGAGTCCTTTTCAGTCATCTCTTATAGGCAAGCTCCGTCGTGTAATGTATTAGGCTCTGTAGTTCAGACTTGAGTTGGTGTAGGTCTTCTGTAATTTTGTCAGATCTAGATTTTATCGAGGCGTGGGAGCATGTGGTCATGGTTTGGGGCATAGGACCGGGAAGTGGGTGTGTGTGCTCTGAATTGTGTAGTTGGGTTTGTGCTGGTCTGAGAGAGTTGTGGGGGGAGGTCTGACTGGAGATCGCTTTTAGGCTTGCATTCTGAGATCAGGGATGGGGTCGGTGTGGTGAAGATATTTTGGTTGCTGTGTAACTCGGTGGCCCTTGTAGCAGTGATTTGTGGGCGCCTATTGGTTTGGTGACCCAATATCTCTGCAGAGACTTCAACATGATTATCATCACAGATTATCTAGTGATTGGACTTGAATATTATTATAATTACCCAGTATCTCTGTGGGGACCTAGACATCATTAACATGACATGTTATGTCTGTGGGGACTTGTGCATCACTGTAATCACACACTACAACTCTGGGGCCATTGGCATTACTATAAATTCACAATATCTCTGCAAGGACGTCAAAATGATTATCATCGCACATTATCTCTGAGGGGACTTGAGCACCACTGTGATCACACACGATCTTTGGGGGACCACAAACATCAATTTAATCACACTATTTCTGTAGAGGCTTGGGTATCACTAGAATTACACACTATCACTGTGCAGACCTGGTAATCACTGTAATCATGCACTATCTATGTGGGGGCCTGGGCATCATAGAGATCAGACACTATCTCTGCAGGGATTTCAACACAATCATCATCACGCACTACCTCTGAGGGGACATGAACATGAATATAATCACACATTATCTCTGTGGGGACCTGGGCTTCACTATAATCACACACTATCTATGTGGGGAACTGGTCATCACTAACATGACATGTTATCACTATAATGACAAACTACATCTGTGGGGCCATAAGCATTATTATAATAACACACTATCTCTGCAAGGATTTCAACATTATCATCATCACATACTATTGCTGAGTGGACTTGAACAAGACTATAATAACACACTACATCTGTGGGGATCTGAGCATCGCTATGATCACACACTATTTATGCAGGGACCTGGGCATCACTATATTTACACACTATCTCTGTGGGGATCTGGGCATTACTATAATCACACCCTATCTCTGTAGGGAGCTGGGCATTGCTGTACTCATACCCTATCTCTGGGGTTCTAGGCATCAGTATAACCACACACTATTTCTAGTGGGACCTGGGGATGGTTGTAATCACCCAATATCTCTGATGGGATTTTAACATGATTATCATCACACACTATCCTTGAGGGGACCTGGGCATCACTATGATCACATACTATTTTTTTAGCGACCTGAGAATTACTATACTTACACACTATCTCTGTGGGGACTTGGAAATCAAACAGTTTCTCTGTTGAGATGTGAGCATCACTATAATCACACACTATCTCTGTGGGGACTTGAACATGACTAGA